>NC_090652.1:146151440-147453940 GCF_040937935.1 Hyperolius riggenbachi
TGCATCTCCAGTACCAGGTTCCGTAACTTCCTCCAGTCGCGGCCAGTCTGCGCAAGAGAAGTACACCATCTACGTACCTCTCCAGCGGCCGCTACGTAGATGTCAAACAAAAAAACCCGAACTTAAAAAATGCATACCGACCTAGTAAGCAAGCACAACTAGTAAGTGTTCGATGTGTTGATAATCACAAGCGCAGGCAAATCATACCAATAAGAAAGGTGGCAGCGAAGAGTAAACTAATGGCAGGTAGGTATAGATGAACAGGTTTTTAACTGGCTGGTAGGGATTTGTACAATATGCGAGTATGGTATATGATATGTGAGATTTCCTGCTGCAGAAAAATTTGCTGTCAGTACATTGCTGTGACTATTTTGTGAAATGTTTTAAGCGGTTAGCAAAAGCATCTAAATGCATAAAAGCGCATATGGCAATTGTAATTTTCATACAGCCAGCTCTAAATTTCTCCAGAAACTTTAGAAAATGTTGCTCAGATCAGGAGGAAACAGGGTGTGCAAAGTATTAACGCAAAGCGGAAGTGGTAGCATGTAGAACGACTATTCTCTATTAGATTTCCTCAGGGACGCTGGAGGGTGAGCTTCTCCTGAGGGACAGGTAAGATTTTTTTCAATGCACTCCCATAAAATCGATGTGGAAAATGAACAATTTTTAGCCAGTTGTAACACACTAGGATACTTTTGGCAGTTCAATGAATGCCTCTGCTTGTTGAGCAAAAACAGTTTAAAATGATAAAAGCTTTTACTTGAGAATTTTGTAGAAGACTTAAGTTCTTTAAGAGATTCGATTAAGAGCAGATGCTGTACATGGGCTGCGTTGTGGGCATGATCGGTTGAGGTAAAAAGAAAATCCTACCAGACAAAGGTTTTTAAAAGTAAACCAAAAACAACTATTGCAGGAAAAGGATTCCTCCATAATGAAGGAATATGTATGCATAATTTTCTATCAGCTCAGAGTCCAGGCAGCATATGTGAGACAGGTGGTGAGGAGAAGTGCCAAGCTTAGGAGAGGAGAAGTGTTGACTCTGCCAACAGGAATCTGTGGAAGACACAGGAAGTTGAGAAAGGAGTTCTGATCCAAGCAGCAATGCCAGTTCAAGCATATGTACAGTGCACCATTCCTAAACCAGCAACTGTGCCAAGGACCTCCCAGGTAAAGGTCTGCTGATTTTTGTCCAGAAATCAAGATTCTATATTGCTACAGAGACCAGATTGGGTGGTGACCAGCCTATGTGCTGTAACATCTGCAAGTACTGTAAATACTGTATTGGCCCTTACATACCCTGCATCATATACATTTACTCACTACTTTGTCATGGAAAGTAGTTTTGAAGTTTATCCTGGAAAAGTTTTGAAAAGATAGAGAGTTCATGTTCCTGCACACATCCATCCCCTACCTCGTTTATGTAATAGTGAAACACCCCTAACTAAGGTTAAGTCCTAGATAAGGGCAAGTGCGATACTTCAATACGCCAGTGAATGCAATCACCACACTAGTGCAGCATGTGTGAACCAGTGTTTTGTAATTGTAAAAGGGACCCCCTGCATCCACTAACGACCAAATAATTTTTTAAACGCACAGATGAATTACAACTTAAATTCTGTTTACTTTTTTGAAGCAAACATGTTAACACTAATGCATTGGACAGAATTCACCGTTTTACAATGATGCACGTGAGCAAAGTTATATTAAGTTACTTTTTGCGCAATGTGTCCTGGTCTCAGGCTTTAAAGTACACCTGAAGTGAGAGGGTTATGAAGGCTGCCATATTCATTTCCTTTTATAAGATACCAGTTGCCTGGCATCCTGCAGATCTTTCATGCATCAGTATTGTCTGAAACAAGCATGCAACAAATGCAGTCAGAATTCAAACAACTGAACTACATTCTTGTTCAGGGTCTATGGCAAAAACAGTATTCAAGGCAGAGGACAATTAGGCAATTTGCATAGTTGAAAAATATATTAATAGGATAGCCTCCATATCACTCCATCTGCACTGTAAAATAACTACTGTAGATCTGCAAAGTCTCAAATATGAGCCAACTCCCTACATTTTGACCTTTTTAAGCAGTTTCTTGGGTCAGTTTATACCTGCAGTGAAACACACGGAAGCATAGTAGGATGGGGTTTATAATCCCCTATCCCACTGCAGGCTGCACTCCCACTCTCCTCTCTAATCCGTGAATGGGGACACAGCTGGACATAACTGGCACAAGTGGGAGACAACGTGGCACAACGGAGAACTAAGGAGGCATAAGGGAGACCAAGGAGACAGAGGGGGACACTGGAGTCACAAAGGACTAAGATGGCACAGTGTTTCAACTTAAGAATGGATTCAGGTTAAGAACGAACCTACAGTCCCCATTTCGTTTGTTAACCGGGGACTACCTGTATGCAGAATTTTCTAATTAACTACTCATGATAGAAACTGGGCTCACCTATACATTTGCTGCTAAACAGAAATTATTCGGATTTAGTTGTGCTTAAGTTCACATTTTTGGGGAATTAAATCTAGAGTTAAAGGAAAACTAAAATGTACAGAATATTTGCTGCAGAGGAATGGAAATGTACTGAAAACACGGTGAACACAAACCTGCAAGACTTAACAGGTTTTACAATCTTGTTCTCACCAAAATAAAAATAGTTGCTAGACACAAAGCTACTCATCTGCATTGCATTCATTTACAGAGGCTGTCTTTAAAAGTTTGTCTTCTACAGCAGGTGTCAAACTTTAGACACAGCATGTATATGCAAAGGAAAATATAAGGCATATGCCACAGTTGCCTGAAACTGCTGTTAGATTTTCGGAGTGCTTTGCGATTCAAACAATCTTGCTATTGTAATGCTATGGGTGTGATCCCACTTGAGCGATGCGATTTTATAAAAATCCCCCATAGCATTGCATTAGCAAGAGTTTTCTTAAATCACTAGCGATTAGAAATCGCTCCCAGTGGGTTTCAGGCTTGAGGGATGGTTCACACTGCAAGAGCCTTTTCTAAATGCTTGTGATTTAAAAGCGGTCGCTAATGTAATGCTATACTGTGGTCTCACTCGAGTGATGTAATTTTATAAAAATGCCCCATAGCAATGCAAGAGCTTTTCAAATCACTAGTGCTTAAAAAGCTCTTGCAGTGTGAACCAGGCCTTAAGGGGGGTACACACGTCAGATAAAAGTCTTTGGAAAATGAAAGATCACAGACCAATTTTACCCCCTTCCATGTAGTATGAGAGCCATACCTACACAGTCTATTCTATGGAGCTGAACTCCCCATCAGATAAAAATCTTTATAAGATATAAGCGTGGCCTCGGACTGCTGTGTGGAGACGCGAGTATGATCATGAGGAGGACGTCTATGTGAGCTCTGATATGCGCATATTTTTATGGAAAATTGTGAGTGCACTACTTATTTTAACTTATTTTAATAAACGGTAATACACTATTGTGTGCCCGCTTCTGAGTTTTTAAGGAGAGAAGCTGTGCTGGAACAAGGAAGGCATACCAGAAACGCTGTTAAGCTGGTCTGTGATACGGTCAGCCATTGGATCTGGTGAGCCTTCATTTATCAGATATACACACTTGGTGTGTGGCGGTGGTTAGCCTGGCACTGGTGATTAGCAGTGTTGGTGGAGGGATACCTGTCCATCTGTTGTATACAGTATTACGCTATGTGAGCATTCTTTCCCTGAGGTATATACGGAGAACTTCGGAGGGATCACCAGCTACCATTATTACAGGCTGTTTATGCTGATTGTGATTGGTCAGCCAACGTTTCTGGTGAGCAGTATATGTACTATTGGGATGGAGACCGCTACTAATGGACTCTTAAGTGGACTGTATTGAGGGATTAGGGATGTCTCTGTATTAGAAGTTTATTGCATTATACATCTGGTTATTGCATAGAGCGCTTTACTTCAATTTACAAAAGATAAAAATCTTTGCAAGATGCTGCACATAGATGCTGTACACATGCAAAAGATCCGTTCCTGCAAAAGATCCGTTCCTGCAAAAGATCCGTTCCTGCAAAATGCATTCAAAGCCTATGATCTCTGCAGATCTCATACACACCTTGTTTAATGGACCATCTGCAGATCAGACAATTATCTGCAGATCTGAAGATCCAACCTGGTGGATCTGATCTGCAGATAATTGCCCGTTAAACAAGGTGTGTATGAGATCTGCAGATATCAGACTTTGAATGCATTTTGCAGGAACGGATCTTTTGCAGGAACTGATCTTTTGCAGATACTGATCTGTTGCATGTGTACAGCATCTGTGTGCAGCATCTGTGTGCAGCATCTTGCAAAGATTTTTATCTGATGGGGAGTTCAGCTCCATAGAATAGACTGTGTAGGTATGGCTCTCATACTACATGGAAGGGGGGGGGGGGGGAAATTGGTCTGTGATCTTTCATTTTCCAAAGACTTTTATCTGACGTGTGTACCCACCTTTAGACTTCATATCATTCCCTGACCCACAATGAAAACAACCTCTAAGTACACCAGTAAGTGGAACAAGCAACTGAACACTTCTAAATAAATTATAATCTCCACTTATAAGCAATTTAACAGCATCTGAAAGCAAGCTAAGCTGAACTGTTCTGACTGGAGGCAATTTAAAAAATTTAAAAAAAATGTAGTCCAGTCACAACATTAAGAGACTACAGCTTTCAGTTGGCTTGGCTGAAATCCAGTAGTCCATTACTTGTGAGTGTTTCTGTTCCTGTAATTGTATAACATACTTTATATATCTCCTTTTCTAGCTTTTATTAAACACCATACTTGGACTAAAAAAGCAAGGCAGACTGCCTCTCCCTTTGTACTGTAAATATGCCGTATATGCATTTATGAGGACGCCTACCCTTTGTGTAAGGACTGCCGCCCACTAGGATCAGAGCTCTATTGGTCGAGAGACAAGTCAGGGACCATTTCTGTCCAGATATTGGTCTCAAAGCTAGCAACGTGTCTATGGAGCAGAAGAGTGGTGGGTGAGAAGAGGGCTGACATGCAGTGCGTGAGAGTGGCTTCTAGCAGGCACGGGTAAGTAGGAGAACTATGTGCTCAGGGGTCAGTTGTTGCTCAAGATCCAGCATGCAATGTTGAATACTTTTATGATCATACCAGCTAATTGAGATAGAATGCTTACTGCTGCTTTAGACGAGATATATATCCGTCCAGCGTAATAGTGTAGTGGAGGAGGTTTAAAGAGACCCTAAAAAAAAAATAAAATAAAAAAAAAAAATAAAAAAAAAATTACCTGGGGCTTCCTCCAGCCCCCATAGCCCGCAAAGTCCCCCAGCATTCTCTTCTGCTCTTCCTTGGTCCTGCAGGCAGCTCCAGTAATCGTCCAATTCAGGGGAAGTTGCACGTGCGCACCTCGCTGCATCATGCTGGTCGTCGTACGCATTCTGCGCATGCGTGGTTCTGCCTTTAGAGAACAGTGTATGCGCTGGATGCTTACGGTGACAGGCGTGATGATGCAACGTCACGTGCATGACTTCACCCAAAGTCACTGATCACCAAAGCAGACTGTGGGGCCAAGGAAGGGCAAAGAGGATGCCGCGGGCCCTCACGGGCTACAGGGGGGGGGGGGGCTGGAGAAATCCCCTGGTAAGTCCAAACTGTGTGGTTTTTTTTAACAACTCAGGGTCCCTTTAATGTAGATGACCATCACATTTGAAAATTAAATTTATTGCTTAATTTCAGCTACAGGCCAAAAATGTCCATCACGGAGGCTAAGGAGCACACTAGGCGAAGCAGAAAACCAGGCGTTTTCTCTTTTCTGCATGCGTTTCATCATTCTTGGGTGCGTTTTTGGTAGGTTATGTTTTGTCAATAGTTTCCCTTTTTCAATTTAGTAATATTTTACGAATGTTTAATAAAAACTCAAACATGCATAAAAAAATGCATGTAAAAACACAGTCCTCACCATATCCATTGAAATACACTATGTGCATTTTACATTTGTTTTTCAGAAATCTACAGCAAGTTGTGAATTTTGAAAAACACATTGTGCTGCATAAAAAGTATCTGCATGGTACAGACTCATTAGGGGCAAAAACTCATGAGTTTTCCACAACGCTAGCGATTCTCCCTAGTATGCTCAAAACCGGAAGTGGCTGTCATATTTCCTTTAAAACAATACCACTTGACTGGCAGTCCTGCTAATCTCTTTGGCTGCTATAATGTGTGAATCACACACCTGACACAAGCATGCAGCCAATCCAGTCAAACTTTCTTCAGAAACATCTGATCTGCTTGGATTGTTCAGGGTCTATGGCTAGAGACAGGATCAGCAGCACAGCCAGGCAGTTTGCATTGTTCAAAACAAAATATGATAGCCTCCATTATCCCTCTCACTGCAGGTATCCTTGAAATACATTTGGGGTTTCTGTAAACTAGTGCTTTCTTTAAAAAAAAAAAAATCTAGAGAACTAAAATAAAAACTAGACCCAATGACTTTTTCCTTTTGATAATGGCTTTGTGGGAGAAAAGGCTCAATACAGTGTAAACCAAATGCGACCTTGTAAAATTAGCTATGCAGGTAAACTACATTTTTATACCGTGAAAACAATATACCGGAACATTGTTAGTTTTAATAATGGAAATTAGAGTGAGCCAGACTGGACGGTGGTAAAAATTTTGGAAACTGTCTCATTAACAGATTTAGATTGCAAGCTCAAAAGGGCTCTTATTTGGACAAATGTTAATACTATGCAGAGGTGCATAATGCTGCATAACAGAATCAGCCAGCAGAGCACCTGTTTGCATGTAGTGTTCAGGGCTGTGGAGTCTGTACAAAAATCATCCGACTCCAGGTACCCAAAATTTCTCCGACTCCACAGCCCTGGTAGTGTTGATCTTGCACTTTCAAACAAAAAAACTCTAGGAGATTCTGTAGAACGTCAATGACTGAACACTGAAAGGTGTAGCTCAGTGGATTAAGACTACAAATGAAGGTACCATTGGCCAGGTTGGTTTGTTTTTTATTAAACAGTCAAGTCTGTACACTCAGTACCACCACATTATTCCACTGATCAGGTTGATGGAAACTATGCAGTCAAGTCATTCTTTTACCTGACCCCCCCCCCACCAAAATAAGTGGGTGGCATAAAATGGTGTCTGATATTTTAAATATTTAACATTTAGTTACAGCTTAGAAGGAATGCAAGACAAATGCTACCTCTTTACTAACATTTTACAATGGGGATTTAGTTCATTTCCAGGAATTTCTCGTAAATATACAGCAACTTAAAAGAATACTTAGTGAAGCGTGAACACATCTCATCCTAATCAAAGCAAAGACTATTCAAAAATCCCAACCTGCCTAGGAACAAGCTTTAGTCTGACAGTGGTGCCAGTCATTATGGGAATGTTGGCATTCAGCTCTAAAACATAAGCATTTACCATGATATCAGGAAGTGCAGTCATTAATCTGACAAGCGTGTGATGCAGACTTTGTTTAGAAGGAAAGAATCCACTGAGGGCAGATTACAATTTGGTTTCTGGCCAATTTGTGGCCCGAGGAAGAAAGGAACTTTGCCAAACTGGTGTTAACAGCATTATTACACCTGTGCACAAAGTGCAGAGACTCATCTGTTCCTAGGAGATTAGGAGTGGTACCTCCGTACTTGCTACTAACCCATTCAGAAGAAGCTTGTTTTTCTCCATGTGCCAACTTTGTATAAGCCACAATCTCTATTTCATTTGATACCTTGTATTAAAGCTCCAGTTCAGGCATGCAAACGAAAAAAAAAATGCTGCACCAGTTCACACATGCTGAAACCATGCTGCCACACAGCCTATCAGAAGGCTCAGGCTATCTGGTTGCCTGGTAAGCTGGAGTTTTATTCATTAAGTGGTTACAGGAAGCTTTTTTTTCTCTTTTTTTTTTTAAATTGGTTATGAAGTGCATTGGTTTTTACAAGACACTTGTGCTTCATTAAGTAAAAATGACGTCCTATTAACACATACAAAAACTGTGCCTGAACTTTTTAAGTTCATTGAATAAAAATTAATCTGTATAACCGTAACATTTGCAAACTGCTGCTCCACCATTTCCTGAAGTGTTTTATGGTTTCACTAACAATACCATCATTAGCAATTTAGCCAGGGGTGTCCAAAAGAGGTCTTTGAACCGAATATGAAGTGGTTTTTGACTGTCTGGATTAAATGTACACTGCATTGAAATATACAAGTTTGCCAATACAGTATAATTTATTTATAGTACACTCCAAGGGACAGGGGAAAGTGGTTTACTGTATCAGAAATTGGCCTAGAAATGGCCCAGCATGCCCTGGTTCATTTTACTGCAAATAAGCAACTCTGTCCTCCCATTGGGGGTACAGTACAAGCAACTTGCACATTTGGTGGACTACAAGGTTAAGTATACCTTAGGGCTGCATAGCCAGGCTGGACAAATTGCTTGTACAGCATTAAGGACTATTTAAAATTGCAGAGGTCACTGAATAGAGGCAGCCATTTGCTTCCTGTGAGCTCCTACACCCTCGGGGGCGGGACTTAGCACTCCTCTCCACACTTCATTTTACAGGGAGATGGCCCACTCTGATCTGCACTACATGGTAAAGTAGCCTGTACTATGCTCCACATGCTACCAGAAGTGTCATTGCTAAGAAGGGAGGAGATGCCCAGGAGTGCATATAATTATGTAGGAGGACTGTAACAATACTTTTATCAGTGTTTGCAGCGTGGAAGTGGTAACGCTGCATCTTGTTAACGCTCTCATTTCTTTTTCCCAGGGCTGCTTGTTTGTACAGTACTGTATATCCAGCTCAGGGCCATTCTTGTCTTATGTTATCAGGCATCAACTCACTTGCAACCAGCCTAAAGAGAGCAGCAGACCATGGGTTTCATATATATACACACATACACATATTCAGCGTCACAAAGGATGAGAAGTATGTCCCTAAAAAAGGTCAGCAACACTCCTGTTAGCAAAAAAGTGAGACCAAACTCAAGAAAGGTCACTTCACAACACTCTCCAGGAAGTATTTATTCCAATGTCAAAGTTCACAATCAAGAACACGTCATTAAATGTAAATATAAAGGGTTCAACCAAAAGACAAATAAACGTGAAGTATTTGTAAGCCTCAAGAAAATGAAGGCCAGTTATTGCCAGCCAACCGCAAAAAAACCCTGTCTAGTTCTGTACTAATTTGGAGTGAGATGAAGCTTAGATCAACATGTACCAGAACAATGAGAAGAGTATGGAGAAGGGAAGGAACAGCACATGCTCCAGAGCATACCTCATCTGTGAAAAATGGAGGCAGTATTATGACATGAATGGCTGCCACTGGAACGCGCACTAAAATGTTATGCAGGAGAACAGAGGCGCCAAAAGGATAAAAGGAAGCTAAATGAGCTCTAAAACCAAATTCTTGGTAAATAGAGGAGGTAGTGGTGGACTTAAAGAGACACTGAAGCGAAAAAAATATATGATATAATGAATTGGTTGTGTACTATGAATAATTACTAGAAGATTAGCAGCAAAGAAAATATTCTCATTTTTCTTTTCAGGTATATAGTGTTTTTTCTAACATTGCATCACTCTATAATATGTCCAGATTGCACAACACTCAGCATTCAAAATGAGTCTTTCAGAGCAGTCTGTGAAGTAATAAACTCTCCTCTGCTAGAGGAAAAGTAAACAGTTTAATTACAGTTGAGATAATAAAAGTCAGATAACAGCCCTCTCCAGGACCAAGTTGGTCGGAGAGCTTAATAGCTTTTTTGCATAGAGATAACAACTGGAGTTTCTCAACTCTTCCTGCACTGGAAACAATTAGACTGATGTATCTGATCTTAATGTTTTTTTTCTTAGCTGTAGTACACATACAAATCATAATATTTTTTTTTCGCTTCAGTGTCTCTTTAACCCTCCAAGTAGACACACAACGACTGTAGTAAAGACAGTCAATATATTTTATTTATGAACTCAATCACTAAAATGTATTAGTTATGGCAGACATCAGATAAAATAGGATGAATCCCAAAGTATATTTCTATACTATATGCTCAGATTCAGCCACATGCTGCAAAAATAATAGGACAACATTTCAGATATATGGACAATGACAAAACATACTGTGAAATCAGCTCCAAGAGCTTTTGAAAGTTAATGGAATATTCTAATGACCAAATTATTCACCTGACCTCAACTTAACATGCATTCCACTAGCTGAAAAACAAAAGACATCACAAAGCAACAACTAAAGACTGATTCAGTGAATGCCTGGCAAAACTAGCTGTAGAGCACTGGGAAAGTGTTAGCACTGCATAGCAGAAGGGCTCGTTTCCACTATTGCTGTGCGGAATCGCCTGGATTCCACCGCTGATTAAATCGCATGCGGATGCGATTCTGCATGCGTTTTTTGCCGTGAATTCACATAGGTGAGGGAATATGCGATTTTAACCATGTCACTGCCTGTGTGAATTTACATTGGTACCTATGCGAATTCGCGGCAAAAAACCCATGGGGAAAACGCATGAGATTTCCCTTTTTTAAATACATTGCATGCGATTCGCATGCATTCCACTCGCAGGCAAATACTGCAGCTTGTGCGTTTTTTCACCGCTGAAAAAAAAAACGCACCTCAACAACGCTACAGTGGAAGCAGGCCCATCCACTTTCATTACATGTGCGAATCCGCATGCGTTGGACGCATGCGGATTCGCGATAGTGGAAACGAGCCCTCAATCAAGAAATTCATGTCGCTAACTATCCCTCAATGAGGGTCATAATGTGCCTATAACAGTGAAAGGCCAACACACAGGAAGCCAAGTAACTGACAAGTATTTGACAACTTGAACCTCTGAAACTGTATATATCTATGTCGAGAGCGAAAGTGTTTTCAGTCCATACCTCATTCCCATCTCAATGTCAAATATATTGTGAAGGCATACAGAACCATATCTATCAACAAGCAAGTGTGAGAATGTCACAAAAACATGCAGCCATGTCCTCTCAGAACTACATTTTTCTTAGCAGTTATGAATGCCTGGAGATTTTTAAATAAATTTTCAGAGCCAAGCGACTACTCTGTGAAGGCATTAATGGTTACCAAGTGGCCAGGGAGCATTAAGTACTGTTTAACGTTAAGTCAAATCATGACGGCAATTCTGGGAAAGTTGAGGATTGACATGCAGACAGTTCTGAGCCTCACAATTGAATACCTCACTCCTGAATCATCAACACAGAAGGTCAGAGCACACCATAAACCTCTAGCAGATCTGCAAATGCTAGAGGTTTTTGAAGCAGATTTTCAGAGCGATTCTAGGCAGGTTTAGAGAGGTTTTTTTTTTAACATGCCTAGCGTTTTTTGGAGCATTTTTTGTGCAGCAGATTTCATATATGGTTACAGTAAACCTGTTACTGAACAGCTTCTGTAACAAAAACTCTTGGAAAATCGCTCTGATCTAGCGTTTTGCAGAGCAGTCTTCCACTTTCCTATACTTAACATTAAGGCAGAAATGCCTCAGACATCTAAAAAAATGCTGCAGCCCCCGAGTTTGCGTTTGTGGAAAAAACGAACTGCTCTGGTGTGCGCCAGCCCATTGAAATACATTACCCAAGCAGTTTTCAAACCGCTAGTTTTTTTTTTTTTTTCAGATAAGTTTTTTATTGTTTTATATAAACACCACAATACATGTACATGACAATCATATGCAGTACATTTCATAACAGCAACAACAAGATTTATTAGAGTGCGGTTAGGCCGCCAAGACATTCCTATACCACACCTAACCCTCCCCCCCCCCACCCTCCCCTCTCTCGTGGTCTCACTCCACACCCCGCCAATCATTCAAGAGAAGCTAGGTCGTAGCAGTAGCTCACTTGTTCAGGTTGAGTTATAGTCTATTCCTTGCTTTTTAATATATTCCAACCAAGGTATCCAAATATTGTCAAATTTAAGAGGACAATTCCGTTGAATGTAAGTGAGTTTATATAGAGACAGTGATGTATTAACTGTAATAATCCAGTCTGCACCTGTTGGGGGATGTGCCCGGATCCAATGTAGAATTATTGTTTTCCTAGCGAAATAACACAACATATCCCAAAGAAGAACCAATCTTCTGGATGGTGTAACTTCCCCCGAGATTCCCAATAAGTGTGTCTTAGGGTCAAGATCTATATGACGTTCAAATATTTTCTGAAGTACTACATTAGTTTGTTCCCAGAATATATGGATTTCGGGGCACTCCCACACCATATGTATAAAATCAGCAGTATGATATTTACAGCGAGGACATTCCGCAGTTCTACCAGAGTACATCTTAGCCAGTCTAGCAGGCGTGTAATATGTTCTATGAATAAATTTAAGTTGTATAAGTCTATCCTTTATAGAGATTAAGTATTCTCCTGAGGCCTCAAGCAGGTCCCTCCACTCCAGCTCCTCTAAACCAGGCACATCAATTTTCCAGGTTTGATAAAGCCGATCCAGCTTATAGCCAGAACTCTCCTGCAGATTTGCATAAATTGTTGAAAGGGGGGATTCAAGATGTTTTTGGAGAAGAAGGGCTTCGAGAGGGTCTGATTTAAGTGTAATCGTTCTCGGGAACTGGGAATGAGCGGCGTGACGTATTTGGAGGAATCTAAAAAACATTTTATTAGACAGGGAGAATTCTGTTTTAAGGGCATCAAAGGTAGCCAGCTTTCCATCCATTATTATATGCTGTAGCCATTTAATACCAGTCTCTGCCCAAATAATTGGGTCCGGGATGTTCTGAAAATGAGGCAAATGCGGATTGCACCACAAAGGGGTAAAGGGAGAGTATACATCAGGCTGTTTATATTGTTGTCTTACCTTTTCCCAGACTTTGAGAGTAAAGATCATGGGAGTCGGGAGATCAGTGTAAGCTTTAGGACCTCTAAATGGGAGTAGGGTAAGTCCCTCATAGGATCCCACGACCGCTGCTTCTGTAGTAGAGGCTGTATTTCTAGCATCTTGCGCGAACCACCATCTTAGTGTGACTAGCGCTGAGGCCCAGGCATATAGTTTAAAATTAGGTAGAGCAATTCCACCTAACGAGGTGGGAATTTGAAGTGTCTTAAGTGAAAGCCTTGGTTGTTTCCCCGCCCACAGAAAAGAGACCAGTAGTTTATCGATTGCTTTAAATACGGTGACCGGAACCCATTCAGGAGTATGTCTAAATACATAATTAAGCCTTGACAGATATAACATTTTAATAAGGTTAGCTCTACCCACTACCGTCAATGGAAGCGTACTCCATGCCCGACAGTGGTTCTCCATTGCCTTTATAATGGGGGTGATATTTAGTAATATATACTCCTTTAATGGGTATTTTATCTTAATTCCCAAGTAGGTGAACTCAGACACCCACTGAAGGGGGGTATCGGCGGCCCCTTGCTTAGCATCTGTATCTATTGGAAACAACGAAGATTTCCCCCAGTTGATTTTAAGTCCTGAGTGGGCTCCGAATCTGTCAATTGTAGATAGCAGGGTAGTTAGGGAAGCATCCGCATCTCCCAAAAAGATCAACAAATCATCAGCATACAGAGCAATTTTTTCTGTGAGATTACCTATCTTGAGTCCCTGAATACTAGGCTCAGCCCTAATCCTGACCGCAAGGGGTTCCATTGCGAGAGCAAAAAGGAAAGGGGACAAAGGGCAGCCTTGCCTGGTCCCTCGTTGTAGGCTGAAGGCAGAGGAGGTAGTACCATTGGTAAGAACCCTAGCCTTGGGGGCCGTGTATAACAATTGAATCCAGCGTAGGAATTTAGGGCCAAACCCAAACTTTCTCAAGACCGACCAGAGATATGACCATTCTATAGAGTCAAAGGCCTTTTCAGAGTCTAAAGAGGCCACGACTCTTCGTCCAGTATTATCATGTTTGGCAGCTAAGTTAATATAGAGTCTACGAAGGTTTATATCGGTACCTTTTCCAGGCATGAACCCGGTCTGGTCTGGGTGAATTAATGTTTCTAGGTGTGGTTTGAGGCGGTTAGCCAAAATTTTAGCAAATATTTTAGCGTCCATATTGATAAGAGATATAGGGCGATAGGAGCCACAAAGTTTGGGATCTCTTCCTTTTTTGGGAATGACTACTATTAATGCCTCTTGCATGGAGTCTGGCAACAACAGCCCGTCAGAAGGGTCTTGGAATAGAGCTAGGAGATGTGGTGTTAATTGTTCAGAGTATTGTTTATAAAATTCTGCAGGTATACCGTCCATGCCCGGAGTTTTATTTGATTGGAGTGTAGCGATAGCATTGGATATTTCATCCTCTGTGACATCCTCATCTAAACACAACCGTTGGTCATTTGAGAGTTTTGACAAGGCTATATCCTCTAAATATTCACCAATCTGATCAAGTGTGTGGATGCTTTGAGAGGAGTATAATGTCTTATAGTAATTTGCAAATTCTTCATTTATGTCACCAGGGGCAGTCAATGTACCCCTATTGTCAGAAGTGATTGATGGAATAGTAACCGCAGGGGTATGTTCTTTCGTGAGCCAAGCCAGCATTTTCCCACATTTATCACCATACTCAAAAACCCTCTGCTTCACACATAACTGACCTTTCTTAGTAGATGTCACATGGATGAGTTTAAAGTCTTGTATGGCCATTTGCCACGTCGAATATGTGGCTCGTTCAGGGTTGGTTAAATACAGGCTTTCCGTTTCCCGAACCCTATCCTCCGCTTTATGATATTCCAGTAACCTGCTATGCTTGCACTTTTTAATTTGGGACATATATTCCCCCCTTGTAAAAGCTTTAAAAGCATCCCATATAACTCTCTGCGGGGCAGTTTTTTGATTGGACTCCCAGAATTGGGTAATAGTGTCTGAAATGGGCTCCTGGATTTCAGGATCCTTAATCCAGAAACCCGAAAGCCGCCAGGGTCTTAAGGATTGGCACTGTCGGAGACCCAGAGATACCAAAAGTGGGGCATGGTCTGAAAGGGCCCAAGGGAGACGGTCAATCGCCTGTATGATTGAAAGGGAGGAGTTGGAGGCCAAGACCATGTCAATCCTCGAAAGGGTCTTATGTGTAGATGAGTGACATGTAAAACCAGGGATCTGCGGATGCTTCCACCCCCATACATCTGTGAATCCCATACTTTCTGTCCAGTGTAATAGATGTTTGGGTTCTCGCATGTTAGGCTTCTGACGGTCTTCTGGGCGAAGGACCAAGTTAAAATCTCCTAGTAAGATAATTTTACCCGGGGCCCATTCAGTTGTAATGGAGATTATCTCAGTAAGTAGATCAGTTGAAGCAGGGGGAGGTAGATAAATGCCTATAACCAATACATCTTGCATATGTAGTAAGGCGTGCATTGCAACATATCGCCCCTGGGGGTCTAGCTTGAGGTTAAGGAGCTGGAATGGAAGTGACCTGCGGACGAGAACACTCACACCTCTAGCGTATGATGAGTAAGTAGCATGGTAGCAACTGCCCACCCACGGCTTCTTCATTGTCAGCACTTTACTCCCCATAAGATGAGTTTCTTGTAATATACATATATCTGGGTGATATTTTTTAATGTAGTTAAACACCAAAGCCCGTTTGAATTTGTCGTTCAGACCTCTTACATTCCAGGAGAGGATCTTGCAATCAGGTGTAATTGCCATCGTTTAAGAGTATTATAAATATTAAATAGCCACGCTTTTTAACATGTTGTAGGATGCAGATCAAAACCACGAGAGAGGCCCACCCCCCCAACCCCCCAAAAACCCTTCCTACCATACACACCCACCCTATATCCCAACAAGGGATATTTATACCCTAAACAGTTATGTAAAGGTGCGCTACTATTTAACTTAACTAGAATGCACCTATTGGGGTGGCTGCTTCTTGGCGATAGCTCCGTTACCCACTAAAACTCAAACAGGATTGAGGCAGTTACTTAAACGTTACCAACGTTAACAGCAGAAAAAGTGAACATACAGCACAGTCGTTACTGCCCCCTACCCCGCCATAAGGTAAAACACATATCCATTAAAACCCATTGGTCCCTAATAGCTGCATTCTGGAAGCATCACATTGAAGACTAAGTGAGTCCCTTGTCACCAGAGTAGTTCAAAGTTTGAATGTTACATTGAGAAACTATAGTTCATATCCACCAGCCTACTTAGTTGAATAGTAATGTCGCTTCCCACATATAATATGATCAACAAATATAAGCTCAACCAGTATTTATGGAGTTTTGGCGCCATCTATGGGATTAACAGAGTAGCTGCATCAGAGTATAATTCCAGTGTGTCTAGACTATTAGAATTTGCTGTAGATTATACCATACAGTAATTACCACATCTTGCAGGATGACCATACTCAATAAGGACAGTCCGATGTTAATTCACTCGCACACTGCCTCAGATAGATGTATAGCTGTTATTATAAGTGGGAAGGAAGACTTCAGCCACAACACAGAGCGGACGTGGCAGAAAGACAGTAGAGTATTAAACAAGAGAATGTAGTTAGCAATCAACGAGATTCAGCAGCATCAGTAGTAGACATTAGAGGAGGAAAGGCCGAGGACAGTGCGACAAAGGAACCATCAGACAGGATAACATCTGCAGGGCAGCACGATCCGGCCGAGCCGGAGCAGTGACGGGGAACGTAAAGAACCGGGGTATAAACCGGGTCAGCCGGATCCCGCCGCCCAACCATCATATACATGTCCACCATGAGGCCTACCCCTCCCCCTCCCAGACAAGCAGAGACTCGCCGAACGGGGCGATGAGGTCAAGCAGAGCCAACACAAAGAACTAAAGTTTGCGAGTTATAGTCAGCCCACTCGACCCCACCGCCCAGCACCGCCAGCTCCCCCCATTCCCTCCGCACCATCTCCGTCCCCCAATCAATGTCCTCAATGTCGTGCGGCCAAGCGGGCCATATACCAGGAGAGCATAATGAGAAAAACAGTATAGCGATCTCACTCATTCAGACCCCACTATCAGTATTCCAGAGGTCACCTATAGTTATGCAAGGTCTCCCCACCCATGCGCCCTAGGATTAAACAGCATTATCTCCCGACGATCCCTGCCAGCCGCGGCATCTGGTATCAAGGTCTTGCTCGACAACCAGAAGAGAAAGAGTAGCTACCAGAGCTAGCCAGATTTTCGCTCGGCATATTTGTATGTCACAAATAAAGCCGAAGTTAGATAGCATCAGGCAGCCATGAAATCCCAGAGCGCATCTATGACACGGCAATACTCCAGACATAGCTTAATACAGGAACATGCATAATACAAATATCTAGGAAATCTGTACTTCATCTGAGAGACGGGTAATGTAACAGTGAGCATGGAATTTGTACATCTCTATTGCCCCTACAGGAAGGTCTTATAAAGTTCTTTTTCCACCCAAGCAGCGTACACTATAATAAAACAGTGGGAAGATTAAAGCAAGCATGTAGATAGCCTGTGCATATAATAAAGTCTCCTCTTCAAGGCGTGCGCGCCCTGAGGGCACAAGACCCTCCCCTCTTGTCCCCCATCAGCGCCATTTTAGTAGAAGTAAAGCATGCGGCATAAAACTGAAGGTGACAGTGAAATATAGTTTGTCCAAGAGTTAGGGAGGTTGCTTGCTGTACATGACACATTACTATGGCCGATTAAAGAAAAGCAGTTTCTCCCTCCCATTCAATGTAATGCGCAGATCCAGTGCTTCGGAGCGACCACAGTGATACCCAGTGCACATGAGGACATATAGGATATCTGCAGAAGCGTTCTCACTATGGCAGAGTCACTGGGTCGCAGTGTCACAGGATTAAGATTCATAAGATCAATAACGGGGAGTCTCAGGGACATGTGTGTGGCGAGGGCAAAAGGCAGTACTCACAGTTCTCCAAGGAAGAAATTAGTAGTTACTGTCCTGGTCTAGGCAGGGCTTCTAACCAGGTAGTGGCATCTCCAGGATTATCAAAGAAGTGTGTGGTGTCGTTGTATTGGACCCTCAGTTTTGCGGGAAAGAGCATGGAATACTCTATTTTGCGGTCCCGAAGCTTCTTTTTAATATGGATAAAGGACTGTCGCTGCTTTTGGGTGTGTGTCGTATAGTCCGGGAATAGCATAATGTGGGCATTCTCGAATTTTAGCTCACCTGCTTGCCGGGCAGCCTTTAGGATCGCGTCCCGATCTTGATAGTTAAGGAGCCGAAAAATCAAAACACGTGGCGGTGCTCCAACCTGGCCCTTTTTGCCAGGCATTCTGTGCGCCCGCTCTATCAAGAAGAATTTTGAAAATGTATCAGCCGGGAGAAGCTGGCGGAGAAGTGTCTCCGTGAAAGCCACCACTTCAGTTCCCTCACGATCCTCCGGTAGCCCCAGGAGTCGGATGTTGTTCCTCCTATTTCTGTTCTCTGCGTCCTCTGCTCTTTCTTCCAGAGCCTTCACTCTGCGCTGCACATCAGGGAGTGCTCTTTGATGTTCTTGTACTCTGTCCTCCGTGTCTGATGCCCTTCTCTCTAGTGCTCCCATTCGGTCCCGTATAGCCGACATGTCTTGCCTGAGGAAGCTCATCCCAGCCTCTAGGTGATCAATCTTAGCTGTCAGGGATGTTTGGCATGTTTTAATTGCTTCCATTAAGGCTTCTGCGTATGGCGGGATGACCTCTTGCCCCTCATTCTCAGTTTCCAGCTCCAAGGTATCGTCGTTATCTTTTCCTTTGTCAGGCTTGTTTTTCTCCCCTCCTTTAGATGTGCTCGGAGTGGCAGGAGGCTTTTCTGGGGATTTATTCTTCTCCCCTTTATCTTTGTTTGTTTTATTGCGTTGCGACATCGGCAGGCCGTATGGAGAAGGCCGTGGAGGTAATAGGCTCTCTCTGCACGGGCCAGGCGCTTCTTCCCCGCCAGTCGGAAGGGAGCTGATTTCTTCAAAGTCCGACTTCGGAGGATTGCACCAGTCAGCCAGGATGTGCCCAGTGTAGTACCCCGACCAGCGGAAAAGTTTGGATCACTTGCTGATGGTATTATGTTGGTAACTTTAGGATTAATCAGGATAAGGGTAACGGAGCTTCACGCCATGCGACTTCTCACTTAGCCATCCAGGCCACGCCCCCAAACCGCTAGTTTTTAAAAACGCTCCAGAACCGCTCTGGTGGGCACCAGCCCAGATACAGGTAAAAGTAGACAAGATGCCACATTAAGCTCAATTCACAAAACATTAAATGCTGCAAAGGAGGGGGAAGAAAAAAAAAACAAAAAAAAAAAAAAACACAAACAACTTAATTTGGCAAACAGTCAAATGTCAATTTACAATGGCTGTTACCGCATGGAAAAACTAAGATTAACGACTAATGATAAATTACTAACTTGCAAGCTAAATACCTCAAATGTCAATTCACAAAAGGGTAAAAATGTAAAATGTGACAGCTTTCGTTTTTTTTTTTTTAAGGGCTCGTTTCCACTATCGCGAATCTGCATGCGTCCAATGCATGCAGATCCGCACATGTAATACAAGTGGATGGGCCTGTTTCCACTGTAGCGTTGTTGAGGTGCGTTTTTTTCAGCGTGAAAAAACGCACAAAAGAGCCAACGATTTCGCCTGCGTCGGGAATCCGTGCGAATCGCCGCTAATGTATTTAATAGTAAAAACGCATGCGTTTGTTACATGCGTTTTTACCCGCGATTTCGCGTGCGATTTCGCACCTTTTTCAATTTTATTTAGCCCTGGCAGTGTCATGGTTAATTTCGCATGGCACCCTGCCATGCGAAATCGCATGCGAAATCGCGGGTAAAAACGCATGTGGAAACGCATCCGCATGCGTTTTTACAAGCGTCGGAATGCGGCCGAAATCGCGTCGCAACAGTGGAAACAAGCCCTCAATCTCCAACCTGCAGCTGTATGTTGTCTCAAATCTTTTATCTTACGCACTTCAGATATGTGTAAAGGCTCATACAGACGCATGACTGAAGTTGGCTGAGATAGCCGATAATGACCGCCTCAGCTGATGGGCATGTGTACAGTGTGCCCCCTGATCACCTTTACCAAAGCGATCCATATGGTGGATCACCTTAGTCAAGTTATGGCCACTCCCCCGCGTGATGTCCTGTATGTGCCACTCTGTCATGCCTGGGGGAAGGTGGAGGGACAAGGAGTAGTTGGCTACATGCCAGCTCAGCAATGACCCCCAAGGTGATTGGATCCCGATCGGACGGGTGACAAATCAAAGGTGTGCATGCACCTTCAAGCCAGGGACACAGGATCCTCAGTTCAGCGGACATGTTTAAAGTTGATGCATTGATCCATGCCAAACAAAAAATGTTAACCAATTAAATTTTGAACATTACTGCATGCTGAGAGAATTAGAACTTATCCTCCAGTTTAAAGTACAACCAAAGTGAGAGTGATATGGTGAGTGCCATGTTTATTTTTTAAACAATACCAGTTGCCCGGCAGTCCTACTGATCTCTTTAGCCACATGCTTGTTTTAGATGTGATACAGACACTATTGCAGCCAATCTACTCAGACCGCTGATCTGCATACTTGTTCAGGCTCTATTGCTGAAAGTATTGGAGGCAGAGAATCAGCAGGACAACCAGGCAATATGCATTGTGTAAAAGAAAATAGACAAGACAGAACATTTATATTGCACTTTTCTCCTGGAGGACTCAAAGCATTTCAGGGCTGCAGTCACTTGGGGTAAGAGCAGAAAGGATCATTAGGGAGCCTTGCCCAAAGACTCCGTTAACTGTATTGGCTTGAGCCAGGATTTGAACCTGTATGCCATCCAGTTGACCCAATCAGCCTCCACATCACTCTTAGTTTAAGTATACTTTAACCTTTTAAATAAACTGATCCCAAGAGTGGGGGTTATTCTATCTGCTCTAATAATTAAGATTTAGACACTAAGCTGGCTGCAAATGGACATTTTTAATAGCAGTAAATCACAAATACACATGGGCAGCAAAGATGCAAGTTACATCTATACGAAAGTGGAATTTCCTATAAAAATACTAAATAGTACCAGCCTAGCTGGTCATAGCCATTACCCAGTACTGTAGTGGGTAGTGGGTGTGAAGACACCTTCTAAAAAGACACAGGAGACAAAAAACGGGAGCCCAATGGTGTAGTATGTAGAAACAGGTTGATAGATGTATAAGAAAAATATCTACTCACAAAGGTGGGTTGCAGAAGGGCAACCGACCACAGGAAGCAGGTGGAGCCAATTAACCCGACTCCACTTGGGGTGGTCACTGGGGACCTGGTGTGGTCGCACTCCTTAGGAAAAGAAAAGGGGACAGATATCCACTGTTGTGTTTAACCGCGTGTGTTCTGTCACCACCCCTCACACGGGGAATGTGTAGGGGTTGAGATGCACTATATGGTTGAAAGAGGCGCCCAGGCTCCCTTAGCTCACTATCCTATTTGGCTTGGCACTGCTATAGGCCTGAGGAAGCGGGCTTGGACCCGCGAAACGCGTCGCCACTTGTGCTACCAATAAAATCTTTTGTTTATGCAAAGATTTGTCATCATTGAGGTAAGCAACCTCAAACCTTTTTCCGGTTTTAAACTGCTTTTAAACGCTTTTATCCACAACCTGGGCGCCTCTTTCAACCATATATTCCCCAGTACTGATTACACAAGCACAAATCCACTCCTGGACTCAGAAACAACAAACCATTACATAATTCAATTCTTTACCACCAACCAAAACTAAAGTTACCTTTCTCCAGACTTTTTACATCTTTCCAAAGACCAAATATCCACAAATTGACTGAACATATTACAGATATCCCCATGCTTCAGAAACATTTGCCAAACAGCGGACTTCTTTCTTTCATAGGCAAGCTCAGAACTAAAATAAAGGTCAGCTAGCTTAAGTTGCACTTAATGAATTCACTGTGCTCTCGGTGGGAGTCTGCTGTTGCCACAAGCACATTTATTATTTGACCATTGGACCAAAAAAAGACAAAGTTTGCAATGGGAATGAAGAGGTGTTTAAAGACCTGTCCTAACAAAAGAGGAATATGATTCATAAAGCTACTTTCTACAACGGCCTTTCAGACAGTCTTACAAGTATTTGATGAACAGCAGAAGTCATCTGACATATTAAGTAGTCCTGGAAAATGTTCCCATCTAAGGCATTTTAATATAGCTCTGTTCCACCTTCCATCTTTGTTTCGCTGAAATATTCTATAACCCACATAGCCACTTAGAATTTTTTTTTCAAAACCTTGCAGAGTTTTCAAACTGGAAAAAAATCCAAATAATGTGCCCTTTGACATGGAATGACCAAGATATTTGTGATAGAAACAATGAAATCCGCTAGAGTCAACTATGAAGTATGCTTCAACAATGCAGTGACTGTTGTCAAGACTTCGTGCCACACAGTGAGCTGTCAAATTTAAATAGGCAAGTGTAGGGCAATGTGACAAATGCTGTTACACTGTGTCATTAGGCTGCCAGCCATTGTGTGCAATTCCCAAGTTACAAATAAGCCCTCTATAAAGGTTAAAGTGGTCCTGAATTTTATTAGTCAAAAGTTAAAAACCTAACCGTGCAAAATATAAACCTCTGACAGCAAAGTCAAAACAATCCTGCTTACTTCTGTGATATTTTCCTAAGGTTTTGCTTTTTGGCTTGCATCTATCTTGTGATGTACCAGGTGCATAGCTCTGTGCTCCTCAACTCTCCACAAAGTTATACGGACTACAGTACTCTCCTACAATACTGCATGATGCAGAGTGAATGCAGATATTAAGAAAATATCCTGTTTCTCTGAAAATCAGCCCCAACATGATTTATCAGGATTTGAGGATGCTTAAAATGTGGGCCTTAATCCAAAAATTAGCAGTAGTTGCAGTTCACAAAAATAATGTAAATTATGTCCAGGCGGCTATAGTATAGATGTTAAAGTAAAAATTGGCAATAGAGTGCAGCAGGACAGAAAGACCCTTCACCAAAGAGACCTGACACTTCCAAACAAATCACATTCAACAGACCCCATACTAGACCCAAAACAAGGGTTCACAAGTGCCAGACTCTCGGAAGATTGCTGTACATGGAAAAACAAAATATAGCCACAAGAACCTCATTTTCGTGTTATGATGATCCAGAATGTGATGACATGACTATTTGACATTTGAAAGATCCTTTCGGGGAAAGTATGCAACTACGAAAATAATCGAATCCTGCCACTACGGCAACTGATGGTGAATTCTCAAGCTGCATAAAAATTGGCATAACATTACCATAACCTTTTGAACAACTCAGAATTCTATGCACCCGATTGACGATTCCTAGCAGAGGTAAACAGAGTAGAACAGATTTCATACAAAAAAGATCTCAGCCCACAATTTGGCCAAGCCAGATTCGGTCCACTCTATATTGCACCGGCAGTTTGCATATGTGCAGCAAACCGGACCGGATCTGACTAGGCCATCTCTTGCCTCATTCCACTTGGGAATCCATCGCTGAACGAGCTGGCTGAGGATGTGGAAGCCTCATTAGGATCCAGAGGGTATGAAGTCTGAAGTACCCTCCAGGGACATTTGTTTCCCCAGAGGTTTACTTTAAACAGGCTATACAAGCTGTAAAACCACATCACAAAGCAAGTAGTGCTGATTTGGCAGACCTACGAGAAGAACATTTATCTTTCCCCATTACAAAGGTTGTTTTACAATTGACATTTCGATTACAGATCAAACCCTTGAAGTACACCTTAGAGATATGGACACTGACAGATTTCCTTTTTAACAATACCAGTTGCCTGGCAGTTCTTCTGAACTCTGGCTGCAGTGGTGTCTGGATTAGCCACATGCTCGTTTCAGGTGTGTGATTCAGTCAGGTACACGCAACTGGCATGCTTGTTCAGGATCTAATCATCTCATGGGAGAGACCATGCCTCCAACACACACACCACGTTTTTGTATGCAAATCCAGACCTCCATGGGTTGATAAAATTGATTTCCATTGATAATTTGTGTGTGATTTTGTTGTCAGCACATTCAACTATGTAAAGAACGAAGTATTTAATAAAAATATTTCATCCGCTCATATCTAGGATGTATTATTTTTGTGTTCTCTTTATTTTTTTGAGCAGTAAATAAGAGGCAATGGATTAGCAAGGCTTGCATGTGACTGGTATTGTTTAAAAATAGTCAGCCTCCATACCCCTTACTTCAGGCTCCCATTAAGGCACTGGGGAACATTGAGGTTGTAGGGCTGCACACTATTCTACAGATTCTTACTGCCAGCTTGTGTTCCAGTAATTACACGATAACATTAAGTTCTAAAGGGGTTAATACATCACACTCCAGTTTTAAACTGCCTGCAATGCCTGAGAGAAATTGTCCCATTTATATCACTGGCCTATTTCAGCTCATCTCAAGCAGTGTGTCAGTATACCAGCCTAGATGTGTCACACTGAGCCTTCATTAAAAAAGGAGGAATAAAATCTTAAAGCCCTAGCTCAAGCAAAAAAAAAAAAAAAAAAAAGTTTTTCTACATCTGTACAGGAACACAGTTGCAGAGATGGTTAATGTCTATGCAGAAGCTGCTTGGTTATCTGCAACAGCTCCTTCATACGAGGTTAAAGACCTGTCCAGTGTCCACCTCAGACTCCCAATAGGAGATGGAGGTAATTACCCCCATGCATGTAGAAGAAGCTCTAGTGCAGTGATGGCTAACCTTGGCACTCCAGCTGTGGTGGAACTACAAGTCCCATGAGGCATTGCAATACTCTGACAGCTCTAAGTGTAACTCAGGGAGGCAGAGGCATGATGGGATTTGTAGTTTTATCACAGCTGGAGTGCCAAGGTTAGCCATCACTGCTCTAGTGGAATGGAAGCAGTCAGTGTGAACTAATAAGCCTTGTGACTTCCGTACCTATGGATTTGGCACAAAAAAAAAAAAACAAAAAAAAAAAAAAAACTATGGAACGGTGTAGATCTATACAAAACAGAGATTTCATGTTTGCTACTCCATGCTTTGCAGCGATCACCTGGGTTAAATCCTGACTGCCACAAGGTTCATGAATCTCCAAAGCACTAACAACCTTTGTTGTAAATATGGGAATGCCATCTTTTTAGAAGTATTCTTAACAGCTTTGGTAAATTAGGTCACAGGCTTTATTTCCTCCATGATGGCAAATTATAATGAAGACTGGTGACAAAGAAAAAATTCAACAGCAACCTCTAGTGTACAGAGAGAAAGCAACCAAAGGGAAGCCTAGCTGCAGGCTCATCCTTTAGGCTGGTTTCACAGTGGGACGTTACAGGCACACGTTAGTGCAGCCTGTAACGCAGCCCACCGCACAGCAATGAAAAAAATCAATGGGCTGTTCACAGTGCCCACGTTGCGTTACACAGTAATGCTGCGCCATAAGTCAATGTACTGCATGCAGTACTTTGTAAGCGGCAGAGCCGCGTTAGACTGCTTGCACATGCTCAGTAACATTGGGGAGGAGCGGAGAGCGGCCAGGCACATGGCTAATTAATATTCACTGCACTCACTGACGTGCAGTGTTTACTTCTTGGAACGGCCGCTCTGTGCGGCGATTGGCCGGCGGGACCACGTGATGCCGCATGCGTCCAAGAGTGCGCATCACGGACGCCAGAGTGGAGCTGCACAATGCGGCTCACTCTGACGTCCAAAGCAGGGAGCACCAGGCGTTGTGTTAGGGGCACGTTATGCGACCATAACGTCCCCTAAAACGCAACGTCCTGGTGTGAAACCAGCCTTAGGCAGGGAGCACAGTTTCTGTGCACATTTTCTGCACTAGTATACTGAACCAATGTTAATCAAAAGACTAGTGCATACCTGAATAAGTTTCTTCCCTGCATAAATAAAGTGGAAGTGCAGCAATGCTGCATTTTCTCTATTCCATAAGCTTCTGTGATAAAATCACAGCAAAATTGCTGCAATCATGATTTATTGCAAGTCGAGGTTTTTGTTTTTTTTTACAAAAACAATGTACAAAACGCTATCCAGTGTGCCTATGCCCCCTTTCATGTTTTGTTTGAGGGCTGCATAGCAATACAAGTGAATGGGACTGTTTCCACTTGTCAGGATTCCTTTGCGTTTTTTTGTGCAGAAAAAATTTGCATGGTAGAGCCATCAGAATTCGCATACCGCATGCGAATCGCATACAATGTATTTAATAGGAAATTCGCATGAGGTTTGGGTATTCAAATTTTCATGCGAATTCGCATAGAAACAATGGAAAAGCACACCAGCACTGTCATGGTTAAATTTGCATACATAGTCATCCATGCGAATTCGCATGAAAATTTGCATAAACCCGCATGCGAAATTTGCATCCGCATGCGAATTTTTACCGCGGCGATTCGCACCGCACAAGTGGAAATGCAGCCTTAAAGCAGCTGTGCACGTGGAGGAAAAATTCTATTGCCAAATCATGCAGCTAGACACTTCCTCTTAAAGGACACCATAGGGGACATGAAGAGATAGACATGTGTATGTACAGTGCCCAGCACCCAAACTATGCTGTGTTCTTTTTCCTTTCTCTGACTGAAAGAGTTAACCATCAGGTATGTAAGTGGCTGACTCAGTCAGGAAGTGACTACAGTGTGACCCTCACTGATAAGAAATTCCAATTATAAAAACACTTTTCTAGCAGAAAATGGTTTCTGAGAGCAGGAAAGATTAAAAAAAAGGGACAATAGTTCATAGATTTTAGCTCTGGCATACTTTAATGACTGTCATTGAGCAAAAACAAAACAACTTAAAAAGTAGATTTAAAAATAAAACTGAAATATCTTAAAAAGTCATTTATAGGAGAAGGAAGGTAGATACAACAGTTCATTTCATTATTTTATTTTTCGCCTTAGGTGTCCTTTAATTAGTAAATGGAAGCTAAAGCCCCCCCATACAAAGAAGAAAACTAACATAAGGCTATAGCAAATATTCTACCTATTTTAGGGACTTGTTGGATTGTTAAGTTACAATTGTGGGACAAATTTACTGGACTAAAGTTCTTACCAATTCCAATTTTCCCTAACAAGCCATTGCTCCCAAACTGCACACCTGATTGGGAAATAGAGGAGGAAGTTACTGGGTGACAATAGATCTGGGTAAAGGCAGTCAATGAAGGGTAAGGTTTTGCAACGTTCTGCCGATGGTAGTCAATAGGTAAAAGTATAAATGCAATGACAAACTGCGTCGACACACCATTTCACCCACTTGTACTTTAATCAAACTTTTTTTCCACGATTTTGAGGTCTTAGTTAATAGAAGTGCGATTCACCAATCCTAGCATCCATCAGCAGGCCAATGTAAAAAGAGTGGCAGTTAAGTATGAAGCGCCTGCCAATGTCATTATACAGCATCTTAAAATAGCATCCTCCAGTGGCGGCAGGGATGTAAATCATAATAAATATCTATATAGTGCCAAAATCTACTGCACTATTAAATAGTGTATATAGTCAGGTCACCAACTGTCCCTCTGATTAGCTCATAATCAGCTTCTATTGCAGTCCAAAACCAGTTTCTGGGAGAGACCAAGCAAACTGTATATTTTTGGGATGTAGTAGGAAACCCACACAAACCCAGAGAACATACAAACACCATACAGATAGTGTGTTGGCCCAGATACGAACAGAGGACTCGAGCCCTGCAAGATGAGAGCACTATTCACAATGCCACCATAGTGCCCACTTACAATACTTTCAATGAATCTCACAATTTTAAAAATTGAGCATGTTTATGGCCATGGGAAAAGCATTTGTTTGCACTATGAACTCTTGAAAAGCAACAGAATCTGAGCAGTAAATTGAATGCTGAAGTAGTGTTAACCACTGCTAACAGGTAAGCTTTGCAATCTTTCAGCTGCAGCTTGTATATACAGCTAAGAAAAAGTGCTAACTTCAGACCAAGCATTTAGTTTGTTGCATACAAAACCTGAGCTGATGCAGCTGCCATTAGCTTACAGCGTACACAACAATCCAAGGGTATATGTCCCGGGCCGCTCAGGTTCCTGCAGAAAGCATCTCATGTGCAGTAAACTCCCAACGTTTTATATATCCGGGTGCTGACACATGGAACAGTTCAACAATATTGCCTGCCAATAAAAGGACAGTTGCTGTCCATCTGGTGTATCTAAATCAGACACATAGCAGGAAGTCAAGTGGCAGCAAAATCAGCTTTCCATCCAAGATAAATATGACAGAATGACCCAGTGACATACACTTGTGAAAAAATCTCAGGAAGCGACTGAGCAAAGAGTATGTAGGCCCTGTTGCTTTCGTCTGACTGCCAAACTAGAAATGATGAAGGGAAAAGGTGAATACACAAACCTGCTGCAGGTTTCATTAAAGGTTATGAAAGTGAGCCTAAGTATTTTACCAAAGTTTTACTGATACCAGAAGTACCTATGCCCTTCAGGTCTAATATTGTACAAGGCTGGATTTACAAAGGTTCAATCCTTAACACGCTAGGGAGAATGTTGTAAACATTTTGTCACATATCAGATCATTCCAGGTCCATGGAGGCTGCCATATTTCCTTAATAATAGCATTTGTCTGGCCGTTGTGCTGATCTTTCTAGCTACTGTAGTGTTTGAAACACATACCTGAAGCAAGCACACGTGCAATTTGTCAGCTTTTTGACAGAAGCCGCTGATCTGCAGGCTAGTTGTCTTGTCTATGGCTAAAAGTATACAGGCAGAGGACCAGCAGGACTTCATTTTGTCAACAAATGCAGCAGCGCTGTATAGTACACCCTTGAATGAAGTGGTTCCACCTCCAGAGATCCCAATGTTAGGCTCTTCCTCTCCTAAAAGTGCAGCTCAGTGCACAAAAAAAAAGAGGATATGGATTCTCTCACAAATAAGGTATCCCCTGATGACGGCGGAAAGCCGAAACTAGTCGGGACGAGAGCGGGCAAGACTACACTGATCGCTATTATTTGTAGTACCACACGGAGTGGGAAGCGCTTGTTGCCAAGAGGGTTCCTACTGGAGTAGGACCCTCTAGATGTGAGTTGATCTCTTTTGTTTTTAATCCATATATTCCAATAAAATTTGTCATTTTATCATTCCACTGAGAGAATCCATATCCTCTTTTTTTTTTGTGCACTGAGCTGCACTTTTAGGAGAGGAAGAGCCTAACATTGGGATCTCTGGAGGTGGAACCACTTCATTCAAGGGTGTACTATACAGCGCTGCTGCATTTGTTGACATATCTATAGCTTTGGAGGCTGAGGATTTACCTCTCCAGTGGCTGCAGTGTGTATCCTTGTTCACAGAACACCAGCTGATATAACGTGAGGCGCCTCTATCATTCTATTGACGTTTCAGGACTTCATTTTGGCCTCAACTGTACCAGTTGCCCTAATAATTAGCCCCAAGGAATTCGAGCATTTTCCTAAACTTCTTCCTAATGTTTGTAGCATTGATGAAACCTGATCTCAAACATATAAAATACATTTTTTACATTTTTTAGGCTTGTTGAACATCAACTATTGTACAAATAAGGTGGTCAAAATTAGCCCCATGTGATGGTTTGGTTAATTACTGCGTGTTTTGAAATCAGATTTGAAACCACCCCTGTGCAATCAATTGACTTCCTAACAATACACGCAGTCAACTGGCTTCCTAACAACATTCAATAAGCATGAAGACTCCAAGGAACAGGGCACCGGATTAAATGAGGGGGATTACCGTTACTCACCATGCCAAAGAAAGGAAATCATTCTGGAACTCAGAAAGATGATTGTAGTAGCTCATAAGGGGGAAGGCTACAATGCCATTTCCAAGCAATTCAGTGCCTAGAATGGCTGTACACTGCACCAATGACAAGCACAAGGAGACAAATTCTGTAAGAAACAAACCTGGCCGTGGCCGTAAGTGCAAGATTTCTAGAACTCGAGAGAAAAAGAGAGGTCACCAAGGAGCCCCGGTCATCTGGAAAGATTGTTGTTGACCTGGCCTCTTCTGGAGTTGATATTTCAAAGAACACAAAGTTCCAAGGGCTCTTCATCATGGTGGGCTTCAGGGTCATCATCCCAAAGCAGCACATCACAGCCAGACTAAGGTTTGCTCATGAACATTTGAAAGATAAATATGAGCTTTGGAAGGCTGTGCTTTGGTCAGACACTAAACTGCAACCTTTTGGAAATAGGGATGTTGCTTATATTTGTCCTTAGGAACACAGTTTTACATGGTGGTGGTAGCATCATGCTGTGGGGCAGTTTTGCTCTTTACCCTAGTTCAGGTGCAAAGAATCATGTAAAAGAAAAAAGTTGACATTTTGCGGGAGAATATGCAGAAATCTGCTCGTAGTATAGGCTTAGTAATAACTTTGGCCTCAACTGTATTGTTTAAAAAGATAAATATGTCGACCTCCATATCCCTCTCACTCAAATCAATTTTAGCTGTGGATGAGTGGAGAGGGCTACAGTATCAGTTATTGAGTCCCTTTCAAATGTTGGAAAATTCTATAGCTGGTTTGAACCTGAATAGTTGGAGGTAACACTTAGCCTCATTTTATCACAGATGTTCGTAAATATTTTGGTGCACCAAAATAAATGACAAAATTCAGATCTGAATTAGAGAATACTCCACCTCCCTTCTGCAACTCCTGCTTAATGAAACGATCATAGAAAGGTGTAGGCAAAAGTTTAAAAGTCACAGTACGTTTTCATTACCCAGATTACTTGTTTGTATTGGGTGAAAGCCATCTCTATTACAGGTGTCTGGACATTACCCTCCACCCAACAGAATAGGCTGCTGAGCACCCAAATCTGTACATGGATCAGGCATAAATTGTGACAAGTAAAAAAAAAAAAAAAAAAACAAACAAACAAAAAAAAAAACACTAACATTACAAAATACATCCTATTCAACAAGAAGTCATAATAGCCATGACAGCCTGCTCTTAGAAAACAAAAAAATACCAAAAAAATAAAAAAAAAAAAATCAATAAAGTGGCAGCTCATCCTTGCACCTTCAGCACAGTTACCTGCAAATCAAATGCCAGTAGCAAAAAAGTACCACTGCACGTGCAGTATTCTCCAAGCAATTTATAATACAGCAATTGTAAAACGTGACATTACCATCACTGATTTACTGTGTGCAAACTTCCTCAATATAGAGGGCTGAAAGCCTGACAAAAGACATCAGACCACTTACATTTTTAGCTGACCTGACCGGTTACTCAGCAATGACCAAGCGTCCTGCAATCCTAAGCAGTACAAATTTAACCATTTAAGCACATACAACAGGAACGGAATAATTGCAATGTCCCACCCTGCAGGACATACAAGTGAAAAGGGTTAATGACTTGATCCCCATACCAAGTTTTCACATGAAAGGGTTCCAAACCCAAAAAGGAAACTTTGGTCTGTCAGGTTTTAAAGACACGTGACAATTTAGTTATTTATGTTCAAAGCATCACTAGTAGATCAGGGCCTTAAAGTGAACCTCCGGACTAAAAATCTAATCAGCAGAACTGAAAAGGCTTGGCGTTTAATAGTTTCACAGCATTAGAACTTTGTTTTTCTTACCAAAGCATCATTTTTAGCTGCATTTTTAGCTAAGCTCCACCCATCAAAGAAAACTGCCCGGGCTTTTTTCTCTGATGCTGTGCAAAGCATGATGGGATTTCCTATGGTCATGTTGCCTAGCAACTGGGAGGAGTGATCAGCACACAGGACAGTTGGAACGGTGTCTCATGCTCCCTGTCACCTCCTTTCAACCAAAAAGATGGCTGCCCTCATGAAATCAAACATTTGCCTGTTCTTTTAAAATGGGGTGGGTAAGAAATTATTTTACCTATGTATTTTAATTAACATAACTAATGTAACAATGACAGTATGTTTGTTTAGGCTGAAGTTCTGCTTTAAAGTTTGTTCAGTTCTATCACCTTAGTAAAATACTGCTTGCATATCAAATATTAATCTTGACAAATACTAAAACTACATGTCTAATGGTCTTTGGATCACTACATTTCCGGTATTTGGAAAGAAGTAACGCTTGACACTTTTGGCATGGTGGGTAAGGTACCCTTCTCAAAAATCAGGGTCATGTTCAAATTCAAGAAACTGTGGGGCTAGATTTACAGATGTCTGGCACAACAGCTTATTTCTAGCAACTCACCAAGATCACTTAAGGGCTCTACAGAGACACCAATGTGACTAGAATCTAGCCTTAAAATGAACCTTAAAGTGGACCCAAATTAAAAATTCAAGATTTCAGAAATAAAATCTATTTTCTAAATTATAATAATAAATAGCAGCCTTTTTCAGCGGCATGATGACAAATATAAAATATTTTACATTTATTGGAGGAACCCCTCCCTTCCTTTCAAATTGCCGGGATTTTTCCGGCAAACTGGTGGAGTAGATGGTGGCTGGCAATGGAGGAATTGCTAATGGCTGCCCCCAGTATAACCCTAGTTATGAAAAGAGAAGGGTGAAAAGCATGCACTGAAATGATCATAGGTTTGAAGGAGTGTTCATTTATCTTTGTATGTGTCAGAGTGGTGCAACTAAATATTTTTAAATTAAAAAAATGTTTGGTTTGGGTCTACTTTAAGCAATGTAAAAACAAAAAAAAGAATTAGTCACCTATGTAGAGCAAAGGCTCTGGATCCTATAGTCTTCCTTGCCCTATATCAATCCTCGTTACACTGCCATCCCCATTGTAGTTATTCAATCTACTCAAATTCAACAGGGACAGCGGTGGAATGAGGAGACAGAGGACCAGAAAGGCTGCATTAGATCCAGATTCTTCTCTCATAGGTGATAATCCAACCTAAAAGCAAGTTTGCTTGCTTCATGCTTGCTTGCTTCTTAATCACTGCTAAAGTTCTCATTCATCCACTAACTGTACAATTTTTAGTGATCATATTTTCGATCAGTTCATTCAGATTAAAAGAAAATTTTGTATTTAATCAATCCACGCCACAAAATAATCAACTAAATCATACTTGAGGCTGCTTCCACAGTGGGACGTTACAGGCACACGTTCGAGCAGCCTATAACGCAGCCCAACGCACAGTAATGAAAAATCAATGGGCTGTTCACAGTGCCCACGTTGCGTTACATTGTAACACTGCACGTTCTGGGAAAGTGCAGCATGCTGTGTGTTATACTGGGCTTTAGCTGTGTTAAACTGCTTGCACATGCTCAGTGACTAGCCACATTGCTAACTAATATTCACTCCACTGTGGTGACGTAACCTGGACTCCGTGTTGTCTGGATCATGAATGAATCACTCATTTGATCCAGATCTTTTTTGCGAGTCGAATCATCCGGATCACCACAATGAACGATTCCTTTCACAGTGGATGTCTGCCTGGAAGAAACAGGAACATACAAAATGTACAGTGCAGGGAAAGTCCTATCCTGCTAGTCATTTCACCCCTAGTCTGCTTCTCTAGTAAAATGATTCAAATGATTCGGTTCAAAGATCCGGATCTTTTCAATGATCCTATTTAATCATCCGAATCCTTGAAAAGATCCGGACTTCTCATCACTATCCTGGAGCGGCTGTTCTATCAGTATAGATAGAAGGAAACCAGCGCACCAAGAGCCGCATAACGCGGCTCAATCTGACGTCCAACTTTACCACCACAATGCGTTGCGTTAGGGGCACGTTATGCGATCTTAACGTCCCCTAAAACGCAACGTCTTAGCGTGAAAGAGGCCTAAACAAGCTATGATAACATCATGAAAAAAATTGCCATCCTACCTAATAAAAGCTAAGTGTCGCTGCGTCCAGCAGCTGTCCCTGTATCCCAGGATTTTTGTTACTGCGCTTGTGCGCAGTAACGGACAGCTGGGACCAGGGAGCTGGACGGGCGAGCGAGGTGGGCGGGTGCCGGCAAGCGAGGTGGGCGGGTGCAGACGAGCGAGGTGGGCGGGTGCTGGCACAGCGTGCGCACTGGCAGCGGTGGCCGTAGACCTAGAGCCAGTTTTTAAACTGGCTGGGTCTACTAGTCCGGAATAATTTCTTTAAGGAAATGATCGCTAATGCAATCATTTAGGATCAGCTGGGCTTACACCATCTTCTCTGCTTTCACACAATAGGATCTGGATAATTTAATCAAAAATTTGGTCACTAAATATTGCACCATAAAAAGTGACACTGAAGCAAAATTGAACTTATGGTATAATTAATTGTATGTAGTATTGATCATTAATAGAACATTAGTAGCAAAGAAAAGTATCTTAAAAAAGCTATATAACTGAAAATAAAAACACTGTCATATTTGCAGTTAAAAGCAAACTCTGTATTTAAACTATAAAAACGGAGCAGAGCTTCAATGACCCTTGGAACTTCACTACAGTTAAACCATAAACAACCAAGAAACAGTGAGGCAGGTTAAGATAAGTGCTTCAGAAAACAGGACACGTTAGGTCAAAGAGCTTGATAAGTTTAACTCTTCCTGTGCTGGAAAACAATGAGACTATTTTCTTTGCTACTAATGTTCTATTTCTTAGCTGTACTACACATACAGTTGATCAGAAGTATATTTTCGCTTCAGGTTTGCTATAATGGGTACCTGCACTCAGATGCACATTTTTTTTTATTTCATCATGTAGCTAGCCTAGCCCTAGCTACATGATTCCTCCCTCCCTGCGACGTCTCTCCCTGCCCTCCGATCGCCGCCGGGGCAAAGACTCGTCCGGAATTCCCGTTCTGAACGGAATTTCCTGGAGGGCTTCCCCGTCGCCATGGCGACGAACGTCGTGACGTCACAGGGAGTCCGATCCACTCCTCAGCGCTGCCTGGCACTGATTGGCCAGGCAGCGCACGGGGTCTCGGGGGGGGGGGGGGGGGGGCGGCGATTTAGCGCCGGCGATCAGGTAGGAGACGCAGCAAGCGTGCAAAAATTATTCAAATCGGCCCAGCGGGGCCTGAACGGTGACCTCCGGCGTCTCCGGACGAGCCTAGCTCGTCCAGAACGCCAGGGAGGTTAAGGAACATACAGCTAGGGATGGTCGCGGCTTTTTGCGACTCCGGACAGAATTTGGCGATTCCGGTCCGAAGCGACGGAACGGAATTGCTATGGTCCTATTTCGGAATTTCCGCGGGCCAAAACGGTATTCCACGGAATTCAATTTTTTTCCCCCCTAACTGATTTCTGCCTCATTACAAGCATTTCTACTCGATAGACTCCCTCCTCCTCCCGGAGGGAGGAGGGCCTTGTCTTCCAGAGAACTGTAGGATTTCAAAAGCCAGCTTACATACCTTGGCCGGGAATTGAACCCAGGTCTAGTGCTCAGTAGGTAGCTCTTCACCACTACATGCTGAAGCCAGCCTAGCATGTACCATTATGATATATTTTCAAGAGAAAAAAAAATTGGAATGACCAATTTACGCCCAAAATTGCGGAAAATACAATTCCGCGGAAAGCGGTGACCATCCCTACTAGAGAGAGATAGAGATGAATCTACTTGGCTATCTAAGGTTCTCTTCGGACAACTGTTGAACACAAAAAAGGCAAGGCCATGCCTGTTTGGGCTTGAACCACCAACCTTGCAGTTAACAGCCAAATGCACTAACCAATTGTGCCACAGACTGTGCATGCAGTTGCTGTTGAATGATTTTATGGGGAGGTATGTGTGTCTTTTGGAGGGAGGAAGCAAGTCTGCTCCAAGAAGTTTCAGCATGTAGTGTTGGTGGTATAATGGTTAGGATAGCAGCCTACAGAGCGGTAGGTCTGGGTTCAATTCCTGGGCCTGGCCAATATATGAGAGTTGGCTTTTAAAATCCTACAAATCCCTAAGCAAGCTCATTTTTCTCTTGGATATATCATAATGGTACATGCTAGGCTGGCTTCAGCATGTAGTGTTGGTGGTGATGGTGTAGTGGTGAAGAGAGCTACCTACCGAGCACTAGACCTGGGTTCAATTCCCGGCCAAGGTATGTAAGCTGGCTTTCGAAATCCTACAATTCCCTGGAAGACGAGACCCTCCTCCCTCTGGGAGGAGAGAGAGAGAGAGAGAGAGAGAGAGAGAGAGAGAGAGAGAGAGAGAGAGAGAGAGAGGAGGAGGAGAGAGAGAGAGAGAGAGAGAGAGAGAGAGAGAGAGAGAGAGAGAGAGAGAGAGAGAGAGGAGGAGAGAGAGAGAGAGAGAGAGAGAGAGAGAGAGGAGGGAAGAAAGGAAAGAGGGAAGAAAGGACTAGGGAACAGCCAATAGGGTCTGCGGGCTACCATATAGCATAAACAAGGTTCCATTTGCGATTATTATAATTTTTCCGCCGGAAACCGGAATTCCGCAGAAATTCGTAAAAATCCGGCGGAATTCTCATAGCAACGGAATTTAGCTCTGGCGGAATCCGCGAATTCCGGCGGAATGGAATTTGTTCGTTCCGATTAGCCCTACATACAGCACAGCAAAATTATTTTTACTGTGTTTTTATCTGCATGCATATAGTACTGCTTTAATTTCTACAATCCCTACATAGCTGACCACTGATGTATTTGCCAAGTAAGGCCTTTGCATACAGAGAGCTGAGCCAGCTGGTTTAAATTTGCTTTCTATCCAAGAGATACTTTTTTCCCTTACAGTACTTCATGTAAGCAATCACTGTACATGAACATCTAATAACGCTGCTTTTATTGGCTTAAAAATGCCTTAAGCAAATATTTTCCAATCACTGCGTTTATTTTCTTTTTTATTTGTCAGGTCTAGGTAGCAGTCACAGACGTAGGGCTGTTGGCTCAGGCTGGAGATACCCACCACCATGTTAATGCTTAAATTAGTGTTTTCAGAAGAAAAAAAAAAGTGTGCTTCCTGCTAACTAAAGATCTTTTCACTGCCCCTCATCCCAGAGGCACCTGTGAAAAAAGGGTTTCATTTCAGCCTTGTCATGCTTCTAACACACACACACCCCCTCAAAGCACTGCTCTTCACGCAGCAAGCATCACATTATAACAAGTAGGAATAAAAAGAGCCTGCTATCCAGAAAGTCAATCTTCCATGAATATAGACAAGGGGAGATTAAAAATAAAAAAAAAGTAACTTTAAAGCTATAATGATGCAACGCAAATTCAGTAAACTGCTTCAGAGGAATTGGCCAGAAACCAGTGCTACAAAGAAATATGCATGCTATACAGCACTCATGCGAGATCTGCAGGGTGGTAACTATACTTTTTTTTTTTTACTTTAGGTTGAACTGAGTCAGATGGATTTTGGTTTTGCTTTAAAAGCACATTCAAGACCACAACCTAAATGTGCTGTTTAGTGCATATCCCACAACTGGAAAGGGTGAAGGGGAAGTTATTCATTTAATAAGGGCCATGGGGAACTCAGGTTATAGACAAGACAAACATTTATATCACGCTTTCCTCTTGGCGGACTCAAAGCGCCAGAGCTGCAGCCACTAGGACGCACTCTATAGGCAGTAGCAGTGTTAGGGAGACTTGCCTAACGTCTCCTACTGAATAGGTGCTGGCTTACTGAACAGGCAGAGCCGAGATTCGAACCCAGGTCTCCTGTGTCAGAGGCAGAGCCCTTAACCATTACACTATCCAGCCACCCCTATTGCTAGCGAATAAAGTTATGTAACAGACAGTGGATACCGCACTACGATTTGGTTTTATCTAGGATTTTAAAGCCCAACATTAGACACAGTCTTTATAATCATTTAACAGAGCACTATTTTAACCAGTTCACCCCCAAGGGTTTTTATCCTAACGGACCAGAGCAATTTTCAGTTGTCAGTGCTCCTCCCCTTTATTCCCTAATAACTTTACTACTTATCACAAGAAAATGATCTATACCTCGTTTTTTTCGCCACCAATTAGGCTTTCTGTGGATAGTACATTTTGCTAAGAATTTTTTTATTCTAAATGCATTTTAATGAGAAAAACTGAAAAAATAAAGAAAAAATTTTATTATTTCTCAGTTTTCAGCCATTATAGTTTTAAAATTACCGGTAAACATTCTCCTGTGGATAAAACAAACACGTTTTATTTGCCCAGTGGTCCCGGTTATTAAACCGTTTGAATTATGTCCCTATCACAGTGTATGGCGACAGTATATTTTTTTGACATAAGTGTTTTTATGTTTTTTTTTTGTTCTGGCCATAATTACAAGCCCCTATGTAATAAATGAAAATTAATTTCCCCCCATAAAATATAGAATAAAAAAAGCTGAGTCCCTAAGGCAACTATTTGCCCCCCCCCCTTCAACTGAGAACACATGCTAAATAGATGCATAGATCCTCTTTAGCCAACACCTGCCAGCTGTTTTCCAGCCTGTCTAAAACCCATCACCTTTTCTAAAGCAGACCTGAACTCAAAATGTCTTCTCTGCTCTGAAGGCTATGAAACAGAGAAACTATGAACAAGAACTGAACTTCATCCCAATCAGTAGCTGATACCCCCTTTTACATGAGAAATCTATTCCTTTTCACAAACGGATCATCAAGGGGGCTCAGTATGGCTGATATTGTGGTGAAACCCCTCCCACAGGAAACTGAGGACCAAGGTCCTGGCAGTTTCCTGCTTGTGAACTTCGTTGCATTGTGAGAAATGGCTGTTTACAGCGGTTTATCAACTGTCACAAAAACAATATCACCCGTAAGAAAGTAAAAATCAGGGAAGAAAGATTTTACAATGGGCAAACACTGACTAACTCATTTATACATCAATATTGTAAAAATGAAGCACTTTTTTATTACATTATTTTCACTGGAGTTCCTCTCTAAAGAATAAACATTCCTTTGTTAGGGCTCAAACCCACTAGAAGCCTTTTCTGAGCACTTGCAATTTGAAAAAAGCTCTTTCTAATGCAATGCTATGGGGGATTTTTATAAAATCACATAGCTTAAAAAGAACCCGAGGTGGGATTTACTTATGTTAGTGGGGCACAGAGGCTGGTTGTGCACACTAACACCAGCCTCTGTTGCCCCATGGTGTGCCTCCAGGACCCCCCTGCGCGCCGCTATACCCCCCGCAGTGCTGGCGACACGCAGCGTGTCGCCAGCACAAGGTTTACCTATGCGGCGTCAGTCAGCGCCGCTCCCCCGCCTCCTCCATATCGGCGCTACCCGCCCGCGTCCCTTCCCTCCCGCTGATTGGAGGGAAGTGACGCGGGCGGGTAGCGCCAATACGGAGGAGGCGTGAGAGTGGCGCTAAAAGACAGGCATAGGTAAACCTTGTGCTGGAGACACGCTGCATGTCGCCAGCACTGCAGGGGGTATAGTGGCGCGCAGGGGGGTCCTGGAGGCACACCATGGGACAACAGAGGCTGGTGTTAGTGTGCACAACCAGCCTCTGTGCCCCACTAACATAAGTAAATCCCACCTCGGGTTCTCTAAGTGGGATCACATCCATAGCATTACATTAGCAAGAGCTTTTCAAATCACAAAGCACTCAAAAGCGCTCCTAGTGGGTTCCAGGCCTTACAGCTGATACAAACACTAAAATAAACCTGCACGGTTTCTACTTCATGATGCATGGAAGCAGACATTAACCTCCTGTGCTTTCAAATGAACGCATCTGCTATGGCAGTCATGTGACGGAAGAGATCAAATTATAACTTGTGATTAAACACAAACAAGGGGGGATTAGACAGGCTAAACTCTCTAAATACATACAGAGTGCATTTCTCTAGGTTTTCCTTTTGTCATGTGCAAGAGTTCAGGTGCACTTCAAAACACATCTGACCAGAGGAAAAACTATGTAAGGCACAGAGGTAGGTTCTTGCTGGATCCACATATCTCTGCATTGTCCTTTCCGCTCCTTGTTCCCCCTGGGCCCTGTAATCTCTTATTGAAAAATTTGACTGCAGTCAACATTTCCACCAAGGAAGAGGCAGGCTTGCTGTGATGTGGTCCAAGCCCCATCAATCCCTGCTATGCACTGAGGATAACTAACAGTCCTCCATGTTAGGATGATGTGGCTCTGTAAAATTTAGGCTACTTTCATAGGACAGTTTGATGCGACGTTCAGGTCGCACAACGCAGCTGTAACGCTAAGCATATACACTTTCACAGTGCGACGTTAAAGTCGCACGTTAGAAAATGTATTTGCTATGGAACGAAAACGGCGCATGCGGAATATTTTTAAAAAGAAAAAAAATTACTGAACATCTGCAATACAAGTAATGCAGCATATTCATTGCTAAACGCACAGCATGCAGCACTTTCTACTAACGCTACACACAAACGCAACGTGTGCACTGTGAATGTCGCACAGACTTTCCATTGCTGTGCATTACTCTGCGTTAAAATACTTTATAACGTGCAACTTCAACGGCGCACTGAAAGAGGCCTCAAAGCTATAGGCTTACCAGTGGTTCTGGATGTAAGCCTGGCTTCAGGGGCATAGAGACCATTTGCATATTCATAAGTGGTGCATTGTGTATAAGCAGTTACACACTTAAAAATGTATTTGCATTATTTAAGATTTGAGAAGGCAAATGACACTTAGGCAGAAGAAATGGGAGGGTATTAGGAGGGAATATTACAGCTAGCCTGCCTCAATCTCTCTATTTTATGGAACTGGCACGTTTGCCTAGACGTTTAAAAAAAAAAAAAAAAAAATGACAAGACATACAAAGTTGGTATTTTTAATACATAGGCATTCTACTTTTTAAAAATGTATGGGCTGGTGGTTAACTTTAATATGTTTAATTTTCATTATATTCATGTAAGAGTAACCAACAATAATCCATGGCAGGAAAAGGACTAAAAACATGATCAAAGTAAGGTATGGGGTGCGCAGAGCTGGTGTAAAAATGTAATTTATTAGAAATGCATTAACCTAGTACAAGGCCTATAGACAAACAGATGACACACAAAATATACCCTCCCATAAAAACACTACTGGGGCAATTGCATAGAGCTGGAGTGCACTCCTTTCGAGCCCAAATGCATGCATAAAAATATTCTTCAGGCCCAGAGTAAGACTTGCATCCAGGTCAGCCCAGAAGTGGTCTGAAGACTATTGCACATCAACCCGTGTGTATATATAGCTAATACACGCCTCTACATAGATATGTATACGCACATTACAGACACGTTTGTAACCTCAACCCCTGTAGAACAAGCCAGGTTTGCACTCACGTAACCTTCCAAGATGGCGGGCTGCCGCTGGACTCCTGGACCACACTGTCAGACAGGTTTCACTGGTCTCCCGGCATCTCACAGCACCATTGCAGCCTCACGCCAACGATCATGCACCGCACTGGCCGCGGTAAAGGGGAAGAAGAGAAGCGGAGGTACGGGTGATGGATCGAAAACCCGTTTCCAGGTAGAGCGGCGTGTCACATGATAGACGTCTGAAGAAGTCAAGTGGGCCATAACGAAACGCGTCCAGTGGCAGCCCGCCATCTTGGAAGGTTACGCGAGTGCAAACCTGACTTGTGTTCCACAGGGGTTGGAGGTTAGACAGGTGTCTAATGAGAACATATACATATCTATGTAGAGGCGTGTATTAGCTATATATACACACGGGTTGATGTGCAATAGTCTTTCGGACCACTTCTGGGGTGACCTGGATGCAAGTCTTACTCTGGGCCTGAAGAATATTTTTATGCATGCATTTGGACTCAAAAGGAGTGCACTCCAGTTCTATGCAATTACCCCAGCAGTTAGCTTGCCGCAGTAGCGCTTTTATGGGAGAGTATATGTTGTTGTCTGTCATCTGTTTGGCTATAGGCCTTGTACTAGGTTAATGTATTTCTAATAAATTACATATTTTTACACCAGCTCTGTGCTCCCCATACCTTTAATTCTTTGATATTGTGACATTTTATGGGTGAGACGAGCCCATGTGGGTGATATCCTGTACCCCTAATTTATTAGCCAATTAAAAACATACTGGACAGGGGTTTCAAGCTACTTGACCTGGCCCCCTCAGAAGTGCAAATAGATACTGATGCAATGATGTAATGGATTCTGTAACAGTATTCAAGATCATGAAGAAACCATGAAGTGTGGCATTTGTATATGAGGCCAGAATGATAAACGTGCAATCAAATCTAATACCCCAACAATTCTTTTCTAGTCAACTATAGAATCCACACTGCATCCCCTGGTTGTTCTGCTGGGTACACGATAAGTTTTTCTGCTAGAATTTTCCAGATTTTTTTTTTCCATTCACTGGGAAATCAAGCCAAAAAAACGATTGGAAGGAATAGCGGACATGTCTGATATTGTCTATCGAACCCATCTATCGGTGGTAAACAGGTATGGTGTAGTCCAAGGATTAAAAAGTAGCTAGTTAGCAAAGATGGCAGATGTGCACTTTATACATATGCGCTCATTTATTCCTTCTGGGAACACTCTTGCTATAGTGAGCGCCTACAGTAGAGGAACTTCTTGTTCAGAATTCAGCAACACTCCATGCACTGCAAAACTTCAGGTTTTAATAACAAATCCCATCCTTTAAGGGTGATTTAAGGGGGGCACCTGACCATATTCACAGCTGTGTCAGGACATGCGTGTTGAGCGTGCTCCGGATATCGAATTATGGACTTGAGCAGAAATCCAGGGTTCTGTCTACAAATGTACTACTCGACCAGGCCTTAGTGAGCCCTTTTCATGGTTTCAGGAGGGACATTTTGCTACATTGGTGGATGGTCATTTGTGTGTCATGGGATATGTGGAATGTAAAACAGATTTGTTCTAGATTACTATTAGCAGTGTATTAGACCATAAGCTCAAGAGGCTGGGTGTTATTTGGAGCTACATAGATATTCTGCTAAAAGAGGAACACTGCAGTATACAACTTAATGAAAGGGGTTTACTTTTAAAATATTAGATTATAAATGTAGTCAATGTTTCTCGTTGTGAAATATCACATCACATTCCTGCAGTGAAAAAATATACCCCTAGGGGGTACTTTGCTCAGGAGGGGGAAGCCTCTAGACCCCTCCCCCGTCCAGCCCCGTTCCTGTGCTGGAACCTCCTTGAAGCAAGTAGACGAGGGCTTTTCGGCATGCAGGTGCAGTAGTCATGGTCCTGAATCGTAACAAGCCTGTGATGCGCCTTGGGCAGGTGCACTAGCAGCCTACCACTTAGGCACCGACTGAAATAGCCAAGCCTGGTCAGGTCCACTACTGCGCAGGCACGAGCTGCCTGAGTAGTAGAGTGAACTGTTCGGGCTATGCTATTTCCAACGGAGCCCCAGCAGTAAGCTGCTAGTGCGCCCATGTGAGGCGCGTCACAGGCTTGTTAGGATTCTGAAGAGTTTATGGGTGTCAGCACAGGAACGGGGTTGAACAGGAGAATGAAGGAAGCCTCTTTAGGATCCAGAAATATACCCCTCCCAGGGTAATTAGGGGCATTATTTTTATTACAGGCTTACATTAAATGGTTAGTATTCAGAAATGGATAGATTAAGCCTCTCATACTGTTTACTAGAGTAACTGTAGATTAGGAAAAGCATATATTACAAGCATATTATACAGGCAAATCTATATTACACTTAAGTCCTTTTCAGACGATCAATAACACACTAGCTACTTAAAAATATATGTTGGGCTATTAAATCAATTGTTCTTGAAAATGTAGCCAAGGTCACAAACACTACAATGACAATGGTGTGAAGGGCGGCCAACTATATGCATTTTCCCGGTATATACACACAAACAATAGTTATGGGCATCCTGTAAGATCTGCTTTTAAGATAACTTCACACACGGATTAGTCAAGTCACAAATCCAATATAATAATAAGTATACAATAGCTGCACACCACAAAAAGCCATTCTATCATGTGTTACTGGAAAGAATCAAACCCACACAAGCAGGGGGAACAGTGGGGTAAGGTGCTCAGTAGCACTTGTCGAATAGATTTATGTTACTCTACTTACCTCTGCTCCAGTACTGAAGAAAAAAGCTGTTTCTCATGTGCAGTTTACACAACACTGAGACTTGTGTTCCTTGGCATAATGACAAGTCCGTTCTAAAGCATGATGCTTCTACCTTAGCCAGCACTTTTCGAAAATAAGCTGGCAACAAGAGTACTGCCTTTAGTATTTCAATCAGTGACAAATATGTTAAAGTGTAACTGTCAGGCATAAAAAACAAAAACAATTCTTTATTTTTATCTGTAGTACAAGTAGTAAGTATGCTAACCAGACAATCCAAAAGCTTAAAAAAAATTATTTTCTTCTCCATATAAGATTATTCCTCAGTTTACCAGGCTCTTATTTGGTACATCTGCCGGACAAAGTTGCAGGTCATGCTGGGTTCTCTTTTTTTCTTCTTTACTTTCCCCTTAGACATAGCTAATGCAGCCCGATTGGCTGAAGCCCCTTTTCCTCCCGGTTTCCCCTTCCACACCTCTGTTCCTCTCTGATTGGCAAATATTTCTCATGCTGAGACAATGCACTTTCTACTGCAGAGCTGGGTAGAAGTGTCTGAAGACCAGGAGGATGGCAGGCAACGATACACAGAGTTAAGGCCCTCTTTCCACTACACACAGATTGGATGCAGAATGGATGCAGAAAAACTGACTCCAATGAATGTCTATTAGAAGGATTTTCTTTTTTTACTGTAGAAAAATCACTAAAAATCAAAATGTGGACAGTACAATACATATGCTATGTAAGTAGAGTAAGGTATCTACTTATATATGGGGGGGGGGGGGGGTCCTGAGCTAGTATGACTGGCAGCTCCTCTTTAAAGCACTAGGACATTTTGTACTAAAACACTAGAACAAAATGACTGCCAGAGAGTTAATTCTGAAAATCTGTTTAATTGGAAATATCTAACTGGCTTGGCGTAAAGCTTTCTTTTGGGGATTTGTGGTCAACCTTGCTGTGTCACAAAAGACTAAAAAGTCGCTATGGCTCCTCCTTGTGCTTCTGCATCTTTAAGGAACTACAAGAGTCTCAGGAGCATTCTTACTAGAAAGTATGACATTTAAAATAGACATGCCTACACATTACATAGCCACTGTACTAAAGGTTAATATAAAAATTGCACACAAAGCCAGCATTTGGCTGTTAAAGAAAAAAACAACATAATTAAATGGCTTCAGTCCAACACAAACTGCTAGTGCAGCAGTGTTAACATTAAAGTGGACCTGTTAGTGCTTTGTTTAACCTGGCATACTCCTCCCTTTGATGATACCACACCCAGACCACTCCTTTCACACATTTCAATCCTCCCATCATATTGGCGCAGAGAGAATGCTGCATGCAGCTGAAGTGGTAACAGAATGCAAGAGGAATTGATGGACCTTCTCATAAGAGCCTGGGGAAAGCAATTTTGGGATAGTAAGGTTGTTCAAATGCAGTCTTGGATCAAGGGGCTTACGAGAAAAGGTTTTTAAATGACACTGAAGACTGAATATACTGTAGTCCACAGACATTCAAAAATCACCACGTGTTCCACAATCACAACCACCACTGATTTTGGAAACCTTCATGGTTCCCAGCAGGCTTGGCAAACAAAAAGGTCTTCACTTGCAGCCATGTAAGGAGAGGAATGTCAAAGCTCACAATAAAATCATCTTAGAGATTTAAGAAAAAGTTCCTTGACTTGTTAATTTACAAGATGAATTTCTCATTGCTCCATTTAAAAAAAAAAAACATTGAAAATATATGCAGAAAAAAAAATCCTATCCCAGACACAGTATTTTATTTTTCCCTCCATCTGCTATTGCACTGTGGACAGTACACAAAGCATACCTAGTGATTAACAGGAGCAAGTATTGTCAGTTCATGTTGGAAGGGATGCAGGGAAGCCAGCCTTCCATAGTCATGCCTTGTGTAGATCATAAAAGCAGCAGTGGTACTAGTTTGGATTGCTGTGGGAAGTACCATACACCGCTAAATGCCTCCACCTCAATAGATAAAGCATTTAGGTATACTTTACATGCATCTGGTTAAAATTCTAAAGTGAGAGGTATATGGTGGCTTCCATATTTATTTCCGTCTAAATATCTATTGCCTGGTTATCCTGCTGTTCTCTTTGGCTGCAGGACTGTCTAAATCACACACCTGAAACAAGCAGTCTTCAGTCAGAAACATCCAACCTGCATGCTTGTTCTGCGTCTATGGCTAAAAATATTAGAAGCAGAGCATCAGCAGGACAGAAAAGCAACCTGCATTATTTAAAATGAAATACATAGGTCAGTCTACTTATCCCTCTAAATGCAGGTGTGCTTTAACACTAAGGTCCTATGATCCAGGGCTGTAACCAGTGGCATAGCTAGAGATTATGGGGTCAATAGTAAAACTTTCATGGGGCCCTCAGATGGACTCTTAAGCGATGCCCCCTGTCCTATGTATACAAGTTAACCACTTCGCATCCCTGGTGTTTTCCCCCTAAAAATCCTGAGCAGTTTTCTATATTTCACACTCCTCCCATTCATAAGCCAATAACTATCAATACTTATCACACAAATGATCTATACCTTGTTTTTTTGGCCACCAATTAGGCTTTCTTTGGGTGGTACTTTTTGCTAAGAATTATTTTGTATGCATTGTAAAGGGAATAAAGAGAAAAAATGAAAAAAAGTCATTTCTCAGTTTTCAGACCTTACAGTTTGAAAATAAAAAGTGTTACCGTACATAAAACCCACGCATTGTATTTGCCCATGTGTCCTGTTTATTTGAACATTCAAATTGTGTTCCTAGTACAATGTATGGCGACAATATATTTGTAAATAAAAGGTGTATTTTTTCCATTTTTTCACATTGTACTTTATCAGTAATTACAAGCCGTATTTGACAAAACAGTAATTTACCCTCATGGCACACATATTCAAAAAGCTAAACGCATTTATTAGCTCCCACCCCGTAGTTAGCCAGATGTGCCCCTTTATTCCCCTCCGCCATACCCCCCTCCACCCATAACCAGGTGTGCTACTTTATTACCTCTGCCCCCCCACAGATAGCCAAGTGTGCCCCTTTATCGCCCCCTCCCAGTATAAACAGCCAGCTGTGCCCTTTATTAGCCCCTCCCCATATAAAAAGACCAGATGTGCCCCTTTATTAGCCAGATTCACCCCTTTGTCCTCCCACCCCCATTGATAGCCAGGTGTGCCCCTTGCTTCTCCCCCCCACCCCCCAACAGATAGCCAGATGTACCCCTCTATTCCCACACTTCTCCATGGATAGCCAGGTGTGCCCTTTTTTGCCCCCAGTATTGCCAGATGTGACCCTTATTAGCTCCTCCCCCAGTATCAACACATTGATTTGCCCTTTTGACCCTGCCATGGACAGCCTGGTGTGCATATTTATTCCCCCCCCCCCTCCACATAGCCAGGAGTGCCCCTTTGCTCCCCCACCGCTAGCCAGGTATGCTCCTTTGCCCCATAGCCAGGTTTGCCTCTACGCCCCCTCCCCGCATAAATGATAGGTGTGCCCTTTAAATCCCCTAGCTTTATTGGCTGCAGTGATACACACACCCTCTCCAAACAACCCCCCCATGCAGCAATCGGGTAGCAGGCAGGCTTAGCAGCATGTAAACATACCTCACCTCGTTCCAGCGTGATCAGCCTCCCCTCTGGCATAATGACACAGGCAGCGGTGATGCACGAACAGATCGGCATAATGACACAGGCAGCGGTGATGCACGGAGTGGAGGCTGATCGCGCTGGAACGAGGTGAGGTATGTTTACATGCTGCGAATCCTGCCTGCTACCCGATTGCTGCATGGGGAAAGAAGCCTCAGTACAGGTGATCGGGCGGGGGGGTGGGAGGATCAGACCCCAGGAAGGGGGATCCTTAATTAGTCTAGATGGATTATGGAGGTTAGTGAGCCCAGGTGCGTGCTAGCACGCACGCTGTGCTCATTGAAGTGCAGTAACAGTCACGTCATGTGGCTTTTAGGAGCCAATTAAGAGGATGTGAATATACTGTATGCAGGGTGGGAACTGGTTAACTGGGCAATTTACATCATGCAATCAAAACTGCATATAGCTCATGGGCACTTACACACAAAGGGTGAAGAAACAAAAAATGAATGGCAAATACATTAAGTACCCACAGGGCCCACTCTGCTCCAGGGCCCCATAGCAGCTGCTATGGCTATTGCTTCGCCCTTTGCTGTAACTTCAGACACTGACATAGCTGAATGTGGACGAGGTAAAGACCTTTCTCACAAGAGCACTGTCTTTCGCTCTACTAAGGGACACACCATGCAAAATACACTCTGCATTGTATGCACCGTTTTTCCCCTAAAGTAAGCATGCCCTGAGAATAAGTCCTAGCAGGAACTCCTAGCATACTTGAAATATAAGACATCCTCTAAATGCAAGCCCTAGCAGCAGCCCACACCAGCAAGTCACGCTTCATACAAAGCCTGGCTACAGGAGAGCAGCAGTGTAATTTGAGTTCTACAATCCTGTATATTTGGGTCAGGCAATTTGTGTTTTTGTTGGAGCCAGCCCTCCTGATCTGTCGGGATAAGCATTAGCAGCACTTCACTTCTTCCCAGGACACACAGCTTATCCTATCATAGCTCTGGGGAGCCTGACAGAGTTCTCTGCCTGCAAGAAATTGATTCTGCTGATCATGTGGGTAATGCTATAACAGAGGCGCTCTGCTTGCTATAATTGAATTGCTGTTTATTCCCTGCTTATTGCCTGAAGAAGTGGGCTGTGCCCATGAAACGTGTTGCATCTTTGGAGTATTTTCAATAAATGTGTATATCTATATATTTACAGTCCTTGGTGTCTGCTTTAACGGAGGCAAGTCCACCACTTCCTCCCAGCAATTTTTTTAAAATTGTATGTACTTTTATCCTTCTGGCGCCTCTGTTCACCTACCAATATATTTGAGTCCACCCCAGGTGGAGGGGTGATCTACCCCCTTTCTTCCTATCTACAGAGAGCGACTTCTTAATCCTGAGTGAGGACAGGTCTAATCTCCTTACCTGCCTAATGAGTGGTTACCTAGGTGGTAACCCGTGTTTGTGAGTATTACCATATCAGTGTTTCATTTATTCAAACAATTTTGACATACTACACCATATTGGGCTCTCGATTTCTCTTCAACTTTATGTGGGTAATGCTGGGAATACACGGTGCGTTTCCGCGGCTTGTGTATACCGGCCGATTGATTCCCCACACGACCCCGCGGGCAATTCGCTTATCTTCTGCTTGTTTTCCTTATCTTTTTCCATTGTCCCCTATGCGGTATCTAAAGCGGAATTGATCGGGCGGGTGACCGGACATGTCGGAAATTATCAAATCGAGCCATCTAAATGGCTCAATCGAGCGGTACAAACGTACCATGTATTCCCAGCATTAGAGAAAGTATTTTTTGTAAGTGAGAGCCAATATCTGCAAACCACAAGCTCTGTGCATGCTGCTTGTGTTTCGGCATGGAATGCAGTATATAGATTTTGTATAGGAAAACCATCAGAGATTCCCCCAAAAATAAGACATCCCCTGAAAATAAGCTCTAGCACATCTTTTGGAGCAAAAATTATTATAAGACAGTCTTTTCAGGAAAACACGGGTAGCAGTGAGGGAAAGGGACGCCATTGTTTACAACAGGAATACTTTTGCAGACCGAGTTAAAACGAAGTTTAACTAAAAAGGAGACTGAGTGAGATCCCCCACCCTTTTTGCTAGCTGCAAAACTCAGTCCACAGGGAGGCTTAAATTTACCCACACAAAAAAACTTATACCTTGTTTAATGTGATAATGTCTATGCATTTTCACAGCAGACTTACAGTAAGATTTAACTGCTAAAACGACAAATCGATCGTATTAAACAGGGTTCCATCACTAAGTTTTTCACTTCAAGGCTTTGCTATGCAGCAATTTGTGTTCCTGAAACAATACAGCCCCCGTGTGGCACTGAGCTGTATTTGAGGATATCGAGAACTACAAAAATGCAGCTCTGTGCACACTTAACAGCTTCACGAACATCTCAATATCTTCTTAAATGTGACCTTATCCATGTGAAATCACCAATAAATCACCTGCTTCCGAGTATTTTAATCCAGTCACTGCCAAGCCAAGACAAAGCCTGCTCTATGCATTAAGCACATTTTATACATTTATGGAATACTTATCATGCAGGCTTACAGTGTAAATGCCAATGCTCGCCTGAATAAAATCTTTGTCAGATAAAAAGGATGAACATTTCCAAGAAGCAGAAGTTTTACAAGAATCTAGCTAGTGCATTCCATTCTGTTTTTATCAAAGTCTAACAGAAAGGAATATATTTACCATATGGAACGTGTGGGTATGTGCCTAGGGAAGCATGAAAGGAAGTGGCAGCACTGAAGCAAAGATTTTAATTCCTTTATTTCGGGTAGTCTGGCCACTTTTGGAAAGCGGTTACGCATCTGCTAAATGTACAAGACTCCAACGTACAGCAAACTATCTATACAGGTTTGGTTATGTATTTTAAAGCTCAGACATATACCAGCACAGTCAAAATAAAGTGGCATACCTTAATCCAACCAAGCCTGCACCACAAGACCAAGTACTGCACGGAGAGCCAGATGGGCTGCCACATTCCTTACAGAATTCCGTAAAAAAGGGGCATGGCCACTCTGGGTCATGGGACTCCCATAATGCGACATTAAAGGGCTTCTGGGCTGGTAAAGGGAGGTAGAAGAACCAAACTTCTGTCTTAAAGCGCAAATAAAGATCCATAACATACAACAAAAATCTGCTTGCCGGTTAAATTGCATCATTTAGGTTACCTGTATGGACAGTCTCAAAGTGATGGCATCTGTGTAGAATTCACAAATCCTTTAACCACCTTACGACCGCTTAACGCCGACATAAGGTGGCTCCTCCAGGACCTCGTAACGCCGATTGGCGTCAAGTCCTGGGGGAGTGTTGTGCAGGGCATCGCGCGCATCCTTGCTTGAGTGATGGAGCCGAGCTCCGCCAACAGTCTGCCAGCAGCGATTGCCGCTAGCAGACTGAAAAAAGAAACGGCCGTTTTTGTTTTTCGGTTGTACAGCGCTGCAATCTACTGCAGCGCTGTACTGGGGACAGCCCTGTCACTTGGCTGTCCCCTGGATGTGCTTGAAATGCAATCCCTCTCATAGGCTGATGCCTAAGAGAGACGATCGCCCCGAATGGATCTCGGGGGTAAAAAAAAAAAAAAAAAAAAATAATGCCTGCAGCAGCGATCAGAACCCACCAACAGAAATCTCTGTTGGTGGGCAGAAAAGGAGCCAAGATTCATTTGGCTGCCAAGTTATATGGCTCTGCACCGAAAGCTGCAGAGCACTGAAGTGTAAAAAAAAAAAAAAAGAAAAAAAAAAGGGGGGGGGGGGTGTAAGCCTGTGGTGTGGTCCTTAAGTGGTTAAACGTCAGCACTTTGACCTGCCATTGCATGACTTTATTCTATATAGTTCATCAAAAACCGTGAGAATTACAGTAAACCTGTGAGGAAGAAAAAAAAAAAAAAAAAAACGCCCTGAGGGGTACTTGCCTCAGGAGTGGGAAAGCCTCTGCATCCTAAAGCTTTCCCCATAGCAGAGTGGCCCGTAGCAGATGGGATGCAGGGATGCAGTGCCGCTACAAACTAGCAAGCCAAAAAATGAATACTGCATTAAAGAGTTTTGTGCAATTCACACAATTTTACACACTTCATATCATAATATATTCTATACAAACTGAAGGGGGGAAAAAATAATCGAGCTTGCACTTTATGCCTTGGGCTGAAGGGTATAAACGCATGAGCACTTTCGGCAGAATGGATGTGCAGGGCCGCCATCAGAAATTTTGGGGCCCCTCACACACATCAGGCCTGCCCCCCCCCTCCCTGGATCCATCCACTGGTTGCTCTGCCCACCCACTAGTCACCCCACTCCCATGTCCGTGCACAAAGTGCGCTGCGGCAAAAAAATGTGCATGGCTCAGACACTGAAGAAAGCGGCAAGCACAACGTAATTCGACAAAAAGTGGACGTGACTATGGCATGCTGTGGGTGGAAATACTAGCAAAAAACAGGTAGGAACTTGGAGATAGGAACTTGTAGGTCTGTTCTTATCCTTTATCTGTTCTCTTTTGACCCCCTCTTTTCTTTGTGCCTCTTTTGTCCCCCTCTGTCTCACCTCAGTTTGTGCCTCTTTTGTGTCCCTTTGTGTGGCCTCATGTTCCCGTCTCATCTCTTTTTTCCCTGTGCCTCTTTGTCCGCCTCTGTCCCCCCGTGCCTCTTTTATCCCTGTGTTACCTCTTGTCCCATTCTGCCTCAGCTCGTCCCTCTACCCTAGCCAGGTGTAGGTGCCCCCAGTATAGGCATCCAGGCATAGGTGGTGCCCCAGTATAGGTAACCTGGTGTAGATGCCCCCAGTATAGGTAATCTGGTATAGCTGGTGCCCCAGTATAGGCCAGCAAGATACAGGTACCCCCAGTATAGGTTTTCAATTATAGTTGGTGCCGCTGTATAGGTTGCCTAGTATGGGTGGTGCACCAGTATAGGTTAGACAGGTACAGGTGCCACAGTATAGGTAGCAAGCTATAGGAGCCCCAGTATAAGTAGCCAAGTATAGGTGGTGCCCCAGGAGAGGTATCCAGGTACAGGTGGTTCCCCAGTATAGGTAGCAGGGTATAGGTAGTGCCCCAGTATAGGTAGCCAGGTATAGGTGGTTCCAGCCCCAGTATAGGTAGCCAGGTATAGGTGGTTCCAGCCCCAGTATAGGTAGCCAGGTATAGGTTGTGGCCCAGTATAGGTAGTCTGTAGCTAGATATAGGTGGTGCCCCAGTATAGAAAGTCCACTGTAGCGGGCTCACTCATCTGCTCCCCACGTTCAAGCGCTGATGTTACTCTTCTCTCTGTGCTGGAACACGGTGTGCTGGTTAGTGAGCCAAAGGCCCGCAGCCAGCACATGCGGCCCTTCCAGCGTTTTGGGAGGGCCCAGGGCCCCCAGAAGCCCTGGGCCCCTCACTGCAGTGTCAGTTGCCCCCCCCCCCCCCCCCTCGATGGCTGCCCTGTGGATGTGCAACAAAGTTGTACAAATAGGGAGTTTACAAATGTCTATTTTGAAGAAAGTGGTTAAGCTTCTATAATTTCCTAATTTTTTATTTTTAAATAGGAACAACAAGTAGCTTGACTCTTTACATTCACAAAACAAGCCTCAATTGTACACATATGAATGAACAGAACACAATGATCTTATTAGCACTTCCAAATGCATCAAACTAAAAGTAAAGGGAACCCGATGTGAGGGATATGGTGGCCACATTTATTTCCTTTTGAACAATACTAGTTTCCTGGCAGCCCTCCTGATCCTGTCCAATACTTTTAGCCATAGACCCTTAAGCATGCAGCTGATCAGGTACTCGGACTCAGCTGACTCCGGTTTTACTGGATTAGCCATATGCTTGTTCCAGGGTTTTGACTCAGACACTACTTCTGCCAAAAGATCAACAGGGCTGCCAGGAAACTGGCATAGTTTACAAGGAACAAAATATGGCAGTCTCCATGTCCTTTTCACCTCGGTTTCACTTTAAGTGAATCTCCAGACTAAAAATCTACTCAGCAGAACTGAAAAGGCTTGGTGTTTCTTTAACAGTTTCACAGCATCAGAACTTTGTTTCTCTCCTACAAGCCTCATTTTTAGCTGCACAGAAGAAAACTGCCCAGGCATTTTTCCCCTGATGCTGTTCAAAGCATGATGGGATTTCTGAGGTTCTCGTTCTGCTGTTTTGGTGCAATTTTTTTTTTAACATTTTGAATTTGACATTTGAAGCCTAGCGCATGCAGCTGGGAGGGGTTATGAGGACACAGGACAGTTGGAACTGTGTCTTATGCTCCCGGTCACCTCCTTTCAACCAAAAAGATGGCTGCCCCCATGACAAAGATGGCAGCCCCCATGAATCACAAATATTTGCCTGTTCTTTTAAAACAGGGTGGGTAAACAAATTATATTACCTCTCTATTCTAATTAACATAACTAATGTAACTTAATGACAGTATGTTTGTTTAGGCTGAAGTTCCCCTTTAAGCTTGTTTTGGGGGGACAGTTTTAAGCCAAGTCAGAAGCTACTAGAATATATGAAATATCTTTGATTATGATCTAACCAATAAAACAGCCTTGACATTTTCTGGCGTATAGAATAGAGGTTTTAACCTAGATCACAAGGATAAGTAAAGTGCTTGCTTCACATACTTCTAGGAAACTTCATGGTCACAAAGGGATACAGAAGCTTGACATCGAAGTTATTTCTGCTTATCTTAATGGAAAAGTCCATCAAGAGCTGAAGCTTATAAGAGATCTTTGATTGCCAGACTTGCCTTTACCAAAAGTCATACGGTTTCAGCAGTTACACAAATATTTAAATGCAGGTCTGCTAAAAATACTACTTAGCCAGAGCTTTACAGTGACTCCTGTAGCTGAACTCAAGTCTAGCATGACTAAGATTAAGGAGCAGAAAAAAAAAAAAAAAAAAAGCTGCCTAGTCATCTAAAACAGAATGATTCATTACCGGAAACTGCATGGAACAAAGCATCTAGTTACAGGGCACTCTGTTAGGGCTCGTTTCCACTATCGCGAATCTGCATGCGTCCAACGCATGCAGATCCGCACATGTAATACAAGTGGATGGGCCTGTTTCCACTGTAGCGTTGTTGAGGTGCGTTTTTTTCAGCGTGAAAAAAAACGCACAAAAGAGCCAACGATTTCGCCTGCGTCGGGAATCCGTGCGAATCGCCGCTAATGTATTTAATAGTAAAAACGCATGCGTTTGTTACATGCGTTTTTACCCGCGATTGCGCACCTTTTTCAATTTTATTTAGCCCTGGCAGTGTCATGGTTAATTTCGCATGGCACCCTGCCATGCGAAATCGCGGGTAAAAAACGCATGTGGAAACGCATCCGCATGCGTTTTTACAAGCGTCGGAATGCGGCCGAAATCGCGTCGCAACAGTGGAAACAAGCCCTCAGAACACTAATATTGTTTAGAGGCTATAAAGCACAACATATCAAATCACTTCAGTTATTTAAGCAACTATTAAAGAGACACTGAAGTGAAAAAAAATATATATGATATAATGAATTGGTTTTGTACTATGAATAATTACTAGAAGATTAGCAGCAAAGAAAATGTTCTCATTTTTATTTTCAGGTATATAATGTTTTTTTCTAACATTGCATCATTCTCTAATATGTGCAGATTACACAACACTCAGCATTCAAAATGATTCTTTCAGAGCAGTCTGAACTAATGACCTCTCCTCTGGCAGAGAAAAAGAAAACAGTTGCGATAATAAAAGTCAGATAACAGCCCTCTCCACGACTTTGAAAGTCGTAGAGCTTAATGGCTTTTTTGCATAGAGATAAAAACTGGAGTTCAACTCTTCCTGTACTGGAAACAATTAGACTGATGTATCTGATCTTAATGTTTTATTTCTTAGCTGTATTACACATACAAATCATAATATCATAATTTTTTTTCCGCTTCAGTGTCTAAGCACTGAGATTCAAAAAGATGCACTGGACCACAAGACGAACCTAGGTTTAGAGTAGGATATGCAGAAAAATAGTTGCGTCTTCACAGTGCAGGGGCATCTTATGGAGTGTCAGGTCCCTCCTACTCCATACATGTGCGCACACACACCCCCCCCCCATACATTTACACACATTGCATATACAGAAGCAGATCTCCCCTCTGCACTATTTACACAACAAGTGTCTGTACTCCTGCCAAGCCAGTTGTTCTGCTGAGGAGGGAGGAGCTGCTAGAAAAGAAACCGGCGTAGCTAGGGTTTTCAGCGCCCGGGGACAAAGAGTTTGTGCCCTCCTCCTCCGCTCCCCCCCATCAAAAAAACAAAAATGGAGTGACCACGCATCAGAATGCGGGAATGGTCATGGGTGGAGCCAAGTGTACAAATGCTGTCTATATAGCTGGACGTGCCCACCCCCAAACCAGTTTATGTGCCCCCTTCCCCGTTCAGATAGCCAGTGTGCCCCACTATAAACAGGGGAAGGGAGGCACGTCTGGCATCTAGATAGCCAGATGATCACCCCTCTATATAGCCAGATGCAACAGCAGAAGACTCACTGGAGGTGACGCCATCTGTCCTCTGCAGCGTGCACAGCACCCTCTCCTTGGTAACAGAAGTGAGATGATGTCATCTCCGGATCAGAGCCGTTGAGTCATCTGGTGTCAACAGTTACTCACGCCACTGCAGAGGGAGGGAGAGAAGCAGTGGCACTTCAGGTGGCCAACAAGCCACCTCACACCCAGACAGCTGCGCTGAGCACCCTCACAGCGCTGTGCCCGGGAACATATGTTCTCCTTTGCCTACCCTTAGCTACACCCCTGACTGAAACCTCTCCTCTGAATTCCATGCTAAGCACAGAAAGAAAGTAACAGAACCGCAAGAAGGTAGGATTCAGGAGAGGTGAAATTCAGGCAGAGCGTTCTCTTTTTCAGCTCTCAGTAGCTTGGTGTCACCCCTCTGCTGCTGACACATGGTACGATCCGCAGCCTTTAGACCTGGCCCGTGAAAGAAGAGCAGCATTTGCTCCATAAAAGTGGGGTGAAAAAAAACACCATCTTGAGTGAAAAAAGTGCATCTTATGGAGCAAAAAATATGGTAATGTAGTTTTCAGTGAAAGCACATTTCTTCTAAAATGGTTTTAAAAATGCTTGCATAGTTTTGCCAATACAGTAATACACATCTCCAAATTTACATAAAAACCTTTTCCCCCTAGTGTTCAGGTGACCTGCTCCCAGAGAAGATGCTGTGGAATATTTCTATACTCCCCACATACGTTGCAATGTATAATCATTTCACCGATGTAGGCAATACCGAGCAGGCTAGGTGAAAGGACCAAAAGCAACACTTGTTTTTCCTTTTTTCCCACAAAAGGAATCAGTAGCAAATGAAGGGGTGGGACACTGACAGATGAAAATGGCTCTTGGCCGTAAGGATAAAAATAGCTTGTGGGCTGAAGTGGTTAATGTAGCATGTGTGCCCACTCTACAACTTAAAGTTGGCCAATTGACAATGCCAAATTGAAACTTCCCACATTTACAAGGGCATTATGTAAATATTGAGCATCCAGGGCCAAAGAGAAGGCCAAATGCCTTTGTACAATAGTGAAATGAAGAAACTGGATTCAAATTACCAAGATCGGGTTATCTACTGTGGGATATTCACAGCCACACAAAGCATTGCTTCTTATCAGAGGTCTAATTTAAAAAGTCAACTGTAGTACAGAGCTTCTCCACTTCCTCTAATAAGTTACCAATATATTGCTCTCACTGATGAAGATTTTAGCAAGTGCAAAGCACAACAAAGGTCATCCAGGTAATCAAGGAACAGGGGTGTAACTACAAATCACTGCCCCCCCCCCCTGCGAAACTTTGGGGGGGGGGGGGCATCCAGCTTTCTGCACAGGCAAACTGAGAACCAATGTTATTTCATTGGCTAGTGCACATTTGAATGCGTTTTCCCCATGAGTATAAAAGCAGACAGCAGTGAAACACTGCACGCAAACTACATTTGCTTCGGTTATAACACACACACACACACACACACACACACACACACACACGGCTCTGCAGACTCAGAGGGACACAGCTGCTGACCGGAGGAGAACAGAACAGCAGTGAGGGCCCAAAACTACTGCAGGGGGCTAGGAGAAGCCCTTTGCAAGTTAAACTGGTGCACATTTTGTTCACTTTCGATTCTCTTTAAGATAGGCTGGTGGAGTGTAAGTGTGTGCAACAATCATCTTTAACACTAGACCGATAAAGAATTTCTTACCTATCTGCACTTGGTCTGCCTGGCTAAGGGAAACGAATGCAGAAGTATCATCTATCCAGGACACTTGAATATTACCTGGAAAAAAAATGATAAATTATAAATTATGCTAGAACAGCAGTCAAAACCAAATATAATTTATTCACAAAAATAATTTTAAAGCGCACGACATAATAGTTATAGGTTCTTTAAATATTTCCAACTGCAAAAAAAAAAAAAAAAAGGAGCAGGACTAACAAGATTTGTGGTTTTGAAACGTTTTTTAGATTGAAGGCCAGAGAAAGTCAGGTGGGGGGACTGATCTGTGTACCATGACTCACTGCACAGGTTGGTCTATGGTTACAAGCATTCAAAACCAAATGACCAAGCCAGCCATTACGTGCGACGTGCACTGCAACTTTGGTGTTTATAGTAAAGAAAAACAAAAACTTTGAGGTCATGTTTATAGTGACCGTTGCATTCCCCGTGACAGCTGGAGCACAATGCAACAGACTGGGGCAGCGGTGCTGATTGTTATGCTCTATGCGCTGCATTGTGTACAGCGAAGTATACAGTTAACGAAAAGTATTCCACTATTATAACACTCACTTTTAGCAGTAATGCCCTGTATGCAGTGCATTATAATGCTGCACCCCGTTCTACCTAAATGCACCCTCAGCAATGTGAACGTCGCATAGGTGCAGTATGCTACAATACTATGCGCCCGTTACAGTGCACTACAAGTGAATGTGGAATTAAAAAGTAGAAGCGATTTATATTTAAAAGCAGCAAGTGTGTCAACAGAAAGAACGAGTTGGTAAAATGTCAAACCTATAAGTACGGCATAAAGAAGCATTACCAGCGGCGTGACACTTTCTGGGGCATTTTCAGATCTGAAAAAAAATGTTATGTGAACCTTGCATGGAGACTGTTAAGCAGTGTGCCTTCTATTATATCACCTTGAGCTCCTAGCAGGTGGAAAAATGCCTGAACAGAGAAGCCAAAAGAGTGTTCCAAATTAGAGCATGTCCTGCCAAAAACACAGAAGGCCATTTTGCAATCTGATATAGGTTTCACTACTATATTCCCCTTCAATGAGATTCATAAACTTTTTTTTTTTATGAACAACTCAATGAATCAAACTAGCAACAGCCAACAACTGGCTCCCGTCTTCTGACACCCGAGAGGAAAGGGACTACAGAAGTACCTTCACATGCAGGAAAGAGCAGAGACCAATGAATGACCCTTATCTGAGCTGCACAGACTAGAGATGGAGCCAATAGCCATGAGGTCATTTGACTACAAAGCAGGGTTTCCGGATATAAAGCACATGGAAATCAAGTTAGAATCCCACAAGAGCAGGAAGGGAGCACAGATTTTAGTAATATGTATAATTTAGTCCCAACCCAGAAACATTATAGGCTTGAAATGAAGGCATGGACTAAAACTTTTTTTTCTCTCAATATACCAAATAAAGCCAAGCTTATCTGAACTCCATACACAAAAGAAAATTGTTCCATTGAGTAAAATCTTAACAGTAAGAGCTGCAAATCTACAAACTGTAACCCCTTCCAAGCTAGGGATTACAGATGGGCTAAAAATTCAACTTTGGAATACTGCTGCCTATGAAACCAGAAATTGCCTAGATGGCAGAACTGGAACTCTGCACAAGGCTTGATTCGTAATATATTACATTACAGTGGAACTGTAGTCTGGAAGCAAGCATGCTTATTGCCGGTTTATGCCAAACTCAGTGCCTGTACAGTAAACCTGCCTTCCTTTGTGATTCCACAATTTATTTTTTTTCAGTCAGTTACCAACATCAAAGCAGCTAGTGTGGAAGCATCTTGCATAATAATGTTTGATGCATTTCAAATTAGAAAGATTTTCAGTAAAAAAAAAAAAAAAAAAAAAAAAAAATAATGAGTTTACCTTGCAAACATAAGCTCACAGCTATAAAATGAGCCTTTTATCTTGTGCAGTACAGATAGCCGTTGAACTACATTTTTAAAAGGCTATTGGGTATAAGCAGATTTCAGGTCAGTGAATGCCGGCAGTTAGAATGATACATGATCTGCGGAACGTTTCCATGTTGCCAATGTATAATAAATGTTACGGGAGAAGAAATTTCACAGAGACATTAAGCAGCTGCCAACAATAGCTAAATAGCATGTTTAAGCCCTCTAATGATCCAATGGGCAGGTAAACAAGTGTCAGTACTAGAAGGATCAGATAGTCTGTGTGCTGTAATATTCACCAAGTCAACAGACTGCAAAAAAACCCCATCTGATCAGGTACAAGAACCTGCAGGAATTTATTCAGGACAAAATAATAAATGTGCCCACAAACAGTACAATTCTCACCTAAGTATAGCCCAGTTGCTCTGTAAAAACGCAATTGGATTGGCAAAAGATAAACCTAGAAGTCCTAAATAAGACTGCAATGGATTCTTAATGGGATTGTTAAACTACAATTTAGTAAATCAGAAGAAAACTTGATAAACTTCTGTGATGGATAGGAAGTACAGATTGGCTCGCTGCAGTCAGTTAATTCAAAGTAGTATATTTTATCTCCAATTGTAGTCATACAATCACTTGGCTGATATCGCTGGCAATTATACCATTAGGGGGCACCTTAAAAGGGAACTCGAGGCAAATTAATAACTAAAAAACAAATACCAAAGAGAAGTCATCAGGATCCTGTATATGCTTCCAGTGTCCTCACTACTGCTCGCTGAGACCCTCTGGAACATCTGGGCCACGCTGCTCTTTTGGCACGAGTACGGCCGCGCCTGCACCATAGCACGGAGCAATTGGAGTACGAGGGGCTCTGGCTTGCTGCACAGGCTCACTCGCTTCAGCGCAGTACAGGCGTGCTCGCGTCTGAAGAAGACGGCAGCACCGATGTTCCTTTCAAACAAGCCCTTGTACGAATTCTTTGGTGGTCTGCACTCAGCAATGGGGGACCAGAGGACGATGTGGGAATCCTCTATAGGATCCAGAGGCTTCTCACTTTGTAGGTGTTTGACATTTTCATAAAATAATTTGGTACATGCAGTGCCTCTGTTTAAATTTCAAGAGGATAAGTATATACATAAACAACAAAAACAAAATGGAAAAGAAAATGGAGAATTACAGCAATAGCAGCACTCTGACCAATTTAGGCACCGGTGATTGCCGGAGGTCAAAATGCTACAACTCGAACGGAGGAATAGCATTACAACCACCCTGGACTTCCAGCAGGCACAGGGTGAGCAGTCTTTCGACTTCAACCTGCGCTGAAATTTGGCCACGGTGAAGTTAAATGTACGCCCCACAGACAGTCCATATAAAAAAGTACAGACTTTGGAAAGGCGAAACTTCTTACTTTACACTGAAAGCTATGCTACTTTTTCATGTAGTTAGAGCATAGAGAATTTTAACTTTTTTTTAATTTTTTTTTAACATTTCTTAACCTAAAAACTTCCTTTTCAGTGCTGCAGAATATAACAGAAAATTGAAGATGTCAGACAGCTAATGTAATCAGAAAAAAAATATGTCTGAGACTTAAAAGATTAAGTTGCATGGTTTTATACTCCAGCCAACTTTTTAAAGAAATCCTATGTTCCAGATGCGGAGATGAAATGCACAGTACAATGACAAGCTATAGCATGTACTAATGCTGGGAACTGCAAAATATTTTTAGAATTAAAACATAAAATGTTTATATAAAATTGGTAGACCGCTTTTATATGTACAGTAGAATCTCGTTATAGTCAGGGCCGGATTTCTGGCAAGGCCACATAAGCCATGGCCTAGGGCACCAGAAATTTAGGGGCGGCTGAGTGAGGGGCAGTGAAGCTGTTCTATGCAGCCATCCCTATCTACAAGGACAGCTTTAACCTTTGAACTCTGTCCTGTACTTGTGTCGTCCCTGCAAGACCTGTAAGCTCTATCCTGCAGGTACACATCAGCCTAACTCATGGTTACACAATGGGTGCATCATTAATGAGATGCCAAACATAACATAAAAGTTCTTAAGGAAAACATAATTTATATGCGTATTACTAAAATAGTTATTGTCTGTGGCATCCAATGATGTAAGTAGAATTCTCATTGGGGCACGCAGAGACAACAACCATACAGACGGTATAGTTGGCCTTGGGCGGTAAAAAGTACAAATCCGGCCCTGGTTATAGTAACCTCTGATATAGTAAATTCAGTTCTCAGGTCCCAGCAAATGCATCTGTATAAATATACAATGCACGACCAAGTCTGCTATAGCAGTGTTTCTCAACATTTTATTGTTATGTACCCCTTTTAAAACCCTGTACTCACCAAGTACCCCCCTTAACATAGTAGACCTTATCACAAGTACTCCTTGACAAATCTATATTTAATCGTAGTACATTATAATTGATTCTAAACTATTTCCAAGCATTTACTATTGCTGTTAATTAGCTAATTTGGTGTTTAGAGTTTTAGAAAATGATAAATCTTATTTAAATGTTATTTTTGGTTAAGTACATTGAGCCAGAGTACCCCCTGGAACCATCAGAAGTACCCCCTGGGGTACGCGTACCACACGTTGAGAACCTAGGTGCTATAGTAAACTGATACAGTAAACTGCTTTTCCTGGTCCCTTGGAGTTTACTTAAAATACAGTAGCATCCCTTTATAGCAGACTATACAGTTTTGAGCAGAAAATACTCCTAAAAACAGATTTCCGCATAGGGCCCGTTTCCACTAGAGCGAATCCGCATGCGTTGTCTGCATGCGGATTCGCATAACCAATACAAGTGGATGAGACTGTTTCCACTTGTCAGTTTTTTGGTGCGTTTTTCTGTGCAGGATTTTTCTGCACGGTAGGGCCTGCAGAATTCGCCTGCGTGAGGAATGCAGGCGATTCGCAGGCTATGTATTTAATAGGGAAAACGCACATGCGTTTTTGCCGCGATTTCGCGTGCGAATTCGCACGAAAACTAATGCAAATTGAACCAGGCAGTGACATGGTTAAATTCGCATATATCCTGCCTATGCGAAATCGCGGCAAAAAACGCACGCGGAATCGCATCCGCATGCGTTTTCGTCAGCGGTGGAATCCCGGTGATTCGCACCGCACTAGTGGAAACGGGCCCAAACAAGAAAGAAAATAAATATTCCAAATTTAAAGCTACGAACAGGTGATCAATTAGCAAGGAACATGTTAATTAACTGGCTGTTAGAAGTTTTGCTTGATTTAATCTCTCTAGGTCAGTGGAGAGTTGATTTTTCTGCTCAATGCCATAGTCTACAATGCAACCTCAATTTGTTAGTATAGTGAAGCTACATGGTACATGTTATAACATGTTTTCATATTAATCATTAGCACCTGTTTCATGACACTGTTTAATGTAAATGCCCTCTAAATAACCAACGGTGTGTAAAAGTATCTGAGAGAATTTATGTGGTTTTAGAGGCAAAGGTGTTTCCTCAAATACCAATCTGTCTTGGCTTTTTTTAATGTATGCATTTTGGAGAATGTTAATTTTTTGTAATTCATATAGTGTACATTTATCAATTAACACACTAGATGAGCATTATATATGCCTTCTCTATAAACACTACTTAGACCTTAAGGCTCATATACACAGACTATAGTCTTTGGAAAATGAAAGATCACAGACCAATCTTACCACCCTTCATGTAGTATGAGAGCCATACCTTCAGTCTTTTCTATGGAGCTGAACTCCCCATCAGAAAAAAAAAAAATCTTTACAAGATGCCGCACACAAAGATGCTGTAGACATTCAAAAGATCAGTATCTGCAAAAGATCTGTTCCTGCCCAAGATCCGTTCCTGCAAATTGCATTCATAGTCTGAGATCTGCAGATCATCATACACACCTTGTTTAACTGACACTCATCTGCAGATCTAAAAATCCATCCTGGTGGATCTGATCTGCAGATGAATGTCTGTTAAACAAGGTGTGTATGAGGATCTGCAGATATAGACTATGAATGCATTTTGCAGGAATGGATCTTTTGCAGGAACAGATCTTTTGCAGATACTGATCTTTTGAATGTCTACAGCATCTTTGCGTGTGGCACCTTGCAAAGATTTGTCTGATGGGGAGTTCAGCTCCATAGAATAGACTGTAGGTATGGCTCTCATACTCCATGGAAGGGGGTAAAATTGGTCTGTGATCATTTTCCAAAGACTATGGTCTGATGTGTGCATGAGCCTTTAGACTGCCTACCTTAAATAACATTACACATACACCTCAACACTGGTTCTGACTGGATGCAGCTGATAAAACCACCTCCCTCCCCCCTTTATAGCGAAGCAGGTGGCTTCAGCACGCAGCATCAAAACCAAGTGCCCCATAGCAGTAATGTTATATTGCACGGGGTGCGTAAGGGTAATTCGGGGGTCAGGCGATTGGCGGACCCAGCATTACAGATCTCGCTTAGTTGGGACGATTCAGAGGGGGAATAGCATTTTACACGACCAGGGATTTGAGCCACAGTAGTGCGATCAGTCATTCTGTTCACCCTGCCCCCAGCTCTCTGGTGGCGTACATATTCGTACGCCCCGTATCCCCCCCACTTTATTTCCCGGAAGATGCGTCAGTAGGACTTACCCAGGTGACGTTCTTCCATCTCCTCCCCAACCTAGCTCTTTGGGTCCTGGTGATTTGGACTTCATATTTTAAACTCGGTCCTTGGTGGCCTCTGATAAACCGGTTTATTTGTACAAGTTCACCGTGGTTTCCACCATGTCTCAACCACCAACATGGCTATTAATATTTTTAATCAGTAGGTTTACTGTAATATCTACATGGCTACAAATACCTCCCATCCCAAGACTAGAGCGACACTATGCTTCCACTGGGAGGTTACAAAGCATTTTAGGCACTGTAGAAACATCGACATCTTACCAAAGGCACTAAACAGCTGATAAAGATCACTGGTCTTCCATTCTTTTGGAAATGCCACATGAAGAACATTGTCCCGTTTAGGCATCACTAAAAAAAAAAAAAAAAAAAAAAAAAAAAAAAAGAGAATAAGTTAATATTTTGCTTAAAGAGAATCTGTACTCTAAAATTCTTACAACAAAAAGCATACCATTCTATTCATTATGTTCTCCTGGGCCCCGCTGTGCTGTTTCTGCCACTCCCTGCTGCAAACCTGGCATGTAATTGCCATTTTTATGCAGAGTTTGCATATGTGAGCCTATCACAAGCTGGTTAGTTTGTTTGTAGAGTGTGTGAGTCATACAGAGCGTGCAGGGGGCCTGGTGAGGGTGTGTAGGTTTCTATCCAATCACAAGCAGCCCTGCACATTCCAGCCTGAGTGTCTCAGCCCAACAGACCCGACAGAGGAGAGAAGATTAGATCATATAACAGAAATAATACAGCCACTGTGAAAGTAGGAAAGGATGCCGTAAGCCAGACCACATTAGCACAGGCATAGGAACTTATAGGATAGAATAAATAAGGATGAAAATTGTTACAGAGTCTCTTTAAAGGAAAGGTTCCGGGACGCTTTGAAAAAAAATAAAATACCAAATCCACTTACCTTGGGCTTCCTCCAGCCCGTGGCAGGCAGGAGGTGCCCTCGCCGTGGCTCCGCAGGCTCCCGGTGGCGCACCTGACCTGGCCGGCTGCCAGGTCGGGCTCTTCTGCGCTCCAATGTGCGTCTCACTGGTGCACGCTGACGTCATCGGACGTCCTCCGGGCTGTACTGCGCAGGCTCAGTAGTTCTGCGCCTGTGCAGTTCAGCCCGGATGACGTCCGATGACATCAGCGCGCCCACGTGAGGCGCATTTTGGAGAGCAGAAGAGCCCGACCTGGCAGCCGGCCTGGCCAGGTCGGGCGCGCTACCGGAGGAGACCGGGAGCCTGTGGAGCCGCAGAGAGGGCACCTCCTACCTGCCACGGGCTGGAGGAAGCCCCAGGTAAGTGGATTTCGATTTTTATTTTTTTTTCAAAGAGTCCCTGAACCTTCCCTTTAAGCAGAAATTCAAAGCAGTTAAAAAAACGTTATTAAACTTGACACGTAAATTATATACCATTTCCTCCTGTAAGAAAACAACAACTAACATCTGTAGAGCGCTTTTCTCCCATAAGACTCAAAGCGCATAAGCATGGCTCAGACCATCGTGGTACAGAGGAAGAATTTTATAAGTCCGGAAATGCCAGGCTAAACAGGTGGCTTTTCAGTCTGGATTTGAATAGCTCCAGGGATGGTGCTGTCTTTACAGGGTGTGGCAGGGAGTTCCAAAGAGTAGGGGCAGCATGACAGAAGGCTCTATCTCCAGATTTTTCAGGGCAATTAGACGTGGGCACAGCGATTGTTCAATACTGTAAACAAAATAAGCCCCACACATTTGAGTGAATATTCAGACACATCCATCATGAAATTGGAGTGGGTAGGACATGTATGTCGCAGTTGTCACCTCATGAGGCTTCTACGCGGTATAAGTAAAAAGCCATTTTTTTTTATCACTCAGGCTGGTTTCACACCAGGACGTTGCGTTAGAGGGGGCGTTAAGGTCGCATAACGTGCCCCTAACGCAACGCCTGGTGGTGTTGGAGCAGGACGTTACCAAGAGCCGCGTTACAAGTAGCTCTTGGTGCGCCTGCTCTGTTGGAGGCACTGCGGAGACCACGTGAGCGGAGCTCTCCGCATCACGTGGTCCCGCCAGCCAATCAGCGGCCGCCGCAAGAAGAAAACACTGCAAGTGCAGTGAATATTAAGTAGCCATGTGCCTGGCTACGTAGCGGCCTCTCTCCGCCTCCTCTCCGCCCCCAAAATAAAAAACCCACCCTCTACTGAGCATGTGCAAACAGTAGGAAAGTACTGCATGCAGTACGTTATCAGGACGTGCTGTGTTACAATGTAACGCAACGTGGGCACTGTGAACAGCCCATATATTTTTCATTGCTGTGCGTTGGGGTGCGTTACAGGCTGCTGTAACGTGCGCCTGTAACGTCCCACTGTGAAACCAGCCTCAAGGAAACATTCTTATTTTTAGATTTTTTTTATACATCACCTTTTAAGCCTCAAATCTATTTACAAGGCTTTCAATCCATTTATTGTAAGTAGCATCCCGCTCCTCCCCTATAGGTTGAAGGACCTGGGGGGAGGGGGATGGAGGGGCTTTTTTTCTGCAGTCATGACAAGTAGCACAGAGAGAGAAGAGATTAACATGACAGTAACCACTTAAATTACATACAAAGAACACCTTGTGTGGCAGATAAAAGCAAGCAGCTGTTACTTTCTGGATGACCCTTGCACAAAACATTAATAAGATTTCATTTTTTTTCCTTCATCTATATAGCACTGACATCTGAAGTCAATTAACTTATCTTTATGTCTTTCCAGTGTGGTGGATAAACTGGAGTACATGGAAGAAACCCAACACAATCTCCATGCAGATTGTGCCCTGGTCAAAATGTAAAATTGCCAGGAAATTGAACATGACGACAACGTTCCACTAACTTGATGATCGGAAAAGTCCAATCCATTTACCTGATAAACTTCAAAGGAAACCCAGCTAAAGCCAATTTTTGCATTCCACAGAAAATTGTAATGTCCTGTTTAGGTAGCCGTAATCTCATGCAAAGGGTCACGTTCCTAAACAGTGCCACATTTTGAAGCTTTTTCAGGATTTTGAATTTGATTTGAGATTTAAAAACAAAAAAACCCAAAAGCATACTGGACCCAATGTAAAGCTACCCAAGGTAAGCACAGAGTACGTTCATACTGGATCAACATATTTATATAGTGCCGACAGCCTCCATAGTGCTGTACAGAGTATATTGTCTTGTCACTCAACAGTCCCTCAGTGGGGCTCGCAATCTAATCCCTACTATAGTCATGTCTATGTATTGTGTAGTCTATGTATGTATCGTGTAGTCTATGTATTGTAGTCTAAGGCCAATTTAGGGGGAAGACAACTTATCTATATATGTTTTTGGAGTTGTAATAGGAAACCAGAGTGCTCAGAGGAAACCCACGCAGACTCCATGCAAATAGTGCCCAGGCTGGGGTTTGAAGCAGGTAAAATACCTGTGATTTGCATTTCATTTTGTGGAGTATACAATAAATTTTTGCCTGAATCAAGACAATCTGAGTCTTCAATGGGGAGAGAAGTCCACAACTACCTCCTATTTTAAACTTTAGTGCATTTTATTCATCCTGAAGCCTCTGTTTTGTCCTAATACCTGCAAGTGTGTCCACCTTTGGTGCAGGGATCTATGATCTACAGGGAGGAACTGCTTAACTCAAGTGTGGACAGGTTTAATCTCCTCACCTGCCTATACAGTGGTTGCCTTAACGGTAACCCTTTCTTGTGCGTATTCATTCACATGGATTTTATTTTATCTAACGTGTAGCATACCACACTATTGTGGTCTCTTCATTTCCTTTTGTATTTATAACATAGTCCAATGTTTAGGGATGTGAACAAAAGCCATGCAAATCCAGCAATACACTATTTGATTGTTTTGAAGCCGTTTGAATCTAAGTCGCTCATTTCTGGTTGTATTGTGCCCCAGAGACAGAATTTTGCTTCCAATAATAAAGATTGTAAAGTATACTTACAGTCTGGTCCCTCTAGGTTGAGGTATGGAATATCCATAATTCTCATCAAAAACAGCCTGAAAAAGAAAAGTTGATAAAAGTAAAAACTTACTCAAACTTTGTTTAGTTTAACACAACTACATGTCACAAGTTTAGGCCCCATTCACCCTATCTCCAGTTTTTCATGTTAATCAATGCATCAGTTCACAACCCAATGTCAGCTTGCTGCCCCCCCCCCCCCCCCCCCAATTATGTTGTATTGTAATGCACTTTTTAATGCATAGGACCAAACAAAACACACAGAAAAATGCTTGCTTAAAAATGTGTGCAGTTTGGAATCTAAGGAGTGTGAATGTAGCTTTAAAGTTGTGTACTCAAGTGCTTAACAGGATACTTCAGCCAGGGTAAATTATAAAAAAATAAAAATAAATAAAAAATAAAAAATGTTTAACTTACCTGGGGCTTCTACCAGCCCCCTGCAACCGTCCTGTGCCCTCGCAGTCATTCATGGATCCTCTGGTCCCCCACCTCCAGCCAGTTTCATTTTCACCGACAGGCCCAGCCAAGCGCAGCCTTCTTCGCGTTCCCGTCTGAAATAGTGTCCTGCACAGGACGCTACGGCCGATGGGAACGCAAAGAAGGTTACGTGTGGCCAGGCCTGCGCAGTAACCCTGCTGGCTGGAAGTGGGGGACCGGAGGACCTGTGAGTGACTGCCAGGGCACAGGGCAGCTGCAGGGGGCTGGTGGAAGCCCCAGGAAAGTAAACTGATTTTTTTCTTAACCCCGGCTTAAGTATCTCTTGAAAATTGACTGAAAAGCTGATGAACAAAAACTCCGATCTGTGGAAAGAAAAAAATTAATGTAGCCCATAGACCAGGGGCTTATCCGCAAGGATTTAATAATTTATTCAGAGTGAATTTAGCCCTATAGCAGCAATGGAAAAGGTTTCAAAACACATGGTTTTCATTACTTGTATTGATAGATTGGATTGATTGATTGAAAGCACAAAAACAAAGACCATTGCTTTAATTGCTGAATATGTGATATATCAAAAGTGTATGTAAAAATCTGTTCAGCAATGTATGTATAATTTCATTTAAAGCTAGATAAAGTTGTTGGGGTGTGGGGGAATATATTTAAAAAAAATGTTCTGCAGTGTATGGAGGGATTGAATCCAAGAAAATCAATAATTTACAACTTGTACAACAATATTGTAGGGTGTGTCACAATGTACACATACAGAACACCATAGTTTCAACTGCCATCTAATATTTGAGTACCAATTTTACATGATTAATTTTGCCCACAGTGAATTTCAACACATAATGTAGAAAGAAGGTAAGTGAGGTAGGTTGTGAAAACCTAGAACTAGCCAACATTAATGTAAAAATAAATACTAGCCATTGGATAATATGATTTCATGTCCCAATCATAGGAGAGTCACAACAGTTACGTATTCTATTACACCATATAATCTGATTAAGCAGTATCTAACCAGTCTCATATCTATGTTGTCTACAGGTTAACTTGCATACACACGCTGTCACTGAGGGTCCAGGACACAATCCCTCAGGCAACAGTTCAGGGACAAGTGCTGTACACATGCCTACAAATAGTGGGAAGGAGGGACAACAATGCTGCATAATAAAGCAGGATCAATCACAATGAAGAAAGGTGACCATGCACAGGAGGCTGAATCAGAACACAGAGGGAGTGCAATCAGCCAAACATAAAGTCCAGTGTACACAAAAAGAGCAAGAGGCCTTGCACATCCCTAAATAAAAAACTTTTGAGTTTATTTGAAAAAAGTTAAAAAGGCATACATTACTATTCCAAATGCATGGCAGAGAGAGGTACAGGCAGGTGGGGAGGTCGACAGCAGTTTCACGCCGTCACATACAGTGGCGCATCATCATCAACACCCCTGCTGCATAATAAAGCAGGGGTGTTGAGAAAAATACCCTCAGCCTCTCTGTGCTTGGCTGAGATGATTTGGCACTCCAGACCTTTTTGTGACACATTGGCCTCAATTCACTAAGCTTTATCAAACACTTTATCAAACGTTTGATAATTTACCACATGGGTAAAATCTAGTTTTGAATTTACCAAGATGTTATAGATTTATTGAACGTTTTATCGATAAAACATTCCATAAATGTATAACACCTTAGTGAAATCAAAATTAGATTTTACCCATGAGGTAAATTATCAAATGTTTGATAAAGTGTTTGATAAAGCTTAGTGAATTGAGGCCATTGGGTATTCATGTTCAATTCTCAGCAGAGTGGCCACGATTTGCCAGCTTGGCTGAGCACGAACAAGCACAGGCATGGGAAACGTTTAAGTGGGCGAGGCCGCATTTTTTAAAATTTCCCTGCAGTGTTGCAAGAGGGCTATAAGAAGAAAAAAAAAAAAGTTAACCCACCTTATTACTGCTTTCAGCATTGGGTTAACAGCGGCGCTACATGAAACCGTGCGGATGTGCCAGCGGTATTGCACTATGGAGACCAGACACAGGAAGCGACAATTTAGAGTTAACCTCATCACCCACAACGCCGTATTCACAGCTCACGTGGGCTGGATATGGTTCATGTGCTGTAGTTTGCTCAGCACTGACCTAGCAACTAGTATGTGTGTCTGAAGCTCTAGGGTCTGCATGGAAGAGTTATAAACTGCACTTTTTACCAACCTACCTTGTGCAGTCATAGTGGTTACCTAGAAGTCAACATATGGGCTTAAGTGCCACTGGAACAAAGGTGAGACGAATGCTTCCTAGTGTGGTCACCAACAACCAACTTACCATTTATGTCAAATGCCAGTGTGGCAAAACCAGATGCAAGGTCAAGGATCACATTTGTGAGCATAAAACAGTTGTGGCAGTTTGGAGTCACTTATTCATCAATCATACCATTAACTCAAATAGTTATTAAAACTATACCAAAGCAATGGGAAATCTTACCCAAATTAAATTTACAGATTCTTACTGAGCTTGGTGTTTATATGCAGGTTATCCTTTTTAGCCTCAGTTTTTTCTCATTCACTGGTCCATATATATTTTCTTAGATCTATATTTTTTCACGGTTTTCTTTGATCTTCTTGCATAAGTTGCTGGGCTGTGGAGTCAGAGTTGGTATTGGAGCAATTTTGGGTGCTTCGAGTCAGAGTTGGGGTTTCATAAACTGAGGAGTCGGATGATTTTTGTACCAAATCCACAGCCCTGGTAAGTTTTAGACTAAGGAGTCAGAGTCATTTTGGGGACCTAAGTCAGAGGTCTCAAACTGAATCGGAGTTTGAGTAGGATGATTTTTGTACTTCACAGCCCTGATCAGTTGGTTTTTCTTAGTCTGTGTTCCTTCCTTTTCAAGTTTCAGGCACTGTTTGTACAGCGCTCCCCGGTAGGGGGTACTTCACTGAGGCATGCAGCCGTGACATTATCTTTCTCTGTAGTAAGCAGCCATGATATTTTTCACTGTAGCCGCAAACATGCACCGTATCCAGTCATTTCTTATGGGGCTCTGTTGTTCACTATAGTGATTGTTGCTCCTTATACACAGCACTGCACTCACTTTTCATTCAAAAAGGTTCAGATCATCTACCACTCAAGGTTCATTGTGGTTGCTTCAATCAATTGGGTACAGGATTGAGTTAGGGCCAGTTCACACCGGCACTTTAGTGGTAAAATGATACTTGAAAACTGATCTGATTTTCGTTCGAACAAATTCATTTCCGGTCCCCCATTAAAATTGGATCTGTTTGCATCAGTTAAAATCAGTGAGCTGACTTTTTCTTCTTGCCAGTGTTTAACATAAGCCTAAGAAGATTCCTTAACAGTTATGAAGAAAATGTTTAAACATAGGGATGTAGATTATCATCCATTCCTATTAACAAGGGGTGCAATTAGTGAAAGGGACCATATGTTCTTAAAGCCAATCTAAGTGTCTAATGATTGTAAATTTTCATTGTCACAATGAGCAACAGTGATCATTCCATTCTTAAAAAAAAAAAAAAAAAAAAAAAAAAAAAAAAAAAAAACCTGACACTTCTTGCTGGCTGGAATTCCGATCTGACCAGACAGGAGACTGGGGACGTCTTGTTGTAATGTTTGTTAGGCCACTAAAAATACAAAATAAAAGTTGTATACTTACATCCCACTTAAAGGGAAAGTCCAGGCAGAAAAAGAAAAAAAAGAAAAAAAAAAAAAAAGGGGTTTCTCTTACCTGGGGCTTCTACCAGCCCCATGCAGCCATCCAGTGCCCTCGTAGTCACCACTGCTGCTCCAGTCCCCCGCTGGAGGCGATTTTAGTTTTTGCTGACCTCTGAGGTCGGGGGCCGCATTGCGTACATTTTTACGCATTCCTGCTAGTGCAGGAACATTAACATACATTATTTTTTACGAGTTAGTGGTGCAACTCGTACATTTTTACACGTTGCACCATTAACGCATAAAAATGTATGTGTTAATGTTCCTGCACTAGCGGGAATGCGTAAAAATGTACGCAATGCAGCCCCCGACCTCCGAGGTCGGCAAAAACTAAACTAGCTGCCAGCGGGGGACTGGAGCAGCAGTGAGTGACTACGAGGGCACAGGATGGCTGCATGGGGCTGGTAGAAGCCCCAGGTAAGACATTTTGCCTGGACCGTTCCTTTAACCTCCTCTGCCCACATAAAACAGTTAGAGCTAGTCCACACTGGAGGCGCTTTTGGAGTTTTTCTTTTGTTAAGCGCTGGCGATTCTTCCAAATCGCCCTGAAAGCGCTTGTGCAATGATTCTCTATGAGAGAGTTCACATCTGAACGGTTCGTTTCTGATCCGCTGCATGGACCATTTTAAAGCTTTGTGCAGCGATTGCATGACCGTTAATACACTTTTTCCAAATCAAAAAGAGTTCACTTCCTGACTGACGTCAGGAAGTGAAAAAACGAAACTGCTCTGCAAAAGAGTAAACAAAAACGCTTACCAAAACCACTCAACTCAGAAATTGCCGGGAAGGGGGAGGGGGAAGTGTCAAAAAAATGCCAAACGCAACCATAATCGTAAAAAGCAACATGAGCGAAGCCAGAATACTGAAATTGTTACGTAAGGAACTTGGATTTTTAAACATGTATGCCATGAGGATGTAGTACTGCTTTTGCAAATAAGGGTTAGTAATTGAGCAAGTACAATGAAAAAATAAAATCTATTTCCAAATAATTGCCATACATCGTATAAAGGACAATTGTAATAACAGGACAAAAATGTTTTTTCATATATTAGCACATTTTACAGTGTACCAGAGACTAGATGTAATAAAGTTTTATACACACCTGGGGCTTCCTCCAGCCCCATGCACACGGACTGCTCCAACGTCGCTGTCCTCAGTCTTCTCCAGCTTCGGTACCAGGTCCCGTAGGTTCTGCTAGTCGCAGCCAGTCTGCGCATGAGAAGTGTGCTCTCTATGCATCTCTGGAGGCTGCCAGAGAGATTCATAGAGAGCGCACTTCTCTTGCGTCAGACTGGCCGAAATTACAGGACCCGATACAGAAGGCTGAGGACAGTGAGAGCATGGGGCTGGAGGAAGCCTAAAGTATAAAAATTACAACATCTGATCTCTGGCTTCCTTTAAAACTATAATGGCTGAAAACCGAGAAATGAATTCCCCCCCCCCCCCCCCCCCCCCCAAAAAAAAAAGTATAGATCATATAGGCGTGATAAGTACTGAAAGTTATTGCTGAATGGATGGAAGCAGCACTATAAAGTGAAAATTGCTTAGCATTTTTAAAGGAGTCCCGAAGTGACATGTGACATGATGATATAGACAGGTGTAGGTGTAGTGCTTAGCACACAAATAACTATGCTGTGTTCCTTTTTTCTTTTTCTCTGCCTGAAAGTGTTAAATATCAGGTATGTAAGTGGCTGACTCAGTCCTGACTCAGACAGGAAGTGACTACAGTGTGACCCTCACTGATCAGAAATTCCCTTTTTATCTCTTGCTCTCAGAAGCAATTTTCTGCTAGGAAAGTGTTTTATAGTTGGAATTTCTTATCAGTGAGGGTCACGTTGTAGTCACTTCCTGTCTGAAGTGGCAGAGTGGTTAAAACCCAGATGAGCTCTGCCTTTTTTTTGATATTCCAGTTAAGAGCTTAGTTCTGGTTATTTTAAATACTGCAATAGGTGTTACATCCAATCCCTACAGTCCACCTTAAGCAGTACAAAGTAGGTATTGTAACCAAAAACCCAGAAGCAAAATTTGTATGCAAGTCCGGAATGCAGCATTTTACAAAGCTGCAAATTTAATAGGATGAGACAGATATGATTGATGTTGGAAGCTTCATTGCAGTTTTCTTACATTATGTTAATCTCACTCCGATTTGCTTCAAGTGCTTGCTTGTCCAGGTGTCAAACTTTTTTTGGTATGAGAGCGGACAACTGAAAATCCTCCAGTCCTCACACTGATAAATACAGATTTAGATTCTTGCAAAGTGGGCCTGGGAAAGCATACCTCTTGTTAGATCTCCACTGCTGCAGAGATTTATAGCTGGGCTGTATTTGCATTGCTGTCTGGAAAGCATTTGCTACTGCTTTGCTGAGCTAAGGACTGACAGTGAGGCCAGTGAGAGGGAGTGCCAGATCTACAGGAAACTTTCCACAAATATCCTAGAAGGCCTATTCTGCTTTCATAGCAAACCGATCAGCCAGACTAGACATGCTTTTAATGTGCTTATTTCCAAGAAAGCTCAATCTTCGTTCCGTAACAGTTAAACACAATATATGGATATTCAATCGCTATAAGGCCAAACTGCTCTCCAGCCTTAGGGTACATTTCCACTTGTGCGGCACGATTTGCTCGCGGAAAACGTGTCAACGAATCTGCATACGGTTGCGGATTCATTGACGTTTCCATGCGGATTTTCACGCGGAATCGTTCGCGATTTTAACAACGCGTTTTTAACCATGTCAATTCCGGCAAGCATTGACATGGGTTTTGAAACGAAATCGCACGCGGAAACACCGTAAAAACTGCAAGACTCAAGTGCTTGCGGTTTTCCTATTTAGTTACATGACCGACGATTCGCATGCGGGTGTGCGGCGTGCGAATTCTAACGGCTCTGCTGTACAGATTTTTTCTGCATAGCGAGCCGCACAGAATTCCTGACAAGTGGAAACGGCACCATCCACTTGTATCGGTTGAGCGAATCTGCATGCAGGAAACGCATGCAGAATCGCTCTAGTGGAAACGAGCCCTCACTCTGAGCAGAGGATTCAACGTACTTACATATAGTTAAATAGTTATCCAAGTTTAAAACACACATGGATCTATCAGTTTCAGCCTCTTTAGCTTCAGTGCAGCTAAAAACAGAAAAAGCCACAAGAGCAAAATCTGACTGGATAAAGGCATCACCTTCCCACTTCTAGCAATCATAGCTGTTGATACCCTTCAACCACCTACTGCAGACTTCCCATACCACTATATCCCCCCTTGACCCCATCCCTTCCGATTTACTCCAGCCTCACTTCACAGATTTGGCCCCAGTCCTCACTACCCTGTTTAACCTCTCCCTATCCACAGGCACCTTCCGCTCGGACTTCAAGCAGGCCACTGTACTACCCCTGCTCAAGAAACCCTCCCTCAACCCCTCACTACCCTCCAACTACCGCCCTCTCCCTCCTCCCCTTTGCCTCAAAACTCCTTGAGCGTCTGGTTCACAAATGCCTGACCCAGTACCTCAATGCCAACTCACTGCTAGACCCACTGCAATCTGGATTTCGGCCTGCCCACTCAACCGAAACAGCTCTTACCAAAGTGGTCAATGACCTTCCCTTAGCTAAAGCTGAAGGTAAATACTCCATTCTCCTCCTTGACCTTTCAGCAGCTTTTGACACAGTAGATCATCCCCTACTCCTCCAGTCCCTGGGCATTCACGACCTCGCCCTGACCTGGCTTTCATCCTACCTCTCCTTCACAACGTCCTTCAAGGAGTCCTCATCCACCCTCAACCACCTCTCGGTGGGAGTCCCCCAAGGCTCAGTCCTTGGCCCCCTACTGTTCTCCCTATACACATCCTCCATTGGCAAGGTTATCTCCTTCATCGGTTTTAACTATCATCTGTTTGCTGATGACACCTAGATCTACATCCACACCCCTAACATATCCCCCACTACCATGAACAAGGTCTCCCTCCTGCCTATCAGCCATCTCCTCCTGGATGTCTGCTAGGTTCCTGAAACTAAATCTAGACAAAATGGAATTTATGATCTTCCCACCCCGGCCATCCCTGAACCTCCCAGATGTGCATTTCACTGTTAACCACACTACCTACCTCAAGCCCGCTGTCTGGGTGTCACCCTGGACTCCGCACTCTCCTTCACTTCCCACAGCCAAAACCTCAAAGTCCTGCAACTTCCACCTTCGTAACAGCTGCCCTTTCCTGACCTCTGCCACGACCAAACCCCTCATCCATGACCTCATAATTTCCCGCATTGACTACTGCAATGCCTTTCTGTCTGGTCTCCCTATGACTAAATAGCCCCGCTGCAGTCCATCATGAATGCGGCAGCCAGAATTATCCACTTCTCCCATCGCTCCGCCATGGCGGCTCCCTTCCGTGAATCCCTACACTGGCTTCCTATCCAGTCCAGAATCAGATTCAAGATATTGTGTATGACCTACAAATCTGTCCAACCTACATTTCCAATCTTACTCAGAGGTACACACCTAGCCGCTCACTCCGCTCCTCGAATGAACTTCGCCTGACTGCCCCCCACATCACCCAGTCCCATGCACGCCTCCAGGACTTCTCAAGAGCTGCTCCAACACTATGGAACTCCCTACCTCCACCCATTGGGGCAGCGCCCTCCAACATCTTCAAGAAGGCCCTCAAAACTCACCTTTTCACTCTGGCCTACCACCCCTCACAAGTGCTCTAAACCCACAACTCAATTCTGATCCCCTACCTTTCGTGTCCCTACCTCTCCCTCTAGATTGTAAGCCTTTAGGCAGGGTCCTCCTTTTGTGTCCTACCTAATCAAGCACCTCCATTACTGTGCACCCATGCTAGGCATCTGAGTGAACCTAACTTGCCTAATCTCCATGCTCCCATCCAGTGACTGACTAAGCAATACCTGGTACTCATACTGTGCTGCGTGATCTGGTTTTTCTTTTATTCCTGTATGGTCTTATTGCTGTAGGTCACCTTTAAATATTGTATGTAACAAACTAATGTCCAACGCTGCGTAATATGTTGGCGCTTTATAAATACAATAATTAATTAAGTGGGTAAAAAAAAAAAAAAAAAAACATGAAAGACCTATTTAAATGCAATTTGTAATAAACTCAGTTTTAACTGTTCGTGTATACAGGTTATTTCCCAGCTCCCCACAAGGTCACGCTGGATGCCAAATTGCGGTTCGCTTGTATTTTCCTCATGACGGTCTGCAGACACTAACAGATTTCCTCAGCAGCCATAGAAAGAATGTGTGCATTCGATTTAAAATATATTTTTACAGAGAAACAATCTTTGTATAAATCATTAACTGTGCTCACAGGTAGATTGGTTCCAATTCCAGCCTACTTCCTGTGTTAACCACTCAATGTGAAGAACCCATTTTAAATGGGTGGTAAAACCTTTTCTCCATGTACAGTTTATATCCAACTGCTATATTGACTAGGATAAAGTGCTCAGTTGACAAGCCTTTATATTGCCTTTGAATGTAGCTATACATAGAAAATTTTGTAAAAAACGAAAAATACAAGTGTAAAAATTCATTTCTCCATGTGTAAAATGCACTAAAAATTATTTTTCTCCAGTGTTTGTCCCTTACAGTAGACCAGGGATGTCTCACTCCGGTCTTCAAGGGCCATATATCCATGCCAATGCTTAGGATTAACTGAGAAATGGTGAAAGCGGTTCTACTTTATGAACCATACAACTTTCCTGATTCAGTCATAGCAAAATGTGAGGTCCTCAGCACCTGAGGAGTAGAGATAGATATCCCTGCTGTAAGAAGTAAATATAGAACAGGTTTTGGACTAGTCCCATATCCTCATGGGGATTATCAGGATTCTTTTATTCTATACAAAAGTGCTCCCTGGAAAGGATCTATACAAACATGCCCGTCCAGCCTTCCGACTTGCACACTATTTTGGAAGTTGGGACCAAGTGCGGTTCAGTAAATGCTTTTGAGAATAAAGTAGCAAAAAATGTTTCTGTACAGTTTTGTTTATATGAAAATAAAGAAAACCCACAGTCCAAAATCAAATATTTACAATCTGTTTTAATTGACTGCATTGTAGAAAATAGTGCATTTTATTCTGGAACATTACACATTTTAAATACATTTTACAATTGTCATTCAATTTCTTAAAATTAGTTCTCAGCAGTATTTTACAAGCTAAATTAAAGCAATGGAAGCTCTCACCAAGCAAAGTAAGACAATGTGCTTAGTTTCCCATTTTTGTACCAGTTTTTAAAAAGTTTGAAGTCATTCATATAGGGTGGTGCCCAAAACTGTATCCCATATTCCAGAGGTGACATCACAAGTGGTTTATATAAAAAGGAGTTGTACAATAGCATCTCATGCTTTTATTTCCCATTTTATGCCCTCCAGATATACACAGAAGGATCCACAAACCGACCATTGGTTGAAAAAAAAGCTGGTGTTCTTAATTCAGGAATTCCACATGACAAGTGCATAAAACCACAAGGTTCAACTAACGCGTGTCGGGCTTACAATCTGCCTTTAGAACTATGACTAAGGGCAGTTTGTAAGCCTGACACGCGTTGGTTGAACCTTGTGGTTTTATGCACTTGTGTGGAATTCCTGAATTAAAAAACACCAGCTTTTTTTCAACCAATGGTCGGTTTGCGGATCCTTCTGTGTATACTTGTGGACTGGCCTGGCTTACCAGATCCTGCACCCACTGGTTTGATTCATATAGGGGGTAGAGTGTTTTGAACTTTTAAATTTTCCTTTATGCCCTCCAGAATTGTATTTGCTTAGGCTGCTGTTACTTGGCGTTAAATACGGTTGCTTAAATATCAATGCTCCCAAGTCCAACAAAGCCTGTCCCTAGCCAGGGCCACCATCAGATTTCTGGCCCCCATAACTGGGCAAACCAACTGGGCACTCCAGTCTCACTCAACTCACAAGGTCACCCTTCAGCCCCCACCCCGACCATAATGCATCATGTGCTCTAATTTCCCCATTTATTTTTTTCAGGCGCTCTCATCCCCTTCCCATATTCCCCATACTTCATATTTCATCAGGTGCTCTCCTATTACTACACATACACACACATATACAATACAGAAAGGTTCTCCCTTGTAATTAGGCGCAAAGCAAGCATTTAATCTTTCACTTTTGGTCCTCCACAATTTTGTTTCCTACCCGATATTCCAAGAGAACTGCATGCTTTGGTTTAACAAATTCATACGTTTGAGAAGAGAAGGATTTGACTTCACTATTAATTTGGTAAGCAAAAAGGTGCACAAACGCATTATGGAGAAGATGACAATGGAACGACTTATGAGAAGGAAAAAGGATTACAGTATGGAAAGTCCAGAAACCGGGTGATTACATTATGGGTACAATGTCAGAATTTGCACCTTTGACCAAAAATTGAGGTTCCAGACAAAGCTACACAACTATCTAAAGCCAGAATTGTCAGGCTTACTAACTTATCCAGTATTGTATAGTTACACGTGTCAGGATATTCACAGCGTGATGTTGTACAGTATATGGCAGCCATTTTTAACTCATATCTTGGGAGAGCCTCCATTTTGTCCATGTCGGTCTGCGGTTTGTGTTAAATACTATGGTATGTAAGCAGTGTACTTTTGCATTCCATTTCCTTTGTAAACTGAAGTAAGGGTGTTTGAACACCACTTCGCTAGCCATCATTCAATAGCCTCTAGAAATGGTCTTTTTTTACTCACCTGGAGCTTCTACAAGCCCCCTGCAGCCATCCTGTGCCCTCAGTCTCAATCAGATGCTCCTGTCCCCCGCCGGCAGCCACTTCAGTTTTTGGTGACAGGCCCTGGAACACAAGTGATTCTTCGCGTTCCTGGCCACAATAGCAGTAGAGAGGCTGCTATTGCGGCCAGGAACATGAAGAATCACTCGCATTCCCAGGCCTGTTGCCGAAAACGGAAGTGGCTTCCGGCAGGAGACAGGAGCATCTGATCGAGACTACAAGGGCACAGGATGGCTGCAGGGGCCTGGTAGATGGCCCAGGTGAGTAAAACTAATTTTTTTGGGATGACTTAAGCATCCCTTTAAACACTCACACAGCTACCCATTCAAAAGAGGAAGCTAGACATTAGTCGGCAATTGTCCACGTGCAATCATCTGAATAAGACTGTAGGGTGTTGGAGTTGGCTGGGGATGCAGGAAATTATTAAAGAGGAACTTCAGCCTAAACATACTGTCAATTAAGTTACATTAGTTGTGTTAATTAACCAGCTGAGCGGTCTGGACGAGCTCAGCTCGTCCAACACCGCCAGCGGCTGCCGCTCAGGCCCTGCTGGGCCGATTTTAATGAAATAAAAAGCAGCACACGCAGCCGGCACTTTGCCAGCCGCGTGTGCTGCCTGATCGCCGCCGCTCTGCGGCGATTCGCCGCGAGCAGCGGCGAAAGAGGGTCCCCCCAGCCGCCTGAGCCCAGCGTAGCCGGAACAAAAAGTTCCGGCCAGCGCTAAGGGCTGGATCGGAGGCGGCTGACGTCAGGACGTCGATGACGTCACTCCGCTCGTCGCTATGGCGACGATATAAGCAAAACAAGGAAGGCCGCTCATTGCGGCCTTCCTTGTTTATTCTGGGCGCCGGAGGCGATCGGAAGATCGCCTCCGGAGCGCCCTCTAGTGGGCTTTCATGCAGCCAACTTTCAGTTGGCTGCATGAAATAGTTTTTTTTTTATTTAAAAAAAACCCTCCCGCAGCCACCCTGGCGATTTAATCAGAACGCCAGGGTGGTTAAAATAGATAGGCAATATAATCTCTTACCCGCCCTGTTTTAAAAGAACAGGCAAATGTTTGATTTCATGAGGGCAGCTATCTTTTTGGTTGAAAGGAGGTGACAGGGAGCATGAGACAGTTCCAACTGTCCTGTGTTCTGATCACCCTTCCCAGTTGCTAGGCAACGAGATCAGAAATACCATCATGCTTTGCACAGCATCAGGGGAAAAAAGCCCAGGCAGTTTTCTTTGATGGGGCGGAGCTTAGCTTCTGTGCAGCTAAAAATTAGGCTTTGGTAAGAAAAACAAAGTTCTGATGCTGTGAAACTGTTAAAGAAACACCAAGTCTTTTCAGTGCTGCTGAGTAGATTAGTCTGGAGGTTCACTTTAAGTTTGCATTTAAATGTAAGCCTGGATGTACCAAAGATGAAGTCACTTATAGGAGGAAATGACCGATAGATTTTCTTGGGTTAGAAGTTTGGGTAGCCCAATGGTACATATTCCCTCCTATAAAATCCAGCCCTGAGCCAGTAAGCATCTTTGCTGAAGGTGGATCCTGGGCCAGAAAGTCCCTGATCTGATCAGCCTGCGTCCTTCCACAGACAGAAGTAGATATTGCACAGGGTAACGTTCATTTCTGCTTTATACCTTTTTATTTTGATAAGCAAATTTGTTTCTTTGTAAATTTTACTTTTGTTTTTGTAAATTGTTTGTATACATTTCCTTCTACATTTGTTCCCTTTTTTTGGAATATTAAATCCTTATTTAATAAGTTGGGCTTCTGAGTACTAAGATTTACATCTCAGAGCAACTGCAGTGTAGCTTGTTACAGTTCAGAGACAGAATGTATGCTCGGATAGTTCATTGCTACCGTGCAAGATTGCATTGTGTGTGGGGCGTTTCCTTGGTTTTGGCCTAAAGCCTGCGACTGACCCAAGATATGCCATCGTGCGTGCAGCTTGACAACAGTGCATGGAGTTGCTGTAATCGCCATAGACAGGGACAGACCTTTGGTACAGGAATCTGTGTGTACAGTGCCTAGCAGTTTAGTTGAGGAACTGCTAGTGGTGGCTAAATCTTGCAGATGGTTGAGGGCAACAGCCTTGTTTTAGCTTAAATAAGGCTGCTCCCCCCCTCTCGATCTTGGTCAAACCCAGTCAGGAGCAGTCTCTGCGTGCGTGCCGCGGAACCAGTCACTCACACCACCCAGACTCAAAAATGCAAGTTTTGCAAGTATGCTCTTCCATGCACATAGCTGGGCATTCAGTAATAACATGAACTGTATATGAAGCCTAGTAGCTAAGTGAAACAATTAAAAACCATCAAGAACATGGTCTAGCTATGGAAAAGCATTAAGAAAATAAAATCTGCAAAATCCACAAACTGGGAATTGAGGAGCCACTCGTAAAACTTCGATTCAAGTCTTGCGATTGGTGTCCGACCTTCCACACCAGAGTGTGGTTTTAAAGCAAAATATAATCTATATTACAACATTTGCACAGTTTCCTCTTAAAAATAAATCAATATTCTGGGATTCAACAGAAAACCTTTACAACCATGTAAGTTTATTATCACTTCCAGCCCAGTGTTATTTCAAGTGGATGGAATCAAAGCCACAGGTTGTCTTAGGGGGTGGGCAGAAAAAGTTTATCTAGTAAACAGTTATAAGGTCCAAAACCAACAGTTTTCACACTCACCCTTTGTATTAACCTTGCGGAGAGCAGCAACTACCCCTTTCAGGTTGGCTGCACTAATTTACGAGGAAGCAGTTAAAATAGTCTACCCTCAGCCAAGGTATCCTATGATCCCCTAAACATTCTTTTGATTCATAACTTGAAAACAGGGATCTCTTGTAATTTCAGCACTCAGCTGCACAGCAAGAGTGTAAATTCATCATCGCACAAATACACCTCTCAAATCTTCTACACCTCACTTCTGCCCTGCGCACTGCAAATAAACTTTGGTGCTAAGGGACTTCCGACAGCTGAGAGTCGTATACCCAAGGCACCTTCCTGACCAGATTAGCCACTAAATCTACAAGCTGTGCCAAGAACCATAAAGGTTTATGCATTTGGATTTATGTATTAAAAAAGTGTTATTTATTGCTGGAACAAATGAACTCGCAGCGTCACAGGTTATGACATCTACCAACTCAAAGGATCTAACTGTTCTGAGGAGTGTACCCAACTCACTACCAACAGATCTGCTTCTTTGACTAGGTGGCAAAATACAGGCAATCCAATATTTCATTTGCTGTCAAAACAATATGCTGCTATGAAGAAAGCTTTTTTTTCAAATACCAAGAGCATCAGTGTATCATAACAGGGTTAAAGAGGGCCTGAAGTATATCTGAACATATATATGCTGTAAATACCCTTTTACTGGCAGGTTTGATATGAACCTATATTGTGGCATAACACTAAATTTGTACTCCAGCCAATGCCTAGCTGCTGCTACTGGAGTCTCCCAAAGCTCTGTGCAACTGACCACCTTCTCTTGTCCATCCCTCTAAGCAGCCAATAAGGCCAAGTTTCCATTACACACTTTTTTTTTACGTGTGTTTCTATGTTAATATCCACACGGAAAGGAAAAAAAAAAAAAAAAGTATAAAATTATGTGAATTTTTGGTTCAAAGATCTGTATTGAAACATATCAGGTTAAACACATAATCTGTAAACATCCCCTATATAGGAAAAGAAAGTCAATGCAAGCATTACAGTATAGCGTAACTGATACATCTAATTAAGCCGCATAACAAATATAGTTGTCAGCCACAGATATTAGCATGAACGTTTCAAGTTTAACCTTATTCGGAGATTGGTTAATGTTAATAAAACGTAGCTTTTAATGAAGTCGGGTTAAAATAGATAATTCAAACAGATTATACTACCCCTTAGTGCAAAAAGTGATACATTGGGTTGGGGATAAAGGTCATTTGTCTGTCAGACTCTCCTCCAAACTCACAATGCATGTATTAATAACAACCCCACACACAACCCTACATGTTTTTCCTTAACTGGAAGTCCCGGCCATGTTAATTACTATTCCCCCTCCAGGCCGCCATAGGTAGTGGGGAATGATATAATTTGGCTTCCAGCTATTGGTGGAGGCCAAATTATTGTGTTTTAAAAGCAACTTCAGCTCAGTCTTCTGGCGGCGCCAACATTACTCACTGAGCGCCTCTATAGATGTAATTCCTATTCTAGTCTATGGTGGTGTCAGCTGCGCCCCAAATCTTCCTGCGCTGAAAGGTACTGCTCCACTCCAATGGCCAGTTTAACTTGGCATGTAAACATAACCCATTTAATGACTGGCAAACCTCATTTATGGTCAACATCATTGCTACTCTTTCCAATTTATAAGTAACCAACCTCCATACCCACCATTAAACACATCAACATATACTTACCAGCAACCTCTTGAGATACTGCCCAACCCCCACCTACACTACTTCTGAAGCAGCATTAAAGAGAATCTGTATTGTTAAAATCGCACAAAAGTAAACATACCAGTGCGTTAGGGGACATCTATTACCCTCTGTAACAATTTTGCCGCTCCTCGACACATTAAAAGTGGTTAAAAACAGTTTTAAAAAAAGTTTGTTTATAAACAAACGAAATGGCCACCAAAACAGGAAGTAGGTTGATGTACAGTATGTCCACACATATAAAATACATTCATACACAAGCAGGCTGTATACACCCTTCCTTTTGAATCTCAAGAGATCATTTGTGTGTTTCTTTCCCCCTGCAGCTATCTTCCACTGAAGTGTCAGGCTGTTTCTTCTTGCAGAGTGCAGACAGCTCTGCCTGTATGTAATTCCTCAGTATGTGAAAGCCCAGCCAGCTCAGAGGAGGATTTATGCAGCTTGTAAAAGATAATAGAGCAGAGAGAAGCTGCACTAATCTAAATAATACACAGGCAGTGTGCAGAGAGGGGCCTGGAGGGGGGAGATGCATCACAGAACCACAACACTGAAGAACTTGGCAGCCTTCCAGAGCAGGCTGACAAGTCTGACAAGAGAGAGATAAGTTGATTTATTACAGAGATGGCGATAGTAGAACGTGCTGCAGTAAGCCAGAACACATTAGAATAGCTTTTGGAACTTGTAGGATGATAAAAAACAGGATGCAATTTTTGTTACGGAGTCTCTTTAAAAAACGCCATTTTTTATATTGCTTGCCTACCTACTGGTTACTGGGCTAATTCATCAAAACTACACATCAACATGGTCAACTAGGTGCCAGATAGAAAACAGACACACACACACACACACCTTGGAACTAAGGGACTCTTACTCATTGCATTACACAAGGCTTACATTTAATGAACCACTACAGAATGAAAAAAAAAAAAAAAAAAAAAACTTTAACCGATAACAGGGCTTTAAAAAACATATATTGCAAAACTTGTACTGTAAACTTGGAGTTCCACTTTGAATTGCATCCAAGTTCACAGAAGACTAAAGTCAGGCAAAGAGGAGAAACCAGCATATCATAGCTTTACAGCTCATCTAGACTGGATTTGAGAACTCAAACATCTAAAAAGCAGCAATTCACATCTTTAATATACTATATGTAATAGCCAGGAATTATGCAGTCAAATGAGGCAATTTAACTATTATTGATTTATAAAGCACCAACCTATTCTGTGGTGCAGTACAAACAAAGAAACATGGAATACATAATACAGACAATGGTAATACCAATATACAGAAATGGTCATTACAGTGACAAAAGTAATATGATGAATAAAATTTATAATTCCAAGACACAATCTAAAAGAATAGGGGTGAAACACGAGGTGGGGTAGTATACAATATAGATAGAGTCTGTATTTTTAGGATATCTAATAGGAGTGCAATTTGTCCTAAGACTAAAGGGGGAATGGCCTAAGGTAGAGTGTATGCTTGTCAAAGTTTTGAGAGATCATTTAAAGACAAAGGTTGGAGAGAAACTGATGTGTTGTGGGAGGGCGTTCCAGAGGGGGCGAAGCACCTGCGAAATCTTGCATACGTGAATGCGAGAAGGTAATACTCAAGGTCAACAAAAAGTTCATGTGCAGATCAGGGACTGCGATTGGGTGAGTATCTGAAAACTAAGGAGATGTACGGGGAGAAAGATTGTGGAGAGCTTTGTAGGTTAGTGTTAAGAGTTTGAACTGGATCCTCTGTAGAGCTTTTTATTGGCTACCAATTAACCAGAGGAGCAGCAGATGAAGAGCGAGAAGAAAGATGCAGCAGAGTTCAGTACAGATTGTAGCGGTGCCAATTACTTGGTAGTCCACAAAGTAGTATGTTGCAATAGTCCAAACAAATAGAGCATGTATTAACATTTTAGTTGATTAAGTTGCCACGACCGTGCATGTAGATGAAAAAGGAGGGAGCCAAGGGAAGAGCCTTAAGGTATCACCAAAGACAAAAAGGATGTGTAGAAGAGATCTGATCTGAGCAAGACCGAAAGACCTTCCAAAGAGATAAGAAGATAACCAGGAAAGAGCAAGGCCCTTTATGCCTACAGATGAAAGTATCAGTAGGAGTAAGGTGGATTAGAGATTAGAGATTAGAGATTAGAGATAGAGATAGAGATAGCTAGATAGAGATAGAGATAGCTAGATAGAGATAGAGATAGCTAGATAGAGATAGAGATAGCTAGATAGAGATAGAGATAGCTAGATAGAGATAGAGATAGCTAGATAGAGATAGAGATAGCTAGATAGAGATAGAGATAGCTAGATAGAGATAGATAGCTAGATAGAGATAGATAGCTAGATATAGATAGATAGCTAGATATAGATAGATAGCTAGATATAGATAGATAGCTAGATATAGATAGATAGCTAGATATAGATAGATAGCTAGATATAGATAGATAGCTAGATATAGATAGATAGCTAGATATAGATAGATAGCTAGATATAGATAGATAGCTAGATATAGATAGATAGCTAGATATAGATAGATAGCTAGATATAGATAGATAGCTAGATATAGATAGATAGCTAGATATAGATAGATAGCTAGATATAGATAGATAGCTAGATATAGATAGCTAGATATAGATAGATAGCTAGATATAGATAGATAGCTAGATATAGATAGATAGCTAGATATAGATAGATAGCTAGATATAGATAGATAGCTAGATATAGATAGATAGCTAGATATAGATAGATAGATAGATATCTATCTAATTTATTTTAAAATCTCCAGGCAAACAATGCGTTTCACGGGTCTAGAGCCCGCTTCATCAGGCAATCAATTTTGGAGATACACTAAAGAGACAAAGACAAAAACGAAAATAGAAAAAACACACTATAGCAATGGACGCCAGATATTTAGATGGTGAACATTATCAACATCAAAGTGGTTCATAATCAGATGTGAGATATACGCAGTTAGGTGCCAATCACATGGCCATTTCTCACTAGATCGTATAAGGGTAAGATAGATCAATCTGACTGAATACAACTGCAGTAGATCTATAGACAGTATTAATATAAGCGCCTATAAGATATATATAAAAATTGGTCACGAAGCTAGATCCATAATGTACATGATTCAGTAATACATAATTTATTAGGATACAAAAAAAAAAAAAAAAAAAAGGATAAGTGAATATACCGACTTCATTAGCCCTAGGACTTATTTAAAACCATTATGCCCGACATGTTAAAATTTACATGGAGTATGAACACACTGCTTTAGGATAAAGAAATCATAGTAGAAGAAATCATAGTAGAACATTGCCTGTGCAATGTTGAATTTGAGGAAAGATAACACTTTAATTAGGTGTAATTTGTATGTGAATAGAAGTGACACCGGATGGTAGTTGGTGAGTGCAGTGGGATCTAGAGATTTATTTTATTTTTTTTTAAGTAGTGTCACAACAGCAGTTTTGAGTGGGGGCAGAAAGATGCCAGTACAGAGAGATAGGTTAAATATCAATGTTAGTATAGGCATGAGGATAGCTACAGAATAAGATGAGAGGTAATAGAACCTAAAGAACAGGTGGTTAGATGGGATTTGGAGATTATAGACAAGAGAGAAAGTTCAGTCAGTGGATAGAAGGCAGATAGAGTGCAGTCAATGAGAGGTGTGGAGATGGGATTTGAGGGCTGCAAGGAAAAACCACTTTGGATTAGGTCAATTTCATCAGTGAAGTATGTTGCAGGAGGCGGAAGGGGATGGGAGAAGGGGGTTAAAAGCGCTTAATAAGAGCTTTGGATTGTGGAAGTGGGAGGATATTAGGAATGAAAAATGGCACTGTTTTCCACAGAGCAAACACGTCTTAGCAAGCAAAGGCCAATCATGAGTTATGGAGATGTATTTAACCTCCCTGGCGGTATGATTATTTCCAGATTTTAGGGTATTTTCAGCATGTTTCAGACCCTAAAATTAGGGGGGAAAAAATCATGCCGCCAGAATGCCTGCAGCAGTCCTAACACTCACCTGCCTGGAATCCAGCGCTGCAGCCAACATAAAGCCCTAGCACAAGCCTAATATTGGAATTGCCATCCTCAGATGTATAGCACCAAGTGGCTAAAACGAGTACGGATTCCCATTTACACTCCTGTAATTGGGAACATTTTTTAAGCTATATACCTGCTTGTTGGAAAATTCCATAATCCTCTTCAAAACTAGCTAGCAATTTATGATTCAGTCCATAATGAACTGCGGCTTCTCGGTTCTGAAACTAGCATAAAGTTTTTGACAGTGGTTATTCCCATCAGACCAATAACGGAGGAGAAGGTTGTCAGTATAGCCCCTGAACTGTCATTCGAGAGATGGAGTCCCAATGCGCGCGCGCTGTGCGAAGTGCGCGCTGTCCGATAATTTAGTAGAACGTCAATTGATTCAGCATACCCATTTTTGCTTCTGCATTGGAAGTCCACAGTAATTCACCTTGCAAGCAGTAATGATGCTGCCATCTGTGAAACATTCAGGCCGGTTTGACACTGCAAACTGGCGGCAGCAATGCGGTGCGTCATGCCCGCCACACCAGCAGAAACAGGCATTCAGGGAACACCGCAATAGTACACGGTGATCCCTGTCTGGTGCGCTTGTGGTGACTTCCTGCTTCGGGGTATGCGGAAGTGCACGAAGGCATATTGTAAAAATATGCTTCCGTGCCATCAACTTTTTAAAAAACCCTGCATCACCACAGACAAACATGACTTCTGGGCCAATGCAGATCAGCGTGGATCCCGCACAGTAACGTACTTCTGCACTAGCGTTAGATTAGGGCCTTCTGCCACCGCTTACCGCAACGTGGGAAGTATGAACTTTCCCATAGGTTTGCATTAGGCTGCGGTAGCAGTGCGTCAATTTGACACACCGCCCAAGTGTGAAAGATCAATCAAGAATTTTAATCACCGTGAGAACTTAATTTATACACAAAAATAACAAAAAACTGCCAAAGCCCTGTGGATACCCATTACAAACATGGAGTATCCCAACCCTGAATGTCAGATTGTATAGCCATACTCTACTGTACCGGTGGCACAATATTACAACAGGCCCAGTCCTCTTTGTCAACATACCTAGACAGGTAGCATCATACAGTAGAGAAACAACCCAGAGTTTGGATAAAATAAAAGAACACTGAAGATATTAAAACACAAACGACTTAGCTTGTGAACTAAATTACATCTGGAGAAGCACTTACTTGTTAAAAAACGGTCGGATGATCTTTGATCGGGCTGATATGTGCCCTTTTGGTGGACTCAAAAATGTACCTAGTGAAAAAGTGCATTCATTTAGAGCGGAATATACACAGAGCCAATGCAGAGTTCTTATAATCCAGTAACTTACCTAGATAGTTTGCCATAGATACAAAGCAAAGTCCTGTAATGAAGGCATCATAACCTGCTTCATGCAGATGCTCTGAGTCGGTGGTGTAACTTGAAAAACTCTCAGCACTTTCTAATGAAAACAGGAAGCTTATGTAAATCCAGAGTCAAGTATACTTAGACAAAATTACTACCTGCACTATTCTTAAAATTACACCTATAACACAAAATAATCCAAGTATCTCCATAGCAGATCATGTTTTTAGCACTTGCATGGACAATATAAGGACATGTTCATAGAATAGGATGATAGAAGCAATTGTTTAATACCAGTTCAGGTTTACTTTAAAGCACACCAGAACAGAGAGATCTGGAGGCTGACCTATTTATTAATTTTGAACCATACAGATTGCCTGACTGTCCAACTGTCCCTGGCTCTGTCTTCAATACTTTTAATATTAAACTCTAACAATGCTTTAGCTCTAACTGGCAAAGCACAACAACACCTCTACTTTGAGAAAACTAAGGAGCGCTAACCTCCCACAGAAGCTGCTGGTTAATTTCTACAGATGCACTATAGAAAGCGTTCTGACCAATTGCATGACGGCCTGGTACAACAGCTGCACGAAGGCTACTAGAGAAGCCCTGCAGCGAGTTGTTAAAACAGCAGAAGCCATTATTGGCACTGAACTACCATCACTGGAACTTTTGTATAATACTCGCAGCTTGAGAAGGGCCAAAAACATTATCAAAGACAACACTCACCCTGGAAATGCCTTGTTTGAGCTCCTTCCATCAGGTAAACGTTTTAGATCAACCCGCGCACACACACACACACACAAACAGACTGAAAGACAGCTTTTTCCCATCCGCCATAAACTTGATAAACTCTGAATCCTCTCTGAAATAATTAACACTGTGTACAAATTGTTTAAACATCTGTAATACCTGGCATACTTGTATAATTTCTCCTCTTCCTTGTTACTATCACTATGTTCCCTATATGCACCGTGGGGTTGTCATGAAAAGTAATTTCGTTGTGTTACACAATGACAATAAATTGAATTGAATTGAATCACAGACCCTGAACGAGCATGCAGATAAAGTTTCTGACAGAGTCAGCTGCATGCTTGTTTGTTTCAGGTGAGTGATTCAGAGACACTACAGCAGTCAAATAAAAGCAGGAATGTCAGGCAGGTATTGTTTACAAGGAAATAAATATGGCAGCCTCCATATTCCTGTTACTTTAGGTGTAAAAACAAAAATTTAAACACAAGTAGGTATGTGATTTCTACAAAATGAACTCCATAAAGGGCATGGTTATTACAGAAGTACCTTAATCACTCCTACGCTTATCACACCAGAAAACTACCAAATCCTACTGTTCTCCTGCATTTCAAAAGCTACAGGAGTGAGCAAGGTGAAATGGCAGTATGTGGCATGAAGGTGCAGCCAACGGTTTCAGAATAGGCAGAAAAGAGAACTTTTATTTTGATGCAATTATCTTCAAAGGGCTGGGGAAGGTTTTTGGAACATCCTGGAAGTAGTAATGGCCACATGGTGATTTTGATTGGATTCGCAGTCCTGTCGCACCTAACTTAAGGGTGAAAAGTCAAAAAATAACCCTATGGAAAAGTATAGGGTGGGCACGATTCACGTTTACCGAGAGCTGGTGAATAGCTACTGTCAGCCTGGAACAGTTCACCAGGTACACGTCTGTCATCACTACCTGCAGGTTCAAACCTAAGGTTACTGCATGTTTTGTTTGTAAAGCAGCTACCAAGTAAATGCCAAAAATATATTTCTGCACTAAATGTATAAACTATGTGAAAGGACAAGTGTACAAAACACTGACAGAGGATTTTACAGATGAGTGGTTAAAGGATTCCAGAGCCCAGATTAATAAGGGGGGGGGGGGGGGAGGGGGAGGGGAGCAGGCATGTATGGTGAGCAGTCCTGATGCTCACCGCTCCCCACTTCTCCATTCTGACCCTCTGATCCTCCTAAATTCCCACCTGCACCCTCTTCCTAGTCGGGCATCACTGGGCCTGCGCTGGCCCGGCTACGCGTCCAACAGTCCGTAATTGTAACCGGGAGTGCTCTGCACATGACGTCAGTGACAGGATATGCACAGCACTCCTGGAACGCGCACAGCCAGGCCAGTGCAGGCGCAGTAATGTCGGACCTGGCCAACCAGGAAGAGGATAATGGAGTGCATTTAGGAGGAGGATTAGAGGGGCAGAACGGAAGACCGGGGAAGGGGGGGGGGGGGGGGGGGGAGGGTGAGCAGCAGGACAGCTCACCTTTCATGCCAGCTCCTGCCCCCCCCCCCCCCCCCCCCCCCCTATTAATTTGGGCTCTGGTATCCTTTAGGAACGCTTCATAACAAGTCCCACCAACAAGATTTTGAAAGTCACCTCATGTGATGTTCTGGGCAGTGGATTAAGTTTAACAACGAGGTTCATATTATGTAGATACCCACAAGGCAGGCACGGTTGAGAATTGAGGGTTTCCTAGACCATCTTCAAGGCCACAAAGATAAACAAGGAGACCTACTTCTAGATTAAATCTAGATTAAGTATAAAACTATGACAAATGAAATCTAGATCATTAGAAATCAAGTCATCCACATCACTTCAAACACAATCTCCTCATTGAGCATTCCTTATTGTATAGTATTTTATGGATAGATAATGTAACAAAAAAAAAAAAAAAAAAAACCTGTCCAAGATGCAGCTATCCTGCTTTAGATCCCATATTGCTATTCTATAGAACAGTGGTCCTCAAACAAAGACCAGCGGCTTTTTTACCAGCCCCCCACAAACAAAATGTATTACTTATAGATGCGGTCAGCTAAATCTTTAAATATTGGTGGTCCACATATAGAACATTAGTGCTGGCACCACCCATCCACATGGAAGCCAGAAAGCAGTAATTTGCTGGTTTCCAAATTCCACATCAGGTGACACTGCTGTCCAACTGGACTTCAGGTTGTCACCTGGGTATGCTTCACTGTCTGGCCCGCAAAGACGACATTGTATGTATATTCCGGCCCCTCAGCAGTCTGAAGTATGTAGACACGGCCCTCGACCCAAAATGTTTGGGGACCCCTGCTATAGAATATATATTTTACTTCATGATCTGAAATCTGCCAGGCAAGCACTATATTTCAATGATTAGGCAAAATGCCCATAAATTAAAATGTTAAAGATATGCTGTACTGACAAAATGGAACTATGCTTTTATCTTAATGCATGACCAAGAAAATGGATTGAGACATGGCCATTTATATATGGCTAAAAACATTTAAGAGCATCCTGTAGTCAGAGAGATTGGAGATTATACCCCATAAATATACTTAATGCTTTTCTGAAGTCTCACTGAGCTCAGTTATTGAAAATGCCGTTTATTTTACAAAAGCCAATTACATATTTTAATAGATAGTTGACAGAAGGCAACTGGTTCTTGAATTCTTACCAACTTTAGGAGGTTTGAAAGGAGCCTCTTTTAATCTCTTTTCCAGTTCGGCAAGGGATGTGTTATAAATAATTTCCTAGGAGTATATAAAAGGAGATGGAACAATTAAAGCCAGATGTACTGTACATTGCCAAGCATTACAGCCAACAAATGACTGGTATGCTTTGCTGCCATCATGTGGATGAAAATGGATATGAAAATGTTAAAGAAAAAAAATTGCAAGTTGAACTCCAAGGACAGATACCGGTATTCCATATCGCCACTCAGCAAGGGAAAAAAAAAAATTATATGTGAACAAACTTCTACATGAAACAGTATAAGGTAGCACCAGACACGCCACAGCACCCGTGACTCCGCATAGCTCTAAGCAGTGGTGTTCACAGAAATAACAGGGACTGATTGCATACTAAATGTGCACTAAAGTGGAACGGAACTCAGAATTAAGGCCAGGTTCACACTTGCGTTTAAGTGGCAAAGGGATTCGTGAAAACTGATCTAATTACCTGATGATCAAATCCGTTTTCACTTAGCTTCCATTCCTTCTGTTCCCACGCATCCCCCCAGACCCCACCCCGAAGTGTTTTTTTCTATGTAGAACAGTCAGTTTCTTCACTAGTGTTAAATGTTCTGTTTTCTCATTGCCCCCAATGAGGGCTTCAGCTTCTGTTTCCGTTCCACTGGGCTCAGTAGTCCAGAAAAAAAAAAATTTGTTGCAGAACCAAAGTTGCGGTCTGTTCAGAGGATCGTGAAGAATGGATTCATTTGAACGGACAGATGTGAACAGATCCATTAGTTAACATTGGATCCATTCACATCCATTAGGATCTGTTTCCGTTCTGCGAAGGGACAGTTTTATACCACCAGTGTGAACCAGGCCTTACTCTCTGCTCTATGAGATAAGGCACAGCATGCTAACCTTTATGGGTAGAAAAGTAAGTTTTTGGAAATCCTTAAAAAAAAAAATTAAGTTCAGAGCTTTTTCTTTGCAGAGAGCACTGAAGGGGTTAAGCCGATGGGCGAGAGCATCCCAGTTGTGCTCCTTTAGTCTATTCACAGCTGCTGATAAGGACCAATTTGATTTGGGTAAACTGAACACAAACTGCAGTGATTTCTTCAGCAACTTTATGTGGAATAATCACTTTTTATTGTATGCTGTGCAAGAGTTTAAAGGTTAGCACTTAAGTGCTAACCTTTAAAGGAATACTGTAGGGGGGGGGGGGGGGGGGGGGGGGGTCGGGGGAAAAGGAGTTGAACTTACCCAGGGCTTCTAATGGTCTTCCGCAGACATCCTGTGCCCGCGCAGCCACTCACCGATGCTCCGGCCCCGCCTCTGGGTCACTTCTGGAATTTCAGACTTTAGAGTCTGAAAACCACTGCGCCTGCATTGCCATGCCCTTGCTCCTGATGATGTCACCAGGAGCGTACTGTGCAGGCCCAGTATGGGCTGTGCCTGCGCAGTAAAATATCTGATCAAATGATTGCATCTGAGAAAAAATATTGTATGATTAATTGGCACCTTAAAAATTGCATAAACATTTAAAAATAGCTGGCAATTGTTTGGAACTGACCCATTAAAGGACATGGAGGCTGCCATATCCATTTCCATTTTAGCAATACTAGTTGCCTGGCAATCCTGCTGATCCTCTGCCTCTAATACTTTTAGCCATATACGCTGAACAAGCATATCTAGATCAGGTGTTTGACAGTATATTGACAAGATTACCTGCATGTTTATGTTATTCAGACACTACTGCAGCCAAATAGATCAGCACTTCCAGGCAACTAAATGAATATGGCAACCTCCATATTCTTCTCAAAGTTTTCCTTTAAATTAGAACACAATACCTCTCCTTCGTCAGACTCCCGTTGGTCTAACCTCTCCTTGCCATTTTGGGAAAAAAAAAAAAAAGCAGCCTTCACAATCACATTAAAAGTAGATCATCATTCTTTAATATGCATACTGGTACAAATGTTCCAACACTGAAAATAGAAATTCAATTTCCCAAGGAATGCTGGGCATTTGGAGCAAATTATGTGCCAATATACGTGAGGCTCGCTCAAGTATTTTGGCTAAAAGGCACTTTGATGGTTTAAATTGACCCAATGAAGCAGGAGATGCCAAAGAAACTCATTGTCTGAACCTTTTGTGCAATAAATGTAAAAATCGCAATCGAGTTGAGTGCTACTTCACAGGAGAAGTAAGCTGGTCATACCTCTCCTTTTCATTTTGTTTAATTTTATACCTTTGGGCACCTTCATTTTAAGTTTGAGCCAAAAAATGTGAACGTTCCAAACAAACCAAGTATTTTAATTTACTGTACAGTTTGCTATGTAAATGAACTGCAATTACATTTGTGAAATTATTGTTAACTATCCTAATGTTTCCACATCCATCCACAGCAAAGTCAAGTATCCGGGAGGGATTGCCTGATGAATGTGCTTGCTGGTTTCTTGAACAACTGGCCTAAAATGCACAAAACCTCCCCCAAATACTTACTGAGCCTCCAGCAATGTCTGGTAGCCTTTCTGAATAACCTATCAGGCTGCTAGCTTCTTTCCAGCTTACCCATGCGAGGAAGGGAGCGTGTCAGCTGACCCGCATTGGGTCACGTGAAACTGACTTCTGTGCACGGCCCCCGGAAAGGCTACTAGACATTGCTTTTGGCTGTTTTTTAGGCATTTTAAACACTTACTGAGCCTCCACCAAAGTCCCAGTTATCGCGCAGGCATGCCAGTTGAGATTTCCGATTGCCTTCTTGAGTTCTGGATAACTGCGACTTGGATGCAATTGCTAAATTTTGTATACTACACACATCGTTTGCAGGAAAACTTAGTTTTGTACAGTGAACAAAGGGAAATAAAAAAAACCAAAAAAAAAAAAAACCTGACAATTACCTTAAAGGGCTGTGTAGTTGCCATAAGCTTGGTATCCAGGACTCTAGAACAATTCAGACAGTTATTTTTACTAGAGTTTACTTTTTAACAGAAGAAAGCCAAAATTGCTTCAAAATCTTTACATTTAGCACAAAAAGGGGTTTATCAAATTTAGGACATTGCCCACAAGCACTCAGAGCTCCACCTGAGGCAGTGTGTTTTATATTCTTTTGATAATTTATAAAGTCTGAAAATGTTTAAACAAGTAATAGTTTTTGCAAGCAAAAAAAAAAAAAAAAAAAAGTTTATTCTACATGTTCTTACATATGTCCCTTCACCTCCCTAGTGCTCCTACATACAGTTAATTTACTCACTCCCAACTAGTCTGAAAAAGTCATGGTGGGTGCTACACGCTGTACTATCCTTAGACTTTCACTGTGCTCAATGGGCACCATCATTGTGCTAGTTATTCTCTCAACTGAAGTCACGCCTCTCTGCATACTGACAACCCATCATGACTTAGTCTGAAGGAGGGCATGGCTTCATAGCGACGCAAATAGAGAGGATGATCTATAAATTTGTTCAGCAGTTGTATTTCTGTATTCTGCAAAAACTACATCTACATAAAAATTAAAAAAAAGTAAAAAATAAAAAATGCCTCTGCCTGGCTTTGATAGGGCCATTCATTTCAAGAATACTAAGGTATAGGGAAACTGTATCAGACCAAAGAAACTGACCAGCTAGTGTTCAGCTTCTTGATCTCTCCTGGAATCGTAGAATGAATAGGTTTTGTTTGGCAGTGATGTTTCTGATGGGGCTCAGATCTGTATACGAGCGCTTCTCCTGTGCAGTGGGCCAAGTGGCAGAGGACCTGAATGTGACATCAATTCTCAAACTACCACTTATTCGATCAGCAACCACTCAGTCCACCCTATTCGGAATAATCATGCAGAACCCATACTTTTGTTCAGCTCATCGGAATGGACAGAACTGACTAATGCAAATTGATCTATTGCTTTACATAGGATCCATTCCCACCCGTGCCGATCCGTTCCGAAACTTTTAGGGCAGTGTGATCTCTATCATTTAAGATGGAGCGGAGTAATTCACTAAGGGCCCGTTTCCACTACACGCAGATTGGATGCAGAAAAACTGACTCCAATGAATGCCTATGGGCCTGTTTCCACTAAACGCGATTTTTCTGATGCAGACTTCCCCATAGGCATTCATTGGAGTCAGTTTTTCTGCATCCAATCTGCGTGTAGTGGAAACAGGCAATAAACTAGAATGCGCATGTCACAGTACTATTTGCAACTGTCAGAAATAACTGCAGTAAAATGAAGAAACTTAATGCAGAGCAAACACTCACCTTGGGAACACACAATTTGTGATTTCTTTAAATTCATTTAGTTCCTACAGAGACAAAGTAAATCAATTTTACATGAATATAAAATAGACATGGATAATTATTAAGAATCAGGAATTAGGTCTCATTCTCAGCCATTCATTGTGCACATTTTGGCAACCTATATATTGGAGTTAACACAAGCTCATCAGCTTGATATTCCCACACAAGGATATCAGGCAGCACATACGCTGCAGCTACATTACAGTGTGGCATTCCCACACAAGGACAGCTCATACACTGCAGCTACATCACAGTGTGACATTCCCATACAAGGACATCAGACAGATCATACCACTGCAGCTACATTACAGTGTGGCATTCCCACACAAGGACAGACAGCTCATACACTGCAGTTGGGTAACTGTACAATAGAGTCATAAGTGGGAAGGTCTAGCCGAGCAAGTTGAAAACCATGCCTCACTGCTACTGTCCCCGTAGAAGGCCAACACTGGCAGCTTCTTTTTCCAGTCCACTGCAGTTATCCTCTCCCCGATACTAACTCTGACCCCTCTTATTGCATAGACACAAAAACACATTCAAGATATGGTTAACTTTGTTTTGTATAGACAAGGATGCTGCTTTTTACAGCATGAGCCATAAGACTGTTGAGACCAGAAAAACACTTACGTCAGGTAATTGACAGAAGAACTGGTGTATCGTGTGCATTACATCCAACAGCATATTGTGCCCAACCACAAGCTTACCCTGCAAGATAAATAAAAAAAATAAAAAAAACAACCCACACAGAATTACTATTGTCTGATGTTGTAGAGGTGAGACCTGCATTCAACCTAAACTGCTCATTCACCAGGATCTCAGTGGGTTGATTTGTTTTGCTGCAACAGGGGTTGGTAGAAGCCAAACATTACTGAAATTGTGATTCTGGAGATTGACTTTATGCTAGGTACACAGATTTTTCTGGCAGATTTACTGTCAGATCGATTTCCAACTTGTCCGATCTGATTTCCGATCAATTTCTGATAGAAGCGAATGGAAAAAAAAAAAAAGTCGGAAATCAGACTAGACATGTTGGAAATGGACAGTAAAAACCCATCAAAGAAATACAGAGCAACAGGGAACACGGGAGATTGACAGAACTTACAGGGGGACAGGTGATCCACAGAGTGTGTTTACAAGACACCTACAGATCCAGATAAGTCCATAGCTTTAAATAAGATCTATTAATTGAAGAGAAGGTTTCAAGAAATCAGATCAATTTGCGGATAAGGATAACTCACATGTTCCGTGGCTTTCTAAAACAATTCATAACTCCGTGTAACAAAAAAAAAAAAAAAAGCTGCTGTTGATATTACATTGAATGATGAACTACAGAATGGAGTTTTTTCCTATAGCTTATGTTGTCACCAACATCTTCACAGGGCAGTAGACCAAACTACACAGGCTTTTAAGGACAAGCCTCCCTTTGATTGAAAAAAAAAAAAAAAAATGTGTCTGCATTCAAATCGGATCAGGCTAAATCAGCTAAACTAATAAGGTAAACATTCTAAAAAAAAAAAAAAAAAAAACTAATGTATACATGTATCATTCAAGTTATTGCACGGTTTTCTTGGCTGTAATATGCTCAGAAACATGACAAAAATTGCCCATTTTGTGCATTTAAAGGGCACCTAGAATCACTTGAATAATGAGACAAATGTGTATGTAAAGTATCAGTCCTAATAACGAGTCTGTGTTTAACAAAGTGTATGAGGCCTGGTGCACACCAGAGGAGTTTGAGCGTTTTCAGTTTTTAAAATCTGCTGCTAATGTTATCCTATGTGTCTGTGCTCACTGGAGCAATGAGGTTTTGTGAAAAACCCCATAGCATTACATTGGGAAGAGCTTTTAGAGGTTTCAAAAGCTCTTCCCAATGTAATGCTATGGGGTTTTTTACAAAACCTCATTGCTCCAGTGTGCACAGACACATAGGATAACATTAGCAGCAGATTTAAAAACTCAAAACGCTCAGAAAAACTCCTCTGGTGTGCCCCAGGCCTAAATCGGTTTTTCTTTGCAGATGAGCAAGCCAGACTTAACACTTTTGCGTGGCTGCACAAACATCTGATGAGAAGGTTCGTTAAAAAAGTAATCATTTTGTCAGAGCTGAAATTACATGAACACTAGTAATGCAAGAACAATCTTCAAACCTAGATTTGATCATTCAAGGGGGAACTAGAGAGGTATATGGAGGCGGCCATGTTTATTTCCTTTTAAGCAATACCAGTTGCCTGGCAGCCCTGCTGATACTCTGCCTCTAATACTATTAGCCATAGTTTGTAAGCCTTTGGGCAGGGTCCTCCTTTTGTGTCCTACCTTGATCATGCGCCTCCATTACTGTGAACCCATGCTATGCATCTGAGTGAACCTAACTTGCCTAATCTCCATGCTCCCCTCCAGTGACTAAGCATTACCTTGTACTCATACTGCGCTGCAAGATCTGGTCTTTCTTGTATTCAGGTATTGTCATTTTGCTGTATGTCACCCCTAAATATTGTTTGTAACCTAAACTAATGTCCAGCGCTGCGTAATATGTTGGCGCTTTATAAATACAATAAATAGCCCCTGAACAAGCATGCAGCAGATCAGGTGTTTCAGACTTTAAAGTCAGATCTGACAAGACTAGCTGCATGCTTGTTTCTGGTGTTATTCGGATACTACTGCAGAGAAATAGACCAGCAGGGCTGCCAGGCAACTGGTATTGATTAAAAGGAAAATAAATATGGCAGCCTCCGTATACCTCTTACTTCAGTTACCCTTTAAAAGAACCTGAAGGCGGCCATGTTTATTTCCTTATAAACAAGAATATTTGCCAGGCCGTGCTGCTGATCTCTTCAGCTACAGTAGCTTCTGAATCACACCTGAAACAAGCTGCTGCTTCTTGTGAGATTTTTATTAGAAACATCCTAACTGCCTATGCTTGTTCAGGGCCTATGGCTAAAAGCATTAGAGGCAGGGGATCAGCAGGACAGCCAGGCAATGTGCGTTGCATTAAAGAAAATGGGTCAGTCCCCATATTTGTCTCACTTCATCTGCGCTTTAAAAACAAAAACAAGACATGCAACTCCAAGAAATCCTGTCTAGTATTAGATATACAATGCCCTGCCTTTTCACTACAGGCTCTCTTAAAGAGACTCCGTAACAAAAATTGCATCCTGTTTTTTATCATCCTACAAGTTCCAAAAGCTATTCTAATGTGTTCAAGCTTACTGCAGCACTTTCTACTATAACAGTCTCTGTAATAAATCAATGTATCTTTCCCCTGTCAGACTTGTCGGCCTGTGTCTGGAAGGCTGCCAAGTTCTTCAGTGTTGTGGTTCTGCTATGAACTCCACCTTTCAGGCCCCTCTCTGCACACTGCCTGTGTGATATTTAGATTAGAGCAGCTTCTCTCTTCTCTCTTATCTTTTACAAGCTGGATAAATCTTCCTCTGAGCTGGCTGGGCTTTTACATACTGAGGAATTACAAACAAGGGCAAAGCTGTTTGCAGGAAGAAAAGAGCAGCCTGAAACTTCCGTGCATGAAAACTGCAGGGGGGAAGAAACAAACAAATGATCTCTTGAGATTCAAAAGGAATGCTGTATACAGCCTGCTTGTGTATGGATGTATTTTTCTATGTGTGGACATACTGTACATCAACCTACTTCCTGTTTTGGTGGCCATTTTGTTTGTTTACAAACAAACTTTTTAAAACTGTTTTTAACCACTTTTAATGCGGCGAGGAGCGGCGAAATTGTGTCAGAGGGTAATAGGAGATGTCCCCTAACGCACTGGTATGTTTACTTTTGAGCGATTTTAACAATACAGATTCTCTTTAAAGAGAATCCAAAGTCAAAATATTTTTAAATAAAAAAATGACATTCCTGGAAAGCCAAGGCTGTGGAGTAGGAATTGAGGAGTCAGCATTTTTGGGTACCTGGTGTCGGAGTCAGTGCTTTCAATACACTGAGGAGTCAAAATCTGATGATTTTGAACCAAATTCATAGCCTTTGTAAAAATTAGACGAAGGAGGAGTCGGAGTTGAGGAGTCAGAGCAATTTTTGGTACCTGGAATATGAGTAGGTGGTTTCATAAACTGAGGAGTCAGATTATTTTTGTACCGACTCCACAGCCCTGTGGAACGCACTTAAAGGATGCTGTTCCCCCTCCTAACGCTGCTCAGCGCCCTCTAGTTTTTCTTTTATAACATTTTAAAAATCTAGGATTTCCTGGATAAAATGGCCGCGAACCCGTTACGGTTTCTGGGTCGCAGCTCTAGCCCTGCCAATTGTGTGCACATGGACGCGCGCCACCCTGCTCCAACTATCGTACTGGGCACAGAGCAGGGTGGTCTGGCTGCGTGTGCATCCGATTGCGCAAGTGTCCCGGCCTCTACCTAGCACATGCTGCGGTCACCTGCTGTTGTAATTTATTAGCATCTTTGTATCAACAACTGGCTCATTAAAGAAGCGTGTGTAGATATGTTGGGGAGGATTATTCATTAGAATAATTAGGGGAGGATTATTCATTAGAAAGTGATTTACAGAGACTGGAATAGGCGGGGCTGGGCGGAAATTGACAGTTGAGGCAGAGCTCAGGTAAACAGCTCTGCCTCTTCCTGACAACATTTTATACGACCAGAAGGGTCGTGATAAGAAAAAAGGTGATTAATGGGGAAAGGAACACTTGTTCTGCTGCGGGAATGCGCCAGAACTCAAAAAAAAAAAAAAAAAAAAAAAAGGGAACACCTCTGAGGCATAAAATGGGGGGTGGGAAACAAAAATAAAAAAACCTTGCTTCAGATTCCCTTTTTTTTTTTTTCTTTTTTTTTTTTTTATTGTGCCATGTAAAAAACTTCAGATTCTCTTTAAATTACTTACAGACGATGAAATTGCATGAATAATGCGAGAAAACCCAACAGCATCATTAAGCTCTTCCTACAAAACAAGAAAAGTAAATTAGATGGTACCAGTTGTGCTTACCCGAAATATATTTATCCCCTGTGCAGGACTGGCATTTACAAAACCTGGTTTTGTAAAGGATTGTGCATACCTGCTCTTTTGCTTGCTTTTCCTGTTCTTTCTTTCTCCGTTCCTCTTCATCAACTTTGCTGATAACGATGTATCGCTCTTTCTGAAATGTATAATTAAACTCTACAATTACAAATTTTCAAGCAGAATGCATTTTGCGATAATTTCACTTTAAGCGAGCCACTGTGGTTTCCCATGATGCACCACTCCTAAATTTGTAAATCAACTCTATGTCCCTGTAAGCAAGGCTGCACATCCAGGACCGCTGGAGTATAGCAAGCCTATAGTCCATTTTAAAGCCGAACCAATCCAACATGCATATTGTAGACTAACTTGAACTTGGAGATAAACAGGAGTTGTCAGACATGAAGACAATTAAACGGTGTTTTCCTAAGGGTGGGGTAAGGAAGCTTAGTAAGGTATTTAAGAGATGAGAAAAGAGATCGACACGTAGGTCTGCAAGCAGCACACTGCAATTTCATCAGTACTAACACCAAGGCCTATATGCAATTTACTTTTTCACCCGACTTTTCTCCTAGGTGATAATTTTACAACTTAATTTTGACAGTAATTTTTCACCTACGTTTTGGTATTATTTCCATTGTAAAGTGCTAAAAAGTTACTTTAAATAAAAAAAATAAAAAAATGAAAAATGATCTAGGAGAAAACTCATGTGGGCCCAAGTGAGCAGCTTGCATTATAGTATTCACACACTGTGGGTTACCAACCCTTCATGCATCAGGCCCATAGAAATAAAGACACATAGGGCCATATATAATTCAAGGTGATAAGATGCTCACATTACTGGTAGCTGCCAGGCAATGGGGAGAGTATTTGTGTTATTCAGCACCACAGCACTGCTATCATGCTCTCGGGAATACATGGCTACATGTTCCAGGCTCATGGTCACGTGCTGCCGCCTACAGCACTGGGGCTTCCCAGCACTACACCTCTCCATGCCAGGGTCTTCTAGCACCGCTGCTTCTTTCTGATATACTGAACACAGCAAAAATAATCTTCAAAGCACCTGCTGGAGCCCTTTTCAGCAGTCCATTGTATCAGTAGTGGGCAACTTTAGCCCAGAGGTCAGATACTCATAATACCCAACAGATAGGTCAGAAAAGGAAATGTCAGAGTAGGAAAAGTCCTTCTTCTGGCCTTATGGGAAACCCAGAGGAAGAAAGAAAAAAAAAAAAAAAAGTTACCTTTTCAGATTCCACAGTTTCCACATGGGTACCTCGTGGATACCTAATATTGAGCACACAGACAAGAGATTAACACGAGCTTAAGTTCAAGCCTCTGATGAAACATGCAAGGCAATAACCACAAAATTTGTACCAACATGTCAAAAGATCAGATATTCCATAGAGCAGCAATGGTGCCCATACACAGTACAAAAAGAAGAAAAAAAGTTACATTTTCCTGTTTATTCGACCAAAATGATCGAATCTAATGATAGATCAAAATAATTTTTTTCCGAGCAAGAAAAAAAAAAATTGATCACTTGTTTTCAATAAAAATCCGATCGGAGAGGTTGGAAAAACCTTTATATTCAATCTAACAGAATAATCACATAAAATTATCTAATGAAAAAAAACATTGCACCATGTATGAGCACCATAAGCTATTACAAATCTTAACTTCATTGAAGGATGCCTACTAGAAAAAAAAAAAAGGTTTCCATAAATTCTGTAGTCAGGAAGTAGTACAATTTGAAACTTTGTACCCCTGTGTAATGGACAGCACTCTTCCCTTGCAGCGCTAGGAACCTGGTTTGAATTCTAGCCATAGCACTATCCACATGAAGTTTGTTTACTATCCCCATTTCTGTGTGGGTTGCTTCTGGACACTCCTGTTTACTATGACATCCCAAAGACACAGGTTAGTTGGCTTCCCCTTTAAAATAAACAAATTGGCCCTAGACTACAACGGACATTACTATGGTAGGGATTAGACTGAGGGATCCTCATGCCCGGTAGAAGCCGCCAAATTTCGGAGAGCAGCGAATCGCGACGGCACGCCCTTGGATGCCATGCTCCATCTGTTCCATTGACTCTTTCTTGGTAAGCATCAGCTCACTTTTCAGCGGGCACGCTGTCCTCACTGCACCTAGCACTTGTTCATGCTCTTTTGCACACACTTTTTCAGCGCAGTTACGCTGACTATTATTCTTTGCACCTTGCACTTTATATCTATTGTTATGTACTCTATGAGGGGTTAATCTTTGCACATTCATACCTTTTCTATCACGTGTTTGTTCAGGCTGGCTTTCTTATGCATTGATTATATTGATTAGTGACAAGTAGTCCTAATTATTACTGTGCTTTACCGTTTATTATCTTGTTCTATGGACAGTGATATATTTTTATTAGCATAATATAATATAATATATGCATTCTTATTGTTGCATGGCTCCAATTGTTTTTAAGTGATTTTATTTTTCTGAATAAAGATGATGAATTTAATATTTACTCATTGAGTGGTGCGGTCTTTGAGGGAACTACTAACTACTTTTCTTGTTTAGTTCTTGAGGGATCTTCAGAGACAGTGTGAAGACTCTATACTCTAAAGGGCTACCGGTTTAATCGGCCAATGTTACCATCTCCATGTAGCAAGAAGGCAACATGTTTTACATAGCATGACCAGACTGTGCAGGTAAGCTCTCAAACTGCGAAATCCCACTTGCAGTAAACATTTTTTTGATGGCTTTCATCTCCTTATAAGGAACACAAGCTGAGTAATATGGAGCCTGCCATACTTATTTCATTTCAAGCAATACCAGTTGCCTGGCTGTTCTTGGTTCAGTTAGAATGAGCATACAAGAGTTAAATTCAATTTCACATACGAAAGTGAAGCTTTTCTTTAGTGAACGGGGCTGCGAAAAGGGTGGTTAATTCACCTTGGTTGTTGCCTGTGGCCACAGCACTCCACCCTCCCAACACTTTCTCCTTCACAGCCAGAGGAAGGAAGTATTGGAAGGACATAGAGGCATGGAGCACTGGACAGAGCCAGCAACCAAGGAGAATTAATACTCTTACCTGGCCACCAATGTCTAATTTCAGTTTTCCCTCAGGTGAAACTGAATTTCACTCTCACCTGCTCATCTTTAGGCCTGGGCCCCACTGGCAGCACTTTTTTGAAACGCAAAAGTCCTGCGATTTTTGACAGCAATTCCTAGATCGCTCAGCGGCTGCTGAATGTAACAGGAGTGCTCACAAAATGCTGCAGAGCTTTGCGATCACAGCGCTTGAAGTGGAACCACCCTCATAGGCATCTACCGTTGCGGCACTGCCTGCGAGACTCAGGCCTTACTCTTCATTCTTTTCAGTGCTTTTACCACTGGTTCACCTCCGAATAAAAACAAACAATTTCAGGCTGGTGAAACAGGTCAGCCATTCTACCTGGTATACCCAAATTAAGAAGTGGTAAATGAGCAATATGCAGCAGATCTGTAGGCGTCATGCACGGTTAATGGTTATAGCACTATATTTTCATGCAGAGCTCTACAGAGCACTTTGAAAATTCCATGCTCTAGAACTCAATACCCATAGCACATTCTAAGGACCGATTTGGAAGGTAACTCGAACTCAACACCATTTTTTTAATGTTGGAAGAAATTGGAAAAAACCCAGAGGAAACCCATATGGTGAGCTCACACAAACATCATGCAGTGTCTGGACTGGGATTTGAGCCTGGAACTCTGAAGTCCTGCAAGGCGATCGTGCTAGTTCTCAGTCAGTCATTCTCATTGCCGCTTCTCTGAGCAGATCTTTCAAGAAGATGCACATAAACTGAGATGAATACCAGACACACACTAGGGCTGCACAATTTTGGGTAAAAATTGAAATTGCGATTTTTCTTTCAGAAAATGTGATTTAGATTTTTTCACGATTTTTTCCAAAACAAGCTTTAACACTTAATTCACAATGTACCCATTGCTTGAACAATATTGTGTGGACTGTGGCGTACGGCAGGGTCCACTTTCTGACCACATTTTTCTCCGGGGACTGGGGGGGGGGGGGGGGGGGCTAGTGTACAGTGTCGTGCGCAGCGGGTTTTGGGGGGTTTCGGACTGGGGTGCTGCGGCATAGCTAGCATAGTAGCCCCAATATAGGGAGTTTAGTTACCCCAGTATAGTGTCCGGCAGTATGGGTAGGTAGTGCCCCAGTATGGCTACTATAGTTGCCCCAGTATGGCTACTATAGTGCCCAGTATGGCTACTATAGTGCCCAGTATGGCTACTATAGTGCCCAGTATGGCTACTATAGTGCCCAGTATGGCTACTATAGTGCCCAGTATGGCTACTATAGTGCCCAGTATGGCTACTATAGTGCCCAGTATGGCTACTATAGTGCCCAGTATGGCTACTATAGTGCCCAGTATGGATAGGTAGTGCCCCATTATAGTTAGTATAGTGCCCCAGTAAAAGCTAGCATAGTGCCCAGTATGGGTAGGTAGTGCCCCAGTATAGCTAGTAAAGTGCCCAGTATAGATCGGTAGGTACACCGTACGGGACTCGGGGGGGGCGGATCCAGTGGCAGCAGTGCATATTTATGTTAGGGCTGGTTCAGACGGACGTTTGCAGAGCGTTTACAGCCAGCGTTCAGGGCTTGGTGTTAAACGCTCCCATTCAAGTGAATGGGAGCGTTTGTACCAAGCTTTCAAGCGCGTTTACACAAACGCGGCGTTTGGGTCCCGATTTTCCCTGGCGTTCAAGGAGCCCCTGGAAGCTACATGTAGCTTCCAGGGGAGGTTAACCGCGACGGCTAATGTCCCCCTAGGGGAAGAAAAAACGCGACCGCATCCAAACGCACACGAACGCTGCTGAACGCGACGCCAGCAAACGCAACGCCTCCAAACGTCCGTCTGAACCAGCCCTTAATGAGCCGGGCAGCGGGGGGAGGAGAGTTTAGTCCAGAGCAGCACACAGCTTCTCCAATCGCTGGATACCGATGGTATGACGGCAACAGTAGGTGGAGCTGTACGCTCTAGTACAGCTCCACCTACCGCTGCCGTCATTCCATTGCTATCCAGCGATTGGAGAAGCTGTGTGCCGCTCTGGACTGAACTCTCCTCCCCCTGCTGCCCGGCTCATTAACATAAATATGCACTGCTTCTGTGGCTCGGCGCTGCAGCTGCGGTAGGCGGACCATGGCCATGCGGCCAAGCGCGGGCACTAAAGACCGAAAACCGCCGGATCCAGACGATCCCCAAATAGTCTTCACATGAACCGCGGTTTCGGTTTAAAACCGAGAAATCGTGCAGCCCTAACACACACACACACAGTAAAAAAGTAACTTATCATAAAACAATTGTGAGGCTCCCCAGTATTACTCCAGAACCGCTGCAGTAACCAGACAGATGAAATGTCCACAGAAATGCAGTGAAATCTGTCACAGCGCTGTGACATATTTCACTGCAAGTAAACTATTATGGCACTAAACTAATGCATTTATGCTCTTTACTGCTAATCCACCACAAGTTATTCAAATATAAAGCTTAATGCAAGTGCTTGAACTCTCAATTGATATTCTAGGAAATCAATGAAAATGTAGATAATCTCGTGGGATGGAACAAACAATACTTACTTCCAGTTTAGTGTCTGGTAGATAAGTTTCCTCTGATACCTACAATAGAAATAAAAGCATTAAAGGGTACCAGAGCTGACAGGTGACAAGATAAATGTGTGTGTACACTGTCAAGCATACACAAATAGCTAGGCAGTATTCCATTTGCTTTTTCTGCCTAAAAGAGTATATTAAGGTATGCAAGTTTTTCTCTAGTAAGACTATATAATAACCCTCAATGATAACTAATTACATCCACTTACACTTTTCCTGGCAGTGAAAAGCTGAGCACAAGGGATAGTTAAAAAGGTTAATAGTTCATAGATTGTGGCTGTAAACTGTCAGACTGTAGGGCTGCTGCACACCAAGAGCGCTTCTGAGTGATTTTAAAAACACTAGCGCTTTTAAAATTACCGTTTCTTAATTTACTGCTGATTAAATAGGGACATAGCTATAATGTCAATATTATAGTCCATGAGGGAAAAACAGGTCTGGGTGCAGAGTGGTTGAATTTGACTAGGCAGTTTTCTTTTTGTTCTAAAATGATTGGAATTCCTGTAGACTGAATCAGAGTATTGCAGAGGACTAATATGATTTGGAAGGCTAATAAAATCAATAGAGTGTGGATAATCAGCTGCCAGATACTAGCCCTCCAAATCTTTTTAACCACATGTAAAAGTTACATTTTAGCCCATGTACATTCTGCTGTTAACCACTTTCGGATGTTACTAATTAAAATCTGTGCCCTGTTTGCTAGCGTGATCACTGTACGCCATTCTCATTGGCTCACAGTGATCACAGGTCAGGAGCCAATGAAACCGGCTCCTGACTGGCTTACAGAGCTCTGTTGTCATAGCGATGGCAGAGCGAGTAGGCTGGGGTGACAGCGTGATCACTTGCAGCACAACATCGGTGAGGCCTGGTTTTTGGTGCCAGCGTATTCTGGTCCTTAACATCCCTGGCGGTAAGCCCAACAGTGTCGGGCTAGCCGACACAGGGGATCACATGGCCCCGGGAGGATTTTCTTTTTTTTTAAATAAAAAAAAAGTGTTTTATTTTGTTAAGCTAGCGATTCGCTAGCCAACCATGTGGCCCAAGTATCTCCGGTCCCCACCGATCACCGCCCACGGATCCCGCGATGGCGCAGCCTCCCAATCAGCTCCAGGCTCCGCTATGGGGAGGATCGGGACTGCGCATGTCATGTCCGATCTTTGCCATAGCGATGAGTGAAGCTGAATGGAGAAGCTGCGGCTCTCGCGGGATCGCGGACGGGTAAATATAGCCGGTGGTGATCGGGGGGTTCAGAGAGGAGCCGGGGGGCTTGGGACACATAGGTAGCCTAGTGCTGGCTAACCAATAAAAACATTTTTTTATTAAAAAAATCCCTCCCGCAGACGCAGCCACTGCAACTGCATGCCGCCAGGGAGGTTAAAGGACCTCTGTCGCAAAAATCTTAAAATTTAACCACTTTACCCCCGCGCGTACGTATTTCTCCGCCCCTTTTTCCATCCTTTAAAAACCAGGGACGGAGAAACACGTACTTTCCGCGTTCCCGACGCTGTCCGCGCTCCCGCTCGTAAACACGCCGCCCGCCGCTAGTAAAACCGCCGCCGCCCGCTCGCCCGGAGATCAATGAACGGGAAAATCCATTCCCGTTCGTTGATCTAAGCCCCACAATGACCCGCTGCTCTCCTATGGGCAGCGCGATCATTGTGAGAAGAAACTCACGTGTCCAGCCTCCTTATTCTTCCTCCAAGCTTCCGGAAGGAGGCTTGGAGGTCGCAATAAAGCAAAAAGTTACTGTGGCCATCTTGTGGCCAAATAGTAAACTACACCCTACACATTTTTCACATACAAATAAATGACTTTTACACAAAAAATTAACTCATTACCTCCCACACTCCCCTTTTTTTTTTTTTTGTAATTAAAAAAAAATTCAAAAATTTACAATTAAAAAAAATACATAATTAGTTACCTTAGGGACTGAACTTTTTAAATATTTAAGTCAAGAAGGTATAACACTGTTACTTTATAAACTATGGGCTTGTAATTAGGGATGGACGCAAAACTGAAAAAAATGCACCTTTATTTCCAAATGAAATATTGGCGCCAAACATTGTGATAGGGACATAATTTAAACGGTTTTATAACCGGGACAAAAGGGCACATAAATTTCATGGGTTTTAATTACAGTAGCATGCATTATTTAAAAACTATAATGGCCGAAAACTGAAAAATAATTTTTTTTTTCCCCACATTTTTCCTATTTTCCCATTAAAACACATTTAGAAAAAAATAATTCTTGGCATAATGTCCCACCTAAAGAAAGCCTAATTGGTGGCGGAAAAAACAAGATATAGTTCATTTCATTGCGATAAGTAATGATAAAGTTATAGACGAATGAATGGAAGGAGCGCTGAAAGGTGAAAATTGCTCTGGTGGTCAGGGGGTAAAACCCCTCAGTGGTGAAGTGGTTAAAATACATGTAAACATATACAAATAAGAAGTACGTTTCTTCCAGAGGAAAATGAGCCATAAATAACCTTTTCTCCTATGTTGCTGTCACAGTAAGTAGTAGAAATCTGACATTACCAACAGATTTTGGACTAGCCCATCTTTTCATGGGGGTTCTCAGGGTTTTCTTTATTTTTAAAAGCAGTTAGTGAATGGCAGTTGCTCCGTCCAACTGCCAAAAAAGTGTGCAGCGAGCAGGGAGGCTGGCCAGCATCTTTGTATAAAATTTTCAGGGAGTGTCTTTATAAATAATAAAGGCCATGCTGAGAATCTCCCATGAAGAGATGAACTAGCCCAAAACCTGTCGGTAATGTCAGATTTCTACTACCTATTGTAAGTGACAGCAACATAGGAGAAAAGTAATTTATGGCTCTTTTTACTCTGGAAGAAATGTACTTATTTGTATGCGGTTTAAATTTTAAGATTTTCGCGAAAGTTCCTCTTTAAGGGGCCAGAGATTGCTGGTACGGAAGTGGTTAAGCAAATAAGTTCAACTGGTGTTATGCCTGGCACTCGCCATGCAATTTCCCATCAGATGGGTCGAATACAGGGCTGCGGAGTCGGAGCAATTTTGGGTACCCGGAGTCGGAGTAGAGTGTGATATTATGATTAGTGTACAAAATTCACAGCCCTGTTAAGTATTAGACTAAGGAGTCGAAGCCATTTTGGGCACCCGGAGTCGGTGGTTTTATTAACTGAGGAGTCGGAACATTTTTGTACCGACTCCACAGCCCTGGTCGAATCCACCATAGAAGTGATAGGAAAATTTATCAGAAAAATGATAAGAAATCAGATTGGACATGTCAGAAATAATAGATTTGACCCATCTGACAAAAAAATTATATGGTGTGTACCAGGCAGAGCCTCTAGTGCTGATCCTATCTTATGTGGTTTTAAACTGTTCAAATAGCACCTACAGCTGTAAAAGGGGGGGGGGGGGGGTTATATTTCTATGTCCTGACTTTGAGGAGGTAACCAAGTGCTTTCTGGTTCAGAATAAAATTTAGAAAAAAGGACATCTGTATCGCCTCAAGTGCAATTGCGGTAGTGGAACCATCTGCATTGGCCAACATTAGCCTAGTGTTTTATGAATTGCCAGCGATTCCAAGTGGGTCCCAGGTCTTAGGCAGCTTCTCCACTCAAAACCACTAACCTAGGCCTATGGCCATGAAAAATCCGCCAAGTTACACCTATGTCTGTCCAAAAAAAACAAAAGTTTGTACATTAATGGCAGAAAAAGTTAGAAAGCGCTCATTAACCATTTAGGCCGCCTGGACATGGTGGTCACATCCAGGCGGCTACTATTGCGCTGCTGCACGCTCCTGTGTTGCCCCCATTAGCCCGAAGATCAATGAATGGGAACGTACACGTTCCCATTCATTGATCTAAGTCCCCAGTAGAATGACCGATGGCTTCTCATCAGAAGTCCTAATAAAAATAAAAAAAAAAAAATTTGACTGTGCCCCCCCCCCCCACCAAAAATTACCCATTTTTTTATGAAAGAAAAAAAAAAAAGTTACCTACGGGTCTGAACTTTAATATGCATGTGAAGAGGGTATATTTCGAACATTTTTTAAATTATAAGATTGTAAATCGTGATGGACGCAAAACTGAAAAAAATGCACCTTTATTTCCAAATAAAATATTGGCACCATACATTGTGATAAGGACATAATTTAAATGTTGTAATAACCGGAACAAATGGGCCAATAAAATACATAGGTTTTAATTATGGTAGCATATATTTTAAAGCTATAGTGGCCGAAAACTGAGAAAGGAAATTTTTCCATTCTTTTAATATTCCACTGAAAATGCATTTAGAAAAAAAAATTTTTTAGCAAAATGTACCACCCAAAGATAACCTAATTGGTGGTGGAAAAAAAAAAAAAAAAAAAAAAAAGATCTAGATCAATTCATTGTGATAATTAGTGATAAAGTTATTGGCGAATGAATGGGAAGTGAAAATTACTCTGATGCATAAGGTGAAAAATACCCGCAGGCTGAAGAGGTTAACAGTACAATATTTTCTGATTACGATCAGATTTTTTTTTTTTTTTCAATCATCTAGTTGTACCAAAAACCACTCCGGGGGTGGAACATAATTCTATAGTCGACTGGAATACGGAATTTTCTGTTGATTAAAAGGATGGATTCTATGATCGTATGCAAAGAGAAAGTGCCATAATCAACCAGTTTATAGAAAAAACTAAAAAAAAAAAACTTGATAATTCCCTTCCGATTACTTGAACCTACATATCTGGAGTGAAAATATTGCATCATTAATGGGTATCTTTAGAATCTCCAAATTCAACAGCTGCCAAAGTTTGCAGACTTGAAAGACCTTTTCCCATGAGAAGCAAGTGAAACCTTGACTGTTTAAGCATAACAATACAAACCCTGTACAAGGATCCAATTCTAGAGTCTTCTGTTCTTCGTCATTTAAAAAAGCTCCTACGCGTTCACTGGAAAAAAAAAAAAAAAAATAGTGTAAACAAATTTAAAAAATGGGCACACTATATAGTCAACATGCACTGACCAGGCTTCAAATGGTTACTTTGAAACATTGTGATGCGTGGCGTCAAGACAATATAATATCAATAATATATTGTAATGGTACATTTACATTAGCACGTTAGAATCCATCAGCAGAACGTCATGCATGCTCTGCAGTACCAAAGTGTGTTTACAGTTACAGGGAAGCCTATTTTTTTATGCAGTATGCGTGACGTTGCACAAAGCAACTTTTCCCTGCCATTCCTTTGTGAACCTGGTTTTCCCAGGGCTGTGGAGTTGGTACAAAAAAAAAATCATTTGAATCCTCAGTTTATGAAACCACCGACTCAAAGTCCAAGTACCCAAAAAAAATGCTTTGACTCAAGACTCACGCCGACTATACAGTCCTGTGTGAAACTAGCCCATGCTTGGAGTGCTGTAGAGAAATCTGGTCGGGGCTTGTAAAACCAGAGTACTGGCTGTGAAGAATTTTAAATCTTGCCAGGCTAGACAATTTACATACACCATTTCAATTGTGAATGTGGCTCACATGCTCCAAATTTTTATTCAATAAACAGCAGATTACTGGCATTCCTCCATTACACAGAAGTGAAGATACTGACATCACTTGCACTTTTAAAGGGACACTTAAGTCAAACAAAAAAATGAATTTTACTCACCTGGGGCTTCCAATTGCCCCCTGCAGCTGTCCGGTACCCTCGCTGTCTCCCTCCGATCCTCCTGGCCCCGCCGGCAGCCACTTCCTGTTTCGGTGACAGGAGCTGACAGGCTGGGGACACGAGTGATTCTTCGCGTTCCTGGCCACAATAGCGCCATCTATGCTGCTATAGCATATATAATATACCATATAGCAGCATAGAGGGTGCTTATGTGTCTGGGAACGCGAAGAATCATTCGCGTCCCCAGCCTGTCAGCTCCTGTCACCGAAACAGGAAGAGAATGCCGGCAGGGCCAGGAGGATCGGAGGGAGACGGTGAGGGTACCGGACAGCTGCAGGGGGCTATTGGAAGCCCTAGGTGAGTAAAACTCATTTTTTTTGTTTGACTTAAGTGTCCCTTTAACCACTTCACCCCCCCTTGCTACGCTTATCTACTCCCCACAAAACTTTATCTCAAGCTCAGGGGAGTAGATAGGCGTACTTGTGGTAAACAGTGTGCTGTATGCCCAATAAGCTATCTGATTATGTATATAGGGTATCATTTTAACTGTGACAAGTGAGAGAATAGATTTTGTGTTTGACAACTGAGGGCTAAGTAATGTGATTTTTTTTACCGGAAAACTGAATGAAAAGCAATAAAACTGTTATTTTCATGTACTCTATACCCCTAAATAAATACTTGTAAAAAAAAAAAAAAAAAGTCACAGCATTGAAAAGAGAATACATAGTTACCCTAGGGACTTAGCTTTTAAAATATGTATGCCATGTGACCTCAGTGTTTTACTGTTAATCATGAAGATAAGGGCTTTTAATTACTGAGAGTACAATGAGAAAACAAAAAACAAACCAGAAACTAATATATTATTGCCATACATTGTACTAGGAACATTAAATGTTGATATAACCAGGACAAATTAGCAAATACAATGTGTGGGTTTTACCTATGGTAACATTGGTTTATTTGAAAACTATAGTGGATGGAAATGGAGAAATAGTGTATTTCTTTTTTTCTCTCATTTTTCCCTTTAAAATGCACAGATAACAACATAATTACTAAAAGCAAATATCACCCTCACAAAGCATAATTTGTGGCAAACACAAGATATAGATCATTTACATCTGATAGAGTAGCAAAACCGTTATTGGTGAATGAATGGGAGGAGCGCTGAAATGTGAAAATTGCTCTGGTTTTTAAGCAAAAAACCCTGTGGGGCTGAAGTGGTTAAACCATATCTAAACAGACATGTGACATGGGAAACATAGGTACATCTAGTTCTAGTCCTAAAACTAAAATCCTATTTTCCTGCACATAAAAAAATCCTAAAAAACTAGCCACCCATGCAAAGGTGCTTGTCATACAGCCTGCCAAATATACCCACACTACTGCTAACATTTAGAGCTAAAAGTTCAAAGGATCATTACTTCCAAAGCAGGTTATTTTGGTCTGCAGCACCGAAGATGGGTGCAGTTATTGCAGCAATGCTATGAAGCAGCAATGCTATGCTGCACAACCCGCGTTGCAGTAACTCGGGACTCTGGCAGCTGCCAGACCCCGAATTGCATCTTTCTTTTAAGGTGGCCACACACACAAACCACACAATTTTTTAAATATCTGTTCAATTTAAGAATTGCAATCAATTTTTCTGACTGATTGTAACATTTCAAATATATGACCAATGTACCACACACTTCTGTTCAATTTTTTCCCAGTTATGATAAAAATGTTTGGAAACTGAGAAAATTGCTAGGGTGTGTATATTAATAAATTGACAAACACCATAAAATCTTTAGAAAGATTGAAGAAAAATATCTGGCATTCCGGATCGATATCAAAGAAAACAGGAAATCTGATCGGATTTTTCAGTCGAATGAAAAAAAGCTTTTGATTTTTTCCGGGAGATCGATAGTTTATAGAATTACCGTAAAATCGGATCGTTTTATTGCATCATGTGTGGCCACCTTTAGAGTTGCAAACACTCAAAGGGTGAAACCAGGAGTTAGCTCACCTGGTAACGACATTTTAAGTAACACTCCAGGACAGGTACACATTGAGATTTGGCTCCTCCCAGGAACAGGAAATATCCGAAAGCCTCTCTATAAATTGAACATGGACCAAGGGTCAGGCAGTATAATATCAAGGAACAGGAACATCATACTAACATAACCCTATTATATTACATCTAAATACATATAACATGTATATCATGCAATATTTGATATATATGGGGGTGGGTACCCCCACCTGTCCTGGAGTGTTACTTAAAATGTCGTTACCAGGTGAGCTAACTCCTGGTTTTTCCAGTAACACTCCAGGACAGGTACACATTGAGATGATAAGCAAGAAATCAATCACCAACCTCAGGGTGGGCTAACTGCCTTTAAGACAGTTCTTCCGAAGTCCTGACCGGTTTCCGTGATTCGATCCAGACGGTAGTGCCTCATGAAGGTTCCCAGATTCTTCCAGGTCGCCGCCTTGCAGATATTCAACGGTGATGTACCTGCCCTGTAAGCCCACGTAGTTGTGGCTGCCCTGGTGGAATGAGCCTTTAGGTTCACTGGAGGATCCTTACCCATTATCTTGTAGGACTCAAGGATACAATCTTTAATCCATTTGGCTATGGTCTTTGTTGATGCCTTTAATCCCTTGGATTTACCTGCATAGTTGATGAATAATGATTCTGATTTTCTAAATTCTTTGACTTTCTCCAGGTAAGAAATTAGATTCTCTCGAACATCCAGTTTATGTTGTATAGTTTCCTTTTCTGTTGTTGGATTCATGCAGAACGAAGGTAATATTATCTCTTGTGTCCTATGGAACATGTCTCCAACTTTTGGTAGGAATTCTGGACTTGTTCGAAGAACAACCCTATCATTAAAGAATGAACAATACGGTTCTTTGCATGAGAGAGCTTGCAGTTCACTAATGCGTCTAGCTGAAGTGATTGCCACTAAGAATACGGTCTTCAGCGTAATCATTTTTAAAGAATCTTCATCAAACTGGTTGTTTGTTAATGCTTGCAAGACCAAGGGTAGATCCCACTTTGGAAACTGTCTCACTCTGACTGGTCTATTCCTTTCAACGGATTTTACAAATCTGATTATCAAGGGATCTAGGGCTAATTTTTTGTCTAAATAAACCGATAGGGCTGATATCTGGACCTTTATGGTGCTTAAGGCCAATCCTTTATCAACTCCCTCCTGCAGAAATTCTAGAATTGTCGCCATTTCTGTCGAATGGAAGTCTGAATTTTCTAACCATAAAATAAAAGTTTTCCAGTACTTCTGGTATATCAATCGAGTGTTTTCCTTCCTACTTTTTAATAGGGTATTCACTACTCTAGAAGACAATCCTTTACTTTCAAGGACTGCCTTTTCAGAAACCACGCTGTAAGTTTCCATTTTTCTAGACTTACTACAGCTTGGTCTTGTACTCGTATCATATTCTCTGATACTGGTATTTCCCATGGTACTTTCACTAACATCGATAGGAGAAGTGGGTACCAGGCCCTCCTGGGCCAGTTTGGAGCAATCAGGATCAACTGACAATGTGACTTCATTAATTTTTGCAATACTAGAGGTATTAGATTTAATGGTGGGAAAGCATATAATATCTTCTGATCCCAGTCCTGTGCCAGGGCATCTATGGCTACTGGATCGTCCATCATATTGAGGGAATAAAACCCCTCGCACTTCCTGTTGGACCGACTTGCAAATAAGTTCAATTGTGGCTGCCCCCATTTGCTCACTATGGTCTGGAATAGATCTTGGTTGAGAGACCACTGTGTTGGTTACTTGAACTCTGCTTAACTGATCTGCTACATAGTTCAGTTCCCCTTTTAAGTGGACTGCTGTTAATGATAGCAATTGTAGCTCTGCTACCTCTAGGATCTCCAGGGTCAGAAATAGTAACTTCTTCGACCTGGTTCCCCCTTGGCGATTTATGTATGCCACTACAGTTGCATTGTCTGATCGAACCTGTACATCCAGTCCCTCAGTATGTGGATTGTACTGATTAATGCTAATTTTACCGCCATCAACTCTCTGAAATTGGATGACTGATCTACTATTGTCTGATTCCATAGACCCTGGACTTGAAAGGTGTCCACATGGGCTCCCCAGCCTGACAGACTTGCATCTGTCGTTAAGATTTTCTGGACAGGTAGGGACCAAAGTTTGCCCTGTGTGAGGTGCTGCGATGTCTGCCACCAGCCTAGACTGCCTTTTATCTGGGGATCTACAGTCACCATACAGTCTAGTGTATTTTGCTTTTTGTTCCACCTGGCTAATATCCACGACTGCAAAATTCTGGTGCGTTTCAAGGCCCACTGAACTGCTGGAGCCACTGAAGACAGGAGACCTAGGAGCTGCATAATCTGTGATCTTTACTGATTTGCAGGCATTGAATTTCTCCACTTCGTTTATTATTTTCTGTACCTTTTCTTGTGGGAGAAAAATTCTCTGTCGTACTGAGTCTATTATGAAACCCAGGAACAAGATCTTCTGGGTTGCAGAGAGTTGTGACTTCTCTCTGCTTACAATCCAGCCTGACTGTTGTAGTTGATTCAGTACAGTCTGTTTGTGTTGCTCTAGTTCTGTTAAAGTTTTTGCCACTATCAACAGATCGTCTAAGTAAGGAATTATGATTATACCTTCTCTGTGCATGGCCGCAATCAGTTCTCCCATTACTTTTGTAAAAATTCTTGGGGCTGATGTTATGCCAAATGGGAGGCAGCGGAACTGAAGATGCTGAACTCCCTTTTCCATCTGAACTGCGAATCTTAAGAATTTTTGTGATTCGAGTTCTATCGGAATGTGCCAATAGGCGTCTTGTAGATCCACACTTGCCATAAAGCCATCTGGTATCAGTAAATTTCTTATCGAGTAAATTAACTCCATTCTGAATTTTTCGTATTTTATATACGGATTGGTTTTAGGTTTAGTATTCTGAATTTTCCCGATGGTTTCTGTACCAGAAATATCTTTGAGTAGAAGCCTTGGCCTCTTTGTACCACTGGTACTACTGATACCACATGTCTTTCCAGCATATCTGCAATGATCTCTTAACGCTTCTTGATGTGGCAATATTAGTTTTTTGGTCACCACAAACTTTCTTGGGGGTTTCTTTTGAAATGCAATGTGATAACCCCTTTTTATCAGATCTAGAATAAACAGACTTTTCGTTAAAGTTTTCCAATGTGGAAGAAAGTAGCCCAACCTTCCTCCCACCTTTAAACTGTCATTGTTTGGTTTGTGCAGGGGTTTTAAAACTTGGTCCTGGTCGCTTTTGATCTTTATTGAAGGACCAGGTTCTCCTCTTATTTTGACTGTCAGGCCTGTCTGTTTGCCGGTTCTGGCGAAAAAACCTCTTCCCCGCTTTAAACTGTCTTTTTAGGGAACGATTTTTTCTTGCTGGCTGTTCTTTGCAGCACTTCATCCAATTCCGGCCCAAAGAGAGTGTCTCCTACTACTGGAATAGAGCACACTATTTTTGGAGGCCATACTCCCCTGCCAGGTTTTGATCCACAGATTCCTTCTGGCCACATTAGAAATGCCTGCTGCCTTTGATGTCAATCTTATAGATTCAGAAGCGGCATCAATAATATAGGCTACTGCCTTATGCATTACAGTCATGGAATTAATTAGCTGATCTTTTGGTGTATCTTTATTAATGTTTTCCTCCAACTGCTGCATCCATAAAGCAAGCATTCTCGCCACGCATGTAGTTGCGGCTGAGGGTCTAAAATTTGCGCAAATGGCAGGCCATAATCTTTTTAATGCATATTCGATTTTTTTATCTGATTGATCTATAAGGTGTCCCAGGTCTTCAAACGCCAATTCATCCTCTTTATTAACTTGTGAAAAGGCAGCATCTAATTTAGGACTTCTGTCCCACATTTTACAGTCTTCCTCTGAAAACGGAAAACGTCTTTTAAATCCTCTTGACAAACAATTTTTTGTCTGGATTTTTCCACTGACTTGCAATTAAATTCTTTGTGGATTTATGTACTGGGAAATACAACTCTTGTGGATTTTCCATCCCTTCATATAGTTTATCATGCATAGATACTGGCTCAGTACTTGCTTTAGATAAATTTAAGTCTTCATAAATGGCCGTTAATAACATCTCAGTTTCCGCCACAGGAAATTTAAACTTGGACAGTTTGTTTTCCATTTCCTGTGGTTCTGCAGAACTTGCTGACACATCCTCATTATCACTAATTTCCTCTTCATCTGAAATTATAACTGCTTTATTGGTTTTGCTTGTGGCCTTTTTATGTGTAACGACCTCCAATTCTTTAGGCTGATTAGCCTGATCAACTTGAGTTTCAGCTGATGTGTCAGATTTGGCAGGTATTGCTGTTGCCTTAAACTCCTTTAACGTATCTTTTAAATCCTGTCTCAAAGCTTGTATATCTCTTTGAGAAGCGGATTCCTGTTTCATCACTTTATAGGTACAATCCTTGCATAAAAGCTTTGTTGATGCAGGATTGACCTTTGAATTGCACACAGGGCACCGCTTAGTAGTCTTTACAGGGTCAGGTACATTTGTAGAAGCACCCTGAAGCGACACAAAATAAAACTAGCTTGTCTCTTTAAAGTGACATCTGCCCCCAGCAATATTACTTTTATATGTTTTAATCATAAAAAATGACACTATGTGTAACATATTTTAGCATATGCATTTATATCACATATATCCTATGCATCTGTATCCCACAGGAAAAATATTTTGCATAATAACAGTCTTTCATTAAACATAATGTCCATACAAAAAGACTCAGCCTGATAACCACGTGTAGCACAGAAAAACAGCCAGTCCACAGCATAAGCTGTATAAACAGTTTTCCGTGCAAGGCTCACTGCAGCCACCATTTCGTAATGCTGCATGCGGAATCATACTCCCACAGGAGTCACCACCGCTGCCCGGGTCCCAGCAGAGCAATCTTACCTTTCCTGGCTCCTGCTCCATCTCCGACATCTTTCCGTGCTGCGAGACGCCGAGACACTGAGCGCTGGGACTCCGGGCGGCCGCACCTCTTCACCCGGCAAACTGGAAGTGACGTCACGCAACCCGGAAGTACTCTCCGAGGTTGCGGCCGGAAGACTTCCGCATTACGCCTCCGCATTGCATCTACCGGACGCCATCCTCCATGCCGCCGCCTCCGCGTGGTGAGTCCCCAGTGCAGCTCTCCCTGAAGCGGTGCCTTAGCTACATTCAGGCCGACCAACAGGGCGAAGGAACGCTGGAAGCCATTACCAGCCGGCCATCCCACAGGTACCTTCCAGCAATAGTGGATCCTCTGTGTGTAGCAGGATCCACGTTTGTGCCAACACCTTCCCTAGCCACCCAGGCTCTCCGGGACAGCGAGCACATAGAGAGACCTGGTTCCTGGACCAGGAAATATCCAATACTGCCTGACCCTTGGTCCATGTTCAATTTATAGAGAGGCTTTCGGATATTTCCTGTTCCTGGGAGGAGCCAAATCTCAATGTGTACCTGTCCTGGAGTGTTACTGGAAAAATAGTATTAAACGCCACCTCTGAGTTTTGTGGCAGCAGGGAGAGCAGTCATTCGGCTCTCCCTGCACAAAACTGAATGGCGCCATATAATATGTACTCCGTTACTTTGGCTTGTTTTGAAGCTCAAGGCACATTTCCATCTGACAGTCAAAGCGTAGAATGAAGTCTTATACCTGGTACACACCATGCAATTTCCAATCAGATAGATGGACTGACTATTTGACAGGTTCAGTTTGATATCTGATTTTTCTGATTACCAGTAATTTCATATACAAGTGATCGGAAAATAAGCCCATCTGACAAGGAAATTGTATGGTGTGTACCAGACATAAAAAAAAAAAAAAAAAAAAAAAAAAAAAACCACACAACCTTTAAAAAAGGACCACCATCATGAAAAATTGTAAAATTGAAAATACATGTTCACTCATATAAATAAGTACGTTTCTTCCAGAATAAAATGAGCCAAAAATTCCTTCTCTTGCTGTCACTTACATTAGGTAGTAGCAATCCAACAGGTTTTGGACTAATCCATCTCTCCATGGGAGACTCAGCATTTCCTTTATTCTTTATAAATGAACTCCCTGAAAATGTATTTGTACTAAGATGATTGCCAGCCTCTCTGCACACAGTTGGACAGAGCAACTACCATGTACTAAGTTCTTTTGAAAATAAAGAAACATCTGAGAATCCTCCATGAGGAGATGGGCTAGTCCAAAACCTGTCTGTTCTGTCAGATTTCTACTACCTACTGTGAGTGACAGCAACATGGGAGAAACATTTATGTCTCAATTTACTCAAGAACAAACATTTATTCGTCAGCGTTTACATGTATTGTTATTTTTTGTGATAATGGTCCTTTAAAGAAAACCTAGAGAAAAAAAAAAAAAAAAACACGATATAATGAATTGTATGTGTAGTACAGATGATTAATAGAACATTAGTAGCAAATAAGTCATTTTTATTTTCATCTATATCTTTTTTTATGACATTTCATCATGGTCACATTTGCAGTTTTAAAAGCACACAGTCTTAAGCTATAAAACAAAGCAGAAATAATGACCCTTTGAACTTTCCTGCAGTAAACCCTTATCTCAAGCTGTGTCACCGTTTCTTGGCTGTTTAAGTGCTTCAGAAAACAAGACTATTAACCCGGTGGATCAAATGGCTCATAGAAGCTCTTTACAGTGAACCTCCGGACTAAAAATCTACTAAGGATTGAAAAGGCTTGGTGTTTAACAGTTTCACAGCATCAGAACTTTTCTTACCAAAGCATCATTTTTAGCTGCATTTTTAGCGAAGCTCCACCCATCAAAGAATACTGCCGGGCGGTTTTTCCCTGATGCTGTGCAGAGCATGATGGGACTTCCTATGTTATTCACGTTGCCTAGCAACTGGGAGGGGTGATCAGCACACATGACAGTTGGAACTGTGTCTCATGCTCCCTGTCACCTCCTTTCAACCAAAAAGATGGCTGCCCTCAATTAACATAACTAATATAACATGTAATGACAGTATGTTTGTTTAGGCTGGAGTTCCTCTAAGTTTTTTTTGTTTTTTAACTCTTCCTGTACTGGAAAGTAACCATCACTAAACTTCATAATTCGCAATTTAAGATGGCATGCGAAAAATAAGCAAAAACAGACACTTACACTACTTTGTCAATAAAACCTTTGTGTTCTTCAGGTATGGAGACTGGAGTCTTGGGAGCATTGGGTGAGATGTACGATGCTGAGCTTGCCCCATTCGCCTGTAAACGTTTTTCCTCATACTGTGCTCTAAGCTGTCGTTCCTCCTCCTGGTTTAAATACGGAATTCCTGTAAAGAGGAACAGTCAGTATTCACTTATATACAGGACAGCTGCTAAAATAACATGCATGACAAAATAGTAGCTCACCATTACGAAACACCTTATTAAAATCAAAACCCTGGTTAGCCAGAAAGTCTATACTTGAGCTCTGTTAAAGAAAAAAAATAAAGAGTAGTTAGCAATATATAACTCCAACAATCAAAATGTGCAATAATCTACAGTGAAATACTTCAAGAACTTCCTGAAAACTTGTCATTTTTTGGCAATACCCCTCATGTTGCATTTCCTACAACAAGACAGACACTAAATGTTGCATGTGTGATGCTTTCAATATGTCACAACTAATGCATCCTAAACCAAGCAGTCATGTCATTTGCAGAGTCCTCATTCTCAAAGTTAAACTTTTCCAACACAAAAGTGAATTAACCTTTCAAGCTATAACTCACAGAACATAGGTAAAACTAGCAAGTCCTTGTTAAAGGATACCACAACTGACATGTGGCATAATGAGATAGACATGGGTATGTACAGTGCCTAGCACACAAATAACTATGCTGTGTTCCTTTTTTTCTTTCTCTGCCTGAAAGAGGTAAATATCAGGTATGTAAGTGGCTGACTCAGTCCTGACTCAGACAGGAAGTGACTACAGTGTGACCTTCACTGATAAGAAATTCCAACTATAAAACACTTTCCTAGAAGAAAATGGCTTCTGAGAGCAAGAAAGATAAAAAAGGGGGAAATTCTTATCAGTGAGGGTCACACTGTAGTCACTTCCTGTCTGAGTCAGGACTGAGTCAGCCACTTACATACCTGATATTTACCTCTTTCAGGCAGAGAAAGAAAAAAAGGAACACAGCATAGTTATTTGTGTGCTAGGCACTGTACATAACCATGTCTATCTCATTATGCCACATGTCAGTTGTGGTATCCTTTAAAGAACTCTTCCTAACTATATAACCCCCCCCCTTCCCCCACCAGGTTTAGTAGCAATTAGGGTTGGTTCACACTTTTACAGATGTAGAACGGAAACCGGAAGCGCATCTGGGAGGCGGATGCGCACTGTCCATTCTGCATCTGCATGCAACAATTTTCCCCCGTCTGTTCTGCATCCACACCTCACGGTTGTCCCACCACCGCTTGGTCCCTTCAAAAGCCTGGAGGCCAGCAGATGCATGAGGGCTCGTTTCCACTATTGCGGTGCAGAATCGCCTGCGTTCGCCTGCGATTCCGCATGCGTTTTTTGCCGCGAATTCGCATAGGTGAGGGTATATGCGATTTTAACCATGTCACTGCCTGTAAGAAAAAGACACCGAGAGCCCAATATGGTGTAGTATGCTCAGGACAATAGTGGATAACGTAATGTGAGAAGGTTATACTCACAAACAAGGGTTACCGCTGAGGCAACTGCAACATGTCACTGCCTGTGTGAATTTACATTGGTACCTATGCGAATTCGCGGCAAAAAACGCATGGGGAAAACGCATGCAATTTCCCTATTAAATACATTGTGTGCGATTCGCCTGCATTCCACACGCAGGCGAATTCTGCAGGGTGTTCCGTGCAGATTTTATCTGCACAATAAAAAGCTCCCGCAGACGCATAAGTGGAAACAGGCCCATTCACTTATATTGTCTATGCGAATCCGCATACGCAAGGCGCATGCGGATTCGCGATAGTGGAAACGGGGCCTGAGACTTCAGAAGCTGCAGAAGGCCAATTCTCCCTAGCAACAGGGAGAACTTCGAAATGGTCCAACATGAACCAATGAGAATTCTTGTTGCAGAGGATTCCCCTTGGTCTTTTGCAACCCAATGGAGATCCCCGGCCTGTTTTGAAGGGACAGAGCAGCATGTCACGGCAGCGACAAGATGCAGCAACTAGCCTAGTGAGAACGGTTCTTATAGGCTTGCATTGGACACATTTTCCCATCTGGTCAAATGCGCCAAGTTGGGACTCTGCATTCCAGCTTGCATTCAGTGGATCCGCGTTTTGTAACAAGTGGAAGCGGATCCTACTTAGGACCATATGATCCACTTCCTGCGTTTAAGCAGAGCTTTAAAAACGTATCTCACAGATACGTTTTTAATGCAAGTGTGAACCGGCCCTAAATCTCAGTTAAGGTGGCCACACACGATACAATAAAATGATCCGATTTTACAGCAATTCGATAAAAACGATCAAATCTTTCGGAAAAAAAATCAAAAGCTTTTTTTTCATTCGAGTGAAAAATCCGATCGGATTTCCAATTTTCTTCGATTTTTAGCGATCCGGAATGCCAGATATTTTTCTTCAAGATTGTATGGTGTGTGTTAGATTGTCAACTTAATATACACACCCTAGCAATTTTGTCAGAGTTTCCAATCATTTTTCATAACATAACTGGGGAAAAAAATTGAAAATACGTGTGTGGTACATTGGTCAGATTTTTAAAATGTTACAGTCAGAAAGATTGATTGCAATTCTTAAATTGAACAGATATTTAAAAAATTGTATGGTGTGTGGCCACCTTTAGGCACCGACAGAAAATTGTATAACTGGTCTACTGAAAGACCGCTGTCTCCAACATTCACACCTCGCTGGAGAGAACATGATCTTATCTGATAGATCCCTCAAAACCGCTGTCCTACAATTGACATATGAACTGACTAACCCTGAAATTAATTTTTTTTATATTTTATGCTTTTGCAAAAAGCATGAACATGCTTAATGAATAATCTTCAGAAATAAGGTTATTTTGACGCCCATTCCACGATGTTTCCAGACAAACCGGACTTTTGAAACCTGGAGTAATACAGGTTCGAACACTGTACTAGTGTAATACAGTGGCTTGCAAAAATATTCGGCCGCCTTGAAGTTTTCCACTTTGTCATATTACTACCACAAACATGCATCAATTTTATTGGAATTCCACGTGAAAGACCAATACAAAGTGGTGTACCCGTGAGAAGTGGAATGAAAATCATACATGATTCCAAACCTTTAAAAAAAATAACTGCAAAGTGGGGTGTGCGTAATTATTCAGCCCCCTAAGTCAATACTTTGTAGAACCACCTTTTGATGCAATTACAGCTGCCAGTGTTTTAGGGTATGTCTCTACCAAGCTTTGCACATCTAGAGACTGAAATCCTTGCCCATTCTTCTTTGCAAAACAGCTCCAGCTCAGTCAGATTAGATGGACAGTGTTTGTGAACAGCAGTTTTCAGATCTTGTCACAGATTCTCGATTGGATTTAGATCTGGACTTCGACTGGGCCATTCTAACACATGGATAGGTTTTGTTTTAAACCATTCCATTGTTGCCCTGGCTTTATGTTTAAGGTCGTTGTCCTGCTGGAAGGTGAACCACCGCCCCAGTCTCAAGTCTTTTGCGGACTCCAAGAGGTTTTCTTCCAAAATTGCCCTGTATTTGGCTCTATCTACCCATCAAGTCTGACCAGCTTCCCTGTCCCTGCTGAAGAGAAGCACCCCCAGAGCATGATGCTGCCACCACCATATTTGACAATGGGGATGGTGTGTTCAGAGTGATGTGCCGTGTTAGTTTTCTGCCACACATAGCGTTTTGCATTTTGGCCAAAAAGTTCCATTTTGGTCTCATCTGACCAGAGCACCTTCTTCCACATGTTTGCTGTGTCCCCCACATGGCTTGTGGCAAACTGCAAACAGGGCTTCTTATGCTTTTCTGTTAACAATGGCTTTCTTCTTGCCACTCTTCCATAAAGGCAAACTTTCTGCAGTGCACGACTAAGGCCCTGATTCATAAAAGTGCTGTCGGGAAGGTAACGTCGAGCGGGGAAACACCGCTGTCGGTATTTCCGCCTTCAGGGTGGTAATTCATAAAAATTTTGCTAGTTGTGACAGGCGTGCGGAGATATTCCGCTGTAGGCAGGCGTTAGGCTGTCCGGAGACATGCGGAAACAGGAGAAGCAGGCGGAGTCCCTCCGTGCGGTGTTCTCTCTGCAGCTGCTTGGGAGGTCTGTCCCATTCACTGCAATGTATTCCGCACGCTTCTCGCCACATCAGAGGTAGCGGTAATACCCGTCCGCATACCGCTACCTCTAATCTTTATGAATTGACATTTGTTACTTTTGCTATGATAATCACCGCGCAAGGCGGTGATTGATCACTCTGCTCGCGAATGTCGGCTTTTCATGCGGAAAAAGCCTTTATGAATACATATTTTGCTGTGTGGTCGGTAAAGTGAGCGGTTTTCTGCATTTCCGAATGCGGGAATGCTTTATGAATCGAGGCCTAATAGTTGTCCTATGGACAGAGTCTCCCACCTGAGCTGTAGATCTCTGCAGCTCGTCCAGAGACACCATGGGCCTCTTGACTGCATTTCTGATCAGCGCTCTCCTTGTTCGGCCTGTGAGTTTAGGTGGATGGCCTTGTCTTAGTAGGTTTACAGTTGTGCCATACTCCTTCCATTTCTGAATGATCGCTTGAACAGTGCTCCGTGGGATGTTCAAGGCTTTGGAAATCTTTTTGTAGCCTAAGCCTGCTTTAAATTTCTCAATAACTTTATCCCTGACCTGTCTGGTGTGTTCTTTGGACTTCATGGTGGTGTTGCTCCCAATATTCTCTTAGGCAACCTCTGAGGCTGTCACAGTGCAGCTGTATTTGTACTGACATTAGAATACACAAAGGTGCCCTCTAGTCTTTAGCACTCATCAGGCAATGTCTATGGGCAACTGACTGCACTCAGACCAAAGAGGGCTGAATAATTATGCACACCCCACTTTGCAGTTATTTGTAAAAAATGTTTGGAATCCTGCATGATTTTCATTCCACTTCTCACATGTACACCACTTTGTATTGGTCTTTCACGTGGAATTCCAATAAAATTGATTTAAGTTTGTGGCAGTAATATGACAAAATGTGGAAAACTTCAAGGGGTCCGAATACTTTTGCAAACCACTATGTGCCGACTTATGGTGCCTTGCTGAATTGCAGGTGTGCAGATCGTTTGTCGATAGGACTCATGTCCGTAGAACAATCATTTCCTGCCAGAATTAATCTCTCGGCAAGGGGGCTAGAGTTTCCCCCTGGCAAGGAGGGCATCAGCTCTTTTGTCAGCCCCTGCCTGCACAATGAGGTATTTAGGGTTTGTTACACAGACCTCTGGGTCCTTTATCTGTTGTCGAAATACCATCCCGACAGAACACTGGCCAGAGATCATAGTTTTGGATTATTCACTACAAAGACTCTTGACGCCAACATGGTATTTTGAACTTTCAAACATTTTACCTGATTTCTCATCTCTTAGGATATCTGTTTGGTTGCCAGATACATTTAGCAGCTCCAATGTATATTTGCGTGTATATATAATTTTTTTTTTTTTTTATTTATACATTAAAACGATTTAATCATTCCAGTTCTGCCCTTGTTACCCGATTATTCTAACCTATGCTTGAACTCAAGAGGCACTACTGCATTGTTTTATTTTTAGAAATGGTTAATTGCAACCTAACTAGCAAAATCTGTTTCCAACTTTTTAGGAATAGCTAGTTTAGGGTGTCTCTACTGTAATGTGGAGAGTGGTGCCAGGAAAATCGGATTTCTAGAGCAAAATTTATAATTTTTACAGATTGCATCATGTATGGGCACATCAACTAATCATAAAAATTGACTGCTTACAGTAGATTCACCCTTTAGTAGACGAGACCTGTATGGCAACCGTAGCATAGTATGACGGGATTGGCGGGTGATTGCCACGGTATGCAAATGTTTGGGTACCACTAGCCAAATTAGTCAGTGGTAAGCCATAAACCGTTGCAGAAAAGAGAGTTATGCAACATGTTAATTAATGCACAGGTACTTTTTAACTTTATGTACTTTAAATCCTGGACTAAAAATAAACCGCATTGTGCAAAACAGCTCGTTTACCTTGCTTCTCCTTCCCTATCCCCTTACAAAGTAAGCTCACAAGGGCAGGTCGTCCTCTTGTTTCTAGCAACTGAATACTTCTTGCAGAATAAATGTATTTGTCATTTAGGTTGTATTGTACTTCCATTTATCTTATGCACGCATGTTTTATAGTATTGTACAGTGCTATGGAAGATGATGCTATATAAACTGAATAAGCAAATTTATAGTCTAATAAGTATTTAGCGGACCTACCTTTTTGCACATTGTACCTGAAGGACTCACCTAATTGATTAGATTAAATGTTATTTATATGTATTGTACTTGTGTTTCTTCTCCTCTCCCCAACTGCCCCATTTTTAAAAAGATTGTCCAATTATTTTATGATCCAATAAAGGGCATTACATACTCATAGGGGAGATATACTGGTTTATTTTTGATGCATTGTTCTTTACTTCAGTCACACTTGATTGTTAGCATTGCTCATTTTGTATACAGAATATATTAGATGCATCAACTACCACCTCATATGCTCAGTCTCCCTGAATATATTTGAGACCACACACCTAAACGATCTGCATGAGATACCGGTCCCTTGTGATAGGTCATGTCAGCTCAGGAAATTGAGACAATATATACCAGTAATTCAGTTGGGAGTAGCGACTGTTACCATGTTCCAGATCAAGTTGGCCGCCTCCCTCAAGTACTTAATTTAGTTTTTGATAAAGTTGATCTCTTGGGAAACAAAATTTGCCCTTTGATGGGGCTTAGTACTTTCAGGTGCAGGGACACTTGTGTCCCATCACTAGTGAACCTGTACTGTGGCAGTGGGAACGTTGTGTTTTCAAGTGAGGGACTTTCGCTGTATCTACACCACATTCTGCCATAGCATGAGTACAAAAATTAAATTCTCCTTTGGAACCATCTCCAATGAACTACTAAAACTCGGATTTGGAGTCGGATTTGAAATAAGTCTCATGGAGCATGGATTTTTTTTCCCCTTCAGTCCAGCATACATTTAACTGGTGTTACACAACTGAAGCATCAGTACGAATTACTAGAAACAGAATACAGGTAGTCCCCAGTTAACAAACGAGATAAGGAATGTAGGTTCATTGTTAACCTGAATCTGTTCTTAAAATCAGAACACTGTGCCATCTCTGTCCCCTGTACCTCCTCTGTGCCCCCTCTGCACCTGCTTATACAAGTTTAAAAGCCTTTTTTTATTTGAATTTTTTAAATCAATTTGCTCAAAACTACAAGTCTAATTTAAAAGAAAAAAATTTTTTTGACTTGTTCCCATAGAAACACAGAATCCATGCCGTTCGTATCGGCGGGTCGTTCATAAGTTGGGCGTTCGTAAGTCAGGGACTACCTGTACTACATTACAAGTTCCCTCTTCAGGTCTAGCCAACCACTTCAAATTTCTATAACACTTTTGCATTGTTTTATGGGTAGAAAATGTTTGGAAACTCGTGCAAAGCTAGCGCAGTTTTCTTATACTGTAAATAACTAATTTATTCTCAGAAGACATCCAGAAACCGTAAAGAAACACTTAATTGCTCAGATCTGCCCCAGTGTTTTAAGAGAAAACACAATGCATTTCCACTTAAAGAGACTCTAACAATTTTTTCAGCCTTAGTTCTTCTGTCCTAGGAGTTCCTATGCCTGTTCTAATGTGCTGGGGCTTACTGCAGCTCTTCCTAATTACACTGTCTCTGTAATAAATCAATGCATCTTTCCTCTGTCCTGTTTGTCGGGCTAAGGCTTTGATTGTGTGGAATGTGCAGGGCTGCTTGTGATTGGTAGAAGCGATACACACCCTCTGCAGGCCCCCTGCATACTCACACACTATGCTTAGCTGAGCCTATTAGAAGCTGGTTAGTTTGTTTGTAAACATTGCCTAAAACTGTTAATTACAAGCCAGGATTGCAGCAGAGAGTGGCAGAAACAGCACAGAGGGGCACAGGAGAAAAATCAGAGTTAGTACCTGCTAACGATGTTTTCAACAATCCTTCAGGGCAAAGGTGAGACGTAGCTCCTCCCAGGAACAGGAACAGACAGCACTTCCCCTATAAAAAAAGTCACATGTTAGTCCACCCTCAGTGCGTTTAGCCAAGTACCCGACAGGTGAACATTCCACTAACCCATAACCGTGCAACTATCAGACACAGACAATTAACACCCGGGTGGGATCGTTGCCCTGAAGGATTGTTGAAAACATCGTTAGCAGGTACTAACTCTGATTTTTCCCCACAATCCTTCAGGGCAAAGGTGAGACGATTAACAAGTAATACAACCTCAGGGTGGGACCAATGCTTGGAGAACGCTTCTACCAACCGCCTGGTCGTGTGCAGACATTGCATCAATTCGGTAATGACAGATGAACGTAGAAAAGCTTGACCACGTTGCTGCCTTACATATTTGCTCAGGCGAAGCCCCTGCATTATTATCCCAAGAAGCTGCCCTAGCTCTAGTAAAATGCGCTTTAAATGAGGCAGAAGCCTCACTTCCCATAACTCTGTAAGCTTCTATAATAGCTAACCTAACCCAATTAGCTATAGTAGATTTAGAAGCTCTTTGACCTACAGTTTTCCCTGAAATAAAACAGATAAGGAATCTATCTTCCTGGCATCTGCAGCTCTGTTCAAGTATTCCAGAACACATCTTCTAACATCTAATGAGTGAAAAATCCTCTCTTTTCCACAACTTGGATTCACACAGAAGGTAGGCAAAATATCCTGCGACCTGTGAAACCTAGACATAACTTTTGGACAAAACTTTAGATCCGTCTGTAATACTAACCTATCCTGAAAATAAGGACTTTTCATAGACAAGGCCTGTAGCTCACTAACCCTTCTGGCTGTAGTGATGGCTACTAAAAAATACCGTCTTTAATGTAAGAAATTTAAAAGAACTGTCCCCTAGCGGCTCAAAAGGACCTTTGGACAGCCCCTTTAATTCTAACGATAAATCCCAAGGAGAAACGTATGGCCTGTAAACTGGCAGTTTCCTAGATGGAGCCTTCCGAAATCTCAGTATTGGAGAGGAAGACAAGAGGATACCTGAAAAAGCAGATAAGGTAGCAATCTGCACCTTAAGCGTACTCACAGAAATATTTTTATCCCAACTGTCCTGGAGAAACCAGGACTGCTGGGACTGACAAGCTATCAAACTCAGATCCAGATAACCAAAGATGAAAAGTCTTCCAGTATTTCAGATAGATCCTCCTAGTAACTTCCTTACAGCTAGTAACCAATGTAGAGGCTGCCTTCTCAGATACTCCCAACTTTTTGAGTAAGACTAATTCAAGATCCAGACTAACAGATTCAATCTGCCTGGATGCGGATGCCACAGGTTCCCTTGTAGCAGTAGATCCGGCCTGCAAGGAAGTCTCCAAGGGTCTTCTGATGCTAACCTCCTGAGAGCTGAAAACCAGCTCTTTCTCGGTCACCAAGGTGCTATCAAAATCATCCAATTTTGACAACCTCTCCATTTGCTGATGACCGCCGGAATCAAATTGAGAGGAGGAAATGCATACAGAAGTGGAAAGTTCTATTCTTGAATGACCACATTCACCCCCCGGCTTTGATCTCTTGGATTGAGAGAAAAAAGTCTGAATCTGAGTATTGTCTTCTGTTGCAAACAGATCGATTGACGGTGTTCCGCATCGTTTTATGATTTCTGCGAAAACACCTCCTTGTTTAGAGACCATTCTGATGACAGAATCCTGCTTCTGTTCAGTTTGTCTGCATCTATATTGAATGTTCCCTTGAGATGAACAGCTCTCAAGGATGCCACATTCTTTTCTGCCCAAAACCAGATGTCCTCCGCTTCCTCCTGCAACAACAGGAATCGCGTGCCTCTCTGTTTGTTGATAAACGCTACTGCCGTAACGTTGTTCAACTGGATCAGAACATTGGACTGCAACAGTATTGATTGCACCTGAAATAAAGCCAGCCTTACTACTGTTAATTCCTTTCAATTGGATAACCTTTGAGACTCTGATTTTGTCCATTTCCCCTGAAAGGCTCTGTGAGCTATATAAGCTCCTCAGCTCCAGGCGCTTGCATCCGTAGTTATTACGTTGTCTACAGGCCCCTTCCAAGGCCTGCCCTTCACAAGGTAGGATTCCTCCAACCACTGCTGCAGAGACAACACACAGTTTGAGGGATTTTGACTTTGAAATCTAATGTTTGTGGACGACCGTCCCAATTATCTAGGAGGAACCTCTGTATCTTCCTGATATGCGCTAATGCCCAGGGAACTGCCACCATCGTAGATGACATTAACCCAAACAACGACAAAATCGTTCTTAGGGAAACTTTGTCTTCCCCTTGTGATGATTTCACTGCCAAACTCATCTTCAGAATCTTCCTGGGAGGAAGGAAAATCATCTGTTTTACTGAATCCACTAGTATGCCAAGAAACTGAGTTCTCTGACTTGGAATTAGAGAGGACTTCTCTGGGTTGATGATCCAACCTAGGAATCGGAGATGTTCCGATACCAGATCCAAATGGCCTTTCAGCTGTTCTGCTGAACTTCCTAGAATAAGCAAGTCGTCTAAATACGGAATGATTAAAATCGATTGTACCCTTAACGGAATTAATGCTTCTCCCAGAATTTTTGTGAACATTCTTGGGGCAGAAGTAATCCCAAACAGGAGGCAAACAAACTGGTAGTGTTCTACCATCCCATTTATTCTCACTGCAAAACTTAGGAATTTTTGTGATTTTTGGTGAATCGGCGCATGCCAATATGCATCTCTTAGATCCAGAGATGCCATAAAGGCTTCTGGAAACAATAACTTCCTTACTGATTCCATCCGAAAATGTTTCATAAACCGACTCAGGTTTGTTAGGTTCAGAATCAGGCACAGGATGAATTCCATTACTTTGTACAGCTCCACGGAATATGTTGGCGCTTTATAAATCAATAATATTATTATTAATTCTGTCTTAGCATGTTCTGCAATATGCTCAAAATCTCTGGAACAGAGTGGGATCTCTTAGGGCCTTTGAGATCACAAATCTTGATGGTGGAGGAAGGTCAAACTATTTGGAAACCAAACATTCTCTGGCGAATAAATGGATTTTTTACCACTTTTGCCCACCTAATAGAAAGTATCTTAGCCTTCCTCCCACCACCTGACACGAGTCATTGGGATTCTGACTGGGTCTCTAGAGCTTTAAACTTAAAGCCCCCTTTTCTGGACTTGTCAAAAGTCCACCTCCTGCCTTTACTTTGATCCTTAGAGGCATCCTTTTGATTACTCCTTGGCTTACGAAAAAATTGTTACCACAGTCTTCTGTTTAAGCAAAATTTTTATTTTTATTTGAGCTGAATCCAGCTCTGGACCAAACAACAATTCACCTGAAAGAGGGACACCACACAGCCTGTTTTTGGATGAGATATTACAATCCCATATTTTAAGCCACAAGGCTCTAAGAGAAACATTAGAGCAATGGGCCTGGCTGTAAACCTAATTGCTTCAGCAGAAGCATCTGCTAATTATGCAGCAGTTTAAATGAGAATAGCAATAGAACTCAACAATTGCTAACCAGGTGCACCAGCCAGTATGTTAGCTTTGAGCTGAATAATCCACAGCTCCAAAGTTGTGGCCACACATGTAGAGATAAAAGCCAGCCTAGCCTCCCAAGACCTTTTCAAATAAACATCCACCTATTAAGTGGATCCTTCAGCTTTGTATAATTGATAATGAATAAACAAAACAGCTACTACATCCTCAATACAGAATTTAAACTTTGAAACAGATTCAGATTCTATTTCTCTAGCGTCTGAATCCTCAGAACTAGCTGCAAACTCAGCCTGACTAATATCAACTTCAGTCACAGATACTCCAAATACAGCAACCTGAGAAGTGGATGGATTAGCATTCAATAATGAGGACTTAATTGATTCCAATGAAGCATTAATCTCCTCTCTAAAGGATTTAATGTATCCTGAACAGAGTGACCCGGCTCCTCCCCTACAACCCTCTGTATGCACAACTGACAGAGTTTTTGCATAGGGCAACATAAAATTGCACAAAGGGCATGTTTCATCATTAGGAGGATGCCTATGCTTATCTGCAGCAGCAGCAGATTTAGCAGAAGCCTTAGTATTGGCATAAACAACAACACAAGGCATGTAACTCTGCTCACACATATAGCACAATCAGCCCAGAAAGAGAAACCATTATCTCACCTTTTGGGCGGCCTGGTTGCTCTCAATCCTCAGCGTCTGACATGCTTCCAGCTGACACATCCAGCGCAGGACAAACTCTCTCTGAGCAACGGTGCTACAGGCCCACGCAGCTTCCCCTTGAAACATACCTGGCCTGCCGCGAATGGATGAGTGGCGGCCCGGAAGCTGCAGAGAGAGTAATGAGCCGGCACTACAAATTGTTACCTTCGGCATACCCGCCGGAAAGTACGCATCCGGACGCGGCCAAGCGTCCTAATGGCCACAATGCGCTCCACGCTGCACATGGCCGCCAGCTTACCTCCGTCCTGCTCACTCCGCCGCAAGGCCGCCAAGGGGAACCCACGCCTTCCACACTTGCTCTCCCTGGCAGCGGGAGAGAAAGGTAGGCAAACCCCAGTAAAGATCCAGCCTGGGGCGCACGGCCAGACTGCTTCAGTACCACAGTCTCAGCCACCCAGAAGGATCCACCTGCAGCCCAGCACACAGGCTTCACCCAGAGGGGAGATGCCGACCTGCCTGGACGCAGGAACAAACAGCACTGAGGGTGGACTAACCATGTGACTTTTTTATAGGGGAAGTGCTGTCTGTTCCTGTTCCTGGGAGGAGCTACGTCTCACGTTTGCCCTGAAGGATTGTGGGGAAAATAAGGAATAGAATGGTATGCTTTTTAGTGTAAGAATATTAGAGTACAGATTCTCTAATTTGTTAATATACAGTATATTTACATTAAAGGTTGAGAAAGGTAAAAGACAATTTGCAGTTTGAGAGTACATAGCCAGAACATTTTAAGATGTGAAAGGTTATGGGTACATATCATTGAGTGTTCTACCACCCTACAGTATGTAGTGCACTCAGAGCTGCCTCACTTTCAAGACTTCTAAGTTTAGAGCAAGGTTCTTTTTCAGAAAATGTGTAGTCACGAAATAAATGCAAGAAAAGTACATACAGTACAGAATACTTACTTGACAAACAAATTTCTTGTCCGGAGAATTTCTGCTGAAAGGCTTCGGGAAAATGTAAAAATTAAATGATTTCGTAACATATCTAAAAATAGAAGAAATGAGGAAAAATCATCACTATACAGCTAAACACACAGACATTTACAAAACTGAAAGACTAAAATTAGAAGGAAAAAAAAACAAAAACAAAAACAAAAAAAAAACAAAAAAAAAAAACACTTACTTGGCATCAGCATTTTCATATTTAAAAGTGCATAGACCAAACTGAAACAGCAAAAAGTCCATAGAGTGCTGAAAAATTAAAAACATGAAGCATTTTAACATTTGATTTAATCTACCATGTCAAAATGCATTTATAGACTCAAAGGAAGCTAGGCCTCTAATGCAGTCACCTTTCAAAAATTGTAGTAACACAAGCATTTCTATGCATGTTTTCACACGTCCTAGTAGGTTTATATAACAGCTTTAGTGTGGAGTGTGTTTTAAAGTGATTGCAGTCAAACAAAAAAAATGCACAAGTGTAAACATTGCACAAACTTACATGCATTGCCCATAGTGGCTGTATGCAGCTGAGCCATGCCTGTACCAGCGGAGCGGCTGTATGCAGCTGAGCCATGCCTGTACCAGCGGAGCGGCTGTATGCAGCTGAGCCATGCCTGTACCAGCGGAGCGGCTGTATGCAGCTGAGCCATGCCTGTACCAGCGGAGCGGCTGTATGCAGCTGAGCCATGCCTGTACCAGCGGAGCGGCTGTATGCAGCTGAGCCATGCCTGTACCAGCGGAGCGGCTGTATGCAGCTGAGCCATGCCTGTACCAGCGGAGCGGCTGTATGCAGCTGAGCCATGCCTGTACCAGCGGAGCGGCTGTATGCAGCTGAGCCATGCCTGTACCAGCGGAGCGGCTGTATGCAGCTGAGCCATGCCTGTACCAGCGGAGCGGCTGTATGCAGCTTCGCCATGCCTGTACCAGCGGAGCGGCTGTATGCAGCTTCGCCATGCCTGTACCAGCGGAGCGGCTGTATGCAGCTTCGCCATGCCTGTACCAGCGGAGCGGCTGTATGCAGCTTCGCCATGCCTGTACCAGCGGAGCGGCTGTATGCAGCTGAGCCATGCCTGTACCAGCGGAGCGGCTGTATGCAGCTGAGCCATGCCTGTACCAGCGGAGCGGCTGTATGCAGCTGAGCCATGCCTGTACCAGCGGAGCGGCTGTATGCAGCTGAGCCATGCCTGTACCAGCGGAGCGGCTGTATGCAGCTGAGCCATGCCTGTACCAGCGGAGCGGCTGTATGCAGCTTCGCCATGCCTGTACCAGCGGAGCGGCTGTATGCAGCTTCGCCATGCCTGTACCAGCGGAGCGGCTGTATGCAGCTTCGCCATGCCTGTACCAGCGGAGCGGCTGTATGCAGCTTCGCCATGCCTGTACCAGCTGAGCGCTGTATGCAGCTTCGCCATGCCTGTACCAGCTGAGCGCTGTATGCAGCTTTGCCATGCCTGTACCAGCTGAGCGGCTGTATGCAGCTTTGCCATGCCTGTACCAGCTGAGCGGCTGTATGCAGCTTTGCCATGCCTGTACCAGCTGAGCGGCTGTATGCAGCTTTGCCATGCCTGTACCAGCTGAGCGGCTGTTTGCAGCTTTGCTATGCCTGTACCAGCTGAGTGGTTGTATGCAGCTTTGCCATGCCTGTACCAGCTGAGTGGCTGTATGCAGCTTTGCCATGCCTGTACCAGCTGAGTGGCTGTATGCAGCTTTGCTATGCCTGTACCAGCTGAGTGGTTGTATGCAGCTTTGCCATGCCTGTACCAGCTGAATGGCTGTATGCAGCTTTGACATGCCTGTACCAGCTGAATGGCTGTATGCAGCTTTGCCATGCCTGTACCAGCTGAGTGACTATACGCAGCTTTGAAACCCCCACTGTTAAGATCACTGTGAATTGACTTAAATTCACAAAAGTTAGTTGGTTTACTTGAAATAAACCCTTAAAGCTAAACTAAAGGGTTTGCCTACTTTTCAACAATAGTGGACTTTTACTTTATAAGACCCTTAAAGCACAAGTCATCCATGACTTCTCTATTGACAGTAGAAGTGATACTTTTTTGTATTCATTTTCTATGTATACCCATGCTCTATATTTAAATTGCTGCCACCCCATACAAACAACCCCCCCCCCCTTCAGTTTCTCTTGCAGCATCCATAATCTAATCCTGTGGTAGGAAGAAGAAACTTTCAGTTTGGCACTGCTTGTATGCTATTTGTGTGTATTCAAAGAGTCAAAGAACAATTCAGATTAGCATCAGTGACATCACACATACTGGCACATGTTCAGAGGCTAACTGTTGGTGCTATTGAATGACTGCAATTTTCACACAGTTGCTTTTTTTAATGAAAGCTGTGACACCCGCACCAGTATGTGTGAGGTCACTGTTGATGAACTGTTATTCTTTAACTACACACAAGTAAATAGGATGCAAGCAGTGCCAAACTGAAAGTTTCTTCCCGCCATGTGAACTCCTCTATGTAGAGTAAAGTCCCTGGTAACTGGCACCAGCGGGGGATCACCTGATGCCAGTTACAAGTACTTGCCTAAAAAGCAAAAGCCACTACATACTTACTGAGCCTCCAGCAACATCTTCAAAGCTTCCTGGCCGACCTAATACTTTGAGGGAGTGGGGAAACTTACAAATGTCTCACCTAATACTAAGGTGGGGTGGAGGAGATGATTGTGAAGTGCTGCAGAAGATGTTACTGCTATTTGTTGTTACCAGAGTACATAGTCATGTACAGAGTGTCCTCAGTCTGATGTCCTACCACATTATTAATATAGCACCAACATCTTCAGCAGCGCTTTACAGAGTACATTCATGTCATTGTCCCTCACAGCTCATACTCTTACTCCTACCACAGTCCTAGTGCAATGTCCTACCATATTATGCATTTATAACAGCAGCGATATCTTCTGCACACAAGATAATATATACACATATGGCACAGTGGCTGGAGAAAGAAGGAAAAAGCTGGATGGCACAGTAAACTTACCAACATATGGCTACACAGTCCCCTAGAATGCAGTAACAAACTGACATCTGACAAGTACATTATAGCAAACGTACATTATTATTTATTGAAACAGTACTAAGCAACACATGTGATTTGTAAAGTATCAAAATTTTAAAGTTCGCTCCATTAGAAGACATTCCAAGTTCTTAGACTGCTTTACCTTTTTCAGTTTTTGGTATCTTTCTTCAGGAGTGTCAAAGCCATTTGTTAAAGTGCTAACGGATGGGCCATCACTTATCCCTAGAATTTGATTACAAATAAAAAATAAATAAAATAATGATTAGATAGCCCTGTACAAATATGGGTACTAAAAAAAAAAAATACAAGTCAGAAAATGAATATAAAAACATCAAACCAGCACACAGTGCTGAAAAAGGAAAAAACAAAAACAACGCTCTTATTGAGCAATCATGTCCACAAAGATACCGACAATTGTTCGGGGGCCTCGCAGGATCCCCCTTCATCAAGGCGTACCACACGCTCATATTTTACATACAGCATACTGACTATAAAGTACACATAAACAATGAATGTCTGAAGTGTAAAGGGGCATCTGGAACATCATCTGAATTTACTTTATGATGAGTTAAAGCGTACCCAAACCAAACATTTTTTTTAATTCAAAATATTTAGTTGCATTATTCTGACACATACAAAGATAAATAAACACGCTTTCAAGCCTATGAGCATTTCAGTGCATGCTTTTCACCCTTCTCTTTGCATAACTAGGGTTATACAGGTGGCAGCCATTAGCAATTCCTCCTTTGCCGGACACCACCTACTCCACCAGTTTGCCGGATTCTGGATTATGAAAGGAAGGGAGGGGTTCCTCCAATAAATGTAAAATATTTTAGATTTGTCATCATGCAGCTGACAAAAGGCTGCTATTTATTATTATAATTTAGAAAATAGATTTTATTCCTGAAATCTTGTATTTTAAATTTGGGTCCACTTTAACAGCATTTAACTCACTACCCAAGGTCAAGCCAAATATTCAAGGTCATTGATGGCACCCCCTTTGTAATACTTAAAATGCATAAGGCTGCGTCCGCTTCCGGACACATTGTTAGCTTGCGAGTAGATAGGCTTGCTAACCAAACAGAACAGAGGCGCCAAAAGAATAAAATGAGATAAAAATGTTTAAAAATCGGGGGGGGGGGGGGGGGGGGGGGGGGGGTGATGGGTGGATCCACCTCTCCCGTAGACAAACAAGCGTAGATGTTGATTTTTCAACATATATAGGATTTTTATTCATACACTCCAGATAATATTGCAACGCGTTTCGCGGGTTCAACCCACTTCATCAGGCTATGAGAACGGAGTATAACACTTGTGTGTAGGGTCTGTCAGCTTAGCGCCTCTAGATAGATGTGTCTATATATGTGGAAAAATCAACATCTACGCTTGTTTGTCTACGGGAGAGGTGGATCCACCCATCACCCCCCCCCCCCCCCCCCCCCGATTTTTAAACATTTTTATCTCATTTTATTCTTTTGGCGCCTCTGTTCCGTCTACACAAAATTTGTCCACCCTTGGTGGAGGGGTTTGGCCCCCTTCTTTCCTTACTACAGAGAGCGACTTCTTAATCCTGAGTGGGGACAGGTCTAATCTCCTCACCTGCTTATATAGTGGTTGCCTGGAAGGCAACCTATGTTTGTGAGTATAAACTTGTTATACTATCACATTTTCATTTTTACGAAACATACTGCACCATATTGGGCTCTCGGTGTTCCCCTCCCTTACTTATCTTACAAGCTTGCTAACCAAACAGCTCTTCCATTGATGCAATTGACAGACCTTTCTTGCCCTGAAGAACGGACTTTTGTGTCCCGAAACTTTGGTTTTGTGTCTGCACCAACAAACACTTATGAATATTGAGGAAATGCTATACTTGTCATATATTCTTATAATTAGGGGGTTGCTGCCACAATGCACCCCACAAGTGTCCTAACTGCTTCTCTTTGACCCTACAGTACAAGTTAAAGCCACATCCATGTCCTCAGGTAAGTTTGTTTACAAGCATCTTGACAGGCTATGTACGATAAGGTATGAAAAAAAACGGTAAAGCACTGACAAGTCTGTAAATTTGTTACTGTAGTCTGGCTTTGGAGATCTCCCCAACATATACCTGAATATTTGATTTGTATATTTTATATAGTTTCATAGTTTGCTAAAAAATTTGCAAGGATAATGATAGTATACTATTCTGTGATCACTGATCATCCATCTCTTCTCTGCAATAAGAGACTGGACACAGTCAGTTTTCCTACTGGAGTGCACACTTTCTACACTCTTCTAACACTAGTTTAAAATGTTAAATACATTTCTTTAAAGCATCTGTCTTAACAGTAAAACACTATAAATTGGTCTATTCCTATATCACTCATTCACAATAGTCAATTTTAATATGATCGCCTTTGGACTAGTCCAGCTCCTCCTCATGAGGCATTCTAAGGATTCCCTTTATTTTTTTAAAGCACGCCCTGAACAGCAGTGGTCCAGTCCAGGTGTCAGAATAGTGGCCCAAGAATAGGCAGCCTGGTTAACATCTTTGTATCGGTTCTTTTCAGGAAGTGCCTTTGACAAAAGAAGGAGCTGGACTAGTCAAAAATCTGAGATTAATAGTATGTACTGTGACAGTGGCATACGAAGAATTTATAGTGGATTATACCCTGGGACACATACAGATCTAAATATGTATGCATGCACATGCATTTTAAAATTTACAACCACAACATTAGTAGTACCTTAATATGTGTATAAATGAATCAACCACTTAAAAATGATGTAGGTTTAAAAAAGTGTACCTGAGACAAATACTGTCCCAGGATTCAAACTTACCTGGGGCTCCCTCCAGCCCTCTTTAGGCCATTCTGTCCCTTGCCGTCTCCCCGGGCCGATCCGGTGCCCCACTGGACAACCTGGTACATTGGCTCAGTCTCTGTCATGCATGAACTGAGATGGACATAGTATTGGCACTCTCCTAAAAGGCGTATGATCTTGACCATCACCTTCTGTATAGAACAAATTATTTGCATCTCATTGACCATCTCTAGTAGTAAGCTTTTACCGCTGAAACATCAGCAGTACATAGACTGCACAATGTGGTTTCCATCCTTGCGTTGCGGCTCACCACTGAATTTAACCGCATGGTTGTGTGAATGCACCCTAAAGGAAGCCTGAACTGAGAGAACGTGTTAATCACACCTCCCCAATCCAGTATCCTGTGACTTTCAAAGTAAAACAAACCTGAAAACTCTCCATCTATAGCCAAGAAATCTGCCTCCTCAATTGCTTCATAGACTTTTGGTAACTGGTCCTTAAAATCTAAAAAAACAAAAAACAAAAAAAAAAAAAAAAAGAAGTTAGAATACCAACAATTAAGAACACATTTAATGACTTTAGCAACAGAAATACGATTCACACACGAAAATATTGGCACTCCTGGGATTTATCTGAACCCTCAAGTACACGAGAAGCAACTGCTAACCAGTTGCTCATTTACTTGTGTTCAGAATTAAACCTGGTAGCAACAGTATCTCACTGACCGCTAACTAAAAATAACTGGCATGCGCATGAATTAAAACATTTCAATACTGTACAAATTTTATTTGCCATCTTAACACTTTCAAAAAGGAATACAACAGAAAGGCCCACAAGACAACCCACTCCAGCTTTCACACCCTTCAGTTTCGACACAACACCCCCCCCCCCCCCCGCCTTCTTAAAGTGTACCCGAGAGCCAGGTAGCATATGAAGTAATAGGTAAATTGTAATGCAGTAGAACTTTCCAATGCTCCCATTCAATTACAAATGTAACAAGATTTTCTTGTCTCCTTGCTTTATACCCCTAAAAGCAGCTGAAATCACCACCCCTAATCAGATTTGGTAGGTCAATGAGGCTCTGTTCCCACTAGAATGTAGAACGGACTGTCCTCCACTCATTGCTAATCAGAGAGGGAACACCTAAGTTATACACAGTAGCTGTTCACAATGGTCACATCGCCACGGATCCGTTGCAGCAAGCAGACCAAACTTCTGTGCAATCCGCTATAATCCCAAGCCAGGCGGATGTGTTCTCTCATATACCCTATGGGGGAACATAGGGTATATGAGAGATCCCTGCAGGCCCATCAGAGCAGACATTACCCTGTCCCCTCCAGTTGGCCGCACGTGATCAGAATCAGAATCTTTATTTCGCCAAGTGCGACCGAAGTCGTACCCGGAATTGGTTGTGGTTCACATGGCATTGGGAATAGAACAAAGACAGAATTGACACCAAGACAAACACTGTGAAAAACGAGCAAAAGACAGGCAGGCAGTACATGAGAAAATAATCGATGTACTACATGCAGTTCGCCCCCAAATAGTCCGCACCAGGGAGTGGACTCGTCTAGCCCCGGGGATGCATAACATCACGCAGCGCCTTGAATTGAGTTGTTCTTAGAAGTGTATCAGGGTGACGGCTGGGTTACTTAGGAATGGGCTCCCGTGTGCCCAGTCCTAGAGTCTTTGAGCTGAGTGGGGCAAGAGTGCCCCTGGAGTGGCAGGAGTTCAGCAGGAGGGCTGCTTGAGGAAAAAAGATGTCCCGTCGCCTGTTTTTGGGCGGATGGTTCTGAAGAGATAGCCCGATGGAAGGAGCTTGAAGAAACGGAAGCCTGGGTGAGAGGGGTCCAGGGAAATCTTGTCAGCCCTTTTCTTTAATCTAGCGGTATAGAGGAGGTCTAGGGGTGGCAGAGGGGAGCCGATGACCCTTTCTGCAGAGCTGATGACTCTGAAGTTTATACTTATCCCTGGCAGTTGCTCCTGCATACCACACGATAATGGCGGAGCAAAGGGTGGCTTTAATAGTGGCAGTGTAGAAACTGGACAGCAGCTTATGTGGCATACTGAATTTTTTCAGTTGGCGTAGGAAGAACAGTCTCTGCTGAGCCTTCTTCTGGATTTTGGAGGTGTTCTGCCCCCACCTTAAGTCACTAGTCAATGCTCCAAGGAACCTAACGCTAGATACCCTGGACACTTCAGTCTCGTTGAGGAGGACTGGTTGTAGCGTGGGTGGGTGTCTCCTAAAGTCCAAAATCAGTTCCACTGTTTTTGCTGCGTTTAAAACAAGATTTTTGGCCTCACACCATCTACAGATTCTCTCGATCTCGCTGTGATAGTCTTATTCCCCCTCCCTGCCAATGAGCCCGATGATGGTAGTGTCATCTGCGAATTTGATGACCTTTACGGAGTCAGCGGATAATGTACAGCTGTTGGTGTACAGTGAGAACAGGAGAGATGACAGAACACATCCCTGCGGTGTGCCTGTGTTTGTAGTTCTCACACTGGAGAGGCAGTTGCCAAGCTTCACCTGTTGTGTCCTGTTGGAGAGGAAGTCCTTAACCCACACGCAAAGTGTGGAGTCGACTCCGAGGTGTGCAAGGTTGTCTGGATGTTTGGGCAGATCGTATTGAATGCAGAGCTAAAATCCAGGAACAGGATCCTGACGTAGGAGTATGGTCTATCGAGGTGTTCCATGATGTACGCCAGACTGATGTTAATGGCGTCTACAGATCTGTTAGCCCTGTATGCAAACTGGTGTGGATCGAGGAGAGAGTTGGTGAAGTGCTTCAGGTGGGCGACAACCAGACGTTCAAAGATCTTCATGATGATGGGGGTGAGGGCCACGGGTCTGAAGTTATTGTGTTCCATGAGTCCTGCCTTTTTTGGGACCGGTATGATTGTGGACCTTTTGAGACAGGAGGGGACTCTGCCTACCATCAGGGACCTATTGAATAGTGAGGTGAACGTGGGGGCTAGCTGGTCTGCACAGGTTCTCAAGCAAGTAGGAGACATTCCGTCCGGACCGGCTGCCTTCCTGGGGTTGAGTCTGCGGAGGTGACAGAGTACGTCTGCTTCTCGGACTGCTACTGGCACTAGGCCGTCGTAGACCTTCGACAGAGAGGGCTCTAACGAGGGTGCTGGGTCAGCCGGCTGCTTCGGATGATGTTCAAACCTACAGTAGAACTCATTGAGTTCCTCCGCCAGTGTAGTGCTGGGGGTTGCATGCTGAGGGGATGGTTTGAAGTTTGTAGCTGCTCTGAGGCCTTTCCACACTTCACGTGGGTTGCTTGACTGGAGGCAGTGCCCCAGCTTGTCGGAGTAGGCCCTTTTTGCAGCATGCAGTTCGCGAGTAAGGGCGTTCTTTGCCGCCCTGAACTCATGGGTGCCGTGCTTGTGCACTCCTTCCTTGATTTTCCGGAGTCGGCGCAACTTGCTATTAAACCACGGCTTATTAGGAAGACCTTGAAGGACTTTGTGGAGACACATCTCCTCACAAAAACTGATGTAGGAGGTGAGGTTCTCCGCCCATTCCTCCAAGGAGGGTGCTTCCAGGGCCGACCAGTCAGTGCAGTCGAGGCAGGCCTGAAGCTCCAGCTTAGCCTCATCCGTCCACCTTTTGACAGTCTTGACAGCAGGTTTAGTGGTTTCAAGATGCCTTCTGTAGGTGGGAATCAGGTGGATTAGGCTGTGGTCGGAGTTCCCCAGGGCAGCAGCTTGAGTGGCCTTATACGCATTCTTTAAGGCCATGTAGCAGTGGTCCAGAGTGTTGTGGTTCCTGGTGGGGCAGGAGATATGTTGCTTGTAGCGGGGCATCTCCTGTCGTAGATTTGCGCTGTTGAAGTCACCGAGGATGGCGAAGAAAGCCTCTGGGTAGGCAGTTTCCCACTGAGAGATGCTGTCGCTGAGTACACCCAGGGCATCCTTCGTATTTGCGTTGGGGGGGAAGGGGATGGATGTAGACCCAAATGAGCACGATGCAGGTGAACTGCCTGGGGGAATACTGTGGCCTGCAGATGATGGCTATGAACTCAACGTCTGGGGTACAAACTTTCCTGAGGATGGTGGTACTGGAGCACCAGGTGGTGTTCACGTAGAAGCATATGCCGCCACCTCTTTTCTTCCCAGAGAGTGCTTGTTTCCGGTCTGCATGAAGGAGGATGTAGCCTGGCACCGCAATGGAGTTGTCAGGAATGCCATCATTCAGCCAGCTCTCCGTAAAGCAGAGAACCAGGGTGCTGCTGCTGATCGAGGGCTTACTGCCAAGTAGTAGGTGCAGTTCGTCGACCTTGTTACGGAGTGAGCAGACGTTCCCTAGCAGGATGGCAGGGATGGGAGAGCGTAGGCCTTTCCTCTTGAGTCTCACCCTGGCTCCTGCCCTTTTCCCTCTGTGGCGGTGTTTACTATGGGAGTGGTCTGTGCCACGGACCAGGTGGGTGATGTGCGCGCTGACTGCCTTCCACAGAGGAGAGTCCGTAGGGGGTCCCTAGCGAGGAGGGGATCCCTGGCGAAGGGGTCCCATTTCAGGAGCTCCTCTCTGGACAGGGTGACAGTGCACGGTTTTGCCTGGGGGGGGGGGGGGGGTTGGACGAGGATGGCGCATGGCACAGCCCAGGGATGCGGTTCCGTTAGTGCGGTGATCAGGACAATACAGCAGCAGAGATCAGTTCAGCATGACAAGCATGGGGGTGCAATGAACAGCACTGCAGTGCAGCACAGCACAGGGGAGCACTGTTCAGTACAGCAGAACAGCACAGGGAAGCACCAACTCAGACAAGCAGCCATTTCACCTGTGATGCCCAGAATGCCGCAGATCAGCCAGGGTGCTGTGTGCAGAGTACAGAGTGGCAGTTTAGCACAGGGATACCTAAGCAGATCAGCACATGGGAGCACAGTACAATAAGCAGTTCAGCCCCATGGGAGCCAGTTCAGCACATGGGAGCACAGTACAGTAAGCAGTTCAGCCTAGCACAGTAAAATAAAGCAGTTCAGCACAGCAGAGCAGCCAGGGCTACACAGAAGTAGCTGGAACTCACCCTGTGTTGCAGCATCCTTTGCATCAAGGCCAGCAGTGGGTGGTGGAGGCAGGATCCTTTGGTGCAGTAGTGTGACACGAGGCTTGTGTTGTGGTAGGCCCAGGGAACACGTGGTGCGAGGCCCAGGGGAGCGGTGGTAGTGGCCAGCGGTGAGCGAGGCCCCGGGACCGTGTGATTGACGTCCCCGGGGGAGCTGCAGTAGTAGCCGGCAGAGAAGTGTGGAGGAGGCCGGAGCGGGTTCAGCGTCCGGCGCCAGTCCCACGGTCACGTGGGGGGGGGGGGGAATAGGCAGCAGGCTCCCTGCGTTCAGCGATGGTTCAGCGTTTTGGGACCTGGCAGAGCCACGTGGCACGGCGGCAAGAATGAAGGACAGCCCGGCAGCTGGGATGGAAGCTGCCCGGGAGCAGAGATGGAGGGTTTGCTTGGAGGCGGGCCCTGCACAGCTAGCGAGGAGGTAGCATGCAGCTGTGCTGGCTGACGGTGGTGGACAGGAGACACATGGGTGCCGGAGGTGTTGCGACCTGAGTCCTGAGATGCGGGTCGCGGCTTTGCTTAGAGGTGTACTTGATGCCCACGGGTCGCGGCTTTGCTGAGGGGTGTTCTTCCGGACGAGGGCCCGAGGCAGGTGCTTCTAGGCGCAGGGTGGCTGCATCATCAATCAGGGGAGAAGCTGGAGGTCGGATGCAGAGCGGAGCAGTTGCCGGTGCTGTAAGCGCTCGGTGGCTGTGCGCACAGCTATTCTATGTACTCAAACTAGACTAAGACTAACAATGACGATAAACTAAGACTACTAACTACACTATAGACTATATAACTGCACTACAGCTAACTAAACTACGCAATAAAACAAAAAAATTGAAAAGTTGACGGAGCCGATGTGACCGAGGCGTCCACCTACGGCGCCATCTTGATATCACAAATGCAAAAGACAAGTGGAAACTGAGCCCGAGTGATACCCAACAGCTGATTAGATGGGTAATCAATGATTGCTTTCTGAATCAGATTTATCCCATTAAAGGACAACTTTAACAAGTAGAAAATGAAGGCTGCCATATTTATCTCCTTTTAAAGTGGATCCAAACTAAAAATACAAAATTTCAGAAATAAAATATATTTTCGAAATAATAATAAATAGCAGCCTTTTTTCAGCTGCATGATAAATATAAAATATTTTACATTTAATGGAGGAACCCCTGCCTTCCTTTCATTTTGCCGGGACAGAAACCGGCAAACTGGTGAGTAGCAGGTGTCTGGCAAAGGAGGAATTGCTAATGGCTGCCACCTGTATAATCCTAGTTATAAAAGAGAAGGGTGAAAAGCATGCACGGAAATGCTCATAGGCTGGAACAAGCAGGGCTGTGGAGTCTGTACAAAAATCTTCCGACTCCAACTCCTCAGTTTCTGAAACCACTACTCCCAACTCCGGGTACCCAAAATTGCTCAGACTCTGACTCCTTAGTCTAATACTTAACAGGGCTGTGGATTTTGTACAAAAATCATGCGACTCCTGACTCAGACGCCTCAGTTTCTGAAACCACGACTCAACTCAACTCCGGGTGCCCAAAATTGCCCAGACTCCAACTCCATAGCCCTGGGAACAAGTGTTTATCTTTGTATGTGTCAGAGTGGTGCAACTAAATATTTTTAATTAAAAAAAAAGTGTTTAGTTTGGGTCCACTTTAAGCAATACCAGTTGTCTGGCTATCCTGCTAATCCTTTACCTCTACTAATTTTAGCCTTATGCTGCATAAACACTTGAGATAAAAGTCTTCTGAAAAGGCAAAATCACAGACCAATTTTACTCCATTCCATGTAGTATGAGATCCATACTCTACACAGTCTATTCTATGGAGCTGAACTCCCCATCAGATAAAACCTTTGCAAAATGCTGCACACAAAGATGCCCGTACACATTCAAAAGATTATTATCTGCAAAAGATCTGTTCCTGCAAAAGATCCATTCATAGTCTATGAGATCTGCAGATCATCATACACACCTTGTTTAACAGGCAATCATCTGCAGATCAGATCCCCCAGGATGGATTTTCAAATCTGCAGATGATTGCCAGATATGCAGATGAAGTCTGTTAAACAAGGTGTGTATGAGGATCTGCAGATCTCAGACTATGAATGCATTTTGAAGGAATGGATCTTTTGCAGGAAGAGATCTTTTGAATGTGTACGGGCATCTTTGTGTGCAGCATCTTGCAAAGATTTTATCTGATGGGGAGTTCAGCTCCATAGAATAGACTGTGTAGAGTATGGATCTCATACTACATGGAATGGAGTAAAATTGGTCTGTGATCTTGCCTTTTCCAAAGACTTATCTCAAGTGTGTATGCAGCATTAGACCCTAAACAAGCATGCAGCAGATCAAGCGTTTGACAATGTCAGATCTGGCAATATTAGCTGCATGCTTGTTTCTGGTGGTGCTCCGACACTACTGCAGCCAAATCGATCAGCATGGATGCCAGGCAACTGGTATTGTTTAACCACTTGCCGACCGCCTTAAGCCGATGGGCGGCGGCAAGGGCTGGGCCCAAATGACCGCAATACGCCCATCGGCGGTGGCGGCCGTGGTTATGCGGCGATCGCGTCATTCGTGACGCGATCAGCCGCCGGCGACTGGCTCCGCCGCCCCCGCGCTGTAACCCGCCGGCCGCTCGGAAGCGCCGGCGGGTTACTAGCACCCCTATCGCCGCACGGAAAGTGTATAATAGGCTTTGTAATGTATACAAAGCCTATTATACAGGCTGCCTCCTGCCCTGGTGGTCCCAGTGTCCGAGGGACCACCAGGGCAGGCTGCAGCTACCTTAGTCTGCACCCAAGCACACTGATTTCTCCCCCCTGCCCCTGATCGCCCACAGCACCCCTCAGACCCCCCCCCCTGCCCACCTCCCAGACCCATATTTACACCCAATCACCCCCCTAATCACCCATCAATCACTCCCTGTCACTATCTGTCAACGCTATTTTTTTTTTTAACCCTAAACTGCCCCTTGCTCCCTCCTGATCACCCCTCACCCCCTCCCCAGACCCCCCCCCCCCCGTGTACTGTATACCTCTATCCCCCTCTAATAACCTACTGATCACCTGTCAATCACCCATCAATCACCCCCTGTCACTGCCACCCAATCAGCCCCTAACCTGCCCCTTGCGGGCAATCTGATCACCCACACCAATAGATCGCCCGCAGATCCGACGTCAGATCACCTCCCAAGTGCAGTGTTTACATCTGTTCTCTACCCTAAACACCCACTAATTACCCATCAATCACCCCACCAATCACCCCCTATCACCACCTGTCACTGTTACCCATCAGATTAGACACTAACCTGCCCCTAGGGCACCCAATCACCCGCCCACACCCTCAGACCCCAGCCCTGATCCCCTTGCCAGTGCATTGCTTGCATCCATTTCCCCCCCCTCTAATCACACCTTGAGACACCCATCAATCACCTCCTGTCAGCACCTGTCACCCCCTAGCACACCTACTCATCAGATCAGGCCCTAAATTGCCCCGTGTGGGCTCCTGATCACTCGGCCAAACCCTCAGATCCCCCTCAGACCCCCTTCCGATCACCTCCCCAGTGCATTGATTGCATCTATTTTCTCCTCTAACCACCCCCTGAGAAACCCATTAATCACCTCCTGTCACCCCCCCTAGCACTCCTATCCATCAGATCAGGCCCTGTCATCTAAAAGGCCACCCTGCTTATGACCGGTTCCACAAAATTTGCCCCCTCAGACCACCTGTCATCAAAATTTGCAGATGCTTATACCCCTGAACAGTCATTTTGAGACATTTGGTTTCCAGACTACTCACGGTTTAGGGCCCGTAAAATGCCAGGGCAGTATAGGAACCCCACAAGTGACCCCATTTTAGAAAAGACACCCCAAGGTATTCTGTTCGGTGTATGACGAGTTCATAGAAGATTTTATTTTTTTGTCAAAAGTTAGCAGAAATTGATGTTTATTGTTTTTTCACCAAGTGTCATTTTTCACTAACTTGTGACAAAAAATAAATTCTTCTATGAACTCACCATACACCTAACAGGATACCTTGGGGTGTCTTCTTTCTAAAATGGGGTCACTTGTGGGGTTCCTATACTGGCATTTTAGGGGCCCTAAACCATGAGGAGTAGTCTAAAAAACAAATGCCTCAAAATGACCTGTGAATAGGACGTTGGGCCCCTTAGCGCATCTAGGCTGCAAAAAAGTGTCACATGTGGTATCGTCGTACTCAGGAGAAGTAGTATAATGTGTTTTGTGGTGTATTTTTACACATACCCATGCTGGGTGGGAGAAATCTCTCTGTACATGGACAATTGTATGTAAAAAAAAAAATCAAATTGTCATTTACAGAGATATTTCTCCCACCCAGCATCTGTATGTGTAAAAATACACCACAAAACACATACTACTTCTCCTGAGTACGGCGATAACACGTGTGGCACTTTTTTGCACCCTAACTGCGCTAAGGGGCCCAAAGTCCAATGAGTACCTTTAGGATTTCACGGGTCATTTTGCGACATTTGGTTTCAAGACTACTCCTCACGGTTTAGGGCCCCTAAAATGCCAGGGCAGTATAGGAACCCCACAAATGACCCCATTTTAGAAAGAAGACACCCCAAGGTATTCCGTTAGGAATATGGTGAGTTCATAGAGGAGTTTTTTTTTTTTTTGTTACAAGTTAGCGGAAATTGATTTTAATTGTTTTTTTTCACAAACTTGTAACCAAAAAAAAAAAAAACCTCCTCTATGAACTCACCATACTCCTAACGGAATACCTTGGGGTGTCTTCTTTCTAAAATGGGGTCATTTGTGGGGTTCCTATACTGCCCTGGCATTTTAGGGGCCCTAAACCGTGAGGAGTAGTCTTGAAACCAAATGTCGCAAAATGACCCGTGAAATCCTAAAGGTACTCATTGTACTTTAGGCCCCTTAGCGCAGTTAGGGTGCAAAAAAGTGCCACACATGTGGTATCGCCGTACTCAGGAGAAGTAGTATAATGTGTTTTGGGGTGTATTTTTACACATTCCCATGCTGAGTGGGAGAAATCTCTGTAAATAGACAACTGTGTGTAAAAAAAAAAAATAATCAAAAAAATTGTCATTTACGGAGATATTTCTCCCACCCAGCATGGGTATGTGTAAAAATACACCCCAAAACACATTATACTACTTCTCCTGAGTACGGCAATACCACATGTGTGGCACTTTTTTGCAGCCTAACTGCGCTAAGGGGCCCAAAGTCCAATGAGCAACTTTAGGCTTTACAGGGGTGCTTACAATTAGGCACCCCCCAAAATGCCAGGACAGTGAACACACTCCACAAATGACCCCATTTTGGAAAGTAGATACTTCAAGGTATTCAGAGGGGAGCATAGCGAGTCCGTGGCAGATTTCATTTTTTTTTTGTCGCAAGTTAGAAGAAATGGAAACTGTTTTTTTTGTCACAAAGTGTCATTTTCCGCTAACTTGTGACAAAAAATAAAATCTTCTATGAACTCACCATGCCTCTCACTGAATACTTTGGGATGTCTTCTTTCCAAAATGGGGTCATTTGGGAGGTATCTATACTATCCTGGAATTTTAGCCCCTCATGAAACATGACAGGTGCTCAGAAAAGTCAGATGCTTCCAAATGGGAAAATTCGCTTTTTGCACCATAGTTTGTAAACGCTATAACTTTTACCCAATCCAATAAATATACACTGAATGGGTTTTTTCTTTATCAAAAACAGGTTTGTCCACATTTTTCGTGCTGCATGTATACAGAAATTTTACTTTATTTGAAAAATGTCAGCACAGAAAGTAAAAAAAAAAAATCCTTTTTTTGACAAAATTCATGTCTTTTTTGATGAATACAACAAAAAGTAAAACTCGCAGCAGCAATCAAATAGCACCAAAAGAAAGCTTTATTAGTGACAAGAAAAGGAGGTAAAATTCATTTAGGTGGCAGGTTGTATGACCGAGCAATAAACCGTGAAAGCTGCAGTGGTCTGAATGGAAAAAAAGTCTCTGGTCCTTAAGGGGCGAAAAGACTGTGGTCCTCAAGTGGTTAAAAAGAAATACACATGTCTCCATATTTTTCTCACTACAGTTGTCCTTTAAGTGCCTGATCTGCTAAAAGTGACCCAATCACCATTTTTAGCAACCAGGGCATCTTAACAGCACTTTAACCCCCTTGCTGTTCCAATTATGTCGGCAAGGGGGCGGCGCAGGACTTTTTTTCTTCTTTAATTCATGTAGCTAGCCTAGCGCTAAGCTATATGATAGCCGCTGACAAGCAGCATCCCCTACCTACTCCAATCACCGTCGGTGATCTTTGCAAGCAGGAAATCCCGCTCAGAACGTGGATTTCCTGCTTGGCTTCCCCCGTCGCCATGGCGACGATCACGATGATGTCACCGACTTAGGGAAGTCAGAGGGAATCCCGATCCACCCCTCAGCGCTGCCTGGCAGCGGCAAATCAGAGGTGATCGAGATATGCACGCAGCTAGCAAAGTGCTAGCTGCGTGAAAAAAAAAAAAAAAAAAAAAAAAAAAAAAAACTGAAATTTGCCCCAGCGGGGCCTGAGAAATCCTCCTGCGCAGGTTACCCCGAGCTGAGCTCGGGATAACCGGCAAGGAGGTTAATCATGCATGCCAACAATGTGGCTCAAAAAAAAAAAAAATACCTCTTTATACATTTATAAGCTTATTATCCCACTTCCCTAAGGCTACTGCCCGGCCCCCTCAGCCTCCCCATGCCATCTCTGAACAATCCTCCGATCCACCGCCACGGCTCAGTTTCATTACCACAAGTAATCGTCCACTGCACCAGCGTGGCCCTGGCAGCATGCGTCCTCGTTCCGTCGGCAGGAGCATCCTGCGCAGGCGCAGTACATGGAAACCTCGCACGGTGTCTGCACAGGTAGCTTCTCGGGATGGGAGCATGAACGAGGATGTGCGTGGCTGGGGCCATGAAGGCACAGCGGCCGTCGACTTGCAAGTTGGCAGTTACGAAACTGATCCGCGGCGGCGGGCTGGAGGATCGTTCAGAGATGGTACAAGGAGGCTGCAGGGGGGCTGGCAAAAGCCACAGGTAAGTGAAACTTTTTTGGGGGAGGACATTACAGGTTACTTTTAAAGGCACACAGCTGAGGAATCAGATAACGAGTGCCTCCGCTGATAATGCGTTTTTATGGCAGCCCCCAACCAATCTGCTTGGCTAATCAACTAACCTGACGGGCAACCAACTTCTTTGAGGCCACTACTTTCCCACCAGCCAAGTGACGTCACACCTGCGACACTCAGTCGTTCCTCCACGCAACAACAGTATGCGAATTTCTCATGCAGCACTATGCGAATTTTCATGCGAATTTGCATGGATGACGATGTATGCGAATTTAACCATGGCAGTGCTGGTGTGGGTTTCCATTGTTTTTATGCGAATGCGCATGAAAATTCTCATGAAAATCCGCATACCCAAACCGCATGCGAATTTTCTATTAAATACATTGTATGCGATTCACGTATGCGGTATGCGAATTCTGATGGCTCTGCCATGTGAATTTTTTCTGCACAGAAAAACGCAAAGGAATCCTGACAATTGGAAACAGTCCCATTCACTTGTATTGCTATGCGAATCGCAATAGTGGAAATGGGCCCTGAGAGTAGAGGACATTCTGAGTTCAGGTCCGCTTCCTGTAGAGCAGAATATTAAGATTTGTGCTCATTTCTAGCTGCTAGTAGAGACAGGCATTGAGAGGTTAATTCCGGGTTGCATGCAAATTAAATGGAAAGTGTACGCAGCTTGGTATAGGGTCAATTAAAAGAAACAGAAAACACATTCAATTGGCCCAATTTCACACCATTTAAGCTTCATTTGCATGAAGGTTGAAATTATTAGCATTTTACTGACCATGTTTAGTAGCTAGCACCATTTTCAGTATCCTAACCAAAACAATCTGCACAAAGCTCAAGCATGGCTTTTCTCTCGGCACTCAGGAACCATGACACATCCGCAAAATATACTAGTAGGTCAGTTTGGTTTAACGTTAACAGCAAAGTACAGTAGGGACAACAGACTGAGCTACACTATACACACACACACACACACACACACACACACACACACACACACACAATTTGTTCAGTACCGATGTAATGACATTCCATGCTTCCCCTTTGATAACGCTGATGTCCACACACAGGTAGGAGAGTTTAGTGTTGGGGGAGGTTGGCATTAGGGGTTAATAGCAAAAGGTCATTGTGAGGCCCCCCCTTACACTTATTTCCGTGAGTCGCTTCGCAGTACTCACCTGCCGCAGTTTACCATAGTGGACATTGAAGTCAATGACACAACACACTACCTGCAGTGCGACGTAATGCGATGGACATGCCTGGGTATTGCAAAAGCTGCAGTGTGGGCGCTAGTCTACTTAAGGGGAACCATCAGAAACTTCATAGAGAACCTTACTCCAGTTATAGTACCCTCTTACTGCACAAAGCTTTGTGATCGGGCAACTAGCACATGCATAGTTTACTACAACTTATTGGAAACCTAGCAGTTCAAGAAGACACCATTCACCCCATCATGTTAGCTGAAGTTCCCTATGAGACTTTCTACTAGGTCTCCTTAAAGGACCACTATCGGGAAAAAAGTAAGTAGGCAGTTAAAATCTGATAGAACAGACAGGTTTTGGGCCAGTCCATCTCATGGGGGATTCTCAGGGTTGTCTGTTTTCAACAGCATTCCCTGAACAGCAATTGCAAAGTCTAACTTGCAAAATAGTGTGTAGGGAGACTGGCATCTTACTATTTTGGCAGTTAAACTGCAGTTCAGGAAATGCTGTTTAAAACAAAGAAAACACTGAGAATCCCCCATGAGGAGATGGACTGGCTCAAAACCTGTTGATTGTCAGATTTTAACTGCCTACTTTTTTCACAATAGGAGGTCCTTTAAGTAGACCAGCGCTGCAGTGCATTACCATGTGACTTCCACAGTAATCCCTTAAGTCACATGTTCAATTTTTTCTCCTCAGTCGATCAACATACTCTGCAGCTGCAGTGCAACTGTTCCAAGTCACACTGCCACAGTACAAAAGGACCCTGAGAGTAAAGTTATGGTAGATGAAAGAATATCAGTAAAATTACTGATATTCTACTACCCATAATATCGGTATTACCTGGCACCCACATTATTGCTTCCAACCCCCTTCTATAACAAAGGAAGCTTTATCAGAGAAGGCAGCATTTTTCTACATTAAACAAAAAAATGTAGAAAATGTACAAAATTGGCAACTACAGGTCTGGGACCCGCTCATACAGCATTGCTGCAGAACTGCTAAGTACAATCAGAGATAAAGGGAAGCAGCAAAATGCAGCCAATCACAAAGCATAATATAGCTGCCTGATTGGTTGCCTGAGCAGCTGTCATCAGATAGGAAGATGGCAATACACAAGCAACCGGTGTACCGGAAGCCCATTCCCTGCTCAATGCATTGCATGTCATTGTGAATGCCACGCTGACAGCTGTTCGATAAGCTTTACAGGAATATAGGGAATCGCTCCCCCAGCTGCAGCACCCGTGGCTCTACAATCAGGAACAGACTACAAGCTCCTGCATGTCCTGTCACTGCTCACAATGCATGCTGGGACCAGATGAGACGTTACCGTACACTCTACTAGCACTAAACATATGCTGCCGCACAGCACCCCGGGAACCTGTCACTCACTGATCCTGGTGACTTCCATGCTTGCACACCGTACACCAGCACTACAGGAGGCGGGACCTCTCCGGCCCTTTAACTCCTCCCCGGGGTATCACTTCCGGCGCTCACAAAAACTCGCCCGGATGTGGGGCAGCTTACAAACCCCAGCACGTGTCACCGAGCGCTTGAGGGGGCGTAGCCGCTCCCTCTCCCCCAATCGCTGCAAGAATAGAATGACAAGCCTGTAGTGACGTAATTTAGGTAGTCTAAGTGACAGAAGTGTGTACGGATTACAATCTATTTTCGTTTGTTATGTATAATGTAAAATGTAACATATTAAATAATCTAGGTAAATAAAACCAGTGATGTGTGCACGGTTGGGTCGGATTTCAATCTGGAAGCTTAATTTTATTTCCCTTTACGTATGATCTTTGGAGTTACAGACCAAGACCAGTATGCAAATCAGAGGTGCTGTGACAGCAATGTCATTCTACCTGTTCTTTCCTATTCCAGCTGTGAAAAGTGATCTGATGCTGTTTTACATGTGAGTACTTTTTAGCGATTTGCTGATCACCTGCAATCAGCAAAGCGCTGTTGCTAATGTATCCCTATTGGATCATTCTAACTGCAGCATTTGTGATTTGTATAAATCACAAATGTGCTGCATGCAACGCTTTGGGGGCGATTGCAATGTAATTCTCGTTCTGTTGAATGAGAATCGCAATGCTAAATCACAATTTGCTAGCCCTGAGAAAAAGCTACAGATGGTCAATGAGATACTAAGGCCCGGTTCACATTAGCGGTGGCCGTCCGGAATCGCCGTGCTGGAGCCGCACCGCTTGCAGAACGGACGGAACGGACGCACGGCATAGCAATGAAAGCCTATGGGCTCTATTCTCAATGAGTTACCGCATGAGTTAAATTAGGTAGTGATAAACACCGACCAAAATATCTCCATTTTCAAATTCACAATTTTTTTTTACCTCATGCGGTAAAAGTGAGGTAAAAGCATACCTCCCAACTTTTTGAGATGAGAAAAAGGGACACTTAAGCCATGCCCCTGCCACACCCCTGGCCACGCCCCCAGTCACGCATACCATAAAGATTTCATAAGAAAAATATGTTGTTTTATAATTTAGACCACACTGGTCCTTTCTATCCTGGTTGATTTTCCTTCATAGTAACATTTTAAAATGAGTAATATATCAATTTAAAGGATGGGAATAAAGTTTAGAGTCAATCAAACACATTTTTTAGTAAAGAAATATATATATTTATATAGAAAGGGGGACAAAGTTCTGAAAGAGGGACAAATGAGGGGGAAAGAGGGACAGAGGGACAGGGCTCCCAAAGAGGGACTGTCCCTCCGAAAGAGGGACAGTTGGGAGCTATGGGTAAAAGTGTGGTAATTACCTCAAATTTATCTCCAATTTGAGATTCTCAATTGAAAAGTTGGTGTTAATTAAGGATGTTTTTATCACCTACAAATGGTAGGTGATAATTATCACTTCTCTGCTTTTGGCCTTCAGGATGGAGCCTATTGAGCTTTGTTTGCTCGAGTTTATGTCAGTTTTACATAGAAGGCAGAAAAGACGAGTGTGTCTAATCTCAAGGCGCACTTTCCGACCTCGTACAGTCTTTTAGATGATTTAATAGATGCCGAGGAGGAAATTCTTCTCTGCTCTAAAAGATAAGCAACAGCATAATTACCTTTAAAGAAAAACATTTCTTTGTTACAGCTGATACAAATCCAGCAAACAATCTCCAGTGTATGTACTTCCTGCTTTCATGGAAGCAGACATGGGGTTAACATCCTGTGTTTACACATTAGCTGCTCTGCTGAGGCAGCCAGCTGGCAAAGCTGAGAGGTCAAATTACAGTTGTGATTATTCACAGATGAGGGGGAAGGACAGGCTAAATTATATACATACAGGGTGCATTTATATATGTTTTCCTTCTGTCCTGTGCAAGAGTTGAGGTCCCACTTTAAACGTGACAGGCTTTCCTGGGTCATCTCTGTGTAATGGGTGGCAAGTATATGGGCTGCCCTGCAGTGGTCAAAAAAGCTTTATTTCCGTACCTATTACTGACAGTTTTATCACCTGTTTTATCACCTGTTTTATCACCTGTTTTACCGCACTTTTATCAAACATTTATCACACTTGGTACATTTTTAGTGAATACTCACTTTTTTCACTATTTTTAGTGAATTATAACTGGAGGTAATTTTTCACCCAAAAAAGAGTTACCGCACATGGTTTTGTGAATAGAGCCCTATGCGTCCGTTCACATGCGTCCGTTCTGCCGGACCGGAGCCGGACCGGATCCGGGCCGGACTCCGGCCTCCGTTCCAACATGCGCTATTTTTTGATCCGGCTCCTCCGGCAGCCGTATCCGGGGCGGAGCCGGACTGCACCATCCGGCCAATACAAACCAATGGGAACCGGAGAGCGCACAACACACTGGCTGAGAAATCCGGATGTTCTACCCCACTTCCTATGCGGATTGTTGCGGCGATATTGGATGGGGACACATGGGCAAGCATTTTGGAGTGGAGCAGCACAGCTGGATCCGGATCCGGAGATGTTGGCAGCATGTCGCAGGTGGAGGTGAGTGCTAAACAGCAGAGGGCCTGATTCCACAGGTCCCCCTTCTGCTGACCTCCCAGACCCCAACATTTTTTTTGTTTTTTACGTTACTTTTGCCAAACGGATCCGGATCGCATCCTGATGAACACCTGATGCAACCTGACCGGATCCGGATCGGATCCGGATCAGAACCGTACGGTTCCGATCCGGATCCGTTCCGGATCCGGTCAGGTCATCCGGTCCGTTTGGCAAACAACCGCAAGTGTGAACGGGGCCTTATAAGTTTGGCAGCTTGAGGCCTCTTTTCCACGAACTGTTGAACTGTGTGCTCAGCAAGCAGTTACCAAGCGGCAGTGAGCAGTTGCCAGGCAACAGCAAGCAGTTGTGAAATTTTGTGAGGCATTTCACTGCCCAGGGGAGCCTCTAGGCATAGGCAATACAGGCCATTGCCTGGAGTGCCATTGGTCCTGGGGGCGCCATGTTGCTGGATTAAGCCATGCCCCCTGGCCAAAGCCATGCCCCTTGACTAAGCCCCGCCACCACAGGTGTTCTATTACTTGCTTCTGCTTAGCGCAAGTTGCAGGCAGCTGCCACTGTGTCCTTCTGTGCCTTGCAGGGGCGTTCCTAGGGTCCTTGGAGATCGGGGGCACCTGTGGGGGGTATATGCGGCGCGCCGCAGCAAAAATGGACATGGCCATGCGGTGAGTGGGTGGGGCCAAATGTACATGAACTTAGCTGCGGTGTAAGCTACAGATAACGGGCCTGCCCATCGAAATATTGGATGGAGCCCCCTGTCCTTTATTTAGATCATTTACAATCAGTATAGGCATAGATCAAAGATGTATACGCATATACAATTTTGATTGGTCAATCACTGACCAATTTTACCACCCCCATGCAGTAAGTGGGCCAACAGACAATGAATTTGATGAACAGAGCTAAAATTGGCTAATCAAAATTGTATGTGTGTACCAGTAATACTGTACATACTGAAAGTAGCAGGGATCAGCATACAATACAGCTGGTTTACAATCAGTAAAGGCACAGAGTAACACCTTATACTGTACACACTGGAGGTAGATCAGCACACAGTGCAGGCACTAGAGAACAGCTTATACTGTAGGCAGCAGAATTCAGCACACTGCAGCTAGCATGCCGAAAAATATGAGGGTTACGTTGTGCGGCGCGCTTGGCACCGAAAAATGGGTGGGCCATGGACCAGAATGTGGGTGTGGTAACAGGTGGAGACAAATTTACATGAACTTAGCAATGGTGGGACATTAGATTAGGACAGTGGTGGCGAACCTTTTGGAGGCCGAGTGCCCAAACTGCAACCCAAAAGTCACTTATCTATCGCAAAGTGGCAACAGCAATTTAACCACTTGAGGACCTAGGGCTTTCTACCCCTTAAGGACCGGCCACTTTTTTTCCATTCAGACCACTGCAGCTTTCACGGTTTATTGCTCGCTCATACAACCTACCACCTAAATGAATTTTGGCTCCTTTTCTTGTCACTAATGAAGCTTTCTTTTGCTGCTATTTGATTGCTCCTGCGATTTTTACTTTTTATTATATTCATCAAAAAAGACATGAATTTTGGCAAAAAAATGATTTTTTTAACTTTCTGTGCTGACATTTTTCAAATAAAGTAAAATTTCTGTATACATGCAGCGCGAAAAATGTGGACAAACATGTTTTTGATAAAAAAAAACCCATTCAGTGTATATTTATTGGTTTGGGTAAAAGTTATAGCGTTTACAAACTCTGGTGCAAAAAGTGAATTTTCCCATTTTCAAGCATCTCTGACTTTTCTGACCCCCTGTCATGTTTCATGAGGGGCTAGAATTCCAGGATAGTATAAATACCCCCCAAATGACCCCATTTTGGAAAGAAGACATCCCAAAGTATTCACTGAGAGGCATAGTGAGTTCATAGAAGATATTATTCTTTGTCACAAGTAAGCGGAAAATGACACTTTGTGAGAAAAAAAAAAAAAAAAAAAGTTTCCATTTCTTCTAACTTGCGACATAAAAAAATGAAATCTGCCACGGACTCACCATGCCCCTCTCTGAATACCTTGAAGGGTCTACTTTCCAAAATGGGGTCATTTGTGGGGTGTGTTTACTGTCCTGACATTTTGGGGGGTGCTAAATTGTAAGCACCCCTGTAAAGCCTAAAGGTGCTCATTGGACTTTGGACCCCTTAGCGCAGTTAGGCTGCAAAAAAGTGCCACACATGTGGTATTGCCGTACTCAGGAGAAGTAGTATAATGTGTTTTGGGGTGTATTTTTACACATACCCATGCTGGGTGGGAGAAATATCTCTGTAAATGACAATTTGTTAATTTTTTTTACACACAATTGTCCATTTACAGAGATCTTTCTCCCACTCAGCATGGGTATGTGTAAAAATACACCACAAAACACATTATACTACTTCTCCTGAGTACGGCGATACCACATGTGTGGCACTTTTTTGCACCCTAACTGCGCTAAAGGGTCCAAAGTCCAATGAGTACCTTTAGGATTTCACAGGTCATTTTGAGAAATTTTGTTTCAAGACTACTCCTCACGGTTTAGGGCCCCTAAAATGCCAGGGCAGTATAGGAACCCCACAAATGACCCTATTTTAGAAAGAAGACACCTAAAGGTATTCCGTTAGGAGTATGGTGAGTTCATAGAAGATTTAATTTTTTGTCAAAAGTTAGCGGAAAATGACACTTTGTGAAAAAACACAATTAAAATCAATTTCCGCTAACTTGTGACAAAAAATAAAATCTTCTATGAACTCGCCATACTACTAACGGAATACCTTGGGGTGTCTTCTTTCTAAAATGGGGTCATTTGTGGGGTTCCTATACTGCCCTGGCATTTTAGGGGCCCTAAACCGTGAGGAGTAGTCTTGAAACGAAATTTCTCAAAAATGACCTGTGAAATCCTAAAGGTACTCATTGGACTTTGGGCCCTTTAGCGCAGTTAGGGTGCAAAAAAGTGCCACACATGTGGTATCGCCATACTCGGGAGAAGTAGTACAATGTGTTTTGGGGTGTATTTTTACACATACCCATGCTGGGTGGGAGAAATACCTCTGTAAATGGACAATTGTGTGTAAAAAAAATCAAAAGATTGTCATTTACAGAGGTATTTCTCCCACCCAGCATGGGTATGTGTAAAAATACACCCCAAAACACATTATACTACTTCTCCCGAGTACGGCGATACCACATGTGTGGCACTTTTTTGCACCCTAACTGCACTAAGGGGCCCAAAGTCCAATGAGTACCTTTAGGATTTCACAGGTCATTTTTGTTTCAAGACTACTCCTCGCGGTTTAGGGCCCCTAAAATGCCAGGGCAGTATAGGAACCCCACTAATGACCCCATTTTAGAAGGAAGACACCCCAAGGTATTCCGTTAGGAGTATGGTGAGTTCATAGAAGTTTTTATTTTTTTGCCACAAGTTAGTGGAAATTGATTTTAATAGTTTTTTTTCACAAAGTGTCATTTTCCGCTAACTTGTGACAAAAAATAAAATCTTCTATGAACTCACCATACTCCGTACGGAATACCTTTGGGTGTCTTCTTTCTAGAATGGGGTCATTTGTGGGGTTCCTATACTGCCCTGGCATTTTAGGGGCCCTAAACCGTGAGGAGTAGTCTTGAAACCAAATGTCGCAAAATGACCTGTGAAATCCTAAAGGTACTCATTGGACTTTGGGCCCCTTAGCGTACTTAGGGTGTAAAAAAGTGCCACACATGTGGTACCGCCGTACTCAGGAGAAGTAGTATAATGCGTTTTGGGGTGTATTTTTACACATACCCATGCTAAGTGGGAGAAATATCTCTGTAAATGACAATTGTTTGGTTTTTTTTACACACAATTGTCCATTTACATAGAAATTTCTCCCACCCAGCATGGGTATGTGTAAAAATACACCCCAAAACACATTATACTACTTTTCCTGAGTACGGCGGTACCACATGTGTGACACTTTTTTGCAGCCTAGGTGCGCTAAGGGGCCCAACGTCCTATTCACAGGTCATTTTGAGGCATTTGTTTTCTAGACTACTCCTCGCGGTTTAGGGCCCCTAAAATGCCAGGGCAGTATAGGAACCCCACAAGTGACCCCATTTTAGAAAGAAGACACCCCAAGGTATTCTGTTAGGTGTATGACGAGTTCATAGAAGATTTTATTTTTTTGTCAAAAGTTAGCGGAAAGTGACACTTTGTGGAAAAAAACCAATAAAAATCAATTTCCGCTAACTTTTGACAAAAAATAAAATCTTCTATGAACTCGTCATACACCTAACAGAATACCTTGGGGTGTATTTTTTTCTAAAATGGGGACACTTGTGGGGTTCCTATACCGCCCTGGCATTTTACGGGCCCAAAACCGTGAGTAGTCTGGAAACCAAATGTCTCAAAATGACTGTTCAGGGGTATAAGCATCTGCAAATTTTGATGACAGGTGGCCTCATAAGGGGGCGAATTTTGTGGAACCGGTCATAAGCAGGGTGGCCTTTTAGATGACAGGTTGTATTGGGCCTGATCTGATGGATAGGAGTGCTAGGGGGGTGACAGGAGGTGATTGATGGGTGTCTCAGGGGGTGGTTAGAGGGGAAAATAGATGCAATCAATGCACTGGGGAGGTGATCGGAAGGGGGTCTGAGGGGGATCTGAGGGTTTGGCCGAGTGATCAGGAGCCCACACGGGGCAAATTAGGGCCTGATCTGATGGGTAGGTGTGCTAGGGGGTGACAGGAGGTGATTGATGGGTGTCTCAAGGTGTGATTAGAGGGGGGAATAGATGCAAGCAATGCACTGGCGAGGTGATCAGGGCTGGGGTCTGAGGGCATTCTGAGGGTGTGGGCGGGTGATTGAGTGCCCTAGGGGCAGATAGGGGTCTAATCTGATAGGTAGCAGTGACAGGGGGTGATTGATGGGTAATTAGTGGGTGTTTAGGGTAGAGAACAGATGTAAACACTGCACTTGGGAGGTGATCGGACGTCGGATCTGCGAGCGATCTATTGGTGTGGGTGGGTGATCAGATTGCCCGCAAGGGGCAGGTTAGGGGCTGATTGATGGGTGGCAGTGACAGCGGGTGATTGATGGGTGGCAGTGACAGGGGGTGATTGATGGGTGGCAGTGACAGGGGGTGATTGATGGGTGATTGATAGGTGATTGACAGGTGATTGACAGGTAATCAGTGGGTTATTACAGGGGAGAACAGATGTAAATATTGCACTGGCGAATTGATAAGGGGGGGTCTGAGGGCAATCTGAGCGTGTAGGCGGGTGATTGGGTGCCCACAAGGGGCAGATTAGGGTCTGATCTGATGGGTAACAGTGACAGGTGGTGATAGGGGGTGATTGATGGGTGATTGATGGGTAATTAGTGGGTGTGAACTACTGAGCGCGCCCAAGCTGGGCTGCAGCTCTCTCAAGCTGCTCCACATCTTGTCTCAGAAATTTGACTATTTAAATACATTTGGGCATGGACAGGACCAAAAATACAGAGGAATCCTATGCATCACCTCTCTGGCAACAACTACAGCTCATCAGAAATTATGGATCACTTTGGATGGCTGAGATTTAAACTGGATTAAAATTGGACTTGGACTGAAAATGCCTAGCCTGCTAGGAGCTGACCTCAAACTTTGAAATTCTTCAACTTTCTTCAACCCTCAGCTCCTGATCCTTCTGTAAGTAACGGAAATGGCAAAAAACACCTTGTGAGCTTTCTATGTTATGACTATCCTATTTCTACATTTATTCCAAACTTTTTAAATTGAAACAAGGAACTGTCTTAATTTGTTTTAATCTGGAGCATCTCCTTTTTTTCTGAGAAGTACAGCTTGCAAAAGACCCCTTCCCTTTGATCTCAGCAGGGTGTCTATCAGCTGTCCAAATGCCACCATTAAAATACTCAGCTGAGATGCTTATCTATATTGCAACCTCTGTTCCCAAGAAACTCTTACAAATAGATTCTGCTTTGATTACCCCTCTAAAATCCTTTGGGATTCTCAAGAAAACAAGGCGCGGGAAGAGGGGAGGAGGTGCAGGCACCCATAAATCAAAGCCAAAGCAATCATCACATATCTATAAATCAGCTGTATCAGTAAAGGACCCAGATAACAGAGACAGCTGCCACACTCCTGATTACAACCCCCAGCCAGGAGCTAGGAACACAGACCTCAAAGTTAAGGGAAACAACATTAAAGCAGTACTCTGCAATGCCAGGTCCATAAACAACAAAACAGCAGTTATTCATGATCTAATAGAGGCTTCAGATCTAGCTTTAATTACAGAGACATGGTTGGATCAGAACTCAGGACCCACTCTCGCAGCTGTGGTACCAGACAATTACTCAGTTTTACACTGTGAAAGGCAAAACCGCAAGGGCGGAGGATTAGCTCTGTGCTTCAAATCCAGTTTGAATATTAAACCCCTTGCTGTAGCCCCCACCCACTCTTTTGAATGTCTAGCAGCCCAGCTCTCAGCTGTAAAAAAAATAAACATACTGCTTGTCTACCGACCCCCTGACGCTGGCTCAGCTTTTCTCAAGGAAATAGCAGAACTTGTATCTTGCATAACACTGAAACACCCTAGGTGGATAATTCTTGGAGACTTTAACGCACGGGTCGATACACACTCTTCCCAATTTGGAACTAAGCTACTTCTCTCCATGAATGAACTGGGCTTCTCTCAAGCCGTCAACCTCCCTACCCACAAAAAAGGACACACTTTGGACCTCATTTTCCATTCAGAACTCCTAATATCCAATGTGGAAATTGATCCAGTAGTTTGGTCAGACCACCACACTGTCCACTTCTCCTTTACAGCACCGGCTACAAAACACCAAGTGAAAGAACTAATAAAATATCGTTCCTTGAAAGGTTTGACACCCCAACACCTTCAGAACAGCCTCAATCTAGGTGGACTGACAGATCACAACTTAGGCCTTGAATCCATGGTCCTTAAATATAACCACGATGTCTCAGCCGCTTTTGACGCCATAGCTCCCTTAAAGATTAAACGTTCCGCACCATTACATCACGCTCGCTGGTTTGACAACTCTATAAAGGAACTAAAGAAACAGGGACGCAGACTGGAACGAAGGTGGCACAAACATCAGTCTCCTGATGACAAACTTTCCCTAATTGCTCACCTGAAAAAATATCAAACGATGATTAACAAAAAGAAGTCCTTATTCCTGTCTCACGAAATTGCAAATGCAGCCAACAGACCTGCCCAACTCTTCCGCACGGTTGACAGTCTCTGCAATCCATCTTGCAGGAAATCCAGCATCAGACCTTCACAGGAACTGTGCGAGAAATTTGCCCACTTCTTCTCAGACAAAGTCTCCTCCATACGATCTGCCATTCAATTCACAGCCCCAGAAACTCATGCAGAGCCATATAACAGGTGCAAAAATAGCCTACCACCATGGTCTGATTTTAAGGTAATCACTGAAGAAGACATCTTGGATATCCTCTCAAACCTTCGCCAGACTACCTGCGATCTGGACCCTGGCCCCACTAAGTTCATGTTGAAATGCCCTGAACTATTTACACCGGCATTCCACAAAATAGTCAACGGCTCCTTACAAGAAGGGTGGTTTCCCTCTACTCTGAAAGAAGCAATCGTCAGGCCTCTACTCAAGAAACCATCCTTAGACCCAGATGCTCTAAACAGCTACAGACCTGTCTCAAACCTCCCCTTTCTGGGAAAAGTTATTGAAAAGGCTGTCTACCTCCAACTTGAAGCCAGGCTCTCCAGAAACAACATCCTTGACCCTCTTCAATCTGGTTTCAGGAAATATCACAGCTGTGAAACAGCCCTCACCCAGATTTGCAATGATCTGCTCATTGCAAGAGACAAGGGTCAATGTTCCATCCTGATTTTGCTCGACCTCTCAGCGGCTTTTGACACAGTCGATCATGAAATCTTACTCAACAGGCTACAAGAGTACTGTGGCATAGATGGCATTGTTCTCCGGTGGTTCAACTCCTTCCTGGCTGGCAGAACACAAAGGGTAGCCTTAGGGCCCTTCCTCTCCAACCCTGTACCACTAAAATACGGTGTACCTCAGGGCGCAATATTATCCCCTTTACTGTTCACCATATACATGCTGCCACTTGGAGAAATCATACAAAAACATGGCCTGACATATCATTGCTATGCTGATGACACCCAGCTATATTTGTCATTCAAACCCGATGTCACAGACCCTACTCCACAAATAAATGCATGCTTAGCTGAACTTCAGGAGTGGATGAATAATAATTGGCTAAAACTTAATGCTGACAAAACTGAGGTTCTTGTTATCGAGGGCAAGGGCTCAACAGCAAAGCAGCCCCAGTCTCAACCAACACCGCTAAGGATAGGGAGCTCAGACCTGAACAACTCAGACTGTGTGCGCAGCCTGGGAGTACTGATTGATGGGAAATTAAGCTTCAGGAATCAAATCTCAGCTGTTGTGAAACATTCCTTCTTTCACCTAAGGAATATTGCAAGGATTAAACACCTAATTCCTTCAGAGGATCTTCCAACCCTAGTTTATGCTTTCGTCACATCAAGGTTAGACTACTGCAACGTCCTCTACACAGGCCTGCATAAGAAAGACTTACGCCGCCTGCAATTAGTACAGAATGCCGCCGCAAGGCTGTTAACGAGCCAACCCCGCCATTGCCACATAACACCAACCCTGAGCTCACTCCACTGGCTACCGATAAAATGGAGAATTCTGTTTAAGATTGGCTTACTGACATTCAAATCCTTGCACAATCTGGGCCCTGGATACCTGAAGGACCTGTTGCAACTACATCACACCCCCCACAATCTTAGATCAAAAGGACGTAACACCTTGGTCACACCCAGAGTCCACCTCAAAACCTTTGGAGACAGAGCCTTTTGTCATGCTGCCCCTACACTTTGGAACTCCCTGCCACACCCAATCAGGACAGCCCCATCCCTGGAAGCATTTAAGTCTAAACTGAAAACCTACCTTTTCAGTCTGGCATTCATGAACATCTGACTATCTCCTCTGTAACACAACCCAGCCTGAAACCCTGTATTAATCTGAGACACAGCTATGCGCTTTGAGTCCTATGGGAGAAAAGCGCTTTACAAATGTTATTGTATTGTATTGTATTGTATTGTGTTTAGAGGAGAGTAAACGCTGCGCTTGGGTGGTGATCTGATGTCGGATCTGCGGGCGATCTATTGGTGTGGGTGGGTAATCAGATTGCCCGCAAGGGGCAGGTAAGGGGCTGATTGTTGGGTGGCAGTGACAGGGGGTGACAGGGGGTGATTGATGGGTGATAGGTGATTGGCAGGTGATCAGTGGGTTATTACAGGGAAGGATAGATGTAAATAATGCCCTGGCGAATTGATAAGGGGGGAGGTCTGAGGGTAATCTGAGCGTGTAGGCGGGTGATTGGGTGCCCGCAAGGGGCAGATTAGGGTCTGATCTGATAGATAACAGTGATAGGGGGTGATTGATGGGTGATTGATGGGTAATTAGTGGGTGTTTAGAGAAGATAACAGATGTAAACAATACATTTGGGAGGTAATCTGACGGCGGGTTTGCGGGCGATCTAATGGTGTGGGTGGGTGATCAGATTGCCCGCAAGGGGCAGGTTAGGGGCTGATTGATGGGTGGCAGTGACAGGGGGTGATTGATGGGTGATAGGTGATTGACAGGTGATCAGTGGGTTATTACAGGGAAGAACAGATGTAATGAATGCACTGGTGAATTGATAAGGGGGGGGTCTGAGGGCAATCTGAGCGTGTGGGCGGGTGATTGGGTGCCCGCAAGGGGCAGATTAGGGTCTGATCTGATAGGTAAAAGTGACAGGTGGTGATAGGGGGTGATTGATGGGTGATTGATGGGTAATTAGTGTGTGTTTAGAGGAGAGAATGGATTTGGGAGGTGATCTGATGTCGGATCTGCGGGCGATCAATTGGTGTGGGGGGGTGATCAGATTGCCCGCAAGGGGCAGGTTAGGGGCTGATTGATGGGTGGCAGTGACAGGGGGTGATTGATGGGTGATTGATGGGTGATTGATGGGTGATTGACGGGTGATTGACAGGTGATTGACAGGTGATTGACAGGTGATCAGGGGGGATAGATGCATACAGTGCATGGGGGGGGGGTCTGGGGGGGGGTCTAGGGAGAATCTGGGGGGTGATCAGGAGGGAGCAGGGGGCAGGGGGGGGGTATAAAAAAAATAGCGTTGACAGATAGTGACAGGGAGTGATTGATGGGTGATTAGGGGGGTGATTGGGTGCAAACAGGGGTCTGGGGAGTGGGCAGGGGGGGGTCTGATGGGTGCTGTGGGCGATCTGTGGCGGGGGGGGGGAGAAAATCAGTGTGCTTGGTGCAGACTAGGGTGGCTGCAGCCTGCCCTGGTGGTCCCTTGGACATTGGGACCACCAGGGCAGGAGGCAGCCTGTATAATACACTTTGTAAACATTACAAAGTGTATTATACACTTTGTATGCGGCGATCGTCGGGTTAACATCCCGCCGGCGCTTCCGTATGGCCGACGGGATGTTGCGGCGAGTGAGCGGCGACAGGCGGAGGCGGAGGATCGCGTCACAGATGACGCGATCGCTCCGCCCATGCCCAAACAAGGACCGCCGCCATTTGTCAATACGGCGGTCCTTGCGGCGTCTGCTTCCCGGCCGCCATTTGTGTATACGGCGGTCGGGAAGTAGTTAAACTAAATACTGTACAAACGTTTTAACTCATACATGAACATTATGGAAAATCCAAGTTGAAAATGAACTGTGAAGATAAACAATTTCATCTATCCTGCTCCTGAAAAATGTATTCAATTTTTTTAGACCCTCCCAGTTTTATTTTCTGTTTGAAAAAGCTAAAAAAGTAGGTTTAATGCTATTGTCTCATATGATGATGATTCAGCTTGTCCCATAGTCTCGCAGTTAGCAATCATGTGACCCCCAACAAGACAAATTCAGCAATCGTAAGGCCCCAACACGACAAATTCAGCAATCGTGAGGCCCCCAACGTGACTAATTCAGCAATCGTGAGGCCCCCAACATGACAAATTCAGCAATCGTGAGGCCCCCAACATGACAAATTCAGCAATCGTGAGGCCTCCAACATGACAAATTCAGAAATCATGAGGCCCCCAACAAGACAAATTCAGCAATCATGAGGCTCCCAACAAGACAAATTCAGCAATTTTTGAGGCTCTCGACAAATCATGAGGCCCCAACAAGACAAATTCAGCAGTCATGAGGCACATAAATAGACAGCATTTCATATAAATAGGCAGAATGCCCCCTTAATATGGTAGATACCTCTCACCTGGCTTCTGAATTCTCTACTGGCTGCTGTGCCTGGCAATACTGTTTTTGGCTGGATTGGGGATGATGTGTGGGCTGAAAGGCCAGGCAGTGATGCTGTGGCTGATGCTGTGGCTGGGTTGGCTGGCTGTGATGCTGTGACCTGGCTGGCGGTAATGCTGGGCTGTTGAAGTAAATGCTGGCCTGACTGGTGATGCTGTGGCCTTTTTGACAGTGATTCTGGACTGGTTGGCTGGTGGTGATGCTGGGCTGGCTGGCCTGGACAGTTTAGGTAGTGACAGGTGCCCCCTAGTTAAGGTAGCGCCAGGGGTCCCCCCAGTTTAGGTAGCGACAGAAGCCCCCCAGGTTAGGTAGTGAGTGACAGGCTCCCCCCCGGGTTAGGTAGTGAGTGACAGGCGTTCCCCAGGTTAGGTAGTGAGTGACAGGGCCCCCCAGGTTAGGTAGTGAGTGACAGGGACCCCCAGGTTAGATAGTGAGTGACAGGGACCCCCAGGTTAGATAGTGAGTGACAGGGACCCCCAGGCTAGATAATGAGTGACAGGGACCCCCAGGTTAGATAGTGAGTGGCAGGGACCCCCCAGGTTAGATAGTGAGTGGCAGGGACCACCAGGTTAGATAGTGAGTGGCAGGGACCACCAGGTTAGGCAGTGAGTGACAGGGACCACCAGGTTAGGCAGTGAGTGACAGGGACCACCAGGTTACGTAGTGAGTGACAGGGACCCCCAGTTAGGTAGTGAGTGACAGGGGCCACCAGGTTAGATAGTGAGTGACAGGGACCCCCAGTTAGGTAGTGAGTGACAGGGACCACCAGGTTAGGTAGTGAGTGACAGGGACCACCCGGTTAAGTAGTGAGTGACAGGGACCCCCAGCTAGGTAGTAAATGACATGGACCACCAGGTTAGATAGTGAGTGACAGGGACCACCAGCTTAGACAGTGAGTGACAGGGACCCCCAGGTTAGATAGTGAGTGACAGGGACCCCCAGTTAGATAGTGAGTGACAGGGACTCCCAGTTAGTGAGTGACAGGGACCACCAGGTTAGATAGTGAGTGACAGGGACCACCAGGTTAGGTAGTGATTGAAAGGGACCCCCAGGTTAGGTAGTGAGTGACAGGGACCCCCAGGTTAGATAGTGAGTGACAGGCGCCCCCCAGTTAGGTAGTGAGTGACAGGGACCACCAGATTAGGTAGTGAGTGACAGGCATGACCCCTCCCCCCATTAGGTAGTGAGTGACAGGGACCACCAGGTTAGATAGTGAGTGACAGGCGCGCCCCCTCCCCCACATTAGGTAGTGAGTGACAGGGACCCCCAGGTTAGGTAGTGAGTGACAGGTGCCCCCCAGTTAGGTAGTGAGTGACAGGGACCCCCAGGTTAGATAGTGAGTGACAGGCACCCCCCCAGTTAGGTAGTGAGTCACAGGGACCACCAGGTTAGGTAGTGAGTGACAGGGACCCCCAGGTTAGGTAGTGAGTGACAGGGACCCCCAGGTTAGATAGTGAGTGACAGGCGCCCCCCAGTTAGGTAGTGAGTGACAGGGACCACCAGGTTAGATAGTGAGTGACAGGGAGCCCAAGGTTAGATAGTGAGTGACAGGGACCCCCAGGTTAGGTAGTGAGTGACAGGGACCCCTAGGTTAGATAGTGAGTGACAGGCGCCCCCCAGTTAGGTAGTGAGTGACAGGGACCACCAGGTTAGGTAGTGAGTGACAGCGACCACCAGGTTAGGTAGTGAGTGACAGGCGTGCCCCCTCACCCCCCCCCCCCCCCACCTCGTTAGGTAGTGAGTGACAGGGACCCCTCACTCACCTCCCAGCAGCAGCTTCAGACCTTGATCAGCGCGCGACCCGACCACTTAGAGCGGGTGCACGGACGTAGCACCACGCTCTATATGCGGAAATGATGTCACTTCCGCATATCAGTGCAATGTGCTAGGTCCTAGCGCCCGCACAGTGGTCGTCGGCTGATCGAGGTCTGATGCTGGCAGCGGCAGCATGCGTGCGGGAGCAGCGGCGGCCGGGGGAGACAGCGGGGCACCCCAAGAAATAGATTGGGGGCACCCGCGGAAATGTTGGGGGCACAGGCCCCCTAAAATAGGGCTAGCTACGCCCCTGGTGCCTTGTACATCCTTTTCCCCCCTTTGTGTCCCCTTCTGTACTGTGAGGATCCGCGTGGCTGCCTGCGCAGGCAGGCAGCCTTTTGACCACTGTTCAGGTCTGCATTCTGCAGGTCTCTGGAACAGAGACTTTTTGTCAGTTGTGCAGCTTGCTGCTGAGGAATTTGCATGTTTGTCATGCAGATTGCCTAGCCACATCCCTTGTGGGCTTGCTCTATAAAGAGCTATGTTCCCACAGTAAGTTGCTGGTCATAAGAGTTAGTTCCTGTGTAACACTCGCCTGGAGTGTCAGCCTTGCTCTTTGTTGAAGATTAGCCTAGAGTAATTCCTGGGACTGCACTAGGCAGGTTTCCCTAGTGCAGTTAGGATTGCATTATTTGTATTGCCTGTTCTGTCTGTCTGTGGGGTGCTAACCAGAGCAGCGGTTGTTGCTGGTAGGCCCCTCTGTTCTGTTGTTGCCTTACTTGGATCGCACTCGCTCTGACGGTAAGAGCAGTGGATCGTATCTCTTACGTATTCCTGTTTTTGTGTGTCTGTCTTGTCTGCTACGACCGCTTGCTGGAGGCTCGGTGAGGTAACCGTTAAGCAAGCGCTCGCGTCCTCTGTTTCATGTTTGTCTTTCGGTGGTTAGTTAGGCGTGCTTGTCTCTGTTGTGTTTGTGCGGGGACCGCGCACAAACACGTGCACTGTTGCGAATGAGTGCGGTGTTCGCGTTTAGCTAGCGTTTGTTATTTTCCTTATCACCTCATTGTATGATTTTCTGTGTCTTTGCTACTCTCATGCTCTGCCTTGCTGTAGCCTTTTGTCACCTCTGGCAATCGCCTCTCCCGCGATTGCGTTCCTACTTCATATCTGCTGTTGTGTATGCACCGTCGCGGGTTGGTGACTAGTTTGGTGCACACACATACAATCTGTCGCTTTGCTCTCTCTCCTTCAGGGCTATCTTGCCCTGCATTTCTTCCCTTCGTGCAATTCCTGTCTGGCGTGTGTGGCAGGGCAGAGGAGCTGTTCCTCTGCACTCCACAGCTCCATCTGTCGACAGGAATTTCCCTCTACAGGTGCATTGCACCTTTTGCTGGGTTCCCGCAAATTCTACGCTTGAGGAGGATTTCCGCAGTGTCAGCGCACGTCTTGTGCACTGATCACGGAGAGAAGCCCACAATCGTTACATGTACCTTTTGTGTCTCCTTGTGCCTCCTTCCGTCCCTTGTGCCATGTCTGACCCCCTGTTTGTCCTTCTGTCTCTCTTCATGCCTCCTTCTGTCTTCATGTGCCTCCTTCAGTCCCCCTGTGCCACCTCTGCCTCCTTCTACCCCGTGTCTCCTTATATCCCCTTGTGCCTTTCTTTGTCCCCCTATGCTACCTCTGCCCCCCTGTTCCACCGTCAGTCCCACTTTGCCTCCTTCTGTCCTCATGTGCCTCCTTCTATCTCCCTTTCTGCCTCATTTTGTCTCCATGTGCCTCTTCAGTCCCTATGTGCTACCTCTGCCCCTGTGCCTTCCTCTGTCCCCATGTGCCTCCTTCTGTGTCTCATTGTGCCTTCTTCTGTCTCCCTGTGGCTTTGTCTGTCCCCCCTCTGCCTCCTTCTGTTTCCCTGTGCCTCCTTACATCCCCTCTGCCCTTTTCTGTCACCCTTTTGTGCCTCCTTCTGTCCCCCTTTGTGCATCCTTCTGTTCCCCTTTGTGCTTCCTACTGTCTCTCTATGCCTCCCTTTGCCCCCTTCGTGCTTTTTTCTGTCCCCCTCCTTATTTCTGCCTGTGCCTCTTTTTGTCTCCATTTGTGCCTCAATCTGTCCCCCATTGTGCCTCCTTCTGCTCCCCTTTGTGCTTCCTTCTGCCCCACTTTGTGCCTCCTTCTGTCCCCCTGTGCCTCCTTCTATCCTTTTTTGTGCCTCCTTCTGGTCCTCATGCCTTCTTCTGTCCCCCCTGGAGTGACAAAATGGCTAGAGGCACCCCTGTCACTGCCTATCAACTGCTCATGGAAAAGGGCCCTAAGGCCTCCTTTCCATGGACTGTTGAGCTGTGTGCTCGGCAAGCAGTTCCCAGGCAGCAGTAAGCAGTTATCATGCAACAACAAGCAGTTACCAGGCAGCAGTGAGCAGTTGAGAGAGTTTTAGAGGCATTTCACTGCCAATCAACGGTCCGTGGAAAGGAGGCCTTAGGTCTCCTTTCCACAAACTGTTGATAGGCAGTGAAATGCCTCTCAAACTCTCTCAACTGCTCACTCCTTTCCACGGACCGTTAATAGGCAGTGAATTGCCTCTCAAACTCTCTCCACTGCTCACTGCTGCCTGGTAACTGCTTGTTTCTGCATGATAACTGCTTACTTCTGCCTGGTAACTGCTTGCTGAGCACACGGCTCAACAGTTCATGGAAAGGAGGCCTCATTATACTTTAGAGGACCCATCAGGAAATCTCATAGGGAACAATACTCCAATTACAGCACAAAGCATTGTGATTGGCCAAATAGTGTGAGCATAATTTACTGCCACCTACTGGACACCTAGCAGCTTGAGAGGTGCCATCCACCCAATCATGTTAGATGATTTTCCCTACGAGGTTTCCTGCTGTGTCCCCTAAAGTAGACTAGCGCCAGTCTGGTTTGCACTGAAAGGTGAGACAAACGGTATGCAGCTTGAGATTGGGCTAATTTGAAGCACTCCCTGCTGATTTTGATTAGCCTAAATCCAAGATGCATTCAATTTGCACGTAAAGCCAGAATTATTACCATCTAATAGACCATATCTAGAAGCCGAACTATTAACATTGAAGCAAGGTCGCTATCACTTTTTAAAAGTATAAAGTTTAAAGGGTATTTATTCTTAAAGTGTATTTGATGTGAAAAAAAGTGTCCTAGAAGGTACTTCCCTGGGGGGGGGGGGGGGGGGGGGGAACAGAAGCCTCTGGATCCTAAAGAGGCTGCCCACTCTTCCTCACCAGAGGGCTTGTCAGCGGTGCGCGGCGCAGTAGTGGCTTTCCAATGGACTTCAGCAGGAAAAATAACTGAGCCCGATCAGGTGCGCAGACATTTTGTGCCCGTGCAGAAAGGACCCGATCGACCTCGGCTATTTCCTCCGGGAGCCCAAGCAGGAAGCCACTAGTGCGCCTGGGTTCACTGCCAAAAGTAAATATTATGGTCAGTGTTGCTGTGGTTTGATATGCGCATACAGGATCTTCTAAAAAAATTAGCATATTGTGATAAAGTTCATTATTTTCTGTAATGTGCTGATAAACATTAGACTTTCATGGATTTTAGATTCATTACATAGTTACATAGTTACATAGTTATTTTGGTTGAAAAAAGACATACGTCCATCGAGTTCAACCAGTATAAAGTACAACACCAGCCTGCTCCCTCACATATCCCTGTTGATCCAGAGGAAGGCGAAAAAACCCTTACAAGGCATGGTCCAATTAGCCCCTAAAGGGAAAAATTCCTTCCCAACTCCAGATGGCAATCAGATAAAATCCCTGGATCAACATCATTAGGCATTACTTAGTAATTGTAGCCATGGGTGTCTTTCAACGCAAGGAAAGCATCTAAGCCCCCTTTAAATGCAGGTATAGAGTTTGCCATAACGACTTCCTGGTTACTGTATTTTCAGACAATTTGGTTGCATTTCTCTTATCTCCGATTTTTGACGTGAAGCTTTAAGACCGCTGACCTCTTGAGCCCTGTGGGATTCTCACGTAGCTCTAATGCATTTCAGTTTTAAAACAAGCTATTGTATTTCCTGCCAAAACAGTACAATGATTAGTGGCTAAATGCACTTGAATACACAGCCGAAGTAGTTCAAGCCTTTTATTGTTTTAATATTGATGATTTTGGCATACAGCTCATGAAAAACCCAAATTCCTATTTCAAAAAATTAGCATATTTCATCCGACCAATAAAAGAAAAGTGTTTTTAAAACAAAAAAAATCAACCTTCAAATAATTATGTTCAGTTATGCACTCAATACTTGGTCATGAATCCTTTTGCAGAAATGACTGCTTCAATGCGGCGTGGCATGGAGGCAATCAGCCTGTGGCACTGCTCAGGTGTTATGGAGGCCCAGGATGCTTCGATAGCGGCCTTAAGCTCATCCAGAGTGTTGGGTCTTGCGTCTCTCAACTTTCTCTTCACAATATCCCACAGATTCTGTATGGGGTTCAGGTCAGGAGAGTTGGCAGGCCAATTGAGCACAGTAATACCATGGTCAGTAAACCATTTACCAGTGGTTTTGGCACTGTGAGCAGGTGCCAGGTCGTGCTGAAAAATGAAATCTTCATCTCCATAAAGCTTTTCAGCAGATGGAAGCATGAACCCACTTTTGAACCAGAAACAGCGGCAGAAGCGCCTGACCTGGGCTACAGAGAAGCAGCACTAGACTGTTGCTCAGTGGTCCAAAGTACTTTTTTCGGATGAAAGCAACTTTTACATGTCATTCGGAAATCAAGGTGCCAGAGTCTGGAGGAAGACTGGGGAGAGGGAAATGCCAAAATGCCTGAAGTCCAGTGTCAAGTACCCACAGTCAGTGATGGTTTGGGGTGCCATGTCAGCTGCTGGTGTTGGTCCACTGTGTTTTATCAAGGGCAGGGTCAATGCAGCTAGCTATCAGGAGATTTTGGAGCACTTCATGCTTCCATCTGCTGAAAAACTTTATGGAGATGAAGATTTTATTTTTCAGCAGGACCTGGCACCTGCTCACAGTGCCAAAACCAGTGGTAAATGGTTTACTGACCATGGTATTACTGTGCTCAATTGGCCTGCCAACTCTCCTGACCTGAACCCCATAGAGAATCTGTGCGATATTGCGAAAAGAAAGTTGAGAGACGCAAGACCCAACATTCTGGATGAGCTTAAAGGGGAACTGAAGAGAGAGGTATATGGAGGCTGTCATGTTTATTTCCTTTTAGACAATACCAGTTGCCTGGCAGCCCTGCTGATCCTCTGCCTCTAATACTATTAGCCATTGCCCCTGAACAAGCATGCAGCAGATCAGGTTTTCCAGTGGTTCAGACTTATAAGTCTGATCTGACAAGACTAGCTGCATGCTTGTTTCTGGTTTTAATCAGATACTACTGCAGAGAAATAGACCAGCAGGGCTGCCAGGCAACTGGTATTGATTAAAAGGAAATAAACATGACAGCCTCCATATACCTCTCTCTTCAGTTCCCCTTTAAGGCCGGTATTGAAGCATCCTGGGCCTCCATAACACCTGAGCAGTGCCACAGGCTGATTGCCTCCTTGCCACGCCGCATTGAAGCAGTCATTTTTGCAAATGGATTCCCGACCAAGTATTGAGTGCATAACTGAACATAATTACAGTATATCATATAGGTTATAGGAGACACACACAGTGATATTTGAGAAGTGAAATTAAGTTTATTGGATTTACAGAAAGTGTGCAATAATTGTTTAAACAAAATTAGGCAGGTGCATAAATTTGGGCACCACAAAAAAGAAATGAAATCAATATTTAGTAGAACCTCCTTTCACAGAAATTACAGCCTCTAAATGCTTCCTATAGGTTCCAATGAGAGTCTGGATTCTGCTTGAAGGTATTTTGGACCATTCCTCTTTACAAAACATATCTAGTTCATTCAGGTTTGATGGCTTCCGAGCATGAACAGCTCTCTTTAACTCACACCATAGATTTTTAATTATATTCAGGTCTGGGGACTGAGGTGGCCATTCCAGAACTTTGTACTTGTTCCTCTGCATGAATGTCTTAGTGGATTTTGAGCAGTGTTTAGGGTCGTTGTCTTGTTGAAAGGTGCAGCCCCTGCGCAGCTTCAGCTTTGTCATTGATTCCTGGACATTGGTCTCCAGAATCTGCTGATACTGAGTGGAATCCATGCCTCCCTCAACTTTGACAAGATTCCCAGTCCCTTCACTGGCCACACAGCCCCACAACATAATGGAACCACCACCATATTTGTTGTAGGTAGCAGGTGTTTTTCTTGGAATGCTGTGTTCTTTTTCCTCCATGCATAATGCCCTTTGTTATGCCCAAATAACTACATGTTAGTTTCATCAGTCCACAGCACCTTATTCCAAAATGAAGCTGGCTTGTCCAAATGTGCTTTAGCATACCTCAAGCGGCTCTGTTTGTGCTGTGGGCAGAGAAAAGGCTTCCTTCCTTGTGTAAAGTGCGCTGCATGGTTGAACGATGCACAGTGACTCCATTTTTAACAAGATAATTTTGTAGGTCTTTAGTGCTGGTCTGTGTGTTGACTCTGACTGTTATCACCTTTCGTCGCTTCTGTTTATCCGAGATTTTTCTTCGCCTGCCACTTCGAGCCTTTACTTGAACTGAGCCTGTGGTGTTCCATTTCCTCAATATGTTCCTAACTGTGGAAACAGACAGCTGAAATCTCTGAGACAGATTTCTGTATCCTTCCCCTAAACCATGATAGTGAACAATCTTTGTCTTCAGGACATTTGAGAGTTGTTTTGAGACCCCCATGTTGCTACTTTTCAGAGAAAATTAAAAGAGGAGGAAAACTTACAATTGACCCCCTTAAATACTCTTTCTCATAATTTAATTCACCTGTGTATGTAGGTAAGGTAAAGTTTTGGAATCAATAAAATGACAACAATGCCCAAATTTATGCACCTGCCTAATTTTATTGAAACAATTATTGTGCACTTTCTGTAAATCCAATAAACTTAATTTCACTTCTCAAATATCACTGTGTGTGTCTCCAATATGATATTTTTTATCGCAACAACCAACGATTTATACAGTAAAATCATGACGATTGACAAGGTTGCCCAAACTTTCACATCCCACTGTATATATATATATATATATATATATATATATATATATATATATATATATATATATATATATATATATATATATATGTGTGTGTGTGTGTGTGTGTGTGTGTGTGTGTGTGTGCGCACAGTGGCTTGCAAAAGTTTGAAGTTTTCCACATTTTGTCATATTACCGCCACAAACGTGAATCAATTATATTGGAATTCCACATGAAAGACCAATACAAGGTGGTGTACACGTGTGAAGTGAAACAAAAATCATACATGATTCCAAGCATTTTTTACAAATCAATAACTGCAAAGTGGGGTGTGCGTAATTATTCAGCCCCCTTTGATCTGAGTGCAGCCAGTTGCCCATAGACATTTGTTTAAGCGCACATCCTGAATCACATAAAAGTCCACATATGCAGTATCTTGATTCTTTGTGCCACCTTCACCATGGACACCCAACAGTATTATGCATGGATAATGTGGAGAAGGATGGTGGTTTTAAAGGACAGCATTAAAGTGGCACCAGGATCCTGAAGTACTGAGGCTCCTGGATTTGTGCATGGTTGGCCAGTCTAGCAGTGGCCAATACATCTGGTGAGTCTGTATACTGTTGGGTGCATATGTGGACTTTTATGTGATTCAGAATATGTCCCAATATTCTCTTAGACAACCTCTGAGGCCGTCAAAGAGCATCTGTATTTGCACTGACATTAGATTACACACAGGTGCACTCTATTTAGTCATTAGCACTCATCAGGCAATGCCTATGGGCAACTGACTGCACTCAGACCAAAGGGGGCTGAATAATTACGCACACCCCACTGTGCAGTTATTTATTTGTAAAAAATGTTTGGAATCATGTATGATTTTTGTTCCTCTTCTCACGTGTTCACCACTTTGTATTGGTCTTTCACGTGGAACTCCAATAAAATGTATTCACGTTTGTGGCAGTAATGTGACAAAATGTGGAAAACTTCAAGGGGGCTGAATACTTTTGCAAGCCACTGTATATATATACATATATACAAACACGCACAAACTGTCATTGAGCTTATCTGAGATGTCTCGCAAGGCAGCCGTTCCGTTTGCCATTCCGCGGACTTCCAGGTCTCCGTGTGCACTTGGCATCCCCAGTGTCCCTCCTAACAGGTATGCGCACGCACATTGTGGCCAGGCTGGGGAGCACGTGTACAGGCATCAGCCATACACATTCAGACGCGGGAGAACTTAGTGTCAGCTGACATTCCTGGTCAGCTGACATCCAGGCAGGCTTTGTAACTTTGTGTCAGCTGATCTACCGAGTCAGCTGACACTCAGGTAGGATTGGTTAGATGACTGTCAGACAGGTGTTGCTGTTTCTGATTGGGTTTGTTTGAATGTTTGAATGTATAAAAGGCTGCTCAGTGCATTTACTCATTGCCCATGATAGCGATAACTGTGCTAGCTTGCTGGGTGCTACAGTATTTCTGCTGTTATTGGAATTCCTTGAATTGACATCTGCTTGTACTTTGACTATTTTTGATTGCTGCCTGGAATGACCTTTGCCTGTTATACGACCTTGCTTGTTTGCCACCTGGATTGACCTCGGTTACCCTGACTCTGCTACTGCCTCCTCCCTGTGTACTTCACTATCTCTGAACTTACATGTATGACCCTGGACTGTCTCTGGATTGTGTTGCAACTTTCTGTTTGGCTCTGGTAGGTTATTTTGTCTACTCTCTGATCAGCTTTTATCCCTTGGACCTTAAAGGCCTGGGTGTAACCGAAGTCGGGCAGGTGTTGTCACCTTACCTCCTGTTAAAGCAGGGACACGCCACATAGGGAGAAGACAGTGTTGATAGATTGGGGCATAGGAGCTGATCTGTGGACAGATAGTCTGCCAAGCCTTCCACACACACACACACATTATAGTGGCACTCAGTCAGTAATTTGGGCACAGTCAAAAGATGGAGCTTAAACGGTGATAACATTGCCGGGACTTCTGCAGAAGGATGAGCTTTCCCTGTGCCCAAATTTCCCAGCGCCTTAAACGGAATCTGAAGTCAAAATAATCTTATGAGATATAAATTGCAAGTGTACTACAGCAAAGAGATAGAACATTAGTAGCAAAGGATGGAGTCTCATATTGTTTCCAGGAAAGGAAGAGTTAAGAAACTTTAGTTATCTATGCAAAAGAGCTTCTCTGAGCTCTCCAACCAACTTTGTCAGAGATGTCAAATTTAAGAAGAAACAAAGGTTGGAACTGTAGCTTCAAATATGTGCTTGCAAACATACAGGATAATGTCTTGTGCAAAACAGTGCTTAGCAACTTGCAGATAAATAGACAGTAAGTGTACTTATCGTTGGCAGGTCTGCACGCACACAAGCCTCTGAAGAAGCTAGGTTCACACCACAGCGAAACGGTTGCAAGGCAGTGCACCCTCTGGTGCCCACAGCTGCCTCCCCCTTCTCAGCAAACCTGCCAATGATAACTACACTGACTGTCTACTCATCTGCAAGTTGCTATGCACTGTTTTGCATAAGACGTTATCCTGTATGTTTGCAAGCACATATTTAAAGCTACAGTGCCAACTTCTTTTTCTTCTTGAATTTGTCATGTGATCTACACTACTTGGTTCGAGCACGTAGCTTGCTGCTGAAGTCCACCCATACAGTCCGATTAGGGACAATTCACAGCATATTTTGCAGCAGTTTTTCTGAGTGCCTGCCAGCTTTCTCTAATTGTTTGTCAGAGATGGCCCTATTTTCTGAAGCACTTATACATCAAAGAAACAGTGAAAACGTTCTTCAGATAAGGTTTTACCAGGGGGATGTTCAAAGGGTCATTAGCTTTGCTCTGTTTTATAGTTTAAAATACAGTCTGTGATTTGTAATTGCAAATATGACAGAATGATGCAATGTTATACAAAAAAAAAAGCTATATAACTGAAAATAAAAAATATTCTTTGCTTTTCTTTACTACTAACGTTCTATTATCTATCTGTACTACACATTACAATTCATTATAACATGCTTTTTTCACTTCAGTGTCACTTGTATGTGCTGCCACCAACATGTTTCACTGTAGCAAGGGTGTTTTGGGGATGATGGGTCATGTTGGGTTTGTGCCAGACATAGTATTTTCATTGGTGGCCAAAAAGTTCAATTTTAATCTCATCTGACCAGTGCATCTTCCGTCAAACATTAGGGGAGTTGCCCACATGCCTTTTGGCAAACTCAAAATGTGCCTTCTTATTTACCATATTTTTAGGACTATAAGACACTCCTGACTATAAGTTGCACCTAGGTATAGAGGACAAAAAGCAGGGGAAATATAAATATATATTAAATCTGGTGCATCCATGGTGAAGTGACATCTTGTGGATTATGCCCTCTCTGTACCTCATGGCCCCCTTGTACCTCTTCTGTCTCCCTGTGTTCTCCTCTGCCCCCCTTGTATCCCCAGGTATCCGCCTCTGTCCATTTTGTGTCCTCTATGCCTTTTTGTGTCCTACTCTGCATAGGTTCAGTACAGGGAGTCCCCGACATTGCGGCAGGTTGGAGGTTAGTATTGGCAGGAATTCACAAGTCAGGGACTTCCTGCATTTGGACTATAAGACGCAGTGAATTTTTTCCCCACTTTTAGGGAGAAAAAGTGAGTCTTATAGTCCAAAAAATACAGTATTTTTTTTTTATCTGTGTTTTATTTAGAATTTTAAATTTTTCCAAAAAAGCCATAACAATTTTAATTTTTACATTACATCAGTCATGCATACAGTTGACTTGCTAAACAGAACTGCCTTGGAAATAAACATCTACATAAGGCCAGAACCACTCCTTCCTATTTGCTCTCCCTCTAACTTGTTGCCAGAGTTGTTGCAGCTTATTGCAGCTATTCGCTCTAGCTGGCAAATTTAATATCTCTAAACGGCCTTGTATCATTGGAACTGTTGAATATATCCAGCGATTATAAATAGCTTTTTTAGATGTTACCAGGATTAGTTGACCTATGTCTGATAGTTTTCCTTCTACAGACCCTACTGTACAATCCGGAGATGAATGGAACAGAAACATTACTGGTTCCCTTCTCTTGCATATTTTACTCAGGAATTTGGAGACCGCATCCCAGAACCCAGCTATTTGGGGGCAGTCCCAGACACAATGGAAACAATTCACTAAGCTCATCCCCTGTCTTTAATAACGATTCTGAGCTGTTTTTACTGTTATCACCATGGTGATAAAGCATTTAGTATTTACTAAGCAATTAACCTCACTTAAAATAAGGATTGTGTCTAGTTAAAGAGACACTGAAGCGAAAAAACATATATGATATAATGAATTGGTTGTGTACCATGAATAATTACTAGAAGATTAGCAGCAAAGAAAATATTCTCATATTTTTATTTTCAGGTATATAGTGTTTTTTCTAACATTGCATCTTTCTCTAATATGTGCAGATTACACAACACTCAGCATTCAAAATGATTCTTTCAGAGCAGTCTGTGAACTAATGACCTCTCCTCTGGCAGAGGAAAAGTAAAAAATTAACTAACAGTTGAGATAATAAAAGTCAGAAAACAGCCCTCTCCACGACTTTGAAAGTCGTAGAGCTTAATAGATTTTTTGTATAGAGATAACAACTGGAGTTTCTTAAATCTTCCTGTACTGGAAACAATTAGACTGATGTATCTGATCTTAATGTTTTATTTCTTAGCTGTACTACACATACAAATCATAATATCATAATTTTTTTTTCGCTTCAGTGTCTCTTTAAGTAGTTATTTCTAAAGTTAAGTTTCCAATACTTAAAATAACAACAGCATTCTAAAAATAAAGACATGATGTTAATTCGCGGAGAGGAATGCAACTGTAAAGTGTGTGAGAAGATATCACCTGGCCTGAGCTTTCAAGTGAAGTGTTACTACAGACTGCAATGTAGAAAGAAGCATTCTGAACTGTCTATTTTTTACTGACTGGTTTATGCAGAAGGGTACTCTGTATATAGATAAATACACACAACAAGCACACAGAGAGGGAGGGAGAGAGACGACAAATACACACACACAGATAAATACACACAACAAGCACACAGAGAGGGAGGGAGAGAGACGACAAATACACACACACACACACACACACACACACACACACACACACACACACACACACACACACAGCTTCTCTCTCAGGAGGAGCTACATCCTGCCTGCGTGTGCTCCTCCCCTCTCCATCTACTGCATGTGAGAAGAACTACAGAGGTGATAACTAGGGATGATCAATGAGATGCAAATTTTCCAAAATTATGCAAATTATTATGCAAATGTATGCAGTTTGAAAAAAAATGGACCAATCAATTTGAAACCCAGTTTTAAAATGATTGATCCATTTTCAAGCTGCATACATTTGCATAAAAATTTGCATAAATGTGGATCAACCTGGAAGAATTTGCATATCTGTGATCATCCCTAGTGATAACTTAAAAACTGGAGTGATAAGACAACACTCTCACTATGAAAGCTTATTACTACATGTTAATAAGGCAAGCTTCTTTAGTGAACCAACACTTTAGGGCTCAGACACACTATAAGCGCTTTTCTGACCACTTTCTAGCCATCATCTCTTTCTGAGAGCTTTATAAAAACTGTTCCCATCGACTTACATTTAAAGAGAAACTCCAACCTAGAATTGAACTTTATCCCAATCAGTAGCTGATACCCCCTTTTACATGAGAAATATAATGATTTTCACAAACAGACCATCAGGGGGCGCTGTATGACTGATTTTGTGCTGAAACCCCTCCCACAAGAAGCTCTGAGTACCGCGGTACTCTGGGCAAACTGCCACAAAGTAACAATGTTCACAGACAGGAATTAGCTGTTTACAGCTGTCTCTAACAGTCAAAACAGCTAGGAGCAGCTACATAACCTGCCCACAGTAAAAATGTCACCATGTAATAAATGTCAGAATGTAAATCGGGGAGAGGAAAGATTTTACAATGAGCAAACACTGACTAAATCATTTATACATAATTATGGTAAAAAAATGAAGCACTTTTTTTTACTACATTATTTTCACTGGAGTTCCTCTTTAAATCCCAGGAAAATCAATGGGAACATTTTTTAAAAAGTTCTCAGAAAGTGCTGATAGCTAAAAAGTGTTCAGAAAAGCGCTTACAGTGTGTCTGAGCCCTTAAAATACCGATTGATGTCTGGTAATAAGTTTTCACCTGCCTTATTATCCCCTAATAAGATCTTAGTGAATTGTGGCCAATGTTTCAAATCTGTGTCTATTAATTTACATTTTGGGCAATGATTATTGTAATTGGCTGAGGTTTGGGCGTATTTTATATTGAATCATATTGTGCTTCCCTCCATCTCTCACTTGTTAATATTTTCCAAAAGGTGTTGTTCCTCTCTATGATTCTTTCTCCGATATGCATATCTGGGAACACCTTACCCCATCCCTTAAAGGATACCTGAAGTGACATGATGAGATAGACATGTGTATGTACAGTGTCAAGCACACAAATAACTAGAGATGGCACGAACGGTTCGCCTGCGAACGGTTCCAGGCAAACTTTCGGTGGTTCGCGTTCGCCAGCGAAGGCGAACTTTTGCGGAGCTTCGATTTGCCCCCATAGTGAGCCATTAGGGTCAACTTTGAACCTCTACATCACAGTCAGCAGGCACATTGTAGCCAATTAGGCTACACTCTCTCCTGGAGCCAATCCCCCCCTTATATAAGGCAGGCTCTGCCGATGTTGTGTCTGATTACGCTGCCTGTTAATTTGCGCTGCCCCGCATGTGCAGTAGGAGACTGTGCGGCCACAGTTTCTATTTAATAAAGCTGCTAGTGTTAAAATAATAAATATCTCCGCTTCCTCACATCCTACACTCCCCAAATTCTCAGGGTAGGAAGGGAACCCCCCGAACTACCTCTATGCCAAATTGCAGCCCCCGAGCCCCACTGGTTTCCGAGATAGGTTTCTCTAATCTATCTTGGGAACCAGCAGGCTCGGGGGCTGCAATTTGGCATAGAGGTAGTTCGGGGGGTCTCTACCCTGAAAATTTGAGGATTGTAGGATGTGAGGAAGCAGAGATATTTATTGTTTTTTTTTATTTAAAACAAACTTTATTTGGGATTTTCTTTGACCAAACAGTGTTGAGATCTTATTACAGAAGAACAGAGATTCAAACTTCAAGTGAAAAGTGCTGGATACCATGATCTCATTTCCCTATTGTAAAGACACAGTACACATGTTGCAAAATAGGATGTATAAAACTTTATTCAAACCCCAACCCTCCCTACCCTCCCCCCTCCCCTGTCATCTCCGGTTTCACTTTTAATTGGTAGGACCATTCCTATGTCACCTCTAGTCTCCCCAGTGTGCCCTTTAATTGCTCTGTTAAGTACCATTTGGTATCTTTGAAAGGGGATACGATCTCGTTTAGTTCTTTCTTGGTAAAGGATTTTAGCATAAACTGTCTCCACGTTTTAAAAAAGGATTTGGTTTTTTTATCTTTATGCGTCAGGGCGTCCAACCGATTCATTCTGAACAAATGAATAAGTTCCTCCTTAACATCCCACATTGTAGGGGCACTAGGGTAGATCCATTTATTAAGAATCACCTTTCGGGCCGCCATTAATATTAAGTGTGCTAGTGCAGACATAGACATTTGAGGTGCAGAGGAATTTCCCGAGGAGGAAGATTGAGGCGGAATATAATGAAATAACATTAAAAGAGGATCAATGTCTGGTTTGGTCTTACAGATTGTATCCATATAATTTACTATTTTCACCCAGAAAATTGAGATTACTGGGCATGTCCATAGACAATGGAACAAGTCCGCGTTTGGGAAGTTTTATTTAGGGCATAACGGGGAGTAATGAGGGGGGGGGAACTTTATATTTTATATTAAACGCGTATATGGCTCTATGGATGAGTTTTAATTGTGATTCTCTCCATTGTTCCCCTAAAATCAATTTATGAGCCACACGGTACCCCTCCAAGATTTTTTTCCCTATATCCTCTCCCGGAATATCCCTCGACCACCTTACCAAGTTATTGGTAGCTCTAATGGTAATGCGAATCTGCTGTAGGTTTGATTGTATTGTAGATAAAGATAGTCTGGAAGTTTGCGGGGAAAGGAATTTATCAAGGTCATTTAGGGAATAAATCAGCGGCGATTTGCCTCCCTCATCTCGGACATATGACTGAAGCTGTCCATAGTAGAGGAAGTGGTGTTTGGGAATATTATATTTTGAGCGGATCTCGAGAAAGGACATCAATCTATTTTTTCTCAGATCAATAATATTTCCGAGTCTTTTTATCCCTTTTTCTTGCCAATCTAAGAAGCCTCTATGTGCGATACTAGCCTGGAACCCAGGAAGGCCCCAGAGAGGCATATATTTTGACACACGGTAGGGTACCTGGAATAATTTACAGATTTCTTTCCATGCTATTACTGTATCTCTGATTGTTCTACTTGGTTTAATTTTAGGGGGGAAATTTCTTAATGGGGTGTGTATTAGTCCTGCTAAGTCCCAGGGTTCCGCAAACGATGATTCAAGAGTATAATTTGAGTAAAAGCTAGTGCCATTTATCCAATCCCTTATATTTCGGGTTAAACAAGCTAGTTTGTACCAGCGAATATTAGGGATAGCTAGTCCTCCCCACTCTTTTGGAAGATGAAGCTTGGAGAGAGCGATCCTAACCTTCCTTCGTTTCCAAAGAAAATTTGAAAAAGCTCTATTAAGAGTTTGTACATCTGAGTGCTTCAGTAGCAAAGGCAATGTTTGTAAAGGGTAAAGTAGCCTTCCGAAGCTGACTGATTTTATAAGTACCGCTCTGCCCATAAGATTTATGGGTAGTGTTTCCCAGCTTAGCAACTGTCTTTTAATGTCCGAGATGAGGGGTTGGTAATTTAACGCATAAAGTTGACTAATATCTTTATGGAACTTTATCCCCAGGTAAGTAACCTGAGTGCAGACCTTTACTGGTATTTGTGACTTGTCAATGGATGGCGCTGTTGGGGATAAGAACATAAGCTCGCTCTTTGCAATATTTATTTTAATCTACATTGTCAAAGGCCTTCTCGGCATCTATTAAAAGAATTGCGCTATTTTTGCATGATTTAGAATAGGCCTTTACATAGTCTTGTACCAGTAAAAGTTTGCGTATATTGGCAGCTGCTGAGCGATTTCGAATGAAACCTACTTGATTTGGGTCAATTAATCTGGGTAAGATGTTTGCAAGCCGATCTGCTACAATCTTAGAAAGTAATTTTAAATCTTGGTTGATCAAGGAAATTGGTCGATAAGAGCTTGGCAGCGTGGGGTCCTTTCCTGGTTTAAGGAGGAGTTTTATATAGGCCACGTTTGCAAAATTCGGATATTTTCCTTCTTTCAATATTTTACCAAATAGGGATTTCAAGTAAGGAATCAATTCCAGACGCAACAATTTGTAGAATTCAGGGGTAAACCCGTCTGGGCCTGGAGATTTCCTGTTTTTTAGTTGCTTTATGGCATCACTAATCTCCCCCTCCGTGATTGGGGCATTTAAGTCGGCCAATTCGTCCTCAGAAAGTGTGGGAAGTGGGATTTTAGCTAATAGGGCTAATCTTTTCTCTAATGAACTGCCCCTTGTCGAGTTCGTGTATAGAGTTTTATAGAGTTTTATAAAACTTGCAGAAGCAAGAGTTGATTTCCTTAGGGTTATTTGTGACCTGGCCTGAAGGGGAGCGCAGTGCTGCAATTACGGTTGATTGAAAGGGAGGTTTTGCCAATTTCGACAGGAGAGTACTCATTTTGTTGCCGAATTTATAATAATATAAGTCTTTGTAAGATTTTACATACATTTCCCTGCTCTTAAAGTTTGCGTCTGAAATAGATTTAGCTTTCAGCCACCTCATCCTGGATTCTGGAGTGGGGTTGTCTAGATATGCTTTATGTGCATGTCGTAATTCATTCAGGGATTTGGTATAGGCTTCATGAGATTGCTTACGTTTTCCTGCAATGTAGCTAATGATTTTGCCCCTAATAGTAGGTTTAGCCGCTTCCCAAAATAGGAAAATGTCCTTGATATGTTCTTTATTTTCCTCTTTATATTCCCACCACCAATTAAGTAAAAGCTGAGAGAACCCCTCATCTTCATATAAATAAGAAAGGAAATTTCCAGGTTATATCTGTTCCTCTAGGGATAATTGGGGAATATTCAATTTGGATCGGTGCGTGGTCAGATATAACCAGGTCAGAGATGATAGTCTTGACAACTTGCGGCATGGCCTGTGGGGAAATAAGGAAATAGTCTAGTCTCGTCCAGACATTATGTGGCGCTGAGTGGAAAGTGAACTCCTCTCCATCAGGATGAAGTAGCCTCCAGACATCACCTAGGGTGGATGATTGTAAGTAATCTTGGAAAAGTGCTGACTTAGAGAGTGTTAGGGGGCTAGGGTGAAGTTTTGATGACCTATCCTCCCGAGTGTTAGCAAGTGCATTAAAATCACCTCCTTGTATTATCTTAACTGGGCCTGGGGATAGTGTAGCTGACAGTAAGGAGGTGAAAAAGGGTTTGTCTTCCTCGGTAGGTGCATAAACATTAAATAATGTAATCGTTTCCCCTGCTAAGTTTAGCTGAAGCTTTACCCAACGGCCTTGTTCGTCTGAAGTTACATTTGACACTTCCCCTTGTAAATTTTTATGTAATAGGATGAGGACCCCAGCTTTGCGACCTTTCGCTGGCGACCTATATACCTGACCCACCCATGATTTTTTCATGAATTTGAACTGTTCAGAGGTTAAGTGGCATTCCTGGAGAAAAGCTACGTCTGTCTTCAACTTCTTCAAATGGCGTAACACTATAGATCGCTTACCTGGGGAACGAAGCCCCTTGACATTCCAAGAGGTTATACATAGAGACATTTCAACCTAAAGTTATATCCTGATTTACAAGCATCAATTATTTGAGGTGACTTTAAACAATGGAAACCGAAGATGATCACTAACCCGTATTCAACCCCACAGTTCTCTCCCTTTCTCTTCTGTGACTCTAGACCCTTAAGGGGTCTATTGTCTTGTATTTTAAAAAGAAATAAACAGCAACACAGAGAGAGCTTCATAAAGAAAAAAACATAACAGCAAATAAAACACATGTTCGTGACTTCACTTTTTCCCCGGATGACGACCTCCCCTCATAGCTCCAGATCCGAGACCCCCCTCTCTTAAGGTTTTTAATTAGTGCTACCATAAGAAGAAACATCCCGCAAAAGGAAGGTTATAAAAAGTAAAGTTCTTCTATCCAAAGTAACTTATAACCTCTTCAGCTAGAGTAGTTATGATACTTGTGTTTCTATTCATTATGTAACAGCACCCCCTACTGCCCGACTTGTATAAATGTCACCTAGTTCAAAGATATTAGCCAGCGCTTGTATCAGAGTTATTGTTCAAAAAGGACATTGCTTCAGCTGGCGTTGTAAATGTGTGAGTGGTATTTGTGTCATCAGTGACCCGCAGAGTGGCCGGATATTGTAAGGCAAATCTCCAGTTCTTTTCCACGCATTTTGCACATGCTGGGTTAAATAGCTGGCGTTTTTTAGAGACTTCAACAGAGAAATCATTACAGAGGCGTATTTTGGCCCCTTGGTACTCAATCGGATGACCTTGATCACGGAAGGCTCGCAAAAGATCCGTTTTTTTCCGCAAAGTCTAGGTACCTGGCAAGAACTAGTCGAGGGGGGCGTTTGTCTGTGTCTGCTCGTGGGGGCCCGACTCTATGAGCACGCTCGACTTTCAATGGCTTTTTAAAGCCCAACGCTTTTGGTATTGTGGACATGCATAATTCACGCAAAGCAGTAGATGCTATGCTCTCTGGCAGACCCACCACTCTTAAGTTATTTCGCCGCGAGCGATTTTCAAGATCTTGTAATTTGTCGCGAAATTGTTTATTTTCCTCGAGCAGTTTTGTATAGTTCTTGCCCTCTTTGAGTCCTTCATCTTCTATGGCCTGGATTCTATGTTCAGCCTGGTCCAGTCTTTTGCTGTGAGTCTGCAGTTTACTGCGTATGTTCTGGAGTGATTTGTCTAGGGTGGCCTGTAGTGTGATCTGCAGCTCTGGGCCGAGTTGCCTAGCCACCTCCGTCGCCAGCCTCTTATAGTCTAAGGACAGCCCTCCTCCCTCACCTGTCTGTTGTGAGAAGGACGCTTCATCTGCCTCCCAGTCCGCTGCCCGCCGCGGAGAGGCTTCCCATTCTGGAGACTGGCTCTGCGTCTCGTGTGCTGGGGACGTCTCGGCGGCCATCTTGCCGGTCTCCTCCTCCATGTGCTGGGTCTTGCGAGGTGCCGACCGCAGCAGATAGCGGTCCATCGGCGGGGGAATTTGTGGCAGGGGTATCGGGGCTTTGTCCTTTGGATCCAGCGGGCAGAACGGGGGCACCTTGTGGGGCGTGCAGCCTTTGGGTAGTGCCTCGGTACACGGAGCTTCTCACTCACGCTCCCATCACCCGGGCGCCCGATATTTATTGTTTTACCATCAGCAGCATAATTAACTTCACACGGAGCATGCGTGCTACTCAGTGTGGAAGGGAGCTTCCGGGCAGCGCAATCAGACATTACACCGGCCATTACACTCACTTGTGTGCCTGCAATAGTGAGAGAAGGGACAGTTGCTGGCAGACTCTCATAGGGAAAGATTAGTTAGGCTGTAATAGGCTTGTTAGCTTGCTCCTGGGCTGATTCTTATTGCTAAAATAGCACCCCACAACAGCTCTTTTGAGAGCTAATCTTCTTCTTGTGGTCTATTTTTTTCTGTGTGTCCCACTGACACTTGTGTTACATAGACAGCCTTGCTAATTCATACTGTGTGTGTGCCACTGCCAGCCAGGCCCAGCACATTCAGTGACTACCTGTGTGTGTGACAGGTGCACATTATAATACCCATCACGGCATATACCTAGTACCTGTTGTGTTAAGTGAACCCACCTAATTACTGCATATACCTACCTTTTGTGCTGAGGGAACCCACCTCATTACTGCATATACCTACCCTTTGTGTTGAGTGAACCCACCTCATCACAGCATATACCTAGCTGTTGTGTTCAGTGAACCCATCTCATCACCGCATATACTTAGCTGTGGTGTTCAGTGAACCCACCTCACCACCGCATATACCTACCTTTTGTGTTGAGTGAACCCACCTCATCACTGCATATACCTAGCTGTTGTGTTCAGTGAACCCACCTCATGACTGCATATACCTACCTTTTGTGTTGAGTGAACCCACCTCATCACTGCATATGCCTACCTGTTGTGTTCAGTGCACCCACCTACCTACGTCAGTGCACGCAGTGTGATATACCACTCCATGCATACCTGTTAACCGCACCTGTGTGACTGCACATTGTATTAGTCAAGTCAGTGCATACCTTTCACTTCATCCTCCCGATATGGACAAAACGGACAAAACAGGTAGAGGAAGAGGTAGAGGCAGACCCAGAGGAAGGCCACCTGGCACCGGAAGGTCTGTGCGAGGTCGTGTTAATGTGATTTCGTGCGGCCCTGGCCCAAAGTACAGTGCTCAGAAGAAGGCACGTGCCATCAACTGCCAAGATTGTCAGGACGTGGTTGACTATTTAACACAGAACACCTCATCTCCAGCAGCCACCAGCGCTACTACAAGCACCACACGCACTGCATTTGACACTTCGCAGGAGTTATTAGGTGGTGAAATCACTGATTCCCAGCCACCACTGCAACAACAAGATGAAGTTACACCACCTCATATGTGTGAGTTAGGTGACACTATGGACGTAACGTGTGAGGAAGAGGATTATGAAGTACCTGCTGTTGGTGCAGTTTTGGAGGTGTCTGAAGCAAGCGAAGCTGGGCAGGATAATTATGATGATGACGATGATACGGATACCACGTGTGTTCCCAATAGAGGAGATGAACAGGTGGACAGGGGGAGTCAGAGAGGAGTAGGAGGAGACGAGTTGCTGAAAGAAGCAGGGTGAACTCGTTGTCAGAAACAGCTGGTGGCATTGTCCAGCGCCATGTATCGCCACATATGGACAGCCAGCCAACATGCCCTTCAACGTCAGCTGTTGAGGCCACCATAGTGCCATCACCCCAGGGGGGCTCAGCGGTTTGGAAATTTTTTAGTGTGTCTGCCTCAGATCAGATCAAAGCCATCTGTTCTCTCTGCCTCCAAAAATTGAGCCGTGGAAAGCCCAACACTCATGTAGGGACAAATGCCTTACGAAGGCACCTGGAGAAAATGCACAAACTGCAATGGGAAGAGCACCAGAGGAAAAGCAGCACACAAAAGAAAAGCCACCCTCCTTCTCCTCTTCCTCCTTCAGGTGCAGCGTCTTCAGCCGCTTTCTCCCTTCCACCTTTACAGCCACCCTCCTCCACTCCGCCTCTGACCTTGAGCGGTTCCTGCTCCTCTGCCCACAGCAGCCAGGTGTCCGTGAAGGAAATCTTTGACCGGAAGAAGCCAATTTCTGCCACTTACCCCCTTGCCCGACATCTGACAGCTGGTGTGGCTGAACCGTTAGCTCGCCAGCTGTTACAAGCTGGTGGACTCTGAGGCCTTCCGTAAATTTGTGGCCATTGGGACACCGCAGTGGAAGATGCCAGGCCGCAATTATTTCTCTAAAAAGGCGATACCCAAACTGCACCGTGGAGAGGCAAGTGGTGTCGTCTCTGGCACACAGCGTTGGGTCAAGGGTACACCTGACCACGGATGCCTGGTCTGCCAAGCACGGTCAGGGCCGCTACAATACACAACCTGGTGACCGATGGCAAGCAGGGAGTACATGGCTGTGCAGTGGACCTAGTTGTGATACCTCCACAGCTCGCAGGCAGGCCTCCTGCCACCTCCTCTCTGCCTGCTACATCCTCTTCGCTGTCGTTATCCTCCTCCTCCTTGGCTGGTGCCGCGATTTCTTCTCCAGCTACACAGCCCCATCTCCCCAGGGCCTATTCTGCATGCCAGGTACGACTGTGTCACGCCATCTTAGACATGTCTTGCCTCAAAGCGGAGAGTCATGCTCTCCTGGCTGCTCTTAACAAACAGGTGGATCAGTGGCTGACCCCGCACCAGCTGGTGATCGGCAACGTGGTGTGTGACAACGGCAGCAATCTCCTTTCCACTTTGAATTTGGGAAAGTTGACACATATACCCTGCATGGCACATGTGCTGAATCTAGTCATTCAAAGATTTGTGTCAAAGTACCCAGGCTTAGAGGACATCCTGAAGCAGGCCAGGAAGTTGTGTGGGCATTTCAGGCTGTCTTCCGCGGCCATGGTGCTTCAGCACAGCTAGAGCCATTGTCACTGAGAAGAGAAGTCGCGTAAGTCACAAAAGTGTTCAGTACCCCACCTTTATCAAAATGAATGAGGCATGGATCCTGGAAGGCTACTGCCCGCCCTCAAAACCTAAGTCAGTCCCCACACACAGCATCTCTGCACACAGGCTGCTTGCCTTCTCCGCCACCACCAACAGGGTCCAGGACTCCAGGCGGATTCCTGAATTTTTAAGGCCGCTGCTATACTTATTTTTCTGGTGCGTGTACATGCCTGCCTATATTTTCTGGCTGCAGTACAGTACATGTGCACATTCCACTTCATGATCATTACCTTGGTGTTGGGAAGGGGCTTGCGTATCACAATGAAGCAATGACCGCCGGCTATATGAGTGTTACTGGGCAGGGGGGGGGCCCACCAAAGATAAGGTCGTTGCTTCATTGTGGACAGACCAAATTTGATCAGCTGGACAGTCACTGTTGTTCCATCATTGAGCTACCTCAGCCCGGCGACCATATGGGCTTGAACACCGCCACGGCCTGCACTCTCACTATAGTGCGCACCAGTCCAGCAAGGCCGTCACTACGCAAACAGCTGTTTGCAGTGCGTTACACAGTGAGTTTGGTGTGTCAGTGTGAAGCAGTACTCTAATTACACTCCCTGATTGATGTATACACATGCAAGATGTTTTAAAGCACTTTAGGACCGCAATTTAGCATTCAATGTGATTTCTGCCCTTAAAACGCTGCTTTGCGTAAAATCCAGATTTTTCCCCAGGACTTTTGGCATCTATCCCACTCATCCATGCCCCCCTTCAGGTGTTAGACCCCTTGAAACATCTTTTCCATCACTTTTGTGGCTAGCATAAATGTTTCTAGTTCGCATCTCCATTGAAGTCTATTGCAGTTCGCGCGGAATGAACCTTTTGCGGAAGTTCGCGAACCTAAAATCGGAGGTTCAGGCCAGCTCTACAAATAACTATGCTGTGTTCCTTTTTTTTTTTCCTTTCTCTGCCTGAAAAAGTTAGATAGATATCAGGTATATAAGTGGCTGACTCAGTCCTGACTCAGACAGAAAGTGACTACAGTGTGAACCTCACTGATAAGAAATTTCCCTTTTTATCTCTTTCTTGCTCTCAGAAGCCATTTTCTGCTAGGAAATTGTTTTATAGTTGGAATTTCTTATCAGTGAGGGTCACACTGCAGTCACTTCCTTTCTGAGTCAGGACTGAGTCAGCCACTTACATACCTGATATTTAACTCTTTCAGGCAGAGAAAAAAAAAAAGAAACTCGCCTAGTTATTTGTGTGCTAGGCACTGTACATACACATGTCTATCTCATCATGCCACATGTCACTTTGGGTATCCTTTAAAATTATAGTGCGCTTTAGGTTTTAGCTGCACTTCACTGATCAGTTTCTGAAGTTCTGAGAGTGAAAGTCTGTTTTCAAGAATTTATCAAATGACATCAATTTTGCTATGCTGGAAACATTCCTCAGGTGTTTACTAACGAAAAGATTTTACCTGAGCATACATTAGGAAATGTTAGTGTGCAATACTCTTGCTGAAGGTCCCTAAAAGAGAGCCATGTGTAAACATGAAGCTTCAGCAAACTGCTTAGCTTGCATATCCACTTTTCTTCCCATTGTAAATATACCTTGTGCATCATCCCCGGTATAAACCTCAGAAACAGGATATATCAGATATATCAGTGAAGTAGTTTTAGATCCTGCATATTCTGACAAGCACTTGCAATTTGCAAATGCTATGCCATTTTAATTAGTCAATAAACATGAGGCAGCCAGTATGTAAGTCAGGTAATACCTGGTCTGAGCACACACACCTTTTTTCTTTAGATTGAAGTACAAACCCCAGAAGTCCCCGCAGGGGCATGCATTTTTTTACTCTCCCGCCTTCTTAATTTTAATGCTTAGCAATGGCTTTTTTCTGTCCACTCTTCAATAAAGCCCAGCTATATGGAGTGTACAGCTTATTATTGTCTTATGGACAGATACTCCAGCTTTTCATGTGGAACCCCTGCATGGTTACCTTTGGACTGCCTGCCTGTCTGATTAATGCCCTCCTTGCCCAGTCTGTTACTTTTAATGGACAGCTCTTTCTTAGCAGGTTTGTTGTGATACCCTGTTTTTTTCCTTTTGAAGATGATGGATTTTTTTTTTGTGATAATCCAACCCTGACTTGTACTTCACAACTTTGTCCCTGACTTGTTTGGATAGCTTATTGGTCTTCATGGTGCTGCCATCCAGCCCCAAGCTCCCAGCATGTCCCTCGCCGCAGCTTGCTCCCGGTCCCCAGCGAGGACATCAGGGTGACCTTCAGGTCGGCCTGTACTGCGCCTGCGTGAGCGGCGATGTCAATCCCCGCCACGTGGGCCAGAGCGGACTGCACAGGAGCAGTAGTTCTGCGCAGTCCGCTCCGGCCCACGAGGCGGTGATTGACAGCGCCGCTCACGCAGGCGCAGTACAGGCAGACCTGGAGGTCGCCCTGACGTCATCGCTGGGGACCGGGAGTGAAATGCAGCAAACGGCTGCGGGGAGAGCTGCGACGTGGGACATGCTGGGAGCTTGGGGCTGGAGGAAGCCCCCGGTAAGTAGCACTTATTTTATTAAATCTTCCCTGATGACTCCTTTAAAGCGGACCCAAACCAATCATTTTTTAATTCAAAATAAATTTAGTTGCACCACTCTGACATATACAAAGATAAATAAACACTCCTTCAAGCCTATGAGCATTTCAGTGCATGCTTTTCACCCTTCCCTTTTCATAACTAGGGTTATACAGGTGGCAGCCATTAGCAATTCCTCCTTTGCAGGACACCACCTACTCCACCAGATTGCCAGATTCTGTCCCAGCAATATAAAAGGAAGGGAGGGCTTCCTCCAATAAATGTAAAATATTTTAGATTTGTCATCATGCAGCTGAAAAAAGGCTGCTATTTATTATTATAATTTAGAAAATAGATTTTATTTCTGAAATCTTGTATTTTTAATGTAGGTCCACTTTAACCACCCTGGCGTTCAATTTCCCCAGAATTTCCATGCAAAAAGTGTTTCAATTAACCGGTTCAGCACCGCAGTCCGAAAATCTCATGCATCCGAGCAACGTTCACCTCCCATTCATTCGCCTATAACTTTATTGCTACTTATCACAATGAATTGATCTATATCTTGTTTTTTCCGCCACTAATTAGGCTTTTTTTGGGTAGTACATTTTGCTAAGAATTATTTTTTTCTAAATCTATTTTAACAGGAAGATTGAGAAAGAAATGAAAAAAATCACTACTTCTCTGTTTTTGGCCATTATAGTTTGAAATTAATATACGCTACCGTAATTAAAACTCATGTATTTTATTTGCCCATCTGTCCCGGTTATTACACTGTTTAAACGATGTCCCTATCACAATTTATGGTGCCGATATTTCATTTAGAAATAAAGGTGCATTTTTTCAATTTGTGTCCATCACTATTTATAAGCTTATAAATTTTAAATATAATAACATTCTCTTGACATGCATATTTAAAAAGTTCAGACCCTTGGGTAACTATTTATATTGTATTTTTTTTTTTTTTTAACTGTATTTTTTATTTTTATTTTTAATTAAAAAAAAAGTGTATGTGGGTAATTTTTGGTGTGGGAGGGAAACTGCTAATTTTAAATGTAAAATAATTTTTTTTTAATTAAAAATGTATGTTGGTGCAGTTTACTATTTGGCCACAAGATGGCCACAGTGAAAAAAGTCCTGGATGCGAACGATCTCGCATCCAGGAACTAAAATGCTGGGGAGAAGATTCCTGGGGGCAGAAATACCGCGCTCTCTGGAGAGAAAGAGTCGGTATTTCTGCGGGGAAGTTAGATCGGTGAATGGGAATTATATTCCCATTCACTGATCAGGGGGCTAGCGGCGGGCTGCGGGAGCGCGCGCCCCGATCGCGCGCACCAGCCGGCGGCAGCAGCAGTGCCTATCTGGACGAGGAAGCTCGTCCAGATAGGCCGAACTGGTTAATTTCCAATAATGGTCAACCATTTTTTTTTTGCAATCAATTTTTTTTTTATATTGAATTCAATACAGGTTATTGTATTAAATTCAATTTGAAAAAAAAGGGTTTTCTGCAAGATGTTGATGACGCTGTGTGACCCTAGTGTCATCAATGCCGATCAACAGGGGACATGTGATCGCCAAGGGAGAAGCAAAATCCGCCAAGGGACATGGAAGACACTGGGGAAGCTATCAGAGGTATGCAACGAGGGATCAACACGCCAATGGGGAGTATAAGACCCAGATGTATAGGTAGCCAGATATATAGTAAACCAGGTGTTTAGCCAGGTATATAGTGAGCCAGGTGTTTAGCCAGATTTATAGATAGCCAGATATACTTCCCCCCCCCCCCCCTCCTAGCACACTGTGGGTAGCGATCTGTGCTACCCCAGAATGCAGAACAAGCATCCAGCCACCCTAGGGAATCCCTGGGCAGCCAGCGGGGCAGAGAATGTGTGGGGGTTCCCCCTTGTATGCGGAGGCTGTGCGGGCAGGGCCCCCCCTCTGTGCGGGGGGATCCCCCTTCTATGGTGGCAGTGTGGGCACCTCCTCCTCCCTGATCTTCCCTGTCTTAGTCCCTTGAGTAAAAATAGATCTACTCACCCGAGGCCTTTCTCCAGCGACGGCTGCGGCGCACACCCGCCTACATCTCTGAAGTCTCGTTCTCTGTACAGAGACTTGGTGACGTCATCCAGCCACCAGTGGTGCTCAGCAGAGCTCGAATATTCGAGTAGCTCGAATATTCGAGCTCTTTTTCAGCTATTCGAGCTCGGTATTCGAGCTCCGAATAGCTGAAGCTATTCGAATGGGCTATCCGAGTACACTCGAATAGCCTATTCACTATTCGAGCTATTCGAGCAACCCGGCGCTATTCGAGCTCGGTACCGAGCTCGAATAGCGTCATAGCCCAGATTGATGTCCTTAGAGCCAATCAGAGGGCTCCCAGGCCCTCTGACGGCAGCCAATCACAGAGGGGGACCCTGGCCAGCCCCTACCCTATAAATAGCGGCCGCCATGTTCCGTTTCTCCATGCTTGCCTGAGACTTGTACAGAGAGAGAGTTGCTCCTTTGTGCTTTGGCTTAGCAAGTGCTCTATTGTGATCATTTACCTAGCGTTTTTGCTCACCTACACCTGCCATATACACCTATATTGTTGTTAGTTAGATAGACATTGTATTTTAGTTAGTAGCTTGTGTGTTACATTAGAGACAGGCAGCTGCTGCAAGCTTACAGGTTTAGGCCTCAGGGAGGCCTTGCCTCTGTGGGCAGCTGTCCTCTGTTTATTTCTCTCATCTATACCAGTATTTCTGCTGTCCTTTACTAATAGTATTGTAGTTATACTGTACTAGGAGTAGGACACTCACTGACTGTCACTGTTTATAGGCTACTAGCTAGCTCCTGCGTGTGTGCACTCACTCACTGTCTGTGTGTACACACACTCTATTTCCTTCTGATTACTGATAGATTATTGTTAGTTAGTTGTACTTACTTACTACTTACTCTTACTGTACCCGTAGGGACACTCACGGTCACTGTTCATATAGGCTACTAGCTCCTGCGTGTGCGCACTGCACTCACTGTCTGAGTGTACACACACAACACACACTCTATTTCCTTCTGATCGCTGATTGATTATCGTAATTAGTTAGTTCTACTTACTGTTACTACTTACTCTCTTACTGTACTAGGAGTCTAGGACACTCAGTCACTGTCCATAGGCTACTAGCTCCTGCGTGCGTGCACTCACTGTCTGAGTGTACACACACCCACACTCCATTTCCTTCTGATCGCTGATTGATTATCGTAATTAGTTAGTTGTACTTACTGTTACTACTTACTCTTACTGTACTAGGAGTCTAGGACACTCAGTCACTGTCCATAGGCTACTAGCTCCTGCGTGCGTGCACTCACTGTCTGAGTGTACACACACCCACACTCCATTTCCTTCTGATCGCTGATTGATTATTGTAATTAGTTAGTTCTACTTACTGTTACTACTTACTCTTACTGTACTAGGAGTCTAGGACACTCAGTCACTGTCCATAGGCTACTAGCTCCTGCGTGCGTGCACTCACTGTCTGAGTGTACACACACCCACACTCCATTTCCTTCTGATCGCTGATTGATTATCGTAATTAGTTAGTTGTACTTACTGTTACTACTTACTCTTACTGTACTAGGAGTCTAGGACACTCAGTCACTGTCCATAGGCTACTAGCTCCTGCGTGCGGTCACTCACTGTCTGAGTGTACACACACCCACACTCCATTTCCTTCTGATCGCTGATTGATTATCGTAATTAGTTAGTTGTACTTACTGTTACTACTTACTCTTACTGTACTAGGAGTCTAGGACACTCAGTCACTGTCCATAGGCTACTAGCTCCTGCGTGCGGTCACTCACTGTCTGAGTGTACACACACCACCCACACTCTATTTCCTTCTGATCGCTGATTGATTATTGTAATTAGTTGGTTCTACTTACTGTTACTACTTACTCTTACTGTACTAGGAGTCTAGGACACTCAGTCACTGTGTTCATAGGCTACTAGCTCCTGCGTGCGTGCACTCACTGTCTGAGTGTACACACACAACACACACTCTATTTCCTTCTGATCGCTAATTGATTATCGTAATTAGTTAGTTCTACTTACAGTTACTACTTACTCTTACTGTACTAGGAGTCTAGGACACTCAGTCACTGTCCATAGGCTACTAGCTCCTGCGTGCGTGCACTCACTGTCTGAGTGTACACACACTAAATTTACTTGTGATTACTACTGATTATTGTAACTGCTAGTTGTACTTCCTGACTGTTACTACTTACTTACTGTACTAGGGGACACTCACTCAGTCACCTCACCAACCAACCCACTCCATTAAAGTACCCCACTTTTCACCCGCCCTTTTACAAAACTTTTGTCTATACGCCCAAAACATTTAAGATGTCTGGAAGTGGCAGCCAGCGCGGTTTGGGCAAGGGGAAGGGCAGCAAGGGAATCAGGAGGAGAGGGAGCAGCATTGTGGCAAGCCGCGGCCGCGGGCGCGCCACCATGCACAGTTCCGCAGCAGCAGCAGCAGCGTCAGTGGCTAACATTCCTCCCATAGCCACTGGCCGTGGACGCCTTGGGCGCCGCCCAGCAGGAGCATCTGCAACTCACGCTGCAGAGACACAGCAGCAGCAGCGTGTAGCACCTGCTCCCATTTTCCTCCAGCCGGGTCGGAAACGTCCCATTGAGGAAAAGGATGCAGACACTGTGGTGCAACTCATGACGGAGGATGAGCAGCCCGCCATCAGCTCTGCATCCGAGGCCTCCACCCTCACCACCACCACCACCACCACCACCACCACCCCTGTTCGCAGCAGCCGCCCAGCAGGGTCTGGGGAGGAGGCCAGTTCACCGTCACTCGCCGACCTGTCATTCAGCAGTCTTTTGACCCCAGGCATCATGAGTAAATTGTCTGCTGTTGTTGGCGATCTTGAGGAGGAGATGCTGATGGGCACTTTGGGGGATGAGGGATTGGACAGCAAGACTGTGGCGACAGTCAAGCAGCCCATCCATGCATCAGGAGAGGAGTTTGGGGGGTCCTCATCCCAGCAGGACATGTTTCAGGAGGGGGAGGATGATGATGACCCGGTGACAGACAGAGACTCGGTGCCACCACCTCCAGGGGATGTCGTCCTCAGCAGCTCTGAGGAGGAGGAGGAGGATGCGCTTGTGGGCCTTGCAAGGAGGCGCATCATTGCAAGCATTGGCAGCGTCCCACAGCCTGCTGGTGTCTCAGGCTCAGCAGCAGCAGCAGCAGCATCAGCCAGTACCACCACCAGCCGCACCCAAGCCCCCCCCCAACCACCACAGGGAGACAGGCAGCAGCGCTTCCATGCCGTAGGGGGAAGTTTCTGTCACCAATCTGGCGGTTTTTCACCATGCCCACTGTGTACAGCAAGTACGCCACTTGCAACCACTGTCAGCGGAAGTTGAGCAGAGGTGCAGACCCCTTAAAGTTCAGCACCAGCTCGCTCATCAACCACCTTGCGGCTAAACATTTCCACCAGCATGAGGAGTTCCAGAGGCTGAAGGCATCTGCTGCTGGCAGTGGCACCACACCCATCACTGCACAGCCTTCAGCAGCAGCAGCAGCAACAGCAGCCACCCGCCCTCCTGCTCCTCCAGCAGCACCAGCAGGAGTGCGGAAACGCACTGCTCCTCCCCCCTCTGCAACTCCTGCCGCCGACACTGAGGCCTGTTCTGGCAGCCAGTCCTCAGTGGCCTCCTCTGCTGTGTCTGCTGATTCCCGTGTCAGCAAAAGGCCACGCCAGAGCCTTTTGAGCGAGTCCTTCCAGGGGGTGGTTAGGGCTCTGCCTCCCAGCAGCCGTCGCGTGCGGCAGCTGAACGGCTTGCTGGCATGGGCCATGTGCTCCCAACTCCTGCCGTACACGCTCGTGCAGGAGGGGAGCGACATTCGTGCGCTGCTTGCTTGCGCAGCCCCAGACTGGCAGCTCCCCAGCAGACACTTCTTTGCCCGCAAGGCCATTCCTGCACTGCACCGCTTTGTGATGGCCAATGTGGAGCGAGGGCTGGAGCACGCGGTTGGTGAAAGGGTCCACGTCACCATGGACTCCTGGAGCAGCCGCTTCGGGACAGGCCGCTACCTGTCCTTCACTGTCCACTGGGTCAGCTTGGTGGAAGGGGGTGAGGATGGGAGAGCAGCAGCGGGCACAGCAGCAGCAGCAACACAGTGGGTGGTGCCACCCCGCAGGCTCAGGGGAACTGCAGCAGGTTCCTCCGATCCTCTGCCATCCTCCGGCACACCTGGCCAAACCCCCCGCCTCAGCAGCAGCGTGAAGGCCCGCCACTGCCAAGCGCTGCTGCACTTGGTCAGCCTTGGGAAGACCAAGCTGACGGCAACCCATGTGTTGGCCAAACTCCAGGAGCAGGAGAGGATTTGGCTGACCCCCAGAGGCCTCAGAGTCGGAGAGGTGGTGGCCGACAATGGGGCCAAGCTGGTTGCCGCAATAGACAGGGGAAACCTGACCCACATCCCCTGTCTTGCCCACGTGCTGAACCTGGTGGTGCAGAAGTTCCTGCGCACCTACCAGGGGATGGGCGAACTGCTGGAAACGGCAAGGAATGTTGTGCGTCACTTCCGGCGCTCGGCTGCAGCCTGTGCGAGCCTGGAAGACGTGCAAAAGGAGCTGGATCTGCCACGCCATCGGCTGATACTTGACGTTCCGACTCGCTGGAACTCCACCCTGGCGATGTTGGAGCGTCTGGTTGAACAGAGGCACGCTGTCAAACAGTACCTTGCCCTGGCCACTGTTTCCGCAGCTCAGAGAAGGGACAAGACCAGCAACATCCCGTCCATCGTCCCCGATGATGACTGGAGGCACATGCAGCAGGTGTGCTTAGTGCTGGCTCCCTTCCTGCAGGCCACAAACATGGTGAGCAGGGACCATGCTATGGTCTGCGAGTGGGTGCCCCTGGTTTCTCTGCTGAACAGGGCCCTCGATGCTTTGCTGGAACAGGGAGCGGCGGCCTTGGACCAGCAGGAGCGGCAACCAGCTGCGCAGTCCACCTCTGAGGGGGAGGAGGAGGAGGACTTGGTGGAGGTCCCTGACCTGGCTGCTGATGAGGGGGATCAGCACAGCGCAGCTGAGTTGGTGCGGGGGTGGAGAGAGGATGAGGCGGCAGAGGAGGAGGATGAGGACAGCACTGACGTCGATGTGCCAGCAGACGTGGCCCGCCTCTTCCCAATGGCAGCGCACATGCTGACGTGCCTGCGCAGGGACCCCAGGGTGATCCAGATGAAGCAGAGGGAGGACATCTGGATCAGCATGATGTTGGACCCACGCCTCAAGGGGAAGTTGAGCCAGTTCCTGCCGCCTGCAGGAGGAGACCCAGCGCAACAAATAAGGAGCTTGCAGCAGGCCCTTGTTGAGCGCTTGGAGGAAGCCTTCCCCCAGCCTTCCACCCCCACTGTCCAGCAGCCAGCACAGAGGCAGCAGCAGGTGCCTGCATCCAGCAGCAGCAAGCGCCCCACAGACCTGCTGTCTCTCAGCCACGAGCTCTACAGGACTGTAGAGGCTCCGGCAGCAGTGACTAGAGAGGAGATGCATGCAGCAGCATCCTCCTCCGGTCACAGCCAGCGCCTGACCCGCATGGTGGCTGACTACATGGGGTCGTACAGCGGGCTTGACAGCAATGCCCCTGTTGATCCCATGGAGTATTGGGTCAAGCGCATGGAGATCTGGAGCGAGCTGGCGCAGTACGCCCTGGAAGTGCTGTCCTGCCCCCCTTCCAGCGTGCTGTCCGAGCGCTGCTTCAGTGCAGCTGGTGGCGTGGTCACCGAGAAACGCTCACGTCTGTCTCACAAGTCTGTGGACAGACTGACGTTTCTCAAGATGAACCAGGCGTGGGTGGAAGGCGAGTTCCTGGCCCCTGTTGTCGGCGAGAGGGGGACATGAACCGGCTGCCGGAACCATCGTTAATGTGCCTTACCACCCTTTACCACCTCCTGGCTCCTGCTCACTAAGCCAGCCTGGTTCACTTTGACTATTACGTCGCCTGCAGCCACACATTTTACACCTACAGTGGCCTGCTGTGTACTGCCCTTCTGCTGTCTGTCTGTGTTTCCCACTGCCAGGGTACGCAGAATTACCTTCTTCTGCTGCCACTCTGCCACCAGCTATTACGTCAAACAATAGCTATATTGGTTGCAAAACCAAAAACCAAAAAACCATAAAAAAAAAAAAAAAAAGGTTTAATTTTTCTGAGGTGCCCGAGTTGAAAACTGTGTTGTCCCAGTTGTGTATTGGACACAATGTGGGCTGCACGACCGCTGGCTGGGACCTCCTGTTGTGTTTATTTACAGCCCTGGTATCACCGCTAGGTACCAGGGCTATTATGTCACGCTGCCTACCTGCTGCCACACTCACACTGCTCCTCCATACCTCCTCCTGCTGCTGCTGCTGCTGTCTGTCTGTGTTTCCCACTGCCAGGGTACACAGATGATTTACCTTCTGCTGCCACTCTGCCACCAGCTATTACGTCAAACAATAGCTGCTCGCCTACTCCTCCATTCCTCCTCCTGCTGCTGCTGTCTGTCTGTGTTTCCCACTGCCAGGGTACACAGAATTACCTTCTGCTGCCACTCTGCCACCAGCTATTACGTCAAACAATAGCTATATTGGTTGCAAAACCAAAACCAAACAAACCATTAAAAAAAAAAAAAAAGGTTTAATTTTTCTGAGGTGCCCGGTTGAAAACTGTGTTGTCCCAGTTGTGTATTGGACACAATGTGGGCTGCACGACCGCTGTCTGGGACCTCCTGTTGTGTTTATTTACAGCCCTGGTATCACCGCTAGGTACCAGGGCTATTATGTCACGGCGAGCTGCCTGCCTCATTGACTGCCTGCTGCCACACACTCATCCTCCTCCTCCTGCTGCTGAATTTACCTCCTGCTGTCTTTGTGTTTCCACTGCCAGGGAGCACATACAATGGCGCTTCCAACATGCGTGCGCCCACCAGCTATTTGTTACGCTCAAAAATAGCTGCATTTCTTTAAAAAAAAATTGAAAAGAGAAATACGTGAAGAAGAAGAAGACGATATTGAAAAAGAAGGAGAAGAAGGAGAAGGAGAAGGAGAAGGAGAAGGAGAAGGAGAAGGAGAAGGAGAGGAGAAGGAGAAGGAGAAGGAGAAGGAGAAGGAGACGATATTGAAAAAGAAGGAGAAGAAGGAGAAGGAGAAGGAGAAGGAGAAGGAGAAGGAGAAGGTGAAGATGAAGAAGAAGATGAAGATGAAGAAGAAGAAGGTGAAGATGAAGAAGAAGAAGGTGAAGATGAAGAAGAAGAAGGTGAAGATGAAGAAGAAGAGGTGAAGATGAAGAAGAAGAAGGTGAAGATGAAGAAGAAGAAGGTGAAGATGAAGAAGAAGAAGGTGAAGATGAAGAAGAAGAAGGTGAAGATGAAGAAGAAGAAGGTGAAGATGAAGAAGAAGAAGGTGAAGATGAAGAAGAAGAAGGTGAAGATGAAGAAGAAGAAGGTGAAGATGAAGAAGAAGAAGGTGAAGATGAAGAAGAAGAAGGTGAAGATGAAGAAGAAGAAGAAGAAGAGGAAGAAGAAGAAGAAGAAGAAGAAGAAGAAGAAGAAGATGAAGAAGAAGAAGAAGATGAAGATGAAGAAGAAGAAGATGAAGAAGAAGAAGATGAAGAAGAAGAAGAGAAGAAGAAGATGAAGAAGAAGATGAAGAAGAAGAAGATGAAGAAGAAGATGAAGAAGAAGAAGATGAAGAAGAAGAAGATGAAGAAGAAGAAGATGAAGAAGAAGAAGATGAAGAAGAAGAGAAGATGAAGAAGAAGAAGATGAAGAAGAAGAAGATGAAGAAGAAGAAGATGAAGATGAAGAAGATGAAGAAGATGAGAAGATGAAGAAGATGAAGAAGATGAAGAAGATGAAGAAGATGAAGAGAAGATGAAGAAGATGAAGAAGAAGAAGAAGAAGAAGAAGAAGAAGATGATGAAGAAGAAGAAGATGAAGAAGAAGAAGATGAAGAAGTGAAGATGAGAAGAAGATGAAGAAGATGAAGAAGATGAAGAAGAGGATGAGAGATGAAGAAGATGAAGAAGATGATGAAGAAGAAGAAGATGAAGAAGAAGAAGAAGATGAAGAAGAAGATGAAGAAGAAGAAGATGAGAAGAAGAAGATGAAGAAGAGAAGAGATGAAGATGAAGAAGATGGAGAAAGAAGATGAAGAAGAAGATGAAGAAGAAGATGAAGAAGAAGAGAAGAAGATGAAGAGAAGAAGATGAAGAAGAAGAAGATGAAGAAGAAGAAGATGAAGAAGAGAAGAAGATGAAGAGATGAAGATGAAGAAGAAGAAGATGAAGAAGATGAAGAGAAGAAGATGAAGAAGAAGAAGATGAAGATGAAGAAGATGAAGAAGATGAAGATGAAGAAGATGAAGAAGATGAAGAAGATGAAGAAGAAGATGAAGAAGAAGATGAAGAAGAAGATGAAGAAGAAGATGAAGAAGAAGATGAAGAAGAAGATGAAGAAGATGAAGAAGATGAAGAAGATGAAGAAGATGAAGAAGATGAAGAAGATGAAGAAGATGAAGAAGATGAAGAAGATGAAGAAGATGAAGAAGATGAAGAAGATGAAGAAGATGAAGAAGAAGATGAAGAAGAAGATGAAGAAGAAGATGAAGAAGAATGAAGAAGATGAAGAAGATGAAGAAGATGAAGAAGATGAAGAAGATGAAGAAGATGAAGAAGATGAAGAAGATGAAGAAGATGAAGAAGATGAAGAAGATGAAGAAGATGAAGAAGAAGATGAAGAAGAAGATGAAGAAGAAGATGAAGAAGAAGATGAAGAAGAAGATGAAGAAGAAGAAGATGAAGAAGAAGAAGAAGAAGATGAAGAAGAAGAAGAAGAAGATGAAGAAGAAGAAGATGAAGAAGAAGAAGATGAAGAAGAAGAGATGAAGAAGAAGAAGATGAAGAAGAAGAAGATGAAGAAGAAGAAGATGAAGAAGAAGAAGATGAAGATGAAGAAGATGAAGATGAAGAAGATGAAGAAGATGAAGAAGAAGAAGATGAAGAAGATGAAGAAGAAGATGAAGAAGATGAAGAAGAAGAAGAAGAAGATGAAGAAGAAGAAGATGAAGAAGAAGAAGATGAAGAAGAAGAAGATGAAGAAGAAGAAGATGAAGAAGAAGAAGATGAAGAAGAAGAAGATGAAGAAGAAGATGAAGAAGAAGAAGATGATGAAGAAGAAGATGAAGAAGAAGAAGATGAAGAAGAAGAAGATGAAGAAGAAGAAGATGAAGAAGAAGAAGATGAAGAAGAGAAGAAGAAGAAGAAGATGAAGAAGATGAAGAAGATGAAGAAGATGAAGATGAAGAAGATGAGAATGAAGAAGATGAAGAAGATGAAGAAGAAGATGAAGAAGAAGATGAAGAAGAAGATGAAGAAGAAGATGAAGAAGAAGATGAAGAGATGAAGAAGATGAAGAAGATGAGAAGATGAAGAAGATGAAGAAGATGAAGAAGAAGAAGAAGATGAAGAAGAAGATGAAGAAGAAGAAGATGAAGAAGAAGAAGATGAAGATGAAGAAGAAGAAGATGAAGAAGAAGAAGATGAAGAAGAAGAAGATGAAGAAGAAGAAGATGAAGAAGAAGAAGAAGATGAAGAAGAAGAAGATGAAGAAGAAGAAGATGAAGAAGAAGAAGATGAAGAAGAAGAAGAAGATGAAGAAGAAGAAGAAGATGAAGAAGAAGAAGATGAAGAAGAAGAAGAAGATGAGAAGAAGAAGAAGATGAAGAAGAAGAAGAAGATGAAGAAGAGAAGAAGATGAAGAAGAAGAAGAAGATGAAGAAGAAGAAGATGAAGAAGAAGAAGATGAAGAAGAAGAAGATGAAGAAGAAGAAGATGAAGAAGAAGAAGATGAAGAAGAAGAAGATGAAGATGAAGAAGAAGATGAAGAAGAGATGAAGAAGAAGAAGATGAAGAAGAAGAAGATGAAGAAGAAGAAGATGAGAGAAGAAGATGAAGAAGAAGAAGATGAAGAAGAAGAAGATGAAGAAGAAGAAGATGAAGAAGAAGAAGATGAAGAAGAAGAAGATGAAGAAGAAGAAGATGAAGAAGAAGAAGATGAAGAAGAAGAAGAAGATGAAGAAGATGAAGAGAGAAGAAGAAGATGAAGAAGAAGAAGATGAAGAAGAAGAAGATGAAGAAGAAGAAGAAGAAGATGAAGAAGAAGAAGAGAAGATGATGAAGAAGAAGATGAAGAAGAGAAGATGAAGAAGAAGAAGAAGAAGATGAAGAAGATGAAGAAGAAGAAGATGAAGATGAAGAGATGAAGATGAAGAAGAAGAAGAAGATGAAGAAGATGAAGATGAAGAAGATGAAGATGAAGAAGATGAAGATGAGAAGATGATGAAGATGAAGAAGATGAAGAAGATGAGAAGATGAAGATGAGAAGAAGATGAAGAAGATGAAGAAGAGAAGAAGATGAAGAAGATGAAGAAGAAGAAGAAGATGAAGAAGAAGAAGAAGATGAAGAAGAAGAAGATGAAGAAGAAGAAGATGAAGATGAAGAAGAAGAAGATGAAGAAGAAGAAGATGAAGAAGAAGAAGATGAAGAAGAAGAAGATGAAGAAGAAGAAGATGAAGAAGAAGAAGATGAAGAAGAAGATGAAGAAGAAGATGAAGAAGAAGATGAAGAAGAAGAAGATGAAGAAGAAGAAGATGAAGAAGAAGAAGATGAAGAAGAAGAAGATGAAGAAGAAGAAGATGAAGAAGAAGAAGATGAAGAAGAAGAAGATGATGAAGAAGAAGATGATGAAGAAGAAGAAGAAGATGAAGAAGAAGAAGATGAAGAAGAAGAAGATGAAGAAGAAGAAGATGAAGAAGATGAAGATGAAGATGAAGATGAAGATGAAGAAGAAGAAGAAGAAGAAGAAGATGAAGAAGAAGATGAAGAAGAAGATGAAGAAGAAGAAGATGAAGAAGAAGAAGATGAAGAAGAAGAAGATGAAGAAGAAGAAGATGAAGAAGAAGAAGATGAAGAAGAAGAAGATGATGAAGAAGAAGATGATGAAGAAGAAGATGATGATGAAGAAGATGATGATGAAGAAGATGATGATGAAGAAGATGATGATGAAGAAGATGATGATGAAGAAGAAGAAGATGAAGAAGAAGAAGATGAAGAAGAAGAAGATGAAGAAGAAGATGATGAAGAAGAAGATGATGAAGAAGAAGAAGATGAAGAAGATGAAGAAGAAGAAGAAGAAGATGAAGAAGAAGATGATGAAGAAGAAGAAGATGAAGAAGAAGAAGATGAAGAAGATGAAGAAGATGAAGAAGAAGAAGATGAAGAAGAAGAAGATGAAGAAGAAGAAGAAGAAGAAGAAGAAGATGAAGAAGATGAAGAAGAAGAAGAAGAAGAAGAAGAAGAAGAAGAAGAAGAAGATGAAGAAGAAGAAGATGAAGAAGAAGAAGATGAAGAAGAAGAAGATGATGAAGAAGAAGATGATGAAGAAGAAGATGATGAAGAAGAAGATGATGATGAAGAAGATGATGATGAAGAAGATGATGATGAAGAAGATGATGATGAAGAAGAAGAAGATGAAGATGAAGATGAAGATGAAGATGAAGATGAAGAAGAAGATGATGAAGAAGAAGATGATGAAGAAGAAGAAGATGAAGAAGATGAAGAAGAAGAAGAAGAAGATGAAGAAGAAGAAGATGAAGAAGAAGATGATGAAGAAGAAGAAGATGAAGAAGAAGAAGATGAAGAAGAAGAAGATGAAGAAGAAGAAGATGAAGAAGAAGAAGATGAAGAAGAAGAAGAAGAAGATGAAGAAGATGAAGAAGAAGAAGATGAAGAAGAAGAAGAAGAAGAAGATGAAGAAGATGAAGAAGAAGAAGATGAAGAAGAAGAAGATGATGAAGAAGAAGATGATGAAGAAGAAGAAGATGAAGAAGATGAAGAAGAAGAAGAAGAAGATGAAGAAGAAGAAGATGAAGAAGAAGATGATGAAGAAGAAGAAGATGAAGAAGAAGAAGATGAAGAAGAAGAAGATGAAGAAGAAGAAGATGAAGAAGAAGAAGAAGAAGATGAAGAAGATGAAGATGAAGAAGATGAAGAAGATGAAGATGAAGAAGATGAAGATGAAGAAGATGATGAAGATGAAGAAGATGATGAAGATGAAGAAGATGAAGAAGATGAAGAAGATGAAGAAGATGAAGAAGATGAAGAAGATGAAGAAGATGAAGAAGATGAAGAAGATGAAGAAGAAGAAGAAGATGAAGAAGAAGAAGAAGATGAAGAAGAAGAAGAAGATGAAGAAGAAGAAGATGAAGAAGAAGAAGATGAAGAAGAAGAAGATGAAGAAGAAGAAGAAGATGAAGAAGAAGATGAAGAAGAAGATGAAGAAGAAGAAGATGAAGAAGAAGAAGATGAAGAAGAAGAAGATGAAGAAGAAGAAGATGAAGAAGAAGAAGATGATGAAGAAGAAGATGATGATGAAGAAGATGATGATGAAGAAGATGATGATGAAGAAGATGATGATGAAGAAGAAGAAGAAGATGAAGAAGAAGAAGATGAAGAAGAAGAAGATGAAGAAGAAGAAGATGAAGAAGAAGAAGATGAAGATGAAGATGAAGATGAAGATGAAGATGAAGAAGAAGATGAAGAAGAAGAAGAAGAAGAAGAAGATGAAGAAGAAGAAGATGAAGAAGAAGAAGATGAAGAAGAAGAAGATGATGAAGAAGAAGATGATGATGAAGAAGAAGAAGAAGATGAAGAAGAAGAAGATGAAGAAGATGATGATGAAGAAGATGATGATGAAGAAGATGATGATGAAGAAGATGATGATGAAGAAGAAGAAGATGAAGAAGAAGAAGATGAAGAAGAAGAAGATGAAGAAGAAGATGATGAAGAAGAAGATGATGAAGAAGAAGAAGATGAAGAAGAAGAAGATGATGAAGAAGAAGAAGAAGATGAAGAAGAAGAAGAAGATGAAGAAGAAGAAGAAGATGAAGAAGAAGAAGAAGATGAAGAAGAAGAAGAAGATGAAGAAGATGATGATGAAGAAGATGATGATGAAGAAGATGATGATGAAGAAGAAGAAGATGAAGAAGAAGAAGATGAAGAAGAAGAAGAAGATGAAGAAGAAGATGATGAAGAAGAAGATGATGAAGAAGAAGAAGATGAAGAAGAAGAAGATGATGAAGAAGAAGAAGAAGATGAAGAAGAAGAAGAAGATGAAGAAGAAGAAGAAGATGAAGAAGAAGAAGAAGATGAAGAAGAAGAAGAAGATGAAGAAGAAGAAGAAGATGAAGAAGAAGATGATGATGAAGAAGATGATGATGAAGAAGATGATGATGATGAAGAAGAAGATGAAGAAGAAGAAGATGAAGAAGAAGATGATGAAGAAGAAGATGATGAAGAAGAAGAAGATGATGAAGAAGAAGAAGATGAAGAAGAAGAAGATGATGAAGAAGAAGAAGAAGATGAAGAAGAAGAAGAAGATGAAGAAGAAGAAGAAGATGAAGAAGAAGAAGAAGATGAAGAAGAAGAAGAAGATGAAGAAGAAGAAGAAGATGAAGAAGAAGAAGAAGATGAAGAAGAAGAAGAAGATGAAGAAGAAGAAGAAGATGAAGAAGAAGAAGAAGATGAAGAAGAAGAAGATGAAGAAGATGAAGAAGAAGAAGATGAAGAAGAAGAAGATGAAGAAGAAGAAGATGAAGAAGAAGAAGATGATGAAGAAGAAGATGATGATGAAGAAGAAGAAGAAGATGAAGAAGAAGAAGATGAAGAAGAAGAAGATGAAGAAGAAGAAGATGAAGAAGAAGATGATGAAGAAGAAGAAGATGAAGAAGAAGAAGATGATGAAGAAGAAGAAGAAGATGAAGAAGAAGAAGAAGATGAAGAAGAAGAAGAAGATGAAGAAGAAGAAGAAGATGAAGAAGAAGAAGAAGATGAAGAAGAAGAAGAAGATGAAGAAGAAGATGATGATGAAGAAGATGATGATGAAGAAGATGATGATGATGAAGAAGAAGATGAAGAAGAAGAAGATGAAGAAGAAGATGATGAAGAAGAAGATGATGAAGAAGAAGAAGATGATGAAGAAGAAGAAGATGAAGAAGAAGAAGATGATGAAGAAGAAGAAGAAGATGAAGAAGAAGAAGAAGATGAAGAAGAAGAAGAAGATGAAGAAGAAGAAGAAGATGAAGAAGAAGAAGAAGATGAAGAAGAAGAAGAAGATGAAGAAGAAGAAGAAGATGAAGAAGAAGAAGAAGATGAAGAAGAAGAAGATGAAGAAGATGAAGAAGAAGAAGATGAAGAAGAAGAAGATGAAGAAGAAGAAGATGATGAAGAAGAAGATGATGAAGAAGAAGAAGAAGATGAAGAAGAAGAAGAAGATGAAGAAGAAGAAGATGAAGAAGAAGAAGATGAAGAAGAAGAAGATGAAGAAGAAGAAGATGAAGATGAAGATGAAGATGAAGATGAAGATGAAGAAGAAGATGAAGAAGAAGAAGAAGAAGAAGATGAAGAAGAAGATGAAGAAGAAGATGAAGAAGAAGAAGATGAAGAAGAAGAAGATGAAGAAGAAGAAGATGAAGAAGAAGAAGATGATGAAGAAGAAGATGATGAAGAAGAAGATGATGATGAAGAAGATGATGATGAAGAAGATGATGATGAAGAAGATGATGATGAAGAAGAAGAAGATGAAGAAGAAGAAGATGAAGAAGAAGAAGATGAAGAAGAAGATGATGAAGAAGAAGATGATGAAGAAGAAGAAGATGAAGAAGAAGAAGATGATGAAGAAGAAGAAGAAGATGAAGAAGAAGAAGAAGATGAAGAAGAAGAAGAAGATGAAGAAGAAGAAGAAGATGAAGAAGAAGAAGAAGATGAAGAAGAAGATGATGATGAAGAAGATGATGATGAAGAAGATGATGATGATGAAGAAGAAGATGAAGAAGAAGAAGATGAAGATGAAGAAGATGAAGAAGAAGATGATGAAGAAGAAGATGATGAAGAAGAAGAAGATGAAGAAGAAGAAGATGATGAAGAAGAAGAAGAAGATGAAGAAGAAGAAGAAGATGAAGAAGAAGAAGAAGATGAAGAAGAAGAAGAAGATGAAGAAGAAGAAGAAGATGAAGAAGAAGAAGAAGATGAAGAAGAAGAAGAAGATGAAGAAGAAGAAGAAGATGAAGAAGAAGAAGAAGATGAAGAAGAAGAAGAAGATGAAGAAGAAGAAGAAGATGAAGAAGAAGAAGAAGATGAAGAAGAAGAAGATGAAGAAGAAGAAGATGAAGAAGAAGAAGATGAAGAAGAAGAAGATGAAGAAGAAGAAGATGAAGAAGAAGAAGATGAAGAAGAAGAAGATGAAGAAGAAGAAGATGAAGAAGAAGAAGATGAAGAAGAAGAAGATGAAGAAGAAGAAGATGAAGAAGAAGAAGATGAAGAAGATGAAGAAGAAGAAGATGAAGAAGAAGAAGATGAAGAAGAAGAAGATGAAGAAGAAGAAGATGAAGAAGAAGAAGATGAAGAAGAAGATGAAGAAGAAGATGAAGAAGAAGATGAAGAAGAAGATGAAGAAGAAGATGAAGAAGAAGATGAAGAAGAAGATGAAGAAGAAGATGAAGAAGAAGATGAAGATGAAGAAGAAGATGAAGAAGAAGATGAAGAAGAAGAAGATGAAGAAGAAGAAGATGAAGAAGAAGAAGATGAAGAAGAAGAAGATGAAGAAGAAGAAGATGAAGAAGAAGATGAAGAAGAAGATGAAGAAGAAGATGAAGAAGAAGATGAAGAAGAAGATGAAGAAGAAGATGAAGAAGAAGATGAAGAAGAAGAAGAAGATGAAGAAGAAGATGATGAAGAAGATGAAGAAGAAGATGATGAAGAAGAAGATGATGAAGAAGAAGATGATGAAGAAGAAGATGAAGAAGAAGATGATGAAGAAGATGATGAAGAAGATGAAGATGAAGAAGAAGAAGATGAAGAAGAAGAAGATGAAGAAGAAGAAGAAGAAGAAGAAGAAGATGAAGATGAAGAAGATGAAGAAGATGAAGATGAAGAAGATGAAGAAGATGAAGAAGATGAAGAAGATGAAGAAGATGAAGAAGAAGAAGAAGAAGAAGAAGAAGAAGAAGAAGAAGAAGAAGAAGAAGATGAAGATGAAGATCAAGATGAAGAAGATGAAGAAGAAGAAGATGATGAAGAAGACAATATAGAAGAAGAAGATCGAGAAGAAGAAGAAGAAAGATAAAGAAGAAGAAGAACAAGTATATACAGTAACACTACTGAACAAAATTAAGGACACAACTTCTCTTTCCACATTTTTTTTTTAAAGGAACATCCCCACATAATCACTTGCTGTTGTTACTTGGAAAAAAAGATGTTTCTTGCATCATTCACCCTCAAAACAAGTGTTGGAAGCTATTTAAGGCCAATTCGAATAGTCAGCTCGAATAGTGAGCTCGAATACCGACTCGAATAGTGAGCTCGAAGTCCGAGGTCGAATCGAATAGTAAAAATTATTCGACTCGAATATTCGACTGACCTCGAATAATTTACTATTCGAATTCGACCAAACTCGAATTTTAAAAAGGGGTATTTGAGCATCACTACCAGCCACCCTAGGGAATCATGAGGTGCTAGAGTTCCAAGATAGATTTAAAACCCCCCAAATGACCCCATTTTGGAAAGAAGACATCCCAAAGTATTCACTAAGAGGCATGGTGAGTTCATAGAAGATTTTATTTTTTGTCACAAGTTAGCAGAAAACGACACTTTTTTAGGTTTTTTTCTTTATCACAAAGTTTCCATTTCTGCTAACTTGTGACAAAAAAAATGAAATCTGCCACGGACTTACCATGCCCCTCTCTGAATACTTTGGGGTGTCTACTTTTCAAAATGGGGTGTTTCATGTCCTGGCATTTTAGGGGGTGCTAAATTGTAAGCACCCCTGTAAAGCCTAAAGGTGCTCATAGGACTTTGGGCCCCTTAGCGCACTTAGGCTGCAAAAAAGTGTCACATGTGGTATCGCCGTACTCAGGAGAAATAGTATAATGTGTTTTGGGGTGTATTTTTACACATACCCATGCTGGGTGGGAGAAATATCTCTATAAATGAGGTTTTTTTTTTTTTTTACACACAGTTGTCCATTTACAGAGATATTTCTCCCACCCAGCATGGGTATATGTAAAAATACACCCCAAAACACATTATACTACTCCTGAGTACGGCGATACCACGTGTAACACTTTGTTTTTTTTACACACAGTTGTCCATTTACAGAGATATTTCTCCCACCCAGCATGGGTATATGTAAAAATACACCCCAAAACACATTATACTACTCCTGAGTACGGCGATACCACGTGTAACACTTTGTTGCAGCTTAGGTGCGCTAAGGGGCCCAAAGTCCTATAAGAACCTTTAGGATTTTACAGGTCATTTTGAGGCATTTGGTTTCTAGTGACCCCATTTTAGAAAGAAGACACCCCAAGGTATTCTGTTAGGAATATGGTGAGTTCATAGAAGATTTTTTTTTTGTCACAAGTTAGAAATTGATTTTGTTTTTTTTTCACTAACTTGTGACGCTAACTTGTGACAAAAAAATATCTTCTATGAACTCATCATACACCTAACGGAATACCTTGGGGTATCTTCTTTCTAAAATGGGGTCACTTGTGGGGTTCCTACACTGCCCTGGCATTTTAGGGGCCCAAAACCGTGAAGAGTAGTCTGGAAACCAAATGCTTCAAAATGACTGTTCAGGGGTATAAGCATCTGCAAATTTTGATGACAGGTGGTCTATGAGGGGCCGAATTTTGTGGAACCGGTCATAAGCAGGGTGGCCTCTTAGATGACAGGTTATATTGGCACTGAAGTGCAGGATGTTCTCAAATCGTGACCTGGACATGGCAGCAGAGAACATGGGCATGTGATTTATTGGGTGCGTAGACGAATAAGACCGCAATACATTTTTTGACTAGACCCATGTTAAGGAAAAGGCCCCCAAAAATGTTACGTTCGGAAACTTGGAGTGGATTCCACCGAAAAGGCTGGGCATGGTAGCTTCTTGGATTGGCGGTTGCGTATTGTGTGGCATAACGGTTGGTCTCAGCCACAATTAAGTCGTAGAGACCAGCAGTGATCAGGAAAAAAAAATTCTGTCACTGCGGTGGGGCGGGTGAGGGTTTGGCCGGTTGATCAGAAGCCTGCAGGGGGCAGATTAGGGCCTTATCTGATGGATAGGAGTGCTAGGGGGTGACAGGAGGGAGGTGATTGATGGGTGTCTCAGGGGGTGGTTAGAGGGGAGAATAGATGCAATCAATGCACTGGGGAGGTGATCAGAAAGGGGTTTGAGGGGGATCTGAGGGTTTGGCCAAGTGATCAGGAGCCCACGCGGGGCAAATTAGGGCCTGATTTGATGGGTGCTAGGGGGTGACAGGAGGTGATTGATGGGTGTCTCAGGGTGTGATTAGAGGGGGGAATAGATGCAAGCAATGCACTGGGGAGGTGATCAGGGGGGTCTGAGGGCGATCTGAGGGTGTGGGCGGGTGATTGGGTACCCGCAAGGGGGCAGATTAGGATCTGATGGGTAGCAGTGACAGGGGGTGATTGATGGGTGATTAGTGGGTGATTAGAGGGGAGAACAGATGTAAATAATGCACTTAGGAGGTGATCAGGGGGGGTCTGAGGGTGATATGAGGGTGTGGGTGGGTGTTTGTGTGCCCGCAAGGAGCAGATTAGGGTCTGATCTGATGGGTAGCAGTGACAGGTGGTGACAGGGGGTGACTGGGTGATTGATAGGTGATCAGGGTGTGATTAGAGGGGAGAATAGATGCAAGCAATACACTGGCAAGGTGATCGGGGGGTCTGAGGGTGTGGGCGGGTGATTGGGTGCCCGCAAGGGGCAGATGAGGGTCTGATCTGATGGGTGGCAGCGACAGGGGGTGATTGATGAGTGATTGACACGTGATTGAGTGATCAGTGGGTGATTACAGGGGAGAATAGATGTATCCAGTACACGGGGGGGGGGGGGGGGGGTCTGGGGAGGATCTGAGGGTGTGTGGGGGGGGGCCATCAGGAGCCCCCAGGGGGGCAGTTTAGGACCCAATCTATAGGATAGCGTTGACAGATAGTGACAGGGAGTGATTGATGGGTGATTAGGGGGGTGATTGGGTCTGAGGGGGTGATCGGGGTGTCTGAGGGGTGCTGTGGGCAATAAGGGGGCAGGATCAGTGTGCTGTTGTGCATACTAGGGGGGCTGCCTCTTGCCCTGGTGGTCCCTCGATCACTGGCACCACCAGGGCAGGAGGCAGCCTGTTTATATACATTACAAAGTGTATTATACACTTTGTAGCGGCAGATCGGGGGTTAACAACCCGCCGGCGCTTCTAAATAGCCGGCGGGTTGACGTTGTGGGTGGGCGGAGCCTAATGCCGGCAGATGCACAGTGTTTATGTAGTGTAACATTTACCAGTTTTTATTACTGAATCCCATTTGGGAGAGTCTCCCTTCTGGTTTTATATATTACTAGTAATTTAGCCTGTTCCATTAACCCTAGCAGAACACAAAGACGCAGGTGGACACAGGCACCTGCAATTTTATTAGGTTTTATTAGGTTAGAAGACTAAGTTATCTGAGCCTGGCTCTTTACATACAGTATACACATCTCCTCCCTAACCTCTTTTTTTTTTTTTTTTTTTTTAAAGTGGACCTGAACTCTTGCACAGGACAGAAGGAAAACAGAGAAATGCACCTTATATGTATTTAGAGTTTGGCCTATTTGATTCCCTGTCATTTATGTCTAATTACAAGTTGTAATCTGATCTCTCTCTCCAGTGTCACATAACTGCCATGGCAGATAAGCTCATTAGAAAGCACAGGATGTTAACAAGAGTCTGCTTCCATGAATCAGGAAGTACAGTATATACACTGCAGATTTATTATATTTTGTATCAGCTGTAACAAAATTTTTTGTTTAAAGGTTATTATGCTGTTGGTTATCTTTTAGAACAGAGAGGACGTTCTGAGTTCAGTTCCGCTTTAAGCAATCTGTACTCTGACACAAGGAAGTCAATTCACAAAATTTCTCATAAATGACTTATTTTTCACCTAATAAAAATAACCTTTCCGCACATTTACAAGCAAAATAATCACTCAAAGTAGGTTGTTCCTGATTAAATTCATTTCAATATTACTTTCTTTACCCTAATTATATATTTTTTTCACTTTTTGGGAGCTTCAAAATATAACATAGATAAGGTCAAAACAGATGAGAACAGGTGAAAAACCTTTGTGAATAATGCCCAATATGGACTTAGTGACTAGTTTTCTATTCATCCCTACCTTGCAATCTGCATACCATTGTTCGTTTCACTATTTTGTGTGCTATTGTTTAACACTTTGGTTATACTGTATTGTTTGCCATTCTGTTTTATAAAGTTTGATAATCTGCTCATCCCATCTTGGAAAACATACTGTACTCTGCTCTTTTACCTTTCAACTGGTTCTTGGTGATAGTTGTATACATGATCTCCTGATCATTTGGGATCCACCATTACTTCGTGAAAAATACAGCTGGCCAATAAGATACAAATAATTCTGAGTTCATACAGGATTATGCAACTTTTGTGTGCAAACTTATGCGGCAACAAAAATTTGACTAATAGAATTTCATTTTGACAGGGCCCGAATGGTTCATTTTCAAGCGCTCTGTATGAGCATACAAAATTTGCATAATCCTTTATCAACTTGGAATTGCATCTCATTAACCATCCTTTAACAGATGTGAAGCCTCAGACAAATTGAGATTATGATATAATCATAACTGGAACAATGTGTTTCCTTTCCATGAGTGCTTTTCTTCTTGCTAGTGCTCTATGAAACATTCTCAAAAGGCAACATTACTAATGAGTAGTGCAGGTTGAAGTTTAATTTTCAGTTAAGGGAACATACATCTTACAATAGTACAGTAGTGCAGACTAGACTGAAAGTACTGTAAAACAGTTGAGTCTTCACTAGAAATGCATTTTTAAAACCATTTGCCTTCCAAAAAAAAAATCATAACCATATCTACTACAGTTCAGTCACTAAGCTGCAGTTTATAAAACTAAAAATGAGAATGAGTTATCAAAATCATTTTGGGACACTGGAGGAGGATCATGTCCGGAGTTCCATAAATAAAAGCACGCCCCTAATGCGCACACGCAAAAAAAAAAAAAAAAAAAAGTGATGGCTAAACCCAAGTGAAAAAACAATCAGTTGGTGCAGCATACCCTAGTTCCATGGCACCATTTTTGCATGCAAGTGAAGGGCTAGGAGCGATCAACCCGTAGCAGAAACCTAACCAGTGCTTTGAACTTAATTTTTTTTTTTTGTAAATAAGAACATTTTTCTTCTTTAAAGAAAACCTGTAAGAAAAAAAAGTACCCCAGAGGGGTACTTAACTCTGGAGGGGGAAGCTTCTGGATCTTAATGAGGCTTTCCCAGTCCTCTCCTGCAGCCCCTATCCAGTGCCGACTCCTTGAAACAAAAGTAAATAAAACAACTTCAGTGGCCGGGGCACTCATGCGCAGTATCTGTTTTCCGATCGGGCTTTAGCCGAGATAGCTGAGCCCGATCGAGTCCTCTCTACTGCATATATGCAGACTGTTTGTGTCTGTGCGGTAGAGCAGACCCAATCTGGCTCGGCTATTTCCGCAGGAGCCCCAGCGTAGAGCCATTAGTGCGCTAAGATCTTCGGTTGTCCCAGTGCTGGATCCCCTCTGCTGTGGAGGATGGGGGAAGCTTTTTTAGGCTCTAAAGGCTTCCCCTCCCGATGTAAGTACCCCCACGGGAACTTTGGTTTCCCCTTACATGTAGTCTTTAATTGTAGGCAACAAATGCCTGTAGGCTCAAAATTCAACTCTGACAATAGGATTAGACTCAGCCATCAGTTTTCATTAGGCCAATTAACAGTTATTTCTTAATTTTGATCAATTTTAGTACCCTCCTATGAGGAGAACTTTCAGTTCCCCATTTCAGATGGTATGGTCCTTCATGTGTGTCTTTGGAGAATCCACTAGCATCTCATGGCAGTGTTGTTACAACGAACTTCTATATTTGAGGGAAAAAAAACCAACTCATAAGCAAACATTCTGAGCAGAAACTATGGTATAAAATCTCAATACTACTACTACTACTACTACTACTACTACTACGTCAGTGGGAAGAGACGCTAGTGACCAACTTTACGAGCAGTTACTAAAAAGAGAAATATTAAAAAATATATATATTAGGTTTTGGTAGATTGACTTCTTAACCAGCGTCATTTTAAAAACTAAATGTTGTTATTAGCAGATAGCAAATGTCTATAGTGTCAACATAAAACCGCAAAAGGGCAGTCAAGATAACAGCAATTCTGCAATATCTACAGAATTTAAGCAAAGATACATTTTCTACATTGATAGCTATTTAACCATGCTATGCTAAGTCCAGTTACAGCTTATTGGTAGTCATCTTGCTTAATCACTTAAATATAGTCAAACGCAAAAGCCTCTCAGTCAAACTGGCAGATGCTTGCTATTATGCCTGGTTCTTCTAGTACCATCATCTTTTGGTTTGTGCTTTTGGATCATCGACAAAGCGGCAGTTTTCTCCAAGTCTAGCTCGATGTAACATTCAGACTGGTGGCCTGTGGGCCACAGCAAACATCCAATAGGGGTTTGTGGCGTTTGAGGATTGTCTGAATCACAGCCACTCTCCACTTCTACCTGGATGTAGTTGAGCACTTTTGATTCTTGAGATGATGGTCTTAAATCAAAATTAAAATAGGTAGGCAATAGTTCATGACGAGTTAGTGAAGTTCTCGCAGGAGAGGGTTTGAATATTTGTCGGTCTTCATTAACATATACTATCTTCTGGTCTACGCTATACCTCTCCTCAAAGACAAGAGGTGAAGATGGCTGGCTGACAAAACAGTCTGTTGCCATTTGTGCAGGAAGACAACTAGTACATTGAGAGTCTGAGCTGCTAACAGAAACTAGCATTGTTCGAGACCTAGTAGACCCTTGCAGAATAGCAGACACATTTTCATAACCCGCACTTCTATTATGTGAACCTTCCTGCTGCTGATGAACATCATTATTTTTGTCCCAGATGGCACCACTGCTTATAATCTTTAGTTCTTCACTGTACATTTTCTTTTTAGACTTAAAATCTGATAAACGTCTAATTCCGTTAGTTTCCCCCACTTCTGTATAGCTGGGCACAGACATCTGGCTAACACCGCTATCCGAGACCTTCTTTTGTACTGGTATATGCAATCTGCGTCTTCTTCTCACGTCATTATATTCAACAGATGAGGATGACTAAAGACAAAAAATATATATATATAGTATTGTAGTCAAAACATCAGAGAAATAAGCTTTGAGCAGATTACAGAGTGTCATCGGAAACTTACATCTGAGGATTCTATGGATGGTGGATCAAGTGGGAGTTCGCTTCCAATAGGCTGAGGTCTTTGTGAAGAGGATCGCATGGTTGAACTGTCTGGGAATGTAGGATAAGTTTCACTTCTGTATGGTAAACTTTTGCTTGCATCTGCAATAATAGATGTAAGAAATATGGTGTTAAAAAATGAAATGGACGAAACACGATTTATATTTTACTATCGATCTATATTGCAACTAATTGCACCCTAGATGAAAGTGCAAGATAATTTTGGGCACCTTTTTCAAAATGTGTACATTTTACCCCCTACAACTCTGTAGGGGCCAGGCATGCTGATAAAACATTTCCATATGAATGTTTTGTACAGTGGCAGGCACTGGCAAATTACCTCCTGCTTTTACACCCCCCCCTCTCCATAAGACCAGAACACACAGGTAGGTAGGAGCCAACAGTATGTGTGTATTGGGAAAGGCCTTCTGAAACAAGGAAGAACAAGTATTTTGGACAACTATTGTTGTGTAGGGGCCTTTAAAAGGGAACCCGAAGCAAGATTTATATAGAGGCTGCCATATTTATTTCCTTTCAAACAATACTAGTTGCCTGACAGCCCTGATTATAATTCTGGCATCAATGTCTGGATCATCTACTTGAAAATAAGCATGCAGCTAATCTCAGATTTTCGGCAGGAACATCTAATCTGCAGCTAGATGAAAAAACTACAAATCCTTACATGAAGAGGATTTAAAATTAAACACAAAGGGTAAGCAAGTCAGAGTGATGAAAAATTAAAATTACTTCACAATGGCCTCGATTCATAAAGGGCTGTGCGATGAATTTTTTTTTTTGTAAATTAAAGAATCAGGTTGTTAGAATACTGCATTCTGTATTTTAGACTTTAGTTTGGTAATTTATATAAATGTTTATAGGTGCAAAAGAAATAGACTTCAGTTGACAAAAATCTATTCGGTAACAGCAGAGCAGTGTGGACTTGTCTGTGATTTGTTACATTCTGTTCTGTGCAGTGGGGCATTACAATAGTAAGAGGCATTCCCGATATTCCTTTGGAATGTACAGGTTTGTTATACTGCTTCTGCTCCCTCTAAATCTGTCCATGAGCCTTTCTTAACATATTTTATTACCACAGCTTAACAGAAGTCCAATAATCTTTAAACAGGCCATGCTTAGGAGATTTCCCCACTAGCTCCTATGCATCTTCAAACAGGAACCTAAAAAAACTTCCATGAGTCACGGCTTCCGCACAGTCTCTGCACCGCTTTCGACATACCACAGCTGCCGGTAAGGTTTCTGGGCTTTACCGCATGGTCTAGTCTTTATGAATTGACAATTACAGATATGTGTTGAGGTATTTACCGCACAAGTCTGTAATTTACCTCACTGCTTGTTTTTTTAGCTTTCCATGCAGTAACAGCCTTTATGAATTGACATTTTCCTAAGTGCTTGGTAAAGCCAGCTGTTTTCTGCATTACCTCATGAGGTAATGCTTTATTAATTAAGGCCAATGAATGAATCAGTAATAGAACATTTCATTTTCATTGCAGCTTGAGACTTCACCTCAAACATTCATACCTAGCAAAAAGGACTGTTTCTAAGCATCTGCTTACCCACTGCAAGGTCACAATCTGTATCAGAGATGACACTTATCCTGTTGTTCTGCACACATCCATGTAATAAATTAAACAGTTCTTCTGCTCGATTGCAGCGGAAACCAAATATACCTAGAAAACAGACCGCACAGACACAAAAACAAAGAACAAAATAACTATTTAACGATCACTTGTATGCATAATTGTCATGTGATGTCATTTGTCATTCTGATCACTGAAAAACATAAGGGAAAAAGTCTATTGAGTAACATGGGCAATGCATTTACACCCAGGTTCATATTGTGGTGAAACAACAAAACAAAAACACAATGTAAATACAGTATAGCCTAAAGGTAATCCGAAGCAAGAGGTATATGGATGCTTCCATATTTATTTCCTTTCAGTCCATCCTAAACACTGGAATGGATCTGGCCCTCCAGGCCTGGAGTTCGACACAGAGGCAGAGGATCAGCAGGACTATTGCTTAACAATTAAATATGTCAGCCTCCATATCCCTCTCACTCCAGGTTCCCTTTAAACTATTTGCAGTGGCATAGCTAAGGAGCCCAGTAGAGGTTTTACATTGGTTCCCCTCAGGCACTCTATTCCAAACAAGTCTGAAACCAAACCACAAAGAGGTGTTTCAAATAACCACAGATCCTGGTTCTGTTAAAATGGATTACAATTGCTCTTTTCTATTTTAAAGGAGGAAAAGCTTTTTTCCTTGTTTTCTTGATCCAGGCAAAAGGAAGAACTAATACATTTCCTCTGACCTTTGGAATGTTCAGCTTATTTTTTTGTAGTTAAGTAGGGTCAGGCCTGAAAACTATTTGATCCTGGAAAATGGTCATCCACTGATTATTCATAGGAAAAGTCTGAATATCTCCTTCTCTTCTTACCAAGATAATGGAGGCGAGGTTTACAGATTTAACTGGTACTCTGAAGTGTTTCCAAAGAAAGTTGTCACAATTTTCATATTCAAAGAAAGTTCTTAAAAAGTTAAAATCTTTGAAGGAATCGCATTACCTGAAAGAATAGCTTAAAGGGAAGGTTCAGGGAGGGGATTAAAAAAATAAAAATAAATTTCCACTCATCGGATGTCCGCCGGGCTGTACTGCGCAGGCGCAGTACTTCTGCGCATGCGCAGTACAGCCCGGCGGACATCCGATGACGTCAGCGCGCCGGCGTGGGACGCAGAAGTGCCAGGAAATGGAGCGCAGAAGAGCCCGACCTGGCAGCCGGCCTGGCCAGGTCGGGCACCGGAGACCACCGGGAGCCTGCGGAGTGGCGGCGAGGGCACCGCCTGCCTGCCACGGGCTGGAGGAAGCCCCAGGTAAGTGGAAATTTATTTTTATTTTTTTAATCCCCTCCCTGAACCTTCCCTTTAATGAAATCATCCTTAGCTAATGCAAAAGGAACCCCGGGTGAGAGGCTGCCATATTTTATTTCCTTTTACACAATATCAGTTGCCTGGCAGTCCTTATCTCTTTGGCTGCGATAGTGCCTAAATCACATACCAGAAACCAGCATGCCGCTAATCTTGTCATATTTTTGGCAGAAACATCTGATCTTTATGCTTGTTCAGGGTCTATGGCTAACCGTATTAGAGGCACAGGATCAGCAGGACAGCCAGGCAATGTTCATTGTTCAAAAGAAAATAAATAGTGGTTTGCAAAAGTATTCGTCCCCCTTGAAGTTTTCCACATTTTGTCACATCACTGCCACAAATATGAATCAATTTTATTGGAATTCCACGTGAAAGACCAATACAAAGCGGTGTACACGTGAGAAGTGGAAGGAATATACACGATTCCAAACATTTTTTTTACAAATCAATAACTGTAAAGTGGGGTGTGCGTAATTATTCAGCCCCCTTTTGTCTGAGTGCAGTCAGTTGCCGATAGACATTGCCTGATGAGTGCTAATGACTAAATAGAGTGCACCTGCGTGTAATCTAATGTCAGTAGCAACACCACTCGATTCAATTTGAATCGAATCATGAATCAGACATGTCAGATTGAATCAAATCAAATTGAATCGAATCTGACAAAGAATCATATGGTGTAGATGGGACCGATTCATTCTCCCAGCAGCTTATGACTTTTTTCACAAACGAGTCTCTGCACTCTGTGGTTGCCTAGCAACAAAGTAAACATAAATATTCAGCAGCTCAGCTGAACTCAGCTGTTAGGACTGTAACTGCGATTCTTGCTAGAAGTGGGTTGTACCACTGAAAACTACTTAGGCAGGAGTTCTGGTTGTTAAAAGAAAGTAAAAAAAAAAAAAAAACACCCCTAACAAATGGATTAGCCTCCCAGCTGTCATCTGTCACTGATTACATTACATGTTGTATGGATTAAACCATTCAAAAAATTACTCTATTTTAGAAGGATGTTTAATAGTTTATGCATAAACAACTTTTTATTTTTTTCCTCATTTGCGGAAGAACCCCTTTAACAATTAACATGAGAGCTGCAACTGACTTTGGCATCAGCAAATAGAGCGGTAGCTTCTTCGCTGCTATGGTAGAGTTATTCAGACTGCTGCTGTGTTAATATGACATATTATGCTGACATAATATGTCTGGAATCCTCTTGCCACCAATCTTGATTAAATATGTGGCGTACCAGGTTGTCCTGTAAAATCATGGGGGCCTTCCTGGTCCAAAGGTTGGCAGATTTGATTTATCTGTCTACCTTTGTCTTGTGATTGAGAGAACACCACTTCTGGTCCTGATTTTGGGGAAACCACTGTTTCACGCTTGTTTAATGAAATTGCACCCAAATCACTGTTTGGATTAAGGAACTCATTAGAACCAGGAGGAATATAATCTCGACAAGTGATGACTGGCTGAGGAAAAATGGCTGAAGGATTTAACCTCCTTAGCGGTCTGGACGAGCTCAGCTCGTCATTACCGCCGGAGGGTGCCGCTCAGGCCCTGCTGGGCCGATTTGTTTCAATTAAAAAGGAGCACATGCAGCCGACACTTTGCCAGCCGCGTGTGCTACCTGATCGCAGCCGTAGCACGGTGAACCACCGCCGTAGCACGGTGAACCACCGCATGCAGCAGCGAAAGAGGGTCCCCCCAGCCGCCTGAGCCCAGCGCAGCCGGAACAAACAGTTCCGGCCAGCGCTAAGGGCTGGATCAGAGGCGGCAGACGTCAGGACGTCGGCTGACGTCCATGACGTCACTCCGCTTGTGGCCACGGCGACGAGGAAAGCGAAACAAGGAAGGCTGCTCATTGCGGCCTTCCTTGTTACTTCTGATCGCCGGAGGCGATCAGAAGTACGCATTAGGAGCGCCCTCTAGTGGGCTTTCATGCAGCCAACTTTCAGTTCGCTGCATGTAATAGTTTTTTTTTTTATTAAAAAAAAAAAACCCTCCTGCAGCCGCCCTGGCGATCTTAATAGAATGCCAGGGAGGTTAAAGGGATACTTAAAGTGACTTCGAGCACCTCTCATGGGTTTGCCTTTAAGCCAGACGACTTCCAACAAAGTCATGCTATGACCTCTCTGGAGGAGCCTCTTGCAATGGCCATGCATGTCACTTCCTCTTTTTGCGTCATTCAGTGATGTACTTTTCTAACAGAGAAGACAGGGGTGACCCAGAAGTTTTAACATAACCAAGATGGCAGCTGCGATTTTTAAATTGAAATTAAATGAAAACTATATGGGTAGAACAGTGATTTCAAATGAAAGAGTTGAGCACAAGCTACAGAAAGGTATGCATCTTTAAGTACTTTGCAGTACTGGTCGGAGTCTCTTTTAAAGGCATACCCATGAGAGGTGCTCGGAGTTCCTTCAAGTCACCTAAAAAAAAAAGTCTCACTTACCTGGGCTTTTACCAGCCCCCTGCAGCGGTCCTGTGCCCGCGTCGGTCCACAACGCTCCACTGTTTCCCTGCAGCCAGCAAGTTTCATTTTTGCCGACTCAGTCGGCGGGCCACTGCGCCTTCGCAGCCCTCGCAATGTGAATTCTTGCATGGCTTGCCATCTGCAAGAGCGTCCTGCGCAGTGACTCGCCGACTCAGGGTCAGCAAAAATGAAACTAGCTGGCGGCGTGGGGGTTGGCAGGCAGTGGATCATTGCAGACCAGCATGGGCACAGGACTGCTGCAGAGGGCTGGTAGAAACCCCAGGTAAAAAACTTTTTTTTTTATTTTTTAAGGTGACTTAAAGAGACACTGAAGCGAAAAAAAAACCTATGATATTATGATTTGTATGTGTAGTACAGCTAAGAAATAAAACATTAAGATCAGATACATCAGTCTAATTGTTTCCAGGACAGGAAGAGTTAAACTCCAGTTATCTCTATACAAAAAAGCCATTATCTCTACGACTTTCAAAGTCGTGGAGAGAGCTGTTATCTGACTTATTATTTCAACTGTTAGTTAACTATTTACTTTTCCTCTAGCAGAGGAGAGGTCATTAGTTCACAGACTGCTCTGAAATAATCATTTTGAATGCTGAGTGTTGTGTAATCTGCACATATTAAGCCACATCTACAAACGTAGATGCGGCCGCGATGCTCCTTATCAATCGAGCCGCTGATGCGGCTCGATTGATAAGATCCAACAGGACGGATCTTGCTTCCGCCGATTCCCTGCTCGCTCCCCGCGAGGGGACAATGGCAGGGAATCGAGCGGAAGATAAGCGGCGCCGGCGGGGACGAGCGGGGAATCAAATGCGGAGCAGGCGCGGCAAGCGGGGACGCGGCGGGCACGCGGAAGAGGCGATCCGGCGGCTAATCGAGCCGCCGGATCGCAGCCTCATCTACGCGTGTAGATGAGGCTTTAGAGAATGATGCAATGTTAGAAAGAACACTATATACGGTACCTGAAAATAAAAATGAGAATATTTTCTTTGCTGCTAATCTTCTAGTAATTATTCATAGTACACAACCAATTCATTATATCATATATTTTTTTTCGATTCAGTGTCTCTTTAAGTATCCCTTAGAGACATACTTTTCTAAACTCCTTTTGTTCTCTGAACATCCTTTCTTGATCTTCTATTCTGAGGTAGAATCCATGATATGAGAGAACCGAGAGATGGTTCTAGGCTGGACTTTTTTTTTTATTAGCCACCCCAATCTGGTAAAGGACTTGATGCAAGTTTGTGAATGTAGTAGAAGTTCTTGTGGTTTTGAGAAGGAGGAAGTTGTTGAAATATGGAATTATTTTCATGTTAAGATGAAAATTGGACACAGCCTCTGCTTTTATCATCTTCTTGAAAAGTTTGGATGCTGACGCCAGACTAAAAAATGATGAGACAAGCACACAACTGGTTCAGCAATTGCTCTATTGGAGCAAGTCCAGGAAGTGACACAAACGTGAAGTCAAAATTACAAAAGATTGTTCTTTGGGGTCAAATGAGCTTTTCTTTGTAGGACCTTTTTTTTTCTTAACCAGTTAAGGGCGACACTAGTTGAAATCTACGCCCCGTTTTGGATGCTGTTGTGGCTGCCAGGGCGTGGATTTCAGCGAACCACCACTGCAGGTCATCGCCAATTGCGTCGCTCTCTGTATGCTGCAGCTCACTTGCCCTGCCGTTTCTATTAAGGCAGAGCCCTGTGAGCTGATCAGGAGCCGATTTCATGGGCTCCTGACCCTGTCTATCAATGTAAGCAACTCTTATTGACTTATATTGATAGATAAGGTCACGAGCCAATGAAAGTGGCTCCTTACTGGCTCACAGTAACTCTGCCATCATAGAGATGACAGAGTGGGTGGCTGGAGGTTCCCAGCGTGGATGGCGGTTGCGGCCAGTGTGTGTGGTGATTCATCTGTATTCCACCGTTTATGATTCATTTTTATCATAATTGGGGGAAAATTGAACATAGGTGTGTGGTACATTGGTCAGATTTTTGAAATGTTACAATCAGTAAGAAAAATTGATTGCAATTCTTAAATTGAACAGATATTTAAAAATTGTATGGTGTGTGGCCTCCTTTAGGAGGATGATGGAACAAAGAAGGAGGAAAAGAAAAGAAAAACAGGGGAATGTCCAAGAGATGGCCTTCACCCCTGCCTGCAGACATTTCTGTTTGAATAGACTTGACCGATAATCTACGTTGTAGATCACATTAACAAAACTTACCTTCTCCCGTCTGACAACGCCTATTGCAGACAAACGAAAAGAGGTTTGAATTGTAGCCATATTTCACCAGGCTGATATAAGGCCATTTCACAAACCCTCCTCTTTTAATATGAAAAATTAAAGAAGTCTCTGTAAGTTCTATGATTCCTGGGCAGATTTTCTTTCCACTGTCATTCACATTCATTACCTAGGGGAGGGACGGTAAATAAATAAATTAAAAGGCAACTTTTATAAATCTGTACCTTTTTAATAATTGTCACAGAAGTTATACAAGAATCCCCTGATCAATCATGACATTAAATTTGTAATTCCGCTCGTACAGAATGAGATAACGGAGTTGAGCTAGATTGACAAAATCAACCTTGTTCTTAACAGTTCTCACCAGGGAACCATCACCAGAAGTACCCATACTCACTAAACAAGGCGTACATTTGAAAAGGGCGCCTGGAAGAAAAGGGCGCCTGATTTAGACGAAAAAAAAAGCCAGATTCGGCTACAAAGGGCGAAAAGTTAGTTTTAGTTTATAAAAACGATGCGGTTATAGGTAAAATTTGTTGGGCTATAAAAGAGCTCTGGATATAGCTGAGAAAACTGATTATTATGACCTAGCTTACTCTCACACAGAACCCTCCCCTGTTGTTGCTTATCCCAGAGACCCCCTTGGTGGTGCCTAACCCAACCCTGGTGGTGCCTAACCATAACCCCCTACAGTGGTGCCTAACCCTAACCCCACCCTGGTGGTGACTAACCCTAAGACACTGGTGATTACTAGAGGCACAGACTAACCAGCAAGCTCATGGTGACCCAGAACTCATTGGAGTGTGTAAGGGACTACAATGGTCCTAAAAGCCCCCTTACTGGTGATTACTATGAGCTAAATTCTCCCTACTCGCACAGAAACCTCCCCTAGTGGTGCCTAACCCCCCTGGTGGTGCCTACCCCCCCTCCCTTTGGTGGTTCCTAAACCTAACACCCTCCTGGTGGTGCCTAACCCTAAAAACCCCCAAACCCCCTGGTGGTGACTAACCCTAAGCCCCCCCCCCCTGTGGTGCGTAATCCTAAGACACCCCCCCCCCTTAGACCCCCACCCCCGGTGGTGCCTAATCCTTAGACCCCTCCCAGTGGTGCCTAACTCCAATATCTTCCCGCTTGTTATGCCTAATCATTTAGATTGTAAGCTCGCAAGGGCAGGGCTCTATCCCCCTTTTATGTCTTTGAAATCATTATACATTTTATTTATCATGTTACTTTTATCACTGTCATTACCACTTCTCTATTTTGTATTCTGTATGCTGTATCATTTCTTGTATTTTGTCACTAATTATGTATCTTGTATATTAGCAGGGCCGGATTTACAGCTCAGGAGCCTATAGGCACATAAGCTCTGGCGCCCTAAACCCCGCCCCTTAACACAGACCACACACCCTAATGCCACACCCCTTTTTCTTATTTAATAAAACCACTGAATGTAATGTAGATATCCAGATAGGTAGGTGGGAGAGCCCAGCAGGTAGGTATAGAGGGCACAGAAAGAAGTCAGTGGGGGTAGGTAGGTAGGTAGGAAAATACAGTAGGTAGGTATAGACAGCACAGAGAGAAGTCAGTGGGGATAGTTAGGTGCAGGGCTGTATCTAGAAATCACTGGGCCCTCTCCCCAAAAATTTGGATGGCCCCCCCAATAGGTGCCAAATAATCGTATTGGGGCAGCGTTTCACTATAAAATAATCGTAATTCTGCAATGTTTCACCAGAAAATAATCGCAATGTGGGCAGCATTTCATCAGAAAATAATCACAATGTGTGCAGCATTTCACCAGAAAATGATCGCAATGTGGGCAGCATTTCAGCAGAAAATAATCGTACAGTGGGCACATTTCACCATAAAATAATCACAATGTGGGCAGCGTTTCACCTGCAAAAAAAAAAAAAAAATGTACTCACCTGGCAGAAGTCTCCTCTCCCAGCCGGCCTCAGCCTTGCGCAGCTCCCCCAATGATCCTCCTGCTCAAATCTCCCACGCTGAAAGGTATAACAGGGCTACGGGAGATGGCGTCTGAAGCCCTGTACTGGAGACTCAAATAGTCTCCAGTGCAGGGTTTCGGAAACCATCTTCTCGTAGCCCTGCAGGCTGAGGTGAGCTGCGGGTAGTTGGGAGAGAACTGGTGCGTCGTCTATTGGACGACACGGCCAGTTCAACACTTTTGAGGTCCCTCAAACAGGCGGCAGCGCTCCCCCTGCACATGACGCTTCTGCCCCCCCCCAATAAGGCCTTGGGTGGGCCCCGGGTCCCTGCTACAGTTATGCCCCTGCTTAGTACAGCAGTACAGTAAGTAGTACAGTAGGTAGGTATAGACAGCACAGAGAGGAGTCAGTGGGGGTAGGTAGGTGGGAGAGCACTGCAGAGAGGAGTCAGTGGGGGTAGGTAGGTGGGAGAGCACTGCAGAGAGGAGTCAGTGGGGGTAGGTAGGTGGGAGAGCACAGAGAGGAGAAAGTAGGGGCAGGTAGGTCTGAGAGTACAGCAGGCAAGATAGGTAAAGAGAGCACATACAGAGAGCAGTCTGTGGAAGGGTTAAAGCAGACCTGAACACAGAACTTCCGCTGTGCTCTAAAACACTCACAACAGCATCAGGGCTGTGGAGTTGGAGTCGGAGCAAATTTGGGTACCTGAAGTCGGAGTTAGAGTCGGAGGTTTCATAAACTGAGGAGTCTGAGTCGGGAGTCAGAAGATTTTTGTACTAAATCCACAGCCCTGGTTTGTTAGTATTAGACTAAGGAGTCGAGGAGTCGGAGTCATTTTGGGTACATGGAGTCAGAGTTGGAGTCGTTTTTTTCATAAACTGAGGAGTCGGAGTTGGATGATTTTTGTATCGATTCCACAGCCCTGAATAGAATAATCACCTTTAAAGATGTGTTACAGCTGATACAAATCCTGCAATAAATCTGCATTGTGTCTACTTCCTTCTTTCATGGAAGCAGACATAGGCTTAACATCCTGTGTTTTCAATTGAGATTAAGAGAGTCATCAATCAGATAATGCTACCCCCCCCCAGTACTACTTACCCAGGGCTCTTCCAGCCCCTCACAGCCACTATGTCCCTCGCTGCAGCTCCGCTCTTCGCCGCTGGCTCCTGGCCCCTGACGGTGCCTCGCCAGCTCCCTCTACTGCGCCACTGTCAATCACCTCCACATGGTCCAGAGCGTATTGCGCAGGCGCAGAATTACTGAGCCTGCGCGGTACACCCCGGGCCACATGGAAGTGAATGACAGCGGCGCTTGCACAGGCGCAGTAGAGGATGACCTGGAGGTTTGGGACCGGGGGCCCAGCAGCGGAGAGCGGAGCTGCGGCGAGAGACATAGCGGCTGCCAGGGGCTGGAGGAAGCACTGGGTAAGTAGTACTGGGGGTAGCACTATCTCATTCATAACTCCTTTAAGTACAGTGGTTGTCAGGTGACACAGGGGAGAATTGTGATTAGACACAGGTTAGTGGGAATTAGACAGGCTGAATTAGACAGGCTAAATTAGATAGGCTGAACTCTCTAATACATAAAGTGCACGTGTTTACCTTCTGTTCTGTGCATGAGTTCAGAAACAGGCAGGCAGCTCTCCTAGGAGTCGGAGGGGGCGGAGCCACAGTAACATCAAGTCCCTCTTCTCCCAAATATGCTGCATGACTCCAGACAGTGGCTGAGGGGAACTTGAAGGCAGAAGGCGATGGCATAGGAGACCCGAACGGGGTTCGGAGGAGCGCCGGCTGCGCAAAGGACACCCTCGGCGGTAAGAGAGATGATGGATCACAGCTCGTTCATGCGTTCCAGGCAGCTGATGTCACTCCTGAGCAGTGCCCCCTGCATCCTCTCCATGGTTACACGCAGCGTGACATGGAGAGGATGCAGGGGGTGCTGCTCAGGAGTGACATCAGCGCAGGGTCTGAAATGCAGGAAACCTAATTTTACATGGGCTGCTCACCGAAGGATGGAGCCGCTGCCTGCTGCGCTGCCACATTTTTTAACAAATGCAGGGGAGGGAGGGAGAAATAGAAAGAAACACGTTGGGTGGGCAGTGATCTGCCCGCCCCTCACAATCTGCTTCGCCCCTAGACACGTGCCTACAGTGCCTAATGGTAAATCCGGCCCTGTATATTAGTGTACACCATTGTCTGTATTATGTACCCCATGTTTGTTTCTTACTTTGTACAGCTCCATGGAATATGTTGGCGCTTTACAAATCAATAATAATCCAGGAATTTATCCTGAATCAAACAGTCGCGAGCCGATATAGGAATTTTAGTGAAATCCTCTAAAATGTTCTCCCAATCACTGTTATCTAGGACTGAAATGTCTTCATTCCACTTTTCTTGGCAACGAAGACGTTTTTCATTACTCTTTTGAAGGAGAATAGAGTATATTGCTGATAATGGTTTATCTATGTATTGGGTCATTAAAGTTAGTTCCATATCATTGGTCTCTAGGATTAGGAGCCCCAGCTGGGAATTGTGCGGAGAAAGTATTGTTGCAAAAAACTGAAAAACATTTAAATGGAGAGGGAGAACATTTGTTTAAGTTCATTAAAGGTCAGCAAAGAGCTGTCTTTAATAATATGTTGTAGTGATTTTACGCCTGCTTTAGCCCAAATCTTAGGATGAGGAATCTGTAGAAAATGTTGTAGGTTGGGATTATCCCATATAGGGGTGTGTGGAGAAACCCGCTGTTCCACTTCAAGATATTTAACCTCCGACCATACATTACATACTGTGTTCATTGGTATAGTACATCTTTCATCATTCGATGTGCCTCTGAAAACAAGATGTGTAAGTCTTTCGTATGAACCCAGACACACCACTTCGGTTACTAATGTGGGGTTGTAGCTATCCTGCGCAAACCACCATCTAGCTGTAACTAAGATGGCCGCGTAATAGTATAGCTGCATATTAGGCAGAGCTAGACCTCCTTGATCTATAGATAGTTGTAATGTACTGAGGGCAATTTTAGGGACCACACCAGCCCAGATAAATGCGGAGATGGGGGAGTGTAGTTTTTGGAAGAATTTTTTTTAGGGATGGTGGTTGGTGTGTTCCGAAGAGTATATAAGAATTTCGGTAGGATCATTTTAAAGATGTTTATTTTCCTGATGAGTGAGAGCGGCAAGTGTCTCCAGCTTTGACTCTTCTTGCGGAATGCATCCACCACAGGTATTAAGTCTAAAGTAATCCTGCAACTGGTTATTTATGAAAAATACTTAGGTATTTGAATTCAGATACCCACTGTAGGGAACTATGATTATCACTAGAGGAAATATTGTCCAAGGGCATGATGACAGACTTTCCATGATTAACCCGAAGACTGCATTTAAGGAAGATTCTGGATCACCTAGATAAAGCAAGGTATCGTCTGTGTAAAGCGATACACGCTCCTCTATATTACCAACTGGTATTCCTTTCACATTTTCAGAAGAACGTATTTGTATGGCCATGGGCTTGATTGCTAATGCGAAGAGATAAGGGGAAAGTGGGCAGCCCGGTCGAGTGCCCCGATGCAACAGGAAGGGATCTGAGACATTGTTACCAGTACGAATTCTGGCCCTGGGAGCTCTATAAAGGGCTTGGACCCATGTTACAAATTTAGACCCAAAACCAAGCTCTCCAGAACTTCCCATAGGTAAGGCCACTCTACAGAATCAAATGCCTTCTCGGTGTCCAGTGAGGCTACTATCCTACGACTGAACCCCGAGGCGGAAAGCGAAATGTTGGTGAATAGGCGTCGTAGATTAATATCTGTGCCCTTGTTGAATGAAAACCGGACTAATCACTATGAACAAGTGTAGTGATGACCGACTTAACCCAACTGGCTAGTATCTTTGTAAGAATTTTAGCATCAATATTCAGTAGGGAGATCGGTGTACAAGATCCACACAGAGCGATCCTTCCCGGGCTTAAGTATGAGTATTATTATAGCTTCCGAAAAGTATTTGGTAAAGATTGTCCTTCCAGAACTTCGTTAAACAGTGAGCATAGTTTGGGAGCTAGGACTTCAGAGTAGCATTGATAAAATTCATATGGGAGGACATCAGCATCTGGCGTTTTATTAGGTTTGAGCTCAGCGATAGCACTTTGAACCTCATCAATAGTAATTGATTTATCTAAAGATATTGTGTTTTGTTCCGAGAGTTTGGGGATATCAATGGAGTTTAAATAATCTTTCTAAGTCTATAGGGGAATAACAAATTTTCGAGGAGTAGAGGGTTTTAATAAAAATTGGCAAAGATATGTAATAATCCGCTCAGCTGGCTGCACAGGCAGACAGCTGTTTGACCATTCCTCAAGTCTGTGGGCTGCAGGTCTCTGGAAGAGAGACCTGTCTTTGCTTTGCAGGTTTCAGACCTGTTCTGCTGCTGAGGAATTTGCATATATTCATTATGCAAATTGCCTACCTGCCTCCTTTGAAGGCTGGCAGTATAAAAGCCATGTTCTCCCCCAAGCCTTTGCTGGTCATGATGGTTTGTTAATACACTCCTGGAGTGTCAGCCTTGCTATTGTTGCTAAACATTATCTTAGAGTAATTCCTGGGAACTGCACTAGGCAGCTTCTCTAGTGCTAGTCAGGTTGCTTTATCTGTTCTGTCTGTGTTGCCTCTCTGCTGTGATTGTCCTGTCGCCAATGGTGGTCGATAGGAAATCGTTCTGTCTGGGGGTGCTAACCAGAGCAGGGGTTACTACTGGTAGCCCTTTCTGTTCATCTGTCTTACTTGGATCGCACTAGCCCCTAGCGGTAGCGGCTGTGGATCCGTCTGATCTGTGACCCTGTCCCTGAACCTGGATCGCACTCGCTCTGGCGGAAAGAGCAGTGGATATTTCCTATCCTGTTCCTGAACCCAGATCGCACTCGCTCTGGCGGAAAGAGCAGTGGATCTTTCCTGTCCTGTCCCTGAACCCGGATCGCTCTCGCGGAAGAGCGGTGAATCGTATCTCTCATATTCTTGTTTTCCATCCGTCTGTCTTGTCTGATACGAACGCTTGCTGTAGGCTCGGTGAGGTAACCGTTAAGCAAGCGCTCGCGTTCTCTGTTTCGTGTTTGTGTGTCGGTGGTTAGTTAGGGTGGCGTGCTTGCCTCTGTTGCGCTTAACGTGCGGAGACCGCGCCAGGAACGCGTTCTCTGTTGTGAAGGAGTGCGGCGTTCACGTTTAGTTAGCGTTTGTTATTTTCCTCATCTCCTCATTGTTGTTTGCTGTGCCTTTGCTACTCTCGTGCTCTGTCTTGCTTAAGTGTTGTGTCACCTCTGGCAATCGCCTCTCTCGCGATTGCATTCCTACTCTGTTTCTGCTGTTGTGTTGGCGACTAGATTGGTACACACATACATTCTGTCCCTGTGCTCATTCGCAATCGCTTCTCTTGTGATTGCGTTCTCACTTGGTTTTCTCTGTTGTGTGTTCATCGTTGCGGGTTGGTGACTAGATTGGTGGACACACATACACCCTGTCGCTGTGCTCTCTCTCTTTAGGGGCCATCTTGCCCTGCATTGCTTCTCCTCGTACAATTCTTATCTGGCATCTGTGGCTGTGTAGAGGATCTGTTCCTCTGCACTCCACGGCTCCATCTGCCGGCAGGAATTCCCCTCTACAGGTGCATTGCACCTTTTGCTGGGTTCTCTCAGATTATACGCTTGTGGAGGATTTCCGCAGTGTCGGCGCGCATCCTGTGCGCTGACCACGGAGAGAATTCCACAATCGTTACAAGATATCATTGATTTGTTCTGAATCAACGTGGAGAGTATTGTTCTGGTCAAGAATGGCAGGGATGGCTATAGGAGGTATCCATGTCTTTGGATAGCCAGGCTAGGAGCTTACTATTTTTGTCTCCAAACTCAAAAATATGTTTAGTTTGGTGTAATAAAGCACTTTTGGTTAACCTCCCTGGCGGTAAGCCCGTGCTGAGCATGGGCTATGCCGCCGGGAGGCACCGCTCAGGCCCCGCTGGGCCGATTTGCATAATTTTTTTTTGCTGCACGCAGCTAGCACTTTGCCAGCTGTGTGCAGTGCCCGATCGCCGCCGCTACCCGCCGATCCGCCGCTATATGCGTCGCCGCAGCCGCCCCCCCCCCCCCTAGACCCCGTGCGCTGCCTGGCCAATCAGTGCCAGGCAGCGCCGTGGGGTGGATCAGAGTCCCCTTTGAGGTCACGACGTCGATGACGTCATCCCGCCCCGTCGCCATGGCGACGGGGGAAGCCCTCCAGGTGATCCCGTTCTTTGAACGGGATCTCCTGATCTCCGATCGCCGGCGGCGATCGGAGGGGCTGGGGGGGATGCCGCTCAGCAGCGGCTATCATGTAGTGAGACCTCGTCTCGCTACATGACAAAAAAAAAATAAAAAATTAAAAAAAAAACGTATTTGCTGCCCCCTGGCGGATTTTGACAAACCGCCAGGAGGGTTAAGGAGAGCAATGCAAGCCTCCACTGCCTAACCAAATGTTGCAATTCTCTCCAGTGTTCAGAGGTATTTGTGTGTATAAATAAGTTTTCAGCAGCTTTGGTCTCGAGGTTGAGTATATGTGCTCTCGAGTTTGCTTTGTATTTTTTTAGCTCAGACATATAATGGCCTCAAATGACCGCCTTCCCCGCATCCCAGACTACTACATCTGTGGTAGAATTAGAATTTATTTCCAAGTAATGACATAAGGCCTGGGAGTTTTGTGGCTGAATAAGAGGTTCATTAATATAATACCAAGAGACCAGGGGGGAGCCTGGGGTGCCTGGCACCTGGGTGCAAGATTTTCTCTGGCGCCTATGGGAGTGGTTAAATTAACCGCGCCCAACCACATAACCACACCCATGTCCTGCCTAATCACACCCACACCTTCCACCACACCTCACACACTGCATATTTATGGCTGCCTGCGGCCACCCTACTCTCGCTCGCTGTCGTTGGCAGCTCCTCCCCCCGCCAAGCCCAAGCGTAAGGTGGGCTGCCTGTATCTTTCCCGTTGCGCCGCGCAGCCTGCCAGTGTTGCCAACCTTTCACATTTTTTACTGACAAATACCTAAACATTTACTGACAAGATTTTTACTGACAAAATTTCCCCACTAAATGCACATAAGAGACAGCGTTTCACCAGTAAATGCACATAATGACAACAGCCAGTGTCCCCAGTATATGTAGCCAGCCTGGACCCTCTTTAGGTAGTGAGTGAGTGACAGGGAGCCCCATTAGGCAGTGAGTGAGTGAGTGACAGGGAGCCCCATTAGGCAGTGAGTGAGTGAGTGAGTGACAGGGAGCCCCATTAGGCAGTGAGTGAGTGAGTGAGTGACAGGGAGCCCCATTAGGGAGGGAGTGAGTGAGTGAGTGACAGGGAGCCCCATTAGGGAGGGAGTGAGTGAGTGAGTGACAGGGAGCCCCATTAGGGAGGGAGTGAGCGAGTGAGTGACAGGGAGCCCCATTAGGGAGGGAGTGAGCGAGTGAGTGACAGGGAGCCCCATTAGGGAGGGAGTGAGCGAGTGAGTGACAGGGAGCCCCATTAGGGAGGGAGTGAGCGAGTGAGTGACAGGGAGCCCCATTAGGGAGGGAGCGAGCGAGTGAGTGACAGGGAGCCCCATTAGGGAGGGAGCGAGCGAGTGAGTGACAGGGAGCCCCATTAGGGAGGGAGTGAGCGAGTGAGTGACAGGGAGCCCCATTAGGGAGGGAGTGAGCGAGTGAGTGACAGGGAGCCCCATTAGGGAGGGAGTGAGCGAGTGAGTGACAGGGAGCCCCATTAGGGAGGGAGTGAGCGAGTGAGTGACAGGGAGCCCCATTAGGGAGGGAGTGAGCGAGTGAGTGACAGGGAGCCCCATTAGGGAGGGAGTGAGCGAGTGAGTGACAGGGAGCCCCATTAGGGAGGGAGTGAGCGACAGGGAGCCCCATTAGGGAGGGAGTGAGCGACAGGGAGCCCCATTAGGGAGGGAGTGAGCGACAGGGAGCCCCATTAGGCAGTGAGTGAGCGACAGGGAGCCCCATTAGGCAGTGAGTGAGCGACAGGGAGCCCCATTAGGCAGTGAGTGGGCGACAGGGAGCCCCATTAGGCAGTGAGTGGGCGACAGGGAGCCCCATTAGGCAGTGAGTGGGCGACAGGGAGCCCCTTTAGGCAGTGAGTGGGCGACAGGGAGCCCCTTTAGGCAGTGAGTGGGCGACAGGGAGCCCCTTTAGGCAGTGAGTGGGCGACAGGGAGCCCCTTTAGGCAGTGAGTGGGCGACAGGGAGCCCCTTTAGGCAGTGAGTGGGCGACAGGGAGCCCCTTTAGGCAGTGAGTGGGCGACAGGGAGCCCCTTTAGGCAGTGAGTGGGCGACAGGGAGCCCCTTTAGGCAGTGAGTGGGCGACAGGGAGCCCCTTTAGGCAGTGAGTGGGCGACAGGGAGCCCCTTTAGGCAGTGAGTGGGCGACAGGGAGCCCCTTTAGGCAGTGAGTGGGCGACAGGGAGCCCCTTTAGGCAGTGAGTGGGCGACAGGGAGCCCCTTTAGGCAGTGAGTGGGCGACAGGGAGCCCCTTTAGGCAGTGAGTGGGCGACAGGGAGCCCCTTTAGGCAGTGAGTGGGCGACAGGGAGCCCCTTTAGGCAGTGAGTGGGCGACAGGGAGCCCCTTTAGGCAGTGAGTGGGCGACAGGGAGCCCCTTTAGGCAGTGAGTGGGCGACAGGGAGCCCCTTTAGGCAGTGAGTGGGCGACAGGGAGCCCCTTTAGGCAGTGAGTGGGCGACAGGGAGCCCCTTTAGGCAGTGAGTGGGCGACAGGGAGCCCCTTTAGGCAGTGAGTGGGCGACAGGGAGCCCCTTTAGGCAGTGAGTGGGCGACAGGGAGCCCCTTTAGGCAGTGAGTGGGCGACAGGGAGCCCCTTTAGGCAGTGAGTGGGCGACAGGGAGCCCCTTTAGGCAGTGAGTGGGCGACAGGGAGCCCCTTTAGGCAGTGAGTGGGCGACAGGGAGCCCCTTTAGGCAGTGAGTGGGCGACAGGGAGCCCCTTTAGGCAGTGAGTGGGCGACAGGGAGCCCCTTTAGGCAGTGAGTGGGCGACAGGGAGCCCCTTTAGGCAGTGAGTGGGCGACAGGGAGCCCCTTTAGGCAGTGAGTGGGCGACAGGGAGCCCCTTTAGGCAGTGAGTGGGCGACAGGGAGCCCCTTTAGGCAGTGAGTGGGCGACAGGGAGCCCCTTTAGGCAGTGAGTGGGCGACAGGGAGCCCCTTTAGGCAGTGAGTGGGCGACAGGGAGCCCCTTTAGGCAGTGAGTGGGCGACAGGGAGCCCCTTTAGGCAGTGAGTGGGCGACAGGGAGCCCCTTTAGGCAGTGAGTGGGCGACAGGGAGCCCCTTTAGGCAGTGAGTGGGCGACAGGGAGCCCCTTTAGGCAGTGAGTGGGCGACAGGGAGCCCCTTTAGGCAGTGAGTGGGCGACAGGGAGCCCCTTTAGGCAGTGAGTGGGCGACAGGGAGCCCCTTTAGGCAGTGAGTGGGCGACAGGGAGCCCCTTTAGGCAGTGAGTGGGCGACAGGGAGCCCCTTTAGGCAGTGAGTGGGCGACAGGGAGCCCCTTTAGGCAGTGAGTGGGCGACAGGGAGCCCCTTTAGGCAGTGAGTGGGCGACAGGGAGCCCCTTTAGGCAGTGAGTGGGCGACAGGGAGCCCCTTTAGGCAGTGAGTGGGCGACAGGGAGCCCCTTTAGGCAGTGAGTGGGCGACAGGGAGCCCCTTTAGGCAGTGAGTGGGCGACAGGGAGCCCCTTTAGGCAGTGAGTGGGCGACAGGGAGCCCCTTTAGGCAGTGAGTGGGCGACAGGGAGCCCCTTTAGGCAGTGAGTGGGCGACAGGGAGCCCCTTTAGGCAGTGAGTGGGCGACAGGGAGCCCCTTTAGGCAGTGAGTGGGCGACAGGGAGCCCCTTTAGGCAGTGAGTGGGCGACAGGGAGCCCCTTTAGGCAGTGAGTGGGCGACAGGGAGCCCCTTTAGGCAGTGAGTGGGCGACAGGGAGCCCCTTTAGGCAGTGAGTGGGCGACAGGGAGCCCCTTTAGGCAGTGAGTGGGCGACAGGGAGCCCCTTTAGGCAGTGAGTGGGCGACAGGGAGCCCCTTTAGGCAGTGAGTGGGCGACAGGGAGCCCCTTTAGGCAGTGAGTGGGCGACAGGGAGCCCCTTTAGGCAGTGAGTGGGCGACAGGGAGCCCCTTTAGGCAGTGAGTGGGCGACAGGGAGCCCCTTTAGGCAGTGAGTGGGCGACAGGGAGCCCCTTTAGGCAGTGAGTGGGCGACAGGGAGCCCCTTTAGGCAGTGAGTGGGCGACAGGGAGCCCCTTTAGGCAGTGAGTGGGCGACAGGGAGCCCCTTTAGGCAGTGAGTGGGCGACAGGGAGCCCCTTTAGGCAGTGAGTGGGCGACAGGGAGCCCCTTTAGGCAGTGAGTGGGCGACAGGGAGCCCCTTTAGGCAGTGAGTGGGCGACAGGGAGCCCCTTTAGGCAGTGAGTGGGCGACAGGGAGCCCCTTTAGGCAGTGAGTGGGCGACAGGGAGCCCCTTTAGGCAGTGAGTGGGCGACAGGGAGCCCCTTTAGGCAGTGAGTGGGCGACAGGGAGCCCCTTTAGGCAGTGAGTGGGCGACAGGGAGCCCCTTTAGGCAGTGAGTGGGCGACAGGGAGCCCCTTTAGGCAGTGAGTGGGCGACAGGGAGCCCCTTTAGGCAGTGAGTGGGCGACAGGGAGCCCCTTTAGGCAGTGAGTGGGCGACAGGGAGCCCCTTTAGGCAGTGAGTGGGCGACAGGGAGCCCCTTTAGGCAGTGAGTGGGCGACAGGGAGCCCCTTTAGGCAGTGAGTGGGCGACAGGGAGCCCCTTTAGGCAGTGAGTGGGCGACAGGGAGCCCCTTTAGGCAGTGAGTGGGCGACAGGGAGCCCCTTTAGGCAGTGAGTGGGCGACAGGGAGCCCCTTTAGGCAGTGAGTGGGCGACAGGGAGCCCCTTTAGGCAGTGAGTGGGCGACAGGGAGCCCCTTTAGGCAGTGAGTGGGCGACAGGGAGCCCCTTTAGGCAGTGAGTGGGCGACAGGGAGCCCCTTTAGGCAGTGAGTGGGCGACAGGGAGCCCCTTTAGGCAGTGAGTGGGCGACAGGGAGCCCCTTTAGGCAGTGAGTGGGCGACAGGGAGCCCCTTTAGGCAGTGAGTGGGCGACAGGGAGCCCCTTTAGGCAGTGAGTGGGCGACAGGGAGCCCCTTTAGGCAGTGAGTGGGCGACAGGGAGCCCCTTTAGGCAGTGAGTGGGCGACAGGGAGCCCCTTTAGGCAGTGAGTGGGCGACAGGGAGCCCCTTTAGGCAGTGAGTGGGCGACAGGGAGCCCCTTTAGGCAGTGAGTGGGCGACAGGGAGCCCCTTTAGGCAGTGAGTGGGCGACAGGGAGCCCCTTTAGGCAGTGAGTGGGCGACAGGGAGCCCCTTTAGGCAGTGAGTGGGCGACAGGGAGCCCCTTTAGGCAGTGAGTGGGCGACAGGGAGCCCCTTTAGGCAGTGAGTGGGCGACAGGGAGCCCCTTTAGGCAGTGAGTGGGCGACAGGGAGCCCCTTTAGGCAGTGAGTGGGCGACAGGGAGCCCCTTTAGGCAGTGAGTGGGCGACAGGGAGCCCCTTTAGGCAGTGAGTGGGCGACAGGGAGCCCCTTTAGGCAGTGAGTGGGCGACAGGGAGCCCCTTTAGGCAGTGAGTGGGCGACAGGGAGCCCCTTTAGGCAGTGAGTGGGCGACAGGGAGCCCCTTTAGGCAGTGAGTGGGCGACAGGGAGCCCCTTTAGGCAGTGAGTGGGCGACAGGGAGCCCCTTTAGGCAGTGAGTGGGCGACAGGGAGCCCCTTTAGGCAGTGAGTGGGCGACAGGGAGCCCCTTTAGGCAGTGAGTGGGCGACAGGGAGCCCCTTTAGGCAGTGAGTGGGCGACAGGGAGCCCCTTTAGGCAGTGAGTGGGCGACAGGGAGCCCCTTTAGGCAGTGAGTGGGCGACAGGGAGCCCCTTTAGGCAGTGAGTGGGCGACAGGGAGCCCCTTTAGGCAGTGAGTGGGCGACAGGGAGCCCCTTTAGGCAGTGAGTGGGCGACAGGGAGCCCCTTTAGGCAGTGAGTGGGCGACAGGGAGCCCCTTTAGGCAGTGAGTGGGCGACAGGGAGCCCCTTTAGGCAGTGAGTGGGCGACAGGGAGCCCCTTTAGGCAGTGAGTGGGCGACAGGGAGCCCCTTTAGGCAGTGAGTGGGCGACAGGGAGCCCCTTTAGGCAGTGAGTGGGCGACAGGGAGCCCCTTTAGGCAGTGAGTGGGCGACAGGGAGCCCCTTTAGGCAGTGAGTGGGCGACAGGGAGCCCCTTTAGGCAGTGAGTGGGCGACAGGGAGCCCCTTTAGGCAGTGAGTGGGCGACAGGGAGCCCCTTTAGGCAGTGAGTGGGCGACAGGGAGCCCCTTTAGGCAGTGAGTGGGCGACAGGGAGCCCCTTTAGGCAGTGAGTGGGCGACAGGGAGCCCCTTTAGGCAGTGAGTGGGCGACAGGGAGCCCCTTTAGGCAGTGAGTGGGCGACAGGGAGCCCCTTTAGGCAGTGAGTGGGCGACAGGGAGCCCCTTTAGGCAGTGAGTGGGCGACAGGGAGCCCCTTTAGGCAGTGAGTGGGCGACAGGGAGCCCCTTTAGGCAGTGAGTGGGCGACAGGGAGCCCCTTTAGGCAGTGAGTGGGCGACAGGGAGCCCCTTTAGGCAGTGAGTGGGCGACAGGGAGCCCCTTTAGGCAGTGAGTGGGCGACAGGGAGCCCCTTTAGGCAGTGAGTGGGCGACAGGGAGCCCCTTTAGGCAGTGAGTGGGCGACAGGGAGCCCCTTTAGGCAGTGAGTGGGCGACAGGGAGCCCCTTTAGGCAGTGAGTGGGCGACAGGGAGCCCCTTTAGGCAGTGAGTGGGCGACAGGGAGCCCCTTTAGGCAGTGAGTGGGCGACAGGGAGCCCCTTTAGGCAGTGAGTGGGCGACAGGGAGCCCCTTTAGGCAGTGAGTGGGCGACAGGGAGCCCCTTTAGGCAGTGAGTGGGCGACAGGGAGCCCCTTTAGGCAGTGAGTGGGCGACAGGGAGCCCCTTTAGGCAGTGAGTGGGCGACAGGGAGCCCCTTTAGGCAGTGAGTGGGCGACAGGGAGCCCCTTTAGGCAGTGAGTGGGCGACAGGGAGCCCCTTTAGGCAGTGAGTGGGCGACAGGGAGCCCCTTTAGGCAGTGAGTGGGCGACAGGGAGCCCCTTTAGGCAGTGAGTGGGCGACAGGGAGCCCCTTTAGGCAGTGAGTGGGCGACAGGGAGCCCCTTTAGGCAGTGAGTGGGCGACAGGGAGCCCCTTTAGGCAGTGAGTGGGCGACAGGGAGCCCCTTTAGGCAGTGAGTGGGCGACAGGGAGCCCCTTTAGGCAGTGAGTGGGCGACAGGGAGCCCCTTTAGGCAGTGAGTGGGCGACAGGGAGCCCCTTTAGGCAGTGAGTGGGCGACAGGGAGCCCCTTTAGGCAGTGAGTGGGCGACAGGGAGCCCCTTTAGGCAGTGAGTGGGCGACAGGGAGCCCCTTTAGGCAGTGAGTGGGCGACAGGGAGCCCCTTTAGGCAGTGAGTGGGCGACAGGGAGCCCCTTTAGGCAGTGAGTGGGCGACAGGGAGCCCCTTTAGGCAGTGAGTGGGCGACAGGGAGCCCCTTTAGGCAGTGAGTGGGCGACAGGGAGCCCCTTTAGGCAGTGAGTGGGCGACAGGGAGCCCCTTTAGGCAGTGAGTGGGCGACAGGGAGCCCCTTTAGGCAGTGAGTGGGCGACAGGGAGCCCCTTTAGGCAGTGAGTGGGCGACAGGGAGCCCCTTTAGGCAGTGAGTGGGCGACAGGGAGCCCCTTTAGGCAGTGAGTGGGCGACAGGGAGCCCCTTTAGGCAGTGAGTGGGCGACAGGGAGCCCCTTTAGGCAGTGAGTGGGCGACAGGGAGCCCCTTTAGGCAGTGAGTGGGCGACAGGGAGCCCCTTTAGGCAGTGAGTGGGCGACAGGGAGCCCCTTTAGGCAGTGAGTGGGCGACAGGGAGCCCCTTTAGGCAGTGAGTGGGCGACAGGGAGCCCCTTTAGGCAGTGAGTGGGCGACAGGGAGCCCCTTTAGGCAGTGAGTGGGCGACAGGGAGCCCCTTTAGGCAGTGAGTGGGCGACAGGGAGCCCCTTTAGGCAGTGAGTGGGCGACAGGGAGCCCCTTTAGGCAGTGAGTGGGCGACAGGGAGCCCCTTTAGGCAGTGAGTGGGCGACAGGGAGCCCCTTTAGGCAGTGAGTGGGCGACAGGGAGCCCCTTTAGGCAGTGAGTGGGCGACAGGGAGCCCCTTTAGGCAGTGAGTGGGCGACAGGGAGCCCCTTTAGGCAGTGAGTGGGCGACAGGGAGCCCCTTTAGGCAGTGAGTGGGCGACAGGGAGCCCCTTTAGGCAGTGAGTGGGCGACAGGGAGCCCCTTTAGGCAGTGAGTGGGCGACAGGGAGCCCCTTTAGGCAGTGAGTGGGCGACAGGGAGCCCCTTTAGGCAGTGAGTGGGCGACAGGGAGCCCCTTTAGGCAGTGAGTGGGCGACAGGGAGCCCCTTTAGGCAGTGAGTGGGCGACAGGGAGCCCCTTTAGGCAGTGAGTGGGCGACAGGGAGCCCCTTTAGGCAGTGAGTGGGCGACAGGGAGCCCCTTTAGGCAGTGAGTGGGCGACAGGGAGCCCCTTTAGGCAGTGAGTGGGCGACAGGGAGCCCCTTTAGGCAGTGAGTGGGCGACAGGGAGCCCCTTTAGGCAGTGAGTGGGCGACAGGGAGCCCCTTTAGGCAGTGAGTGGGCGACAGGGAGCCCCTTTAGGCAGTGAGTGGGCGACAGGGAGCCCCTTTAGGCAGTGAGTGGGCGACAGGGAGCCCCTTTAGGCAGTGAGTGGGCGACAGGGAGCCCCTTTAGGCAGTGAGTGGGCGACAGGGAGCCCCTTTAGGCAGTGAGTGGGCGACAGGGAGCCCCTTTAGGCAGTGAGTGGGCGACAGGGAGCCCCTTTAGGCAGTGAGTGGGCGACAGGGAGCCCCTTTAGGCAGTGAGTGGGCGACAGGGAGCCCCTTTAGGCAGTGAGTGGGCGACAGGGAGCCCCTTTAGGCAGTGAGTGGGCGACAGGGAGCCCCTTTAGGCAGTGAGTGGGCGACAGGGAGCCCCTTTAGGCAGTGAGTGGGCGACAGGGAGCCCCTTTAGGCAGTGAGTGGGCGACAGGGAGCCCCTTTAGGCAGTGAGTGGGCGACAGGGAGCCCCTTTAGGCAGTGAGTGGGCGACAGGGAGCCCCTTTAGGCAGTGAGTGGGCGACAGGGAGCCCCTTTAGGCAGTGAGTGGGCGACAGGGAGCCCCTTTAGGCAGTGAGTGGGCGACAGGGAGCCCCTTTAGGCAGTGAGTGGGCGACAGGGAGCCCCTTTAGGCAGTGAGTGGGCGACAGGGAGCCCCTTTAGGCAGTGAGTGGGCGACAGGGAGCCCCTTTAGGCAGTGAGTGGGCGACAGGGAGCCCCTTTAGGCAGTGAGTGGGCGACAGGGAGCCCCTTTAGGCAGTGAGTGGGCGACAGGGAGCCCCTTTAGGCAGTGAGTGGGCGACAGGGAGCCCCTTTAGGCAGTGAGTGGGCGACAGGGAGCCCCTTTAGGCAGTGAGTGGGCGACAGGGAGCCCCTTTAGGCAGTGAGTGGGCGACAGGGAGCCCCTTTAGGCAGTGAGTGGGCGACAGGGAGCCCCTTTAGGCAGTGAGTGGGCGACAGGGAGCCCCTTTAGGCAGTGAGTGGGCGACAGGGAGCCCCTTTAGGCAGTGAGTGGGCGACAGGGAGCCCCTTTAGGCAGTGAGTGGGCGACAGGGAGCCCCTTTAGGCAGTGAGTGGGCGACAGGGAGCCCCTTTAGGCAGTGAGTGGGCGACAGGGAGCCCCTTTAGGCAGTGAGTGGGCGACAGGGAGCCCCTTTAGGCAGTGAGTGGGCGACAGGGAGCCCCTTTAGGCAGTGAGTGGGCGACAGGGAGCCCCTTTAGGCAGTGAGTGGGCGACAGGGAGCCCCTTTAGGCAGTGAGTGGGCGACAGGGAGCCCCTTTAGGCAGTGAGTGGGCGACAGGGAGCCCCTTTAGGCAGTGAGTGGGCGACAGGGAGCCCCTTTAGGCAGTGAGTGGGCGACAGGGAGCCCCTTTAGGCAGTGAGTGGGCGACAGGGAGCCCCTTTAGGCAGTGAGTGGGCGACAGGGAGCCCCTTTAGGCAGTGAGTGGGCGACAGGGAGCCCCTTTAGGCAGTGAGTGGGCGACAGGGAGCCCCTTTAGGCAGTGAGTGGGCGACAGGGAGCCCCTTTAGGCAGTGAGTGGGCGACAGGGAGCCCCTTTAGGCAGTGAGTGGGCGACAGGGAGCCCCTTTAGGCAGTGAGTGGGCGACAGGGAGCCCCTTTAGGCAGTGAGTGGGCGACAGGGAGCCCCTTTAGGCAGTGAGTGGGCGACAGGGAGCCCCTTTAGGCAGTGAGTGGGCGACAGGGAGCCCCTTTAGGCAGTGAGTGGGCGACAGGGAGCCCCTTTAGGCAGTGAGTGGGCGACAGGGAGCCCCTTTAGGCAGTGAGTGGGCGACAGGGAGCCCCTTTAGGCAGTGAGTGGGCGACAGGGAGCCCCTTTAGGCAGTGAGTGGGCGACAGGGAGCCCCTTTAGGCAGTGAGTGGGCGACAGGGAGCCCCTTTAGGCAGTGAGTGGGCGACAGGGAGCCCCTTTAGGCAGTGAGTGGGCGACAGGGAGCCCCTTTAGGCAGTGAGTGGGCGACAGGGAGCCCCTTTAGGCAGTGAGTGGGCGACAGGGAGCCCCTTTAGGCAGTGAGTGGGCGACAGGGAGCCCCTTTAGGCAGTGAGTGGGCGACAGGGAGCCCCTTTAGGCAGTGAGTGGGCGACAGGGAGCCCCTTTAGGCAGTGAGTGGGCGACAGGGAGCCCCTTTAGGCAGTGAGTGGGCGACAGGGAGCCCCTTTAGGCAGTGAGTGGGCGACAGGGAGCCCCTTTAGGCAGTGAGTGGGCGACAGGGAGCCCCTTTAGGCAGTGAGTGGGCGACAGGGAGCCCCTTTAGGCAGTGAGTGGGCGACAGGGAGCCCCTTTAGGCAGTGAGTGGGCGACAGGGAGCCCCTTTAGGCAGTGAGTGGGCGACAGGGAGCCCCTTTAGGCAGTGAGTGGGCGACAGGGAGCCCCTTTAGGCAGTGAGTGGGCGACAGGGAGCCCCTTTAGGCAGTGAGTGGGCGACAGGGAGCCCCTTTAGGCAGTGAGTGGGCGACAGGGAGCCCCTTTAGGCAGTGAGTGGGCGACAGGGAGCCCCTTTAGGCAGTGAGTGGGCGACAGGGAGCCCCTTTAGGCAGTGAGTGGGCGACAGGGAGCCCCTTTAGGCAGTGAGTGGGCGACAGGGAGCCCCTTTAGGCAGTGAGTGGGCGACAGGGAGCCCCTTTAGGCAGTGAGTGGGCGACAGGGAGCCCCTTTAGGCAGTGAGTGGGCGACAGGGAGCCCCTTTAGGCAGTGAGTGGGCGACAGGGAGCCCCTTTAGGCAGTGAGTGGGCGACAGGGAGCCCCTTTAGGCAGTGAGTGGGCGACAGGGAGCCCCTTTAGGCAGTGAGTGGGCGACAGGGAGCCCCTTTAGGCAGTGAGTGGGCGACAGGGAGCCCCTTTAGGCAGTGAGTGGGCGACAGGGAGCCCCTTTAGGCAGTGAGTGGGCGACAGGGAGCCCCTTTAGGCAGTGAGTGGGCGACAGGGAGCCCCTTTAGGCAGTGAGTGGGCGACAGGGAGCCCCTTTAGGCAGTGAGTGGGCGACAGGGAGCCCCTTTAGGCAGTGAGTGGGCGACAGGGAGCCCCTTTAGGCAGTGAGTGGGCGACAGGGAGCCCCTTTAGGCAGTGAGTGGGCGACAGGGAGCCCCTTTAGGCAGTGAGTGGGCGACAGGGAGCCCCTTTAGGCAGTGAGTGGGCGACAGGGAGCCCCTTTAGGCAGTGAGTGGGCGACAGGGAGCCCCTTTAGGCAGTGAGTGGGCGACAGGGAGCCCCTTTAGGCAGTGAGTGGGCGACAGGGAGCCCCTTTAGGCAGTGAGTGGGCGACAGGGAGCCCCTTTAGGCAGTGAGTGGGCGACAGGGAGCCCCTTTAGGCAGTGAGTGGGCGACAGGGAGCCCCTTTAGGCAGTGAGTGGGCGACAGGGAGCCCCTTTAGGCAGTGAGTGGGCGACAGGGAGCCCCTTTAGGCAGTGAGTGGGCGACAGGGAGCCCCTTTAGGCAGTGAGTGGGCGACAGGGAGCCCCTTTAGGCAGTGAGTGGGCGACAGGGAGCCCCTTTAGGCAGTGAGTGGGCGACAGGGAGCCCCTTTAGGCAGTGAGTGGGCGACAGGGAGCCCCTTTAGGCAGTGAGTGGGCGACAGGGAGCCCCTTTAGGCAGTGAGTGGGCGACAGGGAGCCCCTTTAGGCAGTGAGTGGGCGACAGGGAGCCCCTTTAGGCAGTGAGTGGGCGACAGGGAGCCCCTTTAGGCAGTGAGTGGGCGACAGGGAGCCCCTTTAGGCAGTGAGTGGGCGACAGGGAGCCCCTTTAGGCAGTGAGTGGGCGACAGGGAGCCCCTTTAGGCAGTGAGTGGGCGACAGGGAGCCCCTTTAGGCAGTGAGTGGGCGACAGGGAGCCCCTTTAGGCAGTGAGTGGGCGACAGGGAGCCCCTTTAGGCAGTGAGTGGGCGACAGGGAGCCCCTTTAGGCAGTGAGTGGGCGACAGGGAGCCCCTTTAGGCAGTGAGTGGGCGACAGGGAGCCCCTTTAGGCAGTGAGTGGGCGACAGGGAGCCCCTTTAGGCAGTGAGTGGGCGACAGGGAGCCCCTTTAGGCAGTGAGTGGGCGACAGGGAGCCCCTTTAGGCAGTGAGTGGGCGACAGGGAGCCCCTTTAGGCAGTGAGTGGGCGACAGGGAGCCCCTTTAGGCAGTGAGTGGGCGACAGGGAGCCCCTTTAGGCAGTGAGTGGGCGACAGGGAGCCCCTTTAGGCAGTGAGTGGGCGACAGGGAGCCCCTTTAGGCAGTGAGTGGGCGACAGGGAGCCCCTTTAGGCAGTGAGTGGGCGACAGGGAGCCCCTTTAGGCAGTGAGTGGGCGACAGGGAGCCCCTTTAGGCAGTGAGTGGGCGACAGGGAGCCCCTTTAGGCAGTGAGTGGGCGACAGGGAGCCCCTTTAGGCAGTGAGTGGGCGACAGGGAGCCCCTTTAGGCAGTGAGTGGGCGACAGGGAGCCCCTTTAGGCAGTGAGTGGGCGACAGGGAGCCCCTTTAGGCAGTGAGTGGGCGACAGGGAGCCCCTTTAGGCAGTGAGTGGGCGACAGGGAGCCCCTTTAGGCAGTGAGTGGGCGACAGGGAGCCCCTTTAGGCAGTGAGTGGGCGACAGGGAGCCCCTTTAGGCAGTGAGTGGGCGACAGGGAGCCCCTTTAGGCAGTGAGTGGGCGACAGGGAGCCCCTTTAGGCAGTGAGTGGGCGACAGGGAGCCCCTTTAGGCAGTGAGTGGGCGACAGGGAGCCCCTTTAGGCAGTGAGTGGGCGACAGGGAGCCCCTTTAGGCAGTGAGTGGGCGACAGGGAGCCCCTTTAGGCAGTGAGTGGGCGACAGGGAGCCCCTTTAGGCAGTGAGTGGGCGACAGGGAGCCCCTTTAGGCAGTGAGTGGGCGACAGGGAGCCCCTTTAGGCAGTGAGTGGGCGACAGGGAGCCCCTTTAGGCAGTGAGTGGGCGACAGGGAGCCCCTTTAGGCAGTGAGTGGGCGACAGGGAGCCCCTTTAGGCAGTGAGTGGGCGACAGGGAGCCCCTTTAGGCAGTGAGTGGGCGACAGGGAGCCCCTTTAGGCAGTGAGTGGGCGACAGGGAGCCCCTTTAGGCAGTGAGTGGGCGACAGGGAGCCCCTTTAGGCAGTGAGTGGGCGACAGGGAGCCCCTTTAGGCAGTGAGTGGGCGACAGGGAGCCCCTTTAGGCAGTGAGTGGGCGACAGGGAGCCCCTTTAGGCAGTGAGTGGGCGACAGGGAGCCCCTTTAGGCAGTGAGTGGGCGACAGGGAGCCCCTTTAGGCAGTGAGTGGGCGACAGGGAGCCCCTTTAGGCAGTGAGTGGGCGACAGGGAGCCCCTTTAGGCAGTGAGTGGGCGACAGGGAGCCCCTTTAGGCAGTGAGTGGGCGACAGGGAGCCCCTTTAGGCAGTGAGTGGGCGACAGGGAGCCCCTTTAGGCAGTGAGTGGGCGACAGGGAGCCCCTTTAGGCAGTGAGTGGGCGACAGGGAGCCCCTTTAGGCAGTGAGTGGGCGACAGGGAGCCCCTTTAGGCAGTGAGTGGGCGACAGGGAGCCCCTTTAGGCAGTGAGTGGGCGACAGGGAGCCCCTTTAGGCAGTGAGTGGGCGACAGGGAGCCCCTTTAGGCAGTGAGTGGGCGACAGGGAGCCCCTTTAGGCAGTGAGTGGGCGACAGGGAGCCCCTTTAGGCAGTGAGTGGGCGACAGGGAGCCCCTTTAGGCAGTGAGTGGGCGACAGGGAGCCCCTTTAGGCAGTGAGTGGGCGACAGGGAGCCCCTTTAGGCAGTGAGTGGGCGACAGGGAGCCCCTTTAGGCAGTGAGTGGGCGACAGGGAGCCCCTTTAGGCAGTGAGTGGGCGACAGGGAGCCCCTTTAGGCAGTGAGTGGGCGACAGGGAGCCCCTTTAGGCAGTGAGTGGGCGACAGGGAGCCCCTTTAGGCAGTGAGTGGGCGACAGGGAGCCCCTTTAGGCAGTGAGTGGGCGACAGGGAGCCCCTTTAGGCAGTGAGTGGGCGACAGGGAGCCCCTTTAGGCAGTGAGTGGGCGACAGGGAGCCCCTTTAGGCAGTGAGTGGGCGACAGGGAGCCCCTTTAGGCAGTGAGTGGGCGACAGGGAGCCCCTTTAGGCAGTGAGTGGGCGACAGGGAGCCCCTTTAGGCAGTGAGTGGGCGACAGGGAGCCCCTTTAGGCAGTGAGTGGGCGACAGGGAGCCCCTTTAGGCAGTGAGTGGGCGACAGGGAGCCCCTTTAGGCAGTGAGTGGGCGACAGGGAGCCCCTTTAGGCAGTGAGTGGGCGACAGGGAGCCCCTTTAGGCAGTGAGTGGGCGACAGGGAGCCCCTTTAGGCAGTGAGTGGGCGACAGGGAGCCCCTTTAGGCAGTGAGTGGGCGACAGGGAGCCCCTTTAGGCAGTGAGTGGGCGACAGGGAGCCCCTTTAGGCAGTGAGTGGGCGACAGGGAGCCCCTTTAGGCAGTGAGTGGGCGACAGGGAGCCCCTTTAGGCAGTGAGTGGGCGACAGGGAGCCCCTTTAGGCAGTGAGTGGGCGACAGGGAGCCCCTTTAGGCAGTGAGTGGGCGACAGGGAGCCCCTTTAGGCAGTGAGTGGGCGACAGGGAGCCCCTTTAGGCAGTGAGTGGGCGACAGGGAGCCCCTTTAGGCAGTGAGTGGGCGACAGGGAGCCCCTTTAGGCAGTGAGTGGGCGACAGGGAGCCCCTTTAGGCAGTGAGTGGGCGACAGGGAGCCCCTTTAGGCAGTGAGTGGGCGACAGGGAGCCCCTTTAGGCAGTGAGTGGGCGACAGGGAGCCCCTTTAGGCAGTGAGTGGGCGACAGGGAGCCCCTTTAGGCAGTGAGTGGGCGACAGGGAGCCCCTTTAGGCAGTGAGTGGGCGACAGGGAGCCCCTTTAGGCAGTGAGTGGGCGACAGGGAGCCCCTTTAGGCAGTGAGTGGGCGACAGGGAGCCCCTTTAGGCAGTGAGTGGGCGACAGGGAGCCCCTTTAGGCAGTGAGTGGGCGACAGGGAGCCCCTTTAGGCAGTGAGTGGGCGACAGGGAGCCCCTTTAGGCAGTGAGTGGGCGACAGGGAGCCCCTTTAGGCAGTGAGTGGGCGACAGGGAGCCCCTTTAGGCAGTGAGTGGGCGACAGGGAGCCCCTTTAGGCAGTGAGTGGGCGACAGGGAGCCCCTTTAGGCAGTGAGTGGGCGACAGGGAGCCCCTTTAGGCAGTGAGTGGGCGACAGGGAGCCCCTTTAGGCAGTGAGTGGGCGACAGGGAGCCCCTTTAGGCAGTGAGTGGGCGACAGGGAGCCCCTTTAGGCAGTGAGTGGGCGACAGGGAGCCCCTTTAGGCAGTGAGTGGGCGACAGGGAGCCCCTTTAGGCAGTGAGTGGGCGACAGGGAGCCCCTTTAGGCAGTGAGTGGGCGACAGGGAGCCCCTTTAGGCAGTGAGTGGGCGACAGGGAGCCCCTTTAGGCAGTGAGTGGGCGACAGGGAGCCCCTTTAGGCAGTGAGTGGGCGACAGGGAGCCCCTTTAGGCAGTGAGTGGGCGACAGGGAGCCCCTTTAGGCAGTGAGTGGGCGACAGGGAGCCCCTTTAGGCAGTGAGTGAGCGACAGGGAGCCCCTTTAGGCAGTGAGTGAGCGACAGGGAGCCCCTTTAGGCAGTGAGTGAGCGACAGGGAGCCCCTTTAGGCAGTGAGTGAGCGACAGGGAGCCCCTTTAGGCAGTGAGTGAGCGACAGGGAGCCCCTTTAGGCAGTGAGTGAGCGACAGGGAGCCCCTTTAGGCAGTGAGTGAGCGACAGGGAGCCCCTTTAGGCAGTGAGTGAGCGACAGGGAGCCCCTTTAGGCAGTGAGTGAGCGACAGGGAGCCCCTTTAGGCAGTGAGTGAGCGACAGGGAGCCCCTTTAGGCAGTGAGTGAGCGACAGGGAGCCCCTTTAGGCAGTGAGTGAGCGACAGGGAGCCCCTTTAGGCAGTGAGTGAGCGACAGGGAGCCCCTTTAGGCAGTGAGTGAGCGACAGGGAGCCCCTTTAGGCAGTGAGTGAGCGACAGGGAGCCCCTTTAGGCAGTGAGTGAGCGACAGGGAGCCCCTTTAGGCAGTGAGTGAGCGACAGGGAGCCCCTTTAGGCAGTGAGTGAGCGACAGGGAGCCCCTTTAGGCAGTGAGTGAGCGACAGGGAGCCCCTTTAGGCAGTGAGTGAGCGACAGGGAGCCCCTTTAGGCAGTGAGTGAGCGACAGGGAGCCCCTTTAGGCAGTGAGTGAGCGACAGGGAGCCCCTTTAGGCAGTGAGTGAGCGACAGGGAGCCCCTTTAGGCAGTGAGTGAGCGACAGGGAGCCCCTTTAGGCAGTGAGTGAGCGACAGGGAGCCCCTTTAGGCAGTGAGTGAGCGACAGGGAGCCCCTTTAGGCAGTGAGTGAGCGACAGGGAGCCCCTTTAGGCAGTGAGTGAGCGACAGGGAGCCCCTTTAGGCAGTGAGTGAGCGACAGGGAGCCCCTTTAGGCAGTGAGTGAGCGACAGGGAGCCCCTTTAGGCAGTGAGTGAGCGACAGGGAGCCCCTTTAGGCAGTGAGTGAGCGACAGGGAGCCCCTTTAGGCAGTGAGTGAGCGACAGGGAGCCCCTTTAGGCAGTGAGTGAGCGACAGGGAGCCCCTTTAGGCAGTGAGTGAGCGACAGGGAGCCCCTTTAGGCAGTGAGTGAGCGACAGGGAGCCCCTTTAGGCAGTGAGTGAGCGACAGGGAGCCCCTTTAGGCAGTGAGTGAGCGACAGGGAGCCCCTTTAGGCAGTGAGTGAGCGACAGGGAGCCCCTTTAGGCAGTGAGTGAGCGACAGGGAGCCCCTTTAGGCAGTGAGTGAGCGACAGGGAGCCCCTTTAGGCAGTGAGTGAGCGACAGGGAGCCCCATTAGTTAGTGAATGAGTGACAGGGAGCCCCATTAGGGAGTGAGTGAGTGACAGGGAGCCCCTTTAGCTAGTGAGTGAGTGACAGGGAGCCCCTTTAGCTAGTGAGTGAGTGACAGGGAGCCCCTTTAGCTAGTGAGTGAGTGACAGGGAGCCCCTTTAGGCAGTGAGTGAGTGAAAGGGAGCCCCTTTAGGCAGTGAGTGAGTGAAAGGGAGCCCCTTTAGGCAGTGAGTGAGTGACAGGGAGCCCCTTTAGGCAGTGAGTGAGTGACAGGGAGCCCCTTTAGGCAGTGAGTGAGTGACAGGGAGCCCCCAGCCGCCGCTCCCCCCTTACCTTACAGTGTCACTCAGACCTCAGGATCGGCGGCGACCCGACCAGTACGAGCGGGCGCCGGACGCACCCGCTCTATATGCGGAAGTGATGTCACTTCCGCATATCAGTGCAGGCGCTGGGTCCTAGCACCCGCACGATTGGTCGCCGCCTGATTGAGGTCTGAGTGACGCGACGGCTTTAGGGAGGGAGAGAGCCGCGGACAGAGGGGGTGAGCGGCAGCCGGGCAGCGCCTGTCAGAGACAGGCGCCTGGGTGCCATGGACCCGCAGCACCCGCCCAGGTGCGGCCCTGCAAGAGACTCTCCACAGTCTATCCTTTGGTTTAGTGCACGTGTCGAACTCCAGGCCTGGAGGGCCAGATCCATGCCAGTGTTTACGATGGACTGAGAAAGAAAGGAGACCACAGCTTTCCTGATTTAGACCCATCAATTCATTTGAGCTAAAAAATGTGAGGATCTCGGCCCTCGTAGGGGACCAGTTTGACATACCTGGTTTAGTGGAAATAGTTAGTGTAAGAAGTATAGGAGCATGATCAGAAATGCCAGATGGTTTATATATCTATAGAGTGAACTTGAGGTAATACCGGGGGAGAGGCAAAAGCCATATCTATTTGGGACATAGATTGATGTGCTGAGAGAAACAAGTATACACTTTCTGTAAGGGGTGTTTCCAGCGCCAGATTACCCTCAGCCCATGTTTTTAATTATTTCCCATTCCGGGTGGAGCTACCTGATCTGTCTACGGAAGGGTCCATTGTTAAATTAAAATCACTCATTATAATAAGTCTGTCACCATGGCACTTGGAGGACCTAGAGATTACATCATATAAGATTTGTTTGTTGACTGGAGGTGGGACATAAATACCAGCAATTATATATTCTATACCATATAGTTCAAAATTAAGCAGTATCAACCCAGGGGCGTTTGAGTGATAAAATTGTATTACCCAAGAGATGCGTTTCGAATAGAATACATATGTGTGGGGTATATTGTTTCAGGTAATTAAAGATTGCTTAATCTTAGACCCCAGCCCTCTAGTGTTCCATAGAGATGAGAAGTTCGGATATTTTCAATGATCTGGATGATTCGAATCGGATCATTGAAGAGATCCGGATCTTTGATCCGAATCTCGGATCATTTTACTACCGAAGCATTCGGGGGTGAAATGAATAGCAGGACAGGTCTTTCCCTGCTGTGGACAGGAGAAGGGGAGGGGGGTGGACACACAGAGAAGGGGAGAAGATGGACAGAGGGCAGGGAGTGGACAGAGAAGGGAGGAGGGACGAGCAGAAAGGTTTGCTTGCACACAATACCCACATGCTGCAATCATATGCTTTACATGTATTTCACCTATATGCTCATCTGTGTACTTTGAATGCAAACGTCGCACAGTGAAAGAAAGCATTCCCCAAAGCATTCCCAGAAGTAAAGTGCAGCTGTTTAGAGCAGTGCAGGAGGATCAGATTGCGCTGCAATCACAGTGCCTGCAAAGTTACTGAGCTGTGCTGAGCTGAGCCAAAAGCTTCCAATGTGTTCACTGTGCACAACTACAGAACAGACAGCCTATAATCAGCAGCACGTTATAGCCAGTATGTGTGCTCTACACATATCTGGCAGTGGCACCCATGTCCCCTCTCTCTCATCTACCTGTCTCCCTGCAAGGCTGGCTCCCATCCAACAGAGCGATCCATCTCAGCTCTGCTTCCAGGACCCCGCTGCCAGCTGAGAGGGGGCGTGTCGCTTCTGGCCCCGCCCCTTTTGCGATCCGAATCACTCATTTTGATGATTCGGATGATTCGACTCACAAAATATAGATTCGGATCAAAGATCCGAATCGTTCATCATCCGGACAACACTAGTGTTCCAGCAGATGCACTTAACCACCCTGGCGTTCTATTTATTGAGCCAGGGTGGCGGCGCAGCAGTTTTTTTTTTTTTTTAAATCATGTAGCTAGCCTAGCCCTAGCTACATGATGCCCCCCTCCCTGCGGCGTCCTCCCGTACCGCCTGATCGCCGCCGGCGCGTACCCACGTAAGGAAATCCCGTTCTGAATGGGATTTCCTTAAGGGCTTCCCCCGTCGCCATGACGACAATCGCGATGACATCATCGACGTTGTGACGTCAGACGGAGTCCCGATCCACCCCTCAGCGCTGCCTGGCAGTGATTGGCCAGGCTGCGCAGGGGTCCCGGGGGGCGGCGGTTACAGGCGCATCGGCGACAAGCGTCCACAACATGCAGCAAGCAAAGTGCTTGCTGCACGTTTAAAAAAAAAAAAAAAATTATGGAAATCGGCAGAGCGAGGCTGGAGTGGTGCCCTCCGGCGGTCATGGACAAGCTGAGCTCGTCCATACCGCCAAGGAGGTGAAGTGACTCCATTGGTGAAATACAGTTTTAGGCATGACATGTAACAGTAATAACGAATACCATCCATTTGAGGGGGGGGGGGGGGACCAGGAGATGAGCCCAGAGCCGAAAGAAAGAGAAGAGAGGAAGAAAACAGAGGTAAGAGGTAAAACCCATAACCTTTCCCACCCTACAGTAACCTACCAAAACCAAAAGTAGGAGTATGTCTGCACCCTAACTACCCAAACAATTACAGAGGCAGTCTGAAGCTACCTAACCAGCAACAACAAGTAGGTAGGACTACCTCTGAGTGGAGCGGTCAGTGTGAGGAGGAACCGCTGCCCAGCACGCTTAACTCCAACTTGAGTTGGGGGTATGAACCTTAAAAGGACTCCGAGCAGTGCAGAAACTATGGAAAGATGCACATAATTTTAAAGCTCTCTTTCTCCTCTTTCCAATGATATATAAACCGCCACCCTACGCCTTTTAGTTTTCGCTATTTTCGCGATTGAAATTGCCACGGCCGCGATTTCGATCACAAAAATAGAGAAAACTAAAAGGTGTAGGGCAACGATTTAGGTGTCGTCAGAAAGAGGAGAAAGAGAGCTTTAAAATGATATCCATCAAGCCATAGTTATATTGTATTACACAGGGCGACTTTTTGTCAAAGTCAGCAGCTGCATTCAGCAAAATGGAGCTGCTGACACTGGGGAAAGTGTCGTCCTGTGTAATACAATATAACTATGGCTTGATGGATATCATTTTAAAGCTCTCTTTCTCCTCTTTCTGACGACACCTAAATCGTTGCCCTACACCTTTTAGTTTTCTCTATTTTCGCGATCGAAATTGCGGCCGTGGCAATTTCAATCGCGAAAATAGCGAAAACTAAAAGACGTAGGGTGGTGGTTTATATATCATTGGAAAGAGGAGAAAGAGCGCTTTAAAATGATGTGCATCTTTCCATAGTTTCTGCACTGCTCGGAGTCCCTTTAAACGTTACAAACACCTAAGTATTAAGTTAATAGCCCATCCGTCTGAACATGGGATCTGTTATATATTGAACTATGGCATTACACTCCAATGCTGCAATCAGTATTGCTAAATCACCTCTCAAAAAGGCAGACACCTGGACACCTTCTCATATGTATACACACTTGTATATAATGTAAGGCCCCATTCACACTGCACGTGTTTCCAGACGCGTTTTGGAAACGCGTGCAGGAGGCCGACACGCACGACATCAGACAGTGCATAGAATGCAAAAACGCATGGCTGTCCCATTCACTTTTCAGTGATGGGATCAGCCACGCAACGCACACAAACGCGGATGGCGTGCGTTCGCATGCGTTGCGTTGCGCATGCATGGCCATCCGCGTTTTGTAATGTGGACGGGGCCTTAAGATATATACCCTATACCTTATAGTTGGTGGCGCCATCAGTAGTATTGGCCAAAAAATCAAAAAGGAACAGGGATGCTCATCCGGATCCCAACCATTTTTACGCTATCCGGGTCGGATCCAGATCCAGATACCTGGGCCAATATCTGGATAGCTCTATGCGGGTATCTGGCTGCATAATCCGGATACCCGCGGGTACCAGCGGATGTCTGAAGGATATCCGGACCTGGGTACTGTAACAAGGGAGATGATGTTATTGAGCCAATCAGAGGGCTCCCAGCCAATCAGAGGGCTCCAGCAGAAGCCCTAGCAACCAATCTCAGAGGGGAACTCTAGCTAGCCCCACCTGACCTCATTGAGCCAATCAGAGGCCTCCCAGCCTAAAGGTGTGTACACACATGCGACTATAGTCGTTTGAAACTATCGTTCCCCGATCCTTTCAAACGACGATCGTTTGAAAAAAAGCAGCCAACGACCATGAAGTCTAACGACGGACGAGCTACATCGTTCAAAACGAATGATCTAGCTTGGCGGATTTTTCCCAATGACGATCGTTTTCAAAAGTAGTACATCGTTGGGAACGATTGTTCGTACTAGGCTTGACATGCGCATTTCACTATTTCTCCATGGAACTTTTCATTTTTATGCGCAGGCGCAATAGTTACTTTTACGTGATGTAACGTTCGTTCTAACGATCTGATCATTACACACCTTTTAAAACTAACTTTACTTAGGTCGTTCTTTCATCAATTAAAAGTTCGTTCGTCGTTGACAACGAACGATCGTTGTCGCATGTGTGTACGTAGCTTAAGCCCTGGCACCCAATCACAGAAGGGAACCCTGGCCAGCCCCCTTGTGTAATAAGGAGGGCTGACATGATGAGACAGATCGTCCTTGCTTGTGTGGCTGGCTGGTCACTGACAGACTTGCTCCAGTGCTGTTGGTTTAGCAACTACTGCCTGTATACAGTGATAATCCTAAAGCTTTGAGTGCCAAACACCTTCACTACACTATTATTGTTTTTTTTTTTAGCTAGCTAGTGTAATTGTTTGATTTAATTAACTCAGTTAGGTCCTGTCTGTCTGTGTGTGCTGTGCAGGCCAGCAGGACAGTATAGGTTAGGGAATAGGATTACTGTGTTATTGTATTATATAGTTAGTACTGCAGTTAGTTGTTAGAGAGAGTAGTACTGTGTTAGCTTACTACAGATTACTGCAGTGCTGCTGTGCTGAGCATTGTCAGTGTGACAGTTAAGGTGCATACACACATCAGACCATAGTCTTTGGAAAATGAAAGACCACAGACCAATTTTACCCCCTTCCATGTAGTATGAGAGCCATACCTACACAGTCTATTCTATGGAGCTGAATTCCCCATCAGAAAAAAAATCTTTGCAAGATGCTGCACACAAACATGCTGCACACACTCAACAGATCAGTAGCTGCAAAACATCTGTTCCTGCCAAAAATCCATTCCTGCAAATTGCAATGATAGTCTATGAGATCTGCAGATCATCATACACACGATTTAACTGACAGATCAGATCCACCAGGATGGATTTTCAGATCTGCAGATGATTGCTTGATCTGCAGATCAATGTCAGTTAAATCATGTGTGTATGATGATCTGCAGATCTCATAGACTATCATTGCAATTTGCAGGAATGGATTTTTGGCAGGAACAGATCTTTTGCAGATACTGATCTTTTGTGTCTGTACAGCATCTGTGTGTGCAGCATCTTGCAAAGATTTTTTTCTGATGTGGAGTTCAGCTCCATAGAAAAGACTGTGTAGAGTATGGCTCTCATACTACATGAAGGGTGATAAGATTGGTCTGTGATCTTTCATTTTCCAAAGACTATAGTCTGAGGTGTGTATGCACCTTTAGACAGATAGTGTGCACTGTCTGTGCTCTACTCTGCAGTCTGTCACTCCGTGCTGATTTGATTTAAAGTCCAACCCCGATTTAATTAAAGTAACAGTACCCCACATCATCTGGTGACATCATCACGTATAAGTTTTACTATGTCTGCTGGCACCGGCAGCCAGGGGAGGGGCAGCAAGGGCAAGAGGACAGGGAGCAACATTACGGCCACCCTCAGAAGGTCTGCGGTGTCAGTGTCGAGCCCAGCGGGCAGCCTACCCTCAGTCAGCGAGCTTTTCGCTCCAGGTGCCACGATTAAACTCAGGGCTGTTAGCCGCAAGGAGTTTGAGGAGGATGTTCTGGGTTTTGAGGAGGGGGGGGGGTATGATGTTGATAATGGGATGAAGGACCATGACTACCATCCACAGGATAGGGATGTCAGCTCTGACTGAGGAGGAGGATGCATCGGTGGGTTTGGCACGGAGGATTAGCATTGCACAGTGGCCATGGAATGCGGGACCCACCACATCCTTCTGCCGCTACCACCAGCCGCACCACTCAACCCCCAACCGCCACAGGGAGAAAAGCCGCAGCATCCCATTCAGGCCGCAGGGGAATCTTCACCTCCCCAATCTGGCGGTTTTTCACTCTGCCCTCATTGGACAGCAAGTTTGCAATATGCAATGTGTGCAAACTACAGATGAGCAGAGGTTGTGACCCCTACAAGTATGGCACCTCCAGCTTCATCACCCATCTGGCCAAAAAACATGTTGTTGAGCATGAGGAGTTCAAGAGGCTGAAGCAAGCTGGCGCTGGCTCCCACCGCCACGGTGCCACAGGCCACTGCTGCTGATACCACTACCTATATTCAACCCAAAACACACATGCGGTGTCATTTTTTGGAGGTGTCTGGGCTGAAAACGGTCATGTCCCAGTTGTGCGATTGGACTTTGGACACAATGTGGGCTGCACGACCGCTGTCTGGAACCTAGTCCTGATGTTAATTGACAGCTTTCTTTTTTGTTTTTGTTTTCATTTTATGTCCACCAAATAATAAATTAGTGTTTCCCTTTAAAAAAAAACAAAAAAAAAAAACATGGTGCTACATGCATCATTTACCCTAAAAACCCTTTTTAAAGCCATTTAAAGGGCACTTCCGGTTTTTCTATCCAGATACCCGAATAGGTCGGGTACCCGCGGGTAATTTGGTCGGATACCCGAATTCACTCGGGTATCCGCAAGCTCGGATCTGGGTACCCGAATTGGATCCAGATATCTGGGTATCCGATCCGGGCGGGTATTAAAAAGTACTACCTGGGCAACCCTAAAAAGGAATCCTGAACAGAAAAGGGTCTGCACCACTAATAATATCGCAAATCTTTATTTAAAGGACAACTGTAGGGAGAGGTATATGGAGGCTGCCATATTTATTCACCCTTAAGCAATACCAGTTGCCTGGCAGCCCTGCTGATCTATTTGGGTGCAGTATTATCTGAACAACACCAGAAACAAGCATGCAGCTAATCTTGTCAGTTCCGACATTAACCACTTGAGGACCGCGGGCTTTACCCCCCTTAAGGACCAGACCCTTTTTTTTTTTCCCATTCAGACCACTGCAGCTTTCACGGTTTATTGCTCGCTCATACAACCTGCCACCTAAATTAATTTTGGCTCCTTTTCTTGTCACTAATAAAGATTTCTTTTAGAGCTATTTGATTGCTGCTGCGATTTTTACTTTTTATTATATTCATCAAAAAATACATGAATTTTGTCAAAAAAATGATTTTTTTAACTTTCTGTGCTGACATTTTTCAAATAAAGTAAAATTTCTGTATACATGCAGCACGAAAAATGTGGACAAGCATGTTTTTGATAAAAAAAAAAAAAACAGCCTATTTATTGGTTTAGGTAAAAGTTATAGCGTTTACTAACTATGGTGCAAAAAGTGAATTTTCCCATTTTGTAGCATCTATGACTTTTCTGACCACCTGTCATGTTTCATGAGGGGCTAGAATTCCAGGATAGTATAAATACCCCCCAAATGACCCCATTTTGGAAAGAAGACATCCCAAAGTATTCACTGAGAGGCATAGTGAGTTCATAGAAGATATTTTTTGTCACAAGTTAGCGGAAAATGACAGTTTGTGACAAGAAAAAAAAAAAGTTTCCATTTCTGCTAACTTGTGACAAAAAAAAAAAAAAAAAAAAAATGAAATCTGCCACGGACTCACCATGCCCCTCTCTGAATACCTTGAAGTGTCTTCTTTCCAAAATGGGGTCATTTGTGGAATTTGTTTACTGTCCTGGCATTTTGGGGGGTGCTAATTTGTAAGCACCCCTGTAAAGCCTAAAGGTGCTCATTGGACTTTGGGCCCCTTCGCGCAGTTAGGCTGCAAAAAAGTGCCACACATGTGGTATTGCCGTACTCAGGAGAAGTAGTATAATGTGTTTTGAGGTGTATTTTTACACATACCCATGCTGGGTGGGAGAAATATCTCTGTAAATGACAATTGTTTGATTTTTTTTTTTTATAGAATTGTCCATTTACAGAGATATTTCTCCCACTCAGCATGGGTATGTGTAAAAATACACCCCAAAACACATTATACTACTTCTCCTGAGTACGGCGATACCACATGTGTGGCACTTTTTTGCACCCTAACTGCGCTAAGGGGCCCAAAGTCCAATGAGTACCTTTAGGATTTCACAGGTCATTTTTGTTTCAAGACTACTCCTCACGGTTTAGGGCCCCTAAAATACCAGGGCAGTATAGGAACCCCACTAATGACCCCATTTTAGAAAGAAGACACCCCAAGGTATTCTGTTAGGTGTATGACGAGTTCATAGATTTTATTTTTTGTCACAAGTTAGCGGAAATTGATTTTAATTGTTTCTTTTCACAAAGTGTCATTTTTCGCTAACTTGTGACAAAAAAATAAAATCTTCTATGAACTCACCATACTCCTAACGGAATACCTTTGGGTGTCTTCTTTCTAAAATGGGGTCATTTGTGGGGTTCCTATACTGCCCTGGCATTTTAGGGGCCCTAAACCGTGAGGAGTAGTCTTGAAACCAAATGTCGCAAAATGACCTGTGAAATCCTAAAGGTACTCATTGGACTTTGGGCCCCTTAGCGCAGTTAGGGTGCAAAAAAGTGCCACACGTGGTACCGCCGTACTCAGGAGAAGTAGTATAATGTGTTTTGTGGTGTATTTTTACACATACCCATGCTGGGTAGGAGAAATATCTCTATATCTATCTTATATATCTGTAAATGACAATTGTTTGATTTTTTTTTTTTTTTTAATTTTTTTTTTTTTTATACACACACACACACAACTGTCCATTTACAGAGAGATTTCTCCCACCCAGCATGGGTATGTGTAAAATACACCCCAAAACACATTATACTACTTCTCCTGAGTACGGCGATACCACATGTGTGACACTTTTTTGCAGCCTAGGTGCGCTAAGGGGCCCAACGTCTTATTCACAGGTCATTTTGAGGCATTTGTTTTGTAGACTACGCCTCACGGTTTAGGGCCCCTAAAATGCCAGGGCAGTATAGGAACCCCACAAGTGACCCCATTTTAGAAAGAAGACACCCCAAGGTATTCTGTTAGGTGTATGACGAGTTCATAGAAGATTTTATTTTTTGTCACAAGTTAGTGAAAAATGACACTTTGTGAAAAAAAACAAAAATCAATTTCCGCTAACTTTTGACAAAAAATAAAATCTTCTATGAACTCGTCATACACCTAACAGAATACCTTCGGGTGTATGTTTTCTAAAATGGGGTCACTTGTGGGGTTCCTATACCGCCCTGGCATTTTACGGGCCCAAAACCGTGAGTAGTCTGGAAACCAAATGTCTCAAGATGACTGTTCAGGGGTATAAGCATCTGCAAATTCTGATGACAGGTAGTGTATGAGGGGGCGAATTTTGTGGAACCGGTCATAAGCAGGGTGGCCTTTTAGATGACAGGTGCTGGGGGGGGGGGTGACAGGAGGTGATTGATGGGTGTCTCAAGGTGTGATTAGAGGAGGGGGGAAATAGATGCAAGCAATGCACTGGGGAGGTGATCGGAAGGGGATCTGAGGGTTTGGCCGAGTGATCAGGAGCCCACACGGGGCAAATTAGGGCCTGATCTGATGGGTAGGTGTGCTAGGGGGTGACAGGAGGTGATTGATGGGTGTCTCAAGGTGTGATTAGAGGAGGGGGGGAAATAGATGCAAGCAATGCACTGGCGAGGTGATCAGGGCTGGGGTCTGAGGACATTCTGGAGGGTGTGGGCGGGTGATTGAGTGCCCTAGGGGCAGATAGGGGTCTAATCTGATGGATAGCAGTGACAGGGGGTGATTGATGGGTAATTAGTGGGTGTTTAGGGTAGAGAACAGATGTAAACAATGCACTTGGGAGGTGATCTGACGTCGGATCTGCGGGCGATCTATTGGTGTGGGTGGGTGATCAGATTGCCCGCAAGGGGCAGGCTAGGGGCTGATTGATGGGTGGCAGTGACAGGGGGTGATTGACAGGTGATTAGGGGGGATAGATGCATACAGTACACGGGGGGGGGGGGGTTGATGAGAATCTGAGGGGTGGGGGTGATCAGGAGGGAGCAGGGGGCAGTTTAAGGCATAAAAAAAAAAATAGCACCCTGTATAATACACTTTGTATACATTACAAAGTGTATTATACACTTTGTATGCGGTGATCCGGGTGCTAGTAACCCGCCGGCGCTTCCGAACGGCCGGCGGGTTACAGCGCGAGGGGGGCGGAGCCAGTCGCCGGTGGCTGATCGCGTCACGATTGACGCGATCGCTCCGCCCATGCCCGTACAAGGACCGCCGCCAATTGTACATGCGGCGGTCCTTGCGGGATCCACTTTCCGGCTGCCCCTGTGCAGTGGGCGGTTGGTAAGTGGTTAATGTCGGAAACACCTGATCTGCTGCATGCTTGTTCAGGGGCTATGGCTAAAAGTATTAGAGGCAGAGGATCAGCAGGACAGCCAGGCAACTGGTATTGCACAAAAAGAGAAAAAAAAAAAAACATATGGCAGCCTCCCTACAGTTGTCCTTTAACACTATGTATTAACATGATAAAATCAGCAACTCACCACAACACAATATGTGGGATATACAATCAACAATGCCTCACCTCCTAAAATCCTGATAAGCCCTGCAAGATGCATGGATTGTAAACTGGGTTCAGTTTTGAACCCAGTGTAAGACAATCCCAGACCCGGGTCTATTGTAGCTACAGTAAAGTGAAGTCACTTGAAGTTTGAGATTAGAAACCCAAAGTGCATGATTAGAAGTGCTAGTGTATTTGGAGAATGCTCAAAGGACATGTGGTCCGACAGTCATAGATGAACAGTGCATATAAGGATCAACAATGCAAGTGCAATAGGCAGAGCCGTGCAGAGGGTTCTTAAGTGGGGGGTGCTCAAATTTAAAAAAGGGGCCTGGCAATGCCTTCCCCTGCATGCCCCCCCCCCCCCGCCTCGTTTCTGGCTAGGGGGGTATTGATTGTCATGCTGCTGAATGCAAATGATGGGTGCCATGTGGGTTCTGGGTGTAAGTACTGAGTGTCATGTGGGTTCTGGCTATGGTTGGGTATAGAGTGTCATGCGGGTGTTGATTGCAAAAACTTAGTGCCATGTAAGATCTGGGTGCATGTACTGGATGTCATGTGGGTGCTGGGTGCAGGTACCGGGTGTGACATGGGTGCGAATACTTGGCGTCATGCCTGTACTGGGTGCTGGCTATGGGTGGGCTTTGGGCATCACATGGGTTTTGAATGCAGGTACTTTGGGTTTGGGTACGGGTTAAGTGGATACTTGGTGCAGATAGTGGGTGCCATGTGGAAGCTGTGTGCAGGTGTAAGTACTGGGTGCAATTTTAGGCCTGGGTGCAGATACTTGGTGTCATATGAGTGTGAGATCTGGGTGCCAGCTATGAGGGGAAGGGGTGGCTGATGGGAAAAGTAGAGGTTAGTGTGGGGCTGCAGGAAGGGGCAGGGCCATGCAGAGGATCCTCAAGGGTGTGGTGCTCAAATTTGAAATCGTAAATCGTGCTAAATTGTGTATGTAATACCCCCTCTCCAGAAAGCATAAGGCAGTCTTAACCCCCCCCCCCCCCCAAACACACACCTTTATAGCAGTATCAGGCAGACTTTGTGTCTCCTTCCAACTCTTTTGGTGCTACCACCCTCAAATCAGCAGTGATAGGTGCCCACTGTTAGTGGGTTAGAGTGGGCACAGTGGAGCCCACTGTGGAGGCACAGACTCACCTTTCATTACTGGGACCTCTGTCCCTTTTGATCAGCACCCAAACCTCTTTTCAGGCAAAGAAGTGGTTACCAATATGCAGTGGTTGCTAAGCATTAGTAGATGCAAAACTGCAGTAAGTGCCAGGGTGCAGTGGGTGCCCAGATGCAGTAATGGTAAGACGCAAAGGTTCACTTTGTGGTAAGTTGCAGTGGGTGCTGAGATGCCAAAGTAAAGTCTGTGTCAAGCTGCTTTGGGTACCGAGGTCCAGTTTGTATTGGGTGTTTATTTGCAATGGGTGCTATGCAGTATTGGGTGCTGAATGAGTAGCAGATCGTAACAATAGTGGGTGCCGTGTGAGTGCTAATTGGTACAGGGAGCCATGTGAGTGTTGGACATGAGTGAGTAGGGAGTGCCATGTGTGGTCTGGATGTGTGCCATGGGAGAGTACTGTGTCTCGTATGGGTTCGGACCAAGGATGGGTACTGGGTGCTATTTGGGTGCTGGCCATGGACAGGTACTAGGTGCATATAATGGCTTTGGAACTTGGTGACATGTGAGTACTGTGCCATGTGGTTGTTGATTATAGGTATATGTGGGTCTTAGGTGCAAATACTGAGTGCCAAGTGGGTACTGGGAGTGAGTACATGGTGACATATGGGTGATGGGTGCTGGCTAGTGGGGTATTTGTTGTCATGTGGGTGCTAAAGGCAGATGCTGGGTGCCATGTGGGTTCTGGGTGCTGGCACAGGGTGTCATGTGGAGTCTGGCTGTATGGGTGTGTATCAACCATCATGTAGGTGTTGATTGCAGGTACTCAGTCCCTTTTGAGTTCTGGGTGCAAGTACTGGATGTCATATGTGAGTGCTTGCTGTGAAGTGGAGGCTTAGTGCAACTGGAACTAGTGCAGATGAAATATGTGGGTGTTGGGTACTGGGTATCACATAGGTGCAAATACTTGGTGCCATGCCTGCACTGGGTGCTAGCTCTGGGTGGGTGTTGTGTGTCACGTGGGTTCTGAGTGCAGGTACTTCGGGTGCTAGTACTGGTTATGTGAGTGGGTGCCATGTGGAGGCTGTGTGCAGGTGTGAGTAGTGAGTGACATGTCAGAGCTGGGTGCAAGTACTGTGCCATGTAGCTGTGAGTACTGGGTGCCAGCTATAGGGTGAAGGGATGCAGGTATTGGGTGTCATGTGGCTGTTTGATGCAAGTACTAAGTGCCATATTGAGGCCGGATGTGAGTATTGGGTCCTGCTTGGTGCAAGTACTGGGTGCTAGCTATAGTGGGGGTTACTGGTTGAGTGTAAAGTGGGTGCTGAATAATGGTGGGATTGCTGTGGGTGCAGGGGGTGGGAGATCACTTTGGGTACTGCTATGAAAGGCATAGTTGCTGCTAGGGGAGGTCGAGGTCAGTGTGGTTGATGGGGGAAGGGTAGGTCACTGTGGGTGCTGGGGGGGGGGGGAGAAGTAACTGTGGGTGCTGTGGAAAGTAGAAGTCAGTATGGGTGCTGGAGGAAAGGGAGGTCACTGTGGGTCCTTTGGGGGAGATCACTGTGGGTCTCGGGAGGTAGAGGTCATTGTGGGTGCAGGGGGTGGGAGGTCACTATGGGTGCTGCTATGAATGGCATATTTGCTGCCAAGGGAGGTAGAGATCAGTGTGGGTGCTGGGGGAAGGGTAGGCCACTGTGGGAGCTGGGAGAAGTCAGTGTGGTTACTGGAGGAGGGAGTGGATGCTGGGTGTTGGGAGAAGCCACTGTGGGTGCTGGCAATGGGAAAGGTCACTGTAGGTGCTGCTTTGGGGATGGGAGGTCCCTGTGGGTGCTTCAGGGGACAGGAGGGTAGCCACTGGGGGAGGGAAAAATCACTGTGGGTGCTTGGGGAGGGATAGGTCAGTGTGGGTGCTGGGGTAGGCAGGATCACTGCTAGAGCTGGGGAGGGAGAGGTCACTGTGGGTGCTGGGGGAGGGAGAGGTCACTATGAGTCCTAGGTGGAGGGAGAGATCACTGTGGGTTCTAGGTGGAGGGAGAGGTCACTGTGGGTGCTGGGGGAGGGAGAGGTCACTATGAGTCCTAGGTGGAGGGAGAGATCACTATGGGTGCTAGGCGGAGGGAGAGGTCACTGTGGGTGCTGGGGAGGGAGAGGTCACTGTGGGTCCCACGTGGAGGGAGAGGTCACTGTGGGTGCTGGGGGAGGGAGAGGTCAATGTGGGTGTTAGGTGGAGGGAGAGGTCACTGTGGGTGCTGAGTAGGGAGAGGTCAGTATGGGTCCTAGGTAGAGGTCACTGTGAGTGCTAGGGGAGGGAGTGGTCACTGGGTACTAGGTGGAGAGAGAGGTTACTATGGGTGCTGGGGGAGGTAGAGGTCAGTATGGGTCCTAGGTGGAGGGAGAGGTCAGTATGCCACACTAGGATTCCTGTCTGGGCCTCTTCACTTAACCCTCTGGGCGATACAATTATATCGCCCAGGAGGTGGCGCAGCACTATTTTTTAAATTTTTTTATTTTTTAAATCATGTAGCGAGCCCAGGGCTCGCTACATGATAGCCGCAGCGCAGCGGCATCCCCCCACCCACTCCGATCGCCTTCAGCGATCAGAGTAAGCAGGAAATCCCGTTCAGAACGGGATTTCCTGCTGGGCTTCCCCGGTCGCCATGGCGACGGGGCGGGATGACGTCACCGACGTCATGGACGTCGTGACGTCAGAGGGAGTCCCGATCCACCCCTCAGCGCTGCCTGGCACTGATTGGCCAGGCTGCGCAAGGGGTCGGTAGGGGGGGGGGCTGCACGGCACGGCGGCGGATCGGCGGCGAGCGGAAGTTACACGCAGCTAGCAAGTGCTAGCTGCGTGTAACAAAAAAAAAATTATGCAAATCGGCCCACCAGGGCCTGAGAAATCCTCCTGCGCGATATACCCCGAGCTCAGCTCGGGATTATCGCTCAGGAGGTTAAAAGTGTCCCAGGCAAAGGCGGAGCTTCCTGCGGGTGGGCGGGGCTTAGCGCGATCGTGGGCGGGGCTTATGCTCCCCCTCTAGCTTAAAGGAATACTATCGATTCACATATTTTTTTCAATTGACACAGGAATTGTTTGGGAAGTGCTGCTAAGTACGGCCTGGAACCCACTGAAATCCGCAAACGCAAAACTCAACCGCTAGCGTTTTGTCTGAGCGGTTTGCAAGCGGATTCATGCACGTTTTCGGTCGCGTTTTGCAACAGTGTATTTTTTTGCTCAGCGGTTGTGTAGCGTTTTGCGTTTTTATCCTGATTGGTCCTGTGAATGATTTTTAATTTTGTTACAGTGTGCTGAACCGCAAAACGCTAGCAAAACCGCTCAGTTTAGGTTTTGCTGAGCGTTTCTGCTAGCGTTTCAATACTTTACATTGAAGTGCTAACGCTCCCAAAATGCTGCAGGTCCTGCGTTTGCGTTTCTGGGAAACGCAAACGCTCCTGTGGAAGTTGCCCCATCCATTAACATCAGCTGAGCGTTTTGGCAAAGCGCTAGCGTATCGCAGCGCTGTCAAAATGCTCAAAAAAACGCTCTTGTGGGTTCCAGCCCTACTGGTGTATACATTTTAGTAGCAACTTCTTTGTTTACTGTTAGCAAAATACTTTCAATCTTTATGGACGTCAAAACTGACGGCTGACTGAGCCATGAGGAGAGGGGAAAGTGTGTGTGTGTGTGTGTGTGTGTGTGTGTGTGTGTGTGTGTGTGTGTGCGTGCGTGCGTGCGTGCGTGCGTGCGTGCGTGCGTGCGTGCGTGCGTGCGTGCTCCCAACAGCTGCAGATTCTGTGTCTTGTGTGTCTGACTGAAGTGTGTGAAGAGAGCAGAGGAAATGTAACTAATACATACTGTTTTTTGCTTTCAGAGTTTTATATGTTTGATATTTGCTTTCTGTAGTCTGATATGCAACTCTGGCTGTGCATTGAAGCAGACACCCCTTCTGCAATTGATTTGTCCCAATATAGCTAAATCCTACCCTCAATTACAGCTTTTGCCTCTGATATTTACCATGAAAAGTAGGAAAATGTTTACACAGCTACTTAGACATTATTTGCACACTGTCATTTTAGAACACTTGGATATCGATAGTATTCCTTTAAGTTGAGCAGCAGCCGCCGCTATTAGTACGAGGCAGCGGGCGGGCATGACTCACCTCTTCAGCATTCCAGCGTGCATTCCACTGTCCTCACTTCCTGCAATGCCGCACACTGTATTATAAGTGGACGGCATTGCAGGAAGTGACGACGGTGGAACGCACGCTGGAACGTGGAAGAGGGGAGTCATCCCCGGCTGCCTCTTACTAATAGCAGTGTCTGCTGCTGCTGAACTTAAGCTAGAGTGGGTGCGCAGATGGGGGACCCAGGTGAGGGGGGTCCAACCCCCCCTCTCTGCCTAATACTCCCTTTCTGCCTGCTACCCTCTCCAGCTCGGCTCTACTTACTTGGACCGGCCCCTTCTTGCTTGGACCGGCCCTGGGGGCAGGGCACTACCACTTCTTGCTTGAAGGTTGAGGCATATCTATCTATCTATCTATCTAAGGACTGGGTGTACATGCAGCTGCGAAGTGAGGGCGGAGGGAGGCACACAGGACGCACAACTACCAACCTGTAGGCCTCATTCACACTAGAGCGATTTGCCGACGATTTCGGCAAAATGCTCAAGCGCTAGCGCTTTTTAAAGCACTAGTGCAATAATAACATACGGGCCTGTTCTCACTTGAGCGATTTGCGTTAATCGCCGGCGATTAACATAAATTGCAAAAAAAAAAAAAAAAAAGAAGTGTATCCTGCACCAGGCGAATTCCCGGCGACCCCGTTTAGTGCTATAGAAGCGCTAATCGCGATCGCCGGGAAAATCGCCCCAAGTGTGAATGGCGTTGATCGCCAAAAAACGCCAGACCAAAACGCTAGCAAAGGCGCTAGCGTTTTTTCATTTTGTAAGTGTGAATGGGGCCGTAGGCCTCTTTTCACTGGATGGTTGGGCTGTGTGCTCAGCAAGCATTTGCCAGGCAGCAGTGATCAGTTACCAGGCAGCAGCAAGCAGTTGTAAGGGCCTGTTCAGACTATGCGCGTTCCTAGACGTTTTCAGGGAATGTGTCTGGGTACCAAAAACGCATAGAAACGGCTCCTAATGCTTTTGAATGGGCTAGTTCACATGTATGCATATGAGACGCATACGTTTCTCATCCGCATTGCTGCACGCAGTTCTGTACGTCACGCATAGAAACGGACGCAATGAAAGTCTATGGACGCGTATCAAAAACGCGTACTATTGCGTTTTTAGCGTCAGTTTTCCTCTGCGGTTCCCATAAGGGCTCGTTTCCACTGTAGCGGTGCGGAATCGCCTGGATTCCACCGCTGAAGAAATCGCATGCGGCTGCGTTTCCGCATGCAGATTTACCCGCGATTTCGCATGGCAAGGAGCCATGCGAATTTAACCATGTCACTGCCTGTGTTAAGTTCCATTGGCTTTCATGCGAAAGGAATGCGGGCGAATCGCCGCTAATGTATTCAATAGGGAAATCGCATGCGGCTTTGTCATGAGGATTTCCCCGCGATTTCGCATGCGATTTCCCTATTGAATACATTAGCGGCGATTCGCCCGCATTCCTGCCGCAGGCGAATCTGCACGACCCTGTCGTGCAGATTTTCAGCGCACCGAAAAACGCCGCCGCCGCACACGTGGAAACAGACCCATCCACTAACATTAAGTATGCGAATCCGCATGCAGTGCCCGCATGCGGATTCGCTATAGTGGAAACGAGCCCTCATTTTTTTCCCCTGGGTCACGCCTCACGTGTGTGTGCAAAACGCAATAGAATACGCATTAGAACGCATGCGTTTTTCAACTTGCGTTTCTTTGATTTTAAACGCATTCTTCATACGCAGATAGTCTGAACAGGCCATGAGAGTTTGAGAGGCATTTTTTTTTCTATACAAGTTTCTTTACTGCACAATGGGCTCTATTCACAATGCCTTACCGCATGCTGAAAAATAGTTTGTGCAAAATATCACCCAAAAGTTTGCCAATGTAATTCTCTAAGATTTATCTCCTTAATTTCCCGCATGCGGTAAATGTTCAGTAAAAGTGACTACATTTTCTCCACTGAAATTCTTAATTGAATAAATGTGCGGATAATTGGTGATAAATAAGGATTTAGGGCTCGTTTCCACCATAGCGAATCCGCATGCGGCGACGAGATGCGGATTCGCTTGTTACACTGAAGTGGCCGGGGCTGTTTCCACATGTGCGGCGTGCGGGAGCGATTTGGCGGCGGGCCAAATCTGCACGACGGGACCCACAGAATTCGCCTGCGTCGGGAATCCGTGCGAATCGCCGCTAATGTATTTAATAGTAAAAACGCATGCGTTTGTTACATGCGTTTTTACCCGCGATTTCGCACCTTTCTCAATGTTATTTTGCCCTGGCAGTGTCATGGTTAATTTCGGATGGCACCCTGCCATGCGAAATCGCGGGTAAAAACGCATGCGGAAACGCATCCGCATGCGTTTTTACAAGCGTCGGAATGCCGGCGAAATCGCGTCGCAACAGTGGAAACGGGCCCTTAGAGGGCAGGTGATAATTTTCACTTCTCTGCTGTTGGCCTTTAGGATGGAGCCTTTTGAGCTTGGTTTGCTTGAGTTTATGTCAATTTTACATGGGAGACAGAAGACGAGTGTGTCTAATCTCAAGGCGTGCTTTTAGAACTTGTACAGTCTTTTAAATGATATTATAGATGCCAAGGAGGAAATTCCCCTCTGCTCTAAAAGATAAGCAACAGCATAATAACCTTTAAAAAAAACTTGTTACAGCTGATATAAATCCTGCTTTAAATCTCCAGTATGTCTACTTCCTGCTTTTATGGAAACAGAGATTGTTAACATCCTGTGTTTACAAAATAGCTGCTCTTCTAAGGCACCCAGATGGCACAGCTGAGGGCTCAAATTACAGTTGTGATTAGTCACAGATGAGGGGAAATTAGACAGGCTAAACTCTCTAAATACACAGGGTGAATTTCTATAGGTTTTCCCTCTGTCTTGTGTTAGGGTGCGTACAGACATGCGACTATAGTCGTTTGAAACGATCGTTACCGACGGCATTGCCCGACGATCGTTCGTAAAAAGTGCACAAACGATCATTAAAACGACCGACCAACGAGATATGTCGTTGGTAAAGAACGATCCATTCTGCCAGATCTTTTCCAACGACCATCGTTCAAAAAGTAATGTCTGTACAACGATCGGTCATTGATCGTTCGTTCTCAAAGCTTTGCACATGCTCAAACAGTTCTTTTTGACACTTGTGTTTGAAATCAGTTTATACATCATGTTGCGCACGCAACGCTCGTTCCAAGATCGTTCGTACACGAACGATGTTCAAAGTAGCCTTTCTTCAAACGATCATCGGCCGATACCTCCTTTAACATCGTTCGTCGTTCAGAACGAACGATCGTTATCGTATGTCTGTACGTACCCTAAGAGTTCAGGTCCACTGTTAATGTGACGGGCTCTCCTGGGTCATTTCTGTGGAATGTGTGGCAAGCATATGGGCTGCCTTACAGTGGTCAAAAAAGCTTTAGTTCCACACATATTACCGACCAATTACCGCAAAGTTACCGAACACTTAACACATTTACCGCAACATTACCGACCGTTTATCGACTGTTTTATCAAACATTTATCACACCCTGAAATTTTTTTGGGTACTTATCCGTTAGCCGGGCGCATCCGGCAGGTGGCGCTAATTACTATTCCCCCTCCAGGCCGACATGGATAGTAGGGAAAGATGCAACTCTGGTGGTGTTTTGTCGCCACCTAGAGGATGCGCCCGGCTAACGGATAAGTACCTTTTTTTGTGAATACTCAAAAAAGTCTATCACTGGAGGTAATTTTGCGACCAAAAAAAAAAAAAAAAAAAAAAGTTACCACAAGTTATTTATTGTGAATAGAGCCCATTGTGAATGGAGGCCGTTCAGCCCGGCATTATTTCCATCTCATTTACCATCCCTAGTTTGTAGTTTTGCCTCCAGTAGAGGGCTAATTAGATTCAGGAGCTGCTAATTAATTTATTTGCAACCAGAGATCTGGTTCAGCCCTGAAAATTCTGGATCCTGGTGTCAAAAACCTGAGCGGTTCTTGCCTTTTTCATGATTGCAAACTCAGTAAAGGACCAGCCCTTAAAGCGTTGCTATCATATAAATCCGGCATAGCGGGGTCTGAACCCTTTATAATAGTAATTCTAGATTGACGGTGTACCTTAAAATGAATCAGAGCACTCAGTATATGGTTTTATATAAAAAATTGTATTTGCTTATCATACAGCATATATACAAAATATGAACAGTTCCAAGTAGTGTTTCCTTTTAACAGTATTCCATCTCATCAAGGCTTTATAGGCCAAGTGATCATCAATCTTCTAAGTACATTCAAAAAAGAATATAACAGTTGTGTTATGTAGAATAAGATCAAACGTAGTCTCATCTGTATCAATAGCTGTGTATCTAGTAGCTGTGTAAAACTTGTAGTAATCTAATTAAAGAAATAGCATAAAAAATAGCTTCTAAAAAAACTTCTTGCTAACATCTTAACAAAACCTAATGCTGAAAAATTAAGTAAATCACCAGAATATTAAGCATATTACCCCTCCTCTGTCATCTGGTCAGCATCTAGAACCATGTGTGGGAAGGTAGCTTCTGCCTCATGTGTCTTCTCAGGAGATTGTTGGGCTTCTGCAAACTATGAGCTTTCAGCTTCTACTTTTATAGGGATAGGAAGCAATATGGCTGCCCAATCTGGAATTTCCCTGAATCCCAGGTTCTGATTGGCTAAAACTTCGTGTGTCAATGCTTTATCATGTTTTGATTACCAAAGTCATAATATTATGGTTTATAAATTCCTTAATTACCTTATCTTGTGGGAATTAACGTCATTTGGAGTGCTTGCAATGTTTACACATTCTAATCAGGTCATTTCTGACACAATTAATTAAAAAGGGACGTCACCAGCCATCTTGTCTGCTGGCTGCCCCAGACATTGAGACTAAACAATGTCATTCATGACGCATTTCTGATAATATCCCCTTCTGCTAATTAGTTTTTGGAATGTGTCTGTACTTTCCCAAGTCAGGTTGGCACTATAACACTGTACACGGACCTGTAAGAGCCTTCAGCAATTTAAGGCTTGTTGAAGCATACAGGGCTTCTAATATACTTATTTAAATATATAGCTTATTATATAATTCTTCTTAAAACAATCAAGATATAATTGCATATTAAATCTTAATATAAAATCATGTTCTATATATTTGTATTTCTTATAAAATAAATATAATAACTTCCACCGCAAGAGGTCACTTTCTCATCATAAATAATTTATAATATTAATTTTATAAGACTATGAAACCACCAGGTGGCATCATTTGTCCTAAATATGGGACAACCTTACAAAGTTCAGTATTTACATTCCAGAATTGTTTCATAGTCAAAACATGGCATTATATTCTTGATATCTGTAACGACCTTGTAACAAGTACGTCAACAATCTTCTAGCTTGCAAGTTAAAACAATCTTATAAAAGTTTTACGGTACTTATCCGTTAGCCGGGCGCATCCGGCAGGTGGCGCTAATTACTATTCCCCCTCCAGGCCAGCATGGATAGTAGGGAAAGATGTAACTCTGGTGGAGATTTGTAGCCACCTGCCGGATGCGCCCGGCTAACGGATAAGTACCACTTTTACTTTAACTATCACTGACAGAATCCAGCATTAAAAATGTAATTCAAAGTATTAAATTATATTATAGGTTTTAACAATAATTATTTATTTCTTTAGAAGGACTGTATTGATTATTAATATTTATATATACATACACATGACCGCTTTTCCTGCATAAATAAAATCGCTAGAATTCTGACACTGGAGAACCAAATTTAGGTCTCTTTTCCATGGACTGTTGATAGGCAGTGAAATTCCTCTTAAACTCTCACAACTGCTCACTGTTGCTTGCTGAGCACTTAGTTCAACAGTCCATGGAAAAAAGAGGCCTAAGGACTCTTGACAGGAAGTGAAATACCTCTCACAACTGCTTGCTGCTGTCTGGCAACGGCTTGCTGAGCACACAGCGCAACTGCCCGTGGAAAAATAGCATAAGGTCTCTTTCTCCATGGGTTCGGTCTCGAAAGCCCTTATCTTGGGGCGAAACGGCCGTCGACTACACCGCCGCACCTCTATTTACCTGCAATGGCCTGCTAAGTATTTTTGCTCTTATATGTATCATTTTAAAGCCGTATATTACTGTCTTTTAATGAAGATGATTAAAAGTTGAGTTTTACACTGGATGAGCTGCTCCTGGAATCGCTTTCCTTCTCCCTGCATTTCTCCATGGACTGCTGAACTGTGTGCTCAGCAAGCAGTTCATTACCAGTGAGCAGCAAGCAGTAAACAGACAGCAGCGAGCAGTTGTGAGAGTTTGAGAGGCATTTCACTGTATGCTCAGCAAGCAGTTGCCAGGCAGCTGTAATCAGTTACCAGGCAACAGCAAGCAGTCGTGAGAGTTTGAGAGGCATTTCATTGCCTATCAACTGTCCGTGGAAAAGAGGCCTAAGGAATGAAATTGTATGCCAACTAAGGATGGCCAATAATGTATGAAAAATTTTCAGTTTATGCAGGATTATGTAAGGAAAAAAGCAAAAAAAAAAAAAAAAAAAAAAAAAAACACCATGGAAGGTTTCAAATGATCCATTTTCAAGCTGCACAAATAAGGCAGTTGCCAACTTGCCACTGATGGAGAGTTATTTCTCAACAGGGGCACATTCCAGCACCATCTTCCTGATCCTAGAAGGCCAATACTTATGAGCCTTATGCAAGTCCTGTTTAAAGCTAATGGGACTTTTTTTTCCCATACTGCACATGCTCATCTTTGGGAGCACTCACGCTCCCGAAGACTTTCTGAAGTCACCTTTGCCAGCAGAGCCATCAGTATTTGACAGAATTAGTCAAATACTGCTCCCGGGGACAGCGTTGCACCGAAGGCACCAAGAGAGGAGAGGGAAGGCTCATTAGGACCCAGAGCCTTCCATCTCCTTTAGGTAAGCATCTGGCTTTTTTTTTTTAAATCAGTGGTTGCCATTTATTTTAATATTGCACATTTTTCCAGAGCTACAACGTGTGTGTGTGTGGTGTGTGGTGTGTGGTGTGTGTGTGTATATAGATAGATAGATAGATAGATAGATAGATAGATAGATAGATAGATAGATAGATAGATAGATAGATAAAAGAGGAGGCAACGCATAAAATTTATGCTGCGTATCACAAGCATAGTGTGGTAGGCCATATAAAATGCTAATGGCACTGTTCACATCAGCATGTTGGCAATGCAGTTCAATGGATCCATTGCCATAAAACGATGAATTCGGTGTGGTAACACAACGCACCTGTTAACAGTAGCAGTGAAGCACACTTTCTTTGTACTGTGTGTGTGTCATGCATGACTTTTCCCTATTGCTGCAATCCTATTTTTCCAGGGCACGCAATGCCAGTTTGAAAGTAGCCTCATTCTTAAAAAAAAAACTCATTGAAAAAAGGATCTACAAACAGCAACATGGTAAAAAAAATAAAAATTATAGTGCATTTTAATTTGGAACAAACGTGCATTTTATATGTATGCATACACATGTATTTTTGTGATCTGCAGGTGATCCATGGCCAAGCAAGTTAATGTAAAGCCTGGTACACACATCCAATTATGATTGGCCAATACCTCCATGTAGTATGAGAGCCAACAGATTTTCAATACTTTGGACGGATTGTGCAGGTAAGCTCTTAGGCCTCTTTTCTACGGACAGTTGATAGGCTGTGAAATCAAACACTGCTATTCCAGCGCAGGAGACTTGGGCGCAGCCGGCGCCACCATAGACCGTGATAGGAATTACGGCTATCGCGGCGCACAGGGATTAACTTCGGCGCCGTCAGAAGACAGAGCTGAAGTTACTTTTAAAACACTATAATTCGGCCTCCAGCAATTGCTGGAAGCTGAATTAATTCATTTCCCACCATCTATGGTGGCTTGGAGGGGGAATAGTATTTAACGCAGCCGGGACTTGTGCAGCAGCAGGATCAGCCATATACCGGTTGTATCCTGGGCTAAAGTCTCCGACGCCGATTCCTCTCATACGCTGTGAAATGCCTCAAACTCTCACAACTGCTTCCTGCTACCTGGTAAATGCTCACTGCTGCCTGGTAACTGCTTGCTGAGCACACAGTTCAACTGCCCGTGGAAAAGAGGCCTAAGGCCTCTTTTCCACAAACTGTAGAACTTTGTGCTCAGCAAGCAGTTGTGAGAGTTTAAGAGGCATTTCACTGCCTATCAACAGTCCATGAAAAAGAAGCCTAAAGGTCCCTACACATCCAATTTTGCAGATGACTGGCCAATTTTACCACTGCCATGTAATATGAGGGCCAACAGATTTGGAATACTAAAGCCGGGTACATACAAGCTAAATCTTTGAAAAAAGAAAAATCAAATCTGCAGATAATCTTTGTAAAAAAAAAAAAAGTTCACACAATATCTCAAAAGAGCCAGACAAAAAAAAAAAAAAAAAGGGTGTATGAAATATCCAGATATTACAGGCAATGAAAGCATTTTGCAGGAACTGATCTTTTGCACATCTACAGTATCTTTAGGCCTCTTTTCCATGGGCAGTTGATAGGCAGTGAAATGCCTCTAAAATGCTCACAACTGCTTAGGGCCTAGCTGCATCGCATCACTTCCACTGGCATCTGTGTCCCTTCCTGCATCTCCCGATGCGGAAGTCAATTGAAGTGATGGGACACGGCTGCGGGCAGATGCAGTCGTGCAAGAATCTGCAGCATGCTGCAGATTCTCTGATTGCTCCGCACAACATACACGCAGTGCAGTTCCTATCATTGAGCGCAGGGGGCGTGGTGAACTGGGTGATTGACAGGCGGGGGGTATCGCCAAGTCCCCCGGCCCCTACAGTGGCAGAGTAGGAGGGGAAGCAAGTAGCGCTAGAAGGAGGGGCAGCGGGGACAGCGGCGGGGAGGGGGGCCAGAACCCCCCTCCCTCACCTCATCACAGGTCTCCGCCTTCAATGCCTCATTGAAGGCGGAGACCTGTGACGACGGAGGACGCTGCTGCATTCCAGCGCTTAGAGCGCGGAAGTTAGAAGGTGAGTAATGCTCCGTCCGCACCTCCTTGCCGCAGTTATTCTGGAGGGGGAGAGGCGCAGAAGGAGTGGATCTAGGTGAGGGAGGGGGGTTCTGGCGCCCCTCCCTGCCGCTGTCCCTCCTAACGTTGTTTACCCCTGGGGCAACTATGCTAGCTACACTGGGGGCAACTATGCTACCTACACTGGAGGCAACTATAATAGCTACCTATACTGGAGCAGCTATACTACCTATACTGGGGGCAACTACACTAGCTACCGATACTGGGGAAACTATATTACCTATATTGGCAGCACCTATACCTGGCATTACCTGCATGCTTAGTTTTCCGCAGTCGCTCCTTTCCTTTTTTTTTGGGGGGGGGGGGGGGGTGTCTTATAATACCCAGCAAATTTAACCTAGGTACACCTCTGCCGCATAGCTTCTAGTGGAAATGGGTTCTGACTGTTGCCTGGTAACTGCTAACTGCTGCCTGGTAACTGCCCGTGGAAATGAGCCCTTAAAATAAAAATAAAAAACTCTTTCAAACCTCCCTGACTAACCTATGCGACCTAACCTACCTCAACTTGCAAAGATTTTTATCTGACGTGCGTACTTTGCTTAAGAAAAGAATGTGTAGGTATGCTCTCGTACTACATGGAGATGGTAAAATTGGTATTTGATCTTTCATTTTCCAGAGACTTTTCTCTCATGTGTGTACCTAGCTTAATCGGGCTATGCTGCGCAGGAGGATTTCTCAGGCCCTGCTAGGCCGATTTGCATATTTTTTTTTGGTACACGCAGCTACCACTTTGCTAGCTGCGTGTACTTCCCGATTGCCGCCGCGCCGCCCCCCCGCCCTCCCGACCACTTGCGCAGCCTGGCCTACCAGTGCCAGGCAGAGCTGAGGGGTGGATCGGGATGCCCAATGATGTTTGTCGCCATGGCGACGAGGGAAGCCAAATAGGAAATCCCGTTCTGAACGGGATTTCCTGTTCGTGCTGATCGCCGGAGGCGAGGGGATGCCGCTGCACAGTGACTATCATGTAGCTAGCGCTAGACTAGCTACATGATTAAACAAAATTTTTTTTTAAAGTGCTGCGCTGCCCCCTGGTGATTTTAATAGCCTGCCAGGGAGGTTAAGGGCTGGATCCCACTAGGAATCGCTGCAGTGCTTTAAAATAGTGGCAGCGATGTGTGCAACGATTCCTTTAGGATTGCGCTCGCACTTCACTTTTGAAGCTTCCGAATAACGTTTTTATTTTTATTTTTTTTATTTAATAAACGTCATACTTAAAGTGAATGGGAACCGCATTTTTAAAAAAATGAAGAAAATACCTAAGGAGAGGGAAGGCTCTGGGTCGTATAGAGCCTTCCGTCTCCTCTCTCGGTGCTCTCTATCCTGTGCTGGCTCCCCCCCCCCCCCCCCCCGTTTCAATCCCCCACCGAAAGGGTATTTGGAAGTCTTCAGGAGCCGTGTCCTCCCGAAGACGTGCAGCTCCATACTGCACACACGTGAGCGTGCAAGAGAGCGTGCTTGCGCAGGTGCAGTACAGGGCTGCCCTTCTTCAAGAGCACTCGGGCTCCCTGAAGACTTCTGAAGCCTCCTTCGGCCGGGTAAAGCAGTATTTGACTAAATTAGTCAAATCCTGCTACCGGGCGAGCCAGCACTGGAGCGAGGGGACCAGGAGAGGAGCGGGAAGGCTCTATAGGACCCAGAGCCTTCCCTCTGCTTGGGTAATTATCTGTCTCATTTTTTAAATGCGGTTCCCATTCACTTTAACCAGGTGTCCTGATGTCCGCCTTCCATCCACAGCCTCGCCCCCTAAGGCCCCTTTTACACTAAGGCCTCTTTTCCACGGTGCTCAGCAAGCAGTTACCAGTAGAGTTGGGCCGAATGGTTCGCCTGCGAACGGTTCCATGCGAACTTCAGTGGTTCGCGTTCGCGTCCCGCAGGCGAACCTTTGCGGAAGTTCGGTTCGCCCCATAATGCACATGGAGGGTCAACTTTGACCCTCTACATCACAGTCAGCAGGCCCAGTGTAGCCAATTAGGCTACACTAGCCCCTGGAGCCCCACCCCCCCTTATATAAGGCAGGCAGCGGCGGCCATTACGGTCACTCGTGTGCTGCCTGCGTTAGTGAGAGTAGGGCGAGCTGCTGCAGACTGTCTCTCAGGGAAAGATTAGTTAGGCTTAACTTGTTCCTGTCTGGCTGCATACCTGTTCTGTGAACCCACCACTGCATACCTGTGCTGTGAACCCACCACTGCATACCTGTGCTGTGAACCCACCACTGCATACCTGTGCTGTGAACCCACCACTGCATACCTGTGCTGTGAACCCACCACTGCATACCTGTTCAGTGAACCCACCACTGCATACCTGTGCTGTGAACCTGCCACTGCATACCTGTTCAGTGAACCTGCCACTGCATACCTGTTCTGTTCAGTGGGCCCGCCACTGTATACCTGTTCATTGAACCCACCACTGCATACCTGTGCTGTGAACCCACCACTGCATACCTGTTCATTGAACCCACCACTGCATACCTGTGCTGTGAACCCACCACTGCATACCTGTTCTGTGAACCCACCACTGCATACCTGTGCTGTGAACCCACCACTGCATACCTGTGCTGTGAACCCACCACTGCATACCTGTGCTGTGAACCCACCACTGCATACCTGTGCTGTGAACCCACCACTGCATACCTGTGCTGTGAACCCACCACTGCATACCTGTGCTGTGAACCCGCCACTGCATACCTGTTCAGTGAACCTGCCACTGCATACCTGTTCAGTGAACCTGCCACTGCATACCTGTTCAGTGAACCTGCCACTGCATACCTGTTCAGTGAACCTGCCACTGCATACCTGTTCAGTGAACCTGCCACTGCATACCTGTTCTGTTCAGTGGACCCGCCACTGTATACCTGTTCATTGAACCCACCACTGCATACCTGTGCTGTGAACCCACCACTGCATACCTGTGCTGTGAACCCGCCACTGCATACCTGTTCTGTTCAGTGGACCCGCCACTGCATACCTGTTCTGTGAACCCGCCACTGTATACCTGTTCTGTTTAGTAAACCCGCCACTGTATACCTGTTCTGTTTAGTGAACCCGCCACTGTATACCTGTTCTGTTTAGTGAACCCGCCACTGTATACCTGTTCTGTTTAGTGAACCCGCCACTGTATACCTGTTCTGTTTAGTGAACCCGCCACTGCATACCTGTTCTGTTCAGTGGACCCGCCACTGTATACCTGTTCAGTGAACCCGCCACTGCATACCTGTTCTGTTCAGTGGACCCGCCACTGTATACCTGTTCAGTGAACCCGCCACTGCATACCTGTTGTGTTCAGTGAACCTGCCACTGCATACCTGTTCTGTGAACCCGCCACTGTATACCTGTTCTGTTTAGTGAACCCGCCACTGTATACCTGTTCTGTTTAGTGAACCCGCCACTGCATACCTGTTCTGTTCAGTGGACCCGCCACTGTATACCTGTTCAGTGAACCCGCCACTGCATACCTGTTCTGTTCAGTGGACCCGCCACTGTATACCTGTTCAGAACAGGTATGCAGTGGCGGGTTCACTGAACAGGTATACAGTGGCGGGTCCACTGAACAGAACAGGTATGCAGTGGCGGGTTCACTGAACAGGTATACAGTGGCGGGTCCACTGAACAGAACAGGTATGCAGTGGCGGGTTCACTAAACAGAACAGGTATACAGTGGCGGGTTCACTAAACAGAACAGGTATACAGTGGCGGGTTCACAGAACAGGTATGCAGTGGCAGGTTCACTGAACAGGTATACAGTGGCGGGTTCACAGAACAGAACAGGTATGCAGTGGCAGGTTCACTGAACACAACAGGTATGCAGTGGCGGGTTCACTGAACAGGTATACAGTGGCGGGTCCACTGAACAGAACAGGTATGCAGTGGCGGGTTCACTGAACAGGTATACAGTGGCGGGTCCACTGAACAGAACAGGTATGCAGTGGCGGGTTCACTAAACAGAACAGGTATACAGTGGCGGGTTCACTAAACAGAACAGGTATACAGTGGCGGGTTCACAGAACAGGTATGCAGTGGCGGGTTCACTGAACAGGTATACAGTGGCGGGTCCACTGAACAGAACAGGTATGCAGTGGCGGGTTCACTGTTCAGTGGACCCGCCACTGTATACCTGTTCAGTGAACCCGCCACTGCATACCTGTTCTGTGAACCCGCCACTGTATACCTGTTCTGTTTAGTGAACCCGCCACTGTATACCTGTTCTGTTTAGTGAACCCGCCACTGCATACCTGTTCTGTTCAGTGGACCCGCCACTGTATACCTGTTCAGTGAACCCGCCACTGCATACCTGTTCTGTTCAGTGGACCCGCCACTGTATACCTGTTCAGTGAACCCGCCACTGCATACCTGTTGTGTTCAGTGAACCTGCCACTGCATACCTGTTCTGTTCTGTGAACCCGCCACTGTATACCTGTTCTGTTCAGTGAACCCACCGCATCAGTGCGCATACCTGTGCAGTTAAGTGAACCCACCTACCTACGTGAGTGCACGCAGTGTGATATACCACTCCGTGCATACCCGATATGGACAAAACAGGTAGAGGAAGAGGTAGTGCCAGAGCCAGAGGAAGGCCACCCGACAGATCTGCGCGAGGTCGTGTAAATGTAATTTCGTGTGGACCTGGCCCACAGTACAGTGCTCGGAAGAAGGCACGTCCCATCACCTCCCAAGATTGTCAGGACGTGGTTGAGTATTTAGCGACACAGAACACCTCATCTTGCTCAGCCACAAGCGCTACTACTAGCACCACTTCCGCTGCATTTGACACTTCGCAAGAATTATTTAGTGTTGAAATCACTGATGCACAGCCATTGTTGTTACAGCCAGATGAATTTTCACCAGCTCATATATTTGAGTTACCCGGCAACACTATGGATGTAACGTGTAAGGAGGATGAAGGACCTACTGATGGTGCATGTTTGGATTTGTCTGAGGCAAGCGAAGCTGGGCAGGATGATTACGATGATGACGATGATAGGGATCCTCTGTATGTTCCCAATAGAGGAGATGAAGAGGGGGACAGTTCAGAGGGGGAGTCAGAGAGTAGTAGGAGGAGAGAAGTTGCTGAAAGAAGCTGGGGCAGCTCTTCGTCAGAAACAGCTGGTGGCAGAGTCCGGCACCATGTATCGCCACCTATGTACAGCCAGCCAACTTGCCCTTCAGCATCAGCTGCTGAGGTGACGGTCCCCATAGTGCCCACATCCCAGGGTGGCTCAGCGGTGTGGACATTTTTTAATGTGTGTGCCTCAGATCGGACCAAAGCCATCTGTTCGCTCTGCCAACAAAAATTGAGCCGTGGAAAGGCCAACACTCACGTAGGGACAAGTGCCTTACGAAGGCACCTGGAGAAAAGGCACAAACAGCAATGGGATGGCCACCTGAGCAAAAGCAGCAGCAGCACACAAAAGCAAAGCCACCCTCCTTCTCCTCTTCCTCTTCCATCAGGTGCATTATCTGCTTCTGCCGCTTTCTCCCTTCCACCTTCACAGGCACCCTCCTCCATTCCGCCTCTGCCCTTGAGCGGTTCCTGCTCCTCGGCCCGCAGCAGCAGTCAGGTGTCCGTGAAGGAAATGTTTGAGCGGAAGAAGCCAATTTCGGCCAGTCACCCCCTTGCCCGGCGTCTGACAGCTGGCGTGGCGGAACTGTTAGCTCGGCAGCTGTTACCATACCGGCTGGTGGACTCTGAGGCCTTCCGTAAATTTGTGGCCATCGGAACACCGCAGTGGAAGATGCCAGGCCGCACTTATTTTTCGAGAAAGGCCATACCCCAACTGCACCGTGAAGTTGAGAGGCAAGTGGTGTCATCTCTTGCGAAGAGCGTTGGGTCAAGGGTACACCTGACCACGGATGCCTGGTCTGCCAAGCACGGGCAGGGCCGCTACATTACCTACACAGCCCATTGGGTGAACCTGGTGGTGAACGATGGCAAGCAGGGCGCAGCGGACCAAATTGTGACACCTCCACGGCTTGCAGGCAGGCCTCCTGCCACCTCCTCTCCTCCTGCTACATGCTCTTCGCTGTCCTCCTCCTCCTTGGCTGAGTGGCAGTTCTCCTCTCCAGCTACACAGCCCCAGCTCTGCAGGGCCTATGCTGCATGCCAGGTAAGACGGTGTCACGCCATCTTAGACATGTCTTGTCTCAAAGCGGAGAGTCACACTGGAGCAGCTCTCCTGGCTGCTCTTAAGAAACAGGTGGATGAGTGGCTGACCCCGCACCACCTGGAGATAGGCAACGTGGTGTGCGACAACGGCAGCAATCTGCTTGCCGCTTTGCATATGGGGAAGCTGACACACATACCCTGCATGGCACATGTCATGAATCTAGTGGTTCAAAGATTTGTGGCAAAGTACCCTGGCTTAGCGAATGTCCTGAAGCAGGCCAGGAAGTTCTGTGGGCATTTGAGGCGGTCTTACACAGCCATGGCACGCTTTGCGGAAATTCAGCGCAAAAACAACATGCCGGTGAGACGCCTCATTTGCGATAGCCCGACTCGCTGGAACTCGACCCTGCTCATGTTCTCCCGCCTGCTAGAACAGAAGAAAGCCGTGACCCACTACCTCTACAACTACAGTAGAATGAAACAGTCTGGGAAGATGGGGATGTTCTGGCCCGACAACTGGACACTGATGGAGAATGCATGCAGGCTCATGCGGCCGTTTGAGGAGGTGACCAACCTGGTGAGCCGCAGTGAGGGCACCATCAGCGACTTAATTCCCTACGCTTACTTCTTGGAGCGTGCTGTGCGTAGAGTGGCGGATGAAGCTGTGAATGAGCGTGACCAGGAACCGTTACGGCAGGAACAGGCATGGGACCAATTTTCATCAGACCCAGCTGTTTCCTCAACACCTGCGGCAGCACAGAGGGGGGAGGAGGAGGAAGAAGAGAAGTCGTGTGCAGAAGACGAGTCAAACTCAGAGGATGATGAGCAAGGTGTTTCTTTGGGGGAGGAGGAGGAGGAGGAGGAGGGGACAGCGGCAGGAGAACAACCTCAGCAGGCATCGCAAGGGGCTTGTGCTGCTCAACCTTCCCGTGGTATTGTTCGCGGCTGGGGGGAGGAGGTTGACTTACCTGACGTCACTGAGGAAGAGCAAGAGGAGATGGAGGGTACTGGATCCGACTTTGTGCAGATGTCGTCTTTTATGCTGTCCTGCCTGTTGAGGGACCCCCGTATAAAAAACCTCAAGGGGAATGAGCTGTACTGGGTGGCCACACTACTAGACCCTCGGTACAGGCACAAAGTGGCGGACCTGTTACCAACTCACCGGAAGGTGGAAAGGATGCAGCACATGCAGAACCAGCTGTCAACTATGCTTTACAATGCCTTTAAGGGTGATGTGACGGCACAACGCCAGCAAGGTACCACTGCCACTAATCCTCCTCCCGTGTCCACGCAGTCAAAGACAGGACGCTCCAGCGATCTCATGGTGATGTCGGACATGCGGACGTTCTTTAGTCCAACGCCTCGCCGTAGCCCTTCCGGATCCACCCTCCACCAACGCCTGGAACGGCAGGTAGCCGACTACCTGGCCTTAAAGAGACTCCGTAACAAAAATTGCATCCTGTTTTTTATCATCCTACAAGTTCCAAAACCTATTCTAATGTGTTCTGGCTTACTGCAGCACGTTCTACTATCACCATCTCTGTAATAAATCAACTTATCTCTCTCTTGTCAGACTTGTCAGCCTGTGTCTGGAAGGCTGCCAAGTTCTTCAGTGTTCTGGTTCTGTGATGCATCTCCCCCCTCCAGGCCCCTCTATGCACACTGCCTGTGTATTATTCAGATTAGGACAGCTTCTCTCTTCTCTCTTATGTTTTACAAGCTGGATAAATCCTCCTCTGAGCTGGCTGGGCTTTCACATACTGAGGAATTACATACAGGCAGAGCTGTCTGCACTCTGCAGGAAGAAACAGCCTGACACTTCAGTGGAAGATAGCTGCAGGGGGAAAGAAACACACAAATGATCTCTTGAGATTCAAAAGGAAGGGTGTATACAGCCTGCTTGTGTATGAATGTATTTTCTATGTGTGGACATACTGTACATCAACGACTTCCTGTTTTGGTGGCCATTTTGTTTGTTTATAAACAAACTTTTTAAAACTGTTTTTAACCACTTTTAATGCGGCGAGGAGCAGCGAAATTGTGACAGAGGGTAATAGGAGATGTCCCCTAACGCACTGGTATGTTTACTTTTGTGCGATTTTAACAATACAGATTCTCTTTAAGTGTGGATGTAGACACTGCTGTGAACAGCGATGAGGAACCCTTGAACTACTGGGTGCGCAGGCTTGACCTGTGGCCAGAGCTGTCCCAATTTGCCATCCAACTTCTCTCCTGGCCTGCCGCAAGCGTCCTGTCAGAAAGGACCTTCAGCGCAGCTGGAGGCATTGTCACAGAGAAGAGAAGTCGCCTAAGTCACAAAAGTGTTAAGTACCTCACCTTTATCAAAATGAATGAGGCATGGATCCCGGAGGGCTGCTGCCCGCCCCAAGACTAAGTCAGTCCCCGCACACACAGCATCTCTGCCTGCACGCCGTGTGACTGGCTGCCTGGCCTGCCCCAAGAAGACTAAGTCGCTCCCAGTCCCTCCACACAGCATGTCTGCCTGCAGGCCGCTTGACTACCTTCTCCGCCACCACCAACAGGGTCCGGGACTCCAGGCGGATTGCTGAATTTTTTAGGCCGCTGCTAGCAGCGGCCGCTGTAATAATTTTTCTGGTGCGTGTACATGACTGCCTAATTTTTCTGGCTGCACTGCGGGCAGCTGCAACAACAAAAGAAAAGGCATGTACATGCGCCCATTCCCCTTCGTGATCATTACCTTGCCGTGGTGAAGGGGCTTGCGTATCACAATGAAGCAATGACCTGCGCCTAGATGAGTGTCTCGGGGGGCACACCCACGATAATAAGGTCGTTGCCTCATTGTGGTCAGACCAAATTTGATCAGCTGGACAGTCACTGTTCTGTCATTCAGCTACATCAGCCAGGCGACCATATGGGCTGTAAAGCCACCAAAACCTGCACTCTCGCCATGGTGCGCACCAGTCCAGCACGGCCGTCACTACACAAACAGCTGTTTGCGGTGCGTTACACGGTGAGTTTGGTGTGTCAGTGTGAAGCAGTACCTTAATTACACTACCTGATTGATGTATACACATGCAAGATGTTTGAAAGCACTTTAGGCCTGTCATTTAGCATTCAATGTGATTTCTGCCCTTAAAACGCTGCTTTGCGTCAAATCCAGATTTTTCCCCGGGACTTTTGGCATGTATCCCACTCCGCCATGCCCCCCTCCAGGTGTTAGACCCCTTGAAACATCTTTTTCATCACTTTTGTGGCCAGCATAATTTTTTTTTTTTTCAAAGTTCGCATCCCCATTGAAGTCTATTGCGGTTCGCGAACTTTAATGCGAACCGAACCTTCCGCGGAAGTTCGCGAACCAGGTTCGCGAACCTAAAATCGGAGGTTCGGCCCAACTCTAGTTACCAGGCAGCAGCAAGCAGTTGTGAAAGTTTGAGAGGCATTTCATTGCCCATCAACTGTCCGGGGAAAAGAGGCCATAGGCTCCCTACTCACGATTCCAGTTTTTTTAATCGGTTTTTACATCAGATTCCGATTTTTAATCGTTACTGCATGCTGCATTTTTTCCTCTGTTTTTCTGTTGATTGCATTCAGGGAAAATCGGAATTGCGAATCAGAATCGGTGTGCAGGGAGCCTTACTCAGTTGCTCTCAGTTATAACTGTAAGACTACTGACTTTGAAAGTAATGCCCATGTTTTCCTATGGCACAGTTCCCACCATACGCGTTTTAACAAACCGTTTTCACAATGTATACCAACGTATTGTGTAAGTGTAAAAAGGCCCTTCAGGAAGAAATTAAATTTAAACTTAAACACTCCCCCCCCCCCCCGAATTGCTGCAAAATCGATTTTCTAAGCAATTTTGCAGTGTTACTATATACAGCATTGAGCACAAAGGCGCTGAAAATGCTGCATGTCCTGCGATTGTAATTAACCCTAATGGCAATGGTGGGTTCAACCCCTTTAAGATACACTGGCAAAGCTTTTTTGGGAATAACCGGCAATTGTCATCGCAATGCAATGATATTGTCTGTTGCCATGCAACACAAAGGACTGGGAGCTTAACACACACAATACAGTCTTGGTTGTTCAATCTTACCACTTTCATGTAGTATAAGAGCTGATCAAAACAAAGTCTTTCAGAGTGTTTTTAATGTTACGTAGATTTAGTAAATCTGTACAACCAAAATTTGTATGGTGTGTGTTGAGCCTTAAGCCTCAAACACATGCCTGACTTAAATTGGCTGAAGTGTCTGATAACAACCGCCTCAGCTGATAATCAGGCATGTGTACAGCAGCTGGCGATCCCCCAACATGCCAGCGATCCACCAGGTGGATCTACTCACCTCCAGCGATGCCAATCCCCCACCAATCCCATTGTTCGCTCCGTTCCCCAACCTACCATGTGATGTCATGCACGTGCCACACCTCGTCTCTCCACATAGCAACCCAACTGACACGTGGTGTGTGCAGCCTGGCCCAACGACGTTGCCCAAGGGGGATCAGCCGACAGGCAACATCCGTCAAAGGTGTGCACGCACATCACATTTTAAGATGATGTTTGGACTGCAGACATAGGTGCTTAACTTGAATCCTTGTGCAAATCACTTGATACTCCTCCCTGTATTACCTGATGAAGCGGGATTGAGCCTGCGAAACGCGTTGCAATTTTTTGGGAGTTTCTAATAAATGTGTTTGACTGTCTGAATCACAGTCGTTGTGTCTGCTTGAGGGAGGTAAGACCACCACTTCCTCCTTCATTTTTGCCAATTAAGTTGGTTTTTAAGCTCATTTAATCTAATTTTATACTTTTGGCGCCTCTGTTCATTATATACAATTTGGATTGCACGCGATTTGCCAATAACAAAGTGCACTGCAATTACCATGGTTACCTTTTTATAGCAGATACGATTAGCTTTTTTGGCCAATCACATATGCACTGCATGCAGCATTTTTCCTGCACTTGCGATTGATCTAAATTATTAGAGCAACCCCAATACCATTGAGTGAGTGTCAGGCATGCACAATAATCTCATTGAAACACACAGTAAAAAAAAAGAGAAAATTGTGATCAGAGCGCATTCGCAAGCCAATTGTGATATTTGGTGGAAAAGAACCTAAACATCTACAAAACCTTAGGTATGCTAGACTGGTTTCACCCACATGACAAACTTGCTCAATCTCAGCAAAATTAGTTATGACAGTGAACAGACAAAATATGTACAATACAAAACTACAGAGAATTAAAAAAAAACAATCTAGCAAAGCTATCTTACCAAGAATTGTTTCTCCTTGTCTTCAATGTTGAAGTGTTTGGTTCTTCTGCACAGACAAAGACCCATGGCTCTGAAAGAGAAAATAGGGCGATAACTTACTTGCTCTTGTTGCAGTTTAATACTTAACACTTGGCATAAATCATTAATAACGATTAACTCCTCTAAACTGAACAAATAATGTACAAATAGCTAAACAACAAGAAATAGCTTTTGCACTTTAAATACAAGGCCATTCTCATTAGCATAGGACTTTGGTGATATTTTACACTGTACCACTCTTAAATACACATTATACAAACAAACTTCACTGTAAGAGAAAAAACAAACAAACGTAACTGCTTAAATTTAAAATGAGCTAAAGAGTAACTAAAAAGTAATATTGAAAGAGCACTCATTACATTCACTTTAGTAGGTCCTACTTAGGCTGGGAGCACATTTGTCTGCCAGCTTTCTGCGCGTGTTTTCTGCATGCGTTTCTGCCCACAGTGTATGTCTCTATGTGGGAAAAAGTGTATTTTTTTCACAGATGCTAATGTAATTGACAGAGCAAACGTATGCTTTAGGCCTCTTTTCCACGAACTGTTGACAGGAAGTTAAATGCCTCTCAAACTCTGACAAATGCTCACTGCTGCCTGGTAACTGCTGACTGCTGCCTGATAACTGCTTGCTGAGCAAACAGTTCGTGGAAAAGAGGTCTTACTGCTGTCAGTTTTTTTTTCCTGCATGGGATAAAAAGTATTGAAGTGTTCACTATCACATTCATTTACATAGGTTCTCAGTTTTCCTGTGCAGAAAACGTGAAAAAAGCAAAAACGGTGAGCTCCCAACCTTAAAAAAATTATATATTACAGGCTACTTATTAGCTACAGGCTCACTATACACCAGCAGTCCTAGATGTGCTGCCTTGCTTTCAAGGGCATAAAGAGATGATTTGCATATTCGGGTGTGATGCATCATGGGAAACCAAAGTTTTTAAATTAAAGTTAAATTACATTTATCAATGCTACTTATTCAAATATACTTCAAATTTCATCACCAGAACCTCTTTTGAGTGGCTGTTACATTTAGGCCTCTTTTCCATGGACTGTTGATAGGCAGTGAAATGCCTCTCAAACTCTCACAACTGCTCACTGCTGCTTGGTAACTGCTCACTGCTGCCTGGTAACTGCTTGCTGAGCACACAGCTCAACAGTTTGTGGAAAAGAGGCCTAAGGGCCTGTTCAGACTATCTGCGTATAAAGAATGCGTTTAAAATCAAAGAAACGCAAGTTGAAAAACGCATGCGTTTTTCTTGCGTTCTAATGCGTATTCTATTGCGTTTTGCACACACACGTGATCCAGGGAAAAAAAAGAATTATGGGAACCGCAGAGGGAAACGGACGCTAAAAACGCAATAGTATGCGTTTTTGATACGCGTCCATAGACTTTCATTGCGTCCGTTTCTATGCGTGACGCACAGAACTGCGTGCAGCAATGCGGATGAGAAACGTATGCGTCTCATACGCATACATGTGAACTAGCCCATTCAAAAGCATTTCTATGCGTTTTTGGTACCCAGACACGTTCCCTGAAAACGTCTAGGAACGCGCATAGTCTGAACAGGCCCTCAGTAAGTATAAATGTTTAAATATTTATATAACTGTGGGTATGTGCTAGAACTAAACACATCTTCAATGAATTAAAAAAAAAAACCCAAAAAAACAACAACAACTGGAAAGGTGGGAGTGGTTTTAACACACATCCAAAAGATGAACAACACATTGCCAATTTGGTTGGGATTTGTATGCAGAATGGACTATTAAAATGCAGTTTTAGCCTTTATTGATTGATCCAGTTTGAGGCTGGGTGCACACATAGCAAAAACGCTAGCATAGCGGAAAACGCTGCATTTTATGCAGCAATGTTAGTCTATGGGACACAGGAGAAGCTGCGTTACACTGCGTTTGTACAATAGGTGTTTTGAAAACGCTGGTAGTGTTGCATGTTATGCAGGCTGGCTGACAAAATGCACATAATGAAAGTCTATGGTAATGCATATGCATTGCGTTTTTCATGCATTTTTTTTAATGCGTTTTTAATTAAAAATTAAAGTTCTCTGATGTGCTTCCACTTCCAGTTGTCTTCCTAGTGATTTGCAAAATAAACGCATATGCGTTTTACATTAGCGAACCACTTACGCATTAAAATACATGCAAAACGCATGAAACTCGTATCTGCGTAAAAAAAATGCAAAACACCAAAAACAATAGAAAAACGCAAATGCACCATACAAAAACACTACTTTTTCACACTATGGCCTCCTTTCCACAGACTGTTGATAGGCAATGAAATGCCTCTCAAACTCTCACAACTGCTCACTGCTGCCTGATAACTGTTTGCTGAGCACACATCTCAACAGTCCAGGGAAAAGAGCCCTATGTCATATGTGAACCTAGCCTAAGGCCTCGTTTCCATGAACTTATAGGCAGTGAAATGCCTCTCAAATGCTTACAACTGCTTGCTGATGCCTGATAACTGCTCACTGCAGCCTGGCAACTGCTCACTGCAGCCTGGCAACTGATAGCTGAGCTCACAGTTCAACAGTCCGTGGAAAAGAAGCATGAGTCTGAATAAAAACTACGATGAAATTTGCAACTCTGAGGCCTCTTTTCCACGAACTGTTGAGCTGTGTGTTCGGCAAGCAGTTACCAGGCAGCAACAAGCAGTTACCAGGCAGCAGTGAGCAGTTGTGAGAGTTTGAGAGGCATTTCACTGCCTATCAACAGTTTGTGGAAAATTAGCCTAAAAAAAAATAACATTGATCATCTTTACTAGGAATGGTTAACGAGATGCAACTATTTCTGAGTTGCTGCAATGATTATGCAAATATATATATACAGATTGCGGCCTCTTTTCCACAGACTGTTGATAGGCAGTGATATGCCTCTCAAACTCTCACAACTGCTCACTGCTGCCTGGTAACTGCTTGTTGCTGCATGGTAACCACTCACTGCTGCATGGTAACTGCTCGCTGAGCATACAGCTCAACAGTCTATGGGAAAGAGGCCTGAGGGCCCTTTTCCACAAGCAGTTGATAGGCAGTGAAATGCCTCTCAAACTCTCACAACTGCTTGCTGCTGCCTGGCAACTGCTTGCTGAGCAAAACATTTAGGGCTCGTTTCCACTATTGCGGTGCAGAATCGCCTGGATTCCACCGCTGTTGAAATTCCATGAATTAGCATGCGGATGCGAATTTTTGCGCGGTTTTTGCCGCGAATTCGCATGCGAATTCGCATAGGTGAGGGTATATGCGAAATTAACCATGTCACTGCCTGTTTGAATTACATTGGTACCTATGCGAATTCGCATGCGAATTCGCATGAAAATTCGCATACCATAGCCGCATGCGAATTTCCTATTAAATACATTAGCGGCGATTCGCATGCATTCCACTCGCAGGCGAATTCGTTGGCTCTTTTGTGCGTTTTTATACCGCTGAAAAAAACGCACCTCAACAACGCTACAGTGGAAACAGGCCCATCCACTTGCATTACATGTGCGAATCTGCATGCGTTGGACGCATGCAGATTCGCGATAGTGGAAACGAGCCCTTAACTGTCTGTGGAAATGGGCCATGAAAATGTATCAAATTACATATATTTGCATACAGGATTTGACTAATCCTACATTAATGCGGAATTAAGCTTGGTACACACTTTCAAATATGGTTGGCCAATCACTGACTGATTTTACCACCTCCATGTAGTATGAGGGTTTACCTACACAATCTTCTCAAAGTGGGCTCTATTCTCAATGATTTACCGCATGCGTAAAATTTTACGCATTAATTACCTGCATGCGTAAAAAATGCGGTAAAAGTCCGCAAAAGTCGGTAGTTTCCGCAAAAAATAAAAATTCACCAAAAAAAGAGGCGCCTTATTTCTGACTTAACTAACAAATTTTTATCACCTACTAGTACTTGGTGATATATTTTGCTTCCCATTAACTTAAATGGAGTCTTGACCAACTATAAAATAAACGCCAGTAAATCTGAAATACTCCCTTTTTAGTTAACTACACAGACTATGGAGGCTTTAAAATCTAGCGTCTCTTATAAATGGCAAGGGACAAGTTTTAAAATATCTTGGCATCCAGGTTACTTCACTCACCTCCAATCTTAGGCCACATACACACATCAGACCATAGTCTTTTGAAAATGAAAGATCACAGACCAATCTTACCACCCTTCATGTAGTATGAGAGCCATACTCTACACAGTCTTTTCTATGGAGCTGAACTCCCCATCAGAAAAAAATCTTTGCAAGATGCTGAACACACAGATCCTGTACAGACACAAAAGATCAGTATCTGCAAAAGATCTGTTCCTGCCAGAAATCCATTCCTGCAAATTGCAATGATAGTCTATGAGATCTGCAGATCATCATACACACATGATTTAACTGACATTCATCTGCAGATCAGATCCACCAGGATGGATTTTCAGATCTGCGGATCTGCAGATGAATGTCAGTTAAATCATGTGTGTATGATGATCTGCAGATCTCATAGACTATTATTGCAATTTGCAGGAATGGATTTCTGGCAGGAACAGATCTTTTGCAGATACTGATCTTTTGTGTCTGTACAGGATCTGTGTGTTCAGCATCTTGCAAAGATTTTTTTCTGATGGGGAGTTCAGCTCCATAGAAAAGACTGTGTAGAGTATGGCTCTTATACTACAGGAAGGGTGGTAAGATTGGTCTGTGATCTTTCATTTTCCAAAGACTATGGTCTGATGTGTGTATGTGGCCTTATAAAACATAATGTCACTCCCATCATAAATAGGGTAATTTACGATCTTCGTAAATGGGAAGATTATCATATCTCTTGGTTTGGCCGCATGGCAGCATTTAAAATGAACTCCCTTCCTAAGTTGTTATATGTATTTTCAGCAATACCATTTTGGATTCCTAAATCATTCCTGATCCCACTGCAGAGCTCTTTATTAAGATTTATTTGGCACTGCAGACCCCCCCCCCCCCCCCCCCGTATTGCAAGATCTATACTTAAGCTGAGTACACACGTACGATAACGATCGTTCGAAAACGAACGATAACAACAATCGGACCAAGAATCGTGCGTTCCAAATTTTCCAACGATCGTTTTTTTGGGACGATAACGGCCGTTATCGTTCAATCCGACCGATCCAATCCGGCGGATTTTTTCGAAAGATAATCGTTCAATCGTTGCAGTGTACAAAGATCGTCCGATAATGATTATCTGTGGAGTAGTATGCATGTTCTTATTGCCTGTCATAACGTCACTCCCGTTTGCGCACGCATTTTTTTATCGTTCGTCGTTCAGTACTTTATACTTATATCGTTCACGTGCGTACACAATCGTTCATTACGAACGATCTTTGTGGTCTAATTTGAATATCGTGTAAACGTCACGAATCGTTCGTAACGAACTATCTTTATCGTACGTCTATACGAACCCTTACTCTTCAAAGACATGCTGGGGGATTATCAGTCCCAAATTTATATAAGTATTACATTGCAGGGCAGATCAGACAGATGGTGGCCTGGTGGGAACGAGGCCCACATGCTAGATGGGCGCAGATTGAGTTTCTTGCTATTAAACCATATCATCCCAGTGCACTACTGTGGAACTTGTTAGGTAATAATTTCTCTGCATGTAAAATATATTCTTCAGTGTCTTCCAATATCCGTTTATGGTCCTCTTTAGGGAAACGAAAAACTCTGTTTTCAAAGAATTCCAGTTACATCCCTATATTTGGTAACCCGACCTTTATTCCAGGCCTAAACGTAACAGCAGACTTGGTATGGAAGCTTAAACATATTCTGTGCATTAGAGACCTTCTAGACCCTTTTACTGGAAAACTGTACTCATTCGACGCGCTAAAAGAAAGATTAAACATACCAGATTCTTATTACCTACAATGGGCTCTATTCTCAATGACTTCCCGCATGCGGTAAAGTCGATGGCCTCAATACACGGAGCATTATCAAACGTTTATCAAACACTTTATCAAACGTTTGATAATTTACCTCATGGGTAAAATCTCATTTTGAATTCACTAAGGTGTTATATATTTATCGAATGTTTTATCGGTAAAACATTCGATAAATATATAACACCTTAGTGAATTTAAAATGAGATTTTACCCATGAGGTAAATTATCAAACGTTTGATAAAGTGTTTGATAAATGTTTGATAATGCTCCGTGAATTGAGGCCAGTGTGGGAAATTTGTGACCAAAACATCGCCATGTTGAGATTCACAAAATATTCCGCATGTTATTTCCGCATGTGGTAAATGTGCGGTAGTAATGCGGAAAAAGTTCCGCAAAAGTCGGTATTTTCGCCAAAAAAAACCCACATTCACAAAATATTTCAGGCGCATTATTTCAGCGTTACTTACCGATTTTTTTATCACCTACAAGTAGTAGGTGATATATTTCGCATCCCATTGATTTTAATGATGTCTTGAGGCTTAAGTGCTATGCTTGGTGGACTTTGCATTTTTTTTTTAAACTATTTTTCATGCAACCTTTAGTTTTTACCGCATGTTTACCGCACGTTTAATTGCTGTTTCCACACTCTTTTTACCGCATGCGGAAAACATGCGGAAAATTTTAGTGAATGCAGAAAAAATGCGGAGATTACCGCTGGCGGTAATTTTGCGGTAATATTTTGCGGTGATTTGGCCTCTTTGAGAATAGAGCCCACTATCTACAAATTCGACATTTCATAAGCTCAATCTCCACTTCTCTGGAATTTTCTCAAAAATCTGAATTGGAATCTATCTGGAAAGGTGGCCCCAAACAAAAAGGATTAATTTCCATGCTCTATACATGGCTTAATGATCCCAAGAGACATCAAACCGAGCTTCAACATAAATATATGCTATACTGGGACCAAGCGTTTCAAACTACAACCTCACCAGACTCCTGGTTAAAGATTTGGCAGAATGCAGCAAAAACATCCATTTGCGTGCAAAGGAAAATATTTACAAAATCATGATGATGTGGTATAAAACCCCGGTGCATCTCAACAAATGGCTTCCTTCATTCTATCAGCAGCTCGTTGCCTGATCTCCAAGCACTGGAAGGATGTACAACCCCCCAATATGATGGAACTCCAAACTAGAACTAAATATGTATACAATCTGCATGGCCGTTTCTACCACCGTACGGGCCGTGCGACTGCACTGAGCGCAGGCCGGCAGGTGAAGGAAGAGGGGCGCAGGATGGAGGACACTGCTAGAGGGAGCCAGTGACACGCGGTGCCGGCTGATTAATACAGTACACCAGCGCGATCACCGTGTTTCACACACTCCTCCTGGGCATCCAGTGGCTATTTGTGTGGCAGCCGCGCAGATTATCTCTGTACTACTCTCTCTGAGAGAGAGTGTGTACAATAGTTGCCATGACCGCCGCCCCCTGCTCTCTCCAGCCAGGCATGTTGCTAGTGTGCAGTGCCTATGCTTCCTGGTGGTCCTCCCATGGGCTGCTGTATCTTGTTACAGACAGGCAGTGCTGCCCCTCCTCCTCATTCCTCCCCGGCACTGTCTGTCATGGTATGCGTCACTGGTCAGCGCAAAATTTCAAGAGAGGAGACAGATTCAAGTGAGAAGGAAGTCTGTAAGCACCGGAGCGTGTCTCAGCAACAGGACAGGGAGCAGTGAGCCATACGCTGACAGGAGGGGGAGAGAAGAGACACAGATGAGCCAGCATGTCTCCGAGGGAATCAGTGACACATGGAGGACAGAGCCAGCCCACAGCCCAGCAGTGTGTTTCAGTGAGCAGCAGAGTCCAGGCAAATGACCAAAAAGAAGGAGGTAATATTGTCTGTTATGTTATCTTTTTACGGTGACCATACGTCCCGCTTTACCCGGGACGCGTCCCGCCTTCGGGGGGCGCTGTCCCAGGCTGCATGCGGTCCCAGGAAAGGTCCCACTTTTAGTAGCGGGACGTCCCGGCCTCGGGACTCTGGCCCCCGTACTGAATGAACTAGCCGCAGCGCCTCATAGACGCTGCGCTAGTTCATTCCCCGCAGCCCCGCTCCACCAGCCTGCATTGTCCTCCAGCCGGCACAGGCAGAGCAGGGCTACGGGAAGATGGCGTCCGGACGTGGAGCCCTGTACTGGAGACTATTTGTGTCTCCAGTACAGGGCTCCGCCTCCGGACGCCATCTTGCCATAGCCCTGCTCTGCCTGTGAGAGCGGGAGATTGAGGGAGGATCGTCCGGGGGAGCTGCACACACATCAGAGGCCGGCTGCGTGAGGGGACTTCTGTCAGGTGAGTACATGCTTTTCTTTCCAGGTGAAATGTGCCCACATTGCGTTTATTTTGTGCTGACATGTTTGCCCCCATTGCGTTTATTTTGTGCTGATATGTTGCCCGCAATGCGTTTATTTTGTGCCGAATTAAATGTTGCCCGCAATGTGTTTATTTTATACTGACATGTTTGCCCCCATTGCGTTTATTTTGTGCTGAAATGTTGCCCGCAATGTGTTCATTTTTTGCTGACATGTTTGCCCCCATTGCGTTTATTTTGTGCTGAAATGTTGCCTGCAATGCGTTTATTTTGTGCTGACATGTTGCCCGCAATGCGTTTATTTTGTGCTGAAATGTTGCCTGCAATGCCCGCAATGCATTTATTTTGTGCTGACATGTTGCCCGCAATGCGTTTATTTTGTGCTGACATGTTGGCCGCAATGCGTTTATTTTGTGCTGACATGTTGCCCATTGCGTTTATTTTGTGGTATCTGGGATAACTGTTGCTGCATTTATTATTTAATGGTCATAGTTGGCTATGTTTACTGCTTTGGGGTTATGGTATACTATTAAATAGCATCACACAGTTTCTGCACACCCAAGATGCGAATCCTCGTTTGACCACATCATGGCGTAAACACTGCTTTCTTATGCCTCGCTGTTACATCATTATGTTAGCCCCGCCCATAGAATCTCATGGCCACGCCCATTTTTTGGCACGGCGCAGCCAACACATTTTTCGCCGCAGCAGCCCCCCATTTTTCGGCGTGGCGTGCTTCGCACGCCACCCCACCCCCTTCCCCCCGCCCCCTCCCCTTCCCCCCTGCCGCCCTGTCCCAGGTTGAGCCTACAAAAATCTGGTCACTGTATCCATAGGCATTCTCTCTCCCTTTTACCACCTTCCGTCTGGCAGTCTCTCCTTCTCAACTTTTCCCTCTCTTTCCACTCTGCCCGCCCTGTCACACTCACATTCTGGACGCCCCAGTATTTGTCACAGTCCTGTCAGTTAGTCCAGTCGCTTGTCTGTCAGTCATTTCAGTCCACCAGCTTGTCCTGTCATTCATTTCAGTCCACCAGCCTGTCCTGTCATTCATTTCAGTCCACCAGCCTGTCCTGTCATTCATTCCAGTCCACCAGCCTTTCCTGTCATTCATTCCAGTCCACCAGCCTGTCCTGTCATTCATTCCAGTCCACCAGCCTTTCCTGTCATTCATTCCAGTCCACCAGCCTGTCCTGTCATTCATTCCAGTCCACCAGCCTGTCCTGTCATTCATTTCAGTCCACCAGCCTGTCCTGTCATTCATTCCAGTCCACCAGCCTGTCCTGTCATTCATTCCAGTCCACCAACGTGTCCTGTCATTCATTCCAGTCCACCAACCTGTGCTGCAGTTCAGTGTTCCCGAACCCTGTCCTCAAGGCCCACCAACAGTGCATGTGTTTTGGAAATCCACAGAGGTAGTTAATCAGCTCTGCTGAGACATTAATTACCTCACCTGTGCATGTTTGTGGTTTTCTGCAAAACATGTACTGTTGGTGGGCCTTGAGGACAGAGTTGGGGAGCTCTGCATGTAGTTCATTCCAGTCCGCCAACCTATCTTTCAGGTGTCTGAGTCTTCTGATGATGAGGGGGATGTGGAGTTGTTTGTTTTTAGCAAGTGCATGGAGTCGTGGCCAGTCTCTCGAACATTGTTTTTTTATGGGGTGGTCGTGTCGTGTATATAGCGAGTTGCTTTCTAAGGACTGTGTTTGGCATGCTGCATGCATACTGTAATCATCAGCAGTAGTAGAGAATCATTTGAAGTCTTTTGTCCTGCACTATTGAGAAGACTCTCTGTCCTGCACTATTGAGAAATTAATTTCAGTGTTACTGACTCCCTGATCTGCCTTGAGTGTCAGGGCCTTGGGGTGCTAGGGTTGCTGCCAGTGCCACACAATTACTTGGGAAGGTGGGGGTGGGGTGGGTGGTCCCGGGGTCTCTTTGGATGAGGGGATTTTGGAAGACCTGCATGGGCCACTTGGGGGGAGGGGGGCTCTCGAGCTAAAGGAGGTTTGTTGGCCAGCTGGGGTTCTAGGGTGGCTGTCACACAATTTCTTGGGGGGGGGGCGTATTTTTTTTAAACTCGCCCTGGGAGAAATTTAACCTAGAAACTGCACTGACAATCTGGAATATCTGACAGCTAAAATTCAGGATAAAATGCATATATTTAACAAGGTGTGGGGTGATATATCTTTTTGAACATAACATTTTTGGCTTATTCAGAAAATGGATCTTGGCCTCATGGTTGACCCCTCTCTAGTTTCTTCTCAGTTCTCTTCTTTCTCTCCTTTTCTCTCTTCTCTATCTCTCTCCTTACTCTACAGGGATAGGTGGGGGGGGGGGGGGGGTCTTAGTTGACACTCTCTCCCTACTATTGGGTGATATTAAGCAGTACAAGGTTCTTACAATCTCCCTGGCGGTATTGACGAGCTCAGCTCGTCCAGGAAAAACTTGCTGAAAGCGGTATTGACGAGCTGAGCTCGTCAATACCGCCAGGGAGATTTCTTGTTTCTCTTCCCCGCCGGCTGCACTTTTCCCTCATCAGAGGGATTCCCCAGGATGGCTGGATGCCTGCCAGCACGCTGTGGGTAGCGATCTGTGCTACCCACAGCATACAGAACTAGCATCCAGCCACCCTGGGAATCCCTGTGCAGCCGGCGGGGCAGAGAATGTGTGGGGCTGTGCAGGGATTCCCCTTCTTTGCCGGCGGGTGGCTGGTGCGGGGATCCTCTCTGTGGGGGGGCCGGGGATCCCCGTACTGTGCATGCGGGGTGACCCTTTTGTGTGTGCGGGGGGGCGGGTATCCCCTTCTATGGGGCTGGTCTTGGCCGGTCGGGGACACCCCCTTCTGTGGTGGGGGGAAGGTGGGTGTCCCCATCTATGTGGGCTGTGGGTGGCCTCTCCCTCCTCTTCCCCATCCCTCCCTCTCTGTCCCCCGTGTCCCCCCCCCCCCCCGATCCCGTGTCTCCCCCCTGTAAGAAGCCCTGATCTACTCACCTGAGGGCTTTCTCCTGCGGCGGCCACGATGGACACCCTCCTCCTCCATCGCCGAAGTCCCGGTCTGTGTAATTACAGTACGCGGCTTGGTGACGTCACCAAGCTGCGTACTGTAATTACAGAGAACACGAGACTTCGCGATGGAGGAGGAGGGTGTCCATCGTGGCCGCCGCAGGAGAAAGCCCTCAGGTGAGTAGATCAGGGCTTCTTACAGGGGGGAGACACGGGATCGGGGGGGGGGGGGGGACACGGGGGACAGAGAGGGAGGGATGGGGAAGAGGAGGGAGAGGCCACCCACAGCCCACATAGATGGGGACACCCACCTTCCCCCCACCACAGAAGGGGGTGTCCCCGACCGGCCAAGACCAGCCCCATAGAAGGGGATACCCGCCCCCCCGCACACACAAAAGGGTCACCCCGCATGCACAGTACGGGGATCCCCGGCCCCCCGCACAGAGAGGATCCCCGCACCAGCCACCCGCCGGCAAAGAAGGGGAATCCCTGCACAGCCCCACACATTCTCTGCCCCGCCGGCTGCACAGGGATTCCCAGGGTGGCTGGATGCTAGTTCTGTATGCTGTGTGTAGTGGGGGGGACACAGGATCAGGGGTGAGAGGGGGGGCATGGAGGACAGAGAGGGAGGGATGGGGGAAGAGGAGGGAGAGGCCACCCACAGCCCGCATAGATGGGGACCCCCACCTCCCACCCACCACAGAAGGGGGTGTCCCCGACCCACCACGACTAGCCCCCATAGAAGGATGATACCTGCCCCCCCCCAATGCACACACAGAAGGGCCACCCACACGCACAGTATGGGGATTCCCCCCCCCCCCACAGAGGGGATCCCCGCCGGCCACTACCAGCCAGCACAGAAGGGGAGCCCCCCCCCACAGAAGGGACACCCGGCCACAGTTAGGGGGCATTGGGGGCAATGGGGTTGGGGGGGGCAGAGGCACCCGCAAACCTAGCTCCCTATACATATGACTCCCTAGACCTGGCTGCACATCTGTCTCCTATACACCTGGCTGCACATCTGTCTCCTATACACCAGCAAACATCTTGCTCCCTATATACCTGGCAAAACATCTAGCTAACTACACCTGGCTGCACATCTGGCTAATACATCTGGCTATACATCTGGGTCTTATACTCACCATTGGCATGCTGATCCCTCGCCGCGTACCTCTGATAGCTTCTCCAGTGCCTTCTTCCATGTCCCTTGGCGGATTTTGCTTCTCCCTTGGCGATCACATGTCCCCCGTCGATCGGCGTTGATGGCACCAATGTCACACAGCATCATCAAAATCTCGCAGCAAACACTTTTTTTTTATTGAATTCAATACAATAACCTGTATTGAATTCAATATAAAAAAAATGATTGCAAAAAAAATTGGTTGAAAATTATTGGAAATTAATTGAACCACTTTTTGCACGGAAATCCTGGGGAAATAGAACGCCAGGGTGGCTACTGGTTTTCGGTTCCTATATTGGTACTGTATATACAAATGTGGAGTTTCAAGTAACACTCAGTTTACTACATACTAGTAGCATAAGTGGGATAACTGTTCTTGATAACCATTATAGGTGTTTTAGATTCCCAATTTAATGTGCCTTCAATGTAATACATCTTTTATATATGTGTACATTGGACCTGTTTATATAATTGATGAGTGCTGTGTTTGATGGACTTTCATTTTCATTTTTTTTTCAACAAGTTTTTTTATGCAACCTGTTTTCCGCATGGTTTCCGCATGTTTACTATGTAATTACGCATGTTCCCCAATTTTTTTTATGCATAGTTCCCACATGCGGAAAATTTTAGTGAATGTGGAAAAAATGCGGAGATTACCGCTGGCGGTAATTTTGCGGTAAAAAATCCTTTACCGCATGCCTCATGGAGAATAGAGCCCATTATCTGTTTACTCTCATACTACACTGATCTGGTAAAATTGGTCTGTGGCTGGCCAATCATAATTGAAGTGTGTACCAGGCTTTACTTGCATCTTATTGACCTAGTCCCTACTACTCAGTCATATAGGGTTCTTATTAAGGCCTCTTTTCCACGAACTGTTTCTAGGCAGTGAAATGCCTCTCAAACTCTCACAACTGCTCACTTCTGCCTGGTATCTGCTTGTCGCTGCCTAGTAACTGGTCACTGCTGCCTGGCAACTGCTTGCTGAGCACACAGCTCAACAGTTCGTGGAAAAGAGGCCTAAGGCCTCCTTTCCACGAACTGTTGATAGGCAGTGAAATGCCTCTCAAACTCTGACAACTGCTCACTGCTACCTGGTAACTGTTTGTTGCTGCCTGGTAACTGATTGCCGAGCACACAGCGCAACAGTTCGTGAAAAGGAGGCCTTTTAGGCCTCTTTTCCACGAACTCTTTACAGGTAGTGAAATGCCTCTCAAACTCACAACTGCTTGCTGCTGCCTGGTAACAGCTTGCTGCTGCCTGGCAACTGCTCACTGCTGCCTGGCAACTGCTTGTTGAGCACACAGCTCAACAGTTCATGGAAAAGAGGCCTTAGGCCTCTTTTCCATGGGCAGTTTATAGGCAGTGAAATGCCTCTCAAACTCTCACAACTGCTTTCTGCTGCCTGGTAAATGATCACTACTGCTTGGTAACTGCTCACTGTTGCCTGGTAACTGCTCACTGCTGCCAAGTAACTGCTTGCTGAGCACACACAGTTCAACTGCCCATGGAAAAGAGGCTCGTTCACATCTAGGGCGTTTTTGGTCATTTTCAAGCGCAAGGATTTTCAAAATCACCCACAAAACGCTTGTGCAATAAATCTTTATGAGAAGGTTCATATCAGCGCGTTTCGTCTGTGCCTGTACCATATTTAGCGATTTTAAGAATAAATACATTGTATTCATTCTTTTCCGGGTCAAAGAGTTCACTTCCTGACTTACATCAGGGAGTGAATAAAAAAATCGCTCTGTAAAAGCACTTTAGAAAAGCACTTTAAAAGCAAGTGCCGGAAGGTGCTAAAAAAGAATTGTGCACCAAATCACAAAACCCTTGCGTTTCGATTTTAGATGTAGACAAAGCCTTAAAGTGTTGGTCAATAGACATTGTCAATGCAATGCAAAATTTTCCAACTTGCATAAAAAAAATAATTATTTTTGCATAAGTTTTGTTATTTTTCGCGTTTTTCAGAAATTCTCACAGTAAAAATATACATTTTTTACGGTTCTGCAGTAAACATCTTTGCGGTAGGTAAAGTTTTTTTCACGCTTTTCACTGTAAAAATATAGATTTTTGCCTAAATACAAGCTAATTTAAAAAAAATGTTCTCGAAATTGAAAATAGCATTTTCGATGCGAAAATGACTTTGGTGAAAATTTGCGAACAACACTGTGCTTTGCATTTAATTCTTATTCAAGTCAGAATAATTAACATCTTATCTATCATTTCAGCCCGTGGGTATTTTTCACCTTATGCATCAGAGCAATTTTCACCTCCCATTAATTCGCCAATAACTTTATCACTATTTATCACAATTAATTGATCTATATTAGGCTTTCTTTGGGTGGTACATTTTTCTAAGAATTATTTTTTTCTAAATGCATTTTAATAGGAATATAAAAACAAAAATGAAAAAAAGTCATTTTTCTCAGTTTTCAGTCATTATAGCCTTAAAATAATACATGGTACCGTAATTAAAACCTATGCGTTTTATTTACCCATTTGTCCCGGTTATTACACCATTTGATGATGATGTCCCTATCACAATGTATGGCGCCAATATTTTATTTGGAAATAAAGGTGCATTTTTTCAGTTTTGCGTCTATCACTATTTACAAGCTTATAATTTAAAAAATGTTTGTAATATACCCTCTTCACATGCATATTAAAAAAAGTTCTGACCCTTAGGTGATTATTTATGTTGTTGTTTTTTTTTTATTGTAATTTTTTTGGGGGTAATTTTTGGTGTGGGAGGTAAACAGTTTCTTTTAAATGTAATAATGTGGGCTTATTTTATTAAAAAATGTATGTAGATGTAGTTTTACTATTTGGCCACAAGATGGCCACAGTGAGATTTTTTTTTTTTAGCCCTGGAAGTGAGAGGCTTACTTCCAGGAAGTACAAGGGGGACTTATTTCTTTTTCATCAGAAAAACCGCGGCCTCTAATAAGAAGTTGTTGGTTTTTCTGCTGGAGACATACATCAATTAATGGGAACTATGTGCATGCTGTGCATTATCCACGTTTTTAGCTGCTTTAGACTGCTTGCACATGCTCAGTAATACTTGGCGACATACTCTTCATTGCCTGTATTTTCTACTGTATATGCTGTATGCATTGGTAATGCTGCATTGCGACCTTTTTGGTTGCGTTGCTAGTGTGCGGTCAAGCACCCCTTGAGTTGGTAACAGCACCCCCTGCAATGACATGCAGTTATCACAGGGGGCGCTGTTACCAATGCGACGGACACCTGGGACAGGAAGAAGAAAGGGGCTGTGGGGGATCGCAGAAGGTGAGTTGTAACTCTGCTATGCCCGCCCCGAGCAGTTGTATTATATGCACGCCCATAGAAATGGGCCTGCCAAGGGAGTTAGGCTGAGCTCACAGCGGGGCACTGTAGTTTAACAGAAGCATTTTAACACACAGGATCGCAGTGCATTACCACATGTATGTTACAGTGAAGCATATATTTTATTGTCTGTATGCAATACAGCACACACATAACGTATGATGCAACAGTAGTTTCCATTTTCCTTTCATTTTAAATTTTCCAAAATGGCATGAATTCACAAACCTGTCCACAGGCCTCACCATAAATAAAATTTGACAAAGCAGTTTATCTTCCTTTACAATGAGTAGGAATTGCTGTGGACTGAAAAAAAAAACTTTACAAAGGATTTCATTAGATTCAGAAGGCTAATGACTGATTCCTGCCCTAGTTAAATCCCGTTGTGCTGACATGGAGGCATTGGGAAAATGGTAAATTGTATACTCACCTAACGGTAATTTTTCTTTCCCGATGCATCCATTGTAACACAACCGACCCACCCACTGTTCAGGGAGGTTACAAGACATAGATGGTAGGGTCAGTTAGTCTTTTATATATATATAGGTGTCCAGTGGGGTATTGGGGCGGGGCTAATACCCGTTGTGCTGCCATGGATGCATCGGGAAAGGAAAATTACCGTTAGGTAAGTATACAATTTTCCGTTATTTGGAAGTAAAGGTGTATTTTTTTCTGTGTTGTGTTTCTTGTTTTCACATTGTACCCTAGCAATAATTACAAGACCTCATTTGCAAAAATAACAGTAATATAACCTCATGGCATACATATTATAAAAAGTCCTTAAGGTAACATTTGATGTATTCTGTTTTAAATTCTGTCACTTCGTTTTATTTTTACAACCGTTTTATTTTAGTACTTAATATATGAAAAAAAAAAAAAAATATTGCTATAATCTATTCTACCATTTGTCTTCACGGTTAAAAGGATACCCCATATAAGTCATCTGATAACTATCTGGGCATCTAGCATGCCATTAACGACGAAGTGTCCAAGTGGCTTTAAACAGGCCAATTTTTTCCACAAAGCATTTTAGCACCATTCTTTGTTTGCATAGCCCCAGAAGAGTCTGGACAGTAGAAAAGGGCCACAAATGTCACCATTATGGAAAGCTAACAACCAGGGCTATTCATAAGTGTGTGTTTTGTAAGCTACCGCCTCGTGTAATTTTCCTGAAACTTTCCCAAGTTTGATCATAATTGTATGTCATTTTTCTCATAATGGAATGAGTTTTTTACTACTTATTTTTATTTGACAAGCTATAAGACACATCAAAATTTATTCTACAACTCATTATGATTAAAATGAGGTCACATACACATCATTTGATAACAAACTTGGTGCACAGAAATAGATTAATCTCAAGGTGCGCCCACAGCTTTTTTGCAGTTCTTATAGATAGATAATGAATAGTGTTGGGAGTAGGTGGTTGGTGGTTAGGAGTAATTGAGGGGTGATATCATAAGGCATAGTTAGCAAAGGGTTCAGGTGAGAGTTAGGGTACGGTTGGTAATAGCAGAATATTGTTTAAATTACTGATATTCTACTATAGTGGATAATAGGATATTGGTAAAAATTACCGATATTCTATCACCATTATTTCATGCCATTACCGTCATTTTTTGCGCGATTATAGATATGCCCTGTTTATGCTTAAAGGACAACTGTAGTAAGAGGTATATGGCAGCTGCGATATTTTTTTTCCTTTTCAGCAATACCAGTTGCCTGGCAGCCCTGCTGGTCTATTTGGCTGCAGTAGTCTCTAAATCACACCAGAAATAAGCATGCAGCTAATCTTGTCAGATCTGACAATAATGTCTGAAACACCTGATATTCTGCATGCTTGTTCAGGGTCTATGGCTAAAAGTATGAGAGGCAGAGGACCAGCAGGATAGCCAAGCAACTACTACTGCTTAAAAGGAAATAAATATGGCAGCCTCCATTTCCCTCTCACTACAGTTGTCCTTTAACACTAACTTTCCCCTATCTACGCCTAACCCCAGCCACCTCACACAGAGTCAGGATTTGTGGGCATTCTCCGGCCGGATGCCCATATGGGCGGAGCGGCGGTGTTGGCGACGTGATGTCGGGCATCATGACGTCATGGGGGAGGGGAATTTAAAATGTTTAACATGACAGGCTTTGATTGTCCCCAATTGTGCATGTATTGAATACACATGTATGAAATACATTTGTATCTAATGCATAGTAGCCATTTGCTTCCCTGCTTGTGAGCTGTGAGCTTTTTGATCAGCTGATCTACTTTCTTTTGATTGATTACATGTGTACTGATTTTTGCCTGGATTTTGACTACTCTCTTTGCCTGCTGCCTGAACTGACCTCTGCCTGGATTACGACTATTCTTTTTGACCGATGCCTGTACCAACCTCTGCCTGGATTACAACTGTTCTATTTGCCTGCTGCCTGTGCCGACCTCTGCCTGGACTACAACTATTCTCTTTGCTTGCCGCCTCTACATTGGATTTGATTTTTCACTGCCTGTCACCTGCCCGTCACCTGCTATGGCGTCACCCTCAAGGCGTCTCACCCCGGGAGAGCTTATTGAGTTTGAGGACAACGATTCTGATTTGCAGTCGCTCGCGGACTCCACTGACAGTAACCTGTCGTCGTCTGACTCGGAGAGCGACAGTGATTCCATCACCACTGACACTGAGGTTAGTGATGCATGGGTGTGGTGCCCAATAGACACTACCCAGGCTCTGCCATTACCCCCACATTTCCCTTTTACTGGGGAGCCTGGCCTGAAGGTTGAGTGTGATCACAGCCACCCCCTGGCGTACTTGCAGCTATTTTTCAATGACACTGTCATTAACAAAATTGTGGTGGAGACGAACCGGTATGCCAGGCAAGAACTGGCTGCTCCACAAGGGCCCTTTTAACGAAGCAGGACTTGGGAGCTGGTCACCAAGGAGGACCTGTGGCTGTTCCTTGGACTAATTATTCTGCAGGGGGTGGTGGGGAAGCCCCTGCAGAAGTGGTATTGGTCTACAAACAAGATCATTGCTACCCCCTTCTTTGGCACGGTAATGTCGGAGTACCATTTTAAACTTATTATGAAGTGTTTGCACTTTGCGGACAACACCAACTTCGACGAGTCCACCCACCCTGCGCCAAAGCTGAAAAAAATTTGGGAGGTTTACCAGCTGGTGGTGGAAAACTTTTGGAACACTTATGTACCTGAGAGGGACATAAGTGTGTATGAAAGCCTGATGGCTTGCAAGGGCAGACTATCCTGGTTGCAGTATATTGCATCAAAGAGGGCCCACTTTGGAGTCAAGTCTTATATGCTTTGCAAGGCATCAACGGGATACATATGGAAAAGCATTATCTATACCAAAAAAGGGACAACATTTAACCCTGCTTTCAACAGCTACGGACTGGCGACTTCATCTATGCTGACTTTAGTGGAGCCTTTGATGAACAAGGGATACTGTGTGACCACAGACAACTTCTATAGTTCCCCTGAAGTTTTTGACATCCTCATCAGAAACAAAACTGATGCCTACAGCACTAACCGTCGAGAAATGCCAACAGCCTTCGCCAAGAAAATACTAAAAACTGGGGACATTGTGGCTTGGCAGAAGGGAAAAATGTTGGCACTCCACTGGCGTGACAAGAAGGACGTTTGTGTGCTCAGCACTGTCCATGATGCACCACCAGAACGTGAGGAGGCAAAGTCTTTGACAAACCCCAAGTCATCCTGGACTACAACAAAACAGTAAGTGGGGTGGACAGAGCTGACCAGGCAATGATGTTCTACCCTGCAGTCCGCAAACAGCAGAAGAAATATTATAAAAAAAAAAATCATCATCTGCTGGAACAAAGCCTTTGGAACGCATTCATCTTGTTCAAACAATGCAGTGACATGCCAGTTACACATGCAGATTTTATTTGGAAAATGTGTGATTGCATCTGCATGAAGTCCCAGACGACAAAAGCAGATGCAAGAGTTGGGCGCCGTGCATCGTACAACCACAGTGTTAGAGGTGCATGCAGGGGTTGGGGAACAGCTTGTTAATGATCAATACTATTCAAAGCATCTGTATAAGTTATTATTACCTGCACAGGACTAATAGAGAGCTAATACTGTATTTGAAGTTGGGCTCCTTGGGGTCCCTCTGACCCAAGGGCCCCAATGCAGTCGCAACCTCTGAACCCTTTATTGCTACGCCACTGTCAGCGCTCACTGCATCCAAATTTAGATGACCTCTCAATTTAGGTGACCCCCTCCTTCCACCTCAGAACACAGATTTGAGGATTTGAGAACTGCTGTGAGAGATATATGGTAGAGAAAGAAAGCCCTTAAAGAATAGCACCTTCCACAGCCTAGTGTGAGGATCCTCTCTCCTTGATAAAGCGGGGAGAAGCCCGCAAAACTAATGAGATTGTGTCCTCTGAGGGGATTCCTTGTTCCCTGCTGTGCCTCTGAGATGGACCTATATCATTTCTGGGTAAAGCATCTCCTATTTTTTGCACTACTCCACTTTATGCTCTTTCTCCTATGGGCTGCTCTTTTGCCTCAATTTTCTACCAGACATCTTCTCATACAATACAATACAATACCATAACATTTGTAAAGCGCTTTTCTCCCATAGGACTCAAAGCGCATAGTTGTGTCTCAGATTAATACAGGGTTGCAGGCTAGGTTGTGTTACAGAGGAGATAGTCAGATGTTCATGAATGCCAGACTGAGGAGGTAGGTTTTCAGTTTAGACTTAAAGGAGAACTGTAGTGAGAGGGATATGGAGGCTGCCATATTTATTTCCTTTTAAGCAATACCAGTTGCCTGGCAGCCCTGATGGTCTATTTGCCTAAAGAAGTGTCTGAATCACACCAGAAACCAGCATGCAGCTAATCTTGTCATATCTGTCTAAATTTGTCAGAAACACCTGATCTGCTGCATGCTTGTTCAGGACCTATGGCTGAAAGTATTAGAGGCAGAGGATTAGCTGAATAGTCAGGCAACTGGTATTGCTTAAAAGGAAATAAATATGGCAGCCTCCATATACCTCTCACTACAGTTCTCCTTTAAATGCTTCCAGGGATGGAGCTGTCCTGATTGGGTGTGGCAGGGAGTTCCAAAGTGTAGAGGCAGCTTTACAAAAGGCTCTGTCTCCAAAGGTTTTGAGGTGGACTCTGGGGGTGACCAAGGTGTTATGTCCTATTGATCTAAGATTGTGGGGGGGGGGGGGGGGGTGATGCAGTTGCAACAAGTCCTTCAGGTATCCAGGGCCCAGATTGTGCAAGGATTTGAATGTCAGTAAGCCAATCTTAAACAGAATTCTCCATTTTATCGGTAGCCAGTGGAGTGAGCACAGGGTTGGTGTTATGTGGCAATGGCGGGGTTGGCTCGTTAACAGCCTTGCGGCGGCATTCTGTACTAATTGCAGGTGGCGTAATTCTTTCATATGCAGGCCTGTGTAGAGGACGTTGCAGTAGTCTAACCTTGATGTGACGAAGGCATGAACTAGGGTTCGAAGATCCTCTGAAGGAATTAGGTGTTTAATCCTTGCAATATTCCTTAGATCAGGGGTCTCAAACTCGTGGCCCGCGGGCCATTTGCGGCCCTCGATACAATATTTTGTGGCCCTCCTTATAGTTCGCTTCAGTGCTCCCAAGTAATCCGCCGCATACCCGCCGCTAAACGAGTGCTGCAGAGCCCCCAAATCGCCTTGGGGGCAATCCGCCGGCATTTCCTGGAAGGAGCAGAGCTTTCAAACAAACAAACAAACACAGAACACTTATATCGCGCTTTTCTCCTGGCGGACTCAAAGCGCCAGAGCTGCAGCCACTAGGACGCGCTCTATAGGCAGTAGCAGTGTCAGGGAGACTTGCCTAAGGTCTCCTACTGAATAGGTGCTGGCTTACTGAACAGGCAGAGCCGAGATTCGAACCCTGGTCTCCCATGTCAGAGGCAGATCCCTTAACCATTACTCCATTCAGCCACTATCAGCTTTCAGCTTCAGCTCTGCCCCTCCTGACGTCAATCGCTGCACAGATCGCTGCCTCTCCGCCCCTCTCTGTGAAGGAAGAGTGAAAGGGGCGGGCAGAGGCGGCGATGCGCCGCGATTGTGAAATTCCATATGCGGCCCAGCCTCATCCCGACTTTGCCTCCTGCGGCCCCCAGGTAAATTGAGTTTGAGACCCCTGCCTTAGATGAAAGAAGGAATGTTTCACAACAGCTGAGATTTGATTCCTGAAGCTTAATGTCCCATCAATCAGTACTCCCAGGCTGCGCACACAGTCTGAGTTGTTCAGGTCTAAGCTCCCTATCCTTAGTGGTGTTGGTTGAGACTGGGGCTGCTTTGCTGTTGAGCCCTGGCCCTGGATAACAAGAACCTCAGTTTTGTCAGCATTAAGTTTTAGCCAATTATTATTCATCCACTCCTGAAGCTCAGCTAAGCATGCGTTTATTTGTGGAGTAGGGTCTGTGACGCCAGGTTTGAATGACAAATATAGCTGGGTGTCATCAGCGTAGCAATAATATGTCAGGCAATGTTTTTGTATGATTTCTCCAAGTGGCAGCATGTATATGGTAAAAAGTAAAGGGGATAATATTGCGCCCTGAGGTACACCGTATTTTAGTGGTACAGGGTTGGAGAGGAAGGGCGCTAAGACTACCCTTTGTGTTCTGTCATCCAGGAAGGAGTTGAACCACCGGAGAACAATGCCATCTATGCCACAGTACTCTTGTAGCCTGTTGAGCAGGATTTCATGAACGACTGTGTCAAAAGCCGCTGAGAGGTCGAGCAAAATCAGGATGGAACATTGACCCTTGTCTCTTGCAATGAGCAGATCATTGCAAATCTGGGTGAGGGCTGTTTCACAGCTGTGATATTTCCTGAAGCCAGATTGTAGAGGGTCAAGGATGTTGTTTTTGGAGAGCCTGGCTTCAAGTTGGAGGTATACAGCCTTTGTTTTCAATAACTTTTCCCAGAAAGAGGAGGTTTGAGACAGGTCTGTAGCTGTTTAGAGCATCTGGATCTAAGTATGGTTTCTTGAGTAGTGGCCTGACGATTGCTTCTTTCAGAGTAGAGGGAAACCACCCTTGTTGTACGGAACCGTTGACTATTTTGTGGAATGCCGGTATAAATAGTTCAGGGCAATTAAACATGAACTTAGTGGGGCCAGGGTCCAGATCGCAGGTAGTCTGGCGAAGGTTTGAGAGGATATCCAAGATGTATTTTCCAGTGATTACCTAAAAATCAGACCATGGTGGTACACTATTTTTGCACCTGTTATGTGGCTCTGCATGGGTTTCTGGGACTGTGAATTGAATGGCAGATCGTATGGACGAGACTTTGTCTGAGAAGAAGTGGGCAAATTTCTTGCACAGTTCCTGTGAAGGTCTGATGCTGGATTTCCTGCAAGATGGATTGCAGAGACTGTCAACCGTGCGGAAGAGTTGGGCAAGTCTGTTGGCTGCATTTGCAATTTCGTGAGACAGAAATAAGGACTTCTTTTTGTTAATCATCGTTTGATATTTTTTCAGGTGAGCATCTTTAAGCCAGCTATGGCGCCAAAAGCGGCTGAGACATCGTGGTTATATTTAAGGACCATGGATTCAAGGCCTGAGTTGTGATTTGTCAGTCCGCCTGGATTGAGGCTGTTCTGAAGGTGTTGGGGTATCAAACCTTTCAAGGAACGATATTTTATTAGTTCTTTCACTTGGTGTTTTGTAGCCGGTGCTGTAAAGGAGAAGTGGACTGTGTGGTGGTCTGACCAAACTACTGGATCAATTTCCACATTGGATATTAGGAGTTCTGAATGGAAAATTAGGTCCAAAGTGTGTCCTTTTTTGTGGGTAGGGAGGTTGACGGCTTTAGAGAAGCTCAGTTCATTCATGGAGAGAAGTAGCTCAGTTCCTAATTGGGAAGAGTGTGTATCGACCGATGCGTTAAAGTCTCCCAGAATAATGGCCCGTACTCACGGGCTGCAGAAGTGGCCTGTCGCCAGCACACGTGAGCGTGTGGGCGACAGGCCGGCGACAGCTCCTCGCCAGGTCCCTCCGCGTACACACGCGGAAGAGGGACCAGCAGCGAGACGGAAGCTGTCGCCGACGTTCCTCCTCCCCCCGCCGGAAGCTCCATTTACAACAATGGAGGTTGCTGTTGCTAGTCCGCGTACTCACGCGGACTAGCGACAGTTGCGGGGGAGGTGCGGCGGCGACTGTCGCCATGCTATTGAAACTTTCAATCGCATGGCGACATGAGCGACGGGCGACAGTTCGGGGTGCGCGCGCGCGCGACGGCCCATACTCACGGGCGACCTGTCGCCGCAACACGCGCGCGCCGCGTGTTGAGGCGACAAAAGTCCCTCGTGAGTATGGGCCATTAGCCACCTAGGGAGTTTCAGTGTTATGCAAGATACAAGTTCTGCTATTTCCTTGAGAAAAGCTGAGCCAGCATCAGGGGGTTGGTAGACAAACAGTATGTTTATTTTTTTTTATTTTTTATATCTGGATAGCAATTGTGCACTTTATTTTCATATCTACAGTGGCTTGCGAAAGTATTCGGCCCCCTTGAAGTTTTCCACATTTTGTCACATTACTGCCACAAACATGAATTAAATTTATTGGAATTCCACGTGAAATACCAATACAAAGTGGTGTACACGTGAGAAGTGGAACGAAAATCATACATGATTCCAAACATTTTTTGCAAATAAATAACTGCAAAGTGGGGTGTGCTTAATTATTCAGCCCCCTTTGGTCTGAGTGCAGTCAGTTTCCCATAGACATTGCCTGATGAGTGCTAATGACTAAATAGAGTGCACCTGTGTGTAATCTAATGTCAGTACAAATACAGCTGCTCTGTGACGGCCTCAGAGGTTGTCTAAGAGAATATTAGGAGCAACAGCACCGTGAAGTCCAAAGAACACACCAGACAGGTCAGGGATAAAGTTATTGAGAAATTTAAAGCAGGCTTGGGCTACAAAAAGATTTTTAAAGCCTTGAACATCCCACGGAGCACTTTTCAAGCGATCATTCAGAAATCGAAGGAGTATGGCACAACTGTAAACCTAAGACAAGGCCGTCCACCTAAACTCACAGGCCGAACAAGGAGAGTGCTGATCAGAAATGCAGTCAAGAGGCCCATGGTGACTCTGGACGAGCTGCAGAGATCAACAGCTCAGGTGGGGGAATCTGTTTATAGGACAACTATTAGTCATGCACTGCACAAAGTTGGCCTTTACAGAAGAGGGGCAAAAAGAAAGCCATTGTTAACAGAAATGCATAAGAAGTCCCGTTTGCAGTTTGCCACAAGCCATGTGGGGGACACAGCAAACATGTTGAGGAAGGCTCTCTGGTCAGATGAGACCAAAATGGAACTTTTTGGCCAAAATGCAAAACGCTATGTGTGGCGGAAAACTAACACTGCACATCACTCTGAACACACCATCCCCACTGTCAAATATGGTGGTGGCAGCATCTTGCTCTGGAGGTGCTTCTCTTCAGCAGGGACAGGGAAGCTGGTCAGAGTTGATGGGAAGATGGATGGAGCAAAATACAGGGCAATCTTGGAAGAAAACCTCTAGGAGTCAGCAAAAGACTTGAGACTGGGCGGAGGTTCACCTTCCAGGAGGACAACGACCCTAAACATAAAGCCAGGGCAACAATGGAATGCTTTAAAACAAAACATATTCATGTGTTAGAATTGCCCAGTCAACAACAACAACAAATAACATTTGTAGAGCGCTTTTCTCCCATAGGACTCAAAGCGCATAAGCATGGCTCAGACCATCATGGTACAGAGGAAGAATTTTATAAGTCCGGAAATGCCAGGCTAAACAGGTGGCTTTTCAGTCTGGATTTGAATAGCTCCAGGGATGGTGCTGTCTTTACTGGGTGTGGCAGGGAGTTCCAAAGAGTAGGGGCAGCATGACAGAAGACTCTATCTCCAGATTTTTGGAGGTGCACTCTGGGAGTGACCATGTTTATAGAACTTGCTGATCTGAGGTTGTGAGAGGTGTGGTGCAGTCCTTCATGTATCCAGGGCCCAGATTGTGCAGGGATTTGAATGTCAGCAGTCCAATCTTGAAGAGTATTCTCCATTCTACTGGTAGCCAGTGCAGTGAGCGAAGGATCAGTGTAATGTGACAGTGGCGAAACTGGTTTGTTAGCAATCTGGCAGCAGCATTCTGCACTTATTGCAGGCGACGCAGGTCCTTTTTGGGGTAGGATGGGAGGGAGGGAGCGCTGTATACAACATACCTCCCTGGCTCCAAGCGCTGCTCTCTCGTCGCCGGTCTTCTTCTCTCTGCATACACGCTTATACACACGCTGCTTCCTGTTTAGCCGGAAGCAGCGTATGTATACGCGTGTAGGCAGATGGGAGAAGACCGGCGACGAGAGAGCAGCGCTTGGAGCCAGGGAGGTATGTTGTATACAGCGCTCCCTCCCTGGCTGCTGCTGCTCACTATACATCTGAGGGGGGAGCACGGAGGGCGGCCCGGGAGAGGGAGGGAGAGGTCGGGCTGCCCTCCCCGCGGCTACGGTGCTTCCCCCCTCCATTATGGGGGACAGCTACCTATCTAACCTATCCTGGGGGGCACCTACCTAATCTAACCTACGCTGGGGGGCAGCTACCTATCTAACCTATCCTGGGGGGCACCTACCTAATCTAACCTACGCTGGGGGGCAGCTACTTATCTAACCTATCCTGGGGGGCAGCTACCTATCTAACCTACACTGGGGGGCAGCTACCTATCTAACCTATACTGGGGGGCACCTGTCTAATCTAGCCTATACTGGAAGGGGGGGGGGGCAGCTACCTAATCTAACCTATACTGGGGGGCACCTACCTATCTAACGTATACTGAGGGGAACCTACCTATCTAACCTATACTTGGGGGCAGCTACCTATCTAACCTATACTGGGGGGGGGGGGGCAGCTACTTATCTAACCTATACTGGGGGCACTTATCTAACCTGTATTGGGGGCACCTACCTACCTAGCTAGCCTATACAGGTGACAACTATACTGGCTACCTATATTGGAGACACCTACCTAAATGACCTATACTGGGGGCACCTACCTATCTAACCTATGCTGGGGGCAACTATTCTGGCTACCTATATTAGAGGCACCCACCTAGCTAACCTGTACTGGGGCACCTACCTATCTAACTTATACCGGGGGCGCCTGCCTATCTAACCTATACTGGGGGCAACTATACTGGCTACCTATACTGGAGGCACCTACCTGGCTAACCTATAGCGGGGGCAACTATACTGGCTCACCTATGCCTGGCTACCTATACTGAGGTACCTATTCTTGGCTACCTATACTGGGGGGACCTATACTAAGTGAAACTAGACCTGGCTAACCTATACTGCGGGCACCCATACCTTGCTCCGGGGGGGAGGGGCGCAATTTTTACACCCTCGCCCTGGGTGCATTTTAGCCTAGAAACTGCACTGATTCCTTCTTTTAAAGAGGTAGGAAACCTCCCTACTTGCAGAGAGCAATTTACTATTTTGTGAAATGCTGGACCAAGCAGGTCAGGGCATTTCAGCATATGTTTAGTTGGTCCAGGGTCCAGGTCGCAGGTTGTCTGGCGGAGGCGACAGAGGATGTCTGAGATCTCTTCCTCACTAATACTTTTGAAGTCAGTCCAGGGTGTTAGGTTGTTTTTACAGCTATTTCCAGGAGTTGCATGAGTCTTGGGTGCTGTGGACTGAATGAGAGACCGAATAGAGGATACTTTGTCAGCAAAGGAGCAAGCAAATTTCTCACATAGCTCCTTTGAGGGAGTTATAGTAGGCTTTAGGCAGGATGGGTTACATAGTCTATCAACTGTGCGGAATAGTTGGGCTGGTCTGTTGGCGGCCTTTGCGATCTCCTGTGATAGGTAGGAGGATTTTTTCTTGGTGATCGCATTTTCGTAGCTTTCCAGGTGAGAGACAAGGGTGTGTTTATCTTTTGAATTCTGAGATTTTCGCCACTTCCTTTCTAGTCTGCGCACTTCTTTCTTTAGTCAGGTTTCAGTCAAAGTCCAGATCTAAATCTAATCGACAATCTGTAGCAAGATCTGAAAACTGCTGTTCACAATTGCTGTCCATCTAATCTGACTGAGCTGTTTTGCAAAGAAGAATGGGCAAGTGTAACGATTGTGGAACTATCTCCGTGATCAGCGCACAAAGCGTGCGCCGACGCGGCAGAAATCCTCCACAAGCGTATAAAGGGGGGAACCCAGCTTTGGTGCAAGCACCAGTAGAGGGAAATTCTCACCGGCAGGTGGAGCTGTGGAGCGCAGAGGAGCAAGGTCTCCACGCTGCCACAGACGCCAGATGAGAATTGTCCGAATTGCAACAATGCAGGGCAAGATAGCCCTTAAAGAGAAGAGCACAGAGATAGGCTAAATGTGTGTTCCCCAATCTAGTCGCCACCCAGCGACGGTGAACACACATTCGCAGAAACAAAGTATGAACGCAATCGCGAGAGAGGCGATCGCCTGTGTCGAAGTGACACAAGGCAGATCAGAACAGAACACAAGAGTAGCAAAGGCACAGCAAACGACAATGAGAAATAACGAAAAAAACAAACGCTAACTAAACATGAACACCGCACTCATTCGCAACTGCGAACGCGTTTACAGCGCGATCTCCGCATGTTAAGCACAACAGAGACAAGCACGCCTAACTAACCATCAACCGACAAACACGAAACAGAACGCGAACGCTTGCTTAACGGTTACCTCACCGAGCCTACAGCAAGCGTTCGTATCAGACAAGACAGACAAACGAGAAACAGGAATAAGGTAGAAGGATCCACAGCCACTACCGCTAGAGGCTAGTGCGATCCAGGCAAGACAGAACAGAAGGATCCACAGTGCTAGCACAAGGCTAGTGCGATCCAGGCAAGACAGAACAGAAGAATCCACAGCTCTAGCGCAAGGCTAGTGCGATCCAGGCAAGACAGAACAGAAGGATCCACAGCACTAGCGCAAGGCTAGTGCGATCCAGGCAAGACAGAACAGAAGGATCCACAGCGCTAGCGCAAGAGGCTTGTGCGATGCAGACAAGACAGATCAGATGAGGTAGCTAGTAGCAACCGCTGCTCCAGCTTACACTCCAGAATACAGATCATCCACAGCCACTACCGCTAGGGGCTAGTGCGATCCAGACAAGACAGATCAGAAGGATCCACTGCCACTACCGCTAGAGGCTAGTGCGATCCAAGAAAGACAGATCAGAAGGGGCTACCAGTAGCAACCGCTGCTCCGGTTAGCACCCAGACAAACAGAACGATTTCCTGTTGACCACCGCTGGGACAGGACAATCGCAACAGACAAACAAAACAGATATGCGATCTAACTGCACTAGGAAACTGCCTAGTACAGTTCCAAGAATTACCCTAAGGTAAACTTTAACAGATCAACAATGGCTGACACTCCAGGAGTGTTTCAAACAAACCATGTAGGGGAAATGAGCAGCAATGCATTCTGGGAAAAACATGGCTTATATAGTGCCAGTCATCACAGGAGGCAGGTAGGGGATTTGCATAACGAATGTATGCAAATTCCTCAACAGCAGAACAGACCAGAAACTTGCAAAGGAAAGACAGGTCTCTCTTCCAGAGACCTGTAACCTTCAGACTAGAGGAATGGTCAAACAGCTGCATGCCTGTGCAGCCAGCTGAGCGGATCCTTACAGCAAGGATTTCAGTCTCTAGATGTGCAAAGCTGGTAGAGACATACCCTAAAAGACTGGCAGCTGTAATTGCAGCAAAAGGTGGTTCTACAAAGTATTGACTCAGGGGGCTGAATAATTACGCACACCCCACTTTGCAGTTATTTATTTGTAAAAAAAAATGTTTGGAATCATGTATGATTTTCATTCCACTTCTCACGTGTACACCACTTTGTATTGGTCTTTCACCTGGAATTCCAATAAAATAGATTCATGTTTGTGGCAGTAATGTGACAAAATGTGGAAAACTTCAAGGGGGCCGAATACTTTTGCAAACCACTGTATATATATATATATATAATTGAGTAAGTGCCTCAACATTCAAGCAAGAAGAAGAAGTAGTGCTCTGCCCCCAGGGCCGGGCCAAGCAAGAAGAAGGGGCCGGTCCAAGTAAGAAGAAGAAGCAGCGCCCTGCCCCCAGGGCCGGTTCTACACTTGCCGCCGAGCTGGAGGGGGTAGCGGGCAGAAAGGGGGTATTGGGCAGAGCGGCGGGGAGGGGGGTCGGACCCCCCCTCCCTCACCTGGGTCCCCATCTGCGCACCCCTTCTAGCTTAAGTTCAGCAGCATCCGCCGCTATTAGTAAGAGGCAGTGGGCGGGGATGACTCACCTCTTCCACGTTTCAACGTGCGTTCCACTGTCGACACCTCCTGCAATGCCGTCCACTTACAATACAGTGGGCGACATTGCAGGAAGTGACGACAGTGGAACGCACGTTGGAACGCAGAAGAGGTGAGTCATCCCCGCCCGCTGCCTCTTACTAATAGCGGCGGCTGCTGCTGAACTTAAGCTAGAGGGGGAGCGCAGCTGGGGGACCCAGGTGAGGGAGGGGGGTCCGACCCCCCTCCCCACTGCTCTGCCCAATACCCCCTTCCTGCCCGCTACCCCCTCCTGCTCGGCGACAAGTGTAGGACCGACATTCATAATTATGCGGCGTATGCTACGCCGCAGGTCGGCTAGTATGTGATATTTATTCATATGTTTTTTCTTTAAGATTTTATTGCACAGGTGTTGTCTTGCATCACACTAGGTTGTGTATACTGAACCCGGGTTCTCCCCCTGTTGGGCTCAATACTGAGCCCACTGTGGGGTGTTATGTCTGACAGCAGCATTGTGTCATTATACAATATATTGCATTTAGGGCCGGTGCACACCAAAAACTGCTAGCAGATCCGCAAAATGCTAGCAGATTTTGAAACGCTTTTTTTAATTTTTCTATGGCGTTTTGCGGATTGCTGCTGCGGTTTTCAGTATAGTAGATTTAATATATTGTTACAGTAAAGCTGTTACTGAACAGCTTCTGTAACAAAAACGCCGGCAAAACCGCTCTGAACAGGCGTTTTTCAGAGCGGTTTGCGTTTTTCCTATACTTAACATTGAGGCAGAAACGCATCCGAAATCCAAGAAATGCCTCACCCAGGCATTTTTCGTTTCTGCAAAATGTCTCCCGCTCTGGTGTGCACCACCCCATTGAGATACATTGACCAAGCGGATCCGCAGCCGCAAGCGGCTGCAGAAACGCTGAAAAAGCCGCTCGGTGTGCACCAGCCCTTAGAGTGTTTTTTTTCATATGCAGCAGGGATCATGTTGGAACATTTATTTGTTTTTTAAATTGTTTTATTTTCATTGAATCATCAATATTGTGACTATTATATCTAGTGTTGAATAAAGAATTTTGTTAGATTTTTCCAAAATTTGCTGTGGAAGGTGCTATTCTTTAAGGGCTTTCTTTCTCTACCATAAAATTGCTCTTGTTTTGAGCTCTAGCACACATGGTTATTTGGTTGAGGTGTTGCAGACACTCCCCAGAAACTAACTGCTGTGAGATCTCAGGGTGTCCCTGATGAGTCACAAACCAGTGGCAAAATCGATCGGGCGGAGGTGGACGTACCAGGAAATGGAGAACGAACCCCCGGAGCGGCGTCACGAGCGGAGGACAAGTAATAGCTGGTGGTGGGAACCAGTACATCATCACGCCCATCTTGGCCAAGCTTACTTGTTTGACGTCTTCTTCGTCCGTCCCTGGTGCTTTCCACGATGCGTTCCACGCGGCAGTCACGTGACTACAAACACTTCCACCTTCCGGGTTGAAGGAGGAAGTGTTTGTAGTCACGTGGTGCGCGTGGACCGCATCTTGTGAGGCGCCGAGGGACGGACGAAGAAGACGTCAGACAGGTAAGCTTGATCTCCCGCCCACCTCGCACAGGTTTACTGGGAGAAATCCATATAGCAACTATCGGGATTTAACCCGGATTCGTATTTGAGCATCCCTAGTAACAGTATCACGCTATGTGAGGTTTTTCCTGAGGTCTTGCAAATGAGAAAAAATTGGTATCTGGCAGTGGTGACACCAGGATCCTGAAGTTCCTAGGCTTCCTGGACTTGGTTGGCCAGTCTAACAGTAGCCAATACGTCTAGTGAGTCTGTTTAATATTGGGTGTCCATGGTGGAGGCTGCTGCTGGAAAGTATTGCAAGACACAGTGTTTTTGAAGATTTAATCAATGGAAATTGAAAGATGTGCGCTGAACAATAATGTATTGACTTTTGAAAGGCTTACCTAAGTCTGGTGATAGTGCACTCGCTGGGACTTTGATGTTTGCATATGTATGCTGGCTATAGCGCTTTGAGATACAATTTTACGCCCCTTTTTTGGCGTGGCGCGCAGGTCCCGCCTTGAGGGGCGCATTCATAGTCTTTGTCCCCGGGCGCTGAAAGCCCTAGCTAAGCCTCCATGAATATGGATCGGGGAGCAATGGTGAACAGTGATCATTAACCAATCCATCTTCACCACCATGGTAACAAAGGCATGAACGGTCGTTTAATGAAGATAAAATGATCACAGCCGGCAATGGGGATCTGAGCGATCAGTCGCTCAGTGATCCGTCATAATGGTCACAAACGCCGCAAGTCACTTAACATTGTTTCACTAATTTTCGTTTAAATTACATTTTTCAATATCACAAAAACAATCATTCTTTGTGAAAAAGTCGCCCGGCGCAAAAAAAGTTGCCGCAAACATCGCATCATGGGTATGGATCTTCAGGCACACTGATTGTCAGGGACCTCATGATCCCCTGCACCAATCATTGCCTTGGGAGGACATGAACAACTTTTTTTTGTACTATTTTTTATTTTTACCGTTTTAAACATTTTTTTTTTTTTTTTACTACTTTTTTTTTTCTTATCAATGAACACACTAGCAGTAACAGTGTTCATTGAAGGCTGGGTGGACACTGATTGGCCAAGGGAAAACATGATCCCTTGGACCAATCACTGCAGCCACAAGTGTCAAAGGATCACATGATCTCTTTGCCCAATCAGTGGTGCAGGTCTGGGGTCACGTCCGCGTGCACATGCATTTACAAGAAGTAATAATAATCCGATAATAATAATATAATCCGAACATTTGTATAGCGCTTTTCTCCTGTCAGACTCAAAGCGCTCAAGAGCTGCAGCCACTGGGACGCGCTCAAGAGGCCACCCTGCAGTGTTAGGGAGTCTTGCCTTGAACTCCTTACTGAATTTTGAGTACTTGACCTAGCCAGGATTTGAACCCTGGTCTCCCATGTCAAAGGCAGAGCCATTAACCAGTACTCTATTCAGCCAAATACTTCCTGTATGGTGGCGCTTTTCAATGATCGCTGTTAAACTTGTAACAGTGTTCATTGCGGCTTCAGAGGGCACCGGTTGGGTAGAGGGGCCACATGGTCCCTTGCTCTGATCGGTAGTGCGGCAGACTTGCATGTGCATGTATGCATGCACGCTCTATCATTTACAGTGGCGGTTTTAGTGCTGGACATAGCTCCTAAAGCGGCTATATCTAAAGACTTTCTAAACGTAGGAGCTACGTCCAGGTGACTTAAGAGGGTCAAGATGCTTTGCTGGGCTTACCATACTAGGGTGTACTATACTATAGTGTAGCAAGTGCTGGCGGCATGGAGCGACATGTGCGGGCGTTGTTAGTCAGATCTTCAATCAAGTCTCAAGAGAATATTTACATTGAATTATTTCAATATTGGAGTGGGAACATTGACTAAATTTAAGTATTTATAGTTCATTAAGAATATTAACAAAATTACATAAAAGTTTAAAAAAATATGTAGCAAATGAACAGATTGATATAGTAAAATATCAGGCCTCGTTCACAGTGGGACGTTAAGGTGCGATGTTATAGGAACAATATAACGTCGCGAGACGCAAGGCAACATTATGATTATGCACTGTTCACAGTGCTTTAAAGGGGAACTGAAGTAAGAGGTATACGGAGGTTGCCATATTTATTTCCTTTAAATCAATACCAGTTGCCTGGCAGCCCTGCTGATCCTCTGCCTCTAATACTATTAGCCATAGCCCCTGAACAAGCATGCAGTTCAGGTGTTTCAGACTTTATGCTGGTTTCATACCAGGACGTTGCGTTAGAGGGGGCGTTAAGGTCGCATAACGTGCCCCTAACGCAACGCCCGGTGGTGTTGGAGCAGGACGCTACCAAGAGCCGCGTTACAAGCAGCTCTTGGTGCGCCTGCTCTTGCAGAGTCACTGCGGAGACCACGTGAGCGGAGCTCTCCGCATCACGTGGTCCCGCCGGCCAATCGCCGCACAGAGCGGCCGCTCCAGGAAGTAAACACTGCACGTCACAACGTGCAGTGAATATTAATTAGCCATGTGCCTGGCCGCTCTCCGCTCCTCCCAACATTACTGAGCATGTGCCAGCAGTCTAACGCGGCTCAGCCGCGTATAAAGTACTGCATGCAGGGGCGTAGGGCCTGTGGTCGCAACGGTCGCCTCGGCGACCGGGCCCGGCTCCTGAAGAGGCGGGGGAGGGGCCCGGGGGGCCCATGTCCGTTTGGACTCTCTCGGAGATCCGTGCGTGGCTGCGTGCGTTATTGGGAGGGGGGAGCTGCAGCCGTGGGGAGGGCAGCCCGACCTCTCCCTCCCTTCCTCTCCCCGGGCCCCCCCCCCCCCCCCTCAGATGCAGAGTGCGCGGCGCACGGAAGCGCTGTAGGCTGAACTCACCTGCCTGCGTTCCAAGCGCCGCTGGTCTCCTCCCGCTCTGTATAGATGTTGTTACACACTGCTTCCGGCTAAACAGGAAGCAGTGTGTAACAACATCTGTACAGAGCGGGAGGAGACCAGAGGCGCAGGGACGGGAGGTGAGTTCTGCCTACAGCGCTTCCGTGCGCCGCGCACTCTGCATCTGAGGGGGAGAGGAAGGGAGGGAGAGGTGGGGGTGGAGGGGCAGCTAGCTACCTAACTTATCCTGGGGGGCCAGCTACCTACCTAACCTATCCTTGGGGGCCAGCTACCTACCTAACCTATCCTGGGGGGCCAGCTACCTAACCTATCCTGGGGGGCCAGCTACCTACCTAACCTATCCTGGGGGGCCAGCTACCTACCTAACCTACCCTGGGGGGCCAGCTACCTACCTAACCTATCCTTGGGGGCCAGCTACCTACCTAACCTATCCTGGGGGGCCAGCTACCTACCTAACCTATCCTGGGGGGCCAGCTACCTACCTAACCTATCCTGGGGGGCCAGCTACCTACCTAACCTATCCTGGGGGGCAGCTACCTACTCTAACCTACCCTGGGGGGCCAGCTACCTACCTAACCTATCCTGGGGGGCAGCTAGCTACCTAACCTATCCTGGGGGGCCAGCTACCTACCTAACCTACCCTGGGGGGCCAGCTACCTACCTAACCTATCCTGGGGGGCCAGCTACCTACCTAACCTATCCTGGGGGGCCAGCTACCTACCTAACCTACCCTGGGGGGCCAGCTACCTACCTAACCTATCCTGGGGGGCAGCTACCTACTCTAACCTATCCTGGGGGGCAGCTACCTAACCTAACCTATCCTGGGGGGCCAGCTACCTACCTAACCTATCCTGGGGGGCCAGCTACCTACCTAACCTATCCTGGGGGGCAGCTAGCTACTTAACCTATCCTGGGGGGCCAGCTACCTACCTAACCTACCCTGGGGGGCCAGCTACCTACCTAACCTATCCTGGGGGGCCAGCTACCTACCTAACCTATCCTGGGGGGCCAGCTACCTACCTAACCTACCCTGGGGGGCCAGCTACCTACCTAACCTATCCTGGGGGGCAGCTACCTACTCTAACCTATCCTGGGGGGCAGCTACCTAACCTAACCTATCCTGGGGGGCACCTACCTCATCTAACCTATCCTGGGGGGCCAGCTACCTACCTAACCTACCCTGGGGGGCCAGCTACCTACCTAACCTATCCTGGGGGGCCAGCTACCTACCTAACCTATCCTGGGGGGCAGCTACCTACTCTAACCTATCCTGGGGGGCAGCTACCTAACCTAACCTATCCTGGGGGGCACCTACCTCATCTAACCTATACTGGGGGGCAGCTACCTAATCTAACCTATACTGGGGGGCACCTACCTATCTAACCTGGGGGCACTTAATTGTCTAACCTGTATTCGGGGCACCTAGCTAGCCTATACAGGTGGCAACTATACTGGCTACCTATATTGGAGGCACCTACCTAACTAACCTATACTGGGGGCACCTACCTATCTAACCTATGCTGGGGGCAACTATTCTGGCTACCTATATTAGAGGCACCCACCTAGCTAACCTGTACTGGCGGCGCCTGCCTATCTAACCTATACTGGGGGCAACTATACTGGCTACCTATGCTGGAGGCACCTACCTGGCTAACCTATACTGGGGGCAACTATACTGGCGTACCTATGCCTGGCTACCTATACTGGGGGGACCTATAGCTGGCTATAGGGATTCGGATATGTGTGTGCGTCGGGTGTTGCCGGGGGAGGGGGGGCTGTTGTTGCCGTGGGGGGGGGCCACATCCAGATTCCGCATCGGGGCCCAGAGGTTTGTAGCTACGCCACTGACTGCATGCAGTACGTTGGCTTGTGGCGCAGCGTTACAATGTAACGCAACGTGGGCACTGTGAACAGCCCATTGATTTTTCATTACTGTGCGGTGGGATGCATTACAGGCTGCTCTAACGTGCGCCTGTAACGTCCCACTGTGAAACCAGCCTTAAAGTCAGATCTGACAAGACTAGCTGCATGCTTGTTTCTGCTGTTATTCAGATACTACTGCAGAGAAATAGACCAGCAGGGCTGCCAGGCAACTGGTATTGATTAAAAGGAAATAAATATGGCAGCCTCCGTCTACCTCTTACTTCAGTTCCCCTTTAACGTGTCAAGTTATCAAGACGCACGGCATGCAGTGCGTTGGACATAACTGATGAGTTGACAGAAATAATGGTAATCTATGACAATGCAAAAGTTGATGAATTACAATCATTACAATTCCTCACGTTATGAAGTTGGCACATTCCAGTGATGAGCGAAAATGCAAAAATTCTTTTTGCAGAATTTTCGCCTAATTTTGTTTCGACAGGCGAATTTTCGTTCGAATATTTTCGCGTTAATTTCTGCATAATGCCCGTTATTTTCGCATTAAATCCGTAGTTCATCGCATACATATTTCCACGTAGTTGTAGTACCACTATGCAAAGCTTCGCCACGCATGTATAAGCGGATTATTGCTGACATTTTTCCGCATAAGGGCATAAGCATCTGCATGCAGCGAAGTTTCTTGCGGATTATTGCGGACATCTTTACGCATTTGGACATAAGCGTCCGCATTCAGCGAAGATTATTGCAGACATTTTTCCGCATAAGGGCATAAGCGTCCGCATACAGTGAAGTTCCTTGCGGATTATTGCAGACATTTTTCCGCATAAGGGCATAAGCGTCCGCATAAAGCGAAGTTTCTTCAATTTTCGATGCTGGTCGAAAACATGAATATTTCCAAAGATTTTCGCGAAAATTTGCCGAAATCGAAAATAGGATTTTCGATGCGAAAATGACTTGGGCAAAAATTTGCAAGCAACACTGGCACATTCAATGTAATGTGTCCACATCATGTTTGAATAAATCTATTACATCACGCCCTCAAACGTAGCTTAACGCAGACACTTCTATGGAATAATCATGTCCATTAGAAGTTTTAAGTCCAAGAAAGTCTTTTGTTAGTAGACCAAAATAAAGGTAAGTTGGCAGGGCAATTTCTAGGCTAAATTGCACCCAGAGCGTGGGTGTAAAAATTGCTCCTCCCCTGTGAACTCGCAAACTTTATTAGCAATGCGGTATTTACCCCCCCCCCAGTATAGGTAGTCAGGCATAGGTGGCTCCAGTATAGGTTACCATGCATAGGTGGCTCCAGTAGAGGTAGCATGCATAGGTGTCCCCAGTATAGGTTAGCCAGGCATTGGTGGCTTCAGTATAGGTAGCCAGGCATAGGTGCCCCGGTATAGGCTAGCAAGGTCTAAATGCCCCCAGTATAGGTTAGCTAGGCATAGGTGCCCCAATATAGGTTAGGCAGGCATAGGTGCCCCCAGTATAAGTTAGCCAGGCATAGGTGCCCCCAGTATAGATTAGCCAGGCATAGGTGCCCCCAGTATAAGTTAGCCAGGCACAGGTGTCCCCAGTATAGGTTGACAGGCATAGGTGGCCAGGCATTGGTGTCTCCAGTATAGATTAGCCAGGCATAGGTGGCTTTAGTATAGGTAGCCAGAAATAGGTGCCCCCAGTATAGGCTAGCAAGGTTTAAGTGCCCCCAGTATAGATTAGCTAGGCATAGGAGCCCCCAATATAGGTTAGGCAGGCATAGATGCCCCCAGTATAGGTTAGCAAGGTAAAAGTGACCCCAGTATAGATTAGCTAGGCATAAGTGCCCACGGTATAGGTGATAGAGGGGGGAACCACTGCCACATTGGGACTCAGACGAGGGGAGGGGGCCCGACTTCTCCCTCTATGCTCCCCCTCCACTGCAGAGTAAACACAGCGGAAGACTGGTAGGTACTGCTCACCTGCCTCCCTTCTCCAAGCGCCGATCACTTGTCGCTGGTCTCTTTTGTCTGCAGCACCTATACTCTCATTACTTCCTGCTAACCACACTGGGTTACACTGGTGCAACTAAGCCTTGCTGGACCCTCACCTGTCTGTTCCGTGGCTGAGCTTAGTTGCTTATTCCGCCTGCCTAGCTGTTTGTCACAGCTCCTCTGCTGTTCCGGCTTCTGAGACCAGATTTCCTACTCTCCTGCTCAATTTTCCGCAGCTGTTATATAACTCCACCTGCTGCTATGTAGATATGTACCTGTGTAAACCAGGCGATACTACTGAGGCTGATTAGGAGAAGATCAAAAAGCCCCAGTGAACATTCTCCAAGTGAGGCCTGCCTTGGATCAAGTTAGTTGAAAGCGGGTAGCAGACTCCAGGGCATAATGAAACATGGTTTGATCTGCATGGGAGGCTAGAGGCCATGTAATTAAATGGGGGGGGGGGGGAGGAGTGAGTAAGTGTATGTATGTTGCAGGAGTGACTGCGTCTGCCTGGGCAAGAATACAGATACATTAATTCTGCACCAGTGGGGGCTGATTCTGCACCTGGGCAGGGTTCTACAGAAGGGGGGTAGTAGATTAGAGGCCATATAATCCTGCATTCTGGATCGGTGGGAGAGAAGGCTTACACAGACTTCCTTTTCTGCACTGAGCGAGGGGGGAAAGGCTTCCTAATTCTGCACCCCGTGGGCAGAGCACAGAGTCTACCTTTTCTGTAGTGGGGGGTTCTGGAGATTACCCAATTCTTCACCCTCTTCTGTACTTGGTGGGGTGGAGGAGAGGGTTTACATGCCACCTTGTTGTTGTCTTGCTGTCTTTGGATAGCGGGCAGGGCCGGTTTAAGCAACAATGGGGCCCCAGGGCAAAATTAACCTGGGGGGGGCCCCCCCAACATATACCCCGGAACAAAAATTGCAGCTGGTATAGTCAGGGTGTGAAGTCCCAATCGGTCAGAGCTCCACATTCTGGCTATCCCAGACTGCATGGGGGACAAGGGTTTAAAAAGTTTCAGGAGGGGGGACCCCACATAATTTTTTTTTAAAAAAAAAGTTCCCACACTCTAAACATAAAAAAAATTGGGAAAATAGGAAAAAATGCCAGGGATCTTCATACAGCCATATTGCGGCTGTATAGCGATCCCTGGCCAAAGCGCTGCGGCTGCGTATAGACCCCCTGGAAACCCTGTCAGGAAATTTATTGCGCTTTCGTTTGATGCATGTAAAATTACACTACCGTTGGGTTTGCTACTAAAAGTTATATTTACCGCATTTAAAACTATACTTTTTTCCTTCTAAACTTTAAAATCGATTTTCTCAAAAACTATAAGGTCTTTTTGAAAAATTGTTGTTTCCTCTTATTCCTAATGATCTCCTTAACATATCCTGCAATTTAGGGTTTCTAGTATTTAAGGTGGATTTGCTATTAACCATTAAAGAGACTCCGTAACAAAAATTGCATCCTGTTTTTTATCATCCTACAAGTTCCAAAAGCTATTCTAATGTGTTCTGGCTTACTGCAGCACGTTCTACTATCACCATCTCTGTAATAAATCAACTTATCTCTCTCTTGTCAGACTTGTCAGGCCTGTGTCTGGAAGGCTGCCAAGTTCTTTAGTGTTGTGGTTCTGTGATGCATCTCCCCCCTCCAGGCCCCTCTCTGCACACTGCCTGTGTATTATTTAGGATTAGGGCAGCTTCTCTCTTCTCTCTTATCTTTTACAAGCTGGATAAATCCTCCTCTGAGCTTGCTGGGTTTTCACATACTGAGGAATTACATACAGTCAGAGCTGTCTGCACTCTGCAGGAAGAAACAGCCTGACACTTCAGTGGAAGATAGCTGCAGGGGGAAAGAAACTCACAAATGATCTCTTGAGATTCAAAAGGAAAGGTGTATACAGCCTGCTTGTGTATGAATGTATTTTCTATGTGTGGACATACTGTACATCGATCTACTTCCTGTTTTGGTGGCCATTTTGTTTGTTTATAAACAAACTTTTTAAAACTGTTTTTAACCACTTTTAATGCGGCGAGGAGCGGCGAAATTGTGACAGAGGGTAATAGGAGATGTCCCCTAACGCACTGGTATGTTTACTTTTGTGCGATTTTAACAATACAGATTCTCTTTAAAGTCGGCAGGTTTTTATATGTGTTTTTTTTCCTTTGAAACTTTAAAATCGATTTTCTCAAAAACTATAAGGCCGATTTGAATTTTTTTTTTACTCTTGTAGCCACTGGGGGCCCCTACAAGCTCTGGGGCCCTGGGGCAGCTGCCTCCTTTGCCCTAATGGTAGCGCCGGCCCTGAAAGCGGGGGTGTTACAACGGAGACAGGAGGTGTATAAATAACACCTATTGTTATTCGGGGCAAAAAAGCTAGCTAACACAATTATTCAAGAGAGAAGGAACAAAGGATACTTATTTCTGCTATATTTTCTGCACTGGGGTGGGTTTTAGAGCAGTGATGTCCCTACCAGGGGTGCTCGGATGTGCCTCATCCACGAATTCGGCAATCCGCGTGGTTGCAAAAAAAAAATCCGCATTCGGCCCCGCCGCATGCGGATTTTCGTCCGCGTCCACGCAACCACGCGGATTTTCTGCCGTGAATGGCGTAATCACGCGTGGATTCCCGCCCGGAGGCGGAATTTCTTTTAACGTTAATAACAAAGCCCCCATACATGCTACAATCCCCCAAATTGCATGGATTATCGAGGTGATAAGGGGCAACATAACTTCAACATAAAAAATTCCAAATTTTTTTTTTTAATGGCTTTTAAAGACAAATCACCACTGTAAATGGGGCTATTAATTGGTAATACATGGTTTTAAAAAGGGATATATGCGTTAAGCAATCAAAGAGGTGAAGGCGAGTTCCAATGGCACTTGGCGGCGAAGGTACCGCTGGAGGAGGATGAGTGGCTGACGCCAAGAAGGCCCCAGAGAGGTTTTTGTAATTTTTTTTTTTTTGCAGCAATTAGCAATGACATCGCAGCAGAGTTGTCAGTGGACACGGGCAGTGTGAACGCAGAGTGCAGTGGTGGTAGCGACTGAGTCAGGAGAAGGACTATGCGGGCGGTCAGTTCAGCAGCACAGAAGGACCACGGCAACATACTGGTAGTAGTAGTAGCAGCACAGCGTCATAGTGCTGGCCAAAAAATTAAATGCACCCGGTGACCCGGGCAGTGTGAACGCAGACAGAGTACATTGGTGGAAGCGATTGAGTCAGGAGGAGGAGGACAATGCGGGCGGTCAGTTCAGCAGCACAGAAGGACCATGGCAACATACTGGTGGTAGTAGTAGCAGCACAGCGTCATAGTGCTGGCCAAAAAATTAAATGCACCCAGTGACCCGGGCAGTGTGAACGCAGAGTGCAGCAGCGGGAAGCGACTGAGTCAGGAGGAGGAGGACAATGCGGGCGGTCAGTTCAGCAGCAGCAGCACAGAAGGACCATGCCAACATACTGGTGGTAGTAGTAGTAGCACAGTGTCATAGTGCTGGCCAAAAAATTAAATGCACCCGGTGACCCGGGCAGTGATAACGCAGACAGAGTGCATTGGTGGTACCGTGGTAGCGACTGAGTCAGGAGGAGGAGGAGGACAAAGCGGGCGTTCAGTTCAGCAGCAGCAGCAGCACAGAAGGAACATGGCAACATACTGGTGGTAGTAGTAGCAGCACAGCGTCATAGTGCTGGCCAAAAAATTAAATGCACCCAGTGACCCGGGCAGTGTGAACGCAGAGTGCAGCAGCGGGAAGCGACTGAGTCAGGAGGAGGAGGACAATGCGGGCGGTCAGTTCAGCAGCAGCAGCACAGAAGGACCATGCCAACATACTGGTGGTAGTAGTAGTAGCACAGTGTCATAGTGCTGGCCAAAAAATTAAATGCACCCGGTGACCCGGGCAGTGATAACGCAGACAGAGTGCATTGGTGGTACCGTGGTAGCGACTGAGTCAGGAGGAGGAGGAGGACAAAGCGGGCGTTCAGTTCAGCAGCAGCAGCAGCAGCAGCAGCAGCACAGAAGGACCATGGCAACATACTGGTGGTAGTTGCCTAGGCCGAGGTGACTCGTCATCCTGCTCTGACCATTCTTTCCCGGACTCAGCTGGCTGCGCATAATTAGGGTCCACAACGTCGTCATCATCAGCAGCATCATCATAATCCAGCTCTTCCTCTGACTCCCCCGCCTCCTCTTCTGTCCCTACATCCCCAGACACAGACCCCTCTTCTTCATCACCAGAACTCAACAACGCTTGTGATTGTGGCCCGATCTCAATCTCTGCCACATCAGTCCCCAGTAAGTCCTGAGCTTCTTGCATCAGCAGGTTCCCAGATGCCGGACTGAGGGACAGAACGCTGTCATCCTGGGAGGGCTGCTGACCAGTGGGTGCTGGGGTGGATGTCACAACAAGCGTGGGACGTTGGCTGCTGCTGCTGCTGCTGCTTGGAGTGGTGCTCACAGTAGAGGTCTGGGAGGAAGTCATGATGTCCATGAGTACGTCAGGTTGCATTTGCTCAACCACCACACGGGGACCAGAAACTTTAAAATATTTGGACAATGGCGTCCGCTGACTCGGCCCAGGCTTTGCTGCCCCCCTTTCTGCTGCATCACGACCACGTACAGCTGGGCGTCCTCTCCCTGGACGTGGAGCAGTCCCAGAAGTGGCTGAGGCAATTGACCTCCCTTTCCTCTCACCCCGCGACAGACATGTTGCTAGTAATGAATCACTGGATGCAGTGGGCACAGTACAAGGTCACTGAAGGATGCACCAGGCACAGTACAACGGCACTGAAGGATGCAGTGGGCACAGTACAAGGTCACTGAAGGATGCAGTGGGCACAGCAGTGGGCACTGGATATACAACTAGGTCACTGAAGGATGCAGTGGGCACAGTACAAGGTCACTGAAGGATGCAGTGGGCACAGCAGTGGGCACTGGATATACAACTAGGTCACTGAAGGATGCAGTGGGCACAGTACAAGGTCACTGAAGGATGCAGTGGGTACAGCAGTGGGCACTGGATATACAACTAGGTCACTGAAGGATGCAGTGGGCACAGTACAAGGTCACTGAAGGATGCAGTGGGCACAGCAGTGGGCACTGGATATACAACTAGGTCACTGAAGGATGCAGTGGGCACAGTACAAGGTCACTGAAGGATGCAGTGGGCACAGCAGTGGGCACTGGATATACAACTAGGTCACTGAAGGATGCAGTGGGCACAGTACAAGGTCACTGAAGGATGCAGTGGGCACAGCAGTGGGCACTGGATATACAACTAGGTCACTGAAGGATGCAGTGGGCACACAAGGATGTCACACTGTGTAATGAGATGCTTATATGCCAGCGAGCGAGCAGTGGGCACTGGGCACGGCACAAGGTCACTGACAGAATGAATGAACAGCGCTGGCAGAGAGTGGCGGCGCCGGCGGTGTGACTGGCTGCCTGCAAATAGTACAAGTGTATAACTGTCACTGGAATATACAAGTGAACACTGCAGCTGCACTAACCTGCCTGCCTGCACTACACACACTCCCACTACACTGACTACACTGCAGCACTGAACCTGCCTGCACTACACAGTTAAATAATCACTAGACTCCCACACTCCCACTACACTACACGGACTACAACTAACTACAGCAATCACTCACTGACTAGCTAACTGTGTGCAGTATAAGAGCAGTGTTAGCAAAAAAAACGCTTTGTTTTTAACACAATAAATGCACTTGCTCAAACAACAATGGCCTGGAGATAATCCTCTCAGCACCACAGTCTAGCAAGGACAGAGCTTTTCCATCATGGCCGCCGCTTTATATTCAGGAGGGGAGGGCATAGCTCCCCTCCTGTGATTGGTTGGTAGGGCCTGGCTGGGGCCCTCTGATTGGCCTGCAATGTGTCACTTCCGCATAGTTTGACGCATTTCCACTAACCACGACTTCAGCGCAGGGTTTCACGAGCGTGAATGCGGATTTCTGTCCGCATTCACGCAAAGCCGAAGCAGATTTTCGTGGTTGAAAATCTATTCACGGCTTAGCGTGTCCGAGGCGGAATGCGTCAAAATGGTCGTGAATCCACGCGTAAGCGTGATCACGACCTGGCGGTGAGCACCACTGGTCCCTACCGCTGGGCGGTCGGTCGGAGACTGGCCTGAGTGTTTAGCCATGACTAGGTTGCTGCTGTGGCACTCAGGAGCTCTATTCCTCCAGACAACACTTTTTTACATTTATCAGATCTCCTCTACCCCCTCCTCCTCACCATATTTCCCCATATATGGTGGTCTTAAGATTCCTCGTCCCCACCATTGCCTATACTCTCAAGTCCCGGCAATCTGGCTACCTGCTATGCTGCATTGCTGCTGGGCTCTGGCACTATTTGAGTCAGGTGACCTGGTGCAGATGAATACTATCTATGGCAAGTGACCGGCCAGTCAAATAGGCTGCTTTGGCTGGTCACCTCCTCCCTCTTTCCCGGTGCTGGGTCCTGCCACTACCGCACCAGGCAAGCAGCCATAAGGGACACAGCTGTGGGAAGCAAAGAGAATAGTATTCTATTTGAAGTCTCCCTCCACGGTCTGAAGAGCGTGCCGCAGTAAGATAGACTGAGGAGCAAGAGACAACAACTCTCCTCCTTATTCCACATCTGGCCGGACAATAATTTGTTTAAGGAGCAAGAGTGTGTCTTCCTCCTCTGTCTCCTGATGCATGCTCCCCCATTTGCCCGAACAGCCCACAGCATCATTGGATGTTTGCCATTGCAGCTAGAGATGGCTCGAACCTCAGATTTTGGGTTTGCAAACCGCGAACGCGAACTTCGGCGAACTCGGCAAACTGCAATAGACTTCAATGGGCAAGCGAACTTGAAAAACTACAAACACTGTTTCTGGTCACAAAAGTGATGGAAAAGATGTTTCAATGAGTCTAACACCTGGAGGGGGACATGGCAGGGTGGGATACACGCTAAAAGTCCCGGGGAAAATTACAGATTTGACGCACAGCAGGGTTATAATCCCTAAAGGGCAGAAATCACATTACATTCCTAAATTGAAGGCCTAAAGTGCTTGAAAACATCTTGCGTGTGTATACATGGATCAGGTAGTGTAATTACAGTACTGCTTCACACTAACAGACCAAACTCACTGTACTCAATGCACCGCCGCAAACAGCCACAAAGGCCTGATCTGCTGCATGCTTGTTCAGGGTCTATGGCTAAAGGTATATCAGCAGGCTAGCCAGGAAACTGGTATTGTTTAAAAGGTAAGAAATACAGCAGCTTCCATATCCCTCTCGTTACAGTTGTCCTTTAAGGCTAATTTAAAAGATTAATATTAGACCTAATTCAATTAAAATCCTCAAACTTAAAATAATTACTCATTTGTGATACAACCCATGTGTGATTTTGGAGGTGACCTTTCTCATATGGGCCCAAATCTAATTAACTTTTCTGCTGAGTTTTCTCTCTGGAGATAATATTTAATCTTATCTTAAAAAACAAAAAAACAAAAAAAAAAACACATAGCAGTTGAAAAAGTACTAAAAAATAGGTAGAACAGTAATAACAATCGTATTTTGAGTGTTTTCTTACATGGTGAGAGCTTTAAAGGATAAATCCAAGCACTTTAAAAGGAAAAAAAATCCAGTTACCTGGGGCTTCCTCCAGCCCCTGCCAGCCGTTCTCGGCCCTCGCTGTAGCTCCGCTCACTGCCGATAGCCCGGGGTCACCTCCGGCACAGGGTATCCACGGTGCCTGCGCGGGCAGCTCTCAGAGTCGCACTGACATCATCCCGACTGAACTGCTGCACCTGCGCTGTATAGTCCGGATGATGTTAGCGCGACCAGTGAGCCGCACGCTGGAGCGCAGAAGAAGCTGACCGGACGAGGTTGGAATCTCCACCGGAGGTGACCGGGAGCCACCGGAGCTGCGGCGAGGGCACAGGATGGATACAGGGGGCTGGAGGAAGCTCCAGTTAATAGGATTTTTTATTTTTAAATTGCTCGGACCTTCTCTTTAAAGATATTTTATTGGTAAGGGTTGAAAATATTTCCTAGGAGAAAACTCAGGAGAAAAATTATTAATCAGTTAACATTTACTATACAGTATAACTACACCCCGAAGACTTTATCTTAGTTCCAGGGGCATAAATATATACGTATCTCCACCACGACTGCCGCTGTGCGTGCTCCTGCACTCATTCGCATCATCGGCCGTTAGTAGGGAGATTAGTGAATGGGAACGTAGTCCCCATGTCAATGATCGTCGGCATCAATGAGATGCCTGCCATCATTGTAATTAAGGAAGTAACACGTCCATGCATTACTTCCTGTTCCCTTACTAATAGTACTCTAACAGGAAATAATGCACTAGGACATCTTGTGGCCAAATAGTAAAATGAAACCTACATACATTTATTTTAATAAAAAGACTCATGCAAGCATTTAAACTTAACCCCTTACCTCCCATACTCTCCCATAATTGCCCAAAGAACATTAAAACTGAACTGAACTTTTTTAATATGTAGAGTAGCAATAAAAAATACGTGTACCCTTTGGAATTATATGGATTTCTGCACTAATTAGTCATAAAATGTGATCTGATCTTCATCTAAGTCACAACAATAGACAATCACAGTCTGCTTAAACTAATACCACACAAATAATTAAACGTTTCCATGTTTTTATTGACATGGACATAAAACATGGAGATCAGGGAGATGCATACAAAGAGTCCATACAAAGTCCAGGAGCACCAAAAACGGCCCAAAAAGTTCAAGCGTACCCAGGTCCTCACCCCTGTACCAAGGGATCTTGAACGGTGCAATATCAAAAGGACCGGCACCACTCTGTAATAGATAGCTCAGTTACTTTAATATAGCATAAATTCAAATAGTGATGACAACGAAAGCCTCAACCTCAACCTGATGGAGATGCAAATTACACACATTAGACATCCCAAGAATATTGCTGAACTGAAACATTTCTGTAAAGAGGAATGGTCAAAAATTACTCCTGACCGTAGTGCAAGTCTGATCTGCAACTACAGGAAACGTTTGGTTGATGTTATTGCTACTAAAGGAGGTTCAACCAGTTATTAAATCCAAGGGTTCACATACCTTTTCCCCCTGCACTGTGAATGTTTACATGGTTGTGTTCAATAAAAACATGGAAACATTTAATTATTTGTGTGGTATTAGTTTAAGCAGACTGTGATTGTCTATTGTTGTTACTTAGATGAAGATCAGATTTTATGACCAACTAGACCTAAGGCCCGTTAACATAATGGGCGCTAGGTCTCCCTCACAACCCCCTTCCCCTCCCGCCCCTGTCACCATCGCCGCCGTATGTCAGCGCGCATGAGCGTGCATAGCCCGCGCGCATGGCCCACCCATGCAGTGTGTGCACACACGCCCGTGCACATGCCCACCCCCTGGCCCCATCCTCCTCCTGTCCCAATAGGCACCTGGGTGCCGCACATCCGCGGTTCGGCAAAAGCATGGAAACAGGGACACAGGAGGAGGACGAAGGGACACAGGGATTTTATTAGGTAGGATTTGTGCAGTAATCCATATAATTCCGAAGGGTTCACAAACTTTTTCTTGCTACTGTAAGTCAAGAGGGTATATTACATTTATTTTTGCCCTATATGGACTTGTAATTGGTGACAAATGCAAAACTGAAAAAATGCACCTTTATTTCCAAATAAAATATTGGCACCATGCATTGTACTAGGCAAATATTTTAAACGTTGTAATAACCAGGACGAATAAAATTAGTGGGTTTTATTTACAGTAGAATGTTTTATTTTAAAACTACAATGGCTGAAAATGAGAAATAATAATGTTTTACATTTTTTTCTTATTATTCCCATTAAAACAAATTTTTAAAAAAATAATTCTTAGCAAAATGTACCACCCAAAGAAAGCCTAATTGGTGGTGAAAAAAAAAGATATAGATCATTTTGTTGTGATAAGTAGTGATAAAGTTATTGGCGAATGAAAGGGAAGAGCACTGAAAGGTGAAAATTGCTCTGGTGCATAAGGGGAAAAACTCCTCAGTGGTGGACTGGTTAAGCTATGGGCCATATATACTGCTGTGTCTGAATTAAACTTAAGCTGTACAGTGCTCTATCTTGGCAGCAGGTCAGTACTTTGAACAACTGCACTATTTATAGTACAGTCTTTTGGCATCATCCCTTACTTATGCAGCTCTTATGCCATCAATTGTCGAGTAACTTTGTCTTGTCACAATGATGGGTTCTTGGCCAGATGTCTTGACACTAGCACACTTGGATTCATCATTTGACATTAGATCCTTTTCCAAGGGAAACATTGGTGTGCTGCTCAATCAGCCTTACTGAACAGGCCAATAAACCAAATATATAAAATAACTCATTTACACATTAAATCACTCCCATGCATACATCATTCATGTGTACCTTTCCCAAACAGTACCTACAGTATGCTTGTCATGAAAAAAAATGAAAATGCTCATAGCTAGATTTCTAATTGTAATACTTTCCAAACAACTTAATTGGAACAAGTGTGCAAGTGTTTTGACGATAGCAGGAAAAAAGGGTGCAGGACGAGGGTGGATGAAAAGGGCACTGCCATAGACTTTATTGCAATTATTGTTAATACAGCGAAAAAAGAAGAAAAATGGGCGCCGCGAAAAATATTGTTAAAGCATTATAACATTATAGTTTTTGAAGTACCGTATTTTACGCCATATAAGACGCACTTTTTCTCCCCCAAAAATGGGGAGAAAAAGTCACTGCGTCTTATACGACAAAGGCAGGGAATCCCCAAGTTACGATCGCCCGCTGTTACAAGCCGCCGACCCGCCGCATCATCGGGGATTCCCTGCATAATCCCAGCCGCATGTGTCACTCTGGTGTGCCGCGTCCCCCGTTCTGTTACCTGCGTGGCCGCTCTGCCCCGTATTATGTGTCATGTGTATCAAGTCTTTCCTTGCGTCCCGCGCGGCCGCTTAGTCCCACCCGCACCCCCGTCGGTGTCTCCCCGTGACTGTTAAGGGTAGTGCCAGACAGCGTAGCTTACTGCATCCGCACTGCCCGGGGATCGCCGATGTCCTCACTTCTCGCTCTAGTGACAGGCGCTGATGTAGATGACGTCATCTACATCAGCGCCGGTCACTAGAGCGAGAAGTGAGGACATCGGCGATCCCCGGGCAGCGCGGATGCAGTAAGCTACGCTGTCTGGCACTACCCTTAACAGTCACGGGGAGACACCGACGGAGGTGCGGGTGGGACTAAGCGGCCGCGCGGGACGCAAGGAAAGACTTGATACACATGACACATAATACGGGGCAGAGCGGCCACGCAGGTAACAGAAGGGGGGACATTAATCCACGAGCATGAGACAGAGAGACCACACAGGGAGGGGAGGAAGTAGGACATGTAATACGTAGGCAGATACAGACAAGGGGGCTGGACAGAGGCTACACAGAGGTCAGGAGGGGGGGTGGGGGGCAGTCACAGAAGAAAACACAATAGAGGACACCTGGGGACAGAAGTGGACAGAGCAGCCACACAGTGGGCGGAAGGGGGACACCCAGCGACAGAAGAAGACACCTGGGGATACACAGGGGACACCTGGGGTAGAAGGGGACACACAGGAGGTCAAAGAGGACAGAAGGGGACACCATTATAAGACGCTCCTGGAATATGGACACACCAGGTCCAGGACTAGTATATATTTTTTTCCCTGGTTTTTGCCCTCTAAACCTGGGTGCGTCTTATATTCCGGAGCGTCTTATACGGCGCGAAATACGGTAGTTATCGTTTTAGAAGCTTGCAACGTTATACATTTTGTCATATTATTTCATTCATATGTACAGATTTTACGTTATCAAATATATTATTGTTTCTATGTGTAAAAGCATGTTTCTGCAGAGGGAGTGGTTAGGGTTAGGCAACCCCAGGGGGAGTGGTTAGTTTTAGGCAACACCATGGGGGGGTGGTTAGGGTTAGGCACCACCAGAGGGGTGGTTAGGGTTAGGCATCACTGGGGGTTTAGGGTTAGGCACCACTGGGGGTGTAATTAGGGTTAGGCACCACCGAGGGGGTAATTAGGGTTAGGAGCCAACAGGGGAGTGGTTAGTTTTAGGCACCACCAGGGGAGGGTTCTATGTGAGGGTAGGGTTGGGTTAAGCTGTAGTGTTGAATTACGTAATGATTTTTAACGTTAATATTGTTTCATTATTATTTCCCGCCTGTAATTACAATGGTATTTATCATTAATCGAGTTTGACAACGATGTCTAGGTCAATAATTCTGTGTTTCATGTAAATTTATGTAGCTTGAAAATGGACCAATCAAATTCCACATTACTTTAACATAATTTACGTTAACATAATTTACATATGAACTCTGTATCTGCACACAAATACAGAGTTCATGTATAGAATTACAACTTACAATATATTAGATCACCTTAACACAATACACAGACACACACTGGCCCATATGCAATTAACTTTTTCTCCCAAGTTTTCTCCTAGGGGATAATTTTTCATCTTCTATTTAAAATAACTTTCCGACATTTGTCAGGCTGAAAAAATACCCAAAGTTGGTGAAAAATACTGACAAAATTATTTTGAGTATTTCATTGCTTTCTAGTGGCTTAAAAAACCTTTTATTAACTAAGTTAAAAATATCACCTAGAAGAAAAAGTGAATTGCATAATGGCCACTGTTCCTTAACACAATTCACATACACACACTGTAAGAGATCGCTCCTCTCAGCCGCAGTATGGTCTGAGGCGGCGACAGAGGTAGAGTCAGCTGACACTAAGGCAGAGGTTTATGTAATAAATAATAATATATGGATGCTGACCCTTGCTGGGATTGAACCCTGGTCTCTCATGTCAGAGGCAATGCTCTTAACCACTATGCTATAGCTGACAAACAGTCAAGATGTTTTGCTGGTGAGTACTCAGCTGACATGTATTGCCACCCGTGTCAGCTGATCTCTCTCTCAGTTGATACTTAACCCTCCTGGCGATAACCCCGAACGTAGTAATGCCGCGCAGGAGGATTTCTCAGGCCCTGCTGGGCCGTTTGCATAATTTATTTTTGCTACATGCAGCTAGCACTTTGCTACACTTTGCTACATGCTACACTATACTTCCCTAGGCTCGCTACATGATTTAAAAAATAAAAAATAAAAAAAAACTCTTGTGCTGCCCCCTGGCGGTTTTTAATAGACCACCAGGAGAGTTAAACAAGAATAATGTCTGCATGTGATTGGCTGTTGTGTGCATGTGGCCGACCACTGATTGGATGCTGTCAGTATTTAAACCTTGCTGTGCCAGTTGCTTGCTGCCTGTGATAGCTCTAGCTTGCTGGGTGTTCTGTTTACCTGCTGTTATTATATTGGATTATCTGGATTTTGACCTCTGCTCGTTTACTGGATTCCCCTTGTCTGCTGCCTGAACCGACCAATTGCCTGGATTATCGTTACAACTGTTTGCTGCCTGCCTTGACCTTGGATACGTTCTTTGACCTCTCTCCTGCCTGGCCCTTCTGTACTGCGACTTCTCTGTTTAGCCTTGTATGACCCTGGACTGTTGCTGGACTTTGCTACTCTGTATTCTTGTTTAGGCCTGGAAGTTTATTTGCTCACCCTGCATTCAGCTCCAATACCTTGCACACTAAAGGCCTGGATGTAACCGAAGTCGGGTAGGTGTTGTCTCTCACCTCTCGTTCAAGCGGGGACGCGCCACATAGGGTGAAGCGTGTGGAGGTAGATTGGGGCATTGGAGCTGATTCCTGAGTGGATATTCCTACAGGCCTGACACACACACTGTTTATTTACACAATTCACATACACGCACTGTTCATTTACACAATTCACATGCACGCACTGTTCATTTACACAATTCACATGCACGCACTGTTCATTTACACAATTCACATGCACGCACTGTTCATTTACACAATTCACATGCACGCACTTTTCATTTACACAATTCACATGCACGCACTGTTCATTAACACAATTCACATGCACGCACTGTTCATTTACACAATTCACATGCACGCACTGTTTATTTACACAATTCTCATGCACGCACTGTTCATTTACACAATTCACATGCACGCACTGTTCATTTACACAATTCACATGCACGCACTGTTCAGTAACACAATTCACATGCACGCACTGTTCATTAACACAATTCACATGCACGCACTGTTCATTTACACAATTCACATGCACGCACTGTTCATTTACACAATTCACATGCACGCACTGTTCATTTACACAATTCCCATGCACGCACTGTTCATTTACACAATTCCCATGCACGCACTGTTCATTTACACAATTCCCATGCACGCACTGTTCATTTACACAATTCCCATGCACCCACTGTTCATTTACACAATTCCCATGCACCCACTGTTCATTAACACAATTCACATGCACGCACTGTTCATTTACACAATTCCCATGCACGCACTGTTCATTTACACAATTCACATGCACGCACTGTTCATTAACACAATTCACATGCACGCACTGTTCATTTACACAATTCACATGCACCCACTGTTCATTTACACAATTCACATGCACGCACTGTTAATTTACACAATTCCCATGCACGCACTGTTCATTTACACAATTCCCATGCACCCACTGTTCATTAACACAATTCACATGCATGCACTCTTCACTTACACAATTCACATGCACGCACTGTTCATTAACACAATTCACATGCACGCACTGTTTATTTACACGATTCCCATGCACGCACTGTTCATTTACACAATTCCCATGCACGCACTGTTCATTTACACAATTCACATGCACGCACTGTTCATTTACACAATTCACATGCACGCACTGTTCATTAACACAACTCACATGCACGCACTGTTCATTAACACAATTCACATGCACGCACTGTTCATTAACACAATTCACATGCACGCACTCTTCATTTACACAATTCACATGCACGCACTGTTCATTTACACAATTTACATGCACCCACTGTTCATTAGCACAATTCACAAGCACCCACTGTTCATTAACACAATTCACAAGCACCCACTGTTCATTAACACAATTCACATGCACCCACTGTTCATTAGCACAATTCACAAGCACCCACTGTTCATTTCCACAATTCCCATGCACGCACTGTTCATTTACACAATTCACATGCACGCACTGTTCATTTACACAATTCACATGCACGCACTGTTCATTAACACAATTCACATGCACGCACTGTTCATTAACACAATTCACATGCACGCACTGTTCATTAGCACAATTCACATGCACGCACTCTTCATTTACACAATTCACATGCACGCACTGTTCATTAACACAATTTACATGCACCCACTGTTCATTAGCACAATTCACAAGCACCCACTGTTCATTAACACAATTCACATGCACCCACTGTTCATTAACACAATTCCCATGCACGCACTGTTCATTTACACAATTCACATGCACCCACTGTTCATTAACACAATTCACATGCACCCACTGTTCATTAACACAATTCACATGCATGCACTGTTCATTAACACAATTCACATGCACGCACTGTTCATTTACACAATTCACATGCACGCACTGTTCATTTACACAATTCACATGCACGCACTGTTCATTTACACAATTCACATGCACGCACTGTTCATTTACACAATTCAAATCCACGCACTGTTCATTTACACAATTCACATGCACGCAGTGTTCATTAACACAATTCACATGCACGCACTGTTCATTTACACAATTCACATGCACGCACTGTTCATTTACACAATTCAAATGCACGCACTGTTCATTTACACAATTCCCATGCACGCACTGTTCATTTACACAATTCCCATGCACGCACTGTTCATTTACACAATTCACATGCACCCACTGTTCATTAGCACAATTCACATGCATGCACTCTTCATTTACACAATTCCCATGCACGCACTGTTCATTTACACAATTCCCATGCACGCACTGTTCATTTACACAATTCACATGCACCCACTGTTCATTAGCACAATTCACATGCATGCACTCTTCATTTATACAATTCACATGCACGCACTGTTCATTTACACAATTCCCATGCACCCACTGTTCATTAGCACAATTCACATGCACGCACTCTTCATTTACACAATTCACATGCACGCACTGTTCATTAACACAATTCACATGTACCCACTGTTCATTAGCACAATTCACATGTACGCACTCTTCATTTACACAATTCACATGCACACACTCTTCATTTACACAATTCACATGCACGCACTGTTCATTTACACAATTCACATGCACGCACTCTTCATTTACACAATTCACATGCACGCACTCTTCATTTACACAATTCACATGCACGCACTGTTCATTAACACAATTCACATGCACCCACTGTTCATTAGCACAATTCACATGCACGCACTCTTCATTTACACAATTCACATGCACGCACTCTTCATTTACACAATTCCCATGCACGCACTGTTCATTTACACAATTCACATGCACGCAATGTTCATTTACACAATTCACATGCACGCACTGTTCATTTACACAATTCACATGCACGCACTGTTCATTAACACAATTCACATGCACGCACAGTTCATTAGCACAATTCACATGCACGCACTCTTCATTTACACAATTCACATGCACACACTCTTCATTTACACAATTCCCAGCACCCACTGTTCATTAACACAATTCCCATGCACCCACTGTTCATTTACACAATTCACATGCACGCACTGTTCATTAGCACAATTCACATGCATGCACTGTTCATTTACACAATTCACATGCACGCACTCTTCATTTACACAGTTCACATGCACGCACTGTTCATTAACATTAGTGTGTAACATGCTCACTAATTCATCTATAACAAAAATGAAATCCCAATATGTGAACAAACTGTACTAATTTACTTTTTGTCACTAGTCATTTTATATGGATCTTTTACCTCACAGCACTACACATTTATTCAGGTTTCAATAGAAGGCTGAATAAATACCACTGAGAATACCACCACCGCTATCTTTGTACTGCTCAGCAGATTACTGTTTTAGGAATACACTGTGCCCTTGTCTCTATGGTAATGTTGGGAAGTTACATTTCCATACTCAGGAGAGTAGAATATTGTGCAGATGGGAAAACATGCAAAGAGCATTATCATTATCTATAGCATTTTGAATCACAAGATATACAGTACAGCATTTTCCCTATCATTTTCAAAAAAATTGTTAGGTGTATTAAAAATGTAAAATAGACTTTCACTCATGTAGAATTACGGTAGGTGTTTCTTCTAAAATATTTTAAATGCAGTGGCATTTCAGATAGTTGGCAGGGATTCCCCTGCTATATAATAATAATAATATTATAGTTATATCAAACAAGGATGATAGCACACAAACCTGTGAGCAAACATCTGTAACCAGTGTGCAGATTATTTTTGTGACTTTTTATTGTAATAATAATTGTACAGACAGACTGCTAGGCAAGTGTTTCTTTAGCTGCATGAACATAGCTAAGGGGAGGAGGAGGCACCCCAAAAATATATAAAAATAAGTTTAAAATTTAATATGGCTTAGCTCAATCAAGGACAACAATGTAGGGAATTTTTTTTTTTATTTAGTTTATTTTACACTAAGGGCCTGTACACGCTGAAAAACTCAATTGCGAATGATGCAATTGCATTTTTTAAGCAAAATACTACTTGCGATTTTTGTGCATTTGTGATGCGATTGTGATTTTGCCGAGGCTATCTTTTCCTGGTTTCCTGATTGTTTACTTACAAAATACAACGAAAATCACATGCATTGCAGTTTACCTGCCCTTCAAAAACGCAAGCGCTTAAAAAGTACAGCAGTCACTTCAATTGCGTTTTTCTAAAAGCACATTGCTTCAGTGTGTACAGGCCATCACAATTTTCATGATTTTTCTAAAGGCCTTTCGATGTAAAATCTGCTTGCGATTTTAAAAATGCAGCACAACGCAGTCAGTGTGCACAGGCCCTTAAAGTGGTCTGAAACGCTGACATAACATTCAATAAAAATGTGTTTTCCTACTTTTTATTACTCATACAGTTATCATATTTGATTTTGTGCATAAGAAATATTGTCTGTTTACAAATTACAAGTTTCCAAAGTGTAGTTTATCGTGCCCTATAAGCTGGCATTGCATTTTATTCAAACTGCTTTTTATTATATATTAACATCTTCTAATGAGTTGTTCTGAGCTGTTTGTGTGCCTGAAGCACAGAGAGCTTCACAGAGAGCTCCTTTTCACTTGTTACACTGTGTTTACACAAATTGTAACAACATTGGAATTTAAATAAAGATGCTGTTATCTACAGTTTGGATGCAAATTTGAAGCTGAATAGCAGGACAAAGTGCTTTAACCATTTCAGTGATGCTCTGCTAAAAAAAAAAAAAAAAAAACTGGGACAGTAGCTTTCAAGCTGTGAGGAATCTTTTAGAGCAAAGTAGAAATGCTGACTTTCAGACCACTTTAAAGGACGACGAGTTTCACGCTATTACTACATGTTATTAATGAAATAATACAATTAGAGATTCCATTTTAAACTGCCAGCTATAGAGATGTCTTAACGGGCAACTCAAGAAAGGATATGGAGGAGGCCATATTTATGTGTACCTATTAAAAAGCCGCTATTCCCCCTCCAGGTCGATGTGGATGGTGGGGATTGATATAATTCAGCTTCCAGTGATTGCTGGCGACTGAATTACAGTGTTTTAGAGGTAACTTTAGCTCTGTCTTCTGACGGCGCTGAAGTTACTCATTGTGCACCGCTATAGTAGTAATTCCTATTACGGTCTATGGTGGCGCCAGCTGTGATTGGACCTCCTGCGTGGGATTCCCAGTGTTCGCATATTTATTTCCTTTTTATTTTCAATTATTTTTGTTGAAGGTTTTTGTAAAGAGGTATAAACAGCTTACATTGCAGGCAATACATTAACAGCAACTTTCTGAGACATTAGATGAACTTCACGTTAAATCAGTCATATAAAAATATGTACAACATAGTAACATTCATTACCAACCATTATTTTCATACCATTTGATAGAAGGCCAAAAAAAAGGTCCCTGGATTGATCATGTTAAATCCAACTAAAATATCTTAGAACTTATCGGGAGATTAAAAAATGAAAGTGTAGACAGGAGATTTTCCAATAAACTATTATGTAGGAAGTCTACCATCCGTCACTAACCCAAGCAGGGTCGAATGGAAACAAACCTAGATTGACTTGTTCAATACCCATGATTATGAGACCAGTCCTCCAGCGAGGACAGGTATGCTTTTTAACTAGCGAGAACGTTATTCCCATTGAGTTGGGTACTTACTACCATAGATAGCCCGTAAAAAAAGAAAGGAAAAAAGGCTTTTAATACTATAGCCTTCAATAAAGTTTTGGTAGAGGGCTATTGTATCTGCAACTTAGCATAGTTGTTTGCATTTGAGAAGGATACCTTTAAGAAAAGTAGAGAGATGAAGTAAAGTACAGAGGAATATGAAAAAAGGTGAGAGAAATTTAAGAAAGTCAAGAAAGTTTAGAGAGTGTATAGAGACTAGAGACGAGGAGTGCCAAAACTGATTTCCTTTATACTTGGTGTCTATGGAGGCAACCAGGTAGAGGTAGCATTGGTTACCCACCATTCTTATTTGTTCAGGGCTTAACAGATAAGCGATTAAGGGATCCCAGATTTTATGATACTTTTTCATGTTTTAATTCATACGAGCTCTCAGCTTTTCAAAGAATAAAATGTTGCCAAGTCTGTTTTAATAGCCTCAAAAGATAAGGATTGAGTATTCCAGGCTGCTGCTATTTTTATTTTGGTTACCGTAAAAATGTAATTAAAGAGAAACTCCGACCAAGAATTGAACTTAATCCCAATCCGTAGCCCTTTTACATGAGAAATCTATTCATTTTCACAAACAGACCATCAGGGGGCGCTGTATGACTGATATTGTGGTGAAACCCCTCCCACAAGAAGCTCTGAGTACCGAGGTACTTCTGGCAGTTTCCTGTCTGTGAACCTTGTTGCCTTGTGGGAAATAGCTGTTTACAGCTGTTTCCAACTGCCAAAACAGCATGCAGCAGCTACACCACTTGCCAGCAGTAAAAATGTCACCATGTAATAAATGTCAGAATATAAATCAGGGATTTAAAATATTTTACAATGGGCAAACACTGACTAAATCATTTATACATAATTATTGTAAAAATGAAGCACTTTTTATTACATTATTTTCACTGGAGTTCCTCTTTAACAAGGGCATTTTGAGCCAAATATAGAATTGGGTAAGGGCAACCCAATAAAACATGGAGAGGGTTGATATTTATTTCCTTTTAAGCAATACCAGTTGCCTGGCAATCCTGCTAATCCTCTACCTCTAATCAGGGCCGGATTTGTACTTCTTACCGCCCAAGGCCGACTATTACCAGCCGCCCCAACCGAAACCGTATCCTACCACCTCTCTCCACACACACCCATCCAAAAAAATTTGGGCCGATGGTGTCCACTATTGGGGCTAGTGCCAGGGTCTCCATGGCAACGTGAAGTGAATCAATCATGTCACACGGGGAAACTGGTCAATCAAGCGATCTACAGGTGATGGGCGTGGTGGGAGCCACCACCACACACACATAGTCAAAAGTGGCTCACAATTGGACAGTGGGTGGGGTCAGCAACACGTTAAAGTGAGTCCTGTACCCACTGCTTTCTCCAGGGTAACAGCGCTGGCCAATCAATAATTAAGAAATGGTACTGTGAGACGCTGCCTTCTGTATTCTGTACTATTTGCTGGTGCTGCCCCTGGTCTTTTCATCCCCCACACCAAGTGCGTGAGACCCGGCCTTCTGTAACTGTCTGGAGCTGCTGCTATGTTATTGCACAAGGTCTGGCTTTTTGCTAGTCACACACTGTTCACAAACGTTTGGTTAACGGACTGCAGCTGCCTGTAGCACAGCACAGGCAGATGCCAGCTGGTACTAATAGTGCAGTTATCCTGACCACTTTCATTTGTTTGGACACTTGCAAATAATGCCCTGCAAATAATGCCCACTGTGTGCAGGCCGCCCCTTGGTTATCTGGTGCCCTAGGCCATGGCCTATGTGGCCTTGCCAGAAATCCGGCCATGCCTCTAATACTTTTAGCCATAAACCCTGAACAAGCATGCAGCAGATCAGGTGTTTCTGACATTATTGTCAGATCTGAAAGATTAGCTTTATGCTTGTTTCTGGCATTATTCAGACATTACTGCATCCTAATAGACCAGCAGGACTTCCAGGCAACTGATATTGTATAAAAGGAAATAAATATGGCAGCCTCCATATATTTCTCACTTCAGTTGCCCTTTAAGAATAGATACTACTAAAGGTGTCTTTTTATAACTGGTGGGCGTCTTGTGGTTCAGAATACTAGTATATAATGATAATGTTCTTTTTTCCCAAGTGCACAAGAGTTTACTCTCCTGGGTATGCAAAAACACTTCTCAACATTGCCATAGAGACAAGGGCAAGGTGTATTCCTAAAACCGTAATCTGTTAGCCCTTATTCTATTCCTCTCCTGCAATGTGCTGTATCTAATCTGCATAGCATAAAAATGTGCATCATATCTAATCTGCATAGCAGATTGATTTGCATCGCATTGTCTTTGTGCTGTACACTCGGTGCTGCATAAACACTGAGGCTGCTTTCACACTTATCCCTGCGATTTTCGGCCGTGTTTTCAGTTATAATTCTTCTTTTGTTTGATCGCTTTTAATAAATATTTTGGAATGCGATTTTTCCCCTTGCATGTCAATAAGGTTAATTTACATGACAATATACAGTATCTAATTGACCTCTAAATCAGATGTTCTTTTTTTTGTAACATGCCATTTTTCTGTGTTTCCACTGATTAACATTATATGCAAATTGTATGTCTGTGCCCCTCCCAAAAAACATTCATGTTATCATGTAGTAGGCCATTGACTTGCATTCATGTTGCAGAGAGTGTTCTGTGCTTGCACACTACTACCTGTGCAGGCCCAGAATGCTCCCGGCGACGTGACATATCAAGTGCATGCGCAGAAGAGCCTGACAGTCAGACACAGACGAACAAAGGCACCCAGGAGGATGGCGAGGAGGGCAACAGAGAACATGGGCTGGTGGAAGCCCCAGGTAAGTATGAATTCTTTTACCCCGCTCGTCTCAGGTTAGCTTTAAAGGGAAGGTCCAAGCAAAATAAAAAAATGAGTTTCACTTACCGGGGGCTTCTACCAGCCCCATGCTGCCATCCTGTGCCCTCGTAGTCACTCACTGCTGCTCCAGTCCCCCGCTGGCAGCTTGCTGACCTCGGAGGTCGGGGGCCGCATTGAGTACATTTTTACGCATTCCCGCTAGTGCAGGAACATTAACACATACATTTTTACGCATTACTGGTTCTATGCGTAAATTTTTACGCATTGAACTACTAACGTGTAAAAATGTATGTGTTAATGTTCCTGCACTAGCGGGAATGCGTAAAAATGTACGCAATGCGGCCCGCCGACCTCTGAGGTCGGCAAGCTGCCAGCAGGGGACTGGAGCAGCAGTGAGTGACTACGAGGGCACAGGATGGCTGCATGGGGTTGGTAGAAGCCCCCGGTAAGTGAAACTCATTTTTTTATTTTGCTTGGACCTTCCCTTTAAGTCATAGTTTTAAAAAGGAACTGTAGTGAAAATAACATAATGAATAAAAATGATTATTTTTTACAATATTCATTTATAGATTATTTAGTCAATGTTTTCCCATTGTAAAATCTTTCCTCTTCCTGATTTACATTCTGAAATTTAGCATTGGTGGTGACATCTTTCGTTCTGCCAGGTGATCTGTACGGAATGTTCGTTACTGAGAGTTCTATGCACAGAGGGTGATATTGCTTGCTTGGCAGTTGTAAAAAAAAAAAAAGCCATTATTTCTCACAATGCAACAAGGTTCGCAGACAGCAAACTGTCAGGATCATGGTCATGACATCACACTGTGGGAGGGGTTTCACTACAATATCAGCCATACATACAGCAAACTGTCAGGACCATGGTCATGACATCACACTGTGGGAGGGGTTTCATTACAATATCAGCCATACAGACAGCCCTGTGGTCATACCCTGGTTTTCTGTTTAGTAATAGTAACACCAGGGGAGTAACTATAAGGGGAGCAGACCCTGCAATCACAGGTTGATCCATAGCTGGACAGAGCTTTTCCTCCAATAAAGAAGTTCATCTTCTAGATCAGTTCTTGTGGATGATCATGATGGGCCCAGTTGTTTTATAAAGCCTGGCAGATGGTCTCCAAGGGCGTGGGAGGTCACCAAGGGGAACCAGGAAAAAGTATATGAACGTTTAAAGGGCCAAATTAAAATTTTACTGCAGGGCTCCATGATTCATAGTTATGCCTCTGGTACACACTTATTATTTACATCACTGAAATTATTAATTGACATCGATTTGGGTGCCAAAGTGTGTCCAAGTGTCTCTGACAGCATGTTCGTGATTACACATGCTGGAAAAACCATACTTGATCGCTATTGTTAAGGACTGCCGCAGGCACCAGCAGTCATGTGCGATAAACAACTTAATATCATACCTCTTAATGTCCCTACTATCAAATAATTAATGTTTTTGGAATAACTCCACAGACATGACAATGACCACTTTTTCATTCCACTATCTCTCTGCTTACAAGCAAACTAGTCCTATTTAATTTAATTGTCTGGTCATTTTAATATTCTGATTTTTAACTCCACAATTATTCCCCTAGTATGGCAGGCAAACAATATTCCATCATTTAGGATCCTCCACCTATGTTCCCAGTGTTTTTGTAATACCAACAATTGGTTCTAATGAGGACCAGAGTTAGTTAATATGTATTCATTTCTACTGTTGGTGTTCGAATCCAGGTTTCTTAACCACTTGCCGACCGCACGCTTATACCGTGCGTCGGCAAAGTGGCAGCTGCAGGACCAGCGACGCAGTACTGCGTCGCCAGCTGCAGGCTGATTAATCAGGAAGCAGCCGCTCGCGCGAGCGGCTGCTTCCTGTCAATTCACGGCGGGGGGCTCCGTGAATAGCCTGCGGGCCGCCGATGGCGGCTCGCAGGCTAAATGTAAACACAAGCGGAAATAATCCGCTTTGTTTACATTGTACGGCGCAGCTGCGCAGCAGCGCCGTAAGGCAGATCGGCGATCCCCGGCCAATCAGCGGCCGGGGATCGCCGCCATGTGACAGGGGACGTCCTGTCACTGGCTGCACAGGACGGATAGCGTCCTGTGCAGCCCCGATCACCGGGGATGAGCAGGTAGGAGAGGGAGGGGGGAATTTTGCCGCGGAGGGGGGCTTTGAGGTGCCCCCCCCGCAACAAGCCTGCCCACCAGAGCGATCAGACCCCCCCTGCACACCATCCCCATAGGGGGGAAAAAAGGGGGGCGATCTGATCGCTCTGCATGAAACCTGATCTGTGCTGGGGGCTGCAGAGCTCACCCAGCACAGATCACAAAAAATAACGCTGGTCCTTAAGGGGGGGTAAAGGGTGGGTCCTCAAGTGGTTCATTTGGAAACCTGTATTATGCCGCACACAACACTTCAGCACCAAACCTAGTGGAGATGGTCATGGGCAGGTCACACACGGATCCATCTGAAAATGGCGCCTGCGAATAATGGCGTACGGTGTTTCCGCCAATCCGTTTGCCGCTTATCGCTATTTAACGTTAAAGCCTTATTGTTATTTAGCGTTAAAGCCTTATCGTTATTTAGCGTTAACACACAGAACCCTCTCTGTACCTATCCCTAACCCCTAAACCCCCCCTGGTGGTGCCTAACCCTAAGACCCCCCCCCTGGTGGTGCCTAACCCTAAGTCCCCCTGGTGGTGCCTAACCCTAAGACCCCCCTGGTGATGCCTAACCCTAAGACCCCCCTGGTGATGCCTAACCCTAAGACACCCCTGGTGGTGCCTAACCCTAAGACCCCCCTGGTGGTGCCTAACCCTAACCACCCCCCTGGTGGTGCCTAACCCTAACCACCCCCTTGGTGGTCCCTAACCACCCCCCTGGTGGTGCCTAACCCTAAGACCCCCCTGGTGGTGCCTAACCCTAAGGCCCCCCCCCCCCCCGTGGTGCCTATCCCTAACCTAAACAGTGTTACATTAAATCCATTCACTGTTTTGCAGTTAAATAACGTCTGCAGTTTGGCTTATGTAGGGCGCTATTGATAAATAACATTACCGTGGGCAATAACATCTGCTGTTTGGCAAATAAGCGGCACTATTGATAAATAACGTTAGTGTGTGCCACTATTGATAAATGTCACAAGAGCCCTAGTGGTCTGACCGCACTTAGCCTTCTAAACGATGCCAGCGCACAGATCGTGCGAACTCTGGTCGCAGTCAATGCGTCGGAACCGTTAAGAGATAGTCGCAGACAAACCACGAGGGCGCCTGTGAGATACGGGTAATTACAACGTACACACGATTCCACGGTATCTGCCACCACCACTGGTAGGGGCCAGTGGACCTGATTTACTGACTGACTAGTCCTGCGAATAAAACGGTTTAAACACACGGTATTCTGTCTAGCCAACAACAAACAAACAGTAGCGTATCTTCAGAGACCCGGGATCAGTTCTGTGTGTGCTGATAAGCAGGGTCGCGGACAGTGAATGACTTGGAGAAAGTCGTTTATTCACGCAATATAAATAATTAATATATACAGACAATTATTAAAATCACAATTATTAAGACAGTAATAGCCAGTATGAAATAAAAAGGGAGAAAATACTTATGGTTTGTGGAAATACCTATGTCCTTTTGTGGGAAAATCAGAAAGTTCAAGCAAAACGGTTTCAAGTTCTTAAAGCTCTTGGTTTCAATCAAAGTTCAGCAGAATTCTGTTCCAGGTTACAGAAGATGCCAATCAAGATGGCCGCTAGCACATGTGTCCTTTGTTTCAGATGGGTCAGCAAAATGGCCACCAGCCCTAGGTCCTCTGGCTGGCAGCAGGATGTTCTCATCTGGATGGAATGGGAGGACTCGCAGCCCGCCTGCTGGCCAGGTGCTTTTGATGAAGCTGGTTTGGGGGTGTGGCAATGCCGAGTCACCAACCAATGCCAGTCCATTCCCTCTGAGAGATTTTAGGGCTAAACTTATGAAATGCTGTAACTCCTGAACCATACACGTTATATTTAGGGGGGTAACAGCTTCATACTTGGTGGAAAATACAGATTAATATGATATCCGACATGGCTAGTGCAGCAGATCAGGGTCCTGGGTAGATTCATACCTGGGTTGTAGGGGCCCCGGGCTCCTCTCGACTGGTATCAAGAGATCCAGCATGACCCTACGGATCCAATGATACCGCTCTCATAACCACCCTATTTATTGTATTCTGTAAATGGGCAAAAGATTATATAGTACATTCATTCCTTCCTGCCAAGGCTGGAGCCAGGCTGACTGGCGCCCAGCTGTGTCTGCTTCTTGGGATCCCCTCTATGAAAGGCCCTGTTGGCTCCTTCAATTAACATCTGAATGTGAGATCAGCTTAGACAAACTTTGAGTTTACACCTCTGGCTTAATCAGCAGTCACAGGGCCAGTCTTCCTGCCAGCTGCTAACAGGGGAATTGTGCCTTCTACAGGGAATATGTCCAAGCTAATTAACACCTCCCCCCAGGCTTTTACTCAGCTAAGACAGATCCCCCAGCTGTTCCTAGGTAGAGGGATACTACACATCAAATCTTGGTTCTATTGATCTGAAGCGCAATCGATGCAGAGAATCGAGTGCGATCGCTTTTTCTTCACGGGCGGTTCCAGGACGCGTCTGCGGCCCCGCAACCGTCCGTGACAATAAATAACGTTAGTGTGTGCCGTTTTTCTTCTTTTTTCCCTGTGCGCCATTATTATGCAGTACTAACGATAAATAGCGATAAGCGTATCTTTTTAATGCGGCGCCATTTTTATGCATAGGCGCTGTGCGACATTATTCACTGATACCGTCATGCACAGCTCACACCACGCTTTGTGAGACTCCGATGCTCCCTCATTCCGGCTTGGAAGAAGGAAGCACTGGAGTCACATGAAATGCAGTGTGGGCGGCAGCCCTGTGACCCTCTCCACTAGCTGAGCTACTGAAGTGTGGTGTGTGCATAATTTGTGTTTCTGAATTAGGAAACCCAGATTAAAATACCAACACTACTCTTTTCCCTATTCTTTTCTACCCTGATCTAATTCCTTAATCCCCATGACTAATTTCAACCTGTCCATTGCCTTTTCTTTCTTATAGCTTCTATTTAAAGTATGCCTGACTTGAGGCAAAGCTACCTAAGTAAAACACAGAGGTATGCTCATGTTGGATTCACATACTCTGTGCATTGTCTGTTCCTCTCCCCATTCCCCCTCGCTTTAACCTCTTGAGGACCACAGTGTTAAACCTACTAAAGACCATGCTATTTTTCACTTAATAGGCCACTGCAGCTTTAAGGCCTCGCTGCAGGACTGTCCAACTCGGCACACAAGTGATCCCCCCCCCCCCCCTTTTCTCCCTACCAACAGAGCTTTCTGTTGGTGGGGTCTGATAGTCCCCCAGATGTTCGTTTATTTTTTTGTAAATATTTGTTTTATTATTTTTTAATAAATATGCCTATTTTTTTCTTCAACCCCCCCCCCCCCTCCCTCCCCCCGCCAGGCAATCAGCGTGATCGGCTGTCATAGGCTTCAGCCTATAATAGCCAATCACTTCCCTGCTTCTGGAGGGGACAGCCGTGTCACACGGTTGTCCCTAGTACAGCGCTGCCTTAGATCGCAGCACTGTACAGCAATAAAAGACGGTGGTTTCGCTTTTAACAGTTTTTTTAATTTAACAGTGTCCCAGCGGTGATTGCCGCTGGGAGACTGAAGGCGGAGCGGAGCTCTGCCATCAGAGCGGGCAATTGCCCGCAAACCACACTCCAAGGACCTTCTGCCAATCAGCGTTAGGCGGTCCTGTGGCTGCCGCCGTGTCCACCCCCATCGGCGTGACATGGTCGGCAAGTGGTTAAGCCTGCCTTTCACTGTCTGAAAATGTGAATTTACCTGTGTGCTTATCTTAGGTAGCTTTGCCTGTGGTCAGTTCTACTTTAAACAGGATTCTCCAAATCTCTTTTCCCATATACTGTACCATTTTTTATTATACATCATCAGCCTCATCTTCTCATATCCAAGCGGTTCCTCTAAGCAATTGTTCACTGGAAAATGCTCTATTTTAGGGATGTCTCAGAAAAAAACTGACAGCAGGTAATGGCACATTCCCTGGCGTATGTTTCTTATATATTCTTGTAGTCATCCTCACCTTCTCTCATTTCATTAACAAATCCTGAAAAATATAAACTTCAAGGCACCCTGAGCACTTGTTAAAAATGAAACAGTGACTTACCGGGGACTTCCACCAGCCCACCGTAGGCCGCAAGGTCCCCCGGCCTCCTTCTGGCTCCTCTCCAGTTCTGGTTGGTGGCTCCGTTATGGGACGACTTCGGCCTGAAGTCATCAGGCCTGCTTCCTGGTTTGCCAATATGTGTAATCGCATGCGCAGTTTTCTTAATATTGACCCGCGCATGCGCAGGACTCTCACGCCTGCCGGCATGTTTACGCATATCGGCAAAGCGGGAAGCAGGCCTGACGACTTCAGGCTGAAGTTATCCCATAATGGAGCCACCAGCTGGGACCGGGAGAGGAGCCAGGAGGATGCCGAGGGACCTTGCGGCCTGCAGTGGGCTGGAGGAAGCCCCTGGTAAGTCACTATTTCATTTTTAATGAGCGCTCAGGGTCCTTTTAATGTTACAGTCATTTTGATTTACATCCCCACAAATCTAGCAGATCCAAGCCATGCTACAGGCAAGCTATCTATGTATCATAAACATAGGGCAACATGTGCCCCGAAAGCCTAATGCACATAGACTTCTCACTTTTTCCACAGGCCCAGGTGCAGGCAAGCATACAATCATGGCCAAAAATATTAGTACTCTTGCATTTATGTTAAAAAACACACCACTTCTACCAGAAAATTGTTGCAATTACTAATTGGGATTGTCATGTTTATTTCTTTATTTGGAACTGAAAAGACCAGAAAACAAAACAAACTTGAGATATCCCACAAAAACATCAAAAATGACCTCGAAAATTATTATCGGCAACCTCAACGTAATACTTGGTAGCACACCCTTTGTGGTTAATTGCTTTCTGTAACACTCATCGATGTACATAGCTATGGTAACACAACATAGAAATATTACCGGTACTAATACCATAAGTGTACCACGCATTGTGCAGTTAAAGTGGACCCAAATTAAAAACCCAAGATTTCAGAAATAAAATCTATTTTCTAAAGTATAATAATAAATAGCAGCCTTTTTTCAGCTGCATGATGACAAATATAAAATATTTTACATTGATTGGAGGAACCACTCCCTTCCTTTCAAATTGCCGGGATTTTTCCGGCAAACTGGTGGAGTAGATGGTGTATTGCAAATGGCAATGGAGGAATTGCTAATGGCTGCCCCCAGTATAACCCTAGCTATGAAAAGAGAAAGGGTTAAAAGCATGCACTGAAATGATCATAGGTTTGAAGGAGTGTTTATTTATCTTTGTATGTGTCAGAGTGGTGCAACTAAATATTTTTAATTAAAAACAATGTTTGGTTTGGGTCCATTTAATGTGACCTGCAGTACATGGGTAACTCGATCATTACTATGGTAACGCTCATTATGTTACTTGCATACTGCAAGTTACTGGCATAACGTTCATGTTACCTATGTACCTTGGGATGTGCTAATTGCGCAACGCATGGTACACTGCTGGCAGTAGTATCGTTAATATTGCTGTGTGCTGCCTGGGCATGGCATTATTACTGTAGCTATGTGCATCAACCCCATTGGTCCTTATTCAATTCACCTTTTCTCCTAAATTTTCTCCTAGGTGATATTTTTACACTTAAATAAAATGCCTTTTAAGCCACTAGCAAACCAGAAAATATTTTTGATGGAATAATTTTGACAGTACTTTTTTAATTGCTGAAGTGCTGAAAAGTCATTTTAACCACTTGAGGACCTAGGGCTTTACCCCCCTTAAGGACCGGCCACTTTTTTTCCATTCAGACCACTGCAGCTTTCACGGTTTATTGCTCGCTCATACAACCTACCACCTAAATTAATTTTGGCTCCTTTTCTTGTCACTAATACAGCTTTCTTTTGGTGCTATTTGATTGCTCCTGCGATTTTAACTTTTTATTATATTCATCAAAAAAGACATGAATTTTGGCAAAAAAAATGATTTTTTTTAACTTTCTGTGCTGACATTTTTCAAATAAAGTAAAATTTCTGTATACATGCAGCACGAAAAATGTGGACAAACATGTTTTTGATAAAAAAAACCCATTCAGTGTATATTTATTGGTTTGGGTAAAAGTTATAGCGTTTACAAACTATGGTGCAAAAAGTGAATTTTCCCATTTTGAAGCATCTCTGACTTTTCTGACCACCTGACATGTTTCATGAGGGGCTAGAATTCCAGGATAGTATAAATACCCCCCAAATGACCCCATTTTGGAAAGAAGACATCCCAAAGTATTCACTGAGAGGCATAGTGAGTTCATAGAAGATATTAATTTTTGTCACAAGTAAGCGGAAAATGACACTTTGTGACAAAAAAAAAAAAAGTTTCTATTTCTTCTAACTTGCGACAAAAAAAAAATGAAATCTGCCACGGACTCACCATGCCCCTCTCTGAATACCTTGAAGTGTCTACTTTCCAAAATGGGGTCATTTGTGGGGTATGTTTACTGTCCTCGCATTTTGGGGGGTGCTAATTTGTAAGCACCCCTGTAAAGCCTAAAGGTGCTCATTGGACTTTGGGCCCCTTAACGCAGTTAGGCTGCAAAAAAGTGCCACACATGTGGTATTGCCAGACTCAGGAGAAGTAGTATAATGTGTTTTGGGGTGTATTTTTACACATACCCATGCTGGGTGGGAGAAATATCTCTGTAAATGACAATTTTTTAATTTTTTTTACACACAATTGTCTATTTACAGAGATCTTTCTCCCACTCAGCATGGGTATGTGTACAAATACACCCCAAAACACATTATACTACTTCTCCTGAGTACGGCGATACCACATGTGTGGCACTTTTTTGCACCCTAACTGCGCTAAGGGGCCCAAAGTCCAAGGAGTACCTTTAGGATTTCACAGGTCATTTTGAGAAATTTCGTTTCAAGACTACTCCTCACGGTTTAGGGCCCCTAAAATGCCAGGACAGTATAGGAACCCCACAAATGACCCCATTTTAGAAAGAAGACACCCCAAGGTATTCCGTTAGTAGTACGGTGAGTTCATAGAAGATTTTATTTTTTGTCACAAGTTAGCGGAAAATGACACTTTGTGAAAAAAAACAATAAAAATCAATTTCCGCTAACTTGTGACAAAAAATAAAATCTTCTATGAACTCACCGTACTACTAACAGAATACCTTGGGGTGTCTTCTTTCTAAAATGGAGTCATTTGTGGGGTTCCTATACTGTCCTGGCATTTTAGGGGCCCTAAACCGTGAGGAGTAGTCTTGAAACAAAATTTCTCAAAATGACCTGTGAAATCCTAAAGGTACTCATTGGACTTTGGGCCCCTTAGCGCAGTTAGGGTGCCAAAAAGTGCCACACATGTGGTATCGCCGTACTCGGGAGAAGTAGTACAATGTGTTTTGGGGTGTATTTTTACACATACTCATGCTGGGTGGGAGAAATAACTCTGTAAATGGACAATTGTGTGTAAAAAAAATCAAAAGATTGTCATTTACAGAGGTATTTCTCCCACCCAGCATGGGTATGTGTAAAAATACACCTCAAAACACATTGTACTACTTCTCCCGAGTACGGCGATACCACATGTGTGGCACTTTTTTGCACCCTAACTGCACTAAGGGGCCCAAAGTCCAATGAGTACCTTTAGGATTTCACAGGTCATTTTTGTTTCAAGACTACTCCTCACGGTTTAGGGCCCCTAAAATGCCAGGGCAGTATAGGAACCCCACTAATGACCCCATTTTAGAAAGAAGACACCCAAAGGTATTCCGTTAGGAGTATGGTGAGTTCATAGAAGTTTTTATTTTTTTGTCACAAGTTAGCGGAAATTGATTTTAATTGTTTTTTTTCACAAAGTGTCATTTTCCGCTAACTTGTGACAAAAAATGAAATCTTCTATGAACTCACCATACTCCTAACGGAATACCTTTGGGTGTCTTCTTTCTAGAATGGGGTCATTTGTGGGGTTCCTATACTGCCCTGGCATTTTAGGGGCCCTAAACCGTGAGGAGTAGTCTTGAAACCAAATGTCGCATAATGACCTGTGAAATCCTAAAGGTACTCATTGGACTTTGGGCCCCTTAGCATACTTAGGGTGTAAAAAAGTGCCACACATGTGGTACCGCTGTATTAAGGAGAAGTAGTATAATGTGTTTTGGGGTGTATTTTTACACATACCCCTGCTAAGTGGGAGAAATATCTCTGTAAATGACAATTGTTTGATTTTTTTTACACACAATTGTCCATTTACATAGAAATTTCTCCCACCCAGCATGGGTATGTGTAAAAATACACCCCAAAACACATTATACTACTTTTCCTGAGTACGGCGGTACCACATGTGTGACACTTTTTTGCAGCCTAGGTGCGCTAGGGGCCCAACGTCCTATTCACAGGTCATTTTGAGGCATTTGTTTTCTAGACTACTCCTCGCGGTTTAGGGCCCCTAAAATGCCAGGGCAGTATAGGAACCCCACAAGTGACCCCATTTTAGAAAGAAGACACCCCAAGGTATTCCGTTAGGTGTATGGCGAGTTCATAGAAGATTTTATTTTTTGTCACAAGTTAGTGAAAAATGACACTTTGTGAAAAAAACCCAGTAAAAATCAATTTCCGCTAACTTTTGACAAAAAATAAAATCTTCTATGAACTCGTCATACACCTAACAGAATACCTTGGGGTGTCTTTTTTTCTAAAATGGGGTCACTTGTGGGGTTCCTATACCGCCCTGGCATTTTACGGGCCCAAAACCGTGAGTAGTCTGGAAACCAAATGTCTCAAAATGACTGTTCAGGGGTATAAGCATCTGCAAATTTTGATGACAGGTGGTCTATGAGGGGGCGAATTTTGTGGAACCAGTCATAAGCAGGGTGGCCTTTTAGATGACAGGTTGTATTGGGCCTGATCTGATGGATAGGAGTGCTAGGGGGGTGACAGGAGGTGATTGATGGGTGTCTCAAGGGGTGGTTAAAGGGGAAAATAGATGCAATCAATGCACTGGGGAGGTGATCGGAAGGGGGTCTGAGGGGGATCTGAGGGTTTGGCCGAGTGATCAGGAGCCCACACGGGGCAAATTAGGGCCTGATCTGATGGGTAGGTGTGCTAGGGGGTGACAGGAGGTGATTGATGGGTGTCTCAAGGTGTGATTAGAGGGGGGAATAGATGCAAGCAATGCACTGGCAAGGTGATCAGGGCTGGGGTCTGAGGGCATTCTGAGGGTGTGGGCGGGTGATTGAGTGCCCTAGGGGCAGATAGGGGTCTAATCTGATAGGTAGCAGTGACAGGGGGTGATTGATGGGTAATTAGTGGGTGTTTAGGGTAGAGAACAGATGTAAACACTGCACTTGGGAGGTGATCGGACGTCGGATCTGCGGGCGATCTATTGGTGTGGGTGGGTGATCAGATTGCCCGCAAGGGGCAGGTTAGGGGCTGATTGATGGGTGGCAGTGACAGCGGGTGATTTATGGGTGGCAGTGACAGGGGGTGATTGATGGGTGGCAGTGACAGGGGGTGATTGATGGGTGGCAGTGACAGGGGGTGATTGATGGGTGATTGATAGGTGATTGACAGGTGATTGACAGGTAATCAGTGGGTTATTACAGGGAAGAACAGATGTAAATATTGCACTGGCGAATTGATAAGGGGGGGTCTGAGGGCAATCTGAGCGTGTAGGCGGGTGATTGGGTGCCCGCAAGGGGCAGATTAGGGTCTGATCTGATGGGTAACAGTGACAGGTGGTGATAGGGGGTGATTGATGGGTAATTAGTGGGTGTTTAGAGGAGAGAATAGATGTAAACACTGCGCTTGGGTGGTGATCTGATGTCGGATCTGCGGGCGATCTATTGGTGTGGGTGGGTGATCAGTTTGCCCGCAAGGGGCAGGTTAGGGGCTGATTGATGGGTGGCAGTGACAGGGGGTGATTGATGGGTGGCAGTGACAGGGGGTGATTGATGGGTGATTGACAGGTGATTGACAGGTGATCAGTGGGTTATTACAGGGAAGGACAGATGTAAATAATGCCCTGGCGAATTGATAAGGGTGGGTCTGAGGGCAATCTGAGCGTGTAGGCGGGTGATTGGGTGCCCGCAAGGGGCAGATTAGGGTCTGATCTGATGGGTAACAGTGACAGGTGGTGATAGGGGGTGATTGATGGGTGATTGATGGGTAATTAGTGGGTGTTTAGAGGAGACAATAGATGTAAACACTGCGCTTGGGTGGTGATCTGATGTCGGATCTGCGGGCGATCTATTGGTGTGGGTGGGTGATCAGATTGCCCACAAGGGGCAGGTTAGGGGCTGATTGATGGGTGGCAGTGACAGGGGGTGATTGATGGGTGATTAACAGGTGATTGACAGGTGATCAGGGGGATAGATGCATACAGTACATGGGGTGGGGGGGTCTGGGGGGGGGGGGTCTGGGGAGAATCTGAGGGGTGGGGGGGGTGATCAGGAGTGAGCAGGGGGCAGGGGGGGGATAAAAAAAATAGTGTTGACAGATAGTGACAGGGAGTGATTGATGGGTGATTAGGGGGGTGATTGGGTGCAAACAGGGGTCTGGGGGGTGGGCAGGGGGGGGGTCTGATGGGTGCTGTGGGCGATCTGGGGCAGGGGGGGGGGGAAATCAGTGTGCTTGGTGCAGACTAGGGTGGCTGCAGCCTGCCCTGGTGGTCCCTCGGACACTGGGACCACCAGGGCAGGAGGCAGCCTGTATAATACACTTTGTAAACATTACAAAGTGTATTATACACTTTGTATGCGGCGATCGTCGGGTTAACATCCTGCTGGCGCTTCCGTATGGCCGGCGGGATGTTGCGGCGGGTGAGCGGCGCCAGGCGGAGGCGGAGGATCGCATCACGGATGACGCGATCTCTCCGCCCATGCCCCTACAAGGACCGCCGCCATTTGTCAATACGGCGGTCCTTGCGGGGTCCACTTCCCGGCCGCCAATTGTCAATACGGCGGTCGGGAAGTGGTTAATCAGAAGATGAAGAAATATCTCCTTGAAGAAAACTTAGGAGAAAAAGTGAATTCAGTATGAGCCAATGTATCTTTAAAGTGAACCTGAGGCGACATGTGACATGATGAGGTAAACAGTGCAAATGTAATGAATGGTAGCGAGGCAGCTGCGGCGAACAGCGCTACCGCCGCAACTGCCTCTGCCTCTCGGCCTGTAAATGTTCCCACACCTCAGGCGGCTCGCGCACCGAGGACGGGCATCTCTGTGGCACATAGGGTCGCCTTAGCGCATGCGCGCACTCATAGACAGGACCTTTTTGCGGGGAGGAGGCGAGTCAGCTGACCTGCGGGGCGGCTGACGTCAGAGGGCAATCTCGCCATCGCTGATTGGCAGAACTCTAGGGGCGTGTCTCGGGGATGCCGCAGCGTACTTAAGCACAGCAGGTTCATTCACAACTTGTCTGCTGTTGCGAATACTTTGTGTTAGCGCTCAGACCTTTGATAGCTATAATAATAATTCATTGAATACTGTATTATTATCTGTGTATGACTCTAGCTCGTTTTGACTACTTCTTTACTCAACGCTTCTGTACTTCTGCCCATCTGATCTAGTTGCCGACTCTGCCTGTTTATCTATATGCCTCTGCCTCCTGATTCTGTACTTCTGTCTGTCTGTTGCCAACCCGATCTGTGTGACCACTCTACTCTCACCAGTGAGCCCTTGTCACTGGTGAGGAGCTCATTGTACTGTAGTGCCCACCAGCTCCTCTGGTGAGGTGACTCTGACATCTATCAGTACTTATTGTTGCACCTCTACTCTCACCAGTGAGCCCTTGTCACTAGTGAGGAGCTCATTGTACTGTAGTGCCCACCAGCTCCTCTGGTGAGGTGACTCTGACATTTATCAGTACTTATTGTTGCACCTCTACTCTCATCAGTGAGCCCTTGTCACTGGTGAGGAGCTCATTGTACTGTAGCGCCCACCAGCTCCTCTGGTGAGGTGACTCTGATATCTATCAGTACTACTGTTGCACCAATCACCTACCTGTACTTTAGCTATCACATCAGTTGTCTGTTATACTTGTATTATTGGTGATTCTGCAGATCACCATATAATCGGGTATACATCTGTATTATAGGTGATACTGCAGATCACCTCATAATCAGAACTCTGTTACTTGCTGACACCCATTGTTACAGCAAAACATAGTAATAACCAGATGGTTTTACTTGTTTTTATTTTTCTGCATGAAAGAGTTAATTTTTAGGCATAGACAAATTCTGTTTTGTCGTACCTTGTTGGAAATATAGTAAACATCACTGATAAGCAAATTCATGTAGTTCCTGTATTTTCAATTCAAAATCTACTTTGTAAATGTTTAAATATAAAATAAAACCATGGGAAATCTAAAAACAAAAGGTCATTTTTCAGGAGTAGGAGGATAAATATAATTGTTTATTTCATCAGTTTATTTTCACTTTAACATCTCTCTTCTGGAATTTTGGACCACTTTTCCTTTGCCAGTTGCTTTGGGGTCTCTAAAATAAGAGAAAAAAACATTTAAATTGGTTACTATCAAGCCTGGGACCCAGTATAGGCACTCTGGGGTAAATTACAAAGAACCTACGATTTGCTGAATCACAATTGATTTCCATAGCAATCGTAATTTGGCTACTGGAGCTCTGAGATCCCGTCCCCCAAAAATGCTGCAAGCAGCGATTTGTGATCTCTTCTCGATAGCAATGCTATGGGTGTAACCACCTCCTTACGGATCCACTGTTGCCAGCTAATGGCAAGCATTGCAGAATCGCAGTTGGTCTAAGGCCTCATAGCTTTTTTTTCCAGCTAACTTTACATCTACTTTTTCCACTTTCCTTTTCTTCCTTGCCCTTGTTCTAAAATAGTTATTGACCTCTGTGACCTACCTGGATGAGAACAATATTCTAGAACTCTTTCAGCCTTGTGATACCACTCATCACTGTCTGTTGTTCTGTTACAACTTGATTTATTGTGAGATCTACCTGGTAGGAATGGGCTATAAGATGCTAATAATTCTTGAAACAAATTGTATGCCAATTTTATGCAAATTTACAGAGCTTGGAAGTAAATGAATCAAATGCAGCAGCTCCTGATGTACTGTGTGTTCTACATAGTTAATTAGTTTGGTTAAAAAAAAAGACATTCGTCCATCAAGCCTAACCAGAGAAAAATAAATGAAATAAATATATTTTTCTAGGCCAGCTATTCCAAAAGTATTAAAGGCAGAGAATAAGCTCATGGACCAGGTAACTGCCATGTAGTGATGGTGAATTAGTTTTAAATTGATGCAAATTTTCTGTAAATGTATGCAGCTTAGAATTGGACTTATCACATATAGGCCTCAGTTCACAAAGTATTACCACATGCGGTAAAGCTAAAAACAACTGATTTTATCACAGTTAGTTAAATGTAAATTTACAAAGGCTGTTACTGCATGGAAAACTAATATTATCAATTTGCGAGGTAAATACCTCAAATGTTAAAGGACCACTATTGTGAAAAAGTAGGCAGTTAAAATCTGACAGATCCGACAGGTTTTGGGCCAGTCCATTTCCTCATGGGGGATTCTCAGGGTTTTCTTTGTTTTCTAAAGCATTTCCAGAACAGCAGTTTAACTGCCAAAATAGTAAGATACCAGCCAGCCTTCCTAATCACTTGCACACTAGTTTGTCAGTTAGACTTTGCAACTGCTGTTCAGGAAATGCTGTTGAGAACAAAGAAAACCATGAGAATCCCCCATGAGGAGATGGACTGGCCCACAAGCTGTCGGTTCTGTCAGATTTTAACTGCCTACTTTTTTCGCGATAGTGGTCCTTTAAAGAGAATCTGTACTATCCGATTTGTACTATAAAAAAACATACCAATCAAGTCACTGTGATCTCCTAGATCCCTCTTTGCCATTTCCGACGCTCCCTGCCACAATCCTGGCTTTTAATCGCCAGTTTTAGGCAGTGTTTACAAACAAAAAACATGGCTGCTAACCAGGAAGTGATGTTTGTGTGTATGTGTACACACACACACACACACACACACACACAAACGTTTGGGCAACCTTGTTGATTGTCATGATTTTCCGGTATAAATCGTTGGTTGTTACGAAAAAAAAATGTCAGTTAAATATATCATATAGGAGACACACACAGTGATATTTGAGAAGTGAAATTAAGTTGTGACAAACTTATCTGATGCTACTGCCGGCGGCTCTTCTATCGCTTCCGGGCAGTGACGGAAGCCGCTTACTGCATCCTCCTCTGGCGGCATTCCCAGCTACCCTGTGGGTGTGAGTCAGCGTGGCGATTCCGGCCGTGTCCCCAGGTGAGCGCGCACGATTCAGAACAGCCTTTATAGGCTGAGGAGGCAGGTGTGAGGTGTGTCAGCTGACGTAGAGTCAGCTCACACTGCACCCAATGGCACAATCCCACGTCACGCAGGTCAGGTAGGTGGGACCTTACACGGAAGAGGGCTATTTCAATGGCCTCTTCCATCCAGCATATGTGCACATTTAGCCTCCGAAGAAGCAAGGCTAACCCCATTGCGAAACGGTCGTAAGGCCGTGCACCCACTGGCGCCCACTGTTGCCTCCCATCTTCAGCAGAGCACAATAAGTAACATCTATTTTCACGAAGCACATACGTTATTTTTTGTGAATTATCCATATCTCATGTATGTACACTTGCTGCTCATCAATTAAAGCTACAGTGCCAGACTTTTTTGCTTTTTCTTTGTCGAAGATTTTGCAGTGTTTTGCCTTTTGTCTAGAGCACGTAGCTCCTGCTGGAGTTCACCATCTATATACAGCTGTCATCACATCCACTGTCTTTACTAAGTGCCTGCCTTCCTTCTTTTGGTTGCTTTATTGGATTGTTGTTTGTTTCGGTATTGAGCACCAGTAATGTCTAATATAGACGAGGATCCTTCTCCTGAGGAGTTGGCCTCAGTGGATGAAGCTGAAAAGGTGCAAGGCGACAACGTCATTGCAGGGAGGTCGGACATTACTGGTTTTTTTGCTTATACCTAATTGTTCCAACTCCACTGTGGGCGCCAAGGTGCTGGAGCAGAACCTAGAGAGGCTCTGTGAGAGAGAGGTGGGAGTTTTCTGGACAGTTACCACTCCTGAGAAGTATAAGGGTGAGGACTTGGTGGCCAGAGGATTCAGGAGATATCAAGAGCCTTCTGAATACAGACAGGATCCTAAGTTTCTGGAAACCTGGAAACAGGAGTTTTTGGAGCATTCTGCACGTTTACAAAATATTGTGCTGGATAGGAGTAAAGTTGAGCTGAGCCTGATTACATCTGCTATTTCAGAGAGCAAGTTGGAGTATAAGAAATTGGTGCCTGATAACTTGTACAAGGCTACAATTGAAAAGATTGATAAGAAATTACTACCTTTGCAAGACAACATCAAAGCTCGTAAATTAAAGAAATATTTATGCGACAGAGAGGACTATAAGTTTGGTAGAATTTTTACTTGGGGATCACTGACCAATCAGGGACCGAGAGGAAGGCCCTGTTCCCCTAGGAGACCTAAGGGCTACTGGACGACTGAATCTGAGTCCAGTGGAGAGGACTTACCAAACAAAACACCACAACAGAAACCACGCAAGCTTCAAAGGTCACCTAAGCCACAAAAACCTAAAAAGTCCCCGACTGGAGAACAACAGGCCCCTTTAGAAAACGAATCCGGCGAGGAAGAGGAAAAAGTGGGAGAAAAACAAGTTTCCTGGGAGGACAAGAAGAGAGGGAGCAAAAAGAGGAAGACAAGGCACTAACAATGCCCTCCAACAATAAAACAAACCTGGTCAATCTTACATCTGAAATACTACCAGAAGGAGTAGAGGATCTATTGAATAAGGGTCTGAACTATTCTCTGTCTACACAATTTGACTATCCTAGCTTTAAGGTAGATTTATATAGAAGAGTGCAGAAGCTAAATATTAGACATCACTTTGAGAAAAAGAGGTTGGAGGACTCAAACTTAGATGGTAATGCTCAATTGGCAAGAAAGGCAACAGTGGGAGCTCTTTGTTTCAGTGTCACGAAGAACTGGAACGACAAGGACTTAGAAACCATCTCAGCTCTAAATGAACTGCTAACGGAGTCAGTTTCAGCTGATGTGCCATCACTTGACCCTAAAAAATCCCAACCCTGTAAATCTACCATGCCCTTTCCCACACAAGCTGGATCTGCTATTGATATATTTGAACAGTAAGTAGATAGAGAAGTGAAGGCTCTTTTATACCCCCGATCACGACCTAATCTTACTCCTGTCGAATCTAAAGCCCTCAAATGGCTGAAAAACCGCCCAGACCTAACCATACGGAAGGCAGACAAAGGGGGTTCAGTTATAATTCTGTCTACCACAGATTATAAAAAAAGAGGCACTACGACAGCTTTTGGATGCCTCTACATACAAACCCCTTAAAGGTGACCCCACGGTGGGGTATCAATCCGCCTTGAGGTCTCTTTTACGACAGGGGGTTGAATTGGGTTTTCTTATTCCTAGATTGGCCAAAGATGTGTTACCGGAATTTCCAGTTAAACCGGTCTGGTACTATTTACCTAAAATTCATAAGTCCCTGACCGATCCACCGGGCCGACCCATCGTGTCGGGCCTGGGATCGGTCACGGAGAGACTTTCTAGGTACTTGGACCACATCCTCAGACTGCTCCTGTCTCAGGTTCCGTCCCATTTAAGCAACACCCTCGATGTTTTAGAGGGTTTGGAGTCCACATCGTGGTGCGATGGGGACCTGTTGGTTACCATTGATGTCACGAGCCTCTATAGCAGAATACTGCATGTAGATGGCCTCAAAGCCGTCAGAATGTACCTCGATAGAGGCGACAAAGACCCTCTTTTTAATGAATACATATGTGACTGCTTGGCTTTTATTCTAACTCACAATGCTTTCATGTTTGGTGACACTTGGTACCAGCAGGTCTCCGGCACCGCGATGGGGACTCCAGTCGCTTGTACCTACGCTAATCTTTTTCTCGGAGCCTGGGAAGGAAGATACATCCACTCCATGGATAACCCCTTCAGGTCAAACCTGAGGATGTGGTCCAGGTACATGGATGATGTCTTGGCCTTTTAGTCAGGAGACATTTTGTTATTGTCTAAGTTTTTGGAATATTTGAATTCAAACAATATGAACATGTTGTTCACTATGGAGTATTCCAGAGAAAGAATTTACTTCTTAGACTTAGAAATAATCATTAAAGACGGCACTGTTGTAACTCAGGGCTATCGTAAATCGACAGCCTCTAATACAATCTTGCATTTTTATAGTTACCACCCCCGGCATGTTACGAAGTCTCTTCCATTTGGCCAATTCCTGTGCTTGCGCAGGAACAACGCCAGCTTGGAATACTTCATAGAACAAGCCTCTGAGCTTAGATCACGCCTACTTTCAAGAGGGTATGATGCTAGAGAATTAGAGCTTGCTATGAATGAAGCTATAAAAAAAGATAGATCTGAATTAATCAAAAGAAAGTCTCATAACCCTGACCATCTTAACAAAGGCCCAGGAATCTTTACTTTCGATTTCTCACCTATGGAGAGGGAAGTCAAGAAAGTAATTAATAAAAACTGGCCCATTTTACTCCAAGATCCAATCCTTAGGGAAAGCTTACCATCCAAACCCTTAGTTGCTTTTAAAAGAGCATAACGACTTTCGTGAGAATCCACGTCGTACATGGCTGAACAGCATAGCTACCACAGGTAACCACCGTTGCGGGGCATGTAAAGCATGCCAGTACATGAAGACAGGCAAGTCCTACCAGCTGGGCCCTATACAGTTTAAGGTCCCTTTTTTTTGCCACCTGCAGGACTAGCTATGTTGTTTATGCCCTATGGTGTCCTTGCCAACGGTTCTACGTTGGCAAGACAACCAGGATGGTCAAAGACAGAATCCTGGAGCATATCCGCCTGTTACCAAAGGGCTGTCCCAGAGTGGTAGAGCATATGGCTGCTGCCCACGGTCTGGACCCTAGTCTCTTGTCCTTTGCCTGCGTGGACTTTTGTAGTCTTCCACGCAGAGGTGGTAATAGGAAAAAACTACTCCTTAAGCTTGAATCCAAGTGGTTTTCAGGACAGACTCTATGGGCCCTCTGGGTCTAAATGACTATGTGGATTTAGCCTGTTTCCTGGATCCTTGATTCCTCCTTTCTGACTCCCCCTTTTTTTGAGCCATTCCTTTGGCTGTCATTATCTTCCTCCCCTTTTATCCCTCCTAGTATGTATGACCGATTTTGATATACTTACTTAAACGAGTCCTTATAACGTTCATTGCATAATAATAATCTTTGTAATGTACACTTTTTGAATATTACGGGCATACTATACAATATAAGGGTATTCTATATTCCCTAGGGCAGCGGTGGCGAACCTATGGCACGCGTGCCGTGCCCGGCACGCGTAGCCTAATCTGCTGGCACGCCACCGCTGCTTATGAACTGGCCGCAGTGTCTACTAGACGCCGCCACGCCAGTTCATAGCCCGCAGCCCCGCAGTCTCCCGGGAAGCAGACCAGGGCTACGGCAAGATGGCTGCCGAAGCCCTGTACAGGAGACTATTTGTGTCTCCAGTACAGGGCTTTGGGCGCCATCTTCCCGTAGCCCTGCACTCTGCCTGTCAGCGGCAGCGTGGGAGACTGTCACTGCAGAAGGAACGTCCGGGGGAGATGCGCGCCAGAGCCCAGACGAAAGAGAAGACTTCTATCAGGTGAGTACATTACTTGTTTTTGCAGGTGAAATGCGGACCACTGTGTTATTTTCTGCTAAAATGTTTTGTCACATGTTTATGTCCTGTGAAATGCTGCCCACTGTGTTTGTTTTCTGGTGAAATGTGGCCCGCTGCGTTTGTTTTCTGGTGAAATGTGGCCCGCTGCGTTTGTTTTCTGGTGAAATGTGGCCCACTGCGTTTGTTTTCTGGTGAAATGTGGCCCGCTGCGTTTGTTTTCTGGTGAAATGCGGCCCGCTGCGTTTGTTTTCTGGTGAAATGCGGCCCGCTGCGTTTGTTTTCTGGTGAAATGCGGCCCGCTGCGTTTGTTTTCTGGTGAAATGCGGCCCGCTGCGTTTGTTTTCTGGTGAAATGCTGCCCACTGCGTTTGTTTTCTGATGAAATGTGGCGCACTGCGTTTGTTTTCTGGTGAAATGTGGCCCGCTGCGTTTGTTTTCTGGTGAAATGTGGCCCGCTGCGTTTGTTTTCTGGTGAAATGTGGCCCACTGCGTTTGTTTTCTGATGAAATGTGGCCCACTGCGTTTGTTTTCTGATGAAATGTGGCCCACTGCGTTTGTTTTCTGATGAAATGTGGCGCACTGCGTTTGTTTTCTGGTGAAATGTGGCCCGCTGCGTTTGTTAGAGAACTAGCTGATGACCCGGCGTTGCCCGGGTATGTATTTGGCTGGTGTTGGCTCCTCCCACTTTTTCTAACCCTAACACACAATTGGTCAATGACCAGGTTTGTGAGTTTTGGCATCAATAATTTGTATATTTCCATAGAAATTAAACAAATTAGATTGGCTGTTTGTGACTCCACCCCTCTCCAGCATTTGAACCTCAGTCACCCAATGACCAACATAGCAGGTTTGAGGCATCTGCTATTAAGAGTGTAAAAATGGCAGAAATTTAAATATTCCCCTTGAAAATCAACAGGTGAATTTTGATTGGCTATTGTAGGCTCCACCCACTCAATAATTTGTATTTTCCCAGTAAAAAAACAAAACAAATCTGATTTTTGGCTCTGTCCCATTTTCTGAATTTTAACCCCAGTGATCCAATAACCAACTGTACCAAGTTTGAGGCTTGTGCCATTAAAGAGGAGCTGTTAGGTATAAGGTCTCAGAGAAAATAAACACATATATCAGTAGCTAAAGATTGGCTGTACTTACGTTACATATGCATTTCACTGTCCACGTTTGTACTTCACAGAATTTGTATATAGTATATGCAGAGATAGATGCTCCTGACAGCTCATGGCAGGCTCCATGTTTTTCTGTCAAATGTGTCGTCATGTCCTGCCTGATTCCTGATCACAGATAAGCTCGTTCTTGAACAACACGGTGTGCAGTGAATATTAATGAGCCATGTGGCTAGGAACAATAGCTGACTCCTGCAGAGTACTCTGCCCCGAGATTTATCAGTGCTACACAGCTAGACGGATTACAAGCTTCTGTAACGTCTCATTAGCAGCCGAGGGGAGGGCCCCAGAATGCTTTGCAGTTTAGCTGCGGCTTGCGTCTTTATGGGTCTATAACAGACTTGCTGATAAGCACACATCAAAGGTAACTGAAATGTTTATCTTCACTAATGGCTTTTGAGCTTCCTTCTAAACTGTTTAACACAGGAGAATAGAGGTTTAAATTAGCTTCTGCAGCCTGACAGTTACTCTTTAACAGTGCAAGAATGGCAGCAAATTAATTATTCCCCTTGAAACTCAATAGGTGAATTTTGATTGGCTTTTTTAGGCTCGACCCACTTTTCTGAATATTAATCCCAGTTACCCAGTGACCAACTGTAGTTTGAGAACCCTGCCATTAACAGTGAAGAAAGGCTGCAGTTTACATTTTCCCAGGGAAATCTGTTTTTGTAACCTTAACACACAGTAACTCAATGACCAAGTTTGTAAGCTTTCAGGTTCCTGGCATCAACATTATGTGAATGGAAGCAGTTTATAAAGAAATGTCATTAGTTGTTCGTGGCTCCGCCCCTTTAGTGAATTTGAACCTCAGTCACTTAATGACTGACTGTAGCAGGTTTGAGGCCTCTGCCATTAAAGCTGGCCACTAATGGTCCAATTTGTAGCGAAAAATCGTTCGAGCGATCAGAAATTCTGATCGGATTTGTTGTAAATAATCTCCATTGATGGACACAATCGATTATGAACGAGTGAAAAAAATGTCACCCGAATGAATTTTCGTCGAACCAAAATTTGGATTTTCTTGGTGGTCGTGATAGATAGGAAGCAATGATCGGTTAGTTGGTGGTGTAGTGAACGATCTTTCGTCCGATCAGAATTTCTGATCGCTCGAAAGATTTTTCACTAGAAATTGGACCGTTAGTGGCCAGCTTAACAGTGTAAGAATGGCAGCAGTTTCAATATTCCCCTTGAAAATCAATAGGTAATTTTGATTGGCTGTTGTAGGCTCCACCTGCTTTTATGAATATTAATCCCAGGCAGTCACACAGTGACCAACTGTGCAAAGTTTGGGAACCCTGCCATTAACAGTGTAAGAATGGCTTCAGTTTATATTTTCCCATGTAAAAAGTTAGTTGTTTTTGGCTCCGCCCACTGTTTGTAACCTTGACATACAGTCATTCAATGACCAAGTTTATGAGCTTTTGGGTTCTTGCATCAATAAGTTGCATTTTTCCATTGAAATTAAACAAATCTGATTGGCTGTTTGTGGCCCACCCCCTTTAAAGAATGTAAACCCCAGTCTCCCAGTGACTGACTGTGCCAGAATTGAGGCATCTGCCATTAAGAGTGTAAGAATGGAGGCAATGTAAATATTCCCCTTGAAAGTCAATAGATGAATTTTGATTGGCTGTTGTAGGCTCCACCCAGTTTCCCAAATATTAATCCCAATCATCCAGTGACCAACTGTGTCAAGTTTGAGAACCCTGCCAATGACAGAATGGCTGAAATCAATCTAATAAATCTGATTGGCTGTTTGTGGCTCCACCCCTTTTTGTGAATCCGTGAACCCGTCACCCAATGAATGACTGTATCAGGTTTGAGGCCTCTGCCATTAACAGTGTAAGAATGGTAGCAATGTAAATCAATAGGTGAATTTTGATTGGCTGTTGAAGGCTCCTCCCACTTTCTAAATATTAATCCCAGTGGCCAACTGTGTCAAGTTTGGGAACCCTGCCATTAACATTGTAAGAATGGTTGCAGTTTATATTTTCCTATGTAAAAAAATGTAGTTGTTGGCGCCTCCCACTTTTTCTAACCTTGACATACAGTCACTCAATTACCAAGTTTATGAGCTTTGGGGTCCTTGGTATCAATAATTTGTATATTCACAATGAAATTAAGAAAATTTGATTGGCTGTTTGTGGCTTCACCCCTTTCTGAATTTGAAGCCCAGTCACCCAGTGACCAACTGTAGCAGGTTTGAGGCATCTGCTTTTAACAGTGTAAGAAAGGCAGCAATTTAAATATTCCCCATAAAAATCAACAGGTGAATTTTGATTGGCTGTTGTAGGCTCCACCCATTTCCTGAATATTAATCCCAGTCACCCAGTAACCAACTGTGCAAAGTTTGAGAACCCTGCCATTAAAGAGACACTGAAGCGAAAAAAAAAATTATGATATGATGATTTGTATGTGTAGTACAGCTAAGAAATAAAACATTAAGATCAGATACATCAGTCTAATTGTTTCCAGTACAGGAAGAGTTGAGAAACTCCAGTTGTTATCTCTATGCAAACAAGCCATTAAGCTCTCCGACTAAGTTAGTTGTGAAGAGGGCTGTTATCTGACTTTTATTATCTCAACTGTAAGTGAACTGTTTACTTTTTCTCTGGTAGAGGAAAGGTCCTTACTTCACAGACTGCTCTGAAAGACTCATTTTGAATGCTGAGTGTTGTGTAATCTGCACATATTATAGAATGATGCAATGTTAGAAAAAACACTATATACCTGAAAATATTTTCTTTGCTGCTAATCTTCTAGTAATTATTCATAGTACACAACCAATTCACTATATCATATTTTTTTTTTCGCTTCAGTGTCTCTTTAACAGTGTAAGAATGGCTGCAGTTTATATTTGACCAGTGAAATTTGGTTTTGGCTCCGTTTTGGATCCTGCTGGAAGGGACTTAAAGTCTCCATCCAGTTTTTCCAGGTCTCTGTGGCTGCCAACACCACTCTCTGTGGGATAATAGTCTCTGGGTCTGAGGGCTGTGCTGTCTCTGGCTCAAAGCATCTGGACAAAGCATCCGCTTTAATGTTTTTACTACCCGGAGTGTACGTAATTACAAATCTGAATCTCGAGAAAAACAGTGACCACCGAGCCTGACGGGGACTCAATCTCTTAGCCCCCTCAATGTACTCCAAATTTTTGTGATCAGTGTAAACGGTAATCGTATGATCTGCTCCTTCTAGCCAATGACGCCATTCCTCAAAGGCCAATTTAATGGCTAGGAGCTCCCTGTTGCCTATATCGTAGTTTTTCTCTGCTGGTGAAAACCTACGAGAGAAATAGGCACACGGGTGTAATCTTCCCTGCAACCCAGAGCGCTGAGACAGCACAGCCCCTACCCCGACCTCCGAGGCGTCCACCTCCACAATAAAGGGATAGGAGGTGTCGACGTGTCTCAAAATGGGTGCAGAGCAAAACAATTCTTTTAAAGTGGAGAAAGCAGCCAGAGCTTCGGGTGACCAGTGGTTGGTATCTGCCCCTTTCTTAGTAAGACTGGTGAGGGGTGCTATGACTGTGGAGTACCCCTTTATGAACCTGCTATAGTAATTAGCGAATCCTAAAAATCTCTGGAGAGATTTTAGTCCCACTGGCTGAGGCCATTCCAGGACAGCAGAGACTTTGGCAGGATCCATAGAAAGGCCCGAGGTGGAAATTATGTACCCCAGAAAACTGACTGATGTAATTAGAGATGAGCGTAATGACTTAATTACGATTTCGCGAAATTTCGCGTAATTAGTGTAATTACGATTATGGCCGTAAGTACATAATCGTAATGAAGAAGGATTTCGCGAAATTCCGCGTAAGCGTAATTTTTGCGTAATTTTCGCATTACAGTGGGTATCGCGAAATTACGTTTGCCTTGCATGCAACCGTTTGTAAGCGTAGTTACATAACGTAATTTCGCGATAGTTCATATTACTGTAAGCGTTAATTTTCGCGTTGTTTTCGCGTTACCGAATGCTGTTTCGCATATAAAATTCGCCATGTGGTGATATTTCGCATCAAAATTCGCCATGCAGACGAAAATGCCTTTGGCGAACATTCGCGAGCAACCCTGCTAACAAGTAATTACGAAATTCGCGAAATTACGAAGAAATGCGAAATTACGTTATGGTTTAACGTGAAATTACGTTATGGTTTAACGCGAAATTACGTTATGAACGAAACGCGAAATTACGCGTTGAAAATTACGCTTACTGTATTTTCAATTACGATTTTAATGGCAATTACGCTACCATAATTTCGCATCGTAATAGCAAATTTCGCATGCGTAATTATAGTAACGCGAAATTTCGGCTCAACACTACTGATGTTACCTCAAAAATGCATTTCTCCAATTTAGCATAAAGCATGTTCTGTCTCAACTTGTGCAGCACAAATTTGACATGAGCTCTGTGCTCAGAGAGGTTATCTGAGAAGATTAGTATATCATCCAGATATATCAGAACAAATGTACCCAATACCTCCCTGAATACTTCAGTAATGAGTTCCTGAAAGACGGCCGGGGCGTTGCACAACCCGAAGGGCATCACCAGGTACTCGTAATGCCCCTCGGGTGTGTTAAAGGCCGTCTTCCACTCATCGCCCTCTCTGATCCGCACCAGGTTGTATGCACCCTGCAAATCCAATTTCGAGAAAATCTTAGCATTGGTGACTTGAGTGAATAAATCGTCTATCAAAGGCAATGGATAGCGATTTTTTACTCTGATTTTATTCAGGCCCCGGTAATCAATGCATGGCCGAAGGCCTCCATCTTTTTTCTTTACAAAAAAGAAACCTGCTCTGGCAGGCGACCGGGAAGGGCGAATGAAACCCTTAGCTAAGTTTTCACGGATGTACTCTCGCATGGCCACTTTTTCTGGCCCAGACAAATTGTAGAGATGACCTCTAGGGGGCATACAACCAGATCGGAGATCGATGGGGCAATCGAAAGGGCGATGTGGAGGTAGTTTCTCTGCAGCTTTGGGACAAAACACATCAGAAAATTCAGAATATTGTTCCGGGACTCCCTCCACATGAATCCTGGTCTGACCCAAGGTTACCCTCATGTAACGATCGGTGGGCGCAGAGAGTATCTGATCACCGGTGATCTGCAGTATCACCGGAAATACAGATATATACCAGATTATAAGTGATCTGCAGTCTCACCGATAATCCGATATACAAACTAACCTCTGTTCACCTGAGTAGAGTGTAGTGTTTGGTGTAACTGTAACACTTAGAGGACAAGGCCTCAATGCAGCAAGGAGTACTGCACAGATTCCTTCCGCAGACCTGAGCTCTCCAAGACGGGAGGAGTCAGACTGACAGTAGGAAGCAGGGGCGGCGCCAGGGGGGTGCTTGGGGGTGCTCGAGCACCCCCTAGAATTGTCCAAGCACCCCCAAAGCACCCCCTGGAGTGAACTGACTTCAGGCGTCTAAAAGACGCCAAGTCAGTTCACACAGCGGCAGCACGGAGCAGCAGCAGGGCTACGGTAAGATGGCCGCCCGGAGCCCTGTTCTGCAGACTTCGAGTCTGCAGTGCATGGCTTCGGGCGGCCATTTTCCCGTAGCCCTGCTCTCTGCAGGCAGGAAGTCTCGTCGTGACGTCGGGAAGGAAGAGGATCGCGGGCGCGCGGGCGCTGCGCGCCACAAGGAGGTCGGGACTCGGGACAGGAGGTCGGGAAAGAAGGTCTTCTGGCTGTAGGTGAGTAAATGGGTTTTTCTTTTCTTTTTCAGTTGATGCTGATTGTGCATATTGGGGTCATATCTGCTACGGATTGTGCATATTGGGGTCATTTCTGCTACCGATTGTGCATATTGGGGTCGTATCTGCTACGGATTGTGCATATTGGGGTTGTATCTGCTACGGATTGTGCATATTGGGGTCGTATCTGCTACGGATTGTGCATATTGGGGTCGTTTCTGCTACCGATTGTGCATATTGGGGTCATTTCTGCTACCGATTGTGCATATTGGGGTCATTTCTGCTACCGATTGTGCATATTGGGGTCGTATCTGCTACGGATTGTGCATATTGGGGTTGTATCTGCTACGGATTGTGCATATTGGGGTCATATCTGCTACCGATTGTGCATATTGGGGTCATATCTGCTACCGATTGTGTATATTGGAGTCATATCTGCTACCGATAGTGCATATTGGGGTCATATCTGCTACCGATTGTGTATATTGGAGTCATATCTGCCACCGATTGTGCATATTGGGGCCATATCTGCCACCGATTGTGCATATTGGGGCCATATCTGCCACCGATTGTGCATATTGGGGCCATATCTGCCACCGATTGTGCATATTGGGGCCATATCTGCCACCGATTGTGCATATTGGGGCCATATCTGCCACCGATTGTGCATATTGGGGCCATATCTGCCACCGATTGTGCATATTGGGGCCATATCTGCCACCGATTGTGCATATTGGGGCCATATCTGCCACCGATTGTGCATATTGGGGCCATATCTGCCACCGATTGTGCATATTGGGGCCATATCTGCCACCGATTGTGCATATTGGGGCCATATCTGCCACCGATTGTGCATATTGGGGCCATATCTGCCACCGATTGTGCATATTGGGGCCATATCTGCCACCGATTGTGCATATTGGGGCCATATCTGCCACCGATTGTGCATATTGGGGCCATATCTGCCACCGATTGTGCATATTGGGGCCATATCTGCCACCGATTGTGCATATTGGGACCATATCTGCCACCGATTGTGCATATTGGGACCATATCTGCCACCGATTGTGCATATTGGGACCATATCTGCCACCGATTGTGCATATTGGGACCATATCTGCCACCGATTGTGCATATTGGGACCATATCTGCCACCGATTGTGCATATTGGGACCATATCTGCCACCGATTGTGCATATTGGGACCATATCTGCCACCGATTGTGCATATTGGGACCATATCTGCCACCGATTGTGCATATTGGGACCATATCTGCCACCGATTGTGCATATTGGGACCATATCTGCCACCGATTGTGCATATTGGGACCATATCTGCCACCGATTGTGCATATTGGGACCATATCTGCCACCGATTGTGCATATTGGGACCATATCTGCCACCGATTGTGCATATTGGGGTCATATCTGATAACGATTGTGCATATTGGAGCCATATCTGATAACGATTGTGCATATTGGGGTCATTGGACGTGTTTTTTGTTAAAATCTGCTCACATTACGTGTATTTTCTTGAGAAAACCTGCACAATTATGTGAATTTTCTGGGAAAAGGGTCACCAAAACTTGGGCCCTCTGTCTTTGCGTTGCACTTTTAAAGGGAACCCGAGGTGAGAATAATATTGAGGCTGCCATATTTATCTCCCTTTAAGCAATACCAGTTGCCTGGCTGCCGTGCTGGTCCTCTGCCTCTTATTCTTTCAACCATAGACCCTGAACAAGCATGCAGCAGGTCAGGGGTTTCTGACAATATTGTCAGAACTGACAAGATTAGCTGCATGGCTTGTTTCTGGTGTAATTCAGTTCACTACTACAGCCAAATAGATCAGCAGGGCTGCCAGGCAACTAGTATTGTTTAAAAGGAAATAAATATGGCAGCCACCATATCACTCTCACCCTGGGTTCACTTTAAATTACAGTTAGCCCCGCCCTCATCCGGTCATGACCACGCCCATTTTTTTGCCGCGGCGCGCTTCGCGCGCCGCAGGTTCTGGCCACACCCATTTTTTGCCGCGGCGCGCTTCGCGCGCCGCAGGTCGTCAGCTCCCCCGGAAATTGGTCCAGCACCTGCATAGCACCCCCTAAAAAAATTTCCTGGAGCCGCCACTGGTAGGAAGGTATATCTGAAAGTGACCCTCAGGAGGAAGGATCGCTAACAGAGCGAGGAACCGCCTCTAACGGTAAAGTCGGTTCTCGAGGTCGGACAAGCCAGGTCGTAAACACACAGACAGATAAAGTACAAGATCAGCAGGCACAGGCAGAGTCAAAGTACAGGCAGGGTTCGGCAACGGGGTATCAGATATATCGGGGTACAAAATCAGGAGGCAGAAACAGAGTCTAGGAGCGAGCCGGGGTTCGGCAACAGAGTATCAGAAATAACGAGGTACAAGATCAGAGTTCAGAAGGGTAGTCAAGGCAGGCAAAAGTCATAACAGATAATCACAATCAAACTAGTACTTTAGCTATCAACAGAATCTAGCTAAGTGTAGGATTACAGCTCCAGCTGGTCCCGGCACACTTGCGGATCTGACTACGGATCTGGGTGCTCCCACATATGTGATCGCACGCCAGACAAAGAGCAAGTGAACAACCAGCAGTATATATACTCTAGGACCTTTCCAGGACCTCCCTAATTGCTGGTCCAATGGGAGCAGTGGAATTTGTCAGCTGACCCAGCTGGTCAGCCGACTCCCTTCTAACAGCTATTTAAACTCTGCCTCTGTGCTCGCGCGCGTGTAAGTCTGAATCTTGGTGGACTATCAGTCCCAGCCACACCAGTACTGTCTTGCAATGTATCCAGTGAACTGAGTGCGGGAGCCGCCTCCAATGCGGATTCCGCCGCTCTGCCTAAGCGGCATGCGGCATTTTTTCCGCGTTGTGACGCCATGCTGGACGCGGAAACAGCCGCCTCGCCTTGAGAGACAGCGGCTTTTCCGCGTTTCATCACAGTACCCCCCCCCCCGAGGAGTGGACTCCGGACAACTCCTACCAGGCTTCTCGGGGTGTAAGGCATGAAACTCTTTCCTCAACTCATCCGCATGCATGCGAGTCCCCGGTACCCACTGTCTCTCCTCAATGCCATATCCCTTCCAGTGTACCAGATACTGTACCGAGTTCTGGACAATGCGAGAGTCCAAAATTTTCTCTACTTCGAACTCAGGATGACTATCCACCAGGACAGGAGGAGGAGGAGTAGGGCCCACATGGACTGCTGGTTTGAGCAGGGATACGTGAAATGATCTCACCCCACGCATGCTGGCGGGGAGATCAACGGTATAAGTGACGTTGTTGATCTTTTTGGTCACAGAAAACGGACCCACAAACCTGGGGCCCAGTTTGGCAGAAGGCTGCTTCAGGGTCAAGTGACGTGTGGACACCCAGACTAAATCCCCTGGCTGAAACTTCCATTCCATGGAACGTCTCTTGTCCGCTTGACCCTTTTGACTTTGGAACGCTTTCTGCAAATTATCTCTAACAATTCCCCAATTGTCCCTGAGTGACCTCTGCCAATCCTCCAGCGCTGGGAATGGAGAAGAGGCAACTGGCAAAGGGGAGAACTTGGGCGACCTCCCTGTCACAATCTGGAACGGGGAAAAACCAGAAGAAGAACTCTTTAAATTATTCTGCGCAAATTCTGCAAAAGCCAGAAACTTCACCCAGTCATTCTGTGCCTCCGCAACGTAACATCTTAAAAACTGTTCTAAAGACTGATTAATTCGTTCAGTTTGCCCATTCGTCTGTGGGTGGTAGCCTGACGAGAAAGACAGCTTCATGCCCATTTGGTGGCAGAATTCCCTCCAGAATTTAGAGATAAATTGGACTCCCCGATCGGACACAATGTTCTCCGGAATGCCGTGCAGCCGGAAAATGTGGACGATGAATAGGTCAGCCAATTCTTGGGCCGAGGGGAGTCCTTTCAAAGGCACGAAATGGGCCATTTTGCTGAAGCGGTCGACTACCACCCAAATGACCGACATGCCTTCAGACCTGGGGAGCTCACCCACAAAATCCATGGACAAGTGGGTCCATGGTTCACTCGGGGCGGGCAAAGGCTGTAAGGTACCGACAGGTGCCTGCCGGGAGGGTTTACTTTTGGCACATACCGCACATTCCCTGACATATTCCTTGCAGTCTGTTGCCATAGAAGGCCACCAAGCACACCTGGCAATCAGATCCTGCGTTCTGGCAGCACCAGGGTGACCAGCACTCTTATGGGCGTGAAACATTTGTAAGACCTGTAGACGAAAAAACAGTGGGATAAACAAGACCCCCTCCGGTTTCCCCTCAGGGACATCCTGCTGAAAGGGACCCAAAACCTTTGTCCAATCCTCCCAGGTCTCTGTGGCTGCTAACACCAGCCTCTGCGGGATGATGGACTCAGGAGCGGGGGGCTGTGCTGTCTCTAATTCGAAACATCTGGACAGGGCATCTGCCTTGATGTTTTTGCTGCCTGGAGTGTATGTGATAATAAATCTGAACCTCGTAAAAAATAACGACCAACGGGCCTGTCGGGGACTTAGTCTCTTAGCCCCCTCGATGTATTCCAGATTCTTGTGATCAGTATACACCGTGATCGTGTGTTCTGCCCCTTCTAACCAGTGGCGCCATTCTTCAAATGCCAATTTAATGGCCAGAAGTTCCCGGTTGCCTATGTCGTAGTTTTTCTCTGCCGGTGAAAACCTCCGAGAGAAATAGGCACACGGGTGCAACCTCCCCTGCAGCCCAGAGCGTTGAGACAGCACAGCCCCTACTCCAACTTCTGAGGCATCAACCTCCACAATGAATGGGTAAGAGGTGTCTACGTGTCTCAATATGGGTGCAGAGCAAAACAATTTTTTCAAGTGAGAAAAAGCTGCCACAGCCTCAGGAGACCAGTGGTTGTTATCTGCCCCCTTTTTTGTGAGACTGGTAAGAGGGGCAATTATCGTGGAGTATCCCTTTATGAACCTCCTATAGTAATTCGCAAAACCTAAAAATCTTTGCAGGGGCTTCAACCCCACTGGCTGTGGCCATTCCAGGACAGCTGTGACCTTGGCAGGATCCATTGACAGGCCTGAGGTGGAGATCACATACCCTAAAAATGTGACAGTGGTCACCTCGAAAATACATTTCTCCGCCTTGGCATACAGCATATTTTGCCTCAATTTGTCCAACACGAATTTAACGTGGACCCTGTGCTCGGGGAGGTTGTTGGAATAGATTAGTATATCGTCAAGGTATACTAGTACAAATCTACCCAACACCTCCCTGAATACCTCGTTGATTAATTCTTGAAAGACGGCTGGCGCATTGCACAACCCGAAGGGCATCACTAAGTACTCGTAATGCCCGTCGGGAGTGTTGAAGGCCGTCTTCCATTCATCACCCTTTCTAATGCGGACCAGGTTGTATGCACCCCTCAGATCTAATTTTGAAAAGATCTTAGCGTTCGTGACTTGCGTAAATAAATCGTCTATCAATGGTAACGGATAACGATTCTTCACCGTGATTTTATTCAGGCCACGGTAGTCGATGCATGGTCGCAGCCCTCCGTCTTTTTTCTTAACAAAAAAGAAACCGGCCCCTGCAGGCGACCGGGAGGGGCGAATGAACCCTTTGGCTAAATTGTCACGAATGTACTCCTGCATCGCTATTTTCTCTGGTCCAGACAAATTATACAAGTGACCCCTAGGGGGCATACAACCGGCACGGAGATCGATGGGGCAATCGAAAGGGCGATGAGGAGGTAACTTGTCAGCAGCCTTGGGACAGAATACATCCGAGAACTCGGAGTATTGCTCGGGAACCCCCTCCACATGCAACTTGGTCTGACCTAAAGTCACCTTCCCTAGACACTGTTGGGAACAGAAGTCTGACCAACTAGTTAATTGTCCTGTAGCCCAATTAATCTGTGGCGAATGGAGCTGCAGCCAGGGCATTCCTAAAACAATTGTGGAGGTGGTCATGTGTAATACAAAGAAACTTAGACTTTCATTATGCAGAACCCCAATAGTGACTTCCACCTCTGGTGTCTGAGACAGTGGACGGTCCCTTTGCAGCGGGGAGTCGTCCACAGCAGTAACCTGGATAGGTGGTTTTACTGAGGTGAGCGGAATGCCCAACTTTTCTGCAAACTCTGAACTCATAAAGTTAGCCGCGGAGCCTGAATCAACAAAGGCTTCTGTGGCTTCAGATTTGTCCCCCCATGTAATCATACAGGGAAGGAGCAAACGTTTTTCGTTTAAGGGTATGAGCCGGGCACCTAGGGTGCTACCCCCTACCACTCCTAAACGGTAGCATCTTCCCGGCTTGTTAGGGCAGTTTTGTACTATATGCCCCCCTTCAGCACAGTACAGACACAGCTGTTCGGTCATTCTCCGTCTTCGCTCTACCTGGGTCAATTTTGACCGAGCAATCTGTATTGGCTCGGATGGAGGCAAGACGGGAGAAGGTGCAATAGTAGGAGGTGGAGTCACTGGGACCGTAGTGTAAGATACCCCTCTGACATGGAAACTACCCCTGGTCTGTTTTTGGTAGCGCAGCCTGCGGTCGATTCGGATGGCCGCTGAGATGGCCTCATCGACTGTTCTGGGCTCGGGCTGGCTTAACATCAAATCAGAGACCTCATCGGACAGCCCTGACAAGAAACGATCTAATAGGGCATAAGTGTCCCACCTGGCCGTAACTGACCACCTCCTAAACTCGGCCGCGTAATCTTCGACCGGACCTTCGCCTTGACGCAAAAGCTTGAGCTTCCGCTCAGAAGTCGAAGCAAGGTCCGAATCGTCGTAAATTACTGCCATAGTTTTAAAGAATTCCTCTACAGAGGTAAGAGCTTTGTCTCCGGCGGGCAGGCTATATGCCCAAGACTGGGAGTCGCCGGACAACAAAGTCTTTATAAACGTGACCCTCTGGGTCTCAGTACCCGAAGATTGGGGTCTTAACTCAAAATAGGACAATACTCTACTCCTAAAATTCCGGAAGTCAGATCTGTGGCCGGAAAAGCTTTCAGGTACAGGCATACGTATGTCAGAGCTAGGAGAGGATCGCACATGATCCACTGATGTCTGGAGGATTTGTACAGACCCTGATAGGGCATCAATAAGAGTCATGTGGGCGCCCAGTACTTGATTGATGTTGTCCACCGAAGTGGCAAGTACACCCAGACAATCAGTGTTTGCGTCCATTTTGTATTTGGTCTGGCGTTCTGTAACGATCGGTGGGCGCAGAGAGTATCTGATCACCGGTGATCTGCAGTATCACCGGAAATACAGATATATACCAGATTATAAGTGATCTGCAGTCTCACCGATAATCCGATATACAAACTAACCTCTGTTCACCTGAGTAGAGTGTAGTGTTTGGTGTAACTGTAACACTTAGAGGACAAGGCCTCAATGCAGCAAGGAGTACTGCACAGATTCCTTCCGCAGACCTGAGCTCTCCAAGACGGGAGGAGTCAGACTGACAGTAGGAAGGTATATCTGAAAGTGACCCTCAGGAGGAAGGATCGCTAACAGAGCGAGGAACCGCCTCTAACGGTAAGGTCGGTTCTCGAGGTCGGACAAGCCAGGTCGTAAACACACAGACAGATAAAGTACAAGATCAGCAGGCACAGGCAGAGTCAAAGTACAGGCAGGGTTCGGCAACGGGGTATCAGATATATCGGGGTACAAAATCAGGAGGCAGAAACAGAGTCTAGGAGCGAGCCGGGGTTCGGCAACAGAGTATCAGAAATAACGAGGTACAAGATCAGAGTTCAGAAGGGTAGTCAAGGCAGGCAAAAGTCATAACAGATAATCACAATCAAACTAGTACTTTAGCTATCAACAGAATCTAGCTAAGTGTAGGATTACAGCTCCAGCTGGTCCCGGCACACTTGCGGATCTGACTACGGATCTGGGTGCTCCCACATATGTGATCGCACGCCAGACAAAGAGCAAGTGAACAACCAGCAGTATATATACTCTAGGACCTTTCCAGGACCTCCCTAATTGCTGGTCCAATGGGAGCAGTGGAATTTGTCAGCTGACCCAGCTGGTCAGCCGACTCCCTTCTAACAGCTATTTAAACTCTGCCTCTGTGCTCGCGCGCGTGTAAGTCTGAATCTTGGTGGACTATCAGTCCCAGCCACACCAGTACTGTCTTGCAATGTATCCAGTGAACTGAGTGCGGGAGCCGCCTCCAATGCGGATTCCGCCGCTCTGCCTAAGCGGCATGCGGCATTTTTTCCGCGTTGTGACGCCATGCTGGACGCGGAAACAGCCGCCTCGCCTTGAGAGACAGCGGCTTTTCCGCGTTTCATCACACCTCACTAAACAATGATGAAAGCAATGGGCTGACCAGCTTCCGCTCAGAAGTCGAGGCAATGTCTGGATCGTCGTAAATTATTGCCATGGCTTTAAAAAATTAATCTACAGAGGTTAGGGCTAAGTCTCCAGTGGGTAAACTGTACGCCCAGGTCTGAGAATCGCCTGATAACAAAGTCTTAATAAATGTGACCCTTTGGGCCATAGTTCCTGAAGATCTAGGTCTCAACTCAAAGTATGATAACACTCTACTCCTAAAATTTCGGAAATCAGATCTGTGACCAGAAAATTTTTCAGGTACAGGCATGCGTATGTCTGTGCTAGGAGGAGATCGTACTTCATCCACAGCTGTCTGGAGGGTTTGAAAAGAACCGGACAAAGCGTCAATTAACGCCCGGTGATTACCCTGCACTTAGTTGATGGTTTCCACCGAAGTGGTAAGTGCGCCCAGACGGTCGGTGTGTGCGTCCATTTGCATTTTGGGTCTGGCGTTCTGTAACGATCGGTGTAACACAGAGAGGGTCTGATTACCGGTGATCTGCAGTATCACCGAGAATACAGATATATACCCGATTATTGATGATCTGCAGTATCACCGATAATCAGATATATCTCTAACCTCTGGACACCTGGGTAGTAAGAGTGTTTGGTGCAACAGAAATACTTTGAGGACTGCACCTGAGGAGCAGGTGCCCTGCAGTAAGGAGTACTGCACAGTAACACGTTCCTTCCGCAAGCCTGAGACTCTCCCGAGGGAGGGGTCAGGCTAGGAGTAGGAAGGACAGAGGGTGGGTGACACCAAGGAAGGGAGTCACCCCCAGGTCTGTGAGCTATCTCTTGACTGGGAAGATAGCTCTCGAGGTCGGACAAGCCGGGTCGGCAACAGACAGACAGATCAGGGAGAGGAGACAGAAGACAGATGCGGAATCCTAAGACAAGCAGTGTTCGGCAACAGAGTAACAGATATAGCGAAGTACTAAATCAGACATCAGAAGAGTAGTCAGGAAAGCAGAAGGTCATAACAAATAATCAACAATGCCTAGTCTGGGGTGTGAGCTCCTTGATCATCAACACCCTGGAAACTGGTCTAGATAATAACACAGATAATATACAGTTTTCCCTAGACTGAGGTGTGAGGTCCTTGATCATCAACACCCAGGAACTGGTCTAGATAATAACACAGATGATATACAGTTTTCCCTAGACTGAGGTGTGAGGTCCTTGATCATCAACACCCAGGAACTGGTCTAGATAATAACACAGATAATATCACAGATACTGACAAGGTCTGAGTGCTACCACGTAGTGATCGCAACGTCAGACACCAGAGAAATGACCAGCACCCAGTATATATACACCAGCGCTCTCCAGCGCCTCCCCTAAGTGCTGGACCAATGAAACCTGCTAGAATTGTCAGCTGATCGGCTGGATCAGCTGACACCCTTCTGACTGCCATAAAGGCTATGCCTCTCAGCGCGCGCGCGCGTCCTTCTGAACCTGTGTGGACTATCAGTCCCAGCCACACCAGACGTGTTGTAATGCATCTGTTGGTTTGAACGCGGGGCCAGCCGCACCGCTGTCAGAGCATGCGGCGGTTTCCCCGCGTTCAGCCATGCTGCTAGTGGTAAGCCCGTGCGTGCAAACCGCCGCGTCGGACGTGGAATCCGCCGCCTTGTTCACTGGGCATGCGGCGGTTTCTCCACGCTCCGTCAGGCTAGTGGATGCAGGCCCATGCGTGCAAGCTGCCATGTTGAACGCGGAATCAGCCGCCTTATTCTGAATACTTGCGACGGCTTTTCCGCACTTTCTCACAGTACCACCCCCCACCCCCCCTCTGAGGAGTGGACTCCGGACAGCTCCTACCCGGTTTCTCAGGATATAAAGCGTGGAACTCCCTCCTCAATTTATCCGCATGCATGCGATACTCAGGTACCCATGTTCTCTCCTCAATACCATACCCTTTCCAGTGAACTAGATACTGCACTGAGTTCTGCACCACACGTGAGTCTAAAATCTTTTCTACTTCGTACTCAGGTTGGTCATCTACCATCACAGGAGGAGGAGGAGTGGAACCTACATGAACTGCTGGCTTAAGCAGGGACACATGAAAGGATCTTACACCACGCATGCTGGCAGGAAGATCAATGGCATAAGTAACATTGTTGATCTTCCTGGTCACTGGAAAAGGACCCACAAATCTGGGTCCTAACTTGGGCGAGGGCTGTTTCAGGGTTAAATGACGTGTGGACACCCAGACCAAGTCTCCTGGCCGGAACTTTCACTCTAAGGAGCGTTTCTTGTCAGCTTGACCTTTCTGACTTTGAAAAGCCTTCTCCAAATTCTTTTTCACGATCCCCCAAACGTTCTTAAATGACTTTTGCCAAGCCTCCAAAGCTGGAAACTGAGTGGAAGCTATTGGCAGTGGGGAGAACTTAGGCAACTTTCCAGTTACCACCTGAAACGGAGAAAATCCAGAGGAAGAGCTTTTCAAATCATTGTGCGCAAATTCCGCAAACGGCAAGAACTTGACCCAATCGTTTTGCGCATCCGCAACATAACACCTTAGAAACTGTTCCAATGACTGATTAATTCTCTCAATCTGACCATTGGTCTGTGGGTGGTAGCCCGACGAAAATGACAGTTCCATGCCCATTTGATGACAAAATGCCCTCCAAAATTTAGAAACAAATTGGACTCCCCGATCTGACACAACGTTTTCCGGAATGCCATGTAGCCGGAAAATGTGGATGATGAAAAGATCGGCCAACTCCTGGGCCGAGGGGAGTCCTTTCAGGGGCAAAAAATGGGCCATTTTTCTGAAACGGTTGACTACCACCCAAATGACCGACATGCCCTCAGACCTCGGAAGCTCACCCACAAAATCCATGGACAAATGGGTCCATGGTTCACTCGGGGTGGGCAAAGGCTGCAACGTTCCCACAGGTGCCAGACGGGAGAGTTTGCTTTTTGCACATACTGCACACTCTCTAACATACTCCTTGCAGTCAGTTGCCAATGAAGGCCACCAAGCACACCTAGCAACAAGATCCTGTGTTCTGGTGGCCCCAGGATGTCCAGCATTTTTGTGGGAGTGGAACATCTGCAATATCTGGAGACGAAATGGCAGTGGTACAAACATTACCCCTTCAGGCTTTCCTTCAGGGACATCCTGCTGGAAGGGACTTAAAGTCTCCATCCAGTTTTTCCAGGTCTCTGTGGCTGCCAACACAACTCTCTGTGGGATAATAGTCTCTGGGTCTGAGGGCTGTGCTGTCTCTGGCTCAAAGCATCTGGACAAAGCATCCGCTTTAATGTTTTTACTACCCGGAGTGTACGTAATTACAAATCTGAATCTCGAGAAAAACAGTGACCACCGAGCCTGACGGGGACTCAATCTCTTAGCCCCCTCAATGTACTCCAAATTTTTGTGATCAGTGTAAACGGTAATCGTATGATCTGCTCCTTCTAGCCAATGACGCCATTCCTCAAAGGCCAATTTAATGGCTAGGAGCTCCCTGTTGCCTATATCGTAGTTTTTCTCTGCTGGTGAAAATCTATGAGAGAAATAGGCACACGGGTGTAATCTTCCCTGCAACCCAGAGCGCTGAGACAGCACAGCCCCTACCCCGACCTCCGAGGCGTCCACCTCCACAATAAAGGGATAGGAGGTGTCGACGTGTCTCAAAATGGGTGCAGAGCAAAACAATTCTTTTAAAGTGGAGAAAGCAGCCAGAGCTTCGGGTGACCAGTGGTTGGTATCTGCCCCTTTCTTAGTAAGACTGGTGAGGGGTGCTATGACTGTGGAGTACCCCTTTATGAACCTTCTATAGTAATTAGCGAATCCTAAAAATCTCTGGAGAGATTTTAATCCAACTGGCTGAGGCCATTCCAGGACAGCAGAGACTTTGGCAGGATCCATAGAAAGGCCCGAGGTGGAAATTATGTACCCCAGAAAAGTGACTGATGTTACCTCAAAAATGCATTTCTCCAATTTAGCATAAAGCATGTTCTATCTCAACTTGTGCAGTACAAATTTGACATGAGCTCTGTGCTCAGAGAGGTTATCTGAGAAGATTAATATATCATCCAGATATATCAGAACAAATTTACCCAAAAACCTCCCTGAATACTTCATTAATGAGTTCCTGAAAGACGGCCGGGGCGTTGCACAACCCGAAGGGCATCACCAGGTACTCGTAATGCCCCTCGGGTGTGATCCGCACCAGGTTGTATGCACCCCGCAAATCCAATTTCGAGAAAATCTTAGCATTGGTGACCTGAGTGAATAAATCGTCTATCAAAGGCAATGGATAGCGATTTTTTACTCAGGCCCCGGTAATCAATGCATGGCCGAAGGCCTCCGTCTTTTTTCTTTACAAAAAAGAAACCTGCTCCGGCAGGCGACCGGGAAGGGCGAATGAAACCCTTAGCTAAGTTTTCACGGATGTACTCTCGCATGGCCACTTTTTCTGGCCCAGACAAATTGTAGAGATGACCTCTAGGGGGCATACAACCAGATCGGAGATCGATGGGGCAATCGAAAGGGCGATGTGGAGGTAGTTTCTCTGCAGCTTTGGGACAAAACACATCAGAAAATTCAGAATATTGTTCCGGGACTCCCTCCACATGAATCCTGGTCTGACCCAAGGTTACCCTCACTAAACAATGATGAAAGCAATGGGCTGACCAGCTTGTTAGCTGACCAGTGGCCCAATTAATCTGAGGGGAGTGAAGGTGTAACCAAGGCATGCCAAGGATGGTAGTGGAGGTTGTCATGTGTAACAAAAAAAATAAAACTTCTCCCTATGCAGCACCCCTATAGTGACTCCCACCTCTGGTGTCTGAGACAGAGGGCGGTTACGTTGCAGGGGAGAATCATCCACTGCCGTAACCTGGATATGTGGTGTTACCGGGGTGAGCGGAATACCCAATTTCTTAGCAAATTCGTAATCCATAAAATTAGCCGCTGAGCCCGAATCAACGAAGGCCTCAGTGACTTCAGATTTATCTTCCCATGTAATCGTACAAGGAAGAAGCAACCTTTTATCATCTAGGGGTAAAAGTTGTACGCCTAGGGTATTACCCCCAACTACTCCTAGGCAGTAGCGTTTCCCGATTTCTTAGGGCAATTCTGTACTCTATAACCCCCTCTGCACAATAAAGACATAACTGCTCTGAAATCCTGTGTTTCCGCTCCACTTGAGACAACTTTGACCGACCAATCTGCATTGGTTCGGGTGGAGGTGAAACGGGAGGAGGTGGGGTCACAGGAGGCGCAGCGTAGGACACCATCCTTACATGGTTTCTACCCCGGGTCTGTCTCTGATAGCATAGCTTACGATCGATCCTGATGGCCGATGAAATGGCCTCATCAATGGTCTTAGGTTCAGGCTGACTTAACATAAGATCAGAGACCTCATCTGACAATCCCGATAAGAAACAATCTAACAGGGCAAAGGTGACCCATCTGGCTGATACTGACCACCTTCTGAATTCAGCAGCATATTCCTCGACCGGACTTTTGCCTTGACGTAACAACTTGAGCTTACGCTCAGAAGTCGAGGCAATGTCTGGATCGTCGTAAATTATTGCCATGGCTTTAAAAAAATTCATCTACAGAGGTTAGGGCTAAGTCTCCAGCGGGTAAACTGTACGCCCAGGTCTGAGAATCGCCTGATAACAAAGTCTTAATAAATGTGACCCTTTGGGCCATAGTTCCTGAAGATCTAGGTCTCAACTCAAAGTATCATAACACTCTACTCCTAAAATTTCGGAAATCAGATCTGTGACCAGAAAATTTTTCAGGTACAGGCATGCGTATGTCTGTGCTAGGAGGAGATCGTACTTCATCCACAGCTGTCTGGAGGGTTTGAAAAGAACCGGACAAAGCGTCAATTAACGCCCGGTGATTACCCTGCACTTAGTTGATGGTTTCCACCGAAGTGGTAAGTGCGCCCAGACGGTCGGTGTGTGCGTCCATTTGCATTTTGGGTCTGGCGTTCTGTAACGATCGGTGTAACACAGAGAGGGTCTGATTACCGGTGATCTGCAGTATCACCGAGAATACAGATATATACCCGATTATTGATGATCTGCAGTATCACCGATAATCAGATATATCTCTAACCTCTGGACACCTGGGTAGTAAGAGTGTTTGGTGCAACAGAAATACTTTGAGGACTGCACCTGAGGAGCAGGTGCCCTGCAGTAAGGAGTACTGCACAGTAACACGTTCCTTCCGCAAGCCTGAGACTCTCCCGAGGGAGGGGTCAGGCTAGGAGTAGGAAGGACAGAGGGTGGGTGACACCAAGGAAGGGAGTCACCCCCAGGTCTGTGAGCTATCTCTTGACTGGGAAGATAGCTCTCGAGGTCGGACAAGCCGGGTCGGCAACAGACAGACAGATCAGGGAGAGGAGACAGAAGACAGATGCGGAATCCTAAGACAAGCAGTGTTCGGCAACAGAGTAACAGATATAGCGAAGTACTAAATCAGACATCAGAAGAGTAGTCAGGAAAGCAGAAGGTCATAACAAATAATCAACAATGCCTAGTCTGGGGTGTGAGCTCCTTGATCATCAACACCCTGGAAACTGGTCTAGATAATAACACAGATAATATACAGTTTTCCCTAGACTGAGGTGTGAGGTCCTTGATCATCAACACCCAGGAACTGGTCTAGATAATAACACAGATGATATACAGTTTTCCCTAGACTGAGGTGTGAGGTCCTTGATCATCAACACCCAGAAACTGGTCTAGATAATAACACAGATAATATCACAGATACTGACAAGGTCTGAGTGCTACCACGTAGTGATCGCAACGTCAGACACCAGAGAAATGACCAGCACCCAGTATATATACACCAGCGCTCTCCAGCGCCTCCCCTAAGTGCTGGACCAATGAAACCTGCTAGAATTGTCAGCTGATCGGCTGGATCAGCTGACACCCTTCTGACTGCCATAAAGGCTATGCCTCTCAGCGCGCGCGCGCGTCCTTCTGAACCTGTGTGGACTATCAGTCCCAGCCACACCAGACATGTGTTGTAATGTATCTGTTGGTTTGAACGCGGGGCCAGCCGCACCGCTGTCAGAGCATGCGGCGGTTTCCCCGCGTTCAGCCATGCTGCTAGTGGTAAGCCCGTGCGTGCAAACCGCCGCGTCGGACGTGGAATCCGCCGCCTTGTTCACTGGGCATGCGGCGGTTTCTCCACGCTCCGTCAGGCTAGTGGATGCAGGCCCATGCGTGCAAGCTGCCATGTTGAACGCGGAATCAGCCGCCTTATTCTGAATACTTGCGACGGCTTTTCCGCGCTTTCTCACAGTACCACCCCCCACCCCCCTCTGAGGAGTGGACTCCGGACAGCTCCTACCCGGTTTCTCAGGATATAAAGCGTGGAACTCCCTCCTCAATTTATCCGCATGCATGCGATACTCAGGTACCCATGTTCTCTCCTCAATACCATACCCTTTCCAGTGAACTAGATACTGCACTGAGTTCTGCACCACACGTGAGTCTAAAATCTTTTCTACTTCGTACTCAGGTTGGTCATCTACCATCACAGGAGGAGGAGGAGTGGAACCTACATGAACTGCTGGCTTAACCAGCTGAGCGGTCTGGACGAGCTCAGCTCGTCCAACACCGCCAGCGGCTGCCGCTCAGGCCCTGCTGGGCCGATTTTAACGAAATAAAAAGCAGCACACGCAGCCGGCACTTTGCCAGCCGCGTGTGCTGCCTGATCGCCGCCGCTCTGCGGCGATTCGCCGCGAGCAGCGGCGAAAGAGGGCCCCCCTAGCCGCCTGAGCCCAGCGTAGCCGGAACAAAAAGTTCCGGCCAGCGCTAAGGGCTGGATCGGAGGCGGCTGACGTCAGGACGTCGGCTGACGTCGATGACGTCACTCCGCTCGTCGCTATGGCGACGATATAAGCGAAACAAGGAAGGCCGCTCATTGCGGCCTTCCTTGTTTATTCTGGGCGCCGGAGGCGATCGGAAGATCGCCTCCGGAGCGCCCTCTAGTGGGCTTTCATGCAGCCAACTTTCAGTTGGCTGCATGAAATAGTTTTTTTTTAATTTAAAAAAAACCCTCCCGCAGCCACCCTGGCGATTTAATCAGAACGCCAGGGTGGTTAAGCAGGGACACATGAAAGGATCTTACACCACGCATGCTGGCAGGAAGATCAATGGCATAAGTAACATTGTTGATCTTCCTGGTCACTGGAAAAGGACCCACAAATCTGGGTCCTAACTTGGGCGAGGGCTGTTTCAGGGTTAAATGACGTGTGGACACCCAGACCAAGTCTCCTGGCCGGAACTTTCACTCTAAGGAGCGTTTCTTGTCAGCTTGACCTTTCTGACTTTGAAAAGCCTTCTCCAAATTCTTTTTCACGATCCCCCAAACGTTCTTAAATGACTTTTGCCAAGCCTCCAAAGCTGGAAACTGAGTGGAAGCTATTGGCAGTGGGGAGAACTTAGGCAACTTTCCAGTTACCACCTGAAACGGAGAAAATCCAGAGGAAGAGCTTTTCAAATCATTGTGCGCAAATTCCGCAAACGGCAAGAACTTGACCCAATCGTTTTGCGCATCCGCAACATAACACCTTAGAAACTGTTCCAATGACTGATTAATTCTCTCAATCTGACCATTGGTCTGTGGGTGGTAGCCCGACGAAAATGACAGTTCCATGCCCATTTGATGACAAAATGCCCTCCAAAATTTAGAAACAAATTGGACTCCCCGATCTGACACAACGTTTTCCGGAATGCCATGTAGCCGGAAAATGTGGATGATGAAAAGATCGGCCAACTCCTGGGCCGAGGGGAGTCCTTTCAGGGGCAAAAAATGGGCCATTTTTCTGAAACGGTTGACTACCACCCAAATGACCGACATGCCCTCAGACCTCGGAAGCTCACCCACAAAATCCATGGACAAATGGGTCCATGGTTCACTCGGGGTGGGCAAAGGCTGCAACGTTCCCACAGGTGCCAGACGGGAGAGTTTGCTTTTTGCACATACTGCACACTCTCTAACATACTCCTTGCAGTCAGTTGCCAATGAAGGCCACCAAGCACACCTAGCAACAAGATCCTGTGTTCTGGTGGCCCCAGGATGTCCAGCATTTTTGTGGGAGTGGAACATCTGCAATATCTGGAGACGAAATGGCAGTGGTACAAACATTACCCCTTCAGGCTTTCCTTCAGGGACATCCTGCTGGAAGGGACTTAAAGTCTCCATCCAGTTTTTCCAGGTCTCTGTGGCTGCCAACACCACTCTCTGTGGGATAATAGTCTCTGGGTCTGAGGGCTGTGCTGTCTCTGGCTCAAAGCATCTGGACAAAGCATCCGCTTTAATGTTTTTACTACCCGGAGTGTACGTAATTACAAATCTGAATCTCGAGAAAAACAGTGACCACCGAGCCTGACGGGGACTCAATCTCTTAGCCCCCTCAATGTACTCCAAATTTTTGTGATCAGTGTAAACGGTAATCGTATGATCTGCTCCTTCTAGCCAATGACGCCATTCCTCAAAGGCCAATTTAATGGCTAGGAGCTCCCTGTTGCCTATATCGTAGTTTTTCTCTGCTGGTGAAAATCTATGAGAGAAATAGGCACACGGGTGTAATCTTCCCTGCAACCCAGAGCGCTGAGACAGCACAGCCCCTACCCCGACCTCCGAGGCGTCCACCTCCACAATAAAGGGATAGGAGGTGTCGACGTGTCTCAAAATGGGTGCAGAGCAAAACAATTCTTTTAAAGTGGAGAAAGCAGCCAGAGCTTCGGGTGACCAGTGGTTGGTATCTGCCCCTTTCTTAGTAAGACTGGTGAGGGGTGCTATGACTGTGGAGTACCCCTTTATGAACCTTCTATAGTAATTAGCGAATCCTAAAAATCTCTGGAGAGATTTTAATCCAACTGGCTGAGGCCATTCCAGGACAGCAGAGACTTTGGCAGGATCCATAGAAAGGCCCGAGGTGGAAATTATGTACCCCAGAAAAGTGACTGATGTTACCTCAAAAATGCATTTCTCCAATTTAGCATAAAGCATGTTCTATCTCAACTTGTGCAGTACAAATTTGACATGAGCTCTGTGCTCAGAGAGGTTATCTGAGAAGATTAATATATCATCCAGATATATCAGAACAAATTTACCCAAAAACCTCCCTGAATACTTCATTAATGAGTTCCTGAAAGACGGCCGGGGCGTTGCACAACCCGAAGGGCATCACCAGGTACTCGTAATGCCCCTCGGGTGTGATCCGCACCAGGTTGTATGCACCCCGCAAATCCAATTTCGAGAAAATCTTAGCATTGGTGACCTGAGTGAATAAATCGTCTATCAAAGGCAATGGATAGCGATTTTTTACTCAGGCCCCGGTAATCAATGCATGGCCGAAGGCCTCCGTCTTTTTTCTTTACAAAAAAGAAACCTGCTCCGGCAGGCGACCGGGAAGGGCGAATGAAACCCTTAGCTAAGTTTTCACGGATGTACTCTCGCATGGCCACTTTTTCTGGCCCAGACAAATTGTAGAGATGACCTCTAGGGGGCATACAACCAGATCGGAGATCGATGGGGCAATCGAAAGGGCGATGTGGAGGTAGTTTCTCTGCAGCTTTGGGACAAAACACATCAGAAAATTCAGAATATTGTTCCGGGACTCCCTCCACATGAATCCTGGTCTGACCCAAGGTTACCCTCACTAAACAATGATGAAAGCAATGGGCTGACCAGCTTGTTAGCTGACCAGTGGCCCAATTAATCTGAGGGGAGTGAAGGTGTAACCAAGGCATGCCAAGGATGGTAGTGGAGGTTGTCATGTGTAACAAAAAAAATAAAACTTCTCCCTATGCAGCACCCCTATAGTGACTCCCACCTCTGGTGTCTGAGACAGAGGGCGGTTACGTTGCAGGGGAGAATCATCCACTGCCGTAACCTGGATATGTGGTGTTACCGGGGTGAGCGGAATACCCAATTTCTTAGCAAATTCGTAATCCATAAAATTAGCCGCTGAGCCCGAATCAACGAAGGCCTCAGTGACTTCAGATTTATCTTCCCATGTAATCGTACAAGGAAGAAGCAACCTTTTATCATCTAGGGGTAAAAGTTGTACGCCTAGGGTATTACCCCCAACTACTCCTAGGCAGTAGCGTTTCCCGATTTCTTAGGGCAATTCTGTACTCTATGACCCCCCTCTGCACAATAAAGACATAACTGCTCTGAAATCCTGTGTTTCCGCTCCACTTGAGACAACTTTGACCGACCAATCTGCATTGGTTCGGGTGGAGGTGAAACGGGAGGAGGTGGCGTCACAGGAGGCGCAGCGTAGGACACCATCCTTACATGGTTTCTACCCCGGGTCTGTCTCTGATAGCATAGCTTACGATCGATCCTGATGGCCGATGAAATGGCCTCATCAATGGTCTTAGGTTCAGGCTGACTTAACATAAGATCAGAGACCTCATCTGACAATCCCGATAAGAAACAATCTAACAGGGCAAAGGTGACCCATCTGGCTGATACTGACCACCTTCTGAATTCAGCAGCATATTCCTCGACCGGACTTTTGCCTTGACGTAACAACTTGAGCTTACGCTCAGAAGTCGAGGCAATGTCTGGATCGTCGTAAATTATTGCCATGGCTTTAAAAAAATTCATCTACAGAGGTTAGGGCTAAGTCTCCAGCGGGTAAACTGTACGCCCAGGTCTGAGAATCGCCTGATAACAAAGTCTTAATAAATGTGACCCTTTGAGCCATAGTTCCTGAAGATCTAGGTCTCAACTCAAAGTATGATAACACTCTACTCCTAAAATTTCGGAAATCAGATCTGTGACCAGAAAATTTTTCAGGTACAGGCATGCGTATGTCTGTGCTAGGAGGAGATCGTACTTCATCCACAGCTGTCTGGAGGGTTTGAAAAGAACCGGACAAAGCGTCAATTAACGCCCGGTGATTACCCAGCACTTGGTTGATGGTTTCCACCAAAGTGGTAAGTGCGCCCAGACGGTCGGTGTGTGCGTCCATTTGCATTTTGGGTCTGGCGTTCTGTAACGATCGGTGTAACACAGAGAGGGTCTGATTACCGGTGATCTGCAGTATCACCGAGAATACAGATATATACCCGATTATTGATGATCTGCCGTATCACCGATAATCAGATATATATCTAACCTCTGGACACCTGGGTAGTAAGAGTGTTTGGTGCAACAGAAATACTTTGAGGACTGCACCTGAGGAGCAGGTGCCCTGCAGTAAGGAGTACTGCACAGTAACACGTTCCTTCCGCAAGCCTGAGACTCTCCCGAGGGAGGGGTCAGGCTAGGAGTAGGAAGGACAGAGAGTGGGTGACACCAAGGAAGGGAGTCACCCCCAGGTCTGTGAGCTATCTCTTGACTGGGAAGATAGCTCTCGAGGTCGGACAAGCCGGGTCGGCAACAGACAGACAGATCAGGGACAGGAGACAGGAGACAGATGCGGAATCCTAAGACAAGCAGTGTTCGGCAACAGATATAGCGAAGTACTAAATCAGACATCAGAAGAGTAGTCAGGAAAGCAGAAGGTCATAACAAATAATCAACAATGCCTAGTCTGGGGTGTGAGTTCCTTGATCATCAACACCCTGGAAACTGGTCTAGATAATAACACAGATAATATACAGTTTTCCCTAGACTGAGGTGTGAGGTCCTTGATCATCAACACCCAGGAACTGGTCTAGATAATAACACAGATGATATACAGTTTTCCCTAGACTGAGGTGTGAGGTCCTTGATCATCAACACCCAGGAACTGGTCTAGATAATAACACAGATAATATCACAGATACTGACAAGGTCTGAGTGCTACCACGTAGTGATCGCAACGCCAGACACCAGAGAAATGACCAGCACCCAGTATATATACACCAGCGCTCTCCAGCGCCTCCCCTAAGTGCTGGACCAATGAAACCTGCTAGAATTGTCAGCTGATCGGCTGGATCAGCTGACACCCTTCTGACTGCCATAAAGGCTCTGCCTCTCAGCGCGCGAGCGCGTCCTTCTGAACCTGTGTGGACTATCAGTCCCAGCCACACCAGACATGTGTTGTAATGTATCTGTTGGTTTGAACGCGGGGCCAGCCGCACCGCTGTCAGAGCATGCGGCGGTTTCCCCGCGTTCAGCCATGCTGCTAGTGGTAAGCCCGTGCGTGCAAACCGCCGCGTCGGACGTGGAATCCGCCGCCTTGTTCACTAGGCATGCGGCGGTTTCTCCGCGCTCCGTCAGGCTAGTGGATGCAGGCCCATGCGCGCAATCTGCCATGTTGAACGCGGAATCAGCCGCCTTATTCTGAATACTTGCGGCGGCTTTTCCGCGCTTTCTCACAGACGGTGAGGAGAAAGTTTATCTGCTGATTTGGGACTAAACACATCCGCAAATTCTGAATACTGGTCTGGCAAACCTTCCATCTGAATCTTGGTGTTACCCAAGGTTACCTTCGCTAAACAATGATGATAACAATGGGTAGACCAGCTCGTTAGCTGACCTGAAGCCCAATTGATCTGAGGAGAGTGAAGTTGTAACCATGGCATACCAAGGATGATCGTGGAAGATGTCATCCGCAAGACTAGAAACTGTAGATTCTCTTTATGTAACACCCCCACCGTAACCCTTAACTCTGGGGTCTGAGACAGAGGGTATTTACTCTGCAGAGGAGAGTCGTCCACTGCAGTGACCAGAATCCGTTGATTCAAAGGGGAAATAGTAATCCCCAATTTCTTAGCAAATTCGTAATCCATAAAATTGGCTGCTGAGCCAGAGTCAATGAAGGCCTCAGTGATCTCTGTTTGATCTTTCCAAGATATAGTACAAGGGAGGAGCATACGTCTATCGTCTAGAGGTAAAGACTGTGCGCCTAGGGTATTACCTCCAACTACACCTAGGCGGCAGCATTTCCCGACTTCTTGGGACAATTCTGTACTCTGTGACCCTCCTCTGCACAGTATAGACAGAGCTGCTCTGTCTTTCTGCGACTCAGCTCCACCCGGGACAATTTTGACCGACCAATCTGCATTGGTTCTGGTGGAAATGAAACGGGTGGAGGTGAAACGGCCGGAGGTGAGGTGTAGGAAACATCTCTCACATTGTTCCTACCCCGAGTCTGTCTTTGATAACGTAGGCGACGATCAACCCTGACTGCTAATGAAATGGCCTCATCAATGGACTTTGGCTCAGGATGACCCAACATTAGATCAGAGACCGCGTCTGACAACCCTGACAAAAAGCAGTCCAGAAGCGCAAATGAGTCCCATCTAGCTGAAACTGCCCATTTCCTGAACTCCGCTGCATAATTTTCCACCGGACCCTTGCCCTGCCGCAGTGTCTTGAGCTTCCGCTCAGCGGTCGAGGCAATGTCCGGATCATCATAAATTATAGCCATAGCTTTAAAAAATTCCTCAACTGAGGTTAGAGCTTTCAGCCCTGTCTGGAGACTATATGCTCAGGTCTGAGAATCCCCTGACAGCAGAGTCTTAATGAACGTAACTCTCTGTGCCACTGTTCCTGATGAATTAGGCCTCAACTCAAAGTAAGATAACACTCGATTTCTGAAATTCTGGAAGTCAGATCTGTGACCAGAAAACCTTTCGGGTACAGGCATACATAAGTCTGTACTTGGAGGAGATCGCACTGTATTCACAGCCGTCTGAAAGACTTGTACAGACCCAGACAAAGCGTTGATCTGAGTCTGATGACTGTCCAGCACTCGGGTGTAATTCTCCACCGAAGTGGTGAGTGCGTCAAGACGGCTGTTAAGTGCGTCCATTTGGTTTTGGTCTGCTGTTCCTTAACGATCGGTGTCTGCACACAGAGAGAATCTGATTATTGGTGATCTGCAGTATCACCAAGAATGCAGATATATACCTGATTATTGATGATCTGCAGAATCACCGATAATCCAAGTATAACTAACCTCTGGACACCTAGATAGTGTGAGTGTTTGGTGCAACAGTAATGACTTTGAGTATAACCACCCGAGGAGCAGGTGGTTTTTGGCAGTATGGGCGATACTGCCTTTTGAGAAGTACAAGAGCCTTCCAGCAGCCTGAGACCTCCAAACGGGTGGAGTCCCAAGCTGAAGGTAGGTGGGACCTGTGAGTGAATGACATTTGAAGGTGGAAGTCACTAGCAGGTCTGGAGACTATCTCTTAACGGAGAGAGATAGCTCTCGAGGTCGGGCAAGCCAGGTCGGCAACACACAGACAGATAAGGCACAGAGACAGTAGGCCGATTCGGTATCCAAGGCAGGCAGGGTTGGCAACAGATAATCAGATATGCGTAGGCACCGAATCGGAGAGCAGAGGGATAGCCAGGAAAGCATTAGGTCACAACAGATATCAAACAATGCCTAGTCTTGGGTGTGAGGTCCGTGGTCTCTACACCCTGGAACTAGTCTGGAGTAATAATAAGATGGTACACAGTATCCCTAGTCTTGGGTGTGAGGTCCGTGGTCTCCACACCCTGGAACCAGTCTGAAGTATAACAGAATGATAACACAAGTCCCTAAGCTTGGGTGTGAGGTCCGTAGTCTCGACACCCTGGAACTAGTCTGAATAATAACACAATGATAACACAAGTTCCCTAAGCTTGGGTGTGAGGTCCGTAGTCTCGACACCCTGGAACTAGTCTGAACAATAACACAATAATAAACAGAAGTAATCTGGCTCAGTGTGAATTCCCAGGTCCTTCTGGCTCAAACACACTGTAGGATCTGACTAAGGTCTGAGAGCTTCCACGTAGTGTTCGCAACGGCAGACAACTTGAGACTGAGCAGAAGTAACTATATATAGAGCAGCGATCTCCGGCGCCACCCATCATTGATTGACCAATAGTCACTTGTTCTGAGGTCAGCTGACCCGCTTGGTCAGCTGATCCCTCCTTGGCTTGTCATAAAAGTTCTGCCTCTCAGCGCGCGCGCGCATTCCTGAATCTGTGTGAACTAACAGACCCAGCCACACCAGACGCACGCTGCTGCTTGCAAACCGCCGCGCTGGACGCGGAATCAGCCGCCCCGCTGTCAGTACACGCGGCGGCTTTTCCGCGTTTCCTTACACTGCAGTTTACATTTTCCCATTTAAAATGAATGGCTGCAATTTGATTGGCTGTTTTATGCTCCGCCCACTTTTCCTAGGTTTGTAACCTCGGTCACCAAGTGACCAACTGTGCCAAGTGTGGCGACTCTGGCTTGATTACTGTGAGAATGGCAGCATTTTACATTATTTTCATTGACATGAATGGGTGAAATCTGATTTGCTGTTTGTAGCTCCGCCCAGGTGTGCAGGGGTGACACGAGACCCCCAGAACATATCATCCCAAGTAGTAAGGGATCTGTATACCAAGTTTCGTTCAAATCGGTCAAGGTGTTTTGTTTCTAATCATAGGTTGTAATTTGATCTCTCCCCTGTGTCACCTAACTGCCATGGCAGAGATGGGAGATAAGCTCATTTGAAAGCACATGATGTTAGCAATACAGCCATTTGGTTCCCAACTGCTTCTGAGCTAAGTGCTTCTGCCTGTTACCGATTTTTTTCTTCTTCTTTTTTGCCTGGATTTTGACTACTCTCTGCCTGTCGCCTGCACCAACCTCTGCCTGGATTTTGACTACTCTCTGCCTGACTTATTTGTACAGTTTCACAATTTTTTAAGTTTATTCATAAATTTAATTATTTCAACAATTTTGTGTTCCAGTCTTTTATTTATATGCAGAATGTCTACCAGGCCTTTATTCTGATATATTTGGTGAGTTACGACTTAACGTAAACCTAAACTCAATAAAAAAAATGAGTTTCACTTACCTGGGGCTTCTACCAGCCCCCTGCAACCATCCTGTGCCCTCGACGTCTCTCCTGGATCCCTTGGTCCCCCGTCACCAGCTAGTTTAGTTTTTGCCGACTCAGAGTCGGCGGCCCGCCATGCGTATCATTGCTCGAGTTACCATGGTTACAGGACGCTAATAGTGAGTGTCAACATGTATGAGTCAAAGTTCAGACTATGTGCGTTCCTAGCCGTTTTTACAGAACACATACGGGCAGACTTTGCGCATAGAAACGGCTACTAATGTTTTCTAATAGCCTCGTTCACATGTATGCGTATGAGACGCATACGTTTCTCATCCGCATTGCTGCACGCAGTTCTGTGAGTCACGCACAGAAACTGACGCAATGAAAGTCTATAGATGCATATCAAAAACGTGTACTATTGCGTTTTTAGCGTATGTTTCCCTCTGCATTTCCCATAATTCTTTTCTGTTTCCTGTGTGATGTGTGTGTGCAAAACGCAATAGAAAACGGATTTGATCGCAAGAAAAACGCATACAAATGCATGCATTTTTCAACTTGCGTTTCTTTGAATTTCTATGCATTCTGTAAACGCTGACTGTATGAACAGGGCCTAAGGATTGGAGAGTGATGGATGTGTTGTGAAAGGGCATTCAAGGGGAGGGGCTACTGTTATTTGGCTGCAGGGTAAACACTCCAATTGAGGCTGGGAAGTGTGTCTTTCCTTTTTCTTGTTCTTTAACCACTTAGACCTCAATTCACAAAGCTTTATGAAACACTTTATCAAACGTTTGATAATTTACCTCATGGGTAAAATCTAATTTTGAATTCACTAAGGTGTTATACATTTATTGAACGTTTTATCGATAAAACATTCGATAAATATAAAACACCTTAGTGAATTCAAAATTAGATTTTACCCATGAGGTAAATTACACTCCTGCGTGCGTTCACATTGCCACCCCTAAGTACACAGAGTAATGAATGGGAACACAGTTCACATTCCCCGATCTAAGTGCCTGTGATCAATGATCACCAGCATCGATGAAATTACCAGTCGTCACTGACAAAAGTGAAAGTAACATATACACACATTACTCCCTCAGTGTACTGTTCAGTTCAGGAGGAATAAAAGTGGAGGGACATATAATAAAATTACACCTACATACATTACAATAATAAAAAATTGTATTATAATTATTTTTTTTAAAGTGACATTTAAAAAAAAACAACAACACATAAATAGTTATCTTAGGGACTCAACTTTTTTTAAAGAGACTCTGAAGCCTCTTTTTTTCACTGATTTTCTCATATCATCCTGTTAAGAGTAAATGCCTAAGTGAAATTGCCGCATCCCTGTGCCAGATGACTGATTCATTACCCAGAAAGCAACCTGCAAAGTTCCACAACTTTGCAGGTCGCAGATCATGCTGCCCTGGCTCGCAGGGCGTTTCTTCTTGGAGAGGCTGAGCTTTGAGCTGTAGCTCTGCCTCTCCTCAATCATTCTCTGCGGGTCACCGCCTACTCTCCGCCCTTCGCAGTAAAAGAAGACTGAGAGGGGCAGGGAGAAGCGGCGATCCGCAGAGATTGACTGCGGAGGAGGCAGAGCTACAGCCTAAAGCTCTGCCTCATTGAGGAATTAAAGCCCTGTGAGCCCCGAAGTTTGCAGGGCTAATCCTCAACTATAAATCTGTCATCTGCCGCGGGGAAGCGGCGGTTTCACTTAGGCATTAACTCTTAACAAGCTGATATGAGACAATAAGGGAAAAATGAGACTTCAGAGTCTCTTTAATATGTATGTCATAACGGGTATATTACTGTTATTTTTGCAAATATTGGCTTGTAATTAGTGACAGATGAAAAATGGAAAAAATACTCCTTAATTTTCAAATAAAATATTGTTGCCATACTTTGTACTATGGACATATTTTAAAGGTTGTAATAACTGGGAGAAATGGGCAAATAAAATGTGTGGGTTTTATCCACAGCAACACATTTTATTTTAAGATTATAATGGCAGAATAATAATGATTGTTTTTTCCTTTTTTTTTTATTATTCCTGATAAAAAAGGCAAAGTAGAGGATAAAAAGTCATCCAGAAACTAAAAAAACACAGAGACACCGGGAGCCCAAATGGTGCAGTATATCACAAATGATAGCAGAAGCAAAAAATAATAAACAGAGGGTACTCACAAAGGGAGGCTGCAATGGGGCAACCAACCTCTGCAGGCAGGCGGAGATTAACAAACCCAACTCCAGTTGGGGTCCAGGCTAGCCAAAGATGTTCGCACTTTCCGAAAAAAAGGTCCCTAGGGGCCCATAAACGGAGTCCAAGGGTATCCTCTACCCTAAGCTGGAGGGGGGGGGGGGGGGGGTTCACAGTACACAACAGAATGAAAATGCACCCAGAAATGAATTAAAAACAATACAATAAATCAAGTTTGAAGTGGCTTACTTCAATAAAGACAAATTAATATAATAATGAACTTTAATAGCACTGGCAACGCGTTTCATGGGTCCCTGCCCACTTCCTCACGCCAAATCAAGTTCCATGTGTACAGGGAGGGGGGTGGTTTATGAAGCTTACACCCAGAGTGTGCACTAGAATTGTGCTAATTGTCCATTGATTTATTTTTTGTCATCGCATGCATTTTTATGCAATTTTATACAATTTCATGCAATTTTAAGCATTTTCATGCAATTTTATGCAATATGCTTGTATTTGTAATTTCTTTATTTTACTTGTATGGATGTAGCCAATATCAGTGTGCAGAGTTTTTTTAGCGCTTTGTGTTAATCATTTTAGGTAAAAGGGAAGAGGCGCCCAAGGATAATAAAATGTGTTAAAAGCAACTCTAAAATAAATAATAATGAAGTAGCCTACCTCAATGATGACAATTTCAAAAATTATGAATTTTTTTTTAGTATTCAATAAGTAAAGGCAACGTGCTTCTTGGGAACCCGCCCACTTCCTCAGGCCAAACAAAGTGCTACTAACCTGACTATCAGCATTTAGTGGCACTTTATTTGGCCTGAGGAAGTGTGTGGGTTCCCACGAAGCACGTTGCCTGTGCTTATTGAATGATAAAAAAAAAAATTCATAATTTTTGAAATTGTCATCATTGAGGTAGGCCACCTCATTATTATTTATTTTAGAGTAGCTTTTAACACATTTTATTATCCTTGGGCGCCTCTTCACTTTTCCCTGTGCCTTACCCCCCTCTCCCAGAGGGGAGGACCTCCACTTCTGGTGTTGTACACAAAAGTGTAGGTGTTTTTTTCCTAATAGAGCGACCAGCACCAGGCTATCCTGGGAACCCGTGTGGAGTCGGCGTTGTGCATCTCCACTTGTTTTGAGTGGTCGGTTGTCCTTCTGCAACCCACCTTTGTGAGTACATTTCTTTCAGATTCCTTAAAAACATATAAACCCATTGACGTACTACACCATTTGGGCTCCCGGTGTCTCTGTGTTTTTTTCTCTGTAGTGGACATCACTTCATCCAAAACTATTAATTATTTTACGCACTTGATTTGGCCTGAGGAAGTGGGCGGGGACCCACGAAATGTGTTGCCAGTGTTACGAAAGTTAATTTTTACATAAATTTGTCTTCATTGAGGTAAGCCACCTTAAACTTTATTTATTGCATTGTTTTTAATAAATGCTATCATTTTCTGAGCGCCTTTTCATCCTGTTGTGCACTGATAAAAAGATATTTAGAATAAAATAATTCTTAGCAGTACCATCCAAAGAAAGCCTAATTGGTAGTGAAAAAACAAGATGTAGACCATTTCATTGTGATAACTGATACGTAGTAATAAAGATATTGGCAAATAAAAGGGAGGAGTACTAAATTGTAAAAATTGCTGTGGTCCATAAAGGGAAACCCCCCTCAGTGGTGAGCTGGTTAATAGGTTTAACCTCCCTGGCAGTATGCAGTTTATGAGCCTGCATCCGCGGGAGGAATTTTTGGAATAAATATTGTTTTAAACTTCATAGCTAGCACTAGGCTAGCTACCTGTGGCCCCCAAGTCCCCCGGCACCTATCTGCTCCCCCCGATCGCCGCCGGCAACACTCACCCGTCCACGATCCCGCGAGAGCCGCAGCTTCCCAATTAGCTTCAGTCGTCGCGATGGCCACGGTCGTTCATGACGTCATGCGCAGTCCCGATCCTCCCCATAGCGAAGCTTGGAGCTGATCGGGAGGCTGCGCCATCGTGGGATCCCTGGGAGGTATGTATTGCGGGGGGATTGGGGGTAGAGCGGAGGCACTTGGGGGGCATAGGTAGCTAGCCAAGTGCTAGCTGAAGACTGCGGAACACATTTTATTAAAAAAAAATCCTCCCGGGGCCATGCGATCCCCTGCGGCGGCTTGCCCGCCAGGGAAGTTAAGCATGTCATCAAGGGGGTGTTTTGGGAAAAGGAGGGAGAGATGAGGGGGGGGGGTGAACTTCTGTTTTTAAGAAATAGTAGAAGATATTTCAAACTTGCTTTTGTTGTACTGCTGTTATCATAATGATTTTGTTGGCTGAAGAACTGGAGTCACTGTTACACACCTGTGATAAGCATTCAGCCAGTGAAGTGAAAACACATGTTCTGGGTCAGTGATTCAGTAGGTAAGATATAGAGAACTAGAGAGAAAACATTCCATTCCTCCCCCACTCTGTGGTTAGTGAAGCAGTGCAAAGTTGCTTAACAATAATTACATCAGGATTACTAGTACTTAAGAAAATCAGGTAACAAAGGGCAATATTTAGTCTGCATTCCAAGTATAATCTAGAGTCCAATACCCCCACCAATCTTACTAATGCTTCCTTGCATGCATAGTGTGATAGGACACGTCAATAACGTCTACAAGTGATGATGTAACATGCTTTTATTTTTAATAAGGAATACAGCCCAAGAGACGTCCCATATTGCACTGAAACTAAAATGTACTGTTACAGATTACTATGAAGGATTGTTTTTTTCTTAATTGTCAGATGTGCTTGCTGTTGTGATTTCTTTATTATCATATTCATGTAGGGATTTGTAGTTTCCCTTCTGGTTGGCTCTATGCTAGAGTTGTAATGAACAGGGATGGTCAGTGAGATGCAGAGTTGAGTCTAATTAATATGTGAATTCTATGCAACTTTATAAAGCTGGAAAATGGACCAATCAAATGCCACCGGTGAGTGTCCTGTTTTATGGAGAGGTAAGGGGGGGACAAAACAAGTTTATGGCACCTGTAGCATTATATAACAATAGCAATCAGACATGGTTTTCAGGCATGTTCCAACGCTAATGAATTGTTGGCAGATATTAACGGATATCGGTACACACTCAGAAAAGGCGCCTTGACCGATTACCCCGAAAATAATACATACCCCGAAAATAAGCATTAAAAAGTCAATTGAAATAGAGTCCAGCCAGCTACGTGTAATACATGTAAAAAAGTAACAATCGGCATGCAGGCCATGGGTTGTGAGCTAGCACTCCAGCAAAAAGGTTGGATGCATGATATAGTGGTGTAAGCAAAACCACAAAGCATCAATTTTCACAAGAGATATCCGCACTCCAACTTGCAACAAGAAGCACACGCTTTATCGTGCTCTGACAACACAAGACTCCGTGATAAAGGGGAGGCCTGCGTGGCCCCCGAAACAGTTGTCAGGATCTTGTGGAGAATAAAGAGCGTGCTGATATCTCTTGTGAAAAATGGCATGCAGGGTGACAAATGGACCCTTCAACAAGGAAACCAGACACTCCTAAAAGACAACACTAGACCCAAAACAATAAGGGTTGTCAAGTGCCGGGCTCTTGGAAAATGTAGATAGTACATGCAAAAAGGACGTAGAGTCATAAGAAATTAGGGTATGAAGAGAGACTTATGATGTTCCAGAATATGATGTGACTATATTTGAATATAGGTCTGATTTCTTTCAAGGACAGATTTAAATTGTTGTTCAAGAAGTAATAAGACTGTAAGGCTTGGTGGTGTATTCTCCACAGTCAGCATGCAACGCATGAGCAGGCGTGGAGGAGGTACACACACCAGCACAAGGAAACAGGCTATCCCTAGTATAGTGGAGGGGAGGACTGACTCCAATAGGAGATTGTGGCGCACAGAGCCGGTGCAGATCTGACAGCCACAAACAATGCTTTCGTTATAACGTCTCAGCGCAAAGTAGCGCTGAGCGCATAAACCAGAACTGAGGAGATCAGGACAGGTAGACAGAATGAACGCTTGCTAGCTAGCGGCTACTTAGCGACAGCAAGCGTCCAAAACAAGACAGACTGGAATGAGGCAGCCAATGCGATTGCAGCGATGGCGTGCCTCACAAAGACAGGACAGGATAGTCAGGAAATAGCAGGATCAAGATAGATGAACGTAACACAGACAAATATACAATAAGTATGTTTTCCTAGCGTATTACAATTACAGCTATCAATGAAACTATTTGTAACGTCTGACTAACATATGTATATATCGGCAATGAACCGATATATGACATAAGCAGGAACGCTGACTAGGACTGGAGTAATACAGGGAACAGGACTCAGAAGGATTCGCTATCTCTTCGCAGAGAGGAACGCAATCCACAAACGGTAACAGAACAGGATTCAGAAGGATTCGTTATCTCTTCGCAGAGATGAACGCAATCCACAAACAGTAACAGAACAGGATTCAGAAGGATTCGTTATCTCCTCGCAGAGATGAACGCAATCCACAAACGGTACCAGGAGCAGGATACTAGCTCAGCACGGGTGCTCACGATACGCAAACTACCAAAACGTGCTGGAAAGCTGACTAACTGCACACAGGATATAAACAGTTCGTGTACGTATACATCAGCGACACTGATGTATCAACGTAACACGAATACAAGGAAAATAATAAACGTGCTGGTATGCATATATATGGGCAATGAACCAATATATGATGCAAAACCAGCAAAGTATCTATTAGAACAAGAAACACGATCGGGGGCTGAAGCGACAGCAAGACAGGCTTAAACTGAAGCTATGAAAACCCGAGGAGTCCTGCAGGAAGCAGATCTTTATACTGAGGTCATCCAATGGGAGCAGACATGCAGATTCCCACACAGGTGAATGATAATCAGTCACAGGCTGACAGCAGGGAAAGGCAGACAAAGATATGCAGCTTGCATGGAAAGAGATCAGAACTGCCTGAGCTGCAGCACTACTACTTCCAGCAACACCTGCTGCAGCAGCGATCATTACAGTACCCCCGCCCTTAAAAGCGGATTCCAGACGCTTTTCAAAACTGAAATTCAAAACAAAACAGTCTGACTGATAATTTATGATGACCGGGACAGCCCGGCAAGACCAAATTCCAGAATCAGTCCCCACAAGACTGGACCCATCAAAACCAGAACCTACAGAACCATGCCCATCAGTACTACAAGCCCCAGTGTGACACCCATCAGAACCATGATTTCCAGAAGAAAGCCCTCCGAAACTCCATGAGCGATACCCACCGACTTCCAGGAACCGTTCAAAAACGCCAAAGCCTTTGCAATGCCCACCGGGACTGTCTTTACCAACACAAAACCCACTGTTGAACCAGTCCAAGGCACCAGGACAAGTTTTCTCAGAGACCTCCCAGAACACCTTGAAGCTCCAAAGAGATCCCCATAGGTCAGAACGCCCCTTAGGCTCACATGGAGAACTATCAAGAACCCCTATGGAACCTAGGGCAATTCCCGAGTCAGGGCCAAAAGGACAAACATCAAGATCAGGGCTTTCAGGGACCAGAACCATCTCTGGGCATGCAGGCAGACTGGCAACATCAGAACATGTTCCCACTAAGGAAGCATCAGAGCTCGCTAACACCTTAGACACACTTGGGCATTCTGGCACACAAAGAACATCTGGGCACACTGGCACAAGAGAAACCTCTGGGCATGTCAAGGAACTGTGAGCCTCAGGGTCAGCCAAGACAGGACCAAAACCAGGACTGGCCAAAAAAAAACTAGACTTCGCAACTACTGGACTTTTACACGAGAATGCAGGATCAGACTTAGATGTCGCTGATTCCAGCAAAGTCAGTAACAAATCAGATTCAGGGGCACTAACAAGACAGGACAAATCTTCTGATGTATGCACTGAACCAGATAGGGACTCCACAACTACCTCTGGACTGGACAGAGACTCATCTAATACACTGGATTGGAGCTCATGAGGCGCTGCAGAACAAGTCAGTATTGCAGCAGCCCCCACTGGACTAGGCAAAACTGAGGAATTCCCTGGACAGGAAGGGGACTCTGGAACCTCTGCCACAGCGGCCAGAGAACCAGAATCTTTCAGGATACAGGGCTGGGTTTCAGGAACACTCATCAGACCGGACTGAAATTCTGAGATTTCTATTATTTTGACCAGAGAATCAGAATTATCCATGTTACAGGGCAAGACTTCTGAAACATTCAGAGGACAGGGCTGGAGTTCCTCGGCTGTTACAACACTGGAGAGGGACTCAACAACATTGGTTAAATCAGACTGTGTACAGGGCAAGGTATCTAACACACTTGCTGACGAGGACAATATTTCAATGGCTTCTGCTTTGCTGGGCAGAAATTCATCAAGTTTTATTAGAGCAGACTGTAATTCCAAAACAGCTGCTAGACAAGTGAATATTACTGCAACACCAACTGAGGTAAGCAGTGCCTCAGACTCCTCTGCTAGAGGGTTTGAAGTATCCAAAGTACTGGGTGAAGCATAAGACTCTGCGACCACAGCTTCACTGGACAGGATCACTGAACAGTCCATATTGCAGGGCAAAACCATGGAAGCACCTGCTGGACAGCATAATGATTCTGTGACCTGAGTTTCATTGGAGAGATCTACTGCACAATTCATGGTACAGGACAAATTTACTGGAACATTTTCTGAACAAGATAATAATTCTGCGATTTCAGGTTCACATAGCAGATGCTCTGAGCTATTCACGAAACTAGAGCGAGGTGTAGAAACAGGAAGATCAAGACACAATGTTTGCGCATCTGAATCACCATTCATTTGTAAAATTGGAAAATTCAGATGCTGGGGTTCTGAGGTTTCTAGACAGGATTGCTGGGACTCGGAAACTGATGTAGTGCATCTATTGGCATCTGCTGGATCAGACAGGAGTTGAACTTTATTAACACAGGTAATTTCTGCAGAAGTGTTTGCAGAGGCAGGCAAGATTTTTCTGGTGTCTGTTTCACTGAACAAAGAGTCATGAGTACTGGCTAGGCTGGACTCGGAAGTCAGCAGGACCTCTGGATTCTCTGCTGAGAAATTTGCGCAGGGCAAGGTTAAGAATGTATCAGTGGCTTCTGTTTTACTGGTAAGTAACACTGAGTTATCCATGGTACAGGGTGGAATTGCAGGAACTTCAATTTCACACAAAAAGAGCTCCGAATCACCTGCTGAATCAGCCAAAGGTGCTGAAGCAGGCGGGTCAGAACGCCAAATTTGCGAATTCGGGGTCACATAAAAATCATCCAAAATCAGTTCCCACACATCAATCAATGGAGCCACAAAGTCATACCCACACACACCAGTTTTTATTAGGTTATAGGCAGACTTAATGCATGCATTCAATACTAATTCACTTTTTGCACTGTAAAATTGACAAAATGAACTTGAATCATTCTTCCATTCATTGACCAGAGCTTCCATCTCTCCTTTCTCAAATGGAGGATTCCAAGCATACTTAACAGGCAGATCATGGTTTGCAGATATGATTGTAGCAGGGACATATATTGGGTTAATTAGCAGGTGATTGGCAGATTCCTTATTCCTAAGAATCTCCAATACCTGTAGCAAGTGCTGAACTGTAGTGTATGCAAACTTTCCTTGCTTCACAAATAAGTTGATTTGTTCAATACTCTGTAATATCTCCTCATAATCATACTCAGATAATTCTTTTAAACAAAAATCTTTATTTTCCCTAGCCAGGGAGGAAAGTTCATTAGTAGTTTCATAAGTCCATTTAACTCCCCTGAAAGACAATTGCATTTCATTATCTGTTAATGGCAGAATCTCATTATAGGTCTCAGTCGCTAAGGATAACGACTCTGCAGATCGGACACGTTTCTTAGAACGTTTGCGTTTTGCCTTAGACCCTGCTGTTTTTGGTGATTTATTCAAGGCTGCAGGAAAATTATCAGTAACACTTTCTGCTTGCTGAACATTTTTGCAAGCAATTGAAGGAGAAGCTGATTGGCCTGCTGCCAGGAGTTCATTAAGAGGAAAAGGCAATGGATCTATGCGCAACCAGTTATGGATCACAAACGCTAGAAATTCCAGCGGTCTCTCTTTCAAATCGGAATCATTGAGAACATCAAATGCCCACTGGAATAATTCCCCTTTAAACAAAATATAACTTAGTTGGAGTGCCCAGGTTGAAACAGGAGTCGCTTGGAGATCGGGATTGGCCAGGAACCTGGCACATTCAGAGAAAAACTCATTTTCTGTTTCAGAGTTAAGTTCTTCAAATTTCTTAAAGGAACAGGAACCATATTTAACAGTGTCATACTTTCTGGGAATCCCCCCCACAATGGGGATTGGTAATGGGGTTTTCATAATGTAAGGCTTGGTGGTGTATTCTCCACAGTCAGCATGCAACGCATGAGCAGGCGTGGAGGAGGTACACACACCAGCACAAGGAAACAGGCTATCCCTAGTATAGTGGAGGGGAGGACTGACTCCAATAGGAGATTGTGGCGCACAGAGGCGGTGCAGATCTGACAGCCACAAACAATGCTTTCGTTATAACGTCTCAGCGCAAAGTAGCGCTGAGCGCATAAACCAGAACTGAGGAGATCAGGACAGGTAGACAGAATGAACGCTTGCTAGCTAGCGGCTACTTAGCGACAGCAAGCGTCCAAAACAAGACAGACTGGAATGAGGCAGCCAATGCGATTGCAGCGATGGCGTGCCTCACAAGGACAGGACAGGATAGTCAGGAAATAGCAGGATCAAGATAGATGAACGTAACACAGACAAATATACAATAAGTATGTTTTCCTAGCGTATTACAATTACAGCTATCAATGAAACTATTTGTAACGTCTGACTAACATATGTATATATCGGCAATGAACCGATATATGACATAAGCAGGAACGCTGACTAGGACTGGAGTAATACAGGGAACAGGACTCAGAAGGATTCGCTATCTCTTCGCAGAGATGAACGCAATCCACAAACGGTAACAGAACAGGATTCAGAAGGATTCGTTATCTCTTCGCAGAGATGAACGCAATCCACAAACAGTAACAGAACAGGATTCAGAAGGATTCGTTATCTCCTCGCAGAGATGAACGCAATCCACAAACGGTACCAGGAGCAGGATACTAGCTCAGCACGGGTGCTCACGATACGCGCAAACTACCAAAACGTGCTGGAAAGCTGACTAACTGCACACAGGATATAAACAGTTCGTGTACGTATACATCAGCGACACTGATGTATCAACGTAACACGAATACAAGGAAAATAATAAACGTGCTGGTATGCATATATATGGGCAATGAACCAATATATGATGCAAAACCAGCAAAGTATCTATTAGAACAAGAAACACGATCGGGGGCTGAAGCGACAGCAAGACAGGCTTAAACTGAAGCTATGAAAACCCGAGGAGTCCTGCAGGAAGCAGATCTTTATACTGAGGTCATCCAATGGGAGCAGACATGCAGATTCCCACACAGGTGAATGATAATCAGTCACAGGCTGACAGCAGGGAAAGGCAGACAAAGCTATGCAGCTTGCATGGAAAGAGATCAGAACTGCCTGAGCTGCAGCACTACTACTTCCAGCAACACCTGCTGCAGCAGCGATCATTACAAAGACATATCAAAATGAATCAATGTGCACATTTTATCTTAATCAAAATAAACCTAAACAAAACAACGCATGGGACGTACTTAACACGCAGGGCTGATGAGTATGTCCATACGAAACATGTAGCGAAGCTTCAGGACAGGAGAAGTCAGCACAAGACGGACCTGTTGTCCATATGCCCCTTTTTAATCTTCTAAATGTGAGTGCACAACTTTTAACATTTTAAATGAAAGAAACAGTTTTACACGATTAGTTATTAGGAAGCCCTAAATATTTATTACAACATCTGATCCATCTGGGTGCCGGTGATATGCGGAAGTGAGGCAACGTAATTGAGCGCATCACCTCTCATATTGTGTGGACAGCAGTGTATTCGGTGAGAGGCCATCATTTGTAGACAAAGCGTTGTTTGCGGTCTATCGTGTAACAGCCATAAATAGGGTGAGAGGCTGTAATACCCGTATGCGTGCAGAGAGGTGGTGGTGACCATCAAGAGGGAGTGTATATCACAGCTTGGAACCAAGTACTTGGTGATAAGTGAAGTCAAAACTGTATCATGCTGTTTTTCCTTTCTTTATTTCATTTGAACTTTTTGAGGTTATTGCGCATGTAAGTGAATCCTTCTGGAATTGACCAGGCTGGACACGTGTGAGCGCAGGCTCCTAAAGTTAAACTTTGAATAATAAGACATCCCCCGAAAAGAAGCCCTAAGGCCTCTTTCCCACCAGGACGTTGCGTTTTAGGGGACGTTATGGTCGCATAACGTGCCCCTAACGCAACGCCTGGTGGTGTTGGAGGTGGACGCCAGAGTGAGCCGCGTTGTGCAGCTGTTGGTGCGCCTTTTTTGTCTCATACCTTGCGGGGTCCCGCCAGATAATCAGCGGCCGTTCCAGGAAGAAAACACAGCATAAGTGATGGGAAGTCCGGCTCTTTTCAATGAACCGATTCATTGAAAAGAGCCGGACTTCCTATCTCTATTGTTCAGAATAGATTCAGAGCAGCAGGACTGAACCTAGTGATGGGAAGTCCGGCTCTTTTCAATGAATCGATTCAATGAATCCATCCGAACTTCCCATCACTACACGGCAGTGCAGTGAATATTAATTAGCCATGTGGCTAACAATAGCGGACTCTCCCCTCCTCCTCAAAAAAAAAAAAAACATTACTGAGCTTGTGCAAACAGTGAACGCACAGCATGCTGCACTTTTAAATAATGTGCAGCGTTAAAATGTAACGCAACGTGGGCACTGTGAACAGCCCATTGATTTTTCACTACTGTGAGTTGGGCTGCGTTACAGGCTGCACTCATGTGCGCCTGTATGTCTTACTGTGAAAGCAGCCTAAAGGTAGCCATACATCTATGAGCAGATTCGACAAAGTGACAAATTTATCTCTGATCGAATCTAATTAGAGAGAAATTTGTTTTTTGTTGATTCTGCCCATACATTACAGGCTGATTCCCATCTGATTTCAGCATGAAATCTTCAGGGAGTCTGTTCTGTAGCAGCCTCCGCACAGTGTCCGTAATCCTCCAGGCTTCTCTCCGTACACGCCACTGGCACATTGCGTCTGACGCTATGCGCCATCAGACACTACGCGCCAGTAGCATGTATGGAGAGCCGCCCAGAAGTTACGAACACCGCGCAGAGGCTGCTACAGGACAGGTAACGTATAAATGCACACACCGGGCACATTATATATTGTGGCGGTAGTGGTGGGGTTTCGCCGTCTCGTTGCTCGTTCCAGAAATCGCTGCCATACAAATGCACACCTGACCGACCACCTTCAGCTCGAGATCTTGCGGCATACGCGATCAACCAATTTCCGTCTCAAAATTGGTCGCTTTGTCGGTCGGGCATGCACTTGGCGGCACCGATTTTCATTCAATTCGATTATAATAATCGAATCGGATGGTCGATCGGCCACTGTGACGCCAGGCAACGCCCAGTCGGCCAAAACGCAATCGCGGTCGGTTTGCGACACAAATCGCTAAACCGAGATGTGATGTGTAATCGTGTAATCTCCCTCTGACTAGGAACAGATGGGAGGTGTGGTCTTAGCTGAGAGAATCCCTGTAAAAGCCGGGAGGAACGTAGTCGATTTTTCCGATTTCTTGGTCAGATTTGCCAGTTGTGCATGCGATCAGAAAATGACTTCTTTGTGTTTTTTTTTTAAACCAGAGATCTGTCCCCCTGTGAGCAAAGCATTCCCCTCACCCCTCAGGAATGTCGCATGTGGCCAGATTCCCTGCAGGGACCTGCTCATTCCCCCCACAGCCAAATGGCTCCATGAAAAGAGCCAGGAAGCTGGCTTCCCAGGGGGGCCATGAGAAAGCCAGCCGGGGCGGCACAGATAAGGACAGATATGAATGCATGTGGTGTATAGTTTCTTACCTATTATATGGAGACCGTATATCGCACAGCTATAAAATTCATATAGTCTTATTCGCTAAAGTCTGCCCAACGGGCTGATATAACATTCATGGCAATGTCTGATGTCATATTAATCGGTATTTTCTGACAATTAGGAATCTGCTATCCACCTAAATATGACATGTATCGTCCATGAGTTACGGCATTTTATAAGTTTAAACCTCAAATCTCTCTCAGAGAGAATGAACTGTCATTGGTTGGTAATTCAGAGAGGGCGGGCATTGCCACACCCCCAAGCCAGCTTCATCAAAAGCACAGTGCCAGCAGGCGGACTTCAGTCCTCCAAATTCCATCTGTATGAGAGCCTGTCTGCTGCCAGCCAGAGGGCACGTGGCTAGCGGCCATCTTGTTTGGACTTTGCTCTGATCTGAAACAAAAGAACTTTGCTGAAATTGAAACCAAGAACTTTATGATTTTCCCACAAAAGGACATCTCTCCATGAACTTTAAGTATCCGTTTTTTCTCCCTTTTATTTTCATACTGTGTTATCTCATGTCTCAATAATTGTTGATTTTTTTTATAATTTTCTGTATATATTAATTATTCATATTGCATATTTAATAAACAACGTTCAAACGTCCTTTGTTTATTCAGCTACCCTATTATTCAGCTATACACATAAACTGAACCCAGACTTCTGAGTAGACGCTACTTTCGTTGCTAGCTAGACAGAATAGAGTGTGTTTAACCGTTTTATTTGCAGGTCTAGAAATAGCTAGTCAGTGGGTGCTTCTGGCCCAGGAAAGCAGAAGTGGTGGCAGTTATACCCTGAAATAGTGTGTAAGTTGAAATTACCGTACCTCACAGGCTCCCTTCTGGTCGGGCTGCTCCCCAAATTCCGACGGTTTCTGCGCATCGAATGCGACCACAGCCTGCATGGTCTGTGTGCTGAAACTGATTGAAAGGCAATTTACGGTCTGGCCATTAGGGGCTCTGTGACAGCCACCAAGTCGCCTAATGCATGGCCACCTTAACACCTCTTGGAGCAAAAATTAACATAAGTCCTTGGCCTTTATGTAATTAACTTTTTCTCCTACGATTTTTCCTAGGAGATAATTTTTTGTATTTTCTTCATCTTCGCTTTAAAATAACTTTTCAGGACTTTGCACTTGAAAAAGTAGCAAAAAGTAGGTGACAAAAGACTAACAAAAATATTTTTTTGTGGTTTAAAAGGCATTTTACTAACAAGTTGTGAAAATATCACCTAGGAGAAAACTCAGGAGAAAAACATTTATAAAGCCGGCACCGATATAAAAGTTTTACCGATGTAATGAAAAATTTTGCAACCTATAATATTTTCCAACTTCAATGGACTGTGCTTAACTGTGCAAACCCCGCCTTCCTTTCACATTTCCCGAATGTCATTATTTGCAACTGCCGGTGTTTAGTTCCATCCAGGGGGGTTATTAGTTGCCCACCAAGGTAATGGGGGAGGGTATTATTTCCCTCCAGGGGGGGAGTTATTAGTTGCCCACCAGGGGGGGTTCTTTATTCCCTCCAGGGGGGGTTATTAGTTGCGCAGTAGAGGAGGGTTCTGTGTGAGAATAGGGTTAGGTTGGGTTGCATTTTCTGATACAAATACATTGAAATCAATGGCTAGGTTGCCCTTTCTGATAGCTATAAGTATGAATTATTGCAACGGGTTGCAAAATATTATAAAGTTATATTATAAAGTTGCAAAAATGTTCACACCGGCACGTCATTTGCCGGTAAATTCGCTCCAGCTGAGTGATATACAGACTACCCTCCTCTCTTCTTGGATTGGCTGGCCAGGCACTGCCAGACAATCACCGTGAGTTGCTCAGGCTGTAACTTCCCTGCGTGCATTGCTACTGACGACTCAGGGAGGAAGGAAGAGCCAACTATGGAGGGAGATTGTGAGCTGGCCTGATATCTGTCATGTGTGCTCTGCACTGTCCTGGCTGGAAAGAAACAGATGGCCCAGGTTAGCCTGCTGAGGACGTCCAACTTGCCTGTCCCCTGGCCAGCTACACTTGTCAGATCTGACAATAATGTCAGTAACATCTAATCTGCTGCATGTTTGTTCAGAGGCTATGGCTAAAAGTATTAGAGGCAGAGGATCATCCAGGCAACTGGTATTGCTTAACCACCCCCCCTTAAGAAAAAGACCAGGCCTTTTTTCTTAAAAAGGGCCACTGCAGCTTTAAAGTGGATCCGAGATAAACTTTTACTCATTGCATAATTGTGTTTCTTTCATATAGTTTATAGGGCATTCCTCAAGCCAAATACTTTTTTTGCTTTTTAATACTCTAATACCCTATAAACTAAACAAGCCTCGCCCGCTGCTTTTCAGAGAGCCTTGGCACTCAGTCCCAGGTAGCAAGGGCTTATGGGAGCTCCTCCTCCTGGGCAGGAGGAGGAGGAGGTTACTAGCCAGATATTTCAGATGCAGAGGGGAGGACAGAGGAGGAGAGGGGATTGAGCTGAGGGCTGAAGATACTATCAGCTTGCCTCAGTCTAGTGTGACAAACATGGCTGCATTTATTGTATCACAGCAAAAAATAATCATAAACTTTTTAAGCTGTTTGCAGCTGGATTTGCTATGTAAACTATCTAAACTTTAGATAAGATATATAGACAAGTTACTTGTTATAGTTAGTTTTTCATCTCGGATCCGCTTTAAGGCCTCGCTGCTGCAGGGCCACACAACACAGTACACAAGTGTTTTACCCAATTAACCCCCCCCCCCCCTTCCCTTTTTTCCACACCAACAGAGCTTTCTGCTGGTTGGGTCTGATCGCCCCCCAGATTTTATTTTTTTTTATATCAAAATTTATATGTTTATTTTCTAATAAAATGTGTCTTTTTTTTAAATTATTTTTTTTACCATCCCTCCCTCTGTCCCAGAGCCAGCCAATCACCATGATCAGCTGACAACCGATCACTATCCTGTCTCCCAGGGGGACAGCCATGTCACACGGCTGTTCCCAGTACAGCACTGCCGTGGATCGCAGCGATGTACAAGCTAATTAGACGTCGTCTAACATCTAACAGTCTCCTAGCGGCGATCGCTGCTGGGAGGCTGAAGGCAGAGCAGAGCTGATGGGCACGATCTCCTGCAAAACAGGGCCCAAGGACCTTACGCCAATCGGTGTTCGGTGGTCTTCGGCAAGAGGTTAAAGGGAATAAATATGGCAGCCTTCATATCACTTTGGCTTCAGGTGTCGTTTAACCACTTGCCGACAGCCCACTACCTATGGGCGGCGGCAAAGTGGCACCCCCAGGACCGCGTAACGCCGATTGGCGGCGGCTCCTGGGGGACTGAATTGCCGGGGCGCGCGCATTTGCCTGCATTAGGCTCCGCCCACCAGCGACGTCAACCCGGCGGGCCAATTAGCAGCGCCGGCAGGTTGTTAACCCCCGATCTGCCGCACTGAAAGCATATAATACGCTTTGTAATGTATACAAAACGTATTATACAGGCTGCCTCCTGCCCTGGTGGTCCCAGTGATCGAGGGACCACCAGGACAGGAGGCAGCCCCCCTAGTAAGCACAAAATCACACTGATCCTGCCCCCCCTGCCCCCTGATCGCCCACAGCACCCATCAGACTCTCCCCCCAGATCACCCCCTCAGACCCCTGTTTGCACCCAATCACCCCCCTAATCACCCATCAATCACTCCCTGTCACTATCTGTCAACGCTATTTGTTAGATTAGGTCCTTAACTGCCCCCTGAAGGCTCCTGATCACCCCCCCTCACACCCTCAGATCCTCCCCAGACACCCCCTGTGTACTGTATACATCTATTCTCCCCTGTAATCACCCACTGATCACCTGTCAATCACCTATCAATCACCCCCTGTCACTGCCACCCATCAGATCAGACCCTAACCTGCCCCTTGCGGGCACCTGATCACCCGCCCACACCCTCAGATCGCCCGCAGACCCGCCCTCAGATCACCTCCCAAGTGCATTGTTTACATCTGTTCTCCCCTCTAATCACTCACTGATCACCCATCAATCACCCCGTCACCACCTGTCACTGCTACCCATCAGATCAGACCCTAATCTGCCCCTTGCGGGCACCCAATCACCCGCCCACACCCTCAGACCCCCTCTGATCAACTCGCCAGTGCTTTATTTACATCTGTTCTCCCCTGTAATCACCTACTGATCACCTATTAATCACCCATCAGTCACCCCGTCACTGCTACCCATCAGATCAGACCCTAATCTGCCCCATGCAGGCACCCAATCACCCGCCCACACCCTCAGATCGCCCTCAGCCCCCCTCCCCCCCGATCACCTCGCCAGTGCATTGCTTGCATCTATTCTCCCCTCTAATCACACCCTGATCACCTATAAATCACCCCGTCACCACCTCTCACTGCTACCCATCAGATCAGACCCTAATCTGCCCCTTGCAGACACCCAATCGCCCGACCCACACCCTCAGATTGCCCTCAGCCTCCCCCCCCCCCGATCACCTCGCCATTGCATTGCTTGCATCTATTCTCCCCTCTAATCACACCCTGATCACCCATCAATCACCCCCTGTCACTGCTACCCATCAGATTAGACCCTAATCTGCCCCTTGCGGGCACCCAATTACCCGCCCACACCCTCAGACCCCCCCCCCCCCCGATCACCTCCCCAGTGCATTGCTTGCATCTATTCCCCCCTTTCATCACACCCTGAGACACCCATCAATCACCTCCTGTTACCCCCTAGCACACCTACCCATCAGATCAGTCACTAATTTGCCCCTCCTGATCACACGGCCAAACCCTCAGATCCCCCTCAGACCCCCTTCCGATCACCTCCCCACTGCATTCATTGCATCTATTCTCCCCTCTAATCACCCCCTGAGACACCCATCAATCACCTCCTGTCACCCCCTAGCACTCCTATCCATCAGATCAGGCCCTAATCTGCCCCGCAGTGACAGATTTTTTTTTCTGATCACTGCTGGTCTCTACAACTTAATTGTGGCCGAGACCAACCGTTATGCCACACAATACGCAACAGCCAATCCAAGAGGCTACCATACCCAGCCTTTTCGGTGGAAACCACTCCAAGTTTCCGTACGTAACTTTTTTTGGGGCCTTCTCCTTAACATGGGTTTAGTCAAAAAGAATGTATTGCGGTCTTATTGGTCTACGCACCCAATACATCGCATGCCCATGTTCTCTGCTGCCATGTCCAGGTCACAATTTGAAAACATCCTGCGCTTCCTGCACTTCAGTGCCAATACAAACTGTCATCTAAGAGGCCACCCTGCTGATGACCGGTTCCACAAAATTCGGCCCCTCATAGACCACCTGTCATCAAAATTTGCAGATGCTTATACCCCTGAACAGTCATTTTAAGGCATTTGGTTTCCAGACTACTACTCACGGTTTTGGGCCCCTAAAATGCCAGGGCAGCAGAGGAACCCCACAAGTGACCCCATTTTAGAAAGAAGACACCCCAAGGTATTCCGTTAGGTGTATGATGAGTTCATAGAAGATTTTATTCTTTGTCACAAGTTAGTGGAAAATGACACTTTGTGAAAAAAACAATAAAAATAAATTTACGCTAACTTGTGTCAAAAAATAAAATCTTCTATGAACTCACCATACTCCTAACGGAATACCTTGGGTGTCTTCTTTCTAAAATGGGGTCACTTGTGGGGTTCCTATACTGCCCTGGCATTTTAGGGGCCCTAAACCGTGAGGAGTAGTCTAGAAACCAAATGCCTCAAAATGACCTGTGAAATCCTAAAGGTACTCATAGGACGTTGGGCCCCTTAGCGCACCTAGGCTGCAAAAACGTGTCACACATGTGGTATCGCTGTACTCAGAAGAAGTAGTATAATGTGTTTTGGGGTGTATTTTTACACATATCCATGCTGGGTGGGAGAAATATCTCTGTAAATGGACAATTGTGTGAAAAAAAAAAATCTCATTTACAGAGATATTTCTCCCACCCAGCATGGGTATGTGTAAAAATACACCCCAAAACACATTATACTATTTCTTCTGAGTAAGGCGATACCACGTGTGACACTTTTTTGCAGCCTAGGTGCGCTAAGGGGCCCAAAGTCCTATGAGCACCTTTAGGCTTTACAGGGGTGCTTACAATTTAACACCCTCCAAAATGCCAGGCCAGTAAACACACCCCACAAATGACCCCATTTTGGAAAGTAGACACCCCAAACTATTCAGAGAGGGGCATGGTGAGTCCGTAGCAGATTTCATTTTATTTGTCACAAGTTAGCAGAAATGGAAACTTTTTTTTATTTTTTATTTCTGGCACAAAGTGACATTTTCCACTAACGTGTGACAAAAAATAAAATCTTCTATGAACTCATCATGCCTCTTAGTGAATACTTTGGGATGTCTCCTTTCCAAAATGGGGTCATTTGGGGGGTATTTATACTATCCTAGATTTCTAGCACCTCATGAAACATGAGAGGTGCTAAAACAAAAACCAGATGCTTAAAAATGGGAAAATTCATTTTTGGCACCATAGTTTGTAATCGCTATAACTTTTACCCAAACCAATAAATATACAGTTATTGGATTTTTTTTTATCAAAGACATGTAGCACAATAAATTTGGACAAACATGTATATAGAAATTTTACTTTATTTGAAAAATGTCAGCACAGAAAGTTAAAAAAATCATTTTTTTGACAAAATGCATGTCTTTTTTGATGAATATAATGAAAACTAAAAATCACAGCAGCAATCAAATAGCACCAAAAGAAAGCTGTATTAGTGACAAGAAAAGGAGGTAAAATTCATTTAGGTGGTAGGTTGTATGACCGAGCAATAAACCGTTAAAGCTGCAGTGGTCTGAATGGAAAAAAAAGTGTCTGGTCCTTAAAGTGGATCCGAGATTAACTTTTACTCATTGCATAATTGTGTTCCTTTCCTATTGTTTATAGGGCATTCCTCAAGCCAAATACTTTTTTGTTCTTTGTTTTAATACTCTAATTCCCTATAAACTAAACAAGCCATGTCCACAGGTTTTCAGAGAGCCAAGGCACTTTCAGATAGTAGCAAGGGCTCATGGGAGCTCAGTCTGGGCAGGAGGAGGGGGAGGTATTACTAGCCAGAGATTTCAGAGGAGAGGAGGGATGAGGAGGGGGTATTAGTTTTTTTTGCTCAAGATGCAGATAAGCCTGCCTGTGTGTAATGTTTACAAACAACATGGCTGCTGTCATTGTATCACAGGAAGAAATAATCATATTCTATTAAAGCTGAGTGCAGCTAGATTTGCTGTGTAAACTATCTAAACTTAGATAAGATATATAGACAAGTTACTTGTTATAGTTAGTTTTTCATCTCGGATCCACTTTAAGGGGTTTTATGACTGCAGTCCTTAAGTGGTTAAATGTTGTTACTATCATTTTCTGCCTACACGAGCGCCACACTCAATCCCATTGGCTTATTTCATCCCGACTGGCTACGCTCGGCGCTTCCGTGTCACCCTGCAGGGGTCAAAGCATGACACAATGGTGGAACCATGGAAAGCACCACCAAACTTTGCCAAATGCTTTTATGCTTGGTAGCATCTAATTCACAAAGCTGCAGCTCCTCAGCATGATCTGAAATGTAGGATATGTGAGCCTAATGTCTGGTACATTGTCTGGTTAAATTCGCATACAGCGTCAAATTCATGCAAATTTTTTTGTAAATTCTTTATTTAACTATTTTTGAAAAGTATAACAAGGATATACAGAGCCACATTTGCAGTGATACAATCATATAACTAGGAATAGTGTACAACAGATGGTCATGTATAGGTGCTGGAGATACAATGCACAATTGTTTCAGCAAGCCAGCGCTGAACCTATAGGAATGTAAACATAACCTAGCAAGTTTCACATACACAAGGCAATAAAATAATGCTATCCGAGTAAAACAGCACACCAGATGAGGGTCTTTAGTCTTTAGAAAAACTGATAGGTGTCAGGGAGCCCTGAAGGGAACACACATCCCAGGACACCTATAGGGATTATGAGATAGTAAGGCCCACACCTCTTATGCCAGGGCTCTGTTTATAAAGTAGTGGTGTAAAACTTTTAATTAGAGATATTTCTAAGGACTCATCCCAGTTGGACAGGAGTAATCCTGGGAACAGGGACATTAGTGAGAAGAAAGAAAGAAGGAAAGTAGAAGAAAAGAGCAAGACAGGAAAGATTAGGTTCATGTGGCGGGACACCCCTCTCAAAGAGCTGTGAGATGGGTGCTAGGTCACCTAGTTTTTGTGAGTAACAATGTAGGGGGAGGAGGAGCTTATGTCAAAGTGCTCACGAATGAGAGGCAGATCCTTATATTTGTCAGATTCCAAAAATTCATGCCAAGGCATCCAGGTACGGGAGCATTGCTCGGTAGTGTTATGAATGGACGCGGTTAATGATTCCATCTCATAAATAAATTTGAGCTCTGCTATCCATTCTAGGATTGATGGAGGATTAGTGTCTTTCCAGTGTCTGGTTATAGAGACTTGTGCAGCCTGCAGTAAATGCTTCGTTAAGGATTTTTTGACTTTTCTAATTGGCTTCTGTGTGTGGTATAGGAGATAAAAGGCGGGATCTGATATCGGGTCTGCATCCGTGAGCTCCTTGATATGTAGTTGTACCTTAGTCCAGAAACCCTTAATCAAATGACAGTCCCATAGGATATGAAGCAATGTCCCTGTATGTTGCTTACATCTCCAACATTTCGGGTCAGCAGTGGGATATATTTTTTGTAATCTGCTGGGTGTAAGATACCAGCGAGTTAATATTTTGTAGTTAGATTCTTGTATCCTTGAGCAAATCGAGGTTTTATGGTTTAATAAGATGATTTTATCCCACTGCTCATCTGTGAAGGAAACCTGCAATTCTGTTTCCCATTTTACTTTCAGAGATTGTGACCAGGTCTCATCAGTGCATAACCATTGATATATACAGGTCAGAGATTTTCTTATTGGACCTTGACCACTACATAGTAGTTCAAATGGTGTCAGAGGTCTGGTTAGTTGGTCTCTTGTTCCGATTGAGTGAGCAAAATGAATACATTGCATTAGACTCCAGGGGTCAAGAAATGGGTAGTTGCGCTGTTCTTGTAACTGCTGAATTGTACGCCAGGTCTTACCTACTAGGAGATCTTTTGCCCTAAGAGCAGTGCCCATCCTCCAAGGTACGTATGCGTTACTGTGACAACCTGGGGGGAACATTGTGTTATCTAGTATAGGCATTAAAGGTGAGGGCCAAGAGGAAAGATTGCTTGACTTGCGATACTTCAAAAGGTTACTTAGAGTAGATTTGACTGATATAGATGCTACAGGTGGAGACTTTGAGTACCAAGGCAAAAGTGTAAGATCTTGATCAACCAAGGCAGATTCTACTTGTACCCATCTCTTCTGAGCAATATGCCTATGCCAATCGACCACTCTGACCAGGCAGGCAGCCGCATGATATTTCCTAGCGTCAGGTACTGCTAAACCTCCCTGTATCCTGGGAAGAACCATAGCAGCATATTTTAATCTGGCCCGTTTACCTTTCCAGATAAAGTTAAGAAATAGTCTTTTAATCACATTAAAATGTTCGGGAGGAGGGGAAATAGGGAGTGTTTGATATAGAAGGCGTGGCATGATATTCATTTTGAGAATATTTATACGACCGAACCATGAGAAATGAGGGCGGTTCCAATCATGGAGATCTTGGGAGAATTTACGTATCATAGGTGGGAAGTTTAATTTATAAATATCTTGTGGTTTAGCTGGTATCTGTACTCCCAGGTAAGTAATAGAGGTGGAATCCCATTTAAAAGCAAAATTAGATTGTAGTTGTTTTTTAAAGATGGGGGAAGGAGAATACCAAGAGCATGGCACTTATCTAGGTTAATTTTATAATTAGCAAGAGTTTTATACTTGTCCAATTCTAATAGGAGATTAGGGAGAGAGATAGTTGGGTTCTTCAAATAAAACAAGAGGTCGTCGGCATAGGCCGCCACCTTGTGCTCCTCTGATTTTACCTGGATCCCCTTGATGTTTATGTTTTGACGAACCGTGCGTAGAAAGGGTTCAATGGTGAGCGCAAATATTAGAGGGGACAGGGGACAGCCTTGCCGTGTGCCATTAGAGATTATGAAGGGCTCTGAGACAACACCATTCGCCCTCACCTGTGCCGATGGACCAGTGTAGAGTGCCATAATTCTGGCAAGCATTTTATGTCGGAGACCAATATGTCTAAATGTACCCTCAAGGAATCCCCAGCCCACCCTATCAAAGGCTTTTTCTGCATCAGTGGAGAGGAGGAGGGCCGGGGACTCCCTGCTATACAGCCAGTCAATCAAGTCCAGGGTGCGAATGGTATTGTCCAGGAGTGAAACCTGCTTGGTCTGGGTGAACCAGCTCAGGCATAAGTGGAGCTAAGCGATTGGCTAGGACTTTTGCCATAATCTTTAAATCTACGTTTAGGAGGGAGATCGGGCGATAATTAGAGCACAAGGTGGCGTCCTTGCCCGGTTTTGGAATAACCGTGATATGAGCTTTTAGCATGTCACGTGGTAGGGGATGGGCGGGACCCTCTTCTGGGGTTAAGTTATTAAAGACTTTTGTTAAGTATGGGCAGAGTGTATCCTTGAAAGATTTATAGTAATCCAGTGGAAGGCCATCTGGACCAGGGGCCTTGCCAGAGGGAGAATCTTTGAGAACCTGTCTAATTTCCATTTCAGAGATCGATTCTTCTAGTTCTAGAATCACTTCCTCTGACAAGGCAGGAAGACCAGAGTTTTGTAAATATTGCAGAATGTCTTGTCTAGGGACAGAGTTAGTAATAGATTTGCCAGGGTCATTGAGATTATATAGTGAGTGATAATAGGTGCGAAACACCTCAGCAATCTCCTCATTTTTAATATGCTTATGACCCTTGGAGTCTTGTATACTAGAGATGTTGCTATAGGCATAACGCTCTTTTAATGCTATAGCAAGAAGTTTGCTGCATTTATTACCATATTCGTAAAATGACCTTTTACATTTAGTAGCTATTTGCTTTTCCCTAAACAATAAAATGCCTCTAAGCTTTTCTCTTTCCGTTTCTAATAGTAGAAGCTCATCTGCAGAGAGTGAGTTCTTATGTCTAGACTCCAATTCCCCAATAGAGTCCAGACATTTTGCTATTGTACCTTCTCTTTCTTTTTTTAATCGACTAGCTTCTTGTATAAAAGCACCACGGATGACGCACTTATGGGCTTCCCATAGGGTGGCTAGGGAGACTTCATTGTTGTCATTTATCAGGAAATAGTTCTCCAACGCCCTTGAGATGCGTTGTTCAATTTCGGGCTGTTGCAAGAGAGAGGTATTAAGACGCCAGGATCTAGGCAATTGGGTCTTTGGTCTGATACCTATCGTTATGGATGCTGGTGAATGGTCAGAGAGAATAGATTGGCCTATGTCAGAGGTCAACTGCTCAGAGAGAAGGTTTTGAGAGATCAATATAAGATCAATCATATATAGATTATGGAGTCTGGAGAAGAAGGTGTAGTCCCTGGTTTTCGGGTGTTGAGCCCTCCAAACATCAATTAGCTGTCTATGAGATAATAAATTCTTAAATTGTCTCAGGGCTTTATTGGTGCAAGAGCTTCTACCAGTAGAATTATCTATGGAGGGGTCCAGGACCGTGTTGAAGTCTCCTCCCAGAACTACACTCCCCTCTGCAAACGAGTCCAAGGCCTCCAGAGTTCTCATTAAAAAATCTGTCTGGCCCCTGTTAGGTGCATATAACGTGCCAAAGGTAAATTTACGTTGCATTAGAGTGCCTTTTATAAACAAATATCTACCAGAGGAGTCGCGGCACTCCTGCAGGAGAGAGAGATCAACATTTTTGCTAGTAAAATTCAACTCCTTTTGTTTTAGAGTCAGACGCGGAGCTAAAGTAAGCTTTCGTGAAGTATTTGTCTGTTAATTTGGGAGGTGTGGAGCCTTTGAAATGTGTCTCCTGCAGGAACGCCACTTGAACCCCCTGTTTGTGCAATAAACGCAAAAGGGCTCTTCGCTTCTCAGGAGTGTTTAATCCCCTTACATTGATCGTCTGTATTTTAAGGAACATCTAGGTCGTAGAGATAGCCATGGATTAAGAAAGGGGAGCCCGCCACAGTTCCAAGATATAGGAAAGAATAGAGCAGATGAGAGGGATTGAAGAGAGAAAAAAAACATGGAGTAGAAAGACAGGTAATGTTGGCAGTATTTGCCAACCGCTGAGGGCTTATGGAACATAGTGCTCCTAGTATTAAAAGGTAAATGAGAGTGTTTTTCGCCCTGTGGGCATCCATTTGGGAGAAACGGAGGGAACACAGCGACCTCACCAGAGACTCCGGGCACCCATCTGTAGAATCACATGGGGGCCCTGGGAGTATCCAGCCCAGTGGCGTAATTCCAGGAACAGCAGGGTAAACATTATGGAGGATAATTCACAGAGGATCAGTACCAAACAGTATATTACATCCCATAATATAATATTCATCCCTGTAAAAGAGAGGCATACCTTATATAATAAAAGATCTATAGGCCCTTAGAACAGGGAAACTATAATATGTAAACACCTATAACCTTATGTTAATGTCTCCGTGCTGAGGAGAACTGACATATACCTCAGGGTTTATATTAACAGGGCAACCTCTATATGATATGGTACATTTTCTAGGGAGAGAATGATAGCGTGTGATATAAACAGGTATCATATCCTAGGTGGCATATAGTCTATTAGAGTAAATATGCAGTGAGATATAACCAAGGCTAATCTAACACAAATAGGGGTATCCTCTAGAGAAGTTGCGGCAAACTAACTATTCAGAGAGCAATGATTAGGTAGATATATGGCATACATAGTAAGGTCCATAAGCTGAGCTAGTGAAAGGGTAAAACAATTGTCACAGGAAGCCCTGGTGGCTGACTGTAAGTGGCCTTCTAAACGGTGCCAGCGCACGGGTCGTGCGAACTCTGGTCGCAGTCAATGCGCAGGAACCGTTGGGAATTAGCCGCAGACAAACCAGAAGGGACCCTGTGAGATATGGGTGATTACAACTTACACACGATTCAGGGTATAACTGCCACCACCTCGGTTACCATGGGCCCGAGGAGCCCGCTGACTGACTAGTCCTGCGAATAAAAACGGTTAAACACACTCTCTTCTGTCTAGCCAACAACAAACAATAGTAGTAGCGTCTCTCCAGAGGTCTGGTTCAGTTGTGCGGCTGATAAGCAGGGTAGCGGACAGTGAATGACTTTGATAAAGTCTTTTATTCACACAATATAAATAATTAATATATACAGACAATTATTAAAATCAACAATTATTAAAACAGTAATAGCCAGTATAAAAAATAAAAGGGAGAAAATACTTAGGGTTTGTGGAAATATGTCCTTTTGTGGGAAAATCATCAAGACCTTGGTTTCAAGTTCAGCAGAATTCTTTGTTCCAGGTTACAGAAGATGGCCAATCAAGATGGCCGCTAGCCATGTGTCCTTTGCTTCAGCTTAGACAAGATGGCCGCCAGCCCTGTGTCCTCTGGCTGGCAAGGTGCTCTCAGGGAGATGGAATTGAGAGGACTCCAGCCCGCCTGCTGGCTCTGTGCTTTTGATGAAGCTGGTTTGGGGGTGTGGCAATGCCGGCCCCCTCTGAGTTACCAACAAATGACAGTTCATTCCCTCTGAGAGATTTTAGAGCTAAACTTATGAATTGCTGTAACTCCTGAACCATACACGTTATATTTAGGGGGGTAAGAGATTCATACTTGTTGGAAAATACAGATTAATATGACATCAGACATGGCTAAGCCAGCGGGTCAGGCTCCTGAGAAGATTCATATCTCAATACCCGGATGTGCCATCACAATGAATTTCATATCAACCCGATGGCCAGATTTTACCGAACAAGACTATATGAATATCATAGCTGTGCGATATACGGTTTTCGTATACCGACAGGAAATCCTACCACCCATGCTTTCTTATGGCCCGTGCTCGGTGCCGTTGAGTCTGAGTGGGAGTAGGTTTTGAATAGCCCCCTGCTGGGATTAGCTTCCTGGCTCTCCAAGTTATGAAAGGCTCAGGCTAATTAACATCTAGGTGTCACCTGGTTCCCAGAACAGAAAAGGGAATTCATGCCTCCATGTTATTCTGCCTTCCACAGGGAATATGTCCAAGCTAATTAACACCTCCCCCCCAGGCTCTTACTCAGTTAAGACAAATCCCCCAGCTGTTCCTAGGCAGAGGGAGACTACACATCAAATCTTGGTTTAACGATTTGTGTCGCAAACCGACCGCAATTGCGTTTTGGCCGACTGGGCGTCGCCCGGCGTCACACCTCCCCCTCCTGACGCTGTGTAGGGGGGTGTCACCAAGACATCCTCCGTAGCAGCCATTGGCGCTGTTGGGTCTAGTTCCCCCTGACACCGGGACAGCCCATCGGCGTTTTGGTGTCGGCTGCCTGCTTTGTGTTGGATCGTAAAGTCGTACTGTTGCAATGACAGGCTCCACCGTAGGAGCTTGCCATTGTTCCCAGCAGTACGGTTTAGCCAACTGAGGGGGTTATGGTCGGTAATGATCGTGAAAGATCGGCCGTACAGATACCATTGTAGTTTCTGTAGGGCCCACACGATGACCAGGCACTCCTTTTCAGTTGTGGAGTAGGTTACCTCTCGGGGCAGGAGCTTCCGGCTCAGGTAGAGGATAGGGTGTTCATCTCCCTTTCCATCCACCTGGCTGAGGACTGCGCCGAGACTGTAGTCAGAGGCATCGGTTTGCACAACAAACCGACGACTGAAATCCGGGGCTTGAAGCACAGGGGCATTCGCGAGTGCCTGCTTCAACGCTTGGAAAGCGGGGGTCCAGCTAACAACCTTGGGGTGTTTCTTGCTAGTGGCATCGGTCAGGGGCTTCACCAGGGTACTATAGGCGGGAACAAATTTCCTATAGTAGCCGGCGGTCCCCAGGAACGCCTGGACCTGCCTTTTCGTGATAGGCCGAGGCCATGCCAGGATGGCGTCAACCTTTCCCGTGTCAGGTTTCAGGGTGTTACCCCCCACCCGGTGACCTAAGTACTGCACCTCAGTCATACCAATCTGACACTTACTTGGCTTAACTGTCAGATTGGCTGCGGCCAGCCTCTCTAGTACCTGGGACAGGTGTTTGAGGTGTTCCTCCCAGGCCGCTTGCAGCTTGTTCTGCCTTACTGGAAGAACGGCATACATTTTGTCACCTACTTCAAATGACCTCTCTCCAGCAGTGCGGTCATACCAGAGTTTTTGTGTGGCCTGAGCCTGGGCCATGTTTTCCGTTACCATTTCCGTGAGGGACTCCATCTTGTCCCTGAACTTGAGAACATAATCAACTACAGAGACATCTGTGGGGTCCCCCTTGCCCTCCCACGTCTCCCGCATCAATTGTAGGGGTCCTCGGACATTCCTACCATACAGGAGCTCGAACGGGGAGAACCCGGTAGATTCCTGCGGCACCTCCCTGTATGCAAACAACAGATGAGGCAGGTATCGTTCTCAGTCCCCACCTTGCGACTCAACAAACGTGGTCAGCATTTGCTTCAGCGACCCGTTGAACCTTTCACACAGTCCATTGGTCTGCGGGTGGTAGGGACTGGAGACAATGTGCGTCATCTGTATCTTTTTGCACAGGGCCTCCATGAGTCCGGACATAAACTGGGTTCCCTGATCAGAGAGCATCTCCGCAGGGAACCCGACTCGAGAGAAAATGTTAAGTAGCGTGTCGGCTACCTTGTCCGCCCTCAGGGAGGAGAGTGCCATGGCCTCAGGATAGTGGGTGGTGTAATCCACCACCGTCAGGATGTACCTTTTGCCACTGCTGCTGGGAGTGGGCAACGGTCCAATTATGTCGACTGCCACTCTGTGAAAGGGCTCACCTATGATTGGCAGTGGACACAAGGGAGCCTTGCGGGGATTCCCAGCCCTTTTTACCTTTTGGCAAATGGTACATGAGCGGCAGTAGTTCGTCACATCTATCCGCATTCGAGGCCAGTAGAAATGTCCCCGGATACGATCAAGTGTCCTGTGGATCCCCAAGTGCCCGGCCAGGGGAATATCATGTGCGGACTTCAGCACATGCCCCCGGAAGGCACTAGGTACCACAAGCAACTTGGTACCCATCCTCATTTCACCTTCGGTGGGGTGTACAGGCTCACTGTACAACTTCCCACCTTCCCAGTATACCTTGAATGTAGCCTCGTCTGTGAGGGGCTCAGAAGCCTGTCTTCTGAGGGCCTCAAGGCTAGGGTCAGTCTGGAGTGCTTGCACAAATGCAGCGCTCTCACTCTCAGCCAGCTGGCCCGTGGCATATGAGGTTAGTGGCTGAAGGGTACCATCCCTGTGGTCAGAGGAGGGGGAGGAGGCCGGAACCTCCTCCACCTGTTCTGAGCTCAGGTTCTGAGCAGTACAGCTGCGTGTTACCGCAAGCACAGGTATACCTTCAGAATGGCACATATTGGCATTACCTACATCATTGTTACAAGCATTAATAACAGTAATAGGAACATTTTCATCACAGACAGTTCGTACATCAAACACAGGTACCCTTGAACTGGGCCCGTTCAACCCCCCCCCCCCCCCCTGTTCTTGCCCCTGGGTGCAAAGTAAGTGGGTGTGGGCAGAGAGTCCGTCTCCGTCCTGGCATTCCACAGGGCTTGGTGCAGGTTCATAGTACGACACCAGCGTGCCCAAGTCGGTCCCCAGCAAAACAGGGACCGGCAGTTGGTCCAGGATCCCAACAACCTTCTCTTGAACTCCCACCCCCCAGTCGATGGACACCCGAGCTTGGGGAATGTGAGAAAGAGTGCCCCCCACTCCAGTGAGGGTGAGGTACTTGTCAGAAATGATGGCCTCTGCGGGGACAAGGTGCGCACGCACCAGAGTGACATCTGCTCCGATGTCACGGAAACCAGTGACAAGCTGGTCATTCACAGTAACCAGCTGGTGATTGCTTGTGATGGGGGAGTTCCCTGCCCCCTTGGCAAACATCATGTTGGCTGCGGCTCCTGGTTGGGGTACACTGGCGGGTGGTGTCTGCCGCAGGCGAGGTGCAGGTGGTCCAGGGGTTGGGGTGGTCTGCCTCTGTTCTGGACAGGTGAACTTCATGTGTCCCGTCTTGTGGCAGTAGTGACAGGTGACCTCTCCAGGGGCTGCAGGCCTGGGTGCAGCAGCTGCGCTGGGTAGCCTCGGTGGCTGACGGCTCACAGGGGCAGGAGAGTCTGCCGCGGTATTGGGCTGACCTCCTCTCCAGCTGGATGGGACAGTTCTGCATGTATTAGACACCCGGGTAGTTGCAAAGGTCTCAGCGAGGTCTGCGGCGACGGTTGCTGACGCAGGCTTGCGCTCCAACACAAACTGTCGTACATTAGCAGGGCAAATGTTCAGAAATTGTTCGAGGACTATCAAGTCCTCCAGGACACCATAAGACCCTTTGGTGAGGCCTAAAGTCCACTGGCAGAGTGTGGTGAGCAAGCTGCTGACCACATCTCGGTACGAATCAGAAGACTTTTTCTGCCAGTCCCTGAACTTTTTGCGATAGGCTTCTGGCGTCAGCTGGTACTTAGTAATGATAGCGTCTTTTATAGCGGCATAATCATTATCTTTCTCCGCAGGCAATTCTGCAAAAGCATCAATCGCTTTGTAGCGCAGCAAAGGTGTCAGATGTCTGGCCCACTAGTCTTGGGACAGACGATACTGACAGCAGGCTTTTTCAAAAGACCGCAAAAACAAGTCAAGATCTGTGTCTTTCTCAATATTAGCGAGCTTAAATTTTGCACTTACGGGTGGTGCAGCTCCTTCCGCAGGGAGGCTGGGCGTCGAACTCCGGCTGGCCTGTTGAACTTTTGCCAGGTTCAGCTCATGCTGTCGTTGGAGCTCCCGCTCTGTAGCAGCCGCTCCCGTTCCTCTCGTGCTTCTGCAGCTATGCGTTCGGCAGATTGGCGCTCCTCACGCATGTACTGCAGGTACTTGTCCAGGTCAGTCTCCATCAGCTTTCGTAATGCCTGCTGCATTACCGGGTCAGCACCCATGGACAGTCCAGTACTGGCCAGTTCCGGGCGAGTACTTTCAGAACCTCTGAGATTGGGGACCACACTGACAGTCTCCTGCATAGCCGTTAGTGCAGGGCCCTCCGGATGCACAACCTCTGTACGGTCAGGATTCTCAGTCTCTGGTTCCCCTCGATTGTCAGATGGGCTGGTATCCACTTCAGCGGACATTCCCGGCTCCCGCAGTTGCTGGGTATCCCATCTGAACAAGGTCCTGTTGTTTCTTGCGGCCGACATCAATGCCTCTCTCTTGGCAAAGATTTTGCAGGTCCGCCAGGCACATTTTCTTGTAGTTCCCGGACATTTCCATGCCAAATAAAATAAAACTTTTTTGGGGAGGGGTACTGGCTACACAGTCTCTCTGTATATATAAAAATATATATTGCCTTCCAGCTACACCAACGAATTAGTTAGTTTCTGGATAGCGCTAGCGCTATCTTAGATACTTTTCAGCACAACACAGGTCCCAACCGCTGCCTAACACTGTCACAGGAAGCCCTGGTGGCTGACTGCAAGTGGCCTTCTAAACGGTGCCAGCGCACGGATCATGCGAACTCTGGTCGCAGTCAATGCGCAGGAACCATTGGGAATTAGCTGCAGACAAACCAGAAGGGAGCCTGTGAGATATGGGTGATTACAACTTACACACGATTCAGGGTATAACTGCCACCACCTCGGTTACCATGGGCCCGAGGAGCCCGCTGACTGACTAGTCCTGCGAATAAAAACGGTTAAACACACTCTCTTCTGTCTAGCCAACAACAAACAATAGTAGTAGCGTCTCTCCAGAGGTCTGGTTCAGTTGTGCGGCTGATAAGCAGGGTAGCGGACAGTGAATGACTTTGATAAAGTCTTTTATTCACGCAATATAAATAATTAATATATACAGACAATTATTAAAATCAACAATTATTAAAACAGTAATAGCCAGTATAAAAAATAAAAGGGAGAAAATACTTAGGGTTTGTGGAAATATGTCCTTTTGTGGGAAAATCATCAAGTCCTTGGTTTCAAGTTCAGCAGAATTCTTTGTTCCAGGTTACAGAAGATGGCCAATCAAGATGGCCACTAGCCATGTGTCCTTTGCTTCAGCTTAGACAAGATGGCCGCCAGCCCTGTGTCCTCTGGCTGGCAAGGTGCTCTCAGGGAGATGGAATAGGGAGGACTCCAGCCCGCCTGCTGGCTCTGTGCTTTTGATGAAGCTGGTTTGGGGGTGTGGCAATGCCGGCCCCCTCTGAGTTACCAACAAATGACAGTTCATTCCCTCTGAGAGATTTTAGAGCTAAACTTATGAATTGCTGTAACTCCTGAACCATACACGTTATATTTAGGGGGGTAAGAGATTCATACTTGTTGGAAAATACAGATTAATATGACATCAGACATGGCTAAGCCAGCGGCTCAGGCTCCTGAGAAGATTCATATCTCAATACCCGGATGTGCCATCACAATGAATTTCATATCAACCCGATGGCCAGATTTTACCGAACAAGACTATATGACTATCATAGCTGTGCGATATACGGTTTTCGTATACCGACAGGAAATCCTACCACCCATGCTTTCTTATGGCCCGTGCTCGGTGCCGTTGAGTCTGGAGTGGGAGCAGGTTTTGAATAGCCCCCTGCTGGGATTAGCTTCCTGGCTCTCCAAGTTATGAAAGGCTCAGGCTAAATAACATCTAGGTGTCACCTGGTTCCCAGAACAGAAAAGGGAATTCATGCCTCCATGTTATTCTGCCTTCCACAGGGAATATGTCCAAGCTAATTAAGACCTTCCCCCAGGCTCTTACTCAGTTAAGACAAATCCCCCAGCTGTTCCTAGGCAGAGGGAGACTACACATCAAATCTTGGTTTAACGATTTGTGTCGCAAACCGACCGCAATTGCGTTTTGGCCGACTGGGCGTCGCCCGGCGTCACAACAATGCTTTTAGGTAGAGTCCGTCCTGCCGCCCAAAGCAAAACATTAATACTGAGGTATGGGTGGAAGTAGTAGAGCTTATGTGCAACGGAGCAGAACATGGCTTAAATAGCATTCTTCCTTTATATAGTCAATCGATATCACTGTGCCACTGTCAAACAACTCGCGGGGCCCACTGTGAATCGAGCCAAACCAGTTCAGTATAGTTACTGTTCAAATGGCTTATATGAGATTCTGTCACTGACGGAATTCCGTGGAAAAAACCAAATGCCCATGAAAATGTTTCGTGATCGAGAGCGGCAGCTCCGGTGTAGCACAGTATCCCTGCAATGGGGGCTAACCGATGAAACATTAGATAGTATGTCATACTCACGACCTCGAGGGTAGTCTTCTTGTCTTTTTTGCCCCTTGGCGCTGAGAGACACCTAGAAGCAAAAGGTCCGGGTCCCATAACGGGAGAGATACCTCTGAGATCCCCAGAGACTTGCAAAAATCCGATAGCTCAGAGGGCGCACGTAGTACGGCTGACCGCTGATCTTTTCGGGCAAAGAGATGAAACGGGAAGCCCCAGCTATAGGTAAGTCCGTTGTCTTGTAGGGTATTCAAAAGAGGGCGCAAAGCACGCCTTTGGGCTAAAGTGAAAGGTGCAAGATCTTGAAAAATCGTTACTGTGGCTCCATCAAAGTCTATAGGGCCTACTCGTCTGGCAGCGGCCATAATGGCGTCCTTCTCTTCGAAGTGGTGTATTCTGCATATGATATCGCGTGGAGGAGCTTCTCCTTGTGGTATTGCATGAAGGGCCCGGTGGATTCTGTCGATCCTGATCGGTGGCGAGCTCTGACGGTTGAGGAGGCGCTCGAATATGGCTCTTGCTGTATGAGTGAGGTCTTCTGAGCGCGTGGCCTCCGGTAGGCCCCTCAGCCGCACGTTGTTCCGCCGGCTCCGATTTTGCAGATCCTCTATCTGTGACCTGAAGAGAGTTTGCAGCGTGGATTGCTTCTTCTGCGCGGCTTTCAGGTTATCTACTTCGGTCCGTAAGGTGGAAACCTCCTTCTCGACCTCCGTCACTCTGTCAGAGATGATGGATATGTCTGCGCGTAGGTTAGCGACCTCTGCTTTGGTTGTATTCTGGAGGAGTTCGGTTTGGAGGGCTATGTCTTGTTTTGTAGGAAGGCCTCTTAGGAAATCCCAGATATCTTCCAGACTTTTAGCCCCCGGGGGTTCGTTAGGCTTAGTCGCCGGTCTCTTGGAAGAGGAGGCCTCCGCCATCTTGTCTGTCCGCTGCCTCGTGGTCGGGCCTGTGAAGTATTTAGCAACCAAAGTCACGGAGGTGGCAGTAGCAGGAGCCGTTGAGGTTGCTTTTGCATCCCTGCGGTTCCCCTTGGTGTTAGAGGCTTCTGTGGTGGCTGGTAACTCCCCTGAGTCCTCCATTATTAGCAAAATATAAGCTGTTGGCCCGGAGCTCTGAGAGAGAACGTCCTCACGCCACCATGTTTGGCTCCGCCCCCCATTCATGCAAATTTTCATGAAAATTCGCATGAAAATTCGCATACACCCGCATGCGAAATTCGCATCTGCATGCGAATTTTTACCGCGGCGATTCACACCGCACAAGTGGAAACGGGCCCTAAGGGTTCCTTCACACTGCCTCCTTTGCATTCCAGCAATGGACAAAACAACTCATCCTAATGTGATGTAATTTTATTTCTATGGTACGTTTGCATCGCATGCAGTGCTGAAGGTTCCTTTAGGCCTTGTTCACATTGCGTTCTGTTAGCGTTGGGCGGTTTTTGACGCGTCTTTTTTTTTTTTCATTCCTGACGTTTGGGTGGGCGATTTGTTTTTGTGCTAAGTGGTTTTCTAAGCATTTGTCCCGGGCGGTTTTGTAATTCACTCCCAGGAAGTGAACTCTTTGATCCGGAAAAGAATTATACAATGTATTTATTCTTAAAAATGCAAACGCAATCGATGCACAAAGTGATTTTGTGAGCGTTTTTCATTTCTCCTATAACTTCCATTGAGGCGGAATCGCCTCAAAAATGGTCCATGCTTTGCTGCCCACGTAACGCACGATACATGCTGATATGAACCCTCTCTTGGACCATACATGTCAAACTCCGGCCCCCGGGCCAAATCTGGCCCTCAGAGTCATTAAATTTGGCCCTCAATTGGTTTCCCCACTTTGCATTATGTTTGGCCCACTATAGACCACCAGGGAAGCTATATTGGAGGTGAAGCCCTAGATCATCAGGGAAGCCATATGGGGGAGGGAGGGTGAAAGCTTTAAACACCAGGGAACTGTATAGGGGAGGGAGGGGCAACCTTGGAATTTTATAAGGGAGGATAGTGCCCAATAGACATCAAGATTGGCTCGCGACTAGGTCACTGGTGTACAATTCCGGCCCACTTTGTATTTGAGCTTGACACCCCTGTCTTAGACATTCATTGCGCAAGCGTTCGGGGGTGGGGGGGCGTTTTTACACAGTGCACGCGGGAGAAAAAATTGAGAAAACGCCTGCAGTGTGAACGAGCCCTACATTTATTTTTTGTGGTTGCGGTGGGGATGCGATGCTCCCGCCACATTTCACCGCAACACAAAAAAATAACCAACCAATGACAAGGTAGTATGCATAGTGCCACCCCCACTCAGTGACGTACTCCCAGAGAACATTTATTTATTATTTATTTATTGTATTTATAAAGCGTCCAACATATTACGGAGTACATCACTCGGAGTGAGCCTATTGACTCCAATGACTTCTGTCACAGTTGAAGTCATAGGGCCATATTCTATTGCTGAATTCGCCAGCGCTAAGCACTGGCGAGTTCTTAACTTAGGCGATGGGGGCATCGCCTAATCTAATTAAACTTTAGACCCCCCCAGGCGGAAAAAAACTCGCTTGGGCGATGTAATCGCCCAGCGAGTTCTTACCACGGAATCCAATTACCCTTATCATGTCTCCGGGAAGCGATGCTTCCCGGCAGACATGAGCGTTAGCTTAGACCTGCAAAAAGCAGGTATAAAGTAGCTAACGCACGTCGTCACCGCAGCATCTGGGGGTCTCCTTTAATAAGGAGACCCCCAGAGCTCCCCGTCGGGTCGCCGCACAGTTTAGAAGCCCCTGCGCAGCTCTGCAAAGGCTTCCCTGTCATACGTACCGCCACCGATCACCCGCCGCCTCCCGACGCAGAATCCGTCACGTAATTACAGTGTATCTAACACTGTAATTACTGTCCGCATAGAAGGAGCCCGGGCAAAGCATCTTTGAATCTGCAGCCGGGCACCCCATTGGTCCGCTGACTGAGCCATTTTATTGGTTCAGACAGCAGACCAATGGGGAGCCCGGCTGCAGATTCAAAGATGCTTTGCCCGGGCTCCTTCTATGCGGACAGTTATTAGTGTTAGATACACTATAATTACGTGACAGATTTTGCGGCGAGAGGCGGCGGGTGAACGGTGGCGGTACGTATGACAGGGGAGCATTTGCAGAGCTGCGCGGGGGCTTCTAAATTGTGCGGCGACCCGACGGGGAGCTCTGGGGGTCTCCTTATTAAAGGAGACCCCCGGATGCTGTGGCGGAAGATGTCGGCGATGTTCGGCGGGCGAGTGCGCATGTGTGGGGAGTGAGGCCATGGTGCTGATGGACAGCACCAGTGTAAACCTCACTCCCCATCGCTCGGTAAAAGGGAGCATCGCTCAGGCTTTCGCCTGAGTAATGCTCCCTAACGATCGGCCATCGCGCGAAGGATATGGGCAATAGGATTTGCCGGTAATCCTCGCGCGATGGCAAGGGTGATAAGTAGCTCGCATCTGCAAGCTACTTATCACCTTGAATAGGATATGGCCCATACTGTTACACGATGCACTTTGCATTAGCTGTGATTCAGGAGCTTTTGGCGGGACAAGGTAAGTGTGCAAAGCCACATACACTCGCATAGTTCACAACAGTCCCGATTTGGGCGGGACTATCCCAGTTTACGCCCCCTGATCCCGCCTCCCGCCTGTCAAATCCCGCTTTCCTCCTCCCTGCCCAACTGTCTCCCTCTCTCCATACAGACACCAACACTGTGCAGCCTTCTTGTCACCTTCCTGAGTGTTGCCAGTATATATACAGGCTGCCTGTGAAAATGTTGGGCAGTTCAAACTGTCTGCAATGCCCATAATTAAATTTCAGTGCCGGTAAAAGATAAATCCCATCGCTCTGTGAATTAGCTACTGCCAGGGGCGCCTCTAGCCATTTTGTCACTCCAGGCGAGAAAACCTGTAGCGCCCCCCCCCCCCCCCCCCCCCTCATGAAGATAAGCGTTTCACCAGAAAATAATCATAATGCGGCAGCGTTCCACCAGAAATGACACAATGCTGGCAGCGTTTCACCAGAAAATACACAATGCAGGCAACGTTTCACCAGAAAATACACAACGCGACAGCATTTCACCAGAAAATACACATAGGCAGGGCTCCACTTTCATGAGGCACAAAGTGGGACAGAAGGAGGCATGAAGGTCAGAAGACGTCACAAAGGAGGACAGAAGGAGGCACAAGGGAACAAAAGGAGGCACACAGGGGGACACAAGGAGGCACAATGAGCAACAAAAGGAGGCACAGTGGGGGGGCAGAATGAGACACAAAGGAGGACAGAAGGAGGCACAGAAGGACAGAAGGTGGTACAAAAGGGGACACAAGGAGGCACAATGGGCAACAAAAGGAGGAACAATGGGGGACAGAATGAGACAGAAGGAGGCACAGGAGGACAGAAGGAGGCACACAGGGGGGCAGTGGGTGGTACAGGGGGACAGAAGAAGGCATGAGGGGCAGAAGGAGGCACAAAAAAGAACAGTGGGAGGCACAGGGGGACAGAAGGAGGCACAAAGTGAGGCAGAAGGAGGCACAAAGGGGGGCAGAAAGAGGCACAATAGGGGACAAAACGAGGCACAGGAGGAAAGAAGGAGGCACAGGGGGAGTGAATGAGGCACACATGGGACAGGAGGAGGCACAAAGAGGGCAGAAGAAGGCACGATGAGGGTCAGAAAAAAGCACACAAGGGGCAAGAAGGAAGCACAGGAAGACAGTAGGAGGCACAAAGGGAAACAGAAGGATGCACAAAGGGGGACAGATGGAGCCACAAAAGGGTGACAGAAGAAGAAGAGGAGGATGTAAGGGAGACAGAAGGAGGCAGAGGGAGACAGACAGAGCCACAGGGAGACATAAGAAGGCACAAAGGGGCACAGAAGGAGGCACAGGGGGACAGAGGAAGGCGCAGGGGACAGAGGTGGCACATGGGGACTGAAGAGGCACATAGAGACAGAATGAGGCACAAAGGGAGACAGAAGGAGGCACATGAGGACAGAAGGAGGCAGAGTGAGACTGAAGGAGGAATAGAGGTGCAGAGGTAGCACAGGGGGACAAAGAAAGGCACAAGGGGACAGAAGGAGGCACAGGGGGACAGAAGGTGGCAGGGGTAGCACAGGGGGACTGAGGGAGGCACATGGAGACAGGAGGCACAAAGGGAGACAGGAGGCATAAAGGGAGACAGAAGGACAAACGGGGTCAGACATAGCACAAGGGAATGAACGAGGCACAAGGAGACAGAAGGAGGCACAAAAGGGACAGACAGAAGGAGGCACAAATGGGGGGGGGGGGGGGTGGAAGGATGAACAAGGCACAGAGGGACACTGTGGCAGTTGCCTGCAACTTACGTTAAGCAGATGCATTAGAAGCAAGTAATAGAACACCAGTGGGGTGCGGCTTAACCTGGGGGCGTGGCTTCATCCAGGGGGCGTGGCTTAATCCAGCAACATGGCGCCCCCAGGACCAATGGCACTCCAGGCAATGGCCTGTACTGCCTATGCCTAGAGGCGCCCCTGGCTACTGCGCATGACATTTCGTGTTTTGATTGGCTGTAAGCATTAACAGGGGACCCGTCTATAGCTCCTCCTCCTGAATTCTAACCAGTGGAGAAAGAGGTGTGCCTGTGCTGGAGAGAGAGCGGCAAACCTGAAGTGCTGCAGCTTCCCGGGAGAGCAGATCAGAGAGAGCGCAGCAGAGCTGGTGAGCTTCTACTTGTTTATGACATCACAGCCCTCTCTGGTCTCCCATGCATTTCCAGTGTTGTCCTTATCAGCCTTATCTCTATCACTCCCTCACTGAGCCTCTGATCTCCGGGGACTGGAGCTCGTCTTTCATCTCTTTGATCCTCTTCCATGGGCAGCCTGTCATGTCTCCAGTGTGTTCACAGATTGCTGCTTCTGTTTCTGGACACTGAAACTTGTTGCAGATTGTTTCCTGGTCATTGGTTCTTTGCACACATGCTTTTTTCCTGTGTGATTGTATTGCACAGTTTCTTTGTGTGCACTTATTACTTAGCTCCCAACTGTCTCTCTCTGGGAACCCTGTCCCTCAGTCTGTCCCTCTCTGGGAGCCCTGCCCCTCAGTCTGTCCCTCTCTGGGAACCCTGCCCCATCAGTCTGTCCCTCTCTGGGAGCCCTACCCCTCAGTCTGTCCCTCTCTGGGAACCCTGCCCCTCAGTCTGTCCCTCTCTGGGAGCCCTGCCCCTCAGTCTGTCCCTCTCTGGGAACCCTGTCCCTCAGTCTGTCCCTCTCTGGGAACTCTGCCCCTCAGTCTGTCCCTCTCTGGGAACCCTGCCCCTCAGTCTGTCCCTCTCTGGGAGCCCTGCCCCTCAGTCTGTCCCTCTCTGGGAGCCCTGCCCCTCAGTCTGTCCCACTCTGGGAACCCTGCCCCTCAGTCTGTCCCTCTCTGGGAACCCTGCCCCTCAGTCTGTCCCTCTCTGGGACCCCTGCCCCTCAGTCTGTCCCTCTCTGGGACCCCTGCCCCTCAGTCTGTCCCTCTCTGGGAGCCCTGCCCCTCAGTCTGTCCCTCTCTGGGAGCCCTGCCCCTCAGTCTGTCCCTCTCTGGGAGCCCTGCCCCTCAGTCTGTCCCTCTCTGGGAACCCTGTCCCTCAGTCTGTCCCTATCTGGGAGCCCTGCCCCTCAGTCTGTCCCTCTCTGGGAACCCTGCCCCTCAGTCTGTCCCTCTCTGGGAACCCTGCCCCTCAGTCTGTCCCTCTCTGGGAACCCTGCCCCTCAGTCTGTCCCTCTCTGGGAACCCTGCCCCTCAGTCTGTCCCTCTCTGGGAGCCCTGCCCCTCAGTCTGTCCCTATCTGGGAGCCCTGCCCCTCAGTCTGTCCCTCTCTGGGAACCCTGCCCCTGCGTCTGTCCCTCTCTGGTAACCCTGTCCCTCAGTCTGTCCCTATCTGGGAGCCCTGCCCCTCAGTCTGTCCCTATCTGGGAGCCCTGCCCCTCAGTCTGTCCCTCTCTGGGAGCCCTGCCCCTCAGTCTGTCCCTCTCTGGGAGCCCTGCCCCTCAGTCTGTCCCTCTCTGGGAACCCTGCCCCTCAGTCTGTCCCTCTCTGGGAGCCGTGCCCCTCAGTCTGTCCCTCTCTGGGAACCCTGCCCCTCAGCCTGTCCCTCTCTGGGAGCCCTGCCCCTCAGTCTGTCCCTCTTTCCTCATTTGTCCCTGTTTCAGGACTGTTGTAATGTAAATATATGTAGTTTTCTAGTTTCTACAGAAAAAAATGTGTTGGCTCTAAACTGTATTCCCATCCTTCTTCCAATTGATATATTTCTTATTTTCAAATGTAAACATCAAGTAAAATGAACCAGGATAAAAAGGATCGGTGTGGTTTGAATTATACAGCAAAATATTTTTCTTATGAAATATGTTTGGAATGCGTCACTAGGGGTGTGTTGGGGCGTGGCATGGGTGTGGCTTAAGTGTCCCTCTTGCTCATCTCAAAAAGTTGGGAGGTATGCACTCGCATTGCCATTGCATTACACTGCAGTCAGGCATGGAACCTACTAGGAAGAGCAAAACGTAATCGCTAGCGTTTTGTAATATTGTTTTGCAAGTGATTTTGGGAGGGATTTCCCTGCTAGTATACAATTAATGAGAATGGAAACGCTCCCAAAATATTGCATGTCCTGTGATTTGCTTAATCGCAATCGCTGTAGTAGAATCTGTACTATCCATTTGCATTGGCAGAGCGCTTAGGGAAACCACTAAAGATTGAAAGCGCTCCCATGCTCAAAAAAACCTCTATTGGGTTCCAGGCCTAAAACAGGGTAACGAAACACTTGCAATGCAAATGTAAAAAAGGCCTTGGCCCATACACAGTTGCAACTGAAAACTCCATAAACAACCCTACGTGATACTGTTTTTCCCCCGAAAATAAGACAGGGACCTTTATACAATAAAAAAAATTCCGGCCGTGCTGGGTAGCCTCTACACACGTGTTTCAGGAGCCAGAGAGCGCAACAACAAATTTCTGTCAGGGACCAGGTAACAGCAATGACGTTGTGCCTGTCATCTTATACTGCTAGCGATTGGCGGAGATAGCGGGGTCACGCCCCCTCAGTTCTCGGTGAAACACACAGCTGAAGTTTGGTAGACTGCCTCAAATCCCGCACAGTTATGCGAGACCCGGAAGTGATATCGCAGGGAGGAGATAAAGAACCGGAGGGGTCCCGCCTCCTATAGTGGTGGAATACGGTGTACAAGCATGGAACGCAGCTGGATCTGTGAGTGAGACGTGTAGTTCCGGGGTGCTGTGTAGCGAGCCGTGTTAGTGACGATGTCATGGCCAGTGTTGTATAGTTTTATGTTTAGTAGTCTTTGGGTTGGTCTCCAAGTCCCAACATGCAGTGCGAGCAGTGACTGGGCATGCTGGAGGTAGCAGTCGCCTAATTGCAGAGCCACAGGTGCAGAAGCTGGGGGGATCGCCGTGACATTCTGTCTCCATGTCTGGCTGTCAACAGCTGTCAGCTGAGCATTTACAGTGACGTGTATGTAGTGAGTGCAGGAGAATAGCATTCCGTCTGCTTCTGCATTGCTGTTTTCCTGCTTGATGACAGCTGCTCACACCAACCACCTGCTATTAAAGCCAATGGGTACCACATTAAAAATAAAAAAGTCAGATACTTACCTAAGGAGAGGGAAGGCTTGGTCCTAATGAGCCTTCCCCCTCCTCTCCCGGTGCCCTCGGTGCTGCGCTGGCTCCCCCGTTCGCGTCCGCCGCAGGGACTTCGGAGGTCTTCGGGAGTACTCGGGCTTCCGAAGATGGGCCACGCCATACTTCACACGCCCGAGTGCGTCATAGAGGGCGCTCGCGCATGCGTAGTATGGAGCGGCCCGTCTTCGGGAGCCCGAGTGCTCCCGACTGCTTCCGAAAGCTCCCTTCGGCATGCGGAAGTGGCAGTATTTGACCGAACTGGTCGAATACTGCCATGGGGGATCCTGTGCGGGACCGGGCACCGGGAGAGGAGAGGAGAGGGAAGGCTCATTAGGACCGAGCCTTCCCTCTCCTTAGGTGAGTATCCGACTTTATTTTTTAAATGGTAAACACTCACTTTAAGGAGCACTGTAGGGGTAAAAGAGTTGAACTTGCCTGGGGCTTCTAACTGCCCCCTGCAGACTTCATGTGCCCACACAGCCACTCACCAATGCTTTCATCCGCCGCGCCTTCACTTCTGGAATTTCCGACTTTAAAGTTGGAAAACCACTGTGCCTGTTTGTCCGTGTCCTCCCTCTCGCTGATGTCACCAGAAGTGTATTGTGCAGGCCCAGTATGGTTAGTGCCTTTTGATTGATGGTGATGGAGAGACGCTATTTCTTGTTTTAGTTTGCAGGAGTGCAACATTGCTAAGCAAGTATCAGCAGTTCCCAGAAATACTTCCTAGCACCTATGCTATATTGTTATCGTATGTACTCTGTAGCAGTTTACAGACTCCAGTGACCAACTTATATACTTGTACATAGTACACTCTAGTGCCAACTTTACAGGGAACAAGACTGACTGACTCTGGTCTACTTGAGGTAATCCAGCTGAAAACCTCATAGGGAAATTCTGCTAACATGATTGGCCAGTATCCCCTAGAACATACATGTCATACTCTGGCTTGTGGGACAAATCTGGCCCTCAGGACCATCAAATTTGGCTCCCAAGTGATTTCTCCACTATACACTGTTGGGCCCACTCTAGACCACCAGGGAAGCCATATGGGGGAGGGAGGACAACTAAAAAGCACTAAACACTATGGAGCTGGTATAGGGAAGAGTGGGGGCCACTAGACACCAGGGAACTTTATAGACGTGGGAGAACCACTAGACACCAGGGAACTGTATAGGGGTTGAAGGGGAGCCATTAGACACTAACTTTATTAACCTCCTTGGCGGTTTTTTTTTTTTTGCTGGACGCAGCTAGCACTTTGCTAGCTGCGTCAGCACACCGATCGCCGCCGCGCTCGATCCCCGGTAACCGCCGCGCGCCCCCCCAGACCCCGTGCGCTGCCTGGCCAATCAGTGCCAGGCAGCACTGAGGGGTGGTTCGGGACTCCCAATGACGTCCCGACGTCGGTGACGTCATCCCGCCCTGTCGCCATGGTGACGAGGGAAGCCCTCCAGGAAATCCCGTTCTTCGAACGGGATTTCCTGATCGGAGATCGCCGAAAGGCGATCGAAGCAGGCGGGGGGATGCCGCTGAGCAGCAGCTATCATGTAGCGAGCCCTGGGCTCGCTACATGATATAAGAAAAAAAACTAAAAAAAAAAAACTGCTGCGCTCCCTCCTGGCGGAATTTTTTATACTGCCAGGAGGGTTGGAAGAAGGTGGCTAATAGACATTGAGGTTGGCCCGTAACGAAGACCCAGTCAAGCATGGGCTTTTGAGTCAGAATCCACTTCAATTCATTATTAAAATTAGGCTTAATTGCCTCAGGTGTGTGCATGGGAGACAGGGGGTTAGTTACCCAGAAGTCCATTGCATTCTATCCGTATCACTCGTCTCGCACGCCGCCTACGGGAAGAAGGAAGTGCGCAGTAGTGAGTCTTGCAACGCGTCCCATGGGATGCGTGTGAGACGTGATACGCATAGAAGCCAATGAACATCTATGTAAGTAACCCCGTCTCCCATGCACACACCTGAGGCAATTAAGCCTAATTTTAATCACGCATTTTAGTGGCTTCTGACTCAGAAGCCCATGCCTAGTCCCAGTGTTTAATTTCAGCCGCCTTTGTATTAGTTTTACTCCCCTGCTCTAGAACCTTTTAGGTTTTGGATAGGTTGTAATAAATATGCCCACAGTACTGTTCCCTATGAGGTTCTCCACTGGGTCACCTCAACTAGACTAGCACCAATTAACCTACCAGAATGTTTTGGGATGTGGGTAAAATCGTTAAAATGAGGGGGAGGGGGGGGGGGGGGTTCTTGGTACCCCACAGACAGTGTTCTGCCCAGGACTCTAAAGTGAGAGTGCTTACTGCTAGAAATGAGTGTGGCTATAGAGCAATTTTTATGCTCTACGGGGAGTGAAATTCTGTTTGGTAAAATGTCATGTTGAATGAGGATAAATCGGATCCAGAAACGTATTACTAGACAACTGATTAATTACCTGTCTGGTATCTCTCTGAGATTGAACTTCATTCCAATCAGTAGCTGATACCTCCTTTCCAACACAAATCGTTTCCTTTTCTTGAATAAATTGGAGGGGGAATTGCAACTGGGTCCTGTATGGCTGATGTTGGGTTCTATTCACAAAACTTCTCATAAATGACTTATCACCTTATTCGTAAAAAAGTATCCTTTCAGCACATTTCCAAGCAAAATTATCACTTACAATAAGTTGTCCCTGATTAACTTCATTTCAATATTACTTTTCTTACCGTAATTACATATTTTTCTCTTTGGGAGCTTAGTGTACCAGAGCTGAAATTTAAAAAGATTTTATGCATATCTGGGGTTTCCTCCAGCCCCATCTGCTCCAATCACTCCCACACCGCCGTCCTCCACTGCCCACAGCTTCGGGAACTGGATCCCCGCACTTCCATTAGTCGAATCCAGTCTAATGTAAGAGAAGCCACGGCTGCTGGAGAGATACCTAGAGGGCGCACATCTCCTGTGTAGCTGGCTGCGACCTGACATCAATGACGGGACCCGGTTCCCGAAGCTGCGGGCAGCGGAGGAGTGCGGCATGGGAGCGATCGGCGCAGATGGGGCTGGAGGAAGCTCCAGGTATGTATTTTTCAATATCTTTTTCATTTTTAAGCTCAGAGTCCCTTTAGCAATGTAATATAGATAAGGTGAAAACCGGTGAAAAAGTTATGTGAATTATGCCCATTTTGGTGAAACCCCTCCCACGATGGGCTCTATTCACAAAGGGCAGTTCGGTAAAATCATTTTGGTCAATAAAATGCCTAAATCAGTGTCTTATACCCCCCTCCCCAAATTCTCTAAAGTTTTTTGCATGAGGCAGAAGTTTGGTAATTTACCAAGCAAACCTGCCTCAATTCACTGAGGGCTAGTTCACACTGGGAGCTTGGAGCGCCACTAGTCCGCGATCGCGTTTGGCTTGTGATCGCGATTTTAACTTAAATCTTGCGATTCTTGCGCGCTTTGTGCTTGTGATTCCCGTTCAATAGAACAGAAATCACAGAGCAGTTGCCCCCAAAATGCTGCATGCATGTGTTTGTGATTGATTGAAATTGCAAGTGCTGCAGCGTGGAATATATTCATAGGGATATGTTGTAGTAGCACTTTGCTGATCGGCGGCATCTGCTTTTTGGAACAAAGCACCTGGGCAGGAAGCTGACACTCTGCTCTGTTGACCATCCCAGCCTGATCTTGGCAACCTGAATTCTCTGGCATGTCATCTGTATAGTAAAATTCACTGGAGCCCATATCAGCCGGGTTCCAGCGTGTAGCCCTGCCACCTTGCAGACAAAAGGCCTCTGCATTTTCTATATCTGATTGAAAAGGCCAGAGCCATTTTTTTGCAAGGGAACAGAGCTATGCACCGGAACCCAGCTGATACAGGCTTCCAGGTAATCTTATTAAACAGACAATGGCTATCATTCCTAAAGCATTTCCGCATGCGGAAATGCTTAAAACGGCTGACTTTACCTAACACTCAGCAAGTTCTGCATTCATAAAGATAAATAGAACATATATTAGCGCTCACTAAACGTAACTGCCTTAATAGCAGCCTAAAGGAATCAACACTGCACGGGTAAATCAAAAGCAGTTAATCGAGTCTATAAGACTATTCAAACACCCAGTTCGTTTAGGTGGAGCGCTCCCTGCTCTCTGTGGGAAGCCAAACGTGAATAATAGATGATATGGGTTCAGCGCTCAAGATAGTCTCTGGTACAAGGTCTTGCAATTCAAAGCGCATATAGGGGGAGTATGCCAAGCACCACTCCCCCTCAAGCTGAATAAACTCACCGGATCCACTGTCCAGATTGGGCCCGTAAGCGCTTGTGGGGTATAGGCCACCCCTCAGCTAATCCCGGCGACCTCAGCTGGGCACTTGTGATCCTCGGCCAACAGAAGCTTTGTCCAGTAAAGATGATAGTCCAGTAATTTAAGCCTCAGGAAAAAAGAAACGCTTGACATAGCGTAAAAGTATAAAAAGATTCCTAAGTTTATTAAAATGAGGTAAAAAGTGCCAATATATCAGCACATAACTTCATACAAAATGTACAATCCATAAAACGGATAAGCTGAAGTTTGGGAAGCACGCAGCGTTAGCTAACGTGATGGCCAGTGAGTCTTCCGCCCCAGCCCTTCCCCTGCAGCGAGCCGCTAGTGTAGTTTACAGCGTGCACCCGACGACCACCGCGTCCGATGACGTCACACGCCGCGCCGCTCCGTAGCTCCGCTCAACGCGTTTCGTTACTATGGTAACTCATCAGGGGCTACGGAGCTTCGGATGGGACATACTTTATACCGTAAATGTTGTCATGCGCAGTAGTCTTGCCATGCGCAACCAAGGCTGCCTACTCCCCTCACATACACCAGGTATAATATGAGTACAGCAATATATTAGTAAACATCATTAAATGTCAATCAATCGTTCAGCTGACAGCTAATATGATAAGTGGACATAAAAATTAATGGTATAAACATACAGTACAATATACTGTGGCCACTTGGTGGCAGTAATCATTATAAAAACACGACAGTACATGGACTGTGCCTGAACTGTACTCTGTCCCTGAGTCATGGCACAAATCACAATGCAGACAATTAAAAAATTGGGATAAACAAGAATAGAAATAAAAATAAAATGCCACGAACACACCTCGCAGTACTTTAATTAAATGGATATATCACGGAGGCTCGCAGTGTCGGAGTGGTTGCAGCCTAGCTGGTATTAATGTAACAATTTAAATCAATATCAATGTTCATGCCAGCCGGCTGCAAACAGTCCATTCTATGTATCCACTGCGTCTCCAACCTGGAGACCTCCCGCGTACGGTTAGAACCCCTCCAATTTGTCCTGACCCTCTGTAGCCCACACACCTTAAGACCGGTTAAACAATTACCATGATGGACTGTTTGCAGCCGACAGTACATGTCCTCCCAGGCAGCTGCAGCAGAGCGGAACACGGAGAAATGTATCAACTTGGCAGCTTCCTGTGCTTCCGCAAGCCGACCGCCTGCCTACCGCTAGCCTAGTTCGGGGAATCTCTGCACTGCTATCGCAACTGGATACATTTTTATGAATGAGCAGCCTGGAGTCTAAAATTCCGCCAGCTGTGGTTTCCCACACAGATTCTCTTTACCGACAACAGTTTTATGAGTGATAGCCAATGTGTTGGCATTCTAACTTTAAAGCATTAGTGTACGTCTTTAAGTACACCAGAGATGCACTTGGCATATAGCTGCATGGTAGCTATTAAACAGGAATAAAAGTCCTTGGTAAGAGTACATGCAGAGGGTGCAGACCGGAACAAAGAATATCCATCAGGCCCTAGGCGATCTAACTGTGGGTACATCTAAACTTGGTTGAGGCAGCCAATAACGACTGCCTCAGCCGATAATCAAGCGAGTGTTCCGAGTGTCGCGGCCCATAACGTGCAAGCAATCTGCCCAGCGGATCTATTCGCTCCCAGTGACAAGCAATCCTATTGTCAGCTACACAGCTGGTACGCGTCTGTGCAGGCCAGCCCAATGTTGTCACCCAAGGAGATTGGGTTCCGATCACCGATGGGCCACATCCATCAAAGGTGTTTACGCATGTGTAGGTACAGTGTAAGTGAATGAGGGGATTCTTCATCTACTACACATTCTTCATGCATAGTCTAAGGATTGGAGGAAAGTATTGTGGCTGATGGACAACACATCTGCCTTCAATGTGCACAAGGTTCTCAGTGGATTCACAACAGCTCTGCGGTGAGTGCATGTGTAGAATATAGTACTACTGTATAACTTAATTTGTAGTCGCCAACCCCAAATTTAATAACATCAAATTAATTGATTTCATGAGCAGAGTCGTTTAAATTTACTAGGAGTCTGTGCATTTTTTTTTTATGACTCAGACTCCAGGTACTAAAAAATTACTCAGACTCCACAGCCCTGATGTTTAGTGTACTGCAATGCGGAGAAATGGATTAGACTGCTATTTCACCTTTCCCCCTCCGAGTTGGTGCTGTTGCTATGAAATGTTGCATGATGGTGTGCAAGAGATGGTGGCGATTATCCACTGTGCAAACCACGTATTGAGGTTTTACTGATCAAAAACAATTGGTTGTAGTAAAGGCATGCACTTAAAGTACGTACACACCTGTGATGGATGTTAGTGCTGGACTGAGCTGTACAGACCCAAAGTAAGCTGTATAGGCTCATACACATGTTGGATTTTTCCAAACGACCCGTCGTTTGGACTTCAAATCGGGCGTGTGTACAGTCGGTCGTTCAGCTGATAACGCTGGCTTTGACGGATCCGCCAAACGTGTCGTTTGGAAAAATCCGACGTGTTTATGTACCTTATAGATGACGTGTTCTTTTGCTATACTGGGGTAAGGGGTGGTGGAAGGATGAGGGAGTGGCGCATATATGATGTCATGCAGGGGAGCAGCGTGCACAATAGTATCGGCCATCACTCGGCCAAGGTGGATCTCTTGTGGGGCGGCGAGCGAGGGTCTGGGGCTACTGTACACATACTTGTTTATCGGCTGAGTCAACTTTAATCATGCATATGTACTTGGCTTAAAGGCAGTAGTTTTTTAACAACTCATCCTCCAGGATGGCTAAAACATGAGAGGAAGCCTGCTCCACCCCAAAGGAAACACCCCCACAATTATTCAATTAGACAGACCATATAGGTCCTCCTCTGCCATAGTCCCTCAGTTTTAGTGTGTTTCCTACACCTGAAGGACACCCTCTGAGGCAGTATAGTACCTGTCTCCTACGTTTTCTTTTCAAGCCTCCTTCCCCCTCCAGCGGACAGAACTGCGTGTTAAGCTCTTCTCGCTTGTGGTGTAGCAGAGAGAGCTCGTGCGTCCATGGGTGGCGGCGGCACGGATCGAGGTCTGATGCTGGCCGTGTCTGCGGGCAGAGTGAGTCTCCTAAGGCGAACGCGCGAGATCTCGCGAGACTTTAACTTTGCACGGAGGGAGGAGGCAGCGTGATGACGCACGGCTGATTCCGCATAAGGCGGAAGTTATTCAGCGTTCCCGGCGCCATTACATGCCGGTCAGTGCTTGCAGAGGAAGGCATGGAGCAGTCAGACGCCTTACCCTCTGAGCCCAGCGGACCTCCGGACGCTACCACACAAGCGGCAGGACAGGTGAGAGTGGACAGACTGGGGTTTTGGGAAGATATTGCCAAAAGTCTGTCCACAAAGAAAACTGCTGTATTTTCTGTGGGGGTCGCTGGGCAAGGTTTATCCTATATTTTCCTGTGTAATCTGCATGTAAGATTTAGCTATCACAGGGCTTATAGGAATATTGTTCTCCATTGTGTTTTTACAGACTTCCTCTTCAATACCTGAGGACCCTGGCCAACCTCAGAAGTCTGTTGACAAGTCCAGGCGCTGCAAATATTGTAATATAAAAATGCCAAAATCTTGGACTAAATCACAGTGTGAAAAATGTATAAAGTCTTCATCTACCCCTAAACCTCCAGACCCTTCGGTAGTTATGATGAACTTTATGGAATCCATGCGCAAGGAATTTTCCTCCACATTTAAGACATTTAGATCAGTCATGTCTTCTCCGGCTCAGTGGGCTGTACCTCAATTAACCCCACCCTTGGTGCCGACTCTACCTGTTCCGTCAGGTGTTCAGCCCTCGCCCTCTCCCGCTCCTCCTCTAGACATTCCGGCTAATCTGGGGGGGGAACCCATCGGTCCCCAATCCTCAGGATTATGCGGTTTCTTCTTCCGATGACTCCTTAGAGGAGGGGGAAGAGAGGAGTGGGCCTGATTCTGACCCAGAAGACGTTCCAAAAAAATTATCCAAATACCTTTTTAACGCTGAGGAACCTTTCCGGTCCATCCAGCTATTCAAAAAGTTATATTATCGCAGTGGGAGGACCCGGAAAAAAGGCTGTATATTCCCAGGTCTTTTAAACGCAGATTTCCCTTTAAAGAGGAAGATATCGCCTTATGGGAGAAATGTCCCAGACTGGATGCTGCTTTATCGCAGTATTCTAAGAATACTGATTTGTCTTTTGAGGACGCAGGGGTCCTGAAAAACCCTATGGACAAAAAAGCTGAAAATGTATTAACAAGGGCATGGGAATCTATTTCCTTCTCTTTTAAGCCGGCAATCTCAGCTATTTGTCTATCCCGCAACTTAAATAAGTGGCTAGCAGGGCTTAATAAACATTTAGTGGATGGTACGCCTCATGCTACTATCCTAGAATCTTTTCCGGTGATCGCACGATCGGTGGCGTTCTTAGCGGACGCTGCTACTGAATCCCTAAAATCAGCAGCCAGAGCTCTAGCATTAATCAATACAGCTAGACAGGCCCTATGGCTAAATATATGGGAAGGTGACATAGTATCTAAACAAAAACTATGTGCAATGAAGTTTGAGGGAGATCTATTATTTGGCAAAGGATTAGAAGATATCCTGGAGAGATCGTCTGGTAAAGGCAAAAAGTTTCCAGACAAGAGAAACAGCCTTTTCGTAAAAACTTTCAAGGCAAAGGACAGTTTAACCAGAGGGAGGCGAAATCGCAGCCCCAGAAAAAGAGATGGACATATAACTCCTCAAAATCAAAAACTCCCTTTCTCTTTAAAGGAGAACTGTAGTGAGAGGGATATGGAGGCTGCCATATTTATTTCCTTTTAAGCAATACCAGTTGCCTGGCAGCCCCGATGGTCTATTTGCCTAAAGAAGTGTCTGAATCACACCAGAAACCAGCATGCAGCTAATCTTGTCATATCTGTCTAAATTTGTCAGAAACACCTGATCTGCTGCATGCTTGTTCAGGGCTTATGGCTGAAAGTATTAGAGGCAGAGGATTAGCTGAATAGCCAGGCAACTGGTATTGCTTAAAAGGAAATAAATATGGCAGCCTCCATATACCTCTCACTACAGTTCTCCTTTAACAAACCAGCCACCTCAAATCCAAGAGAAAATAAGTGACAGGGAACAGGTCGGGGGGAGACTCCTATCATTCAGCCACGTGTGGACAAATATTACCACAAACGAGTTTATTTTGGACCTGCTGAAAACAGGTTACAAAATCGAATTCTCCTCCCGTCCTCCCCAAAACTTTGTCCTTACGGGTCTATCCAAGGACCGGGAAAAAGCATCTGCTCTACTAGACTCAATAAGTACACTCCTGCAGCAGAATGTGATTACCCGGGTTCCGGCTACCCAATACAGAAGGGGTTTTTACTCCAGAATTTTCATGATACGCAAACCTTCCGGCAAATACAGAATGATTTTAAATCTCAAACAATTGCATCCGTTCATTCAGGAAAAGAAGTTCCGAATGGAGAACATCTTTTCAATAAGGAATCTGATCCCAAAAGAAGCCTTTATGGCGACTTTAGATATCCAGGATGCATATCTACATGTACCGATACACCCGGCATATCAGCGCTACCTGAGATTTGCGGTAAGAGTGGGGGATACAATCCACCACTACCAGTACCGAGCCCTTCCCTTTGGGATCTCTTCGGCTCCTCGCATATTTACAAAAATTATGGCAGAAATAACATCTTTTTTGCATCTGCAGAAGATCCAAATAATTCCATATTTGGACGATCTGCTAATGATAGCAGACTCCACGCAGACTCTTATTAGCCATATAGATCTAACAATCCATTATCTCTCCCAGCTGGGTTGGCTTGTGAATTACGACAAGTCAATGTTGATCCCAACCCAGAAAGTGAAGTTTCTGGGTTTTTGGGTGGATTCAATAAACAAATTTTTTCTGTTACCGGAAGACAAGCAATTAAGCCTGATTCTCAGAGTACGGGACTTCAGAGCACAGCCAAGAGTATCCCTGAGGGAGACTCTTTCTTTGTTAGGCTTGATGACTTCAACGATCCCGGGGTAATCTGGGCACAATTTCATTCCCGCATTCTTCAGGAATGGTTCCTAACAGTTTGGGACAAATCCAGGGAGAGTCTGGATCAGTCCTATTCGCTTCCACCCTGTGTGATCTCATCCCTCCTTTGGTGGGAGGAGGTCACGAACCTCAATCAGGGTCGCTTATGGAATCCGCCAGTTCAGAAGAGGATATATACGACGCCAGTCTAGATGGCTGGGGAGCCCATCTAGAGCATGTCCAAGCTCAGGGACAATGGACTCCAGATATTCAAGTCAAATCTTCCAACTTCAGGGAGCTCCTGGCAGTAAAATTGGCGCTGCTCAGATTTCTCCCGATCATACAAAATTGCCATGTAACCGTGTTATCAGACAATATGGTAACCGTATCTTACATTCAAAAGCAAGGAGGGACGAGGTCAAAAGATCTAAGGGATTTAGCGCTACAAATTTTACAGATAGCAGAAATAAATCTGCAAACGATCTCGGCGGTGCATATAAAGGGCTCTCTAAATATTTTAGCAGATCGACTAAGCAGAGAGCCATGCACGGAAGCGGAATGGTCTCTCAACAAACAGGTATTCGACCTGATAGTAACTCAGTGGGGACAGCCGACAGTGTATCTGTTCGCGTCACCACAGAACGCAAAAGTCAAAACGTTCTTTTCACTTCATCCCTCGTCCAACCTTGCACACCTGGATGCTCTAGCGGTACCATGGCCGAAGGACCTTCTATATGCATTTCCTCCCTTCAACTTGATAGCGAAAGCCCTGTGGAAAATAGAGCGGGAGTCAGCTCTAGTAATTTTTGTGGCCCCCCACTGGCCGAGGAGAGTATGGTTTTCGAAAATACTTCAACTCTCTATACAGGGACCTTTGTTTCTACCTCCCAGGGTGGACCTTTTGTCTCAAGCCGAGACTTTGCACCCGAACCCTCAGAAATTTGCCCTAGCGGCCTGGCTCTTGAAGGGGAATCTCTGAAGTTAAGAGGATTCTCCAAAAGAGTTATTTCTACGTTAGTCAATTGTCGTAAGTTGACGACACGTAAAATTTATTGTAAAGTTTGCAGGGTATTTGCTTCTTGGAAGAAAAGAAAAAGCATATAAGAAACTACAATACCGAGTATCTTGGAATTTTTACAAGATGGTGTTGAACTAGGACTAGCCACTAGCACATTAAGAGTCCAGGTTGCGGCTCTATCCTTTTTTTCTTAATTTCAAATTAGCCTAGGAACAGGCAGTTATTGATTTTCTAAAAGCAGTATCCAGATCGAGACCAATCCTGTCAAAATTATTTCCTCCCTGGGGCTTAAGTTTGGTTTTGAATTATTTAACTGAGTCTCCTTTTGAGCCCCTCAACTCAATTTCGATAAAATGGCTAACTCTAAAGGCGGCTTTCTTAGTCGCCATAACGTCAGCACGTAAGGTTGGGGACATTCAGGCCCTTTCAATAAAGGACCCATACATGACTGTGTTTCCCGATAGAATAGTCTTTAGAACAGATCCTACGTACCTCCCTAAAGTATCTTCGGCCTTTCATAGATCTCAAGATATTATTATTCCATCCTTTTGTGATCCTCCTTCCAATGAAAAAGAGGGAAAATTTAACAAGTTGGATGTCAGGAGAATTCTACTGTCCTATCTGGAAGCCTCAAAGCCTTTCAGAAGATCTAATCACTTGTTTGTAGCTTTCGCAGCGTCAAGGAAAGGGTTACAAGTTTCAAAAAGTACTATAGCGAGGTGGATTAGAGAGGTTATCACCTTAGCCTATGCCAAGGCAGGACAGTCTATTCCCCAAGCTGTGAATGCACATTCTACCAGATCCCTGGCTACCTCCTGGGCTGAAATATCAGGGGCCTCTTTAGAACAGATCTGTAAAGCGGCAACCTGGTCTAGTCATCAGACTTTTGTGAAGCATTATAGAGTCGACCTACTATCAGCTCAAGACTTATCTTTTGGGAGAAAAGTTCTACAAAACCTCATCCCTCCCTAAGGTAACTTTATTAGACTTCTCGTTGGTCTCTCATGTTTTAGCCATCCTGGAGGATGAGTTGTTAAAACCCTGTTAGAACTTACCGGTAGCGGTATTTCAACGAATCCTCCAGGATGGCTACCTTAGTTCCCTCCCTATCTTGGGAGATATTAGATTAATTATTATGCATACATATGGTAGTATTGTTGTTACTTTGTGGGGTCCTCCTAGGTTGTACTCTATATTTACTGAGGGACTATGGCAGAGGAGGACCTATATGGTCTGTCTAATTGAATAATTGTGGGGGTGTTTCCTTTGGGGTGGAGCAGGCTTCCTCTCATGTTTTAGCCATCTTGGAGGATTCGTTGAAATACCGCTACCGGTAAGTTCTAACAGGGTTATCTACATTACAGTGGCTTGATTGTTTATAAATTTGTCAGTCTGTTTAATTGAGGGAAACCATTTATGGGATCTTATGCTGGGAATACACAGTTCTTTTTGAACCGTGTATCAAGCTGCTCGATAGATTCTGGCGCGTCCCTGCGGGCACCCGGATCGATTCCCGCTCGTCCCCGTGGGCGGCTTCTTATCTTTTCGTTTTTTACTATTGTCCTGCCCGCGGTATTGAGCGGGGAATCGATCCGGCGGGGTATCGGACAGGTCGGAAATGATCAATCGAGCCATCAGTGGTTCGATTACACGGTTCAAAACAAACCGTGTATTCCCAGCATTATAGTGCTCACCAAGTCTTGTCACTTTCTAGCATTTTAACTGACCTCCTTGTTTGTTCTCTCTCTCTCCTGCTTAATTAGATACGGTAACTTCTGTTTTGCAGGCTTAATAATGCTCGGAGAGCTTCCATTGTGTTCCTGAAGGTCTGACTTATTCAGTTAATGTAGAGACTATTTGTGCGCAATAGCCATGGAGGAGGATGTGAAGTTAGAAGATGCCAATGCAGAGACCACCACGAGAGCAAAGTTGGACAGGAATATCTCAGTCAGTGAGTTTTCCTGCAATTGCTGTTATGATATCTTGGTAAACCCCACCACTTTGAACTGTGGGCACAGCTTTTGCAGACATTGTTTAGCCCTGTGGTGGGTTTCATCAAAGAAAACGGAATGTCCTGAATGTCGTGAAAAGTGGGAGGGATTTCCAAAAGTCAACATACTTTTAAGGTAAGTTGCACCATATCCAGAACTGGAGCAGTAATGCTACATTGTGTGCAATTCAGTTTTTTTTCTGTTGACTTCATTTGCATTTGAATAACCCATTGTCCAATAGTACCCATACAGTCAATGCTCAGGTTGAGTCCTCAATATCCAGCTGATTAGCTGATAACCAGCTCATTAGATCACAATGATAAGGTACATACACACGTCGTATTTGCGCAAACTACCCGTCGTTTGGACGTCAAATTGGGCGTGTGTACAGTCTGCCATTCAGCTGATAAGAGCAGACTTGAGCGATCCGTCAAGCGGATCGCTCAAGTTAGCTCTTATCAGCTGAACGACAGACTGTGCACACGCCCAATTTGACGTCCGAATGACTGGTGGTTTGGACGTCCAAACGACGGGTCGTTTGCGCAAATCCGACGTGTGTATGTACCTATAGTCTGGCAGAAATTAATGCTGCAACATGGCCACTCGATTGATCCGGCATGTAGGAAAGATCTTGCTCTAGAGGGATTAGTCCAATGTGCGGTGGTAGTGGCTTTCGATTTCCTGACATCCAATGGAACCCTGGGTGGCCTTGCCCCATGCAACATATGTAGCTGCCGGACCTGTGGTGAGGGTCCCAGGCTCACCTGTTTGCTGGCATGGCTCCTTCTGCGTCTCCATGGCCACTGGTGGTGCCTGTAACATGTGAAATCCCTGCATGTATGTGACATCCGTACATGCGGTGGGGTCACTGGGTGCAGATGCCCCTGCTGGTCATGCAGAAAGACTAGTACACAATACATGGGGTATGACCTGGGGGGCCTTGTAGGTGAAAGACGCTACACAGATTTCCAGTAGACGCTACACAGTTTCCTCCAGCCCCCCCTTCCATAGTGCACAAGGTCCGCTGGCATCCTCTTCTTCCCTTCCGTGGTCCCGCTGGTGGCTCCGGTAATCAGGCGACTTTGGCCCTCAGCACGCACCTTGAGCATCATCACACCGGTCGCCATAAGTCTTGCGCATGCGCGGTTCAGTCTTTAGAGATGACGCCCCATGCACGCACGACTTCAGCCGAATTCGCCATATTACCGGAGCCACCAGCGAGACCACGGAAGGGGGAGAGAGTATGCTGATGCCGATTTTCATTTTAGGCCTCTGTTCCCTTTAATATTCAAAAACACACTTTTATTTTATTTTTGTTTTGTTTTTTGCAATGCTTATTTTCAGGGATGTGATAGAGAAACTTTTTCCTGATGCCATCAAAGAGAAGTATGAAGACTTGGAGCAGAACAGTGACATTGCACGAGCCTTGCAGGCGTTCAATAGGTTTGGAAATGAACAGAACCAGACTTCTCCCCGACCAGGCCGAGCAGCAAACAGAGGTGGAGGGGGATTCTTCTCAGGGGTCCTAACTGCATTAACAGGAGTGGCGGTGAGTGCCATTATTATTATTATCTAGTATTTATATAGCGCAGACATCTTCCGCAGCGCTGTACAAAGTATATATAGTCTTGTCACTAACTGTCCCTCAGAGGAGCTCACAATCTATTCCCTACCATAGTCCTATGTCTATGTATGTATGTATTGTGTAGTGCATGTGTTGTAGTCTAGGGCCAATTTAAGGGCAATCCAATTAACTTATCTGCATGTTTTTGGGATGTGGGAGGAAAACAGAGTGCCCGGAGGAAACCCATGCAGACACGGGTAGAACATACAAACTCCTTGCAGATGTTGACCTGGCTGGGATTCGAACCGCTACAAGGCGAGAGCGCTAACCACTACGCCACTGTGCTGCGTTTACTGCAGAGGTGTCAAACTATTCCAACATATTGTATGGGCATTAAGATTGTAATTTGTTTAAAAGCTTGTATACACACACACACACACACACACACACACACACACACACACACACACACACACTCACACTCACACTCACACTCACACACTCACTCAGTCACTCAGTCACTCACTCACAGTCACTCACTCTCCTATTTATCTATGCATGCCATTTAGTTGATAATATTACTGAAGGTCACCTGTGTGGGTTTTGATAACAGTTAAGCAGTTAATCTTATAAAATGTGTGCTGCATAGACAGCATTGTTAATTGCGACTATAGCAACACCCAAGGGGTCATTTGGGTGCTGGTGGCACCCGATAACTATCGTAATTAGGTGGCAAGAAATATTGGTGTAGGGAGTTTTTGGTGGAGATTGTGGCGGGAGGGATACGTAAGTGTTGGGCATTAGGAGGGAGGTGAGAATAGGGTAAGGTTTGGCAATAAATTTCAATGGATATTGCAGCCGGGGGTTGGGTTGGTTAGGTATGGCTAAATTGAGGGTGCAAATGAGAACAGGTACTGATTGTAAAATTTAGGGTCCTTCTACACTGATGCGATGTTGGGCTATTCTACTGTAGCTTGTCACAATAGCGATTATAGGCAATGAAACATGACACACTGCCTGCGATGTGGTGCAATGGAAGTGCTTTGAGTAGTGCACAAGCTGCAGTGTGTTATTGTGCAAATTCCGTGGTAATTCCGAAAGTGCACCAGAAGTTTTTTTTTTTTTTTTTTTTTTTGGGGGGGGGGGGGGGGGGAGTTTTGGTTTTTTGGTTTTTCTTCTTGAGTGGCACCGTGGCTATAATGCACGATACAACCTGTCTGCTTCTGTTGTGAAATATCATAGATCAGTCTCTTGGAAGTATAGTAGAAGTTTATTTACTGTACAGGAGACAGAATAATTATGTCTGGGCTGGAAAAACTTGGAACAGACAGATATACTCTTTGAAATAAATTACAGATTCTAATTATTCCGCCTACCTAAAACCCCGATTGGGTTCCTAACATAGGAGCTAACTAACTTATTGGATGATACAATATGCATAAACGAATACATGAATATTTATTAATATCTAAGTAGGTAAGCTCATGAACAGTTCAGCGGACAATAGATCTGTATAACTCAAGGTTATAACTTGTGGGAAACACTGTGTCTCTTATCTGCAAGATACCAACCCAAAACCCCACAGCTGCATTCCTATGTCATGAGACTGTGTGAAACTGCGAACAAGAGAACCTGTTATTTCTAAGGATAATGTATGCTATAAAGGAAGTGTGCAATTTGGCTTACAGGTGGCCATTTTGTTATAAACAATTTTACTTCACTTCAGTGTGGGTGTTCCAAATTGCCCCACACAAAGGGCTCTAGTCACAAAGCATTACCGCATTCGATAATGCTCAAAAAAGCTGATTTTTACCGATCATCTTCCGAAGTTACAATTTACTAAACCCATCACCGCACAGAAAATCGGCGTTCCTGAATAATGAGGTAAATTACCGACTTGTGCAGGAATTACCTCAGGAAATGTAAATTCACAAAGATTTGTGAATTTCATTTACTGGGCAAAAGTGTATGGTATTTATCTTCAGCTCACAGCAGCCGATAACTCGCTCTTCCCATGCTGTCTCTGTGCAGTGGATTTAACAGACAGCCTTTGGGGAGAGCTGAGCAGCCAATAGGGAGAGCCGCACAACCTGCTTCTCACTCTGATTTGATGCGATTATCGGGGGGGTCTTTCACTGTATCAAAGCAGAGGAAGCTGACAATTCTGAGGGCTTTCCTGCATTGTTTTAGATGTGTAAGGCCCATTGCATATGAAAAACCGCTAGCGTATCCACAAACGCTTAGCATTTTTTGAAGCATTTTTTCAGAGCGATTCAAGCCATGTGCAGAGCGATTTTCTACACATGCCTAGCGGTTTTTGAAGCATTTTGGTGTACCATATTTTATTTTAGTTTCAAAAGGTTTTTATTGAACATTGTGCTCATTATTACAGTACAAGCTTTTCAAGTAATACCCAACGTGGGGAACATACATAACGTTTTAACAAGAGAAAATCAAAACATAACTTGTTTAGTTCCACAAATTTGTGCATATAGACTGACAATAAGATTAACACAGGGAGTGCTCAAAAGAACGACAGCAATAAGATCATTTACTGTTATTGGTCCTTCTTGTAGAAGTGGGGGTCAGGGGGACAAAACCAAGGCGTGAAAACCCGGATTATCTACATAATCGAGCCAAGACTGCCAAGTTTTAGTGAATACATCCATTGTGTCATTAACTATAGCAATTAGTCGTTCAGAAGTGAGAATATCATTAATAGTTATGGTCATTCCAATGGAAAGTGTGGGTTTTTGCCAAATTCTAGCTATATGGAGCTTGGCAGCCTTAGCTATGTGCTGGGCTAATCTGTGTGGTGGGTATTTCCAACCCTTAGGCCTATCCCCTAGTAATAGTATAAATTGGTCAGGAGCGAGGTCTCTCTCGAGTATGGAGCTTATTAGAGAGGTGATTGAGGACCAGTAGGATTTAGCTTTTGTACAGTACCACCAAATGTGCGAGTGATTACATTCTTTGCCACAATTTCTAAAACAGGATTTGGGCTGCTGCTGTCAATCCCATGTAGTATAACTGGGGTGATGTGAGTCCTATGTAGTACTTTTAGGCTTGTTTCTATATGAGAATAATAGCTACTTCCCTTATTAATAGACATTTGGACCATTGGGAAGTAGACATAGTAATATTAAAGTCCGCTTCCCATTGAAACGTTGGTTTTAATTTGTGTACGTCCAGGGGTTGGGACAGCACATAATACAGGTGTGATATAAGTCCTCCTGTCAGGGGGGAGTGCTCACACCACCTTTCAAAATGTGTTACAGCAGCAGGCCCCTTGGCAGCTCTCGGAATAGATTTAAGAAAGTGGTAGATCTGCAGGGCGCCAAAGAATTCAGTGGGCGGGAATTTAAGAATGTTGTGGAATTGCTCCCAGCTGGGAAGGTTATCGTTTAATAGGTAGTGTCATAGTAGTGTGTGATTATTGTGTTTCCCCTATTTTTTAAAAGATTTTGGGTCCATCCCAGGGAGGAAGGCTAGATTAATAAATATCTGCACGAGGAGATAGCTTAGACTGAAGTCTTTTAGTGTATCTAATTCTGTTCTGTAAAGAGAGAGGGCATAATATGAGACTGGCGAAATTGATTTAAGAGTTGATATTTTAGTATTAGTGGATCATATGAGGGAGGGCAGGTTGAGAGGGGCTAGCAGGTCATTTTCGATCTGAACCCATAACGGGGGATTAAATTTAGCAAAGGTCTCGGCAAGTTGAGCTATCCTGGCTGCACGATAGTAGCTAAATAAATCTGGAAGGCCAAGTCCTCCTCTATCTCTATTCCAGTACATTTTTTTTTAAGATTCTGCTACGCTTGTGGGCCCAAACAAATCTAAAAATTAGTCTCTGGAGTTCCGATAATGAGTTTTGAGTAACTGGAATTGGGAGAGAGCGAAAGAGGTATAACATCTTGGGCAGCAAAGTCATGCGAACAGCATGTATCTTACCTGTCCAGGAAATTAAAGGGGAGTTCCACTTGTTAAAATCTTGTTTCAGGGTGTTGATCATTGTGGTTATGTTGATTTGAAATAAGTGTGAGGGGTCAGCTGGGATTTTGATGCCTAGATAAGTTATATATTTCGTTTGGAGGGTTATTCCTAAGGAATTAGCTAGATGATGGGTTTGCGTCTTGCCCATGTTAGAGAAAAGAACTTCTGTTTTGCCTATATTTAATTTGAGGCCAGAGATGCAACCAAATTGTTTGACGATTTGCAAGGCATTGGGGATACTGATATGGGGAGATGCTAGGGTAAGTAACAAGTCGTCTGCGAATAGACTCGCTTTGTATTGTTTATCTGCTATTGAGATGCCTGTGACATCAGGGTTAGCTCTTAAAGAGACACTGAAGCGAAAAAAAATATCTGATATAATGAATTGGTTGTGTACTATGAATAATTACTAGAAGATTAGCAGCAAAGAAAATATTCTCATATTTTTATTTTCAGGTATTTAGTGTTTTTTCTAACATTGCATCATTCTCTAATATGTGCAGATTACACAACACTCAGCATTCAAAATGATTCTTTCAGAGCAGTCTGTGAACTAATGACCTCTCCTCTGGCAGAGGAAAAGTAAAAAATTAACTAACAGTTAAGATAATAAAAGTCAGAAAACAGCCCTCTCCGCGACTTTGAAAGTCGTAGAGCTTAATGGCTTTTTTGTATAGAGATAACTGGAGTTTCTTAAATCTTCCTGTACTGGAAACAATTAGACTGATGTATCTGATCTTAATGTTTTATGTCTTAGCTGTACTACACATACAAATCATATTTTTTTTTCGCTTCAGTGTCTCTTTAAGGCTTCGGCAAGGGGCTCTATAACAAGGGCGAATAGGGCAGGGGACAGGGGACAACCCTGCCTTGTCCCTATTTGTATAGTTATAGGGGTATGTTCGGGGGTTGGGAGCTTGAGGGTGGCAGAGGGCAGCGAGTATAATCCAGAGATAGCTTAAAGAAAATTACCTCCTATTCCTGCCTTCCTCAGAGCTGCCAACATGTAAGGCCAGCCTATGGTGTCAAACGCTTTTTCACCATATTTTATTTTGTTACAGTAGAGCTGTAACTGAACAGCTTCTGTAACAAAACGCTTGGAAAATCGCTCTAATTTAGTGCTTCTCAGAGCGATTTTCCACCTTTTTATACTTAACATTGAGGCAGAATCGCCTCAAATTCGCAAAAATGCTGCAGGACCCGAGTTTGCATTTGGGGAAAAAACGAATCGCTCTGGTTTGCACCATAACATTGAAATACATTAGCCAAGCGCTTTTCAAAGCATTTTTAAAAACGCTCAGAACCGCTTTTGTTGTGCACCAGCCCTTAAAGGGAACCTTAACTGAGAGGGATATGGATGATTCCTTATAAACAATACCAGTTGCCTGGCAGTCCTGCAGATCTCTTTGGGACAGTAGTGGCTGAATCTCACACCTGAAACAAGAATGCGCTAATCCAGTCTGGCTTCAGTCAGAACACCTGATGTGCATACTTGTTCAGGGGCTATGGCTAAAAGTATTAGAGACACAGGATCAGCAGGATCAGGCAACCGGTACTATTTTAAAAGGAAAAATCCATATCCTTCTCAGTTTAGGTTCCCTTTAACCTCCTTGGCGGTATGGACGAGCTCAGCTCGTCCATGACCCATGGAGGGCGCCGCTCAGGCCCCGCTGGGCCGATTTTCACAATTTTTTTTTATTTTTAAACACGCAGCAAACACTTTGCTTTCTGCGTGTTGGTCCCGATTGCCGCCGATGCGCTGCTATCCGCCGCGTAACCGAGGCCTCCCGCCGAGACCCCTGCGCAGCCTGGCCAATCAGTGCCAGGCAGCGCTGAGGGGTTGATCGGGACTCCGTCTGACGTCAACGACGTCATCGCGATCGTCGTCATAGCGACAGGGGAAGCCCTTAAGGAAATCCCGTTCAGAACGGGATTTCCTTACGCTGGTACGCGCCGGCGACGATCGAAGCTATGCGCCAGACGTCACAGGGAGGGGGGCATCATGTAGCTAGCGCTAGGCTAGCTACATGATCTTAAAAAAGTTTTTTAAAACTGCTGCGCCGCCACCCTGGCGCAGGTAATAGAACGCCAGGGTGCTTCATCTGTATTCTAGTATACAGAATAGATCCCCCTGGTGGATGCAGCACATCTAAAGGGATGACTGGAATGCACAGGACAGAAAAACACCCAGTGATGCACACAGCTCCCTGCCTGCCTGCTGCTCAGCTACATGCTGGTAAGTGACACTTGTGCTTCGTACACACTTGCGATAACTATAGTTTGCAAAGAACGATAGTTACCAGACGAACGATATTGGAAAGATTGGTATGCAACGATGGGATGCAGCGATCATCATACACATTTTAACGATAGTTCTCGCAGAAAAGACCGATCAGAAGGAAATGTTGCGTACATATTTATATAAAATAAAAAAAAAAAACACTGACATGGAGTTACAATAGATACAAATATATGATTAACTTGAAAACAAAGTTTAATTGAAATGAGCAATGTAACAATCTTTACGGCCACGCTACAAAGGAAGTACTGAAGCTGGGCAGAATTCAACGCAGGCGCATTGGCCCTCGTAACGATCGTTCTCGGCCGATGTCTGTACACACTATAGTTTTGTAACGATTGTCGGTAGATATGATCCGTCAGGTTGGATATTTCCATCTTCCCGATGTCGTTCTTTTGTCCGTGTTAATGATCGTTGGGTAAAGTTAATGAGCTGTTTCAAACGACCATAGTCGCCAGTGTGTACGCAGCATTAGAGTAGGGCTTAATGAATTGAGGCATGTTTGTTCGGTAAATTGCTGAACTTCTGCCTCATGTGGTAAAACTGGTGAATTTGTAAAAAAAAAAAAGTGTAAAATGCCGCATGAGGTATATTACCATCCAAAATGATTTTGCCGAATTGCCCATTGTGAATAGAGCCCAAAGCGTAATAGGACCCTGAAGGATCTTCTGCTATCAGGATTGGCCACTAATCAATAGTAGAATATCGGTAATTTATTGATATTCTAACAGCTGCTATTCCCCACCACCCAAATTATTGCGGTGTCTTTTTTAACGTGTACGCATCTGTGGGCCTCTTGATATTCTCAACATAACTGTCTCTATTTAATTTCTAGGTTTTTGTTTTTTTTTAATGAAGATACAATCTCTTGTTTGTAGTAAAATTAAAAATTTTACCAAGTTGAAATGTTCCATTCATCCATTAGCCTCATATTGCTTCACATATGTCACTGTCTCTATGTTTTTATCTCCAAACTGTGTCCACACTAAACACTAATGCTTACTTTCCTAACTACCACCACCTACCCTTTAATTTCCAATTACTGGTGTGTACAATAGCTACACTCCCCCCTGCTATCATTCTGAAAGTTACCCACAACAATGCCACACCATTAAAGATTTGGCTGCCAGTCGGCTCCACTGCATTATCAATTTATTTCATAGCATTCTAGACGCTCTGAGCCTTAAAGAACAAGTGACACCCATGCTAACCTAGAAAAAAAAAACACATATCAGACGATAAATACTAGTTCTACTTACATAACAGATGTATTGTGCTATCCACGTAATGACTCCTGTGAATTTTAAAAAGGAAAAGCAGAGAATCCTATTCGATGCAGTTTCCATTTTTGTTACCTTTGACCTCCTGACCATTTCCTCCCTCACTTTTTTCTCCTGTTGCTAGTTGGATATTCGATACCCACCCTCCTCCCAGTCTTCAGACACTCCCACTGAGATCTATACTAGGAAGTGCACGGTCTTATGTCATTAGAAGAAGGGGGAACTAAAGGGAAGAGGAGGAATATATTATAGATAAAGAGATCCCCCAGCATGCAACTTTTTGGCAATGGCTTTTAAAGGGCCAGTGCTCCTAAGGTTTGTAATAACTCCAAACCATAACAGCAGAAAAAGTTTTGAATGCAGGATTAGCATCTTTATCACTCAATACACTCAGACCAGTTGCTGTTGAAATTTGATTTTTATGGTGACAATCCCGCTTTAACAAACCTAAAGGCCCATTCACAATAGCAGCGCTTAGCTGAGCGTTTTGCGATTGTGGAAAAATCAATGTGATTTCGCAATCGCGTACACAAACGCCGCAATTTTTACCACGATTTTAATGAAATTGAATGGATGCGATTTTTAAAAACTCTAATCAATCGCAAAACACTCAGAAAAGCACTTCTAGTGTGAATGGGCCCTACAAGCATTTTTCGCTAAATTGCCATTTGTCAGATAAGTATGCCATTTGCAGGTCCTTGTTTTCTTGTTGAAAACTCCTCGTCATTTTTTTGTGCTGTATCTGTTGACTTATGTGGCCGTCCTATGAAAAGTTTTGTGTCTTGTAATCGTGTAACCAATGTTATACTGGTGGTAAAGTTAATCAGCCGTTTAATTTGCTTCTTAGGTTGTGCTACTTGTATATCACTGGAGCAGTCGGGAATCAGAACATGACCTTCTAGTCCACAAACCAGTTTCTAAGTGGACCCCTGAAGAGGTAGTGCTTTGGCTTGAGCAGCTGGGCCCGTGGGCTTCTCATTATAAAGACCGTTTTTTGTCAGAAAGGGTTAATGGAAGGTGAGAAAAATGCCCATGCATAGCATACTACAGGTGGCCTATTGTGATCACACACACTATTCACATCAACCACTCTGATTTCATTTTAACGAAGACCTACACAAACAATTGAGCACTACCAATAATGTGCATCTGAGTGCACCTCAATTATGCCCAATGGCCAAAAACAAGAAAGACCAATCCATTAAGAGGCAAGCAAGGCCATCCCTGGGCTATCATGTATATATAAATAATTCAATTCTAATCCGATCTCACATGAAAAAGACTTGTCTTTATTTAGGCAAACAAAATCCATTAAAAACAATTAAAAATGAGTCTCCCAGAAGTCGCCAATAGTACTGGTCGTAACCCCTACCAGTTACAATAATACATTTAATACTAGTTTAGTAATTAAGTCACATGGCAAGTACAAGCGCAAAGTGCGGTCACAAAATATATAAATAAATACACAAATAAGTGATCAATTGCTCTAAAGTGCCTTCATAAGTACACACACACACACACACGCCAACTCCAAACCTTTACAAAATTAGGCAACTATGCGCATGCCCACCACCACAGTGGGTTTGCGCAGGTCTAAAGTGACATTGGCATCAGGGTTTTTTTGTAGTTTTTTTTTTTTTTTGTTTGTTTGTTCCATGAAGTTCAATGGATATGGCTCGGTATCAACCCCTTAAAGGAAACCTAAGACAAACTCAATAAAAGCATTTATACTTAACTGGGGTTTCCTTCAGATCCCTTTAGGCCTCCCGCAGTCTGCCGTTCAGCCGCGATGAGCTCCGTTACCAGCCTCAGTGACGTCAGTCCGGGTTTGCGAAGTAGACCATGACTGGCATCGACTGAGGCTGGTAATGGAGTTAACCGCAGCTGAACGGTAGACCCGTGGGAGGACTACGTGGAACTTGGATGTGTGTATGGGGCGGGAGGAAGCCCCGGGTAAGTATCAAAGCTGTACTGTCCATCTCTGAGTCTATTTAAGTATTTTTTTTTTTTTCTTAAGGTGCGTACACACGTCAGATAAAAATGAAAGATCACAGACCAATTTTACCCCCTTTCATGTAGTATGAGAGCCACACTCTACACAGTCTATTCTATGGAGCTGAACTCCCCATCAGATAGAAATCTTTGCAGGATGCTGCACACAAAGATGCTGTACACATGCAACAGATCAGTATCTGCAAAAGATCTGTTCCTGCAAAAGATCCGTTCCTGCAAAACGCATTCATAGTCTATGATATCTGCAGATCTCGTACACACCTTGTTTAACGGACAATTATCTGTAGCTCAGATCCACCAGGTTGGATCTTCAGATCGGCAGATAATTGTCTTATCTGCAGATGAATGTCCATTAAACAAGGTGTGTATGAGATCTGCAGATGTCATAGACTATGAATGCATTTTGCAGGAATGGATCTTTTGCAGGAACAGATCTTTTGCAGATACTGATCTGTTGCATGTGTACAGCATCTGTGTGTGCAGCATCTTGCAAAGGTTTCTATCTGATGGGTAGTTCAGCTCCATAGAATAGACTGTGTAGAGTATGGCTTTCATACTACATGGAAGGGGGTAAAATTGGTCTGTGATCTTTCATTTTTATCTGACGTGTGTACGCACCTTTAGTTAAACTTTAAAGTGACCCTGTAGTGCGAGGGATATGGAGGCTGCTATATTTTCTTTGTAAACCATGCCAGTTGCATCAGTGACCTGCTGGTTCAGGGGGAAAGCCAGGCAATTGTCATTCATTTTTAAAACCAGCTGAATTTGGCAGCCTCCATATACAGCGCTGCCCATAGTTATTCATACCCTTTTCAAATTTTGACTTAGTTACTTTTATTCAACCAACAAGTACATTTTTGATGGGAAACGACATGGGTGTCTCCCAAAAGATAAGATGATGCATAAGAGGCATTACTGTGGCAAAAATAAAATTCTCAGCTTTTATTTACATTTGAGCAAAAAAGTGTCCAGTCCAAAATTATTCATACTCTTCTCAGTAAACAATAGAAACCTCTTTGTTGGCTGTTACAGCAATCAAATGCTTCCTATGATTGTAGACCAGCTTTTTGCATGTCTTCACAGGTATTTTTGCCCATTCATCTTTATCAATGAGTTCCAATTCTTTCAGGTTGGAGGGTTTTATTGCCATCAGCTTGATCTTTAACTCCCTCCACAGATTCTCAATTGGATTCAAGTCATGGCTCTGGCTGGGCCACTCTAAAACGTTAATGTTGTCTAACCATTTCTTCACCACTTTTATCCACATTTATCCAAAAGGCTTAATCCCAGATAGTGCCTCATCTGTCTCCACACCTTCCCCTCTCCACATGACACCATTGATTCTTTTGCTGTGAAGAGGAGTGGGGCGGGACTTATGCGGGAGATGGCACTCCCACTCTGCTGTTAACAGGGAGCTAGAGAACCAAGGCTTGAGCCAGCAGCCAGGTATTTGGCTTATGACTATTGGGACCAGAATTTGGAGGCGTCAAGGCTTTTGGGATTAGTGCACAACTGACTGCATGGGAAGTGGTTGTTTTTTTTTTATTTTCATTTTTTTTTATGTAAATAAAAGATGAGAAATGTTTTTTTTACAATGCCTCTTGTACGTCATCTTATCTTTTGGGAGACACCTATGTCATTTCCTGTCAAAAAAAATAAAATAATTACTTGCTGGTTGAAAAATAGTAACTGTCAAAATTTGCCAGGGGTATGAAGAATTATGCGAAGCACTGTATAGATCATCAGTCACATTAACCACACAGACAAAAGGTCCATACATGCTTGCAACTTGACTCGCCCAAAACAATCCTGAATCTGTGTTTTATGATGTATAGGTATTCCCTGGTATCCACTGCCTGTTAGTGATTGGACAAGCTGTGTCATGCAGCAGACACCAGTAGCTCACTAATGCTCATGTCTCTCACGCTATGGAGCAGGTCATGTGAAATGATCAAAAATGAATCAACAATACTGTGGATAATCTGTTGGCCAAGAGGGATTTTTTATTTTCCTTTATTTCTAGATGATGTAATATATGTGTGTGTATGTATATGTATGTATGGTTTTTTTTTTGTTTTTTTTTTCCTAGTTAGCTCACTTAACTATCACTTGTGTGCCGCAGGCTTCTGCTCACCCTTGCAGAAGAAGAATTCTCAAAAGCGCCATACAGCATAGAAACTAACAGTCACAGGAAAGCCATTATCATGGAGCTGGAGAGAGTCAAAACTCTGGGAGTCAAACCACCTCAGAATTTGTGGGAATATAAGGTACACAGATTCACATTCTTGATATCACTGGCTTAAAAGGTCTTATTGTGTCTATTACAGTCATAAGAACCCTTACTTGCTTTGTGCCAATGCTGCCAAATAGTGTGTATTGTGGGAGGAAACTGGCAAATATTTCTCTTCTTGTGGGGAAATGCTATTATTATTATTAGCAGCAGCAGCAATTTTTTTTTTTTTTTGGGGGGGGGGGGAATGTTAGGGACGAGTAAGTCTATTTGTCAAACAAGGTTTTTTGATCTGTACTTTTTATCCTACTATTGGTGCTGTGAAGAGCTCCGTGTCCATTAAGTTGGCCAGCTCTGTACTACATTAAAGTCTATTGGTTACTTTTGGAATCTGAGCTGAATAAGTCCTTCCACTAGCCCTGCCCTATCCTAGAAGAAATTCTTTCTTTTTTGTTCTAACTGCAGTTTGCCCAATCATGTAGACCGGGTTCATGCTGTTATTTTCTTAGGAATTTTTGTTTTTCCAAACTCCGATAAACTGTTTAAATGAACATCTCAAGTAGTTAGAACTTTATTTGCTGATCTTCTAATGCTGGGCATACACGGCTCGTTTTTGCCGCTCGATTCTCCCGTTCGATCATTTTGCCGCTCGATTCTGCAGTTGATTCTCTTATCTTCCACTCGTTTTTCTTATCTTTTTTCCATTCACTGCTATCATGGATTTTAATTAGAGTAGCGTGCATTATTTAGAGGCAGCACGGTGGCGTAGAGGTTAGCTCTCTTGCCTTGCAGCGCTGGTTCGAATCCCAGCCAGGGCACTATCTGCAAAGAGTTTGTATGTTCTCTGTGTCTGTGTGGGTTTCCTCTGGGCACTCCGGTTTCCTCCCACATTCCAAAAACATGCGGGTAAGTTAATTGGCTCCCCCTAAAAAAAAAAAAAAAAAAAAAAAAAAAAAAATTATTGGCCCTAGACTACAGTACTTACACTACATAATTTAGACATATGGCAATGGTAGGGATTAGATTGTGAGCTCCTTTGAGGGACGATTAGTGACAAGATATATATATAGATATATTATACAGCGCTGTGTAATATGTCGGGGCTATAATATAAATACATAATAATAATAATAATAATAATAATAATAATAATAATATTTAAAAACTATAATGGCCGAAAAATGAAAAGATTTTTGTCCCCACATTTTTTCTTATTTTCCCATTAAAACACATTTAGAATAAAATTTTAGGCATAATGTCCCACCTAAAGAAAGCCTAATTGGTGGCAAAAAAACAAGATATAGTTCATTTCATTGCGATAAGTAATAATAAAGTTATAGACGAATGAATGTAAGGAGCGCTGAAAGGTGAAAATTGCTCTGGTGTTTCAGGGGTAAAACCCCTCAGTTGTGAAGTGGTTAAACTATGACTATGGTAGGTTTAGATTGTGAGTTCCTCTGAGAACAGTCAGTGACATGACTATGTACTCTGTAATGTGCTGCAGAAGAGGTCAGTGCTATATAAATACATAATAATAATATGGTAAGACATTAGACTATGACTATTGTAGGATAAGAGTATGAGCTCCTCTGAGGACAGTCAGTGACAGAACTGTCCTTGCATGGACCTACAACACTTAAGGTGCCCATACATGGTACAATTTTCTTTTTTTTTTTTTTTCGATTAGATAATTTAATACAATAACATTTGTAAAGCGCTTTTCTCCTATAGGACTCAAAGCGCATCTTTATTTCGATTATTCCGTTAGATCGAGTTTTACAGCATGTCCGATCAGATTTTTCTCAAAAAAACTGGATAATTGTTAGAATTTCTTGATCGAAAAAAAAAAAAATTCAACTTTCATGCTATTCAATCATTTTTAGATCGAATAAACGGGAAAATCAAATGTTTTATTGTATCGTGTTTGGCAGTGGTCCTCAAAGTAAGGCCCGCGGGCCGAATGCGGCCCCCTGAGGCTTTTTTACCGGCCCTCCACCCACAAAATCTATTACTTATAGATGCGGTCAGCTACATCTTTAAAGGGAACCAGAGAGGAACGAGGGGTGAAAAAAGGCAAAGATTTTATACATACCTGGGGCTTCTTCCAGCCCCATAAGCCTGAATCGCTCCCACGCCGCCATCCTCAGCTTCCTGGATCCACCGGTACCGGGCCCGTCACTTCCGGCGGACGCGGCCAATTGTCCGCATCACAGGGGCTCCCTCCATACATGTATGCATGCGGCTGCGCAGTAGGCAGCCACATGCGTATCTGTATGGAGAAAGCACCCTGTGATGCGGAGAATTGGCCGCGTCCGCCGGCTGACTCGCGGCAATGACGGGACCCGGTGGCGGCGGATCCAGGCAGTGGAGGACGGCGGCGTGGGAGCGATCCGTGCGTATGGGGCTGGAGGAAGCCCCAGGTATGTATAGTTCATCCTCTCTGGTTCCCTTTAAATATTGTTGGTCCACATATAGAATAGTGCTGGCACCACCCATCCACATGGAAGCCAGAAAGCAGTAATTTTGCTGGTTTCCAATCAAATTCCACATCAGGTGACACTGCTGTCCAATTGGACTTCAGGTTGTCACCTGGGTATGCTTCACTGTCTGGTACGCAAAGACATCATTTTATGTATACTTCGGCCCCCCAGCAGTCTGGAGTATGTTGACCCGGCCCTCGACCCAAATCGTTTGGGCACCCCTGGTGTATGGACACCATAAGCGCCCAGTCGCTCAGGGATGTAAAACTACTGGCTTAGGTTAAAAATGAAACCACACCACAAGTAGCAGCATCACATAAACTTTTAAGATCTTTTCTTCTGTAACAAAGCACAGAAATTCAACTTTCTCTTCCCTGCAGCTATAGGAACAGTTAAAGTGGATCGGAGATGAAAAACGAACTATAACCAGTAACTTGTCTATATATCTTATCTAAAGTTTAGATAGTTTACACAGCAAATATAGCTGCAAACAGCATTAATAGAAAATTATTTCTTCCTGTGATACAATGACAGCAGCCATGTTGTTTGTAAACATTATACAGAGGCAGGCTTATCTGTATCTTGATCACTAAGCCTGTGAAAAAAAACCTAATCCCCCCCCCCCCCCTTCCTCCCTCCTCCCTCCTCCCCTCTGCCTCTGAAATCAATGGCTAGTAACACCACCTCCTGCCCAGACTGAGCTCCCATGAGCCCTTGCTACTGCCAAGGCTCTCTGAAAACCTGTGGGCATGGTTTATTTAGTTTATAGGGAATTAGAGTATTAAAACAAAAAAGTATGTGGCTTGAGGAATGCCCTATAAACAATAGGAAAGGAACACAATTATGCAATGTGTAAAAGTTCACCTCGGATCCACTTTAACAACCTTTTCCAGCACAGCTCAAGCAGCTTCCCATTGTCCTGTCCTGGCTCCCTCGTGCCTCTGTGTTTGTGCTCAAGTGGGGGGCGGGGCGCTGCAGATACACATCACAATCTCTCCACTGCCAGGTCACAGTGTCAGATAACAGCAGGGGGGAAAAAGTGCCTGCTCAGCTCTGGCAGCCACAAACAAGCTCCAGCTGATAAGGAGCATTATGCCGGGCATACACGGCTCGTTTATTGCGCCGGATCGAGGCAGTGGCTCGATGCCGGCGCATCCCCCGCTCGTGCGTGCAGATTGATTGCCGAATTGAGCGGGCGCGGGTCGAGCGGTATGATCGGGCCAGCTGAATATTATCAGCTGGTCGATACACGGTACAGAAACGTACCGTGTATCACCAGCATTAGGAGAGAGCGATCTTTGTGCCCTGCAGACAGCTGTGTTGTGCTGCAGCATAGGGAACACCATGTGCAGCTCCCACCCGGCTAAAATTCATTAGGAAGTACGGGAGGCAATGGATGACGTGCATGCTGGGGGCGGGGCTGGCTTGGCTGTCTCTGTCCTCATTGGCAGGAGAGAGACGCCACTCCAAAAAGGCTGTCAGTGATTTGAGGGAGGGGAAGTGGGCCAGAAAACGACTCGTGGTGGCTATATGCGATGATGGGCAGAGAGGATGGAAGAGTTTTGGGGGGGGGTTGTCCCATTTTGCCTAATGTGTGGACGCCCATGCTACCTAGTGCATTATTCAATGCAGAAATTGGTAGTCCACCATTACTATGTATTACTTTTGGCTTTTATATTTGTTACTGGAAATGTAATTGTTCGTTTTTCTTTTCTTAGGCAGTAAACCCTGGAAAATCCCTTTTTCTATTGTATGCACTGAAGAGCTCCCCCCGGCTCAGCATGTTGTACATGTACTTGTTTGATTATACAGAAACTTTTTTACCTTTTATCCACACAACATGTCCTCTACAGGAAAAGAATGAAGAAGACATTATCACAAAGTTTATAGTAAGTGGAGTATAACTTTTCGCTTTGATACACTGGGAGGGATATCCTTATTCAAATTCTAGTTATCTGATAAAGAGATCACATCCCACGTGAGGTTTCTCTTATGCTAGGTACGTACACACGCACACACACGCACACACACTCATACATTCATTTTCTGGCAGATTTACCTGCCAGATTGTCTTTTTGGTTCTGATCTGAAGTTTGATCGGCCTTTCTGATTGATTTCTGTTCACTTTTATTGAAATTGATCAACATTCAGATTGGACATGTTGGAAAGAATCTGGTAAATCTGCCAGAAAATTGTATCGTGTGTACCTAGCATTAGGGAGGGTATCCTATTAGACTGTCCTATAGATTAATTAGTACTCTGGACCTGGTCACTCTGAAGGTGCACCTTACCTGTCAACAGTCCAAACAGCTGCTTAGACTCCTATTTACTTGATGGCTTTTTGCACCATTGTGCATATGTCCATCTTTTTTGTCCAGTGTTTGACATGCTGGTTCTCTGGCATCAATCAGTTTACAGCTTGCCTGAAAATTGTATGCAGCTTGGAATTTTGCCAAAAACCTCTAATTTTACATAAAGTCAGAATAATTAGCATCTCAATGACAATCTCTACCTACCACAAGCCATGCACATACTGGTTGTTATTTAACCTGGCCTCTTCCTCTGTATTAATGCCTTTATCCATGTAAAAAATATATATATTCTCAAGTAAGTGCTAAGTTGTCATAGCTTTGCACAATACTGGAGAAAAACTGTCCCGTTGTGATCTTCATATTCTTTACCCAAAACTTAGTGGTGAGTTGATCTCCCGCCATCCCCCAAAATTGAGCTTTATATTAAAATAGAGACCTAAGACTGACTATTTATGTAATGCAATTTTTAAAAGCAACAAAACACACAGACAGCATATGTATCTCCATGTACTACAAGCTTCTTTATACCCTTTCAGAAATGCAAAAGAAGAAATTGAGAGCCCGTAATAGTGTAGTATGTCAAAGAAATGTGGAAAAGTTCTTTGTGTTAACCACCTGCCGCCCACGTCACGCCAGTAGACGTGGCCGCGGCGGCAGCCCCAGGACCGCCTAACGCCGATTGGCGGAAGGTCCTTTCCATGCACAATGCGGGCGATCGCGCGCGCATGCGTGCGCACATCGCCCGGCATCCCTTGCGGCCCCCCTGTGTCATCAGCCCGCCGGCCAATTAGCAGCGCCGGCGGGCTGCGATCATTCAAACAGCCCAATCCTATGCGTATAATACACGTTGTTATGTAAACAACGTGTATTATACTGGCTGCTTCCTCCTCTCCTGGTCACAGCGTTCCTGGACCACCAGGAGAGAGGACGGCAGCCCTGCTCACTAAGACCCGCACGTTTCCCTGCTCGACCCCCCTCCCCCCCCCCCCCCCCGCGCGCGATCGCCGCTGATCACCCCCACAGCCCCCCTCACTGCCCTGCCAAGGCGTCTGACTGAGGTCTGAGTGTCATCTGGTCGCCTGTCACAGCTCTGATCGAGGTCTGAGTGACATGTGAGTGACATCTATTGCCTGTGCACTGATTTTTAACATCAGATTGATTGATGTATTGATTGCATTGTAATTGGTTTATGACCATCTGTGATTGCCCTGTGAGTTTACATTGGTTGGCATCTGACAGCTGCACTGTGATTGATATCTGGTCGCCTGTCACAGCTGATTGAGGTCTGAGTGACATCTATTGTCTATGCACTGATTGATTTTTGACATCTGATTGATTAGTGATTGGTTTTTGATCATCTGATTGCCCTGTGATTTCAATTGCTGTTTACATTGGTTGACATCTGACAGCGGCACTGTGATTGATATATGGTCGCCTGTCACAGCTCTGATCGAGGTCTGAGTGAGATCTGAGTGACATCTATTGCCTGTGCACTGTTTTTTGGCCAGTGAGTTAGCTAGGCTTTGTTAGGTAGTTAGCGCCCAGCCCACTACACCGCAGTCACTAATAAGTCGCTGATTAGCGTCATCACTATCGCTAATCAGCATTGGTACTATATAGTATCTGTAAGTGATCAGTACTGATTGCAGTCAGATCTATATAAGTACGTTAGGGTCACCTTAGAGTAGGCTCCACTAAAAACGCAGTGTTTGCCCAATCAGGCCTGATCGTTCTGCCGCACTTGCGTTCAGCCCGCCCCACCAAGTGAAAGAAATTTTTGTTTTCTGATCACTGCAAAAAACCAACACAATAGTTGTGACGCTATAAAGATCAGTTTTGATTTTTTTTTTTAATCAAAACTGAGCGATCGCAGCTGATTACTTAAAGCGATCGCAGCTGATTACTTAACAAATACTCCCATTTGCTAGACAGGTGAATTTTTTTACTGGGTGGTCTCAGAGGAATACCCCCTAAATTTAGCAGCCCAAAATGGCAAAAAAGATGTATTCCCTGCAAGAGACCTACAGTATTATGGCCGAGTCGGGTGAGAGTGATTGGGACTTCTCATCCGATGAATCCGGCTCAGAATATGAACCTGTAGAGGACAGTGACTCTCTGACCGATAGTTCTGATGACGAGGTTGTGGTCCCTGCTAGCGCCAGTCGTACCCGACCCCATGTCAGTGGACCGCAGGTTGCGCAGGATCAACCTCAAGGGCAGCAGAGTGGTGCTAGCGCTGATCCAGATTTTGATGGTGAGGCATGCACCAACAGCGCAGCACATCCTGGACTTGAAACCAGTACTGCCGTAGACCCTGGTGAAGTGGCGAGCACCAGCATGGCAGTTGAAACTGGTTCGGTGGTACGTGCAGTAAGACCCCAGTCGCAGCCACCAGAAACACGGGCCCGTAGTACCTCTAGGCTCCCAGAGGTGCTGGCAAACCCTCATTGGAAGTTCCCTAATTCCGCCGCACCCGTAGTGCCCCCTTTCACCGCCCAGTCTGGAGTCCAGGTGGAGACAGATCTAGGATCGGCCCTAGACGCTTTTCATCTGATCTTCACCGAGGATCTCTACGACTTATTCGTGGCAGAGACCAACCGGAAGGCCACACAATTTATCACCGCCAACCCGAACAGCTCCCATGCCCAGCCTTTTCGGTGGAAACAGGTCACAGTTTTCGAATTTAAAATATTTTTGGGCCTTCTCCTTAACATGGGTCTAACTAAAAAAAAATGTATTGCGGTCCTATTGGTCTACGCACCCAATACATCACATGCCCATGTACTCTGCTGCCATGTCCAGGTCACGTTTTGAGGACATCCTGCGCTTCCTGCACTTTAATGATGATACAACCTGTCATGAAAGAGGCCACGCTGACTATGACCGGCTCCACAAATTTCGGCCCCTCATAGACCACCTGTCATCCATATTTGCAGATGCTTACACCCCTGAACAGAACATCTGTATAGACGAGTCCCTCGTACATTTTATCGGGCGCCTTGGCATTAAGCAGTACATCCCAACCAAGCGCGCCCGGTATGGGGTCAAGCTGTATAAGCTCTGTGAAAGGGCCACAGGCTATACATATCACTTTAGGGTCTATGAGGGAAAAGACACAAAATTTGAGCCGGTCGGATGCCCTGACTACCTGGGGTGCAGTGGCAAGATTGTGTGGGACTTGGTGTCACCCTTATTCCACAAGGGGTACCATCTCTATGTGGACAACTACTACACAAGTGTGGCCCTCTATCAGCATTTGAAGATACTCGGAGTTCCCTGCTGTGGCACCGTGCGGCCTAGTCGCCGGGGCTTCCCCCAATATCTCACTGCTACCCGACTTGCACGGGGGGAGAGGGCTGCCTTGTGTAATGACGACCTTCTTGCAGTGAAATGGAAGGACAAGAGGGACGTTTACCTTCTGTCGACCATTCACGGAGACACGACAGTCCAAATTCAGCGAGCAACTGAGGTTGTTGAGAAACCCCTCGCTGTCCACGACTATAATTTAAACATGGGAGGGGTGGACTTCAATGACCAGATGTTGGCTCCCTATTTAGTTTCCCGAAGGACCAGCCGCTGGTATAAGAAAGTGGCTATTTACTTGATTCGATTGGCAATGTACAACAGCTTTGTTCTCTACAGTAAGGCTGGGAGAACAGGATCCTTCCTTAAATTTCAGGAAGAGATCATTTCGGAACTCCTGTATCCAGGAGGGGCCGTGGCCAATCCCCCTAATGTAGTTAGCCGGCTACATGAAAGACACTATGCTTAGGTCTTTCCGAGTACCCCAGGTCAACGCACCCCAAGAAAACATTGTCGTGTCTGTAAGAGGGATGGAATGAGGCGTGACACCACTTTTTATTGTCCCTACTGTCCTGACCAGCCTGCCCTATGCATAGGGGAGTGTTTTGAAAAGTTCCACGAACACATTCGCTATTGGAGTAGGGAACGTGAGACACAGTAGTAGTCTCTCAAGGCTCTTTCACACTGGAGCCATGTGTTGCAGCATATTGCCTAGCGAAAGTCCCACTTTGCGGTCCCCCCTTACGCCGGAAGTGGTTGACTTAAAGCTAGTGCATACCTACGCTACTGCGTGGCTCCTGTGTGTGAAACCAGTCATCTGCTTTTAAAAGACCCAAATACACAGGGCTGCCAGAAACCTCTCCTTTCACTTGGGACAAAGTGCATAGTGTACTTTGCTACACATCTCTGTGCGATTTGCGCTTTGCACACTGTCCCATGGGGAAGGAGAAGTTTGTCCTCGGAAGGTAAGTTAAAAAAAAAAAAAAAAAAAAACAGTTAAGCAAAAGTTCCAAATGTTATTGTTTGGTTAAAAAGGTTTAATAAAGTTTACGAAAGTTAATGTTAATGAATTTCTTGCATTGCTGCTTGCTTGATTTTTTTTTTTTTTTTTTGTATGTTTTTTTCTCTCTCTTTTTCCATCCTTTACCCTTCCAGGTGGACCGAGCGAACGACTGATCGACCAACCAGCTGCAGCACTGATGGTGCATCCTGACAGAAGCATTGCGCGTCTGTCAGATTACACACAAGTCGGTGCATGCAGCGCTGCAGGACGAGATTTCTCCTCCGCAGTAAGATACGTTTGTCAAGGCATATGAGCTGAGGGGTGGTGTTGGAGCTCCTATGCTTTGGCAAGCACTTTGTATCAAAACTGGCAAAGGTTTTTTTCATCCACATCGATCGATGTGAATGGATTAATCTGGTTTGCCAGGGCATAGGAGCAAAGTGGGATTGGAAAATTTTGTGGGCGGTGCTCCTATGTCCTGGCAAACGCCATGCCCCCCCCTCTTTTTTCACATATTTCGGCAGATATTTTTTCATCCACATTGATCAATGCGAATGTGAGAATCTTTGCCGTTCATTTTTCCTTTTATGGAGAAAAAAAGTGCATCACCGTTATGCCCAATATAAGGAGTATAGCAGAAACTCCTAATACTGGCCATACATGTAATGATTGTGGAGACGCTAAAATGCCAGGACAGACCCCCACAAGTGACCCCATTTTAGAAAGAAGACACCCCAAGGTATTCGCTGAGGGGCATGGTGAGTTCATAGATTTTTATTTTTTGTCATAAGTTAGCAGAAATGGATTTTTTTATTTTTTTTCCCACAAAGTGTCATTTTCCGCTAACTTATGACAAAAAATAAAATTTTATATGAACACAGTATGCCCCTCATGGAATACCTTGGGGTCTCTTCTTTCCAAAATGGGGTCATTTCTGGGGTGTTTTACTGTCCTGGAATTGTTTGGTGGGGGCCTAAATTGTGAGCACCCCTGTAAAGCCTAAAGGTGCTCATTGGACTTTGGGCAAGTTTGCGCAGCTAGCCTGCAAAAAAGTGTCACATATGTGGTATTGCCATTCTCATGAGTAGTAGTATAATGTGTTTTGGGGTGTCTTTCCACACATACCCATGCTGGGTGGGAGAAATATCTCTGTAAATGACAATTTAGTGTAAAAAAATGGAAAAAATTGTCATTTACAGAGATATTTCTCACACACAGGATTGGTTATGTGTGAAATACACCCCAAAACACATTATACTACTATTCCTGAGTACAGCGATACCACACGTGTGACACTTTTCTGCAGCCTAGCTGTGCAAAGGGGCCCGAAGTCCAATGAGTACCTTTAGAATTTCACAGGTCAATTTTAATTATTTGGTTTCCAGACTACTCCTCACAGTTTAGGGCCCCTAAAATGCCAAGGCAGTATAGGAACCCCACAAGTGACCCCATTTTGGAAAGAAGACACCCCAAGGTATTCCATGAGGGGTATGGTGAGTTCATAGAAGATTTTATTTTTTTGTCACAAGTTAGTGGAAAATGACACTTTGTGAGAAAAAAACCTAAAAAATCCATTTCCACTAACTTGTGTCAAAAAATAAAATCTATGAACTCATCATACCCCTCATGGAATACCTTGGGGTGTCTTCTTTCCAAAATGGGATCACTTGTGGGGTTCCTATACTTCCCTGGCATTTTAGGGGCCCAAAACCGTGAGGTGTAGTCTGGAAAACAAATGAGTAAAATTGACCTGTGAAATCCTAAAGGTACTCATTAGACTGTGGGCCCCTTTGCACAGCTAGGCTGCAAGAAGGTGTCACACATGTGGTATCCCCGTACTCAGGAGAAGTAGTATAATGTGTTTTGGGGTGTCTTTTCACACATACCCATGCTGGGTGGGAGAAATATCTCTGTAAATGACAACTTTTTCCATTTTTTACACACAATTGTCCATTTACAGAGATATTTCTCCCACCCAGCATGGGTATGTGTAAAAATACACCGCAAAACACATTATACTACTTCTCCTGAGTACGGCGATACCACATGTGTGGCACTTTTTTGCACCCTAACTGCGCTAAGGGGCCCAAAGTCCAATGAGTACCTTTAGGATTTCACAGGTCATTTTGAGAAATTTGGTTTCAAGACTACTCCTCACGGTTTAGGGCCCCTAAAATGCCAGGACAGTATAGGAACCCCACAAATTACCCCATTTTTGGCAGAAGACACCCCAAGGTATTCAGTTAGGAGTATGGTGAGTTCATAGAATTTATTTTTTTGTCACAAGTTAGCGGAAATTGATTTTTATTGTTTTTTTCACAAAGTGTCATTTTCCGCTAACTTGTGACAAAAAGTAAAATCTTCTATGAACTCACCATACTCCTAACTGAATACCTTGGGGTGTCTTCTTTCTAAAATGTGGTCATTTGTGGGGTTCCTATACTGTCCTGGCATTTTAGGGGCCCTAAACCGTGAGGAGTAGTCATGAAACGAAATTTCTCAAAATGACCTGTGAAATCCTAAAGGTACTCATTGGACTTTGGGCCCCTTAGCGCAGTTAGGGTGCAAAAAAGTGCCACACATGTGGTATCGCTGTACTCGGGAGAAGTAGTATAATGTGTTTTAGGGTGTATTTTTACACATACCTATGCTGGGTGGGAGAAATATCTTTGTAAATGGACAGTCGTGTGTAAAAAAAAAATCTAAAAAATCTCATTTACAGAGATATTTCTCCCACCCAGCATGGGTATGTGTAAAAATACACCCCAAAACACATTATGCTATTTCTCCTGAGTACGGCGATACCACATGTGTGACACTTTTTTGCAGCCTAGGTGCGCTAAGGCGCCCAAAGTCCTATGAGCACCTTTAGGCTGTACAGGGGTGCTTAAAATTTAGCACCCCCAAAATGCCAGGACAGTAAACACAGCCCACAAATGACCCCATTTTGGAAAGTAGACATCCCAAAGTATTCAGAGAGGGGCATGGTGAGTCTGTGGCAGATTTCATTTTTTTTTTGTCACAAGTTAGCAGAAATGGAAACTTTTTATTATTTTTTTTTGTCACAAAGTGTCATTTTCCGCTAACTTGTGACAAAAATAAAATCTTCTATAAACTCACCATGCCTCTTAGTGAATACTTTGGGATGTCTTCTTTCCAAAATGGGGTCATTTGGGGGGTATTTATACTATCCTGGAATTCTAGCCCCTCATGAAACATGACAGGGGGTCAGAAAAATCAGAGATGCTGGAAAATGGGAAAATTCACTTTTTGCACCATAGTTTGTAAACGCTATAACTTTTACCCAAACCAATAAATATAGGCTGAATGGGTTTTTTTTTATCAAAAATGTTTGTCCACATTTTTCGTGCTGCATGTATACAGAAATTTTACTTTATTTGAAAAATGTCAGCACAGAAAGTTAAAAAAATCATTTTTTTGACAAAATTCATGTCTTTTTTGATGAATATAATAAAAAGTACAAATCACAGCAGCAATCAAATAGCAACAAAAGAAAGCTGTATTAGTGACAAGAAAAGGAGGTAAAATTTGTTTGGGTGGTAAGTTGTATAACCGAGCAATAAACAGTTATAACTGCAGTGGTCTGAATTGTAAAAAATGGCCTGGTATTTAGGGGGGTTTAGCACTGCAGTCTTCAAGTGGTTAAATAATATTCACAAAGGTAGGTTACCACACAGGCAACCACCATATAGACAGGTGGGGAACGTGATCCTGACCACATCCTGGTCAAGAAATTACTCTGTAGATCCAAAGAAAGGGGCAACACCACTCCACCAAGGGTGGAGACAGTATGATATATAGTACAACAGAGGCGCCAAGAAGATTAATATACACTGAAGCACCTCTGGAGGCCCTTGGCTTATTCAAGCTCATTTCAGTTACTCTTGATGAAGCAAGTTATACATGTAAAACACATTGCACATTAGCATATAAAATGATTATTTGAAATCGACCAAATTGTCATCTGTGGGAAGGGAAGTTCACCACTATCTCCCTTTTTTACACTGCTTTTAGTGTATATTAATCTTCTTGGCGCCTCTGTTGTACAGTACTACTATTTCATACCCTTTCAGTTTCTACAGTTTATATCTGCAATCGTTTTTAAATTGTATCTAGCTTGTTCAATTAAAATTAACACTGGATGCCTTTTGTAATGAAAGGATGAAGTTGATTACCAATAGCGCACAGCTGATTAAATGCATGCAGCCAGTGCAGAGAGCTGCACCCTATACAAAATAACTGACAGATCATCTGATAATTTGTGAAGGAATTCAGTGGAAGGAATGTGATGCAAGCAAAGTAGGGAGAGTGAAATCTATGAACTGTGTAATTTGTCTGCAGGTGTCTGTAACATTAAGCGTGTTGCGTGGCACCTCTGGAGTGCAGGTAAGCTATTGCTAGCATTAGTATTGTGGTGGTTCTGATTTCAAACAAATGTCTGTCACTAACATGAACTAACTCGTTGCTTTTATTGATGAATTTAAAGGCCACCTGAAGTTAGGGGAATATGGAAGCTGACCCGTATTTCCTATAAATAATACAGACTACCTGGATGTAATCCGGACACTACTCGTGGATGTTGTTTGAAATAAAAGAAATGTCAGCCTCCATATCACTATTTTCTGGTGTCCTTTAATGTAGTTTCTACTTTTGTAGACTGAGGTTACAGGATCATTGATGTTTACACTGCTGACAAAACTAAATTGCTTTTGGAGTAAATATTTCAAAAGCATAATCTGGAAACTGCCATTTAGCACCTTCTCTAAATGGGAAGACTAGGCTCACACTACACCAATTGTCGGATGTTTTCCACCATGCGCAAACAGACATATCGACAGATCCTATGTTAAAGCAGCAGGAACAGCCATACTATCACAGGAAAAAAAACACAAGTAGATAAATACTTGTTCTACTTACATAACCTATTGTACTGTCCACATTTTGAGTTCAGTAAATCAGTGGTGCTGAACCTTTTTTGGCCCGAGGGCCAAACTTCAAATCAAGAAAAATCTCGAGGACCGGAACACATGCATACAAAATTTCGATGTAAAACTTTTAACGTTTTTCTAGTAACAGTTAACATGGCGTTGGAAATGGAAGGAAAACGACAATATAAGAATTGTTGTACTCACCATTTGATGCATATTTTCTTAATGAGAAGTTTGCGGCAGATTAATGCAGCAATGGTATCAGAGTCCAGTACGGTACCTGGGTGTATGCACAGGGCAGATTAATGCAGCAATGGTATCAGAGTGGCCTGTAGTATGCTGGCTGAGGAGGCTGTCAGCTCTGCTGAGGAGGAACAGAGGCCTAATTACCCACACGTGGCCTGTAGTGTGCTGGCTGAAGAGGCTGTCAGCACTGCTGAGGAGGAACAGAGGCCTAATTACCCACACGTGGCCTGTAGTGTGCTGGCTGAGGAGGTTGTCCGCTCTGTGTGGGGGCTGAGGAGGCTGTCCGCTCTGTGTGGGGGCTGAGGAGGCTGTCCGCTCTGTGTGGGGGCTGAGGAGGCTGTCCGCTCTGTGTGGGGGCTGAGGAGGCTGTCCGCTCTGTGTGGGGGCTGAGGAGGCTGTCCGCTCTGTGTGGGGGCTGAGGAGGCTGTCCGCTCTGTGTGGGGGCTGAGGAGGCTGTCCGCTCTGTGTGGGGGCTGAGGAGGCTGTCCGCTCTGTGTGGGGGCTGAGGAGGCTGTCCGCTCTGTGTGGCGGCTGAGGAGGCTGTCACAGCGTGTGCCCCCCGGGGGTCTGCCCGCGGTGTCCTGCGGAGGAGGAGAGGATCGGGTGGTATTGCGTAGTATGGCACTCGGCCGGATGCGCATACACCAGCGTGCGCTCGTATTCAGCCTCGGGTAGCGCTGGGATAGTTAGAAAGCCTCGCTCATTGGTTACTGCAGGAACCTTCCTCCAATAGTAATTAGGCCTGGTGCACACCAGAGGAGTTTTTCTGAGCGTTTTGAGTGTTTAAATCTGCTGCTAATGTTATCCTATGTGTCTGCACACTGGAGCAATGAGGTTTTGTAAAAAACCCCATAGCATTACATTGGGAAGAGCTTTTAGAGGTTTCAAAAGCTCTTCCCAATGTAATGCTATGGGGTTTTTTACAAAACCTCATTGCTCCAGTGTGCACAGACACATAGGATAACATTAGCAGCAGATTTAAAAACTCAAAACGCTCAGAAAAACTCCTCTGGTGTGCACCAGGCCTTAGGCTGATTCCTATTGGAGAAAGGTTCCTGCAGTAACCAATGAGCGAGGCTTTCTGACTATCCCAGCGCTACCCAGGGCTGAATACGAGCACACACTGGTGTATGCGTGTCCCGCCGAGTGCCAATACTACGCAATATCACCCGATCCTCTCCCCCTCCGCAGGCAGACATTTCATGGGCCACAGAAACAGGCTTCACGGGCCACAAATGGCCCGCGGGCCGTAGGTTGGGCACGGCTGCAGTAAAAGAGAAAACTGGTCCAGTTTTTTTCAGTCTGTACTGCCTCTGACTGAAGCCAAACCATGATGTCCTTTCCTTCCTTAAGGTGACCATACATCAGGTGACTTGGTGGCTGATCGACCATCCATTTTGATTATTATAATCGAGTCAGATAAAAATCAGTGCCAACAAGTGCATGCCCAATCAAGTATGTGACCGATTTCGGCCTAAATTGGTCGCATGAATCGGACAGACAATGCTGCAAGACGTAGGGCTGATTTGTTTGATCCAGTGCGTGTCTGTAAAGGTGAACTGCGACAAAAGCCCCAACGTTGTCCGCACCTAATGTGCAATGTGCCAAAAGCCCCAACGTTGTCCGCACCTAATGTGCAATGTGCCCTCCCCAGTGCCCAGCGCACACCACGTGGTTGCTAGAGTAACTTGGGCTCGTGTGTGATGTCGCCCATGTGTACGCCAGCAATCACATGGGGCTCCTGTATGGAGGAAGGACGGACAATTGGCGGACAAGGACAGGTAATGTATAGTGCACTGGGGGTACACATTAAGGGGGGGGATAGCGTTGGGCCGGTGGATGCAGTGTCGCAAGATTAAGGATAGATTTCAGCATGAAATTGATCAGAAATCGGCCTGTGATGTTTGGGCAGCTGACAAATCTCTCTAGATCAATTTGTTTAGAGATTTGTCTCTTGGTCAAATCTGCCCATCATCGCTATCTTTTTTACTTATGATCATATTGGAATGCTTGCAATGGATACTGCATGTAGACTACATAATAAACACAGAGCAGTGGGTAAATGGAATTTGATTTTGTAGCTACAATCCGGCTTTAAGTATATGATCTGTTCAAATGACAATTGCAGTGACTGAATGCAAAGTACTGTCTTGCTTGACTTTTCTTAGACACTGAATGCTCATTTGGCATGTCATAGATGGCATGCTGTCTGACCTGTCCAGAATAATAGACATATTGAAAATGATGGATAGTACATCGGGCCTGGCTGTACTGACTTTTTGAGACCTGCTTTTCTTTTGGTGTATTCAATTAAATCCAGCTGAATAGAAAATCACTCAGAATATGTTAATACTTGTAATGTGTAGAACAAATGCATTACAGGCATTTACATTCAAATGTGGCTGACGTCTGTATTATGAAAAGGGTTACACTCAGGATTGCAGAACCTAATGTCAGTAAATCCATCCTTCCTCGGGCCTGGCACAGGCTTAGTTCACAGTGGGGCAGTGCGATGTAATTGAGCCTATGTGACGTTCTGAATGCATTGCAGCACTTTACTACATAATGCACACATTAACCTTAAAGCAAACATACAGGTGCAAAAATAGCCTACCACCATGGTCTGATTTTAAGGTAATAACTGAAAAAGACATCTTGGATATCCTCTCAAACCTTCACCAGACTACCTGCGATCTGGACCCTGGCCCCACTAAGTTCATGTTGAAATGCCCTGAACGATTTACACCGGCATTCCACAAAATAGTCAACGGCTCCTTACAAGAAGGGTGGTTTCCCTCTACTCTGAAAGAAGCAATAGTCAGGCCACTACTCAAGAAACCATCCTTAGACCCAGATGCTCTAAACAGCTACAGACCTGTCTCAAACCTCCCCTTTCTGGGAAAAGTTATTGAAAAGGTCATCTACCTCCAACTTGAAGCTAGGCTCTCCAGAAACTACATCCTTGACCATCTTCAATCTGGCTTCAGGAAATATCACAGCTGTAAAACAGCCCTCACCCAGATTTGCAATGATCTGCTCATTGCAAGAGACGAGGTTCAATGTTCCATCCTAATTTTGCTCGACCTCTCAGCGGCTTTTGACAGTCGATCATGGAATCTTGCTCAACAAGCTACAAGAGTACTGTGGCATAGATGGCATTGTTCTCCGATGGTTCAACTCCTTCCTGGCTGGCAGAACACAAAGGGTAGCCTTAGGGCCCTTCCTCTCCAACCCTGTACCGCTAAAATACGGTGTACCTCAGGGCGCAATATTATCCCCTTTACTTTTCACCATATACATGCTGCCACTTGGAGAAATCATACAAAAACATGGCCTGACATATCATTGCTATGCTGATGACACTCAGCTATATTTGTCATTCAAACCTGGCATCACAGACCCTACTCCACAAATAAACTCATGCTTAGCTGAGCTTCAGGAGTGGATGAATAATAATTGGCTAAAACTTAATGCTGACAAAACTGAGGTTCTTGTTATCGAGGGCCAGGGCTCAACAGCAAAGCAGCCCCAGTCTCAACCAACACCGCTAAGGATAGGGAGCTCAGACCTGAACAACTCAGACTGTGTGCGCAGCCTAGGAGTACTGATTGATGGGAAATTAAGCTTCAGGAATCAAATCTCAGCTGTTGTGAAACATTCCTTCTTTTACCTAAGGAATATTGCAAGGATTAAACACCTAATTCCTTCAGAGGATCTTCCAACCCTAGTCCATGCCTTCGTCACATCAAGGTTAGACTACTGCAACGTCCTCTACACAGGCCTGCATAAGAAAGACTTACGCTGCCTGCAATTAGTACAGAATGCTGCCGCAAGGCTGTTAACTAGCCAACCCCGCCATTGCCACATAACACCAACCCTGAGCTCACTCCACTGGCTACCGATAAAATGGAGAATTCTGTTTAAGATTGGCTTACTGACATTCAAATCCTTGCACAATCTGGGCCCTGGATACCTGAAGGACTTGTTGCAACTGCATCACACCCCCCACAATCTTAGATCAAAAGGACGTAACACCTTGGTCACCCCCAGTCTACCTCAAAACCTTTGGAGACAGAGCCTTTTGTCATGCTGCCCCTACACTTTTGAACTCCCTACCACACCCAATCAAGACAGCTCCATCCCTGGAAGCATTTAAGTCTAAACTGAAAACCTACTTCTTCAGTCTGGCATTCATGAACATCTGACTATCTCCTCTGTAACACAACCCAGCCTGCAACCCTGTATTAATCTGAGACACAACTATGCGCTTTGAGTCCTATGGGAGAAAATTGCTTTACAAATGTTATTGTATTGTATACATTTCATTGACTGTATGCACCGCAACACTGATAACATGTGATGCGACTTTTCCCTCTGTTACGTTCCTGTATTGCAGGGAATGTAACAAAACTCCCAGTGGGAAACTAGCCCAAAAATTTGAGTGGATCTTCTGCCTTATGAGTGAGTGACTCCTCTGACACCTCTGAGGCAGTGGAAGTAAATAAAATGTTCTTTATGTAACAGAACTGATTTAGGTTCGTTCAGGCTGGAGATTGAGAACATAAGTGATCCTGTAAAGTTGACCTGGACTCCTTTAATACTGCCTGATAGTGGGTGACAGAACCATGTAACCCTTGCTTGAGTCACCTCAAACCGTAGCAGATTGGGTAATGCATGATTGCAGTAACTTTTTGTTGTGGACATGTGATGGCAATCATGCATCCTGATTGTGTGGCAAATTACACATGGCATGGTAATCATCATTAATTTCTCATGCTGGTGATGAGGCTGCATTTTCTTCAGCTGTGTGTGTGTTCTCTGCATAGAAAACCTAAAGGTCCAGCTTCCAACACATTTTTGCGTATGAAAAATACTCACATTTCTTTGTTTGCTGTGCAACTTTTTTTTTTCTGTTTTTCTGCAGTTGAAAATTTCCCATTCAGTTGTGTTGTATGGGACACAAATGCAGTCACACAGCCGCATCAACATTGTACATATTTACTTTATAAGATGAGCACGTCGCTTATTTGCTGTTTTATACATATAAATGTCTGTCTTTTCACAGGATCTTGAAGATCCAACGTGGACGCAGTGGCGGGAGTTCCTTGTTAAGTACTTGTTTCTTCCATATCAGCTCCTTGCTGAGTTTGCATGGGACTGGCTTGAAGTTCATTACTGGACCTCTAGGTTTATTATTGTCAATGCTATGTTGCTCTCGGTGCTGGAGTTATTCTCATTCTGGAGACTGTGGTCAACAAGCCAACTGAGGTGTGTATTTGCTGCTGTTCTTTCTTGATATTTTATATGCACCTTTAATTTGTTGTATTGTCCCTACCACCATATTCAATATGGTCTTTTTATATGAGCTTGTGCTCAAGCTTTAAAAATCACCCATTTACACTTCTCTTTTAAGCTACATACTCGCACTAGATTTTTCTAATCCAAGACAATAATTTTGGCGAAAATACACATTGACTTCAGGTGTGTCTCCTTTGTATGCCAGCCAGGAGGGTGTGTGTGTTATAGGGAAAAGAGGGGATGGTCAGGTGATTAGATCTGTGTTCACGGTGAAAAACTAGCTGGCATCCCTTCCCATTTACTGGAACATGTGGGTGGTAATTAAATTGGAGGAAGAGTTTGACTGTTTTCGGTCAAGGAGCATCTGACAATTGCACAGACAGACCGATTCGCAAGCCAGGTAGTAAAAGCTTGGACACTACATACTGATCTATTCAACACAATGTGCTAAGCTAGGGCTTTAAAGATTACCTAAGCTAAAGCTCTGGTACACATCAGATACTTGCCTAAAGAGAGGGAAGCCTCAGGATCCTATTGAGGCTTCCCTTCCTGCTGTGCTGTCCCAGTCATTGAGCGCGGCCCAAGAAGACTAGCGACAGTGCATTGTCACTAACCGGGATGCTCACCGGATGAAATCTGTTTGAGTTACTGACTACTACGCTTCCTCCTTCAACTTAGAAGGTGGAAGTGTTTATAATCACATGACGGCTTGGAACGCAGAGTGGGACACGCCGTGGGACGGGTTAAAGAAGATGCCTGCTGGGTAAGTTTAACCCCCTCGCACACACCCTCTCAGGTGCTTTAAAGCGGATCCGAGATGAAAAACTATAACAAGTAACTTGTCTATATATCTTATCTAAAGTTTAGTTTACACAGCATATCTAGCTGCAAACCGCTTCAAAAGTTTGATTTATTCCTGTGATACAATGAGGGCAGCCATGTTCTGATTATCACAGACTGAGGACTGGAGATGCTATCAGCTTGCCTGTGTGAAAATTCAGTCCCCTATCCTCCTCCCTCCTCATCTCCTCTGCCTCTGAAATCAATGGCTAGTAACCACCTCCTCCTGCCCAGGAGGAGGAGCTCTTATAAGCCATAGCTACAATGTTAAGGCACAAAAGGAGCTGTGGGCGAGGCTTGTTTAGCTTATAGGGAATTAGAGTATTAAAACAAAACAAAAAAAAAGTATTTGGCTTGAGGAATGCCCTATAAACTATGTGAAAGGAACACAATTATGCAATGAGTAAAACTTTATCTCGGATCCACTTTAAAGAGAACCCGAGGTGTTTTTAAAGAATATTATCTGCATACAGAGGCTGGATCTGCCTATCCAGCCCAGCCTCTGTTGCTATCCCAAACCCCACTAAGGTCCCCCTGCACTCTGCAATCCCTCATAAATTACAGCCATGCTGTGAGGCTGTATTTACATCTGTAGTGTCAGTCTCAGCTGCTCCCCCGCCTCCTATATAGCTCCGGTCCCTGCCCCCGTCCCTTCCCTGCAATCAGCGGGGAGGGAAGGGATGCAGGCGGGGACTGGAGTTCTGCAGGAGGCGGGGAGAGCAGCAGACTGACACTATAGAGATAAACACAGCCAGCTCTGACAAGCTGTTTGTCAGCAGCGTGGCTGTGATTTATGAGGGATTGCAGAGTGCAGGGGGACCTTAGGGGGGTTTGGGATAGCAACAGAGGCTGGGCTGTATAGGCAGATCCAGCCTTTGTATGCAGATAATATTCTTCAAACCCACCTCGGGTTCTCTTTAATTACCTGGATGTAATCCGAATGAAACTCATTCGGATTTCATTCGGTGAGCATCCCTGGTCGCTAATCCTAACGGGGCCGTGCATCTCTTCCTGCTTAAGCGGAATAGCCGACCCAACCCGCATGTGCAGTAAGCCGGAGCTGCAGGCTCCGTGTTACAGCGCATGCAAATGCAGGCAGGCTCGTGCTGCTACTGCGCATGCAACCGCATCAGGAAGAAGAGCTGCGCGCCCTCGCAATGGAGAGGGGCCGTGCACAACGAAGGGGGGGCCTTTTGATCAGCGAGGGAAGACTCAGTAGGATCCTGATGCTTCCCTCTTATAAGGTATGTATGAGATTTTGATCACTTTAAGATAATTCTCTAATAGTATTATCTAATAGTATTTTGTTGCAGTTAGTATGCAAGTAGAAATTGTACCAATGTGTTAGAAACTGCATGGAAAGCTGTGTGTGTTTTGGTTTTTTTTTGCACATATTAAGCCAGTAAAATGAAATAATGTTAGTCATTATCCTTGTAGTAATTCGAGGAATTATTTAATCAAAGTGAAAATTTTCTTCCAGCCCCCTTCTAAGGCCTTGTTCACATCCAGTGTATTTGAAATTACATGAACGTGCTTTAAAAATGCAAACCCATTTCAACATGTTTATTTGCATTTTTGTAAGTTTCTATGCAGTTTTTTTTCTCCTGAATTAATGGGTGGGCTGGGGGAGTACAATCAATTATGCATATAAAAACACACCTTACCCATGAGTTTGTGTGCTTCTGCGTGCTAAAAAAGCCTGGCCATTGACTTTAATTACATGGGTTGCTCAAAAAATGCTTACATTTCAGCAGCACTGGCAAATGCAGCGCACTGATTTGTATGGGGTTAATTGATGTAAAAACATTTTATCAACTCCATGCGTTGCGCATGGTGTCTGTGTTGCATTACACCTCAAAAAAAAGTCCAAGATGTGAACAAGCTCTAAAAGTTATTACCGGTAGGTCTTGCATGAAAAATGGAGACCGGCAAAGGGGAAAAAACCTTGTCTTTGGAGTATTTTATAGCACTGGATCATAACTGCGAATTCCAAAAACCTCCTCTCCTTGCTAATCAGACATTCCCTCGTTTCAGGACACCACTTGACTTAACCACTTCAGCCTTCAGTGTCGTTTCACCTTATGCATCCAAGCAACTTTCACCTCCCATTCATTCACCAATAACTTTATCACTGCTTATCGCAATTGATCTATATCTTGATTTTGCCGCCACCAATTAGGCTTTCTTTGGGTGGTACATCTTGCTAAGAATTATTTTTTTCTAAATGCATTTTAACGGGAATATTAAGAAAAAAATTGAAGAAAATTCATTTCTCAGTTTTCATCCATTTTAGCTTTAAAGTAATACATGCTACCATAATTAAAAAACACATTTTATTTACCCATTTGTCCCGGTTATTACACCATTTAAACGTTCCTATCGCAATGTATGGCATCAATATTTTATTTGGAAATGTGCATTTTTCAATTTGCGGCCATCACTATTTACAAGCTTATAATTTAAAAATTATAATATACTCTTGACATGCATATTACTATTTGGCCACAAGATGGCCAGTCATTTTTGTTTTTTTTCATCCTGTAAGCGAGAGCTCTCGCTTACAGGAACTGAAGGGATGACGTTAAACTTAGAAAAATCGCAGCTTTTCAGAGAAGCCGTCGGTTTTTCATAGGGAGACATTCATTGATCTCTGGGGCAGCAGATGGCGGCGGGAGCGCGCCCGGCGCAGCAGGGCTGGCTATCTGGACGGATATATCCGTCCAGATAGACCTAAGTGGTTAAAGGACAACTGTAACGAGGCTATATGGGGTCTGTCGTATCTATTTGCTTTTAAAGCTTAGTAGTTGCCTGGCAGCCCTGCTGATTTTCTGCCACTAATACTTGTAGCCATAGACCCTGAATAAGCATGTAGCAGATCAGATGTTTCTGACACTGTCAGATCTGACCAGATTAGCTGCATGCTTGTTTCTGCTGTTCAGACACTACTGCAGCCAAATAGATCAGGACTGCCAGGCAACTGGTATTTTTTAAAAGGAAATCAATATGGCAGCCTCCATATTCTTCTTACTTCAGTTGTCCATTAAAGCCAATGGGTACCGTTTCTAAAAACAAAAAGTCAGATACTCACCTAAGGAGAGGGAAGGCTCGGTCCTAATGAGCCTTCCCTCTCCTCTCCCGGTGCCCTCGGTGCTGCGCTGGCTTCCCCGTTCGCGTCCGCCGCCGCAGGGACTTCGGAGGTCTTCGGGAGCACTCGGGCTTCCGAAGACGGGCCGCTCCATACTACGTACGCGCGAGCGCGTCATAGAGGGCGCATGCGTAGTATGGAGCGGCCGCGTCATCGGGAGCCGAGTGCTCCCGAAGCCTTCCGAAAGCTCCCTTCGGCATGCGGAAGTGGCAGTATTTGACCGAACTGGTCGAATACTGCCACGGGGGATCCTGCGCAGCACCGAGGGCACCGGGAGAGGAGAGGGAAGGCTCATTAGGACCGAGCCTTCCCTCTCCTTAGGTAAGTATCTGACTTTTTGTTTTTAAAACCGGTAAACATTCACTTTAAAGGAGAACTGTAGCAAGAGGTATATGGAGGCTGATATATTTACTTTGTTTTAAGCAATGCTTTTTGCCTGGCTGTGTTGCTGATCCTCTGCCTCTAATACTCTGTGATGGACCATGAACAAGCATGCAGCAGATCAGGCGTTTGTGACACTGTTGGATCTGACAAGATTATCTGCATGATTGTTTATTTAGACAATACTGCAGCCAAATAGATCAGCAGCAAAGCCAAGCAACTAGTATTGCTTAAAAGGAAATAAATATGGCAGCCTCCATATACCTCTCACTTCAGTTGCCCCTTTAAGTGAGAATTCTGTAGACATTCATAGAAGCAGGGAAAAGATTGGCAGCGCTCAATCAGGCTGCAACTGAAATGAAACCAACAGGGGCGTGCACAGCCACAGGGACTTAAATTGCATACCTTGAATACAAATCAGATGCAAACTATGTACTAAACCCTAATCTAAATTGTATGCAAACTGATACACATGGATGCAGCTAGCCAGTAGACTTCATTTCAGTTGCAGCCTCATTGAGCGCTGCCAATGTTTTTCGTTATTTAGAAAATGTGTAGACCATTTATGGCTATCAGCTTCGGGTTTGAAAAAAAGACAGATGAGGCACGAATTGCTGCAACAGAGATACCTTTTAATCCACGGTGTCATGACACATCAGGGTACACTGTGGGGATGAGGGAGGCCTGACAGCTGTTTCACTTTAAACCAAAGCTTCCTCAGAGGCAAGTAGTAAGGTTCATTCTACTGGCCTCTGAGGAAGTTTTGGTTGAAAGCGAAATAGCTGTCAGGCCTCCCTCACTCCCACTGTGTACCCTGATGTGTCATGCCACTGTGGATTAAAAGGTACCGTATCTCTGTTGCAGCAATTAGTGCCTCATCTTTCTTTTTTTCCAAGTCTATGCTGTGATCATCCCTGAGTGCACAATTGGATATGGAATACTTAAGCCAGTGACCCAGCAACTGCCTCGGCCGGTATCTAGTGCCAGTCTGTCTTCTTTTACAGATTGTTCGGGTTCATACTATGTTTTAACTGTTGGCTTGTGGTTAGGCCTCTTCTGGAAGAGCACGTCATCATCGTGGAAGAGTCTAGTAATGAACAACCTGTACACAGACTCCTTGAAGTCAACGTCCTCCTTTGTTGCATCTGTTTTGAATGCAAGTTGTGTAATCTCAGTCAACCAAAAAAACAGCAAAACATGCACCTTCCGTCTCTGTGGTACACAGCGTGACCAAGCGTCGCACAGACGCAAATCGGCCATCGCCTTACCACCTAGTGCCTGAAGCCCACCTCCACACCGCACAGCCTGCTTTTGCCAAGGACACGTAAGCTATGCTTGGCTTCACACCCACGCCATTGTGGTTGATCATTGTCATCATTGGATGTCTGTATATGAAATTTGATGAAACACTCTTCAAGTAAATTAAGACGGAAGGTGCACGTTGTTTTGCTGTTTTTTGGTTGACTGACATTACTTGTTTTCCACTTATGTGTACACGGAGCACACGCCTCAGTGTTGATCATATATACAGACTGTGAGGTTTGCAGGAGAGCGGTAGTATTTTATTACCTGTGTCCATCCTTCTCTCACTACTCATTCCAACTCATTCCAAGTGGGAAGTGCCAGCCACACTATTTCTTCTGTCTCTGCTGTGAAGTTGTGTAATCTGCCTGTGTGTGGGCGCTGCACATCTACTCAGCTGGTCAACTTGGGTGCAGCCTTTATTTGGTAGCGCTGCCAATATGTCCTGTTGTACATTCATAGAAGTGACAAAGGGGCAATCTTAGGAGAAACTTCACAAACCAGCAAACAGAAGTGCAATTTTCAGCCTTCCTGCAGCAGCTTAAAGGAAATCTGTAACGAAAAAAAAACTCCCCTGGGGGGTACTCGCCTCGGGTGGGGAAAGCCTCCAGATCCTATTGAGGCTTCCCCCATCCTCCTTGGTCCCATGGCGGTGGCGATAAAGCGCCCCGAACAGCAGGGATGTAAATATTTATGTTCCCGGCTCCAGCGCAGGTGCAGTATCTGCTTTCCGCTCGGAGATGGGCGGAAATAGGCGATCGCAGTTGGGCCGCTTGCCTGCGCAGTAGAGCGTACCCGACAGAGATCGGCTATTTTCACCTATCTCCGTACGGCGCGCCGCAACATCAACCCCCCCGCTTGTCGAGGGAGGATTCTGGGGCACTTTGGGGGAGCCAGCGCTGGACTGGCTGCAGCTTTAGGGGAGGCAGAAGCCTCATTGGGACCATGAGGCTTCCCCCTCCCGAGGTGAGTACCCGCCAGGGGAACTTTTTTTTTTTGTTACAGGGTTCTCTTTAAAGTGGACCAAATGAAAAATACAAGATTTCAGAAATAAAATCTATTTTCTAAATTATAATAATAAATAGCAACCTTTTTTCAGTTGCATGACAAATATAAAATATTTTACATTTATTGTAGGAACCCCTCCCTTCCTTGGAAATTGCCGGACAAAATCCGGCAAACTGGTGGATTAGGTGGTGTCTGGCAATGGAGGAATTGCTAATGGCTGCCCCCAGTAAAACCCTAGTTATTAAAAGAGAAGGCTGAGAAGCATGCACTGAAATGATCATAGGTTTGAAATAGTGTTTATTTCTCTTTGTATGTGTTAGAGTGGTGCAACTAAATATTTTTAACCTATTTTGGTTCCTGGACGTAGAAACTACGTCCAGGAACCATGTGCGCCCCCGCGGCCGATTGTGCGCGCGTGCACGCGCACTCCCGGCCGCGGATTCGGTAGCCAGGGAATCAATGTATCGGGCTATGGTGCCCGATCACTGATTCCTCTCCCCCCGCTGAAAAAGCGACAGCTTCTCTCGGAAGCTGCGCCTTTTCTGGCTGTTCCCTCCCCGATGCGCCACTCTAAGCGTGTGTTACGCAGAGTGACGTCATGTAAACAAACTCATGGCCGCCATCTTGTGGCCAAAAAGTAATACAACTGAAAATAAAAATACATTAAAATGAACACACATTTACATTATAAATCTATTGTTTACCCCCCACCCTCCCAAAACTACCCAAATAAAATGTTTACTATAATAAAAAAAAAATTACAATAAAAACAAACAAACATGTAAATATTTTCCTAAGGGTCTAAACTTTTTAAATATCAATGTAAAGATGAAATATTTCTATATTTTTTTTATTTTAAACTTGTTAATAGTGATAGATGCAAAATAGAAAAAATGCACCTTTATTTCCAAATAAAATATTGTCGCCATACATTGTGATCGGGACATAATTTTAACGGTGTAATAACCAAGACATATGGGCAAATACAATACGTGAGTTTTAATTATGGAGGCATGTATTATTTTAAAACTATAATGGCTGAAAACTGAGAAATAATGAATTTTTGCATTTTTTTTCTTATTCTTCCTGTTAAAATGCATTTACAGTAAAGTGGCTCTTAGCAAAATGTACCCCCCAAAGAAAGCCTAATTGGTAGCGGAAAAAACAAGATATAGATCAGTTCATTGTGATAAGTAGTGATAAAGTTATAGGCTAATGAATGGGAGGTGAACATTTCTCTCGTGAAAACCACGGAACCTGAATGGGTTAATAAAGTTTGGTTTGGGTCTGCTTTAAGAAATAAAATTTGTTAGAAAAAAATGTATTTAATTGCACTTTTACAAGAATCTGTCTATTAATCTTTTATTTTTCCACTGTTTTAGGTCTCTACCTCGCCTCATGTGGGGACATTTTTGGAAGATGTCAACCCAGGGTCTTTTTGTTGCCATATTTTGGCCTGTGATCCCCCAGTTTGTTTGCAATTGTCTCTTTTACTGGGCTTTATACTTTAACCCCATCATCAACATTGACTTGGTAGTGAAAAGAATCCGGAGGTTGGAAACTCAAGTAATATGAGAAGCACTCCCAGCCAAGGTCTGGTCAACCACAACACCGAACTAAAGGAAGATGAATGCCTCCAACGTATACAGTCACTGTGTGACCAGAGGTGTCATAGTTTTTATTTTCAAGAGACTAAAACAAAGTGGCACTATTGAGGTCAAAACTCTTTCCCCTCCCTGTTTTGGCTTTTATTTTAAGAAGTTGGTAGTTAAGATATGAAGTGTGGCGCTGCCATTTATATCTTACATAGGAATGCTGTGCAATTGATTTACACAAGTGTACCCATTCTTCTGCATCATCTTGGCTGTCACAGATGTACGATACTTTATAGATATCCAGCCATTAAACTTCTGCAGTACAGCTACAAAGAATACAGTTGGGGCAAATATCTCAATCAAAGACAAAACTGTTGATAAACTTGCTGCAATTTCAACCTCTCTTGGGGTATTGCATGGAGGACATAAGAGGTAGAGCTTTATTTTCGATCTCCTCCATGATTTATTGAAGATTACCAATTTATTTTTATTTTTTTTACAGCAAATTTTCCCTTGAATTTTTTTTGTTCACGGTTATTTCTCATTCGCCAAGATACTCAACACTGTTACCCCAGTAAATTATACCAGATGAACATGGGCCGGGAGGAATTAACTGAAGAGATATAAAAATCAGACTTATCTTAATATAGTAAATTATTTTTGGTAAATTATTTTATGTATTTTTTTAAATTACAGTTCAATTCTAATGGTTTAAGCACATAAGCAAGTTTTAATGTCTCAGTCAACCTAGGAAAATCCTATGCGATTGTTGCATGGATTACATTGAATAGCTAAGAAATGGTACTATAGCGTTGTGATGAAAATCAGGCCTTCCACAGTTAACTTAATCTGTTTTCATAGTGCAATAGAGCTACTAAACATGTGGGGTGCTTTATCCCTGCATAGTTCTGTGAAATAGTTGTATCATGTCATTTATTTCAATTTAAATCTTTGGTTTAAACAAAATTTAAATCTTTAAAAGTGTATTTTGATGGCTTTGCGCTCAATGGACAGCATTGCTTCCAGTACTGATAAAATTATTTTAGTCTTCAAAGTCAACTCGTCGTATAGTAATGTTGAAGGTAAGCATTATAACAGCTGTTACTGAAGAAAGACTTGTGACAGATTTGTACTAAACTGCGCTTTCTAACTTCAGTGCTGCTTCGTGGTCAGCTGGGAACCAACTGCTGAACAGATCCCTGTCAGTCACGATTTCCTTCAGCATTAGGACCAGTGTATGAAAAGGGTAGAGGCTTCAATTTGTTTAACTGAAAAGCTAAGTATAGCCACGATTTTGCTGCGATTTCTTAGAACCCCGGTTTGTAAAGTATGCAGCCTTGCCTACACTCTTAAGATGTGTAAGGACAAACTGATGGCAGTAGTGGGATGCAGTGAGTGGTTCAATGACTTCTACAGTGCCCCAGGAGTTCCCATATCATCCATTCCCTTCTTACGTGGGTGGGGCTATTGCCCATGTACAAGAAAATGAATTGATCATCTTTTGATCAGTTGACTTACTAAGCCTCACAATTTGTTAGTGAAGCTGCTCAGTAGCAATGTTCAGGAAGTGAGGAAGGTGGAGCTAATCCCAAACAGTTTAAACTTCCTTCTGTGTACAGGAGAGTTGCTATTTTATGTTTAGGGATTAACCTTGCAGGCAAATAGCTCGAGGTGTCTGCACGCCACTGCCTGAATGCAGACTCCCTTTGTTGTATGTTTAAAGTATACAACAAGCTTACTTTAACATCTTCTAATTCTTCCTGATAGTCTTATCCTTGCATGAATCTGTCACTAGTTTAACAGTCTGATTGGACCCATGACAATATCTTTACTTTCCATACAGAATTGTCCCAATGCTATAATGTGGTGGAGGGGTCATGCACAGACAAACTTTAGGTAGTAGCTACCTTGCCTGTATGTTAGCTGCTCAGCCACCATTTTCCCATTCTCTCAAAATGGCTTTAGCCATCATTTGTCTTCAGGTAGCTATGTTTTAGTGATCTTTGAGTGAAACAGTGTACCACTTAGTTTTCATTTTAATACTAATATATTCTTAAAGCCTCCGACATGGTTATCTGTTTCTGAGCAACATCACTGATGCCACTAAAGTGGTTTGCTGTATTGAAAAATGTTTGAAGATCCTTCAAGAGGACCTCATTTGTCCAAGCATTGATTTGACAATATGAACATTTTTATTTTTATTTTTTTTGTTCATAGAACATCATTTCTCAGTGGATGTTTAGGGTAGGGGATTAAAGGGATACTGTAGGGGGGTCGGGGGAAAATGAGTTGAAGTTATACGGGGCTTCTAATGGTCCCCCGCAGGCATCCTGTGCCCGTGCAGCCACTCACTGATGCTCCGGCCCCGCCTCCGGTTCACTTCTGGAATGTCAGACTTTAAAGTCTGAAAACCACTGCGCCTGCGTTGCCGTGTCCTCGCTTCCCCTGATGTCACCAGGAGCGCACGGTGCAGGCACAGACCATACTTGGCCTGCGCAGTATGCTCCTGGTGCCATCAGCGGGAGTGAGGACACGGCAATGCAGGCGCAGTGGTTTTCAGACTTTAAAGTCTGACATTCCAGAAGTAAACCAGAGGTGGGGCTGAAGCATCGGTGAGTAGCTGCGCAGGCACAGGATGTCTGGGGGGGACCACTAGAAGCCCCGGGTAACTTCAAATCATTTTCCCCTGCCCCCCCCCCCCCCCCTACATTGTCCCTTTAAGGGTGAAATTGAGGAGCCACAGGTGGGAGTGTCCTTAGTGGCATACTGCAAATGATGGGGGATATAAGATTGAATGAAATTTAAGGTCTGTTTACGCTGCTTTAGAATGCAGGTCCATGACTACTACTACTGCTGTACATCCCAGCTGAAAATGAGGTTTCAACATAATTTGAGTATGAGTGGCCACTTCCACTAACAGCAGTTAACTTCACCTGACTAATCACAAGTTGCGTCTAGGAGAACGGATGGAGAAGCATGGGATTTGTTTGATCAGCTGATAGATTAGCAAAGCTCTGATTTGCTGTGATCACACCCCGCTTTAGCACATGATCATGGCTAGCAAATCGGAGACTTGCATATCGATCACCTGACCAAACTGATGACCTGCGTCTCCATGGGTTCTTAGACATGACCATTATTACAACACCTGATATGTTGGAAACTGCTGGTCACATTCTTAAAGGGACTCAGAGCTGAATAATAAGATTTATACATACCTGGGGCTTCCTCCAGCCCCATCCGCATGGATCGCTCCCACGCCGCCGTCCTCAGTCTTCTCCACCGGGTGCCATTACTACCACCAGACGCAGCCTGTTGTACACATGCACAGCGCCTCCCTCTATCTCTCTGGTGCCTGCCTTACACATGCGCCTGCGCAGTACGGAGGGAGAGCACTGCGCTTGCATTGACTGGCTGAAGTGACGGGACCCGGATGGAGATGGCTGAGGACGGTGGCATGGGAGCGTTCCATGTGGATGGGGCTGGAGGAAGCCCCAGGTATGTATAAATGTATTTTTGTCTTCATCTCGGAGTCTCTTTAAAGCACAATTTATAAATTTGCTGTGCTTCTTACTCATGGATAGGAAGTAATGAGAAGTTCTCTTAAATGCAATACCTTACTTTTTTTTTTTTTAGTTTAACTGGTGTTCTTTCTGTTGGGTCCTTTTTACTGCTTTCATACTAGTAGTAACCATGGTTTTTGTAACCCGAATGTCAGCCTTGTGGATTTCCCTTGGTTTGTATACATTTTGAAATGAGGTCGTAATTTCAAATCTAGTAATGTTAGTTATAATTTCTGTTTGTCATGCTGTACATCTGAAATGGTGTAGTCCTCATTATTTGTAAATATGCACAATTTTTTTTTTTTCCTGCTGAATGTATATGTAATTTATTTAATACCAATGAAACAAGCTTCTTCCAGAGGATGCAGGTGGATTGTCAATGTGCCTGCACAAGTTCCTGATCCCTTTTTTTTTTTTTTTTTTCTTGTACGCTTGTACTGTGAACCTCCAAATTAAATTTGAGATTTTTTTTTAATTTTATTTTCCTGAAATTAAATAAAAAGTTGTTTTTTTTGGTGTTTTTTAATGTGTGCTGATGAATTCTGCTGCCTTTTCACCACAATTGGGAATTAGACAATAGTGTTGGAGTGACAGGAAGTTATTGGTCACACACCTGCACTAGTTGTTTTTATTTTAATAAGAATAAATCTACATATAAAACAATATTTGTCTCCAATGTCATTTTTTATATTTACTTTTATTTAATCCCATAAGGTCTTAAAATTAAGCATTAAGATGTAGTTAAACATTAAACAAGATAGTTTGTTATACAATTGCATTCTATCCTTTGCAGATCTTCAAATACAGATTTAATCTAATCCTGCTCATTGATCATTAACCAAGTCTCCACTTTTTATCCTTTATCTGGCCCAGAAGCATATTCTGTCTCCAAGTATTCATTTATATGGCCCATGTGGGCAATGAGTGTAGAGTACGTTGGCGCAAGCGGGCTGAACGGATGGGCAGATTTTTTTTTCATAATAGAAAGGGTGGCCCCCAGTGGAGTTTAGATTTAATGTGCTCTTGTCCAAGCCATCCACGGGTCTCTATGGGCTGCATGTAAAAAGAAAAATCATATATACAGTGTGTGTTTTACAATGTGCATTTTTGGAAACGCATAACTTGCTGCATGATTTTTTAAAAACTCATGTAAAATTCATATAATGTATTTCAATGGAGAAACAGAGGGCTATTTTTGATGCAGTTTTTAAACTAAAACGCTGCATTCCCGTGGCTGGACACTAACTAAATCCCCCCCCCCCCCAACTCCCCTTGCAAAATCCACGACTTTCTTGGTCGTGGATTTTGCTGTCCTGTGCGCTTCCGTGTGAGGCAGAGCTATCAGCTGCAGCTCTACCTCTACACGCGTCTATCAGCGCGTATCTCCTCCTCTCCCCCACCCCTCTCAGTAAAGGAAGACTGAGAGGGGCGGGGGAGAGGTGGCGATCCGGGCTGATAGATACGTGCAGAGGCAGAGCTGTGGCTGAAAGCTCAGCCTCACATGGAAGCGCTGCCCGGATTGCCCCCCGGGCAGTTTGGGGGGTATTTAGTTAGATTCCAGCTGTGGGATGCAGCGTTTTAGTTAGGGGAATGATGTTAAGCACATTTTTGAAATAAAAAGCGGAATTTTAAGAGACTTCAGAGTCTCTTTAATAGAACACTCAGCAGTGCATACAATTGAAAATCTGAGCTTACCTAGGCATGTAGCTGACGAGGTCCCTCTGGGTCCCCTCCATGGTCACGTTGGTTGGTCTGTTAAGCTAGCGACTTCGGCTGAAGTCTTGAGCAATTGCACCAGCAGGTCCACGCACACGACTCGATCCCACGTGCGTTGCCTCTTGTCTTTTGTGCATGCATGCTTCAGTCTTTTGAGACTGAAGTAGCTTTCTTTTTGATAACGAGAAAGTGAGACGTGTATGCAACAGTGGACATGTTCATATTGCCATATGATTTAGATCAGGGGTTCTCAATTCAGTCCTTGAGTACTCCCAACAGTTTTGCAGAAAACCCCAAACATTCACAGGTGGGGTAATTAGTGTCTCAGTGGAGCTTAATAACGATTTCTGTGGACTCTCACAAAACCTGCACTGTTGGGGGTACTTCAGGACTGAGTTAAAGACCACTATCGAGAAAAAAATAGGCTGTTAAAATCTGACAGAACCAACAAGTTTTGGGCCAGTATATCTCCTCATGGGGTGTTCTCAGGGTTTTCTTTGTTTTCAACAGCATTTCCTGAACAGCAGTTTAACTGCCAAAATAGTAAGATACCAGCCAGCCTTCCTAATCACTTGCACACTATTTTGTCTGTTATGGACTTTTTCCGCTAGAAGCGATGCGGCTACATAGCCGCATCGCACTGCGGGTGTCCTGAAACACATGCACGGCAATGGAATAGTTTTCCTTGCGTGCATGTAGTGCGGAACGATCTGAGAATCTGCAGCATGCTGCAGATTTTCACACGGCCACATCCGTCCCCACCCGCATCCCATCACTTTCAATACACTTCTGCATCGGGTGATGTGAAAGTGACATGGCAGGCAGCTGAAGTGGTGAGGTAGCTGCATTTGCATTACTATCCCTGTGGAAATGGGCCCTTAGACTTTGCAACTGCTGTTCAGGAAATGCTGTTCAAAACCCTGAGAATCCCCCATGAGGAGATGGACTGACCCAAAACCTGTTGGTTCTGTCAGATTTTTAACGGCCTACTTTTTTCACGATAGTGGTCCTTTAAGAAAACCTTCTCTAGATCCTACATCTGTCTCTCCTTGCTGCATGGGTTAACATAGGATCACACAATTTGCCAAACACTTGAGGCCTAAGTGCTGACCAGACCTTTCTGGGCTATGCACAAAGAGCAAAGGTGAATTGGGAAGGGTTTGTTCACCCCCTCCAATGTTTAAGTCGCCTATGTTGGTATTGGACAGGACAGCAGGCATAGCCTCAAACTCCTTTGAAGCTGCCCATTCTGCGTAGTTGAATAAGGAATTAATGACAAAAGTGGAGTTCTATTTGTGATTGAAAGGACATTTTTTTTTTGTTTGTTAAAAATTTTCATTGTCAAAAAGCATTGAGGCTCCATTTTACCCTAGGAAGTTCTTCTTTGTATTTCCCTTCCTGCACAAAGGGTAATGCAACAGCAATGAAAGTCTGGTGGGGCTTAGTACACTTACCTCGTCACGGCGGAAGTTTCCGTTCAGCTGCTGACCTGCCACACAGTCAACAGCGTGTTGCTGTTGGGCTTCCGGGCTACACAGCGGTGACAGAAGTCAATGGGTGATGCAGAAAATGTAAATCAGTTGGCAGCAGTGCGTGCACAGAATGATGCAAATGTGAAGGGGAACCAAAGAATCAGTGACGTACTTGTCCAGCAGTTGTATGTCACTGGGTGAACGCTGCGTTATGCATTTGCTTGTAGTTATTTGTGATGCGATGGGGGCGGAGCATTGCACGGCAAACGCAAGGGCCAGGTGTAAAACCAACAGAGAGCTGGCACATCCAAAGTTAATCTTTATTGGTTCCATGTAAAACAATATGGCTAATGTTTTGGAGCCACATACGGCCCCTTTATCAAGGCAACGTTTGCTCTGAGGCAAAAATCTGTCTGCCGCTGTACAAAGGTTCCTGTAGAGGAAGTGGGAGTCTGGCTTCTATAGACAAATACACATCGCTTCCCTGCGAATGTCTAGAGGAGACTACCACTTCCTCTACAGGAAACTTTGTACAGCGGCAGACAGATTAACTTGTGCTAGCTCTTTTCTTTGTTGAATACTGCATGGAGGGCGTCATCCCTCTTTTTCAGCTTTTGCTGAGTATTTTGACCACATCATCCTCTTTATGCATGTTGTCTTACTCCAAGCTGTATAGGCTCGAAAACCTACTACCAATTAAGCATATTAGGTGATGTGCATCTCTGTAATGAGAAGGGGTGTGGTCTAATGACATCAACACCCTATATCAGGTGTGCATAATTATTAGGCAACTTCCTTTCCTTTGGCAAAATGGGTCAAAAGAAGGACATGACAGGCTCAGAAAAGTCAAAAATAATGAGATATCTTGCAAAGGGATGCAGCACTCTTAAAATTGCAAAGCTTCTGAAGCGTGATCATCGAACAATCAAGCGTTTCATTCAAAGTAGTCAACAGGGTCGCAAGAAGCGTGTGGAAAAACCAAGGTGCAAAATAACTGCCCATGAACTGAGAAAAGTCAAGCGTGCAGCTGCCAAGATGCCACTTGCCACCAGTTTGGCCATATTTCAGAGCTGCAACATCACTGGAGTGTCCAAAAGCACAAGGTGTGCAATACTCGGAGACATGGCCAAGGTAAGAAAGGCTGAAAGACGACCACCACTGAACAAGACACACAAGCTGAAACGTCAAGACTGGGCCAAGAAATATCTCAAGACTGATTTTTCTAAGGTTTTATGGACTGATGAAATGAGAGTGAGTCTTGATGGGCCCGTGGCTGGATTGGTAAAGGGCAGAGAGCTCCAGTCCGACTCAGATGCCAGCAAGGTGGAGGTGGAGTACTGGTTTGGGCTGGTATCATCAAAGATGAGCTTGTGGGGCCTTTTCGGGTTGAGGATGGAGTCAAGCTCAACTCCCAGTCCTACTGCCAGTTTGTGGAAGACACCTTCTTCAAGCAGTGGTGCAGGAAAAAGTCTGCATCCTTCAAGAAAAACATGATTTTCATGCAGGACAATGCTCCATCACATGTGTCCAAGTACTCCACAGCGTGGCTGGCAAGAAAGGGTATAAAAGAAGAAAAACTAATGACATGGCCTCCTTGTTCACCTGATCTGAACCCCATTGAGAACCTGTGGTCCATCATAAAATGTGAGATTTACAAGGAGGGAAAACAGTACACCTCTCTGAACAGTGTCTGGGAGGCTGTGGTTGCTGCTGCACGCAATGTTGATGGTGAACAGATCAAAACACTGACAGAATCCATGGATGGCAGGCTTTTGAGTGTCCTTGCAAAGAAAGGTGGCTATATTGGTCACTGATTTTGTTTTTGTTTTGTTTTTGAATGTCAGAAATGTATATTTGTGAATGTTGAGATGTTATATTGGTTTCACTGGTAAAAAATAAACAATTGAAATGGGTATATATTTGTTTTTTGTTAAGTTGCCTAATAATTATGCACAGTAATAGTCAACTGCACACACAGATATCCCCCTAAAATAGCTAAAACTAAAAACAAACTAAAAACTACTTTCAAAAATATGCAGCTTTGATATTATTGAGTTTTTTGGGTTCATTGAGAACATGGTTGTTGTTCAATAATAAAATTATTCCTCAAAAATACCACTTGCCTAATAATTCTGCACTCCCTGTATATTCCTGTGTTCTTGAGACAGAGGGCGCGTATATAACTTTAATTATTTTTATTGTATTGTATCACACTACTTTTATTATGCGAACCATCGAGTGCAACCTTATATCCTGAGCGCACACTCAATTTATATTTAACCATCCAAAACACATGCAAAGGTTACCTATTTAATATATTCGTTTCACGTTTGAAGTTGAATTACTGAAATAAATGGACGATATTAAAATTTTTGAGTTTCACCTGTACAGTGGCGCCATACATTGTACTAGGGAAAAATTATAAATGTTGCATTAACCGGGACAAATAGGCAAATAAAATGTGTGGGTTTTAATTACAATAGCATGTATTATATTAAAACTATAATGGCCAAAAACTGAGAAATAATGAATTTTTTCAATGTTTTTCTTATTTTTCTTGTTAAAACACATTTAGAATAATATCATTCTTAGCAAAGAAAGCTTAATTGGTGGCGAAAAAAACAAGATATAGATTGTTTTGTTGCGATAAGTGGTAATAAAGTTATAGGCGAATTAATGGAAGAAGCGCTGGCAGGTGAAAATTGCTCTGGTTAAAGATGGTGGATCTACCTAATGCTAGTTGAAATCCCTTCCTAAATATGTTTGTGGAACATACTGCCTAAATATATTTCTTTTATGGGGAAAAACTGCCTAACTATGTTGACTGGGATTGACACTCTACATCAGTGCTTTCCAACTTCATGGGCATGGAGGGCCATTTTTTTTTTTTCAGACCCCATGGTGGAGGGCCGAATGTTCTTGCTAGAGCCGCAGCCCCCCCAGGAAAAAAATGCAATTAAAGGACAATTAGATTGGCAGCACTCTCCACAAAATGCAATGCAATTGGCAGCAGATCCCCACAACATGCAATTCCAGACTGTGGTGAAGTTGTGTGGCGCGTGTAGCGCGCCAAAAAACAAGGGTTCTGTTGAGCGTAGAGCGGCGCGCGTAGGCCCCCCCCCCCCCCCCCAGTTAGCAGGGCCGGATTTCTGGCAAGGCCACATAGGCCATGGCCTAGGGCACCAGGAAATATAGGGGCGGCTCAGTGAGGGGCAGTAAAGCTATTCTATGCAGCCATCCATATCTACAAGAACAGATTAAACCTTCAAACTCCCTGTCCTGTACTTGTGTTGTCCCTGCAAGACCTGTAAGCTTTATCCTGCAGGTACACTTCAGCCTAGCTCTCATGGTGACACCATGGGTCCATCATTAATGAGATAACAAACATAACATAAAAGTTCTTAAGGAAAACGTAACTTATAATCTATACTCATATTACTAAAATAGGCATTATCTGTGACAACTGACATCTAATGAGGGAAAGTAAGTAGAATTCTCATTGGGGCACACAGAGATAACAACTAAACAGACGGTATAGTTGGCCTTGGGCGGTGAAAAGTACAAATCCGGCCCTGCCAGTTAGTGACAGGTGTCCCCCCCCAGTTAGATAGTGACAGGTGCCCCCCCAGTTAGATAGTGACAGGTGCCCCCCCCCCCAGTTAGCTAGTGACAGGTGCCCCCGCAGTTAGAGTGACAGGTGCCCCCCCCCCCAGTTAGAGTGACAGGTGACCCCCAGTTAGAGTGAAAGGTGCCCCCCCAGTTAGATAGTGACAGGTGCCCCCTCAGTTAGAGTGACAGGTGCCCCCCCCAGTCAGCGTCCATTGCCTCGCTCCTGTGCTCCGCTGCCTCACAGCTCAGACCTCACAGATCGCGGCGACTGAAACAAGCAGAGCGCGCGCATAACACCCGTGCGGCAGAACGTCACATGCGGAAGTTACTGATTTCACTTCCGCATGTGACGTACTCCGTGTGGGTGTTATGCGCGCGCTCTGTTTGCCTCCTGTCGCCGCGATCTGTGAGGTCTGAGCTCACTGTGAGGCAGCAGGGACACAGGAGAGATCACACAAGAGGGAGCAGGCATGGCGCCCATAGCGCACGCCATGCCTGCATCTCGAGGAGAGGAGCGGGCCGCAACAGGAGGCCTGGCGGGCCGGATGGACAGGGCTGCTCTACATAATTATGTTTTTTTAGAGAAATGCTTCAAATTATGTTGTCTGGTGCACACGCTGCTGAATAATATGTGTTGGGAGAACATGCTGCATAATTATGTGGAAGATATTTTTGCTTCAATCTAAGAAGTGGTTTCTATAGAAAATGTCTATCTGGTTACATCTCATACCTGTATGTTTGTTTATATGGTATTTAGGGCCTTATTTGATCTAGTGAACATCCGGGACAAGAAATTCAGAATATCCCTGTCCAATGCAGGAAACCTCACACCTCTCCCTATAAAAGAATCAGTGTTGGCTCCTCCCCAGTTCTGCTATTTCTGGCAACAGGCAGATGAGTACTCTCCTGGAGGGTAGGTGCACACATAGCATATCATGAAAGGTCACGTTTTATGTCATGTGTGTTTTTTGTGTGTGTGTGTTTTTGGAGTGATTTTTGTGCTTTTGCACGAGCATTTTTTTTTACCATAGATGCATTTTTCAAGCATTTTGCGTGTTCTTTAATACGTTTGCGTTTTGCAAATGCATATGCGTTTTTCATGCATTTTACAATTGCGTTTTATGCAAATCACTAGGAATACAACAGGAAGCGGAAATACAATCACAATGAAAAATGCATACCATTGTGTTTCCATTGACTTTCATTATGTGCGGTTTTGATGCGTTTTTGCATAGCATGCAACAAAACCAGCGTTTTTAAAAACACGCATGCAAAACGCATATGCGGTTTTTATATGCGTTTTTTCTGCGGCCCTTAGACTTCCATTAGGGCCAAAAATGCGGCATCTTCTGCAACGCTAGTGTTTCTGCTAAGGGGAATGGCAATGCCCAGGGACTCCTTCAGACTCATCAAGGCTGTGATAGTGGAGGGAGCCTGGTGAGTGTAAGAAAAACTGAGAAGCTTTTTACCCTGGTTTCCTCCATCAGATGTGTAGGAGGGAGGCAGCGGGAAGGTGTCTGCACCCAGAGTACTTCAGGCGGATGAAGGAGGAAGCAGTATAGATAATATAATTGTGTCTGGGGAATGTATGGCTTGCCTTGCGTGGAGGGTGCTTTCAACTAGAGATGGCCCGAACCTCCGATTTTCGGTTCGTGAACTTCCGCAAAAGGTCGATTTGCGTGAACTTTTGCAAAAGGCAATAGACTTTAACCTGCCTGGCGTTCTGATTCCCGTGGCCGTTTTTTGCAAAAATTTTTAAATTTATCATGTAGCTAGCCTAGCGCTAGCTACATGATTCCCCCCTCCCTGCGGCGTCCCTCCCACCCCTCTGATCGCCGCTGGCGCAATCACCCGTCCGGAAATCCCGTTCTGAACGGGATTTCCAGGAAGGCTTCCCCCGTCGCCATGGTGACGACCGTCGTGACGTCACAGCGAGTCCTGATCCACCCCTCAGCGCTGCCTGGCACTGATTGGCCAGGCAGCGCACGGGGTCTGGGGGGGAGGCTGCATCGCGGCGGATCGGTGGCGGGCGGCGGCGATCAGGCACAACACACAGCAAGCAAAGTACTTGCTGCGTGTTTAAAAAAAAAATTATTCAAATCGGCCCAGCGGGGCCTGAGCAGCGACCTCCGGCGTCTCTGGACGAGCCTAGCTCGTCCAGAACGCCAGGGAGGTTAATGGGGAGGCGAACTTTGAAAACTAGAAACATTTATGATGGCCAGAAAAAGTGATGGAAAAGATGTTTGAAGGGGTCTAACACCTGGAGGGGGGCAGGGCGGAGTGGGATACACGCCAAAAGTCCAGGGGAAAAATTTGACAGCTGCGTTTTAAGGGCAGAAATCACATTGCATGCTAAATTGGAAGCCTAAAGTGCTTTAAAACATCTTGCATGTGTATACATCAATCAGGTAGTGTAATTAGTGTACTGCTTCACACTGACCGACTAAACTCTCTGTGTAACGCACCGCAAACAGCTGTTTGTGTAGTGACGGCCGGGCTGGACTGGTGCGCACCATGGCGAGATTGCTCTTCCTCAGTGATGTCAGGTAATGTCTGTTTGCCTTATCAACTTTCGATGGTTCTTTCTCTACCATTGTTAAAGCTTACATCTATTTTTTTAAATACTTTTTCTGCTTGCTGTACAGTACCTGCAACGAGAATCTGTTATGGAGGGCAAGTCTGCCATTCATTCAACTGTGTGACTGATAAACTTTCCATACTACTTTCTCAGTACCATGGTGACCACTGGTAATGGCCGGGGAATCGGTGTTCGATTCCGGTCCGGAGTGGGAGCCTGAGAAACGGCTACCACCACACATCCAGGGAAGGCAGCAGGCACGCTGTAGGCAAAGGAGCAGGAGCGGCTACCACCACACATCCAAGGAAGGCAGCAGACACGCTGTGGGCAAAGGAGCAGTAACGGCTACCACCACACAGCCAAGGAAGGCAGCAGGCACGGCACGCAAGTCCCGACTCGGGGAGGTAGTGACGAGAAATAACAATACAGGAGGACTCTTTCGAGGCCCTGCTGTATATGAGACGAATGAACTTTAAATCCTTTAACGACAATCTGTTATGGAGGGCAAGTCTGCCATCCATTCAAATGAAAGGTATGCACTGACTGCCAGGTATAATAGAATGTGCAGTCACAGATGCAGTGAAAGGTATGCAGTGACTGCAAACAGCTGTTTGTGTAGTGATGGCCGTGCTGGACTAATGCGCATCATGGCCAGAGTGCAGGTGATGGCGGCTTTCCAGCCCATATGGTCGGGCTGAGGTAGCTCAATGACAGAACAACAGTGACTGGGTGTCTGATGATCGAATTTGGTCTGTCCACAATGAAGCAACGACCGAGGCACTCATATAGCCGACGGTCATTGCTTCGTTGTGATGCGCAAGCCCCTTCACCACGGCAAGGTAACGATCACGATGGGGAATTGACACATGTACATGCCTTTTGTTTTGTTGTTGCAGCCGCAGTGCAGGCAGAAAAATTAGGCAGGCATGTACACGCACCAGAAAAATAATTATAGCGGCCGCTGCTGCGGCCTTAAAAATTCAGGAATCCGCCTGGAGTCCTGGACCCTGTTGGTGGTGGCGGAGAAGGCAGTCAAGCGGCCTGCAGGCAGAGATGCTGTGCGGGGACTGACTTAGTCTTGGGGCAGGCAGTCACACGGCGTGCAAGCAAAGATGCTGTGTGTGTGGGGACTGACTTAGTCTTCAGGCAGGCAGTAGCCCTCCGGGATCCATGCCTCATTTATTTTGATAAAGGTAAGGTACTGAACACTTTTGTGACCTAGGCGACTTCTCTTCTCAGTGACAATGCCTAAAGCTGTGCTGAAGGTCCTTTCTGACAGGACGCTTGAGGCAGGGCAAGACAGAAGTTGGATGGCAAATTGTGACAGCTCTGGCCACTGGTCAAGCCTGCGAACCCAGTAGTCCAAGGGTTCATCGCTGCTCACAGTATCTACATCCACACTTAAGGCCAGGTAGTCGGCTACCTACTGGTCGAGGCGTTGGTGGAGAGTGGATCTGGAAGGGCTAAGGTGAGACGTTGGACTAAAGAATGTCCGCATGTCCGACATCACCATGAGATCGCTAGAGCGTCCTGTCTGAGTGGACATGGGAGAAGGATTACTGGCAGTGGTACCTTTATTCCGTTGTGCTGTGACATCACCCTTTAGCGCATTGTAAAGCATACTTGCCAGCTTGTTCTGCATGTGCAGCATCCTTTCTGCCTTCAGGTGAGTTGGTAACATTTCCGCCACTTTGTGCCTATACCGAGGGTCTAGTAGCGTGGCCACCCAGTACAGATTATTCTTCTTGAGTTTTTTTATATGGGGTCCCTCAACAGGCTGGACAGCATGAAAGAAGCCATCTGCACAAATTTGGATCCAGACGTACTATCTATCTCCTCTTGCTCTTCCTCAGTGATGTCAGGTAAGTTCTTCTCCTCCCCCCAGCCACGAACAATACCACGGGAATGTTGAGCAGCACAAGCCCCCTGCGATGCCTGCTGTAGTTGTTCTGCTGCTGCCTCCTCCTCAAAAAAAAAAAAAAACACCTTCCTCATCATCTGACTCACATGACTCTTCCTCCTCCTCCTCCCCCCTCTGTGCTGCCGCAGGTGTTGAGGAAACATCTGCTTCTGTTGAGAATTGATCCCACAACTCTTCCTCCTGTAACTGTTCCTGTTCACGCTCCTCCACAGCTTGATCCACCACTCTATGCATGGCACGCTCCAGGAAAAAAGCATATGGGATCAAGTCGCTGATGGTACCTTCACTGCTACTCACCATGTTTGTCACCTCCTCCTCAAATGGCCGCACAAGCCTGCAGGCATTTCGCATGAGTGTCCAGTTCTTCAGCTGGAATATCCTTCTCCCCAGAACATGTCCTTCTACTGTAGTTGTAGAGATACTGGGTGACAGCGTGCCATGGCCGTGTAAGACCGACTGAAATGCCCACACAACTTTCTGGACTGCTTCAGGACGTCCTCTAAGCCTGGGTACTTACACACAAATCTCTGAATTATTAGATTTAGCACATGTGCCATGCATGGTACATTTGTCAACTATCCCAAATTCAAAGCCGAAATGAGATTGCTGCCGTTGTCCCACACCACGTTGCCGATCTCCAGTTGGTGCGGGGTCAGCCACTGATCCACCTGTTTGTTAAGAGCAGCCAGGACAGGAGAGCTGCTCCAGTGTGACTCATTGCTTTGAGGCAAGACATGTCTAAGATGGCGTGACACCGTCATACCTGACATGCAGCATAGTCCCTGGGGAGCTGGGGCTGTGTAGCTGGAGAGGGGATTGCAGCACCAGTAGAGTTGCGCTGCCACTCAGCCAAGGAGGAAGAGGAGTATGACGACAGAAAAGAGGATGTAGCAGGAGGAGAAGGAGAGGAGGTGGCAGCAGGCCTGCCTGCAAGCTGTGGAGGTGTCACAACTAGGTCCGCTGCACAGCCATGTACTCCCTGCTTGCCTCCAGCGGTCACCAGGTTGACCCAATGGGCTGTGTAAGTAATTTACGTGCCCTGACCGTGCTTGGCAGACCAGGCACCCAAGGTCAGATAGACCCTTGAACCAACGCTGTGTGCCAGAGATGGCACCACTTGCCTTTTAACTTCAAGGTACCGTTTGGGTATCGCCTTTTTTGAGAAATAATTGCAGCCTGGTATGTTCCACTGTGGTGTCCCAATGGCCTCAGAGTCCACCAGCTGGTATGGTAAGAGCTGGGTAACTGTTCCGCCAAGCCAGCTGTCAGACACCGGGCAAGGGGGTGACTGGCAGACATTGGCTTCTTTCGCTCAAAGATTTCCCTCATGGACACCTGGCTGCTGCTGTAAGCAGAGGAGCAGGAGCCGCTCAAGGTGAGAGGCGGAGTGGAGGAGGTTGGCTGTGATTGTGAAGGTGCAAGGGAGAAAGCGGCTGAAGATGATGCACCTGAAGGAGGAAAAGGAGAAGGAGTGTGCCTTTGCTTTTGTGTGCTGCTTTTCCTCAGGTCGTCTTCCCAATGCAAATTGTGCCTTTTCTGCATGTGCCTTTTGTGCATGTGCCTTTATAAGGCAGTTGTCCCTACATGGGTGTTGGCCTTTCCACGGCTCAATTTTTGGTGGCAGAGAGTACAGATGGCATTGCTCTGATCTGAGGCGGACACACACAAAAATGTCCACACCGCTGAGCCCTGGGGTAATGGCACTATGGTGGCATCAGCAGCTGAAGTTGAAGGGCATGTTGGCTGGCTGTCCATAGGTGCCGCTACATGGCGCCGGACACTGCCACCAGCTGTTTCTGACGACGAGCTGCCCCTGCTTCTTTCAGCAACTCCTCTCCTCCTACTCCTCTCTGACTCCCCCTCTGAACTTTCCCCCGGTCATCTTGTCTATTAGGATCCCACGTGGCATCCATGGCAGTATCATCATCATCATCATAATCATCCTCCCCAGCTTTGCTTGCATCAGACACCTTCAAAACTGCACCAACAGCAGGTACTTAATCATCCTCCTCCTCACACCTTACGTCCATGGTGTCGCCTGACTCAGACATTTGAGGTGGTGTAACTTGCTTAGCGCCTTCATCTTGTTGTAACAATAATGGCTGTGAATCAGTGATTTCCCCACCAAATAACTCCTGCGAAGTGTCAAATGTAGCGGATGTGGTGCTTGGAGTAGCACTGGTGGCTGCGGAAGATGAACTGTTCTGTGTTAAATAGTCAACCATGTCCTGACAATCTTGGGAGTTGATGGGACGTGCCTTCTTCTGAGCACTGTGCTTTGGTCTAGGGCCACACGAAATCACGTCAGCACGATCTCGAACAGACCTTCCGGGTGGCCTGCCTCTGGGTCTGCCTCTGCCTGTTTTGTCCATATCGGGGGGGAGGGGGGAATGAAGTGAAAGGTGTGCATTGACTTGACTAATAAAATGTGCAGTCAAAGGTATGCAGTGACTGGTATTACAATACAATGTGCGGCTGTCACACAGGTGCAGTTAACAGGTGTGCACGGACTAGTATATTAAACAGCATGCGGTCACACAGGTGCAGTGAACAGGCATGCAGGGATCGGTATTACAAATGTGCAACTGTCACACACACACACACACACACGTACCGTGAACAGGTGCAGTGACTAGTATATAACACTGCGTGCGGTCACGTATGTAGGTGCACTGCACAGGTATGCAGGGATTGGTATTACAAATGTGCAGCTGTCACACACACACACACACACACACACACACACACACACACAGGTACCGTGAACAGGTGCAGTGACTAGTATATAACATTGCGTGCGGTCATGTATGTAGGTGCACTGCACACAGTTATGCAGGGATTGGTATTACAAATGTGCAGCTGTCACACACACACACACACACACACACACACACACACACACACACACACACACACACAGGTACCACGAACAGGTAGTCACTGAAGGTGGTGGGCCTGGCAGTGGCACAGTAGGAATTAGCAAGGGGCCAAGGGCCAGCTGCGACTGACTGACAGGGCTGTATATGCAAGTGTCAGTGGGCCACACACAAAAAAAAAGATAGATTAAAAAAACAACATTAGCTCTCAAAAGAGCTGTTGAGGGGGTGCTTTTTAGCAATAAGAATCAGCAAGGAGCAAGCTAACAAGCCTAACAAGAGCCTAACTAAGCTTTCCCTATGTCTCTCTGCAGCAGCTCTCCCTTCTCTAATTACTGCAGGCACACGAGTGAATGAAATGGCTGATGCTGCCTGCCTTTTATAAGGGAGGGGGGGGGGGCTCCAACAGGGAGTGTAGCCTGATTGGCTACCATGCGCCTGCTGACTGTGATGTAGAAGGTCAAATTTGACCCTAATGATGTAGAATAGGGGGCATGTCGAACTCGCATATAGTTCGCGGTTAATCGCGAACGCGAACCACCGAAGTTTGCTCAAAAAAGTTCACGGCCGAACTGTTTGGGCCATCTCTGCTTTCAACTTCCAGTCACACCCAAATTTACCATTTCAGTGAAAAAGCCTCTGGGTTATTTTTTTCCCAGTCCAAAGTTCCTGTTGCTTTCCTGAGGTGTTCTGTACTTCCATTTAAATTAACCAGGAAATGAAGATTACAGTTAGGAAAGTAACAATCTTTTTTTTTTTTCATCTTGACCCCATGGCAGGGTAGTCAGGAGAACTAAGGTCTGTGTCACAACCCAAAGTGAAAGTTTATCAAATACGTCTGACAAATTTGAAACTGCTGAAAAGAAACACACCTGTTAAAGGGATCTAGGTCGTATGCTCGCAACCAGGGCCAGATTTGTACTTTCCAGTACACAAAGCCCGCTGTCAATGCTGCAGTAAACATCTCTAGGGAAAAAAAAGCCATACATTTAAAAGATAAGAGTGCAGGCTTAGATAAGGACACATGCAGGGCTCAACTCATTACATGGCAGCTGAGCAGTGTAACTAGTTTAATAAACCGCCAACTGTCAGAACTCATCAGACACCGACACAGAGTATTGAAAACCCAAAATTTATTAGGACCAATAAATAGATAACAGGTCCAAGTAAAAGGAATTCTCTCAACCAATGGAAATTATTACAATATATTCTCTACATATTCCAGATTTTCTTGAAATCTTCATTCTTCTCCATCAATTCTTCCATGGCAACTGAAAAGGAATTCCAGGTTAAATACAATGTACAACACAATCAAACTTGTGGTGAATATTCCAAACAGATCTAGTCCATAAATTAGCCTAAAATAAATAACTGTACTAATTTAGTCCCATATCTCCCCTGTAAAGTTCAATTATCGTGAAAGACCCAAACCCCAGAGAAACAAAGCTAAAATTGATATAAGAGCATTAAATTGGATAACACAGCGGGTTATATGCAATTTACTTTTTCACCTGAGTTTTCTCCTAGGTGATATTTTTAAACTTGTCAATAAAATGCATTTTAAGCCACCAGAAAGCAAGAAAATACTCAAAATAATTTTGACAGTATCTTTTCACCTACTTTTTGGTACTTTTTTAGTTGAAAAGTGATGAAAAGTTATTTTAAATCGAAGATGAAAAATTATCTCCTTGGAGAAAAGTCAAGTGAAAAAGTGAATTGCATATGGGCCAGTGTCTCTATACTATAGAATTTTTGCTGATCAGCAAAACCCTTACTTTATTCAACTTCCCAGTATCTACCCAACTTCAATGGTGTTTCTTAAAAGGGTATCTGATTCTGTTCCAAACAGTCAATTGATCCAGATTTAAAGTACTGAATAAATAAATAAATAATAATAAATACATAACTTAACCAGTTCGCATTCAGTCGTTTTTCGCTTCATGCATCCGAACAATGTTCACCTCCCATTCATTAGCCTATAACTTTATTACTACTTATCACAATGAACTGATCTATATCTTGTTTTTTCCGCCACCAATTAGGCTTTCTTTGGGGGGTACATTTTACTAAGAGCCACTTTACTGTAAATGCATTTTAAAAGGAAGAATAAGAAAAAAACGGAAACAAATCATTATTTCTCACTTTTCGGCAATTATAGTTTTAAAATAATACATGCCTCCATAATTAAAACCCACATATTGTATATGCCCATTTGTCCCAGTTATTACACCATTTAAATTATGTCCCTATCACAATGTATGGCGACAATATTTTATTTGGAAATAAAAGTGCATTTTTTCCGTTTTGCATTCATCACTATTTACAAGCTTATAATTAAAAAAAAAGAAATATTTCATCTTTACATAGATATTTAAAAAGTTTAGACCCTTAGGTAAATATTTGTGTTTTTTTTTTTTTTATTGTAATGTTTTTTTGTTTTTTTTAATTAAACATTTTATGTGGGTATTTTTGGGAGGGTGGGATTGAAATTGTATTTTTTTTTGTAAATATGTGTATTTTTATTTTTATTTAACATTTAGATGTAGTTTACTTTTTGGCCACAAGATGGCAGCCATGAGTTGTTTACAGTGACGTCACTCTAAGCGTACCACGTACGCTTAGAGCGACATAGGAAGCAGAAAAAGCGTAGCTTCCGAGAGAAGCTGTCGCTTTTTCTGCGGGGGAGAGGAATCAGTGATCGGGCACCGTTGCCCGATTCACTGATTCACTGGCTAACAAACCGCCGGCCGGGAGCGCGCGTGTGCGCGCGCGCGATCGGCCACGTGGCCGCGCAGGAGCGCACATGGCTTCCTGGACGTGAGTTTCACGTCCAGGAATGTCAAATAGTTAATAAATAAATAGGTTAGCAAATAAATAAATAAGTTAGGGAGTTAATATTATTAATGAGTCAAGTAATATTAATGTATTAGTAAAAATAAATAAATAAGTAATAAAAACAATCTCCTCTTTTCTTGCAGGTGAACTCCAGTGGTCAATATTCCAACAAAAGAAGAACACGGAAAAAGGTTAGTATCATCAAAAAGAGAAGAAAAGAAAAAAATAACAGTCTCTTCACTGCACGAGATTCCTCTTTTAAACTGTATAATTTCTTCCTCCACAGGATGATCTGCATGCGAGCTGCACAGCCTTTACAAAGGTAACTAACCAATAGCCTTTTCTACACTGGTAAGTTAGTGTTATTTATTCTGTTTTTTATTTCTTTCTAGGGGCTTGATTCACAAAGCGGTGCAAACTGTTTAGCACAGGTGTGCTAAACAGTTAGCACGTGAAGTGCTTTTCGCTGACTTTTGCGCGCGCAAAGTGCCGCGATTCGCGCGATCGCGGACTTTTGCGCGCGCAATTTGCCGTGATTCGTGTGGATCGCGGCAAATTTGGACGAAGAGTTGGAAGAGGACTTGTACAACTTCAATAAAGATCGATGGATACGTTTAATTTTTCTAATTTTTCTAGTTCCATCTACTTGCTGTATCGCAAACACAGGAATATCTCTGCGAAGCTGGCTAGTCACAATCCATGGTTCAGTTTGCCATACCAACAATAATTTCCCTCTTTGATGGGCTCCTTTGCATCGCAATAGGACTTCATCACCCACCTGTATGATTCGGAAATTATTTTTCCTTTCTTCCTGCTTTATGCGTTGACGTTTTAGCACCAATTCTTGCATCTCAGCCATCCTCCTCTTATGACTAATCACCCAGGTTTCTGGGGTATAATGTAGTTGCTCTCTGGTAAGACCAAACCGCAAGTCAATAAGACCCATGCATGTCATCACGACCAAACATCATCTGATACGGGGTAAATCCAGTACTTTCATGAATAGTACGATTTGTATATCCAGATTAACTCCTGCAAGTACATAGTCCATCTTCTTTTTTTTTTTCTTCCTCCATTGATCTTAATAATTGAATTAGGGTCCTATTGAATCATTCACAGGCCCCATTTCCCTGGGGATGATTAGGGCAGGAGTGGGTTCGATCCATTCAATACCATAGACACAAATGTTTCAATAAATAACTTTCAAAACAAGGACCCTGATCTGAATGTGCAAGGATACAGAGGCGCCAGTAGGATAAAACAAGATAAAAGGTTTAAAACGGTTTAGGTGGCGGTGGTGGACCGTCCACACACAAACAGACAAAAAATCGCTGTTGATTGTAGAAAGAAAATTCACAATTTATTCACATACTCCTACATAAAAGTGCAACGCGTTTCACGGGCAAACATCCCGCTTCATCAGGCAATAAACGAACGGAGTATCTCACTGCAAAATGACAGAGATGTAAAGCATGTCAGGGAGCTGTATACAGACGTAGAAACTGTCAAAGAAAAACATCTCTTTTCTTGTTGGTGCAAAGTATGTCAACTATTATAATAGTATCTGTGGGGTAGTGGAAAGCATGAGTTGGGGAAAATACTATATGTGGGGGAATGTGAGCAGGGAGGGCAGGGTGGTGGGTTGTGACCAGGGGATGGAAAGTACTGGCAGGGATAGGTAAATATAGCTGAATTGAGAACAAGCTATTGGGGATGTGTGTCCTGTGATATAATGAACTATGTGGAATGGGGATGGTGTAGCTTACAAGGCAATTTTCAACAACAAAACTAGAAAAGGTAAATACCTAGAGTGTCTGAAAAGGAGCTGTCTATGATTGAGGAAAAAGACAAAACTGACAAAAAAAGACTGGCATGAAAACAATGATGATGATCAAACTTACCAGCTCTGAGTATATTGATAGCTTGGCACCTCTGTGCTATAGTAACTGTGTGTGGGGTTTAAATAGGGAGGCTAATTGTCTAATGAGTTGATTTGGATCAGGAGCGAGCGAGGGAGGGAGGGAGGGGCGTGTGTGATGAACTGAGGCTGTCACTAGCCGGGGTATATTATCGCCCCCTGGTGGTGCAGAAGTAAAATTCATTATGCACAAGTTATTATGTAGAATGTATACATATACAATTTAAAAAACAAAATAAAAACAAATTGCATACCTAAATACATACATATGTACATACATGTACCTTATTACACAAATAGGCAAAAATATTTCGTATAAAAATATAGAAATCCATTATGTGCATGTATAGAAATAGAACAAGGCCTAAATTACAGTGCATGCCATTCCCAATCACAGCAGTTGTCGACTGCTGGAATGGTCCCAATTGACCATGATAAAACTGGAAAGTAAGATTAAATCTCTCCTTATAGATATCCAGTACCATATAAATTATAACATTGTAATAAATATAAAAAAAAAAAAAAAAAAATTTATATAAAAACTAAACATTAAGAGAGAGCGGACAATTAAAAAGAGAAAAGGAATTGCTGCTATTCTGGTGAGTTAGTAAATTTTTTCAAGTACTTCATTTAGACCCCCTGGAGATAGGGTCTTAAGTATTTGAATCCAGAACATCTCCCGTTTCTTGAGAGAGTCAAAGGAGTCGAAGCGGTTGTGTGAAATAGATTCGATAAACGTGATACGGAAAAGTGTGGGGTCGCTGTTGTGGTGGGTGAAAAAGTGACGCGAAACGCTGTGCAGGGGATATTTGTTTATTATGTTTCTTTTGTGTTGTCCTGTTCTGCTTCTTGCTTGTTGGGTGGTTCTGCCCACATACTGCAGCCTGCATGGGCATGAGATGACATAGATGAGGTATTTGGTTTCACATGTGATGGTTTCTTTGATATGGTATTCTATTTTGGTGACCTGCGAACTGAAGGACTGAGTGTTTACGACAAATTGGCAGGCTAAGCATTTTTTGTGTTTACAAGGGAAGCTGCCTGGTGTGTTAGTGCTAGAAGTGTTTTTTAGGGCTACAGGTAACTGGCGTAGTCTGCTTGGGGCCAGTATACTGCTGAGATTGGGGGCGCGTCTGTATGTAATAGTGGGTCTGGGTGGGATGATGGATTGTAGATGGGGGTCTTGGAGGAGGATTTCCCATCTGTTGGTGAGGATATTATGGATCGACTGATGTTGGGCACTAAACCTGGTGATGAATCTGGGCATGTCTGTGAACTGTGTGTTGGCTTTGGGTTGTAGTGGGTTATTCATTGTTGCTTTGTGGTGTGCATCATATAGTAATTTCTTGGGATATTTACGATCGGTGAATTTTTTAGTGAGAATTTTGGACTGGGTATTGTATTGTTGTATGTCCGTGCAGTTACGGTAGATCCTCTTATATTGGCTATATGGAGTATTCTTTGTCCATGGCCGGTGGTGGAAACTGTTATAATGTATATAATTGTTGGCGTCTACGGGTTTAAAGAAGGTTTTGGTTTTGATATATGGTGGATCTGTGTAAAGAGTAAGGTCAAGGTATTCTATAGAAGCTGGGTCTGAGTGGGAAGTGAATTGTAGGCCAGCCGTATTGGTGTTCAGGTAATTGAGAAAAGACGGGATTAGATTGGGAGGACCTCTCCAAATGAATATTAGGTCATCTATATACCGTTTATAAAAAATGATGTTATTGTGGAATGGGTTATTGCTGTACAATTTTGTTTGTTCGAAAAATCCCATTGCTAGATTAGCGTAGGAAGGGGAGAACGAACTTCCCATAGATACGCCGCTGACCTGATGGTATGTTTGGTCTTGAAAAGTGAAAACGTTGTTCTGAAGAATAAATTCAGTGCACTGCATGAGGAAGGTTTGTTGGGTGCGCGGCATGGATGTGTTGGATTGGAGGTAATATTGTAAAGCTGTGAGACCATAAGCATGTGGTATGTTTGTGTATAGGGATGTGACATCGCAGGTGAGCCAGATGTAGTCTTCCTGCCACGGGATGGAGTGAATGAAATTGATGAGGTGTTGGGAGTCCTTGATAAATGACGGCAGGGACTGTACATGCGGCTGAAGGTGTGTGTCGATGAACCGGGATAGGTTACTAGTGGCGGAGTCAATTCTAGATATGATAGGTCTACCTGGTGGTTTATGGATGTCTTTATGGATTTTGGGAAGGTAATAGAAAAACGGGGTTTTCGGGTGGTGATTAATGATAAAATTTTTTCATTTTTGGTGATGATATTGTTCAAAAAAGCTTCTCCGATAAAATGTTTCAAGGTATTGTTAATTTCTGGGGTGGGGTCAGAGGGTAGTGGTTTGTAATGTTTGGGGTTATTGAGTAATCGTAGAGATTCTTCAAGGTAATCTGTTTTGTTAAGGATGACGATCCCGCCCCCCTTATCTGCTGGTTTGATAATGATGTTTGGGTTATTTTTCAAAGTTTTGAGGGCTGTCCTTTCGACTTTAGTGAGGTTGGATGTAGGAATGGTGTCCGGGATATTTAATTCCTGTAAGTCTTTTAGAACCAGGGAGTAGAAAGTGTCGACATAATTGCCCTTGGAGGCTGTTGGATAGAAAACTGAGCGGCCTTTAAGTTTGGTGTTGATATATTTTTCGGTTTCTAATTCAGCTGTGGATAATGAGACTATGGGCAGTGTGTCATTATTGGTAATGATAAGCTGGGTTGTGTCCGTCTGTGGGGGGGCACTGTGTTTTTTCATGGCAAAATGCCTTTTCAGAGTCAGTTTACGGATGTAGGTGTTGAGATCGGTGAATAGTTCAAACAAATCAGATTGATTGGTAGGGCAAAAAGAGAGACCTTTTTCCAGTAGAGAAGTTTCATATTTGGTGAGACGGTGATGGGACAAGTTAAATATGCTCTTCTTGGGTTCTACGATCGGCGGGGGAATTATAGTAGATGGGTGGTGCATAATCTTTTGTTTCTTTTTTCTTTGGCCTCAACACCCTCGTTTTCTGTGTCTTGTAGCGGACGTTTCATTTTGTTTGTGGGTTTCAAGAATGACTGGGCTGAGATGGGACTGGGTAATTGTTTGGAGAGGGTGTTTTGTGATAACGAGGCTGGTAGATCTAAAAAAGAAGGTGATAGGGATTGGTCTTGTGGTTCCGTGTTGGTGTTGTGTTGGGAACCACTAGGTTTGGTGGACTTGTTGCTGTTAGTATGTGTTGGATCTGAGTGTGAACTGGAGGGGGAAGGTGATGTATGTAGATCGCTCGCAGTGGTTGAGTTGGGATTTGAGTTATATGTACTGATTTGAGAAATTCGGATGTCGGTATCTGTTGAGATATTGAGGATTGTTTGGGAAGGATTGTCATCTTTTGGAGTGGTAGCTATGGAAGATGTTTTCACTATAAGGGTGTCGGGAGGATTCGATTTGGTGAAATTGAAAGAGGATGGGCTGAGGAAGGTATAAATTCTGCTCTGGTCGGCTGCAGCATGTGGGTTTTTTATCGCTGTTCTAGACTGGGCCAAATTTGAAGGGATGTTACGGGCTGGTCGGGATTTCGTGCGAGGTGGTCGTGGCGCTTTGGAGTCGTTTTTTGTGAGGTCGGGTTTGTTATAGTTGAAACTACTGGGAGGTGGTGCCAGTTGATTAAAATTGATGGTCTTGTGAACAATAGGTGTGGGCTTGGAGGTGTAGGCGGGTGGTGGTGGCTGGGTGATCGGGGGGCGGACCGGGTATATGGGTGGTGGCGGAAATGGTGGGTATTGGTGTGGTGTGGGTTTTGGAAGGGAGAGACTCATAAGTGGTGGTGGAGGGTGGAGTGGATGCTGGTTAGGTGCTAACGGTGTGGGTAGAATTGGAGTGGGTCGTGGTTTGCGTTCTCTTTCCCTATGTTCAGCATAGGCTAATCTATCACGGTTCAGTTTTTTGATTTTGGTTTCAGTGATATCCTGCTCGAATCTTTTGACTCTGGTTGTTAAATTGGACAAAAGGGGTCGGTATTGAGGGTTTGTGGTATGTTCGGCTAAGAGATTTTTGTACTCTATGATTGTGGGTTGTAGTTCAACCACCAGGGATTTTCTCTTTTTAATTATTCTTTCCATAATACCTTGTGTACAGGCCTCCAAATATTCATAAAACTCTATTGTGAAAGGTATATCTTTAGGAAAGGCAGAAAGAATTTTTATCCTTATCCCATCTGGGGAGATCTTTTCACTGATGTAGGTTTCCTGCATGGTAATGTCAGCTATATTAAAAAATTCGTCTTTCAGAGCTGATTCCAGTTTCTGAAAGGTGGGTTTTAAATCCATGCTGTCAGTATTGGGAGCCGTTGATGATGGGGTGGTGGTGTCTACTGGGGCTTGTGGAGAACGTTTGAACTGTGCCAGGAGATTCTTCCTGTGGATGGTGTGTTCCTCAAATGGATCCATGTTGTGTATGCTGTAGTGGGCTGCAATCAGGTCTGGGTTGCCGATTCGTCGAGCGAGAAGGCCAAGCACGCTTGTAAAAGATGAGAAAAGGGAGACCGAGAGCCCAATATAGTGTAGTATGTTGTATAAATAGAGAAAAATGTTAAAAGTAAGTATTATACTTACAAACCTGGGTTGCTCTAAGGCAACCACTGTATACGCAGGTGGGGAGATTAAGCCTGACCCCACTCAGGACTAAGATGTCGCTCTCTGTAGATAGGAAAAGAGGGTATATCACCCTTCCACCAAGGGTGGACAACTTAATATGCAAGGATACAGAGGCGCCAGTAGGATAAAACAAGATAAAAGGTTTAAAACGGTTTAGGTGGCGGTGGTGGACCGTCCACACACAAACAGACGAAAAATCGCTGTTGATTGTAGAAAAAAAATTCACAATTTATTCACATACTCCTACATAAAAGTGCAACGCGTTTCACGAGCAAACATCCCGCTTCATCAGGCAATAAACGAACGGAGTATCTCACTGCAAAATGACAGAGATGTAAAGCATGTCAGGGAGCTGTATACAGACGTAGAAACTGTCAAAGAAAAACATCTCTTTTCTTGTTGGTGCAAAGTATGTCAACTATTATAATAGTATCTGTGGGGTAGTGGAAAGCATGAGGGGGGGGGAAATACTATATGTGGGGGAATGTGAGCAGGGAGGGCAGGGTGGTGGGTTGTGACCAGGGGATGGAAAGTACTGGCAGGGATAGGTAAATATAGCTGAATTGAGAACAAGCTATTGGGGATGTGTGTCCTGTGATATAATGAACTATGTGGAATGGGGATGGTGTAGCTTACAAGGCAATTTTCAACAACAAAACTAGAAAAGGTAAATACCCAGAGTGTCTGAAAAGGAGCTGTCTATGATTGAGGAAAAAGACAAAACTGACAAAAAAGACAGGCATGAAAACAATGATGATGATCAAACTTACCAGCTCTGAGTATATTGATAGCTTGGCACCTCTGTGCTATAGTAACTGTGTGTGGGGTTTAAATAGGGAGGCTAATTGTCTAATGAGTTGATTTGGATTAGGAGCGAGCGAGGGAGGGAGGGAGGGGCGTGTGTGATGGACTGAGGCTGTCACTAGCCGGGGTATATTATCGCCCCCTGGTGGTGCAGAAGTAAAATTCATTATGCACAAGTTATTATGTAGAATGTATACATATACAATTTAAAAAACAAAATAAAAACAAATTGCATACCTAAATACATACATATGTACATACATGTACCTTATTACACAAATAGGCAAAAATATTTCGTATAAAAATATAGAAATCCATTATGTGCATGTATAGAAATAGAACAAGGCCTAAATTACAGTGCATGCCATTCCCAATCGCAGCAGTTGTCGACTGCTGGAATGGTCCCAATTGACCATGATAAAACTGGAAAGTAAGATTAAATCTCTCCTTATAGATATCCAGTACCATATAAATTATAACATTGTAATAAATATAAAAAAAAAAAAAAAATTATATAAAAACTAAACATTAAGAGAGAGCGGACAATTAAAAAGAGAAAAGGAATTGCTGCTATTCTGGTGAGTTAGTAAATTTTTTCAAGTGCTTCATTTAGACCCCCTGGAGATAGGGTCTTAAGTATTTGAATCCAGAACATCTCCCATTTCTTGAGAGAGTCAAAGGAGTCGAAGCGGTTGTGTGAAATAGATTCGATAAACGTGATACGGAAAAGTGTGGGGTCGCTGTTGTGGTGGGTGAAAAAGTGACGTGAAACGCTGTGCAGAGGATATTTGTTTATTATGTTTCTTTTGTGTTGTCCTGTTCTGCTTCTTGCTTGTTGGGTGGTTCTGCCCACATACTGCAGCCTGCATGGGCATGAGATGACATAGATGAGGTATTTGGTTTCACATGTGATGGTTTCTTTGATATGGTATTCTATTTTGGTGACCTGCGAACTGAAGGACTGAGTGTTTACGACAAATTGGCAGGCTAAGCATTTTTTGTGTTTACAAGGGAAGCTGCCTGGTGTGTTAGTGCTAGAAGTGTTTTTTAGGGCTACAGGTAACTGGCGTAGTCTGCTTGGGGCCAGTATACTGCTGATATTGGGGGCGCGTCTGTATGTAATAGTGGGTCTGGGTGGGATGATGGATTGTAGATGGGGGTCTTGGAGGAGGATTTCCCATCTGTTGGTGAGGATATTACGGATCGACTGATGTTGGGCACTAAACCTGGTGATGAATCTGGGCATGTCTGTGAACTGTGTGTTGGCTTTGGGTTGTAGTGGGTTATTCATTGTTGCTTTGTGGTGTGCATCATATAGTAATTTCTTGGGATATTTACGATCGGTGAATTTTTTAGTGAGAATTTTGGACTGGGTATTGTATTGTTGTATGTCCGTGCAGTTACGGTAGATCCTCTTATATTGGCTATATGGAGTGTTCTTTGTCCATGGCCGGTGGTGGAAACTGTTATAATGTATATAATTGTTGGCGTCTACGGGTTTAAAGAAGGTTTTGGTTTTGATATATGGTGGATCTGTGTAAAGAGTAAGGTCAAGGTATTCTATAGAAGCTGGGTCTGAGTGGGAAGTGAATTGTAGGCCGGCCGTATTGGTGTTCAGGTAATTGAGAAAAGACGGGATTAGATTGGGAGGACCTCTCCAAATGAATATTAGGTCATCTATATACCGTTTATAAAAAATGATGTTATTGTGGAATGGGTTATTGCTGTACAATTTTGTTTGTTCGAAAAATCCAATTGCTAGATTAGCGTAGGAAGGGGAGAACAAACTTCCCATAGATACGCCGCTGACCTGATGGTATGTTTGGTCTTGAAAAGTGAAAACATTGTTCTGAAGAATAAATTCAGTGCACTGCATGAGGAAGGTTTGTTGGGTGCGCGGCATGGATGTGTTGGATTGGAGGTAATATTGTAAAGCTGTGAGACCATAAGCATGTGGTATGTTTGTGTATAGGGATGTGACATCGCAGGTGAGCCAGATGTAGTCTTCCTGCCACGGGATGGAGTGAATGAAATTGATGAGGTGTTGGGAGTCCTTGATAAATGACGGCAGGGACTGTACATGCGGCTGAAGGTGTGTGTCGATGAACCGGGATAGGTTACTAGTGGCGGAGTCAATTCCAGATATGATAGGTCTACCTGGTGGTTTATGGATGTCTTTATGGATTTTGGGAAGGTAATAGAAAAACGGGGTTTTCGGGTGGTGATTAATGATAAAAAAATTTTCATTTTTGGTGATGATATTGTTCGAAAAAGCTTCTCCGATAAAATGTTTCAAGGTATTGTTAATTTCTGGGGTGGGGTCAGAGGGTAGTGGTTTGTAATGTTTGGGGTTATTGAGTAATCGTAGAGATTCTTCAAGGTAATCTGTTTTGTTAAGGATGACGATCCCGCCCCCCTTATCTGCTGGTTTGATAATGATGTTTGGGTTATTTTTCAAAGTTTTGAGGGCTGTCCTTTCGACTTTAGTGAGGTTGGATGTAGGAATGGTGTCCGGGATATTTAATTCCTGTAAGTCTTTTAGAACCAGGGAGTAGAAAGTGTCGACATAATTGCCCTTGGAGGCTGTTGGATAGAAAACTGAGCAGCCTTTAAGTTTGGTGTTGATATATTTTTCGGTTTCTAATTCAGCTGTGGATAATGAGACTATGGGCAGTGTGTCGTTATTGGTAATGATAAGCTGGGTTGTGTCTGTCTGTGGGGGGGCACTGTGTTTTTTCATGGCAAAATGCCTTTTCAGAGTCAGTTTACGGATGTAGGTGTTGAGATCGGTGAATAGTTCAAACAAATCAGATTGATTGGTAGGGCAAAAAGAGAGACCTTTTTCCAGTAGAGAAGTTTCATATTTGGTGAGACGGTGATGGGACAAGTTAAATATGCTCTTCTTGGGTTCTACGATCGGTGGGGGAATTATAGTAGATGGGTGGTGCATTATCTTTTGTTTCTTTTTTCTTTGGCCTCGACACCCTCGTTTTCTGTGTCTGGTAGCGGACGTTTCATTTTGTTTGTGGGTTTCAAGAATGACTGGGCTGAGATGGGACTGGGTAATTGTTTGGAGAGTGTGTTTTGTGATAACGAGGCTGGTAGATCTAAAAAAGAAGGTGATAGGGATTGGTCTTGTGGTTCCGTGTTGGTGTTGTGTTGGGAACCACTAGGTTTGGTGGACTTGTTGCTGTTAGTATGTGTTGGATCTGAGTGTGAACTGGAGGGGGAAGGTGATGTATGTAGATCGCTCGCAGTGGGTGAGTTGGGATTTGAGTTATATGTACTGATTTGAGAAATTCGGATGTCGGTATCTGTTGAGATATTGAGGATTGTTTGGGAAGGATTGTCATCTTTTGGAGTGGTAGCTATGGAAGATGTTTTCACTATAAGGGTGTCGGGAGGATTCGATTTGGTGAAATTGAAAGAGGATGGGCTGAGGAAGGTATAAATTCTGCTCTGGTCGGCTGCAGCATGTGGGTTTTTTATCGCTGTTCTAGACTGGGCCAAATTTGAAGGGATGTTACGGGCTGGTCGGGATTTCGTGCGAGGTGGTCGTGGCGCTTTGGAGTCGTTTTTTGTGAGGTCGGGTTTGTTATAGTTGAAACTACTGGGAGGTGGTGCCAGTTGATTAAAATTGATGGTCTTGTGAACAATAGGTGTGGGCTTGGAGGTGTAGGCGGGTGGTGGTGGTGGTGGCTGGGTGATCGGGGAGCGGACCGGGTATATGGGTGGTGGCGGAAATGGTGGGTATTGGTGTGGTGTGGGTTTTGGAAGGGAGAGACTCATAAGTAGTGGTGGAGGGTGGAGTGGATGCTGGTTAGGTGCTAACGGTGTGGGTAGAATTGGAGTGGGTCGTGGTTTGCGTTCTCTTTCCCTATGTTCAGCATAGGCTAATCTATCACGGTTCAGTTTTTTGATTTTGGTTTCAGTGATATCCTGCTCGAATCTTTTGACTCTGGTTGTTAAATTGGACAAAAGGGGTCGGTATTGAGGGTTTGTGGTATGTTCGGCTAAGAGATTTTTGTACTCTATGATTGTGGGTTGTAGTTCAACCACCAGGGATTTTCTCTTTTTAATTATTCTTTCCATAATACCTTGTGTACAGGCCTCCAAATATTCATAAAACTCTATTGTGAAAGGTATATCTCTAGGAAAGGCAGAAAGAATTTTTATCCTTATCCCATCTGGGGAGATCTTTTCACTGATGTAGGTTTCCTGCATGGTAATGTCAGCTATATTAAAAAATTCGTCTTTCAGAGCTGATTCCAGTTTCTGAAAGGTGGGTTTTAAATCCATGCTGTCAGTATTGGCAGCCGTTGATGATGGGGTGGTGGTGTCTAATGGGGCTTGTGGAGAACGTTTGAACTGTGCCAGGAGATTCTTCCTGTGGATGGTGTGTTCCTCAAATGGATCCATGTTGTGTATGCTGTAGTGGGCTGCAATCAGGTCTGGGTTGCCGATTCGTCGAGCGAGAAGGCCAAGCACGCTTGTAAAAGATGAGAAAAGGGAGACCGAGAGCCCAATATAGTGTAGTATGTTGTATAAATAGAGAAAAATGTTAAAAGTAAGTATTATACTTACAAACCTGGGTTGCTCTAAGGCAACCACTGTATACGCAGGTGGGGAGATTAAGCCTGACCCCACTCAGGACTAAGATGTCGCTCTCTGTAGATAGGAAAAGAGGGTATATCACCCTTCCACCAAGGGTGGACAACTTAATATGCAAGGATACAGAGGCGCCAGTAGGATAAAACAAGATAAAAGGTTTAAAACGGTTTAGGTGGCGGTGGTGGACCGTCCACACACAAACAGACAAAAAATCGCTGTTGATTGTAGAAAAAAAATTCACAATTTATTCACATACTCCTACATAAAAGTGCAACGCGTTTCACGGGCAAACATCCCGCTTCATCAGGCAATAAACGAACGGAGTATCTCACTGCAAAATGACAGAGATGTAAAGCATGTCAGGGAGCTGTATACAGACGTAGAAACTGTCAAAGAAAAACATCTCTTTTCTTGTTGGTGCAAAGTATGTCAACTATTATAATAGTATCTGTGGGGTAGTGGAAAGCATGAGGGGGGGAAAATACTATATGTGGGGGAATGTGAGCAGGGAGGGCAGGGTGGTGGGTTCTATTTATACAACATACTACACTATATTGGGCTCTCGGTCTCCCTTTTCTCATCTTTTACAAGCGTGCTTGGCCTTCTCGCTCGACGAATCGGCAACCCAGACCTGATTGCAGCCCACTACAGCATACACAACATGGATCCATTTGAGGAACACACCATCCACAGGAAGAATCTCCTGGCACAGTTCAAACGTTCTCCACAAGCCCCAGTAGACACCACCACCCCATCATCAACGGCTGCCAATACTGACAGCATGGATTTAAAACCCACCTTTCAGAAACTGGAATCAGCTCTGAAAGACGAATTTTTTAATATAGCTGACATTACCATGCAGGAAACCTACATCAGTGAAAAGATCTCCCCAGATGGGATAAGGATAAAAATTCTTTCTGCCTTTCCTAAAGATATACCTTTCACAATAGAGTTTTATGAATATTTGGAGGCCTGTACACAAGGTATTATGGAAAGAATAATTAAAAAGAGAAAATCCCTGGTGGTTGAACTACAACCCACAATCATAGAGTACAAAAATCTCTTAGCCGAACATACCACAAACCCTCAATACTGACCCCTTTTGTCCAATTTAACAACCAGAGTCAAAAGATTCGAGCAGGATATCACTGAAACCAAAATCAAAAAACTGAACCGTGATAGATTAGCCTATGCTGCACATAGGGAAAGAGAACGCAAACCACGACCCACTCCAATTCTACCCACACCGTTAGCACCTAACCAGCATCCACTCCACCCTCCACCACCACTTATGAGTCTCTCCCTTCCAAAACCCACACCACACCAATACCCACCATTTCCGCCACCACCCATATACCCGGTCCGCCCCCCGATCACCCAGCCACCACCACCACCACCCGCCTACACCTCCAAGCCCACACCTATTGTTCACAAGACCATCAATTTTAATCAACTGGCACCACCTCCCTGTAGTTTCAACTATAACAAACCCGACCTCACAAAAAACGACTCCAAAGCGCCACGACCACCTCGCACGAAATCCCGACCAGCCCGTAACATCCCTTCAAATTTGGCCCAGTCTAGAACAGCGATAAAAAACCCACATGCTGCAGCCGACCAGAGCAGAATTTATACCTTCCTCAGCCCATCCTCTTTTAATTTCACCAAATCGAATCCTCCCGACACCCTTATAGTGAAAACATCTTCCATAGCTACCACTCCAAAAGATGACAATCCTTCCCAAACAATCCTCAATATCTCAACAGATACCGACATCCGAATTTCTCAAATCAGTACATATAACTCAAATCCCAACTCACCCACTGCGAGCGATCTACATACATCACCTTCCCCCTCCAGTTCACACTCAGATCCAACACATACTAACAGCAACAAGTCCACCAAACCTAGTGGTTCCCAACACAACACCAACACGGAACCACAAGACCAATCCCTATCACCTTCTTTTTTAGATCTACCAGCCTCGTTATCACAAAACACCCTCTCCAAACAATTACCCAGTCCCATCTCAGCCCAGTCATTCTTGAAACCCACAAACAAAATGAAACGTCCGCTACCAGACACAGAAAACGAGGGTGTCGAAGCCAAAGAAAAAAGAAACAAAAGATAATGCACCACCCATCTACTATAATTCCCCCGCCGATCGTAGAACCCAAGAAGAGCATATTTAACTTGTCCCATCACCGTCTCACCAAATATGAAACTTCTCTACTGGAAAAAGGTCTCTCTTTTTGCCCTACCAATCAATCTGATTTGTTTGAACTATTCACCGATCTCAGCACCTACATCCGTAAACTGACTCTGAAAAGGCATTTTGCCATGAAAAAACACAGTGCCCCCCCACAGACAGACACAACCCAGCTTATCATTACCAATAACGACACACTGCCCATAGTCTCATTATCCACAGCTGAATTAGAAACCGAAAAATATATCAACACCAAACTTAAAGGCCGCTCAGTTTTCTATCCAACAGCCTCCAAGGGCAATTATGTCGACACTTTCTACTCCCTGGTTCTAAAAGACTTACAGGAATTAAATATCCCGGACACCATTCCTACATCCAACCTCACTAAAGTCGAAAGGACAGCCCACAAAACTTTGAAAAATAACCCAAACATCATTATCAAACCAGCAGATAAGGGGGGCGGGATCGTCATCCTTAACAAAACAGATTACCTTGAAGAATCTCTACGATTACTCAATAACCCCAAACATTACAAACCACTACCCTCTGACCCCACCCCAGAAATTAACAATACCTTGAAACATTTTATCGGAGAAGCTTTTTCGAACAATATCATCACCAAAAATGAAATTTTTTTTATCATTAATCACCACCCGAAAACCCCGTTTTTCTATTACCTTCCCAAAATCCATAAAGACATCCATAAACCACCAGGTAGACCTATCATATCTGGTATTGACTCCGCCACTAGTAACCTATCCCGGTTCATCGACACACACCTTCAGCCGCATGTACAGTCCCTGCCGTCATTTATCAAGGACTCCCAACACCTCATCAATTTCATTCACTCCATCCCGTGGCAGGAAGACTACATCTGGCTCACCTGCGATGTCACATCCCTATACACAAACATACCACATGCTTATGGTCTCACAGCTTTACAATATTACCTCCAATCCAACACATCCATGCCGCGCACCCAACAAACCTTCCTCATGCAGTGCACTGAATTTATTCTTCAGAACAATGTTTTCACTTTTCAAGACCAAACATACCATCAGGTCAGCGGCGTATCTATGGGAAGTTCGTTCTCCCCTTCCTACGCTAATCTAGCAATGGAATTTTTCGAACAAACAAAATTGTACAGCAATAACCCATTCCACAATAACATCATTTTTTATAAACGGTATATAGATGACCTAATATTCATTTGGAGAGGTCCTCCCAATCTAATCCCGTCTTTTCTCAATTACCTGAACACCAATACGGCCGGCCTACAATTCACTTCCCACTCAGACCCAGCTTCTATAGAATACCTTGACCTTACTCTTTACACAGATCCACCATATATCAAAACCAAAACCTTCTTTAAACCCGTAGACGCCAACAATTATATACATTATAACAGTTTCCACCACCGGCCATGGACAAAGAATACTCCATATAGCCAATATAAGAGGATCTACCGTAACTGCACGGACATACAACAATACAATACCCAGTCCAAAATTCTCACTAAAAAATTCACCGATCGTAAATATCCCAAGAAATTACTATATGATGCACACCACAAAGCAACAATGAATAACCCACTACAACCCAAAGCCAACACACAGTTCACAGACATGCCCAGATTCATCACCAGGTTTAGTGCCCAACATCAGTCGATCCGTAATATCCTCACCAACAGATGGGAAATCATCCTCCAAGACCCCCATCTACAATCCATCATCCCACCCAGACCCACTATTACATACAGACGCGCCCCCAATCTCAGCAGTATACTGGCCCCAAGCAGACTACGCCAGTTACCTGTAGCCCTAAAAAACACTTCTAGCACTAACACACCAGGCAGCTTCCCTTGTAAACACAAAAAATGCTTAGCCTGCCAATTTGTCGTAAACACTCAGTCCTTCAGTTCGCAGGTCACCAAAATAGAATACCATATCAAAGAAACCATCACATGTGAAACCAAATACCTCATCTATGTCATCTCATGCCCATGCAGGCTGCAGTATGTGGGCAGAACCACCCAACAAGCAAGAAGCAGAACAGGACAACACAAAAGAAACATTATAAACAAATATCCCCTGCACAGCGTTTCGCGTCACTTTTTCACCCACCACAACAGCGACCCCACACTTTTCCGTATCACGTTTATCGAATCTATTTCACACAACCGCTTCGACTCCTTTGACTCTCTCAAGAAACGGGAGATGTTCTGGATTCAAATACTTAAGACCCTATCTCCAGGGGGTCTAAATGAAGTACTTGAAAAAATTTACTAACTCACCAGAATAGCAGCAATTCCTTTTCTCTTTTTAATTGTCCGCTCTCTCTTAATGTTTAGTTTTTATATAAAATTTTTTTTTTTTTTTTAATATTTATTACAATGTTATAATTTATATGGTACTGGATATCTATAAGGAGAGATTTAATCTTACTTTCCAGTTTTATCATGGTCAATTGGGACCATTCCAGCAGTCGACAACTGCTGCGATTGGGAATGGCATGCACTGTAATTTAGGCCTTGTTCTATTTCTATACATGCACATAATGGATTTCTATATTTTTATACGAAATATTTTTGCCTATTTGTGTAATAAGGTACATGTATGTACATATGTATGTATTTAGGTATGCAATTTGTTTTTATTTTGTTTTTTAAATTGTATATGTATACATTCTACATAATAACTTGTGCATAATGAATTTTACTTCTGCACCACCAGGGGGCGATAATATACCCCGGCTAGTGACAGCCTCAGTCCATCACACACGCCCCTCCCTCCCTCCCTCGCTCGCTCCTGATCCAAATCAACTCATTAGACAATTAGCCTCCCTATTTAAACCCCACACACAGTTACTATAGCACAGAGGTGCCAAGCTATCAATATACTCAGAGCTGGTAAGTTTGATCATCATCATTGTTTTCATGCCTGTCTTTTTTTGTCAGTTTTGTCTTTTTCCTCAATCATAGACAGCTCCTTTTCAGACACTCTAGGTATTTACCTTTTCTAGTTTTGTTGTTGAAAATTGCCTTGTAAGCTACACCATCCCCATTCCACATAGTTCATTATATCACAGGACACACATCCCCAATAGCTTGTTCTCAATTCAGCTATATTTACCTATCCCTGCCAGTACTTTCCATCCCCTGGTCACAACCCACCACCCTGCCCTCCCTGCTCACATTCCCCCACATATAGTATTTCCCCCCCCTCATGCTTTCCACTACCCCACAGATACTATTATAATAGTTGACATACTTTGCACCAACAAGAAAAGAGATGTTTTTCTTTGACAGTTTCTACGTCTGTATACAGCTCCCTGACATGCTTTACATCTCTGTCATTTTGCAGTGAGATACTCCGTTCGTTTATTGCCTGATGAAGCGGGATGTTTGCCCGTGAAACGCGTTGCACTTTTATGTAGGAGTATGTGAATAAATTGTGAATTTTTTTTCTACAATCAACAGTGATTTTTTGTCTGTTTGTGTGTGGACGGTCCACCACCGCCACCTAAACCATTTTAAACCTTTTATCTTGTTTTATCCTACTGGCGCCTCTGTATCCTTGCATATTAAGTTGTCCACCCTTGGTGGAAGGGTGATATACCCTCTTTTCCTATCTACAGAGAGCGACATCTTAGTCCTGAGTGGGGTCAGGCTTAATCTCCCCACCTGCGTATACAGTGGTTGCCTTAGAGCAACCCAGGTTTTTAAGTATAATACTTACTTTTAACATTTTTCTCTATTTATACAACATACTACACTATATTGGGCTCTCGGTCTCCCCTTTCCTGATCTGAATGTATTCTTTTTGGGCAACCATATTTTTGAATTACTTCTTGCCATACACATTTAGCTGCCACTTCGGCAGTCTGACTCCGGGTTGGTATAGCTATGGCAAATTTTGTAAAGTGGTCAACCATAACCAAAACATGATTATACCCATCTATGGAGGTATCGATGGATAAAAAAATCCATTATCAGCACTTCCAATGGCGTAGAAGTATTCAATTTCATAGGAAGGACTATTGCCTCGGCTCCTTTATTGACCGCACATTGAGAACATTGTTCACACCTGCTCTATGAACCATTTGGCATTGTTACAATAAAATCTGGTTTGGAATAATTATAAGGTCTTCTCGGTTCCCCAATGACCCATCCGTCGATGTAATTCGGGAAAGATTTTTATGGCCAAAGTATGCAATAATACCACTTGCAACTGGTGTTTGCAACTGGTGTTTCAACTTTACCTCCCGGTACAATATATTTCCTTTTATACTCAAACATCCCCATTGCCTTAACAATTTCACAAGTTCTCGATCCAAAGTCTTCTGTAAGCTTGGAGTAGGTGTCTTTTTCACTTGTACCCAAAACTTAAAGCGGAATATAACCCTGCATTTCAACTTTGCTCTAAAACATTATTTACAGTATATTATATGCAACCAGCATTTTTTTTTACTAGACCAGCATTGGAAGGGTTACACAGAGCTTTAAAGTTCCTGGAAAGAACTGCAGACGCATCCGAAGCTCAGATAGATACATTTTGTTTACATAAATGCATCTAAGTGTTGAATGTTACACACTTTGGCTGTCCTCCAGCTCCGTCAGAGAGAGTGAGTTACATTCAACAGATACATTTATGTAAACAAAATGTATCTATCTGAGATTCGGATGCGTCTGCAGTTCTTTCCAGGAACTTTAAAGCTCTGTGTAATCCTTCCAATGCTGGTCTAGTAAAAAAAAAATGCTGGTTGCATATAATATACTGTAAATAATGTTTTAGAGCAAAGTTGAAATGCACTGTTATATTCCGCTTTAAGTTGGCTGAGAATTGGATCTTCATTTTGTAGTTCGATCCAGTTATAGACTTCCAAGGAAGTTTGGATTTGTTGAAGAATTCCCACTGCAGGTTTTCCTTGTCTTCCTGCTGGAGTCAACTCCACTTCCTCCAACTCCAAATCGATATCAGTATCTGGTATTTCATAGGGATACCTAGATAAGGAATCTGCACACACACTTATTTTGCCCAGCTGATATTTAATGACAAAATCGAGCATAGCTAACCTAGCTACCCATCGCTGTTCAAGAGCTCCCAATTTGGCCGTTTGTAAATAAGCAGCAGGATTGTTATCAGTGTATACCGTAAACTTTATTCCAGTTAGATATTCTGCAAATTTCTCGGTTACGGCCCAGACCAAGGCTAATAATTCCAGTTTGAATGAACTATAATTCTCCATTTTTTTCTCTGTCTCCCTTAAACTCCGACTGGCAAAGGCAATAACTCTTTCTTTTTCACTTTGAACTCGGGTTAAAATAGCTCCCAGTCCTTTCATGCTAGCATCCGTATAAACCTTAAAAGGTTCATCAAAATCAGCAAAAGCTAGAATAGGAGGTGTAATGATCCGTTCTTTCAGCAAATTGAATGATTGCTCTTGCTCTGGACCCCAAAAAACGAATTCCTTCCCAGATTTGGCATTGGCTCCTTTCAAAAGTAAATGCAGCGGATGTGCATGTTGGGCAAATTTTGGAATGAATTTTCGGTAATAACTAACCATTCCCAAGAAGGATCGTACTTCAGTAACATTAGTGGGAGGGCTCCAATTCCTTATTGCTTCCACCTTATCCGGGCTAGGTTGCACTTCCTTTTCAGTAATTTGATGACCCAAAAAAGAAATTGTTCTCTTAAACAGATGACATTTTTGTGGTTTAAGCTTGAATCCAAATGTTTGCAATCTCTGCAATACCAACTGTAAGTGTTGGATATGTTGGAAAAAGGATGATGAAAATACGATAATGTCATCTAAATAGATCAACAAATGCTCATAATTATAATCCCCAAGACATGCTTCCATAGCCCGTTGAAACATTGCTGGAGCATTAGTGAGTCCAAAAGGCATTTGATTGAACTGAAACAATCCCATGGGAGTTATAAAAACAGTTTTTTCCTTATCCTGAGAATCCATGGAAATCTACCAGTAACCACTGTGTAAATCTAAGGTGGAAAAGTACTTAGCTTTTCCCATTGTCATTAGGGAATCATCAATCTGGGGTAAAGGGAATGCGTCTCGAATGGTAACAGCATTCAATCTTCGATAGTCTACACAGAAACACAAAGTACCATCTTTTTTTTTTTTTTTTTTTTTACTAAAACAATAGGGGCTGCCCAGGGACTCTTACTTTCTTCCACCACTCCCGCTTGAATCATCTCATTGAGCATGGTTTTAACTTCCTGATACATAATGGGGGATAAATGACAATACCGTTCCCGAATGGATAAATGGTTTCCAGTATTAATACGGTGAGAAATTTGGTCAGCACACCCCAAATCCATTTCCCCTTGAGAAAATACTTGTATATTGGCATTAATGAGAGCCTTAATTTCGTTCTGTTGATCCCCTTCAAATGAATCCCAGTCTAGAGTCATAGCTTGAATAATTTTTTCTGTCACGGCAAGTTGTTTTCCAGTTTAATGGTAGAATTCTGATGTGAATCCAGAGGGTTTTTGTTTTCCTTTCCAGAGGATACAACATCAATGGGATAGATTTTAGCCATTAAAGTTCCCATTGGCAATATCACTTCTTCAGTTTTCCAATTCATAATCTGAACAGGAAGAATTCCCTTTTTGATAACAGCGATTGTTCGAGCAATTAAAATTCCAGTTTTGTTGGTCTCCGGTTCTACCATTACCGTAACTCCCAAAGTGGGCTGATGGGTTCCTACTGGCAATTGAAGCAACATCTCCGATTGAGGAGGAATTTTGATATCTTGTTTATATGGGGATCAAATAAACCCTATTTCTGTTTTGCAAGTTTCCACGTATCGTTGTGCCTTACCTATTTTTATCAATTGCTGATAAATTTTCCGATCTTGGGGCGATTTTGGAAGAGCATCCGCTTTAGTCCGACTATAATAGTTAAACAGCTATGAGAGATTTAAATCTTTGAGGATATTAATTCCAAGAATTACTGGTTCAGCCGACTCCCTGTTATTTTTAACTATCAAAATCCCTCTTTTAGGTAACTGAGCCCCTTCAATCTTCAAGGTCATCCAAGTTATCCCTTTAACTAGCACAGGCAAATGGTTAGCAGCTGTTAAGGATACCCAAGATTCCTCAATATCCATGGCTTTTTCTGGGTAATTTTTTAGGAAGAAATCTTCTTCCATTGTGGTAACTTGTGAACCAGTATCAATTAGACAGTGTACCCATCTATTTTCCATGAGAACACAAATTTTTGGACATCGCCCTACTATTTGTTGGTTCACATCATCTTCAGGGGTCTTCCCATTTGTTCCCACCGTGTGACCCTCCACTGTAGGATATTCTAGATTAAATGGGGTCGTTTCTCAGAATGTTGCCGATCAACACAATTTCAGGCAATATGACCCTCCCTTCCACAATTCCAGCAAATGAAAGGAAATTCCCTTTCATAATTAGTTCGAGAAGATGGTTCTCCAGTAGCTAACGAGGGTCTCTCTTTTCTCAACTTCTGAATTTCCTCAGTTAATTGTTGAACAGCCCCAGTCAAAGTCTTAATCTCTTTTTTTTTTTAATTCTCTAGAATCTCAAACAGGTGGATTAGGTACCTGCACATTTCTCTGAAAAGGAGTCATCTGCATAGCTTCCTCTTCTTGCTGATACTTTACTGCAAGACTTAATAATTTATGGAATCCAATTTTCCGCTCCTCTTCCAATTTCAATTTGAGGTGTTGTCTAATGGGTTCGCTCTTCAATCCTAATAAAAATTGATGCACCAACCATGCTTCGGCATCAACATTGGAAATTTCCTCCTCTTCCATTTCCTTCTGGGGCAAAGCGTTCATCAAATCCTTTAAGGCGTTAGCAAATTGTGGAATGGTCTCTTCCGTTTTTTGTGTACAATCTATAAATCTCTTACGCATAACATGTAAATCAGCTGGATCTCCATAAATTTCTTCTAATATTTCGATGATACTTTCTACTGGGGTGAGCTCAGGGAGATCAGAGGTCACAATGCTTTTTCTTGCATCCCCTTCTAGAGCCAATATGGCTATTTCTCGTTGGATTTCAATAGGCACTTTATATGCCCTAATGGCACTGCAAACTCGTTCAACCCAATCCCTTAACAGAATATTGGTGCCATTAAATTTGGGTAGATACGTAGCCAGGAGTCCAACAGGTGTCATATGATAAGCAGAAGAGGTGGAATAAGGCCTTTCTCCCGCAGCGGCACTGGTTCCTGGAGCAGGACTTTGGCCCTCTGACTGTAACTCTGCCTCCATCCTGCCGACTACGCCAAATTATGTAACCAGTTTAATAAACTGCCAACTGTCAGAACTCATTAGACAGCAACACAGAGTATTGAAAACCCAAAATTTATTAGGACCAATAAATAGATAACAGGTCCAAGTAAAAGGAATTCTCTCAACCAATGGAAATTATTACAATATATTCTCTACATATTCCAGATTTGCTTGAAATCTTCATTCTTCTCCATCAATTCTTCCATGGCAACTGAAAAGGAATTCCAGGTTAAATACAATGTACAACACAATCAAACTTGTGGTGAATATTCCAAACAGATCTAGTCCATAAATTAGCCTAAAATAAATGATAACTACTAATTTAGTCCCAAATCTCCCCTGTAAAGTTCAATTAGCGTGAAAGGCCCAAACCCCAGAGAAACAAAGCTAAAATTGATATAAGAGCGTTAAATTGGATAACACAGTAGGCCATATGCAATTACCTTTTTCTCCTGCGTTTTCTCCTGGGTGATATTTTCAAACTTGTCAATAAATGTCTTTTAAACCCCCAGCAAACAAATACTCAAAATAATTTTGATAGCAATTTTTCTCCTAATTTTTGGTACTTATTCCTTTGCAAATTGCTGAAAACTTATTTTACAGTGGAATATAACCCTGCATTTCAACTTTGCTCTAAAACATTATTTACAGCATATTATATGCAAAAAGCATTTTTTTTTTACTAGACCAGCATTGGAAGGGTTAAACACAGAGGTTTTAAGTTCCGTGCAGACGTTCAGATAGTTACATTCTATTTAGTTAGATGTATCTATTGATAAACAGTTACACACTCTTTGGCTGTCCTCCAAGCTCCTTCTCAGTGAGAGAGATGAGTCACAATAAACACTTAAAAGATACATATTTGTAAACAAAAAGTATCTAACTGAAGTTCGGATGCGTCTGCAGAAATCTCTAGGGACTTTAAAGCCCTGTGTAACCCTTCCAATGCTGGTCTAGTAAAAAAAAAAATGCTGGTTGCATATAATATACTGTAAATAATGTTTTAGAGCAAAGTTGAAATGCAGGGTTATATTCCGCTTTAAATTGAAGATGAAAAATTATCTCCTAGGAGAAAAGTCAGGTGAAAAAGTGAATTGCATATGGGCCAGTGTCTCTATACTATAGCATTTTTGCTGATCAGCAAAACCCTTACTTTATTCAACTTCCCAGTATCTACCCAACTTCAATAGTGTTTCTTAAAAGGGTATCTGGTTCTCTTCCAAACAGTCAATTGATCCAGATTTAAAGTACTGAATAAATAAATAAATAAAACTAAATAAATAACTTAATAAATAAATAGGTTAGCAAATTAATAAATAAATAAGTTAGGGAGTTCATATTATTCATGAGTCAATTAATATTAATGTATTAGTAAAAATAAATAAATGAGTAATAAAAACAATCTCCTCTTTTCTTGCAGGTAAACTCCAGTGGTCAATATTCCAAAAGAAGAACACGGAAAAAGGTGAGTATCATCAAAAAGAGAGGAAAAGAAAAAAAATATATAACATAGTCTCTTCAATGCATGAGATTCCACTTTTAAATTGTATAATTTCTTCCACCACAGAATGATCTGCATGCGAGCTGCACAGTCTTCAAAAAGGTAACTAACCAATAGCCTTTTCTACACTGGTAAGTTAGTGTTATTTATTCTGCTTTTTATTTCTTTCTAGGTGTTAAAGGACCAACACCGGATCAGACCACTATAGGTGAGTATATTTCTGAATCTCAGTTGTTTGTCTATTTTTTTCTCTTATACATCAGATATATATATATATATATATATATATATATATATATATATATATATATATATATATGTCACAGGAGCCCTAGTGGCTGACCGCACTTAGCCTTCTAAACGGTGCCAGCGCACAGATCGTGCGAACTCTGGTCGCAGTCAATGCGCAGGAACCGTTAAGAATTGGCCGCAGACAACTCAGAAGGGAGCCTGGGAGACACGGGTGATTACAACTTCACCCACTGGTTCAGAGTAAACTGCCACCACCGCGGTTATCATGGGACCGTGGAGCCCACTAACTGAATGACTAATCCTGCGAATAAAACGGTTAAACACACGTTATTCTGTCTAGCCAACAACAAACAAACAGTAGCGTATCTTCAGAGACCCGGGATCAGTTCTGTGTGTGCTGATAAGCAGGGTAGCGGACAGTGAATGACTTGGAGAAAGTCGTTTATTCACGCAATATAAATAATTAATATATACAGACAATTATTAAAATCACAATTATTAAGACAGTAATAGCCAGTATAAAAAAATAAAAGAAGGGAGAAAAATACTTAGTTCCTGGAAAGATGTCCTTTTTGTGGGAAAATCAGAGTTCTGGGTTTCAATCTGAGTTCAGAGTTCAGACCAGGTGGATGCCAGCATATCCTCAAGCTGGCACCTGATGAGTTCAAGATGTTTCAGTGTGGAGGACACTGAGTTTGGGTCCTCTGCCATTCTTATGCCCCTGCTTCAGTAGGAGGGAGTGAGGGCGGGGAGCCATACACCCCCTTAGAAGATGAGATGAGCCCTCCCCTTGTCCTGGGGGCTAGAAATCATATCTACCCATATATGGGCTCTATCTCACAGAACCGTACAGGTCAGGGCGGATTTATTAACATTTTCAGGTCTGTCTCGATTTACCCAGCGCCCTGATACCAGACATGAGGGGTGGGACCCCTGTGGTATCATCAGGGCATTTTCAAACTGCCTAACTGGCAGTCCTTACCTCAGAATGTTCTAAAACTTCCTCAGAACCAGCACCGGGGCTCATGCTACACTTCCCCCATGTTTGGCGAAGCTGCCATCTCAGGAACCCCAGAAATATGACAGATCTGGGAAGTTATGGATATGCTATGAGACTCAGGTTATTCCCAGGCAAAGGCTCTTTGAAGTTTGGAGCAGCCAGCTGGGTGTCACCTCCCCTGCTGGGAGGGAGCCAGTGGGTCTGGCTTCCCCCCAACTAGATTGCTTCTGCCATGGTGCTTGTCACCTTATACCTGATGGATGGGCCATCAGCACAGCTTGAAGCCAGGGACTCTCTGGGCCCAGGCTCATTAGCATATCAAAAGAGCCATCCAGCCTTTAGGATGGTGCTCTCTCTCTCTGCTAAGAAAAGGACTTCAGCTGCCCCTACACACTCAACCCAGATTGTATCGATTTGAAGCGCAATCGATGCAGGGAATCGAGTGCGATCGCTTTTTCTTCACGGGCATTTCCAGGACGCACCTGCGGCCCCGCAACCGTCCGTGACAGCCCTCCCCCTTGTCTGCGGCTTAGCCACACCTCCGCAAGATGTGTGGCGGTGCCGCTAACCTGGCTGACGGGCCTCGAGTTGCCGGTACGGCGGGAAAACCTATTGGAGCCCGGGGCTCGGTTCCCCTGGACCGGTCGCGGTCTGCTACCCTCAGGGTTGACCCGACATGGACCGTTCTGGACAGGGCGTTTGCGCCACTGCAGTCGGACGTGGTGTCTGCCGGGACTGCTGACAACGGGCAGTGGGTTGGTTAGGTCAAAAGCCAGCCCACGCAGGGTTCCCCTGCTAAGTGGCTGTGGACCTAAGGGAACCCCGCGGGAATCCCTGGACCTTCCCAGCTCCTGACAGACGGCACATGCCCTGCAGTAGTTTGCTATATCCCTGTTCATTCGGGGCCAATAAAACTGGTTCCGAATACCGGCAAGTGTCTTGCGGACACCCCAGTGCCCTGTCAGAGGATTACCATGTGCGGATTTCAGCACATGTCCCCTGAACGCACTCGGGACCACAAGCCATTTGGTATTCGCGTGTGATCTACCTGTAGGGGGCTGTACAGACTCACTGTACAGTCTCCCACCTTCCCAGTACACCTTGAAAGCGGCCCCGTCTGCGAGGGGCTCAGCGGCTTGCTGCCTGAGCACCTCCAGGCTTGGGTCACTTTGTAGTGCGGCTGAGAATATGGCGCTGTCAGTTTCAGCCAATTGGCTCATGTCACACGAGGCCAGCGGCTGAAAGGTCTCATCCCTGCGGTCAGAGGAGGGGGAGGAGGCCGGAACCCCCTCCACCTGTTCTGAGCTCGGGTTCTGAGCAGTGCAGCTGCGCGGTACTGCTAGCACAGGTACACTGTCAGAATGGCACAGACGGACATTACTCAAATCATCATTGCATGCAGTAATGACATTGACAGGTATAGACATTTTTTCATTGCAGACAGGTTGTACAGTAAACTCAGGTACAGTTACAGCATCATCACAGCAGACAGTCTGTACATCAAACTCAGGTGCCTTTGAAGCAGGCACTATTGAACCTGGTACCCTTGAACTGGGCACATTCAACCCACCTCCCCCTGGTGCTCCCCCAAGTGTATAAAGTACCTGGTGGTGGGTGGAGAGTCCGTCTCCTTCCGTGAGCGACAAGGCGGTCGTGGCAGGTTCATAGTAGGACACAAGCTTGCCCAAATCAGTCCCCAGCAACACAGGGACTGGGAGATCCTTCATAACCCCAACAACCCTTTCGTGGATCCCTAATCCCCAATCCAGCTTCACTGTCGCGTGGGCTATGTGAAAAAGGGTGCCCTCTACTCCAGTAAGGGCAAGGGATCGGCTGGAGCTGATGCTCTCCCTTGGCACAAGATGTGAGTGAACTAACGTGATGTCAGCTCCGGTGTCTCGAAATCCGGTGACAACTTTGCCGTTCACTCTAACAAGTTGCTGCTGGTCGGTTCGGTCGCGGATTTCCTTTCCGCGTGCAAACAGGACAAAATCTGATGATCCAGGCTGTGGTTCGCTGGCGGGTTGCCTCTGCTGTGGGTGAGGTACAGGTGATGCAGATGATCCAGGTGCTGGTGGTGTCTGTCTCCGCTCCGGACAGTCGAATTTCATGTGTCCGGGCTGGCGGCAGTAGTGACAGGTGACCTCTCCAGGCGCTGCAGGCCTGGGTGCAGCAGCTGCGCTGGGTGGCCTCTGTGGCGGACGGCTCACAGGGGCAGGAGGGTCTGCCGAGGTATTGGGCTGACCTCCTCTCCAGCTGGATGGGACAGTTCTGCGTGTATCAGCCACCCGGGTAGTTGCAAAAGTCTCAGCAAGGTCTGCAGCGACAGTGGCTGAAGCCGGCCTGCGTTCTAGCACAAACTGGCGTACATCAGCAGGGCAAATGTTCAGAAATTGTTCGAGGACTATCAAGTCCTCCAGGACGCCATAAGACCCTTTGGTGAGGCCTAGAGTCCACTGGCGTAGTGTGGTGAGCAAGCTGCTGGCCACATCTCGGTACGAATCAGAAGACTTTTTCTGCCAGGCCCTGAACTTTTTCCGATAGGCTTCTGGCGTCAGCTGGTACTTAGTAATGATAGCGTCTTTTATAGCAGCATAATCATTATCCTTCTCCACAGGCAATTCTGCGAAGGCATCAAGCGCTTTGTAGCGCAGCAAAGGTGTCAGATGTCTGGCCCACTGGTCTTGGGACAGACGATACTGACGGCATGCTTTTTCAAAAGACCGCAAAAACAAGTCAATGTCTGTGTCTTTTTCAATATTAGCAAATTTAAATTTTGCACTTACGGGTGGTGCAGCTCCTTCAGCAGGGAGGCTGGGCGGTGAACTCCGGCTGGTCTGTTGAACCTTTGCCATGTTGAGCTCATGCTGTCGTTTCTCCCGTTTTTGCTCCGCCATGTACTGCAGGTACTTGTCCAGGTCAGTCTCCATCAGCTTTTGTAATGCCTGCTGCATTACCGGGTCAGCACCCATGGACAGTCCAGTACTGGCCAGTTCCGGGCGAGTACTGTCAGAAACTCTGGGATTGGGGTCCATACTGACAGTCTCTGGCGTAACTGTTGCAACAGGGCCCGCAGGATGCTCAACCTCTGTACGCCTAGGATCTTCAGTCTCTGGTTCCCCTAGACTGTCAGATGGGCTGGTATCCACTTCAGCGGACACTCCCGGCTCCCGCAGTTGCTGGGCATCCCATCTGGACAAGTCTGCTATCAGGTCCCGTTTGTTCTTGCGGAGGATGCCAATGCCCCTCTCTTAGCAAAGATTTTCCAGGTCTGCTAGGCACATGTTCTGGTAGTTCCCTGACATTTCCATGCCAAATAAAATAAAACTTTTGGGGAGGGGTACTGGCTACACAGTCTCTCTGTATATATAAAAAATATATTGCCTTCCAGCTACACCAACGAATTAGTTTGTTTCTTGATAGCGCTAGCGCTATCTTAGATACTTTCAGCACAACACAGGTCCCAACCGCTGCCTAACACTGTCACAGGAGCCCTAGTGGCTGACCGCACTTAGCCTTCTAAACGGTGCCAGCGCACAGATCGTGCGAACTCTGGTCGCAGTCAATGCGCAGGAACCGTTAAGAATTGGCCGCAGACAACTCAGAAGGGAGCCTGGGAGACACGGGTGATTACAACTTCACCCACTGGTTCAGAGTAAACTGCCACCACCGCGGTTATCATGGGACCGTGGAGCCCACTAACTGAATGACTAATCCTGCGAATAAAACGGTTAAACACACGTTATTCTGTCTAGCCAACAACAAACAAACAGTAGCGTATCTTCAGAGACCCGGGATCAGTTCTGTGTGTGCTGATAAGCAGGGTAGCGGACAGTGAATGACTTGGAGAAAGTCGTTTATTCACGCAATATAAATAATTAATATATACAGACAATTATTAAAATCACAATTATTAAGACAGTAATAGCCAGTATAAAAAAATAAAAGAAGGGAGAAAAATACTTAGTTCCTGGAAAGATGTCCTTTTTGTGGGAAAATCAGAGTTCTGGGTTTCAATCTGAGTTCAGAGTTCAGACCAGGTGGATGCCAGCATATCCTCAAGCTGGCACCTGATGAGTTCAAGATGTTTCAGTGTGGAGGACACTGAGTTTGGGTCCTCTGCCATTCTTATGCCCCTGCTTCAGTAGGAGGGAGTGAGGGCGGGGAGCCATACACCCCCTTAGAAGATGAGATGAGCCCTCCCCTTGTCCTGGGGGCTAGAAATCATATCTACCCATATATGGGCTCTATCTCACAGAACCGTACAGGTCAGGGCGGATTTATTAACATTTTCAGGTCTGTCTCGATTTACCCAGCGCCCTGATACCAGACATGAGGGGTGGGACCCCTGTGGTATCATCAGGGCATTTTCAAACTGCCTAACTGGCAGTCCTTACCTCAGAATGTTCTGAAACTTCCTCAGAACCAGCACCGGGGCTCATGCTACACTTCCCCCACGTTTGGCGAAGCTGCCATCTCAGGAACCCCAGAAATATGACAGATCTGGGAAGTTATGGATATGCTATGAGACTCAGGTTATTCCCAGGCAAAGGCTCTTTGAAGTTTGGAGCAGCCAGCTGGGTGTCACCTCCCCTGCTGGGAGGGAGCCAGTGAGTCTGGCTTCCCCCCAACTAGATTGCTTCTGCCATGGTGCTTGTCACCTTATACCTGATGAATGGGCCATCAGCACAGCTTGAAGCCAGGGACTCTCTGGGCCCAGGCTCATTAGCATATCAAAAGAGCCATCCAGCCTTTAGGATGGTGCTCTCTCTCTCTGCTAAGAAAAGGACTTCAGCTGCCCCTACACACTCAACCCAGATTGTATCGATTTGAAGCGCAATCGATGCAGGGAATCGAGTGCGATCGCTTTTTCTTCACGGGCGGTTCCAGGACGCGCCTGCGGCCCCGCAACCGTCCGTGACAATATATATATATATATATATATATACTGACCAAAAGTTTGGACACACCTTCTCATTCAAAGAGTTTTCTTTATTTTCATGACTATGAACATTGTAGATTCGTACTGAAGGCATCCAAACTATGAATTAACACATATGGAAGTATAGTACATAACCAAAAAGTGTGAAACAACTGAAAATATGTCATATTCTTGTCAAAAACCTGAGCGGTTCTTGCCATTTTCATGATTGCTAACTCAGTGAAGGACCTGCCCTTAAAGCATTGTTATCATGTAAATCCGGCATAGCGGGGTCTGAACCCTCTATAACAGTAATTATAGATTGACGGTATACCTTGAAATGAATCAGAGCACTCAGTATAGGATTTTATATAAAAAATTGTATTTGCTTATCATACAGCATATATACAAAATATGAACAGTTCCAAGTAGTGTTTCCTTCTAACAGTATTCCATCTTATCAAGGCCTTTATAACCAGGCGTTCCAAGTATATTCAAAAAAGAATATAACAGTTGTGTTATGTAGAATAAGATCAAAAGTAGTCTCATTTGTATCAATAGCTGTGTACCTAGTAGCTGTGTAAAACTTGTAGTAATCTTCTTAAAGAAATAGCATAAAAAATAGCTTCTAAAAAAACTTATTGCTAACATCTTAACAGAACTTAATGCTGAAAAATTAATAAAGTAAATCACCAGAATATTAAGCATATTACCCCTTCTCTGTCATCTCTTCAGCATCTAGAACCACTTGTGGAAAGGTAGCTTCTGCCTCATGTGTCTTCTCAGGAGATTGGTGGGCTTCTGCAAACTATGAGCTTTCAGCTTCTACTTTTATAGGGATAGGAAGCAATATGGCTGCCTAATCTGGAATTTCCCTGAATCATAGGTTCTGAATGGCTAAAGTTTCCATGCGTAGCTCGCTGTCTTTGACATTTAAAATACCCATAACACTTTTTTGTTTTGAATACCTTAATTATCTTAACTGTGAGAATTTATGTCATTTGGAGTGTTTGACATTTGATGTAGGGTCATTTCTGATGCAGTTAATTAAAAATGGACGTCACCAGCCATCTTGTCTGCTGGTTGACCTTTTTGCCCCAGACATTGAGACTAAACAATGTCATTCATGACGCATTTCTGATAAATTGTTCTCTGCTAATTAGGTTGGAATGTCTCGGAACTTTCCCAGACATAAGGTTGGTCAAATTGACACTAACACAGACCTGTGAGAGTCTTCAGCAATTTAGGACTTATTGAAACATACAGGGTTTCTAATATACTCATTTAAATATAACGCTTATTATATAATTCTTCTTAAAACAATTAATCATATAAGAAATAATTGCATATTAAATCTTAATAATATAAAATCATGTTCTATATATTTGCCTTTCTTATGAATAAATATAATAACTTCAACCGGCAGAGGTCCCCATCTCATCATGTAATAACAATCTATATATTATAAGACTATGAAACCGCCAGGTGGCATCATTGAATCATCTTTAACTAATTGGGAAAACACCTTTCTTTGTTTTATATCCTTTATATTTTGACTTTCTCTAGCAGGGACATTTTTATCTTTTCTTGCTGGCTGTAACGGCCTTGTAGTACATGTCAGCAATTCTCCAGAACCAAAACAATCCCACGAGAATGTTTTACTGTCTCAAATCATCACTGGAGAATCCAGCATTTCAAAATATATTTCAAAGTATTAAATTCTATTATATAGGGTTTAACAATAATTATTTCTTTCTTTAGAAGGACTGCATTGATTATTAATATTTAGATTAATAATATGTATGTGTAATAAATGAACAAATGTGTATATATAAAATTGCTACAGTAATGTGACTTTTACATTTCTCCCAGTCTTTACACAGAAGCATCTTTCAAATGTCAAGGCCACACACTAACATAAACAAGAATGTTCTGGCTTTTTGTAACTAGAATAATCCAACTATGAGTTTCACTGCTTGGAATATGCTGAGATGTCGCAGAGCAATATTTTAAAAAAGTACTCTAACTTTACAGTTTACAATGAACTTTTGCATAGAACATTAAAACTTAAAACCTACACATATGACAGCTTTTCCTGCATAAATAAAACCGCTAGAATTCTGACATTCTAGGTTCTTCAAAGTAGCCACCTTTTGCTTTGATTACTGCTTTGCACACTCTTGATGAGCTTCAAGAGGTATTCACTTGAAATGGTTTTCACTTCACAGGTGTGCCCTGTCAGGTTTAAGGATTTCTTGCCTTATAAATGGAATTGGGACCATCAGCTGCGTTGTGGAGAAGTCAGGTGGATACACAGCTGATAGTCCTGCTGAATAGACTGTTAGAATTTGTATTATGGCAAGAAAAAAAGCAGCTAAGTAAAGAAAAAACGAGTGGCCATCACTACTTTAAGAAATGATGGTCAGTCAGTCTGAAAAATTGGGAAAACTTTGAAAGTGTCCCCAAGTGCAGTCTCAAAAACCATCAAACGCTACAAAGAAACTGGCTCGCATGCGGACCGCCCCAGGAAAGGAAGACCAAGAGTCACCTCTGCTGCAGAGGATAAGTTCATCCGAGTCACCAGCCTCAGGTTAACAGCAGCTCAGATTAGAGACCAGGTCAATGCCACACAGCGTTCTAGCAGCAGACACATCTCTAGAACAACTGTTAAGAGAAGACTGTGTGAATCAGGCCTTAATGGTAGAATATTTGCTAGGAAACCACTGCTAAGGACAGGCAACAAGCAGAAGAGACTTGTTTGGGCTAAAGAACACATGGAATGGACTTTAGACAAGTGGAAATCTCTGCTTTGGTCTGATGAGTCCAACCACTGTGTCTTTGTGCGACACAGAAAAGGTGAACGGATGGACTCTACATGCCTGGTTCCCACCGTGAAGCATGGAGGAGGAGGTGTGATGGTGTGGGGGTGCTTTGCTGGTGAGACGGTTGGGGATTTATTCAAAATTGAAGGCATACTGAACCAGCATGGCTACCACAGCATCTTGCAGCGGCATGCTATTCCATCCGGTTTGCATTTAGTTGGACCATCATTTATTTTTCAACAGGACAATGACCCCAAACACACCTCCAGGCTGTGTAAGGGCTATTTGACCAGGAAGGAGAGTGATGGGGTGCTGCGCCAGATGACCTGGCCTCCACAGTCACCAGACCTGAACCCAATCGAGATGGTTTGGGCTGAGCTGGACCGCAGAGTGAAGGCAAAAGGGCCAACAAGTGCTAAGCATCTCTGGGAACTCCTTCAAGACTGTTGAAAGACCATTTCAGGTGACTACCTCTTGAAGCTCATCAAGAGAATGGCAAGAGTGTGCAAAGCAGTAATCAAAGCAAAATTTGGCTACTGATAAGAACCTAGAATATGACGTATTGTTAGTTGTTTCACACTTTTTGGTTATGTACTATACTTCCATATGTTTTAATTCATAGTTTGGATGCCTTCAGTGTGAATCTACAATGTTCATAGTCATGAAAATAAAGAAAACTCTTTGAATGAGAAGGTGTGTCCAAACTTTTGGTCTGTACTGTGTGTATGTATATATATATACATACATATATATATATATATATATATATATATAGGCTGAGGATTATTTATATATATATCTCTATATACATACTATGGGGAACATAACCTTTGACAGAACTCTTTCCAACTCTGAGCATTTATTGAGCAGGTTTGCTCCACATTAATCAGAACCCAAAATATTCAGACATTTCTAGAATTTAGGTATTTCTTTTCAAGCAATCAGACTATTTTCTTTCTGAAGCAAGGCCTGTATTAGCCACAGTACATTTTAATATAAAACAAAATTAATGTCAGACAGGCCCTGACAGGTAGGTTAGCTGAATTGCAGTTATAGTGCGTTTAGACACATAAAAAAAAATAGATTTATGCTGGTAGTGGTAAATACTCCTCACAGATTCACATAGTAGCTGAAACTGAGCTGTAAAAAAAAAACAACTTGATGACAGGCAAGGGATCTTGATTAAAAGTACTCTTCCTCCTTCTCTCAGAGGTCTATATGGGAAAAACTGCCTTTTCTGCTCAGTTATCTGTCACTAAAGTCTATTCCTCTGTATAGTTTAAATTGGCCTGGTAACACAATCAGCTTTTATACTCATCAAATCCAGCGAGTACTCCTGCGGTCTCACTCACACAGAATCCCTATTTCAACTTCTCTCCTGTCTCTTTTAGATATGGATGCCTCTCTCAAGCTATATTTCTGTCACTGGACTTAGCCATGGATAGCTGCAGAGGTCCCAGGGGAATCCACGTGACACGCTGCCTCGCTGGGGCACTGTCTCCTCCAGACTGTGCCAGCCATCTGCGCTGTGTCCCCTGTGTCATGCCGCTCCTCGCCGCCACACACTGCTGCGCATCACCTCAGAGAGACTGGCTATATCCAGTCTCTCCAACGGCTCCTCACGCGCCGCCCCCTATCGGCTGCTCTCGCTGTCAGCGAGAAATTCAGGGTTCCTTTGAAATTCAGGCTGCATATTGTGCGTGAAAGCAAATCAGGGAGGCAGACCAGGAGAGATGATTTATTTTTGACATGTGACCTCTTCTCTCTCACGAGTCCTGCCGCCCTTGCAGTGACTGGTATTACAAATGTGCACCAAATACACAATAAGATCGGTAATCCTGTTCCACCCCTTAATATATCCTCAAGCAATTTACACCACAATACACGATACAGTGTTTTATATGAACAAGTTCTCTCTTTATTCTTCAATCAATTTCGTCTTCAAAGTTGCGGACTATACGTGTAAGGAAACGCGGAAAGGCCGCCGTCTCTCGAGGTGAGGCGGCTGTTTCCGCGTCCAGCATGGCGTCACAACGCGGCAAAAACGCTGCATGCCGCATAGGCAGTGCGTCGGAATCCGCATTGGTAACGGCGGAATCTGCATCAGAGGCGGCCCCCGCACTAGATACATTGCATGACAGTACTGGTGTGGCTGGGACTGATAGTCCACCAAGATTCAGACTTACACGCGCGCGAGCACAGAGGCAGAGTTTAAATAGCAGTTAGAAGGGAGTCGGCTGATCAGCTGGGTCAGCTGACAAATTCCACTGCTACCATTGGACCAGCAATTAGGGAGGTCCTGGAAAGGTCCTAGAGTATATATACTGCTGGTTGTTCACTTGCTCTTTGTCTGGCGTGCGATCACATATGTGGGAGCACCCAGATCCGTAGTCAGATCCGCAAGTGTGCCGGGACCAGCTGGAGCTGTAATCCTACACTTAGCTAGATTCTGTTGATAGCTAAAGTACTAGTTTGATTGTGATTATCTGTTATGACTTTTGCCTGCCTTGACTATCCTCCTGAACTCTGATCTTGTACCTCGATATTTCTGATACTCTGTTGCCGAACCCCGGCTCGTTCCTTGACTCTGCTTCTGCCTCCTGATTTTTGTACCCCGATATATCTGATACCCCGTTGCTGAACCCTGCCTGTACTTTGACTCCGCCTTTGCCTCCTGATCTTGTACTTTATCTGTCCGTGTGTGTACGACCTGGCTTGTCCGGCCTCGAGAACCGACCTTACTGTTAGAGTCGGTTCCTCGCTCTGTTAGTGATCCTTCCTCCTGAAGGTTACTTTCAGTCTGTCCTTCCTACTGTCAGTCTGACTCTTCCCGTCTTGGAGAGCTCAGGTCTGCGGAAGGAATCTGTGCAGTACGCCTTGCTGCACTGAGGCCTAGTCCTCTAAGTGTTATTGTTGCACCTAACACTACACTCTACTCAGGTGAACAGAGGTTAGCTAGTATATCGGATTATCAGTGATACTGCAGATCACGTATAATCTGGTATACATCTGTATTCCCAGTGATTCTGCAGATCACTGGTAATCAGATCCTCTCTGTGCTTCACCGATCGTTACAATACGTATGGACATCAATACAGAGTTCCAAATCACACAAGAAACTGCCTGACACATGTTTCACAGCCAAAATGATGCTTCCTCAGAGGCACACTGTGCTTAAAATGGACCCAAACTAAAAATACAAGATTTCAGAAATAAAATCTATTTTCTAAATTATAATAATAAATAGCAGCCTTTTTTCAACTGCATGATGACAAATATAAAATATTTTACATTTATTGGAGAAACCCCTCCCTTCCTTTCATATTGCCGGCAAATAATCCGGCAAACTGGTGGAGTAGATGGTGTCCAGCAAAGGAGGAATTGCTAATGGCTGCCACCTGTATAACCCTAGTTATGCAAAGAGGAAGGTGAAAAGCATGCACTGAAATGCTCATAGGCTTGAAGGAGTGTTTATTTATATTTGTATGTGTCAGAGTGGTGCAACTAAATATTTTGAATTAAAAAAATGTTTGGTTTGGGTCCGCTTTAACATCTGTTAAAAAACATATAATATAAACCGTATGAGTCAGGTACGTACCCATTTTAAAACTATGCGAGAACGGTGCAGTTCAAATAAGATCAGGCATCTGTTACCCCTTTCATCAAGAACAGTTAATGATAATATATGGCTTGCACATAGGCAATGATCAGTTGGCCAGGACGTTTCTCACAGATACGTGTATGAAATCAAAAATATATAAAGTATGTAGCTGTCTGCTCAGCGAAAAGTATTAGGGAGCAAAAAAACTACCCTCTCACCGCAGTGAGCCCAGAGAAGCAGTGCCAGCTTTGATAAATATATTGGAAAATGTTAGAAGACGGGGGAAATGAAAGGGTCCCATAATACAGCACATGAGGCCCAAAAAAGAAAAAATTTACACAGGCAGTACTTATCTATCACGGTGCAGGGAGCGACTCCAGCCACTTCATGGCCTCTTATGGCCTGTCAAAGAAGCAGATTGTTTCCCCATCCTGCACACAGAGCTTGGTTGGAAAAACCATGGAATATTCAGTTTGCCTCTCACGCAGCTTGGTTTTGACATGCAGGAAGGTACGTTGTAATTTCTGTGTCTCCATGGTGTAATCAGGAAAAAACATCAGCCTTGCTTTGTCAAGATTTAAATCTTCGATTCCTCTGGCTGCAGATAATATGGCATCCTGATCTTTGTAATTAAGCAGGTGAAATATTATTGGCCTGAGTAAGGAGCCAGGTGGACCTTGGCGAGCCGGGATCTGGTGTGCCCTCTCAATGATTCTCCATGTACAGTGGAACATCATTGCCTTCCGAGCCTTAAGGTGGCCTTACACTTATAGATTTGCAGCAGATTCGACCATCAGATAGATTTCTGGCAGATGCCTGTCAGGTCAATCTGACAGGAATCTATCTGATGTGTGCCACACACTAGGAACAGATTTCCAATAGATTTCAGAATGAAATCTATTGGAAATAGATCTAAATGCATAATTGGACCATTAGATCCAATGCAACTTTATGGGCCATTGATCTGCTGCCACCAGCAGTTCGACCCAGATTTTCCATCCTGTCAGCTAGATAAAATCCATCGAGGGCGATTGAAATCGGCTGCAAATCGATCGAATGGGGAATTTGATAGAATCAATTTATGATCGATCGATCAATTCTATAGTATCGATCGTTTGATGGCTGAAATCGACCAGTGTATGGGCCCCTTAAAGGGAGTCCCAGAAGACGCATATTATTGCTTCTATTCCGGTTCTCGGCGTCAACTGCACTAGCCTCGAATTGTGTCAGCCTCCTGTTCATGTCAGGTATAGTGATACCATGTGTATGGATGCGGTCCTCCGGATCTGATGTGTGCCATTCCAGCTCGGTAATTCTGTCTTTTATGCCCACAAGGTCTTGTCTTAATAGACCGAATTTGTTCTCAATACAGTATGGTCTATTTTAAGCAGAAGGGTAGACTGGCAAGTACGTATCGCCTCCATCAGTTCGGCCGAACTTGGTAAGGAGGCCTCCTCCACATGGTCTTCCTTTCCCTCTCTGGCTGCCTGTATCTTGTTATGAGAGACGGATTTTGGAGGTAGCGGGGTGGAAGGCACATGGTCAGTGGACGACTCTCCCTCGCTCTAATCCTTCTGACCTCTCTTATTGCCCCCATCACAGATTCGTACGGGCTATAACGGCGTGGAGAGCGCTGAGGTTGGGAGGGTCCGGCAATATCCCAGGCCTTCAATGTTGAGTCTGTGTCCTCGCCGCGTGTAACAGTTGGCGGGTCACACCAAGAATCCAGGATGAAGCTATAGACAAGCCTGCACAAAGGGCAGCTTCAGCGTCCGAAATTTGCAAGGGAAAGCAGCTGATGGTAGCTGATTAGAGAAGCTGGGCAGCGGAGCTCCTAAAATCCTATCTGCCCCAGACTACCCAAACTTCTAATCCAAAAATAATATAATTTACTCCTATTCTATAAAAACAGTTTGTCAAGATCTCTGGTACATCAAAGCTTGCTGTTACATGCAAATATCAGTTTCCTGATATTGGCTATTGTAGGTAGGTTTCAAAGAGATACGAATGTTTACTTCTGACATCCTACAAGCACCCTTCAGACAATTCCCCACACATCGGTCTATTCATGTATTTTGCAAATGACGATAACTGGCTAATTACCAGCTTCCTAATTTTCTAAGGGCTATGGAATGGTGGCTAGCTAAACATTCTTACTGTAATTTACAAAGGAAATAGAATGCAAATGTACACTGTTTACATACCATGGTATTTTACACCAACAGCAGACAGACAAAATAGAGGCCCCCACAAGATATGAGTTAAAAAATGGCTACCATATCTTGTGCAACATCACACTGCGTATATACGGATATACCTTTATATTTTCAAAAAGGAAAGTTTCTTTTTTTATTTTATTTTTGAATTCCGGATGTGCAGATCCACTTTAACATGTGGGCAGCACAGTGGTGTAGTGGTTAGCACTCTTGCCTTGTAGTGCTGGGTTCCTGGTTCAAATCCCAACCAGGAAACTCTATGCAAAGAGTTTGAATATTCTCCCTGAGTCTGCATGTGTTTCCTCCAGGCATGTTGGTTTCCTCTCACATTACAAAAACATACCATATTTTTTGGACTTTAAGATGCATGTTAAGCCCCACCCCCCCAAAATCTGAATGTGTCTCCTCTTACCGATCCGGCGCTTGTATCCTAAGTGCTGTAATTAATGCAAATGACATCCGCACTGGGGAGGCAGCAGCAGTAACATGATGCAAAGTGTCTCTGAGGTTCAAAGCAGCAGCCGCTTAATCAATACATACTCATCCTGGCTGGGATCCTGTTTGCGGCGTGGAGGAAGCTGATTCAGCGTGATCCTATTTGTTTTCAAAGCGGCATAACAGCAGCCGCTGTAATGACAGAGAATGCGGTGCCCAGTTCCTGGCTGCGCATAAGCGTGATGGCGCTGAGAAGTATGGTAAATCTTCAGCCACTATAGTGGCAGAGTCCTCAGAGACTTCCATACTTCATTGTTTACTAGCGCCCTCTCATGACCCTGGCCTTGAATCAGCTGCCTCCCTGCCGCAAACAGGATCCCAGCCAGGACGAGTATCCATTCATTAAGCGGCTGCTGCTTTGAACCTCAGACACACTTTGCATCATGTTACTGCTGCTGCCTCCCCAGCACGGATGTCATTTGCATTAATTGCAGCCTGGGCACCCACAACAGACCTGGCTACTTTATGAAGAAGAAGCTACTGGTAAGATCTTCATTGTATTTGTAGTTGTTAGTGTAGCTAGGGTGGGAGAGAAGCAGCGGTTTGCGTAATGTAGGGCAGTGTAGCGGGGGGGGGGTGGGGGTGGAGTAGGCGTTTGTGTAGTGTAGTACAGTGTAGCTGGAGGGGGGCATCAGGGGTTGGTGAAGTGTAGTTTAGTGTAGTGTAGTATAGTTAGTGGGAGCAGCAAGTTTTATTGTAGCTGGGCAGTGTAACTTAAGGTGTGTACACACGCACGACAGCAGCCAACGACTGGTCCGTCGGCACCTCCCGCTGGGCGGATATTCAGCAAACTGTAGTGCATGTGTACGCACTGTCGGCGGACTGATAAAGCTGTTCCTGAACGATCCGCCGGGCGAATCGTTGGCTGCTGTTGTGCGTGTGTACGCACCTTTAGAGACATCTTGGGGGGAAGGTCTATAAGACACTCCTGGACAGTGGATGCACCTACGTTTAGTATTTTTTTTCCCTGGTTTTTGCCCTCTAAACCTAGGTGCGTCTTATAGTCCGGAGCGTCTTATAGTCCGAAAAATACGGTAAATAAGTTAATTGGCTTCCCCCTAAAAATGGCCCTAAACTTCAATGGACACATGACTATGTGTAAGGAAACGCGGAAAGGCCGCCGTCTCTCAGGGTGAGGCGGCTGTTTCCGCGTCCAGCATGGCGTTACAACGCGGAAAAAACGCTGCATGCCGCATAGGCAGTGCGGCGGAATCCGCTTTGGTAACGGCGGAATCCGCATTGGCAACGGCGGAATCCGCATCAGAGGCGGCCCCCGCACTAGATACATTGCATGACAGTACTGGTGTGGCTGGGACTGATAGTCCACCAAGGTTCAGACTTACACGCGCGCGAGCACAGAGGCAGAGTTTAAATAGCAGTTAGAAGGGAGTCGGCTGACCAGCTGGGTCAGCTGACAAATTCCACTGCTCCCATTGGACCAGCAATTAGGGAGGTCCTGGAAAGGTCCTTGAGTATATATACTGCTGGTTGTTCACTTGCTCTTTGTCTGGCGTGCGATCACATACGTGGAAGCACCCAGATCCGTAGTCAGATCCGCAAGTGTGCCGGGACCAGTTGGAGCTGTAATCCTACACTTAGCTAGATTCTTTTGATAGCTAAAGTACTAGTTTGATTGTGATTATCTGTTATGACTTTTGCCTGCCTTGACTACCCTTCTGAACTCTGATCCTGTACCTCGATATTTCTGATACTCTGTTGCCGAACCCCGGCTCGTTCCTTGACTCTGCTTCTGTCTCCTGATTTTGTACCCCGATATATTTGATACCCCGTTGCTGAACCCTGCCTGTACTTTGACTCCGCCTTTGCCTCCTGATCTTGTACTTTATCTGTCCGTGTGTGTACAACTTGGCTTGTCCGACCTCGAGAACCGACCTTACTGTTAGAGGCGGTTCCTCGCTCTGTTAGTAATCCTTCCTCCTGAAGGTTACTTCCAGTCTGTCCTTCCTACTGTCAGTCTGACTCCTCCCATCTTGGAGGGCTCAGGTCTGCGGAGGGAATCTGTGCAGTACTCCTTGCTGCACTGAGGCCTAGTCCTCTAAGTGTTACTGTTACACCCAACACTACACTCTACTCAGGTGAACAGAGGTTAGCTAGTATATCGGATTATCAGTGATACTGCAGATCACGTATAATCTGGTATACATCTGTATTTCCAGTGATTCTGCAGATCACTGGTAATCAGATCCTCTCTGTGCTTCACCGATCGTTACACTATGGTAGGGATTGGATTGTGAGCTCCTCTGAGGGAAAGTTAGAGACAAGACTATATATACTCTGTAAAATGCTGTAGAAAATGTTGGTGCTATATACTGTACATACTAATAAAAACAGCTGGTAAAAATTCCTTTCCTGCATGCTTAGTTCCTGTCCTCTTTTCCTTTGTACCCATCTAGGGATAAAAAGCTTGTAAATTACCCTAGAAAATGTTTACAAATGTTAATAAGCAAGAAGTTTTAAATAAGGATGATATCATTTATTGGCTAACTAAAAATGAATAAAAATAAGCAAGCTTTCGGCCTTGCAGCCTTCGTCGGGCTTATATCCTGTTAGTTTGCAAGCTGGTGGTACAGACAGCTTATATACATGCAACATCAAAAGGGAAAACAGATATTTTTTTCAAGCATAAATACATGTCATTAAGATGTTAATAAGGTCACCTCCAAAGCCTCCTACCCATGCTAGATGAAACTTAGCTGAGCTGAGGTGGTCGATAATAACTATCTCTGCTGAGAATTTGGCACATGCACAGTAGTCCTCGATGCCTCACCAGCAATCATCCTAGCGGATCGATGCATCTGATCCAGAGCATTGTTCACACTAGCCATGGCATGAAGTCACTCACGTGCCACTCTGACAGCCATCCACCCTTCCATAGCAGCAGGACAGGGGATAGTGATGTGTCTGTACAGTGTCGAACCTGCAATGTGCACACAAGTAAGATAAGCTATACTCATCCTTTTGAAGGCCCATATTTTTTAGAGGAACAAGTATGCTAAGTGCCATTTTTTCTTGCAAGTAGCTCCCAAGTCACTTAGCATTTTTGTTCCTCTTTAAAATATGCAGTAAATCTCGAGAGAGACGTTAGGGTAGGGACCTAAGAGAAGCCTGCACATAGCTTCCCTGCTAACATGTATTGCAATATGTGGAACTGATGTCTATTTTGCATTCAATTTTAAGCTTTTGTATATTTGTGCTGGGAAGGGCATACGCTTAATCTGTGCCTTTAAATGAGCTGGGAGACCATTTATGAAGCCATTTAGAAGTAATCTGCCTTCAAATTATGTGAGATTTGTTCTAGTAGTTCCCAAATTTTACATACTTGAGTGATATAACTGGAAAGCTGGCAGAAGTAGGCTAGAGGTGCAGGGGGCTTGGTGTCTTGTACTGACTCTCTCAGATTGGCAGCATCAATAATCCAAAAGTAGAGGAGGAGGAGCGCTCCATAGTGTAACAACGCTTTATTAAAACAAATTGCGCAAATAAAAATTCACTTACTAGACAGGTTATCTGACGAAGGCGTGGAATGCCGAAATGCGTAATAACGCCACCAGCACACGTTTATCCCTTGGGGGAGCATCCAGGGTCGCTCTCCACCTGATCCACTCGACTCCGATGGCCACGGCAGTTTGAGGTGCACCCACCAAGGAAGGATTTTAAGGCTGCAAAGCCTGACTACATGCTTGTATTCAACTTACATCTAGTAAGTGAATTTTTATTTGCGCAATTTGTTTTAATAAAGCGTTGTTACACTATGGAGCGCTCCTCCTTCTCTACTTTTGTATTCTTGACCAAGCCTTTCTGACAGCCAGGCTTTAAAGGAGCAGCTAAAGTGTGACTCTACTCAGCCATCCCTGACTACCGCCCTTAGCACATCCTTTCAGCATCAATAATCCTAATAGGGCCGGATTTACCATAAGGCACCATAGGTGCATGCCTACAGGTGCCTGATGTTGGAGAGGTGGCTCACTACCCTCCCTGAGTGCCTCCTTCCTTCCCTATGCAGAGTCCTGATGAGAGTGTAAATGGGAGGTTACTCACCCATCTCTCAGCATTCCACTAACGAGATCTCCCTTCAGTCAGAGGCACCACTAGCTACTTAAAACTGAGGTTCCTCTAGCTACCTAATACTTGGGGTACCTCTAACTACTTAACCTGCTGGGCGGTCTGGACGAGCTCAGCTCGTCCAGTACCGCCGGAGCCTGCCGCTCAGGCCCTGCTGGGCCGATTTGGCTCAAATAAAAAGCAGCACACGCAGCCGGCACTTTGCCAGCCGCGTGTGCTGCCTGATCGCCGCCGCTCTGCGGCGACCTGCCGCGAGCAGCGGCAAAAGAGGGTCCCCCCAGCCGCCTGAGCCCAGCGTAGCCGGAACAAAAAGTTCCGGCCAGCGCTAAGGGCTGGATCGGAGGCGGCTGACGTCAGGACGTCGGCTGACGTCGATGACGTCACTCCGCTCGTCGCTATGGCGACGATGTAAGCAAAACAAGGAAGGCTGCTCATTGCGGCCTTCCTTGTTTATTCTGGGCGCCGGAGGCGATCGGAAGAACGCCTCCGGAGCGCCCTCTAGTGGGCTTTCATGCAGCCACCTTTCAGTTGGCTGCATGAAATAGTTTTTTTTTTATTAAAAAAAAACCCTCCCGCAGCCTGCCTGGCGATCTTAATAGAACGCCAGGCAGGTTAATACCGAGAGATACTTCTGGTTACCTAATACTAAGGGGCATCTGTAGCTACCTATGATGGGCAAGGGAAGTAAGGGAGAAGTCACAGCTGGGACAGCCAGCACACTTATGGTGCAGTTTGGTGGGCGTTTTTAGGTTTATGGAGGGCAAAATCTAAGGTGCCAGGACATCTGTGCCTATTGGCTCCTGTGAGGTAAATCCAGGCCTGAATCCTAATTATCATGCTTCAGTCCTGCCATGATAAAACATGCTGTATCTAGTCCAGGCACAAAGTTGGGGTTATCAGCTACTGTTAAAAGAGGAAATTAGCCAGAAAGAAATGTTATATATTTAAAGATTAGTAAGCTTAGCTTTATTAGAGGGTGGCAGGAACTGCTGGCCAGATCCCCTCAACCGCAACAACAAGATTCCAGTTCAGTGCCTGGGTGGCTTTAGGGTATTATAATTCTAATTTGGAAAAAAAACTGGCTGCTGCCTTGAGTCTCCATCCAAGAGTCCTCCCCAGGTGGTTTATTGCCTGGTAATATTTATATAGATCTGGTACCCAAAGGCCCCCTCATTTCTTTCCCAGAATGAAGATTCTTTGAGAAATTCTTGCTCCTATATTGTGCCAGATAAAGTTCTAAATCAGTCATTAACAAAGAAAAGAGCATCTGTATAGAGGGCTCTGTAATCAAAAACTGAGCGACCAGATAATGCTACAAAATGATTTTATTGAAGGCAACCAGCTACATGTTAAAAACAATTAAAACTCCCATAACATGGCAACAGAGGGGTCTATAACATTAAATAACATAATGTAAGCGTCCAAAGCAGCTGTGCAATAAAGATCATGAAACAGGCTTTCCATCAAATGCATCAAATGTTCAAACAACACCACAGCAGCTATACAATAAAGATCATGAGGGGCACCGGCGGGGTCCACAAATGTTCCACAGTCAGTTATCAGGTATTTTGCTTTTCTTTTATTCACTCATTCCTCTCATCTTTGCTTATTTCATTTAAAGGCGCTGACTGCATAGTAACTATATAGCATTGCTTATCCATTGAGGTCTTCTTGATACTCCATTTATTGTGTTGCTAGTTGTTCAGCCCTTCACAATATTCAACCTTGCTGGTGACTACTTGTGTCTCTATTTAGATTGGGAGTGTTGTTTGAACATTTGATGCCTTTGATGGAAAGCCTGCTTCATGATCTTTATTGTACAGCTGCTTTGGACGCTTACATTGCCATGTTATGGGAGATTTAATTGTTTTTAACATGTATCTGGTTGTCTTCAATAAAATCATTTTGTAGCATTATCTGGTCGCTCAGTTTTTGATTACAGAGCCCTCTATACAGATGCTCTTTTCTTTGTTTATGGATGCCCTTATGCATCATCTGTTGAGTCACTTATTATAGTGTTGCTTTATAGACTCATCTAGCATTGGTTCTAAAGTTCTAAATCAGGGCTTGGCAGGTTTTGAACCAAGAAAGAGGTATAACTATGGGTAAAAAGTGATGTCCTGAACATCAAATTTTCGGTTTGCGAACTGCAAATGCAAATTTCCGCAAAAGTTTGCGACCAGGCGAATATGACGAACCGCCATAGACTTCAATGGGCAGGGAAATTTTAAAACCTATAGGGACTGTTTCTGGCCACAAAAGTGATGAAAAAGTTGTTTCAAGGGCTCTAACACCTGGACCGTAGGATGCCAGAGGGGATCCATGGCAAAAGTTCCACCAAAAATTATGTAGTTAACCCAGAGTCATGTTTTAATCTGTAAAGGGCAGAAATCACAGTACATTCCTAAATTTGTGCTTTAGTGCTTTAAAGGGACTCCGAGCAGTGCAGAAACTATGGAAAGATGCATACCATTTTGAAGCTCTCTTTCTCCTCTTTCCAACGATATATAAACCACCGCCCTATACCTTTTAGTTTTTGCTATTTTCGCGATCGAAATTGCACCCGCCGTGATTTCGATCGTGAAAATATCAAAAACTAAAAGGCGTAGGGTGGCGGTTTATATATCATTGGAAAGAGGAGAAAGAGAGCTTCAAAATGGTATACATCTTTTTATAGTTTCTGCACTGCTCGGAGTCCCTTTAAAACGTCTGGTGTGCGTACACGGCGATAAGGCAGAGTTAGGCCCGTTTCACACTATTACATGAAACACCGCATTAAACGCACCAAAAACAACTGCAAAGAGCTTTAGTAATAACGTCAGGTGAGCAAATCATTGTTTTGCTAGTTGACACCTCCAGGACATAAATGTTAGTCCTCTTGGCAGCAATCTTTGTGTAGAGGCCACTGTGCTTGTACGCACGTTTGTGGGAGTACAGACGATTGCAGTTTTCCAGCCTCTATGGTCAGGCTGAGGTAGTTCATTGACAGTTAAGTGACCAAAAAAACATTGATTTTGCACTGAGGCCCTATACAGGGGACAGTAGTGGATAATAGATGCCAGTAGTGGCAGTAAAGGATTATTGGGTTATGGTGGGTGCACTACTAGGATTAGTAGACCTGTCTCTAACAGCTAACTTGTGCACTGGACACAGAGCAGCAATGCAATAGCAAGAAAAACAATGTATCAGCCCTAAGAAGGGCTTAGCTGTTCAGGACAATGTAGTAGCAGCAAGAATCTGCACTGAAGACACAGAACACAGGCTTACCTAACGCTCTCCCTGTCAGCAGCACACTCTCCCTGATCTGCCTAGCACAGAAGCCAAACACAGACTGCAAAATGACTGCTGTGCTGGCTTTCTGATAGGTGTGTGTGGGGGGAAAAGCCGGCCCAGGTGGGAGAGATAGCTGATTGGCTGCCATGTGTCTGCTGACTCGGGGGTGAGGGGACAAAGTTTGTGTACATTATAATGTATAGGGGCGGGTCAAACACGCCATTTGTTTGCCTGAGGGGGCAAAAGCAAACTCCCCTTGTTCGCCATAAACTATTTGCTGGCAGCACAGTTCTGGCCATATCTATGGGTAAATTCTAAAAAAGAACAAGAAATTTAGGCAGTAACATCCTCTTTATAATGGCAATCCTGCCCAGATTATTAAGATAACTTTGATACAAGCCTGCAAATATCTTCTTACTGACCTGAATAACTGTACTGCAGTTCAGTTCACATAGATCATCATTACTACTTATTTCCTAAATATGTGATATAATTATCTTGCCAAATGTAATAGCACAAGGTTTCCAAACATAATTTTTATTTGAGACAATTGCTATCGTAATGAGAAAGGTACCTAACACAGGGGCCATAAGTCTTTACAATGACAATCAATACGAAAAATACAAAAGCTTAACCAATTTCAACCATAAACACGGTGAGGGAACACATATAGTTACATAGCTACATAGTTATTTTGGTTGAAAAAAGACATACGTCCATCGAGTTCAACCAGTACAAAGTACAACTCCAGCCTGCTCCCTCACATATCCCTGTTGATCCAGAGGAAGGCGAAAAAACCCTTACAAGGCATGGTCCAATTAGCCCCAAAAGGGAAAAATTCCTTCCCGACTCCAGATGGCAATCAGATAAAATCCCTGGATCAACATCATTAGGCCTTACCTAGTAATTGTAGCCATGGATGTCATTCAACCCAAAGAAAGCATCTAAGCCCCCTTTAAATACAGGTATAGAGTTTGCCATAACGACTTCCTGTGGCAATGCATTCCACATCTTAATCACTCTTACTGTAAAGAACCCTTTCCTAAATAAATGGCTAAAACGTTTTTCCTCCATGCGCAGATCATCCCCTCTAGCCCTTTGAGAAGGCCTAGGGACAAAAAGCTCATCCGCCAAGCTATTATATTGCCCTCTGATGTATTTATACATGTTAATTAGATCCCCTCTAAGGCGCCTTTTCTCTAGACTAAATAAACCCAGTTTATCTAACCTTTCTTGGTAAGTGAGACCTTCCATCCCACGTATCAATTTTGTTGCTCGTCTCGGCACCTGCTCTAAAACTGCAATATCTTTTTTGTAATGTGGTGCCCAGAACTGAATTCCATATTCCAGATGTGGCCTTACTAGAGAGTTAAACAGGGGCAATATTATGCTAGCATCTCGAGTTTTTATTTCCCTTTTAATGCATCCCAAAATTTTGTTAGCTTACCTGCAGCGGCTTGGCATTGAGTATGATTATTTAACTTGTTGTCGATGAGTACTCCTAAGTCCTTCTCCAAGATTGATGTCCCCAACTGTATCCCATTTATTTTGTATGGTGCTAGACCATTGGTACGACCAAAATGCATGACTTTACATTTTTCAACATTGAATTTCATCTGCCATTTATGTGCCCATATAGCCATCCCATCCAGATCCTGTTGCAATATGACACTATCTTCCTGAGAGTTGATGATTCTGCACAATTTTGTATCATCTGCAAAAATAGCAACATTGCTTTCTACTGCATCTACTAGGTCATTAATAAATAAATTGAAGAGCACTGGACCCAGTACAGACCCCTGTGGGACCCCACTGCTAACAGTCTCCCATTTTGAGTACGATCCATTGACCACAACTCTTTGTTTTCTGTCCATTAGCCAGTTCCCTATCCATGCACACAGACTCTTCCCCAGTCCTTGCATCCTCAACTTTTGCACCAGACATCAGTGTCGAAGGCCTTTGCAAAGTCAAGTATATCACATCTACAGCATTCCCAATATCCATATTAGCGTTCACTACCTCATAAAAGCTGAGCGTGTTAACGACTTGAGGACTCAGCCTTTACCCCCCCTTAAGGACCAGCGCTGTTTTTTCCATTCAGACCACTGCAGCTTTAACGGTTTATTGCTCGGTCATACAACCTACCACCTAAATGAATTTTGGCTCCTTTTCTTCTCACTAATAAAGCTTTCTTTTGGTGCTATTTGATTGCTGCTGCGATTTTTACTTTTTATTATATTCATCAAAAAAGACATGAATTTTGGCAAAAAAATGATTTTTTTAACTTTCTGTGCCGACATTTTTCAAATAAAGTAAAATTTCTGTATACATGCAGCGCGAAAAATGTGGACAAACCATTCAGTGTATATTTATTGGTTTGGGTAAAAGTTTTAGCGTTTACAAACTATGGTGCAAGAAGTGCATTTTCCCATTTTTAAGCATCTATGACTTTTCTGACCCCCTGTCATGTTTCATGAGGTGCTAAAATTCCAGGATAGTATAAATACCCCCCAAATGACCCCATTTTGTAAAGAAGACATCCCAAAGTATTCACTGAGAGGCATGGTGAGTTCATAGAAGATTTTATTTTTTGTCACAAGTTAGCGGAAAATGACACTTCGTGACAAAAAAAAAAAAAGGTTTCCATTTCTGCTAACTTGTAACAAAAAAAAATGAAATCTGCCACGGACTCACCATGCCCCTCTCTGAATACCTTGAAGTGTCTATTTTTCAAAATGGGGTCATTTGTGGGGTGTGTTTACTGTCCTGGCATTTTGGGGGGTGCTGAATTGTAAGCACCCCTGTAAAGCCTAAAAGTAGTCATTGCACTGTGGGCCCGTTAGCGCAGTTTGGCTGCAAAAAAGTGTCACACATATGGTATCGCCATACTCGGGAGAAGTAGTACAATGTGTTTTGGGGTGAATTTTTACACATACCCATGCCTGTGAAATGACCTGTGAAATGCTAAAGGTACTCATTGGACTCTGGGCCCCTTAGCGCAGTTAGGGTGCAAAAAGTGGTATCGCCGTACTCAGGAGAAGTAGTACAATGTGTTTTGGGGTGTATTTTTACACATACCCATATTGGGTGGGAGAAATATCTCTGTAAATGGACAATTGTGTGTAAAGAAATCAAAAAATTGTCATTTACAGAGAGATTTCTCCCACCCAATATGGGTGTAACGATCGGTGAGCACAGAGAGGATCTGATTACCGGTGATCTGCAGTATCACGGGGAATACAGATGTATACCAGATTATAAGTGATCTGCAGTATCACCGATAATCCAATATACTCGCTAACCTCTGTTCACCTGAGTAGAGTGTAGTGTTTTGGTGTAACAGTAACACTTAGAGGACTAGGCCTCAGTACAGCAAGGCGTACTGTACAGATTCCTTCCGCAACCCGAGCTCTCCAAGACGCGAGGACTCGAGCTGCCAGCAGGAAGGATATACTGAAAGTAACCCTCAATAGGAAGGGTCACTAACAGTGCGAGGAACCGCCTCTAACAGCAAGGTCGGTTCTCGAGGTCGGACAGGCCAGGTCGTACACACACAGACAAATAAGGTACAAGATCAGGAGGCAAAGGTGGAGTCAAAGTACAGGCAGGGTTCGGCAACAGGTAATCAGATAGATCGAAGTACAAAATCAGGAGGCAGAAACAGAGACTAGGAACGAGCCGGGGTTCGGCAACAGAGTATCAGAAATATCGAAGTACAAGATCAGAGTTCAGGAGAATGGTCGGGCAGAAAATAGGTCATAACATATAATACAATCAAACTAGTACTTTAGCTATCAACAGAATCTAGCTAAGTGTAGGATTACAGCTCCAGCTGGTCCCGGCACACTTGCGGATCTGACTACGGATCTGGGTGCTCCCACATATGTGATCGCAACGCCAGACACCCGAGAAATGACCAGCCAGCAGTATATATACACATTTAACTCTCCAGCACCTCCCACAGTGCTGGACCAATAGGGAGTGAGGCCAGAGTCAGCTGACCAGCCTGGTCAGCTGACTACTTCTGACTGCCATATAGGCCCTGCCTGAGTGCGTGCGCGCGTCACTCTAACTCTCGAGGGACTACATGTCCTAGCCACAGCAGCCCCGCTCTGCGGAGTATCCGCAGCGGGACCATGCGCGCTAACCGCCACGGCGGTTTCTCCGCGCTCCACTGACCTGTGCACGGAGGCAGCCGCCTCACAGTGAGAGGAGGCGGCTGCCTCTTCGTGTGCGTCCCCACTGTGCGCGGAAAGAGCCGCCTGCCGCTGGCACATGGCGGCGGCTCTTCCGCGTTTTCTCACAGTACCCCCCCCCGAGGAGTGGACTCCGGACAGCTCCTTCCAGGTTTTCCTGGATGTAAGGCATGAAACTCCCGTACTAACTCATCCGCATGCATACGATTCCCAGGTACCCATTGCCTCTCCTCAATGCCGTACCCTTTCCAATGTACGAGGTACTGTACCGAGTTCTGTACCATGCGTGAATCTAATATTTTTTCCACTTCATACTCGGGTTGGGCATCTACCAACACGGGAGGAGGAGGAGTGGGACCCACCTGGACTGCTGGTTTAAGAAGGGACACGTGGAATGACCTTACCCCCCGCATGCTGGTGGGAAGGTCAATGGTATAAGTAACATTGTTAATCCTCCTGACTACCGGGAATGGACCCACAAACCTGGGAGTCTGGGACCAAGCTTGTCAGAAGGTTGTCTCAAGGTCAGGTGACGGGTTGACACCCAAACCAAATCTCCTGGTTGAAATTTCTACTCTACCGAGCGTCTTTTGTCAGCCTGACCTTTCTGACTCTGAAATGCTTTTACCAGATTATTCTTAATGGTCCACCACATGTCCTTAAATGACCTTCGCCAAGCCTCCAAGGCTGGAAATGGAGTGAACGCAATTGGCAATGGAGAGAATTTAGGTAGTTTACCGGTTACTATCTGAAATGGACAGAAACCTGAGGAAGAACTCTTTAAGTTGTTGTGGGCAAATTCTGCATAAGGTAAAAATTTAACCCAATCACTCTGCGCCTCGGCAACGTAACATCTCAAAAATTGCTCTAACGATTGGTTGACCCTTTCCGTCTGGCCATTTGTCTGTGGGTGGTAACCTGAGGAGAACGACAGATTCATGCCCATTTGGTGACAGAATGCCCTCCCAAATTTTGAAACAAACTGGACTCCCCGATCGGATACTATGTCTTCTGGAATGCCATGCAGTCGGAAGACATGGGTGATAAATAAATCGGCCAGTTCCTGGGCCGAGGGGAGTCCCTTCAGGGGCACGAAGTGGGCCATTTTACTGAAACGGTCGACCACCACCCAGATGACCGACATGCCTTCAGACCTAGGAAGCTCACCCACAAAATCCATGGACAAGTGGGTCCATGGTTCACTCGGGGTGGGCAAAGGCTGCAATGTACCTACAGATGCCAGCCGGGAGGGCTTGCTTTTTGCGCACACCGCACATTCCCTGACAAACTCTTTGCAGTCAGCTGCTAGCGAAGGCCACCACGCACATCTGGCCACGAGATCTTGCGCTCTAGACGCCCCAGGATGTCCCGCATTTTTATGAGAATGGACCATCTCCAAGATCTGGAGACGGAATGGTAACGGGATAAACAACACCCCGTCTGGTTTCCCTTCCGGGATATCCTGCTGGAAAGGACTCAGCGTCTCCTTCCAGTCCTCCCAGGTCTCCGTAGCGGCTAACACCACTCTTTGTGGGACAATGGTCTCGGGAACAGAGGACTGTGCTGTCTCCGGCTCGAAACATCTAGAGAGTGCATCTGCCTTGGTATTTTTACTACCTGGCGTGTACGTAATCAAGAATGTAAACCTCGAGAAAAATAGAGACCATCGAGCCTGCCGAGGGCTTAACCTTTTAGTCCCCTCGATGTATTCCAGATTCTTGTGGTCGGTATAAACCGTGATAGTGTGCTCAGCTCCCTCTAGCCAATGATGCCACTCTTCGAAGGCCAATTTAATGGCCAGGAGCTCCCTGTTGCCTATATTGTAGTTTCTCTCTGCCGGAGAGAACCTCCAGGAAAAATAGGCACACGGGTGTAGTCTACCCTGGAGACCAGAACGCTGAGACAGCACAGCCCCCACCCCGACCTCCGAGGCGTCTACCTCAACAATAAACGGGAAGGAAGTGTCCACGTGTCTCAGTATGGGCGCTGAGCAGAACAACCCTTTTAACGTAGAAAATGCCTGTAAGGCCTCGGGAGGTCAATGAGTGGTGTCTGCCCCTTTTTTTAGTAAGGCTAGTGAGGGGTGTGACTACTGTGGAGCACCCCTTTATAAACCTTCTATAATAGTTCGCAAACCCCAAGAACCGTTGTAGCGACTTTAACCCCACCGGCTGCGGCCACTCCAGGACCACGGAAACTTTGGCAGGGTCCATAGACAGGCCTGAGGTGGAGATTATATATCCCAGGAAGGCAACCGACGTGACCTCAAAAATACACTTCTCGAGTTTGGCGTATAACATATTCTGCCTCAGTTTGTCTAATACAATCCTGACATGGGTTCTGTGTTCAGAGAGGTTGTTAGAGAAGATGAGAATGTCGTCTAAATAGACTAAAACGAACTTCCCTAACACCTCCCGAAAAACCTCATTGATGAGTTCCTGGAAGACGGCCGGGGCATTACATAACCCGAAGGGCATCACCCTGTACTCGTAATGCCCGTCAGGGGTATTGAAGGCCGTCTTTCATTCATCGCCCTTTCTTATACGCACCAGATTGTATGCCCCCCGTAAATCTAGTTTTGAAAATATCCTAGCCTCCGTGACCTGTGTGAATAAATCGTCTATAAGTGGCAACGGGTAGCGATTCTTCACTGTGATTTTGTTAAGGCCACGATAATCGATGCAGGGCTGTAAACCCCCGTCTTTTTTCTTAACAAAAAAGAAGCCTGCCCCAGCGGGTGAACGGGACGGCCGAATGAAGCCCTTGGCCAAGTTCTCACGGATATACTCCTGCATGGCTAGTTTTTCGGGGCCAGATAAATTATACAAATGGCCTCGAGGAGGCATACAACCAGAATGAAGGTCAATGGGACAATCAAACGGGCGATGCGGGGGTAATTTATCAGCAGCCTTGGGACAGAACACATCAGCATAATCCGAGTACTGTTCCGGTACACCCTCCACCTGCACCCTGGTTTGACCTAATGTCAGCCTCCCCAAACACTGCTGGAAACAATGAGGTGACCATGCTTTTAACTGCCCTGTGGCCCAGTCTATCTGTGGAGAATGAATTTGTAACCATGGCATGCCTAGGATAATAGTGGAGGTTGACATGTGTAACATAAAAAATTGTAACTGTTCCCCATGCAATACCCCTATGGTGAGCTTCACCAGCGGAGTCTGTGACAGGGCACGATTCCGCTGCAAAGGGGAATCGTCCACTGCCGTGACCTGAATGGGGGGTTTCACAGGAGTGAGTGGTAGACCCAACTCCTGAGCAAATTCGAAGTTCATAAAATTAGCCGCTGAGCCGGAGTCGATAAAAGCTTCAGTGGCTACAGACCTATCATCCCACGTGGCAGTACAAGGGAGAAGCAATTTTCTTTCTTTAAGGGGTGAGGATTGTGTGCCCAGGGTGTCACCCCCCACTACTCCTAGGCAGACCCTTTTCCAGACCTGTTAGGGCAGTTTCGCACCCTATGCCCTGCTGCAGCACAGTACAGGCACAACTGTTCCGTCATTCTCCGCCTTCGCTCTACCTGGGTCAGTTTTGATCGACCAATCTGCATTGGTTCGGGCGGAGGCAAGGCCGGAGAAATTGAGACAGGTGGAGAAGGTGTTACTAGGGGTGTAGCGGATGGTGCCGCGTATGATGTCACCCTGACACGGTGACTGCCCCTAGTCTGCCTCTGATGGCGTAGCCTACGATCAACTCGAATGGCCGATGATATGGCCTCATCGACGGTCTTAGGCTCGGGTACAGTTAACATTAGGTCGGAAACCTCCTCCGACAACCCAGACAGGAAGTAATCCATCAGGGCAAAGTTGTCGAATCTGGCGGTGACTGACCATCTGCGAAATTCCGCCGCATAATCCTCGACCGAACCTCTGCCTTGCCGCAAAAGTTTGAGCTTCCGCTCAGAGGACGCAGCAAGGTCAGGGTCGTCGTAAATTACGGCCATGGCCTTAAAGAATTCCTCTACCGAGGTCAGAGCAGTATCGGTAGAAGGCAGGTTGTAGGCCCATGACTGGGAGTCACCAGTCAGTAAAGTTTTAATAAAGGTGACCCGTTGGGTCTCAATTCCCGAGTATCGGGGTCTCAACTCGAAATACGATAACACTCTACTCCTGAAATTCCGGAAGTCAGACTTGTGGCCGGAAAATTTATCAGGTACAGGCATACGTATGTCATCACTAGGAGGGGATCGCACTGAATCAACTGACGTCTGGAGGGTTTTCACAGAGCCTGATAAGGCATCAATTAGGGCTTTGTGCTGGCCCAGTGCTTGATGGATGTTATCCACCGAAGTGGCAAGCACAGTCAGAGGATCAGCGCGTGATTCCATCTGTTTTTTGGTCTGGCGTTCTGTAACGATCGGTGAGCACAGAGAGGATCTGATTACCGGTGATCTGCAGTATCACGGGGAATACAGATGTATACCAGATTATAAGTGATCTGCAGTATCACCGATAATCCAATATACTCGCTAACCTCTGTTCACCTGAGTAGAGTGTAGTGTTTTGGTGTAACAGTAACACTTAGAGGACTAGGCCTCAGTACAGCAAGGCGTACTGTACAGATTCCTTCCGCAACCCGAGCTCTCCAAGACGGGAGGAGTCGAGCTGCCAGCAGGAAGGATATACTGAAAGTAACCCTCAATAGGAAGGGTCACTAACAGTGCGAGGAACCGCCTCTAACAGCAAGGTCGGTTCTCGAGGTCGGACAGGCCAGGTCGTACACACACAGACAAATAAGGTACAAGATCAGGAGGCAAAGGCGGAGTCAAAGTACAGGCAGGGTTCGGCAACAGGTAATCAGATAGATCGAAGTACAAAATCAGGAGGCAGAAACAGAGACTAGGAACGAGCCGGGGTTCAGCAACAGAGTATCAGAAATATCGAAGTACAAGATCAGAGTTCAGGAGAATGGTCGGGCAGAAAATAGGTCATAACATATAATACAATCAAACTAGTACTTTAGCTATCAACAGAATCTAGCTAAGTGTAGGATTACAGCTCCAGCTGGTCCCGGCACACTTGCGGATCTGACTACGGATCTGGGTGCTCCCACATATGTGATCGCAACGCCAGACACCCGAGAAATGACCAGCCAGCAGTATATATACACATTTAACTCTCCAGCACCTCCCACAGTGCTGGACCAATAGGGAGTGAGGCCAGAGTCAGCTGACCAGCCTGGTCAGCTGACTACTTCTGGCTGCCATATAGGCCCTGCCTGAGTGCGCGCGCGCGTCACTCTAACTCTCGAGGGACTACATGTCCTAGCCACAGCAGCCCCGCTCTGCGGAGTATCCGCAGCGGGCCTATGCGCGCTAACCGCCGCGTCCAACGCGGCGGTTTCTCCGCGCTCCACTGACCTGTGCACGGAGGCAGCCGCCTCACAGTGAGAGGAGGCGGCTGCCTCTTCGTGTGCGTCCCCACTGTGCGCGTAAAGAGCCGCCTGCCGCTGGCACATGGCGGCGGCTCTTCCGCGTTTTCTCACAATGGGTATGTGTAAAAATACACCACAAAACACATTGTACTACTTCTCCCGAGTACGGCGATACCATATGTGTGGCACTTTTTTGCACCCTAAGTGTGCTAAGGGGCCCAAAGTCCAATGAGTACCTTTAGGATTTCACAGGTCATTTTGAGACATTTGGTTTGTAGACTACAGGATCTTCTCAAAAAATTAGCATATTGTGATAAAGTTCATTATTTTCAGTAATGTACTGATAAACATTAGACTTTCATATATTTTAGATTCAAATACACACAACTGAAGTAGTTCAAGCCTTTTATTGTTTTTCTTATTGATGATTTTGGCATACAGCTCATGAAAACCCCAAATTCCTATCTCAAAAAATTAGCATATTTCATCCGACCAATAAAAGAAAAGTGTTTTTAAAACAAAGAAAGTCAACCTTCAAATAATTATGTTCAGTTATGCACTCAGTACTTGGTCGGGAATCCTTTTGCAGAAATGACTGCTTCAATGCGGCGTGGCATGGAGGCAATCAGCCTGTGGCACTGCTCAGGTGTTATGGAGGCCCAGGATGCTTCGATAGCGGCCTTAAGCTCATCCAGAGTGTTGGGTCTTGCGTCTCTCAACTTTCTCTTCACAATATCCCACAGATTCTCTATGGGGTTCAGGTCAGGAGAGTTGGCAGGCCAATTGAGCACAGTAATACCATGGTAAATAAACCATTTACCAGTAGTTTTGGCACTGTGAGAAGGTGCCAGGTCGTGCTGAAAAATGAAATCCTCCCCCCTACCGGAGGGAGGAGGGTCTCTTCTGCCAGGGAATTATACTATTTTAAAAACCAGTATACATCATACCATAGCTGGGAATCAAACCCAGATCTCACTGTGTGGTGGGCAAGTCACCCTAAGCACTGTACCACTACAGTAGTAAGTGAAGCTAGCCTAAAATTTACAATTTATGCTCAATGCAATAGAACCATTAGGTTGCTTAAAGGAGAACTGTAGTGAGAGGTATATGGAGGCTGCCATATTGATTTCCTTTTAAGCTATGCCAGTTGCCTGGCAGCCCTGCTGATCTATTTGGCTGCAGTAGTGTGAATCACACCAGAAACAAGCATGCAGCTAATCTTGTCAGATCTTACAAAAATGTCAAACACCAGATCTGCTGCATGCTTGTTCAGGGTCTAGGGCTAAAAGTATTGGAGGCAGAGGATCTGCAGGATAGCCAGGTAACTGGTATTGCTTAAAAGGAAATCAATATGGTAGCCTCCATATACCTTTCACTACAGTTCTCCTTTAAAGGGAACCTTAACTGAGAGTGATATGGCTGTTTCCTGTAAACAATACCAGTTGCCTGGCAGTCCAGCTGATCTTTGTGACTGCAATAGTGGCTGAATCACACCCTGAAACAAGCATGCAGCTAATCCAGTCTGACTTCAGTCAGAGCACCTGATCTGCATGCTTGTTCAGGGGCTGTGGCTAAAAGTATTAGAGACACAGGATCAGCAGGCGATTCAGGCAACTGGTATTATTTTAAAAGGAAAAATCCATATCCTTCTCCGTTTAGGTTCCCTTTAAGGATTTGTAGTATAAAAGCCAACTCACATTGGCTGGGATTTGAACCTGGGTCTCACTGTATGGTGGGCAAGTACACTAACCACTATACCAACTGAAGCTGGCCTAAAATTTACTATTTATGCTCAATACAAGAGAAAAAGTAGACAAGACAAATAACATTTATATCACACTTTTCTCCTGGCGGACTCAAAGGACCAGAGCTGCAGCCACTAGGGCATGCTCTATAGGCAGTAGCAGTGTTAGGAAAAGAGAGAGATATGAATCTACCTGGCTATCTGGGGTTCTCTTTGGACAACTGTTGAACACAAAAGAGAAGGCCATGTCTGGCTAAATATCTGTAAGCAGTGGCTGCATGGTGTAATGGATAAGGGTGCTGCCTCTGACAAACGAGACCAGAGTTCAAATCTCAGCTCTATCTGTTCCGTGAGCCAGCACCTATTCAGTAGGAGACCTTAGGCAAGTCTTCCTAACACTGCTATCTTGTCTAATTTTTCTCTTGACAACTGTTGAACACAAAAGAGAAGGCCATGTCTGGCTAAATATCTGTAAGCAGTGGCTGCATGGTGTAATGGATAAGGGCGCTGCCTCTGACAAAGGAGACCAGAGTTAAAATCTCAGCTCTGTCTGTTTAGTAAGCCGGCACCTATTCAGTAGGAGACCTTAGGCAAGTCTTCCTAACACTGCTATCTTGTCTAATTTTTCTCTTGACAACTGTTGAACAAAAAAGACAAGGCCATGTCTGGCTAAATATCTGTAAGCAGTGGCTGCATGGTGTAATGGATAAGGGCGCTGCCTCTGACAAAGGAGACCAGAGTTCAAATCTCAGCTCTGTCTGTTCAGTAAGCCAGCACCTATTCAGTAGGAGACCTTAGGCAAGTCTTCCTAACACTGCTACTGCCTATAGAGCATGCCCTAGTGACTGCAGCTCTGGTGCTTTGAGTCCGCCAGGAGAAAAGTGTGATATGTTATTTGTCTTGTCTACTTTTTCTCTTGTATTGAGCATAAATGGTAAATTTTAGGCCAGCTTCATATGGTACAGTGGTTAGTGTGCTTGTCCACCACACAGTGAGACCCAGGTTCAAATCCCAGCCACTGTGAGTTGGCTTTTATGCTACAAATCCTTAAAGGGAACCTAAACGGAGAAGGATATGGATTTTTCCTTTTGAAATAATACCAGTTGCCTGAATCGCCTGCTGATCCTGTGTCTCTAATACTTTTAGCCACAGCCCCTGAACAAGCATGCAGATCAGGTGCTCTGACTGAAGTCAGACTGGATTAGCTGCATGCTTGTTTCAGGGTGTGATTCAGCCACTATTGCAGTCACAAAGATCAGCTGGACTGCCAGGCAACTGGTATTGTTTACAGGAAACAGCCATATCACTCTCAGTTAAGGTTCCCTTTAAAGGAGAACTGTAGTGAAAGGTATATGGAGGCTACCATATTGATTTCCTTTTAAGCAATACCAGTTACCTGGCTATCCTGCAGATCCTCTGCCTCCAATACTTTTAGCCCTAGACCCTGAACAAGCATGCAGCAGATCTGGTGTTTGACATTTTTGTAAGATCTGACAAGATTAGCTGCATGCTTGTTTCTGGTGTGATTCACACTACTGCAGCCAAATAGATCAGCAGGGTTGCCAGGCAACTGGTATAGCTTAAAAGGAAATCAATATGGCTGCCTCCATATACCTCTCACTACAGTTCTCCTTTAAGCAACCTAATGGTTCTATTGCATTGAGCATAAATTGTAAATTTTAGGCTAGCTTCACTTACTACTGTAGTGGTACAGTGCTTAGGGTTACTTGCCCACCACACAGTGAGATCTGGGTTTGATTCCCAGCTATGGTATGATGTATAATTCCTTGGCAGAAGAGACCCTCCTCCCTCCGGTAGGAGGTAGGAGGTAGAAGGGCAGATAGGGAGGAGGGAGGTGGGAAATTAAAATCTCCCTAGCAGAGTGTGTAGCAGCTGTCCCATAACTAATTAGTGTAGGCAGACAACTGAGTCAAATGGTATAAAGGACCTTGCTTGGAGGAGGGAGGGTAGGCGGGTCCTCCAGCAGTGATGTGTATTTCACTCAATTAGGTGTGGCTCCAGGTATTAGAGCTTTTGAAACATGTTTTCTATCATTTTTCCAGCTGATAGAATTTTTTAAAACTTCCAAAGTTCGCCTCCCCATTGAAGTCTATTGCGGTTCGCGAACTTTTTCGCGAACCGAACCTTTCGCGGAAGTTCGCGAACAGGGTTCGCGAACCTAAAATCGGAGGTTCGGCTCCACTCTAGTCAGCTGCTGGTGTTGGTCCACTGTGTTTTATCAAGGGCAGGGTCAATGCAGCTAGCTATCAGGAGATTTTGGAGCACTTCATGCTTCCATCTGCTAAAAAGCTTTATGGAGATGAAGATTTCATTTTTCAGCACAACCTGGCACCTGCTCACAGTGCCAAAACCACTGGTAAATGGTTTACTGACCATGGTATTACTGTGTTTAATTGGCCTGCCAACTCTCCTGACCTGAACCCCATAGAGAATCTGTGGGATATTGTGAAGAGAAAGTTGAGAGACGCAAGACCCAACACTCTGGATGAGCTTAATGCCGCTATGGAAGCATCCTGGGCCTCCATAACACCTGAGCAGTGCCACAGGCTGATTGCCTCCATGCCACGCCGCATTGAAGCAGTCATTTCTGCAAAAGGATTCCCGACCAAGTACTGAGTGCATAACTGAACATAATTATTTGAAGGTTGACTTTCTTTGTTTTAAAAACACTTTTCTTTTATTGGTCGGATGAAATATGCTAATTTTTTGAGATAGGAATTTGGAGTTTTCATGAGCTGTATGCCAAAATCATCAATATTAAAACAATAAAAGGCTTGAACTACTTCAGTTGTGTGTATTTGAATCTAAAATATATGAAAGTCTAATGTTTATCAGTACATTACAGAAAATAATAAACTTTATCACAGTATGCTAATTTTTTTAGAAGATCCTGTACTCCTCACGGTTTAGGGCCCCTAAAATGCCAGGGCAGTATAGGAACCCCACAAATGACCCCATTTTACAAAGAGGACATCCCAAGGTATTCCGTTAGGAGTATGGTGAGTTCATAGAAGATTTAATTTTTTGTCACAAGTTAGCGGAAAATGACACTTGGTAAAAAAAAACTATAAAAATCATTTTCCGCTAACTTGTGACAAAAAGTAAAATCTTCTATGAACTCACCATACTCCTAATGGAGTACCTTGGGGTGTCTTCTTTCTAAAATGGGGTCATTTGTGGGGTTCCTATGCTGCCCTGGCATTTTAGGGGCCCTAAACCGTGAGGAGTAGTCTTGAACCCAAATGTTTCAAAATGACCTGTGAAATGCTAAAGGTACTCATTGGACTCTGGGCCCCTTAGCGTAGTTAGGGTGCAAAAAAGTGCCACACATGTGGTATCACCGTACTCGGGAGAAGTAGTACAATGTGTTTTGGGGTGTATTTTTACACATACCCATATTGGGTGGGAGAAATATCTCTGTAAGTGGACCATTGTGTGTAAAAAAATCAAAAAATTGTCATCTACAGAGTGATTTATTCTACCCAGCATGGGTATGTGTAAAAATACACCCTAAAACACATTGGTCTACTTCTCCCGGGTACGGCGATAGCACGTGTGGCACTTTTTTGCAGCCTAACTGCGCTAAGGGGCCCAACGTGCAATGACTACCTTGGGGCCTTACAGGGGTGCTCACAATTTAGCCCTCCCCCCCCCCCCCACATGACAGGACAGTTAACAAACCCCACAAATTACCCCATTTTGGAAATAAGACACCACAAAGTATTCCATGAGGGGCATGGTGAGTTTATAAAAAAATGTATTTTTTGTCACAAGTTAGCAGAAAAGGATACTTTGTGGAAAAAAACAAAAAAACAACAATTTATGCTAACTTGTGACAAAAAACTAAATCTTCTATGAACTCACCATGCACCTCACGGAATACTTTGGGGTGTCCTCTTTCCAAAATGGGGTCATTTGTGGGGTCTGTCCTGACATTTTAGGGTCTCTGCAATCATTACATGTATGGCCAGTATTTCTTCTATACTCCTTATATTGGGCATACAGGTAGTGCATTCTGGGCTAAAAGGAAAAATGAACGGCAAACATCCCTTCATTCGCATCGATCAATGTGGATGAACAAATATCTGCCAAAAAATGTGAAAAAAAAAGAAAAGAAAGAGGGGAAGGCGTCCGCCTGGACATAGGAGCTGCCACCCCAAAAAATCCACACCCACCTGCTCGTATGCCCAGGCAAACCTGATTTATTCCTCCACATCGATTGATGTGAATGGAGAAATCATTGCTTGAGTTCTTTTTTGATACAAAGTGCTTGCCAAAGCATATGAACCCCAACACCACTCCTTGGCCCATATGCCTCGGCAAACGTATCGTTTTTACTGTGGAGGAGAAATCTCGTCCTACAGCGCTGCATGCACCGATTTTGTGTAACCTGACAGAAGCGCAATGCTTCTGTCAGGATGCACCATCAGTGCTGCAGCTGATTGGTTGGTCGGTCGGTCGGTCTGTCTGGATAGAAAAAAGAGAGAAGAAAAACGAAAAAACAAAACAAAAAGGAGGGGAAGGCGTCCGCCTGGACATAGGAGCTGCCACCCCAAAAATCCAAACCCACCAGCTCGTATGCCCAGGCAATCCTGATTTATTCATCCACATCGATCGATGTGAATGGAGAAATCATTGCTTGAGATCTTTTTTGATACAAAGTGCTTGCCAAAGCATATGAACCCCAACACCACTCCTTGGCCCATATGCCTCGGCAAACGTATCGTTTTTACTGTGGAGGAGAAATCTCGTCCTACAGCGCTGCATGCACCGATTTTGTGTAACCTGACAGAAGCGCAATGCTTCTGTCAGGATGCATCATCAGTGCTGCAGCTGATTGGTCGGTTGGAAAAAAAGAAAGAAGAAGAAAAAAAAAAAGAAAAAAAAAAAAAGCAAGCAAGCAGCAAAGTACTTCAATAACATTCACTTTTTAAACTTTATTAAATATGTTCAAACCAAACAATAACATTGGTAACCAAATATTAACTTTTTTGCTTACTTGTTTTTTTTTTTTGTTTTTTTTTTTTACTTGCGAGCTGAGGATAAACTTCTCCTCCCCCATGGGTCAATGTGCAAAGTGCAAATCGCACAGATATGTGGCGAAGTACATTATGCATTCTGTCCCAAGTGAAAGGAGAGGTTTCTGGCAGGCCAGTGTATTTGGATCTCTCAAAACCTGATGTTTGGGTTCACACTGCATACTGGCCTATCCGGTCGGTCGAGCCCGCCGCACCATCTCGCCCAAAATAGATCTTCAGGGAATACCACAAGAGTAGCATTCGGCCTAGTAATTAACTGCGTCGACGTAGACTAACATGACTTCCGGGCCGACCCAAATTGCCGCAGAAGCCACGCAGTAACGTAGGCATGCACTAGCGTTAAGTCAAGCACTTCCGGCGTAGGGGGGGACCGCAAAGTGTGACTTTTGCTAGGCAATTTGCCCTAACGCATCGCGCCAGTGTGAAATAGCACTGAGAGACCCTTGTGTGCCTACTGCTGCGTCTGTAGTTCCCTAGGTTCTAAAAGTGTGCCTTCTCGTGGTACCTCTCATAACACTCCCCTAGGCATAGGCCAGGCTGGTCAGGACAGGAGGGACAGTAAACGGGGGTGTCACGCCTTATTCCAGCCTTGCTGCAGACACGACATCTTTTTCTGGGGTTGCGTTGAGTTGGGGTACTGGGAATCGGGTAGGCGTAATGCCTTCCATGCAGCCGGCTAGTTGCATTTGGGGGTTGGGCTCTGGCACCTTCTGGATACAGGAGTGCCGAAACGATCTCTTCCTGGAATTGAAGGAAAGATCCAGTTCTCCCAGCCTTACTGTAGAGAACAAAGCTGTTGTACATCGCCAATTGGATTAAATACACAGACACTTTCTTATACCAGCGTCTGGTTTTCCGGGAAATTAAATAGGGCCCTAACATCTGGTCATTGAAGTCCACCCCTCCCATGTTGGCATTATAGTTGTGGACGGCGAGGGGTTTTTCAATTACCTCTGTTGCCCGTGTAATTTGTACTGTCGTGTCTGTGTGAATGGTAGACAGAAGGTAAACGTCCCTCTTGTCCTTCCATTTCACCGAGAGCAAGTCATCGGTACACAAGGCTGCCCTCTCCCCCCCGTTGAAGTCTGGTGTTAACGAGCCGTTGGGGGAAGCCCCGGCGACTAGGCCGCACGGTGCCACAGCATCGGATTCCTTCTAACTTTAAGTGCTGAAAGAGGGCCACACTTGTGTAAAAGTTGTCCACATAAAGATGGTACCCCATATGGAACAAGGGTGACACCAAGTCCCACACAATCTTTCCACTGCTCCCCAGGTAGTCAGGACATCCGACCGGCTCCAATTTTGAGTCTTTTCCCTCATAGACCCTAAAACGAGATGTATAGCCTGTGGCCCTATCACAGAGCTTATACAGTTTCACCCCATACCGGGCGCGCTTGCTTGGGATGTACTGTTTGATGCCAAGGCGCCCGGTAAAATGTACGAGGGACTCGTCTACACAGATGTTCTGTTCAGGGGTATAAGCATCTGCAAATGTGGATGACAGGTGGTCTATGAGGGGCCGAATTTTGTGGAGCCGGTCATAAGCTAGGTGGTCTCTTGCATGACAGGTGTCGTTGTCATTGAAATGCAGGAAGCGCAGAATGATCTCAAATCGCGTCCTGGACATGGCAGCAGAGAACACATGCATGTTATGTATTTGGCGTGTAGACCAATAAGAGCGCAATACATTTTTTTTGGTAATACCCATGTTGAGGAGAAGGCCAAAAAAAATTTAAAGTTCGGAAACTTGGAGTGGTTTCCACCGAAAAGGCTGGGCGTGGCAGCTTTTCGGATGGGCGGTTATAAATTGTGTGGCATATAGGTTGGTCTCAGCCACAATTAAGTCAAGGAGATCCTGGGTGAGGAACAGTTCAAAAAAGTCTAGGGCCGATCCTAGTTCAACTGTCTCCACCTGGACTCCAGACTTGGCGGTGAAAGGGGGCAGTACGGGTGCGGCGGGATCAGGGGAATGCCAATCAGGGTCTGCCAGCACCTCTGGAAAACCAATGGGAGTACGGGCCCGTCTACTTGGTGGCTGCGGATCGGATCTTAATTCACGTACCACCGAACCAGTTTCTACTTCCAGGCTGGTGTTCGCCACTTCACCAGCGTCTTCTACGGAAGTACTGGTGTTGATAGGTCCAGGAGATGCTGCGCTGCTGGTGCATGCCTCACCAAGAAAAATCAGATCAGCGCCAGCACCACTCTGCTGCCCTTGAGACTGATCTTCCACCACCTGCAGTCCAGTGACATGGGGTGTGGTACGCCTGGCTCTAGGCGGGACCTCAACCTCGTCATCGGAACTATCGGTCAGAGAGCCACTGCTGTCTACAGGATCGTACTCTGAACCCGAAGATTCGTCGAATAAGTCGACCCAATCATCCTCATCCGACTGGTCCATGTACCTGTAGATGTCTTCATTGGAAAACCTCTTTTTTGCCATGGTGGCCTGCTACATTTAGGAGGCATTCCTCTGAGACTACCCAGGAAAAGAGCACCTACCTAGCGAAAGGGAGTACTTGAGAGGTAGAAAGCTGTGGTCACTGAGTTTAGAATAAAAAAAAATCAAAACTGATGTTTACAGTGCCACAGCTAGTGTACAGTGTTTTTTGCAGTGATCAGAAAAAAAAAATTTCTGTCACTGCGGTGGGGCGGGCTGAACGCAGTGCAGGCGAACGATCAGGTCTGATCGGGCAAACACTGCGTTTTTTTGTGGGTCCTAGTGACCCTAATATAGATCTGACTGTGATCAATAATGATCACTTACAGATACTAAATAGTACCAATGCTGATTAGCGACAGTGATGACGCAAATTAGTGACTGTGGTGCAGTGGGCTGAGCACTAACGGACACTAACAACCCTTTTGCTTAGCTAACTGGCCTAACTGTTTGTTACCACTAGTGATACTAAAAAAGTTTTTAGATCACTAGGATAGTGATGGTGAGGGGGGGGGGGGGGGTGTTGGGGATCAGAGTTCAATCACAAATAATCAAAAACAATCACGAGACAATTACAACACAATTACAGCAATCGGCGCAATCAAAGCCAATCACGGACCAATTGAATCCAATAACGCGACAATCAAAAACCAATTACGTGACAATTGAAGCCAATCACACGACAATCGATGCTAATCACAGGGCAAAACAGCCAATCAGTGGGCAATTGGCACAATCAAAACCAATTACGGGCAATTGAAGCCAATCACGCAACAATCGAAAACCAATTACGTGATAATCGAAGCCAATCACACGACAATCGATGCCAATCACAGTGCAATTGAGACAATTGTAGCCAAACAAAGCACAATCAAGCCTTACAGACAGGAGATAAGATACACAATGGCAGGGGGGAGAATATACGCAATCAATGAACTAGGACGGTGTGGGGAGGATCGGAAGGGGTGGGGGGTGATCAGATACCCCTAAGGGGTAGTTGGGGGTCTAATCTGATGGATAGGAGTGACAGGTGGTGACAGGGGGTGATAGATAGGTTATTGACGGGTGATAAGTGGGTGTTTACAGGGAAAAACAGATGTAAACAATGGACTGCTGATGTGATCGGGGGGGGGAGGGGGGGGTGTCTCGGAGAGGGATCTGAAAGGGTGGGTGGGTGATCAGAAGCTTCTAATGGGCAGTTGGGGGTCTGATCTGATGGGGGACAGTGGCAGGTGGTGACAAGGGATGATTGACAGGTGACGGATAGGTGATTGACAGCTGATCAGCGGGCAATTACAGGGAAGATAGATAGATGCAGTATACAGGGGGGGGGGGGGGGGCAGGGGTGGGGGGTGATCAGATACCCCTAAGGGGTAGTTGGGGGTCTGATCTGATGGATAGGAGTGACAGGGGGTGATAGATGGATTATTGACAGGTAATAAGTGTGTATTTACAGGGAAAAACAGATGTAAATGATGGATTGCTGATGTGATCAGGGGGGGTCTCAGGGGGATCTGAAAGGGTGGGTGTGTGATCAGAAGCCCCTAAGGGGCAGTTGGGGGTCTGATCTAATGGGGGGCAGTGACAGGTGGTGACAAGGGATGATTGACAGGTGACTGATAGGTGATTGGCAGCTGATCAGTGGGGAGATAGACAGATGCAGGGGAGATAGATAGGTTCAGTATACAGGGGGGGGGGGGGTCGGGGGGAGATCTGGAGGTGTGGGGGGTGATCAGATACCCCTAAGGGGTAGTTGGGGGTCTGCTCTGATGGATAGAAGTGACAGGTGGTGACAGGGATTTATTGATGGGTGATATGGGGGGTGGTTAGGTCTGATCTGCGGGCTGCAGGGGGGTACAGGGGGGTGTCTGATGGGTGCTGCGGGTGATCGGGGGGTCTGTGGGGCTCCTAAGATGTGTGTGTGCACTCTTACTGTGCCTGCTCTCCTCGCTGGTGGTCGATCGCTAAGTGTGACCACCAGCGGGAGGCAGGCAGTATAATACTGTTGGTTACGTAAACAAACTGTATTATACCCATTGTATTGGCCAGTTTGAAAAAGTACAGCCCGCCGGCGCTGCTGATTGGCCGGCGGGCTGAAGTCACAAGGGGGCCCAACAGTGTGACGTAGCGATCGCGCGGCTGTAGCCGCGCGATCGCTGCATTAATCAGTCTGCAGCCGGCGACGCAGATCTGCGTCGCTGGTCCTGCAGCTGCCACTTTGCCGACGCACGGTATAAGCGTGCGGTCGGCAAGTGGTTAATCAAACAGGACCTGTCTTTAGTAAACCCATGTTGATGCTGAAAAATAAGATTATTTTCTACTATGAAGTCATGTATAGTATATCTTAGTAACTCCTCAAATAGTTTGCATACAACTGATGTTAAGCTTACAGGTCTATAATTTCCTGGATCTGATTTTTTGCCCTTCTTAAATAATGGGAAAACGTGGACTGTACGCCAATCCACTGGGACTCTGCCAGTTGAAAGAGAGTCACAAAAGATAAGATAAAGGGGTTTATCTATAACTGAACTTTATTCCCTTAGGACCCGAGGATGCATGCCATCTGGGCCAGGTGCCTTGTCTATTTTTAATTTATTTAGTCTTGCCTTCACTTCTTCCTGCGTTAAGTATTTAATATTACAGTTAGAAGATTGAGACTCTTCTGCCTCTGTAATTTGCAACAGTGCTGTTTCCTTTGTGAAGACAGAAGCAAAGAAAGCATTTAATAACTCTGCCTTACCTTGGTCATCCACCATTGAGTTCCCATCCTCATCCTTTAGGAGTCCTATACAGTCAACCTTTCTTTTTTTAGAGTTGATGTACTTGTAAAACTTTTTTGGGTTCGATTTGATATCCCTAGCGATTTGATTTTCAGCTTCGATTTTTGCCAGCCTAATTTCTTTTTTACAATTTTTATTGCACTCCTTATAATTGCTTAGTGCAGCCTCGGTCCTGTAACGATTGGGTGTTATAACTAAGATGTCTGATTATTAGGTGATCTGCAGTATCACCAATAATACAGACACTATACCAGATTATTAGGTGATCTGCAGGATCACCAATAATACCAGTATAGCTGAAACAGACTGTGTGAGAAGTGTTTGGTGCAACCGTAACTTTAATAGTTTAGCAAGACCTTACCAGAGGAGCTGGTAAGGTACCATCAGCACACTGAGTGTATAGACCTTACCAGAGGAGCTGGAGAAGGTACTAACAGCGAGAGCACAGGGAATAGTATTGCTGGTCTCTGCCAGGGGAGCTGGCAAGAGACCAATAACAAATAGACTGATAATAACACAGACCTTTTCCAGAGGAGCTGGAAAGGTAATACTAGTGACTTGGATGGCATTGGCTATACCCTTCCAGAGGAGCTGGAAGTATACTATCAGTCACTACGCAACACCTCACTAGTGGAGCTGGTGGGTATAGAACACCTCACCAGTGGCAAGGGCCCACTGGTGAGTAGAGAGGTCAGACAGGCAGGGGTCGGCAACAGAGAAATAAGTATCAGTACAGAATCGTGAGGCAAAAGAGTAATCAGAAAACAGGCAGAGGTTCAGCAACTATAGGCAGATAGGCAGAAGTACAGGATCAGTAAGCGAATGCGAAGTCAGAGTTTAGCCAGAGTCATGCACAGGTAATCAATAACAATAATATACAATTCCTAGTCTGGTGGGAAGTCCTTGGTTTCAACACCTGGGAGCTAGTCTAAGGTCTGAGCGCTAACACAAAATATTCACAACAGCAGACGAGGAACGAATGAAGACAGGCGGCTTAAGAAGCGGAGGGAGACTCCCGGCCACTCCCACCTCGGATTTCCACCAATCCGAGCAGCAAGAGTCATCCCTGATGTCAGCCGACCGGTGGGTCAGCTGACGTACCTCCTGCCTGCGTAAAGGTCCTGTCTCCGCGCGCGCCCGCACGAGACAGAAATCCTATGAGCTGGAGACAACACTGCTCTCGGCGTGCTGGATGCTGAGAGCAGAAACAAAGCCTGAATGCAGGGAGCAGCGGCGGCGGCTGTGGCGGCTGCGGACATACCCTGCTCATCCGCAGCTGCCAACTCACCAGTTGTTACAGTACCCCCCCCCCCCCAGCCGTGGACTCCGGACACGATTCCTGAGCCTTCTTCCCCACTATGTTTACCCTAACCATCACAGGGCGGGAGGGAGAGGAATGTCCTTGCTCCAACAGCCAAGGATGACAGGCAGAAAAAACTCTTAACCTCCTGGACCTGATTGGGAGAGCCCAAAGTCTGTCTGCTGGAGTGACTTTCCAATCCACTATTTGTCCTTCACTATCCATCAAGGAGGAACCTGTAATGGCAGTCTGCTCAACTTGAAGTCCCATGGTTGCAATCACTATACTCTCAGGGAGAATGCCAACAGGAGTGAGTGACTGCACTGACTCCGGCTCAAAACATCTCGACAGTGCGTACGCCTTCACATTCTTGCTCCCTGGCCTGTAGGTGATAACAAATCTAAATCGCGTAAAAAATAGTGACCACCGAGCCTGTCTGGGGGTAAGGCGTTTGGCACTTTCGATATACTCTAAGTTTTTTTGATCTGTATACACTGTTATTGTGTGCTCAGCCCCCTCAAGCCAGTGACGCCACTCCTCGAAAGCAAGCTTAATAGCTAATAACTCGCGATTCCCTATATCGTAGTTTTTCTCAGCGGGCGAAAATTTTCTTGAAAAGTACGCACAAGGATGCAATTTGCCCCGCAGGCCGGAGTGCTGGGACAACACAGCCCCCACTCCAATCTCCGAGGCATCCACTTCCACCACGAAGGGAAGGGACATATCCACATGCCTCAAGATGGGGGCGGAACAAAACAACTGTTTGATGAGAACGCGGCCTGTGCCTCTGACGACCAGTTGTAGGTGTCTGCCCCCCTCTTGGTAAGATCCGTAAGGGGTGCAATTATAGATGAAAAACCCTTTATGAATCTCCTATAATAATTGGCAAAGCCTAAGAATCGCTGGAGTGCCTTCAGACCCACAGGCCGAGGCCACCCCAGTACCGCAGAAACTTTATCGGGGTCCATAGCTAATCCCTTCGTGGAAATCACATACCCTAGAAAAGGTACCTTGGAGACCTCAAAGAGGCATTTTTCAATCTTAGCGAAGAGGGAATTTTGTCGTAATTTGTTCAACACAAATTTCACATGGTCCCTATGTTCAGATAAGGTACGGGAAAAAATGAGGATATCATCCAAGTAAATCAAGACGAATTGTCCCAACACCTCCCTAAAAACCTCATTAATGAGCTCCTGGAAGACAGCTGGTGCATTGCACAACCCGAAGGGCATCACGAGATATTCGTAATGCCCATCGGGCGTGTTGAACGCTGTCTTCCACTCGTCACCTTCTCTTATCCGAATTAGGTTGTATGCCCCCCTAAGATCAAGTTTGGTGAACACACCAGCATCCGTAACTTGAGAGAATAAATCGTCGATCAGGGGCAAAGGATAACGATTTTTTACCGTAATCTTGTTCAAACCCCTGTAATCGATACATGGTCTGAGACCACCGTCCTTCTTTTTAACAAAAAAGAAACCAGCCCCAGCCGGGGACTTGGATGGGCGAATAAAGCCTTTGGCCAAGTGTGAGAAAACGCGGAAAAGCCGCCGCGAGTGCTCAGAACAAGGGGGCTGATTCCGCGTCTAACGCGGCGGTTTGCACGCAGAGGCCTACATCTACTGGTATGGCTGAACGCGGAAAAAAACACCGCATGCCCTGATAGCGGTGCGGCTGGTTCCGCGTCCAGCGTGGCGGCTGATACACAACACATCTGGTGTGGCTGGGACTGAAGGACACGTGCGCGCACGCGCTGAGAGGCGGAACTTTTATGACAGCCAGAAGGGAATCAGCTGACCAAGCCGGTCAGCTGACGATTGTACCAGTTCCCATTGGTCCAGCACTTAGGGGAGGCGCTGGAGAGCGCTGTACTATATATACTGGGTGCTGGTCATTCTTCAGTTGTCTACCGTTGCGATCACTACGTGGAAGCACTCAGACCTTTTGTCAGAATCTGTGTTACTATTCTGTTATACTTTAGACCAGGGTGTTGATGATCACGGAGCTCACACCCAAGTCTAGGAAATTGTGTTATCATTCTGTTATACTACAGACTAGTTCCAGGGTGTTGATGATCACGGAGCTCACACCCAAGTCTAGGAAATTGTGTTACCATTCTGTTATACTTCAGACTAGTTCCAGGGTGTTGACGATCACGGACCTCACACCCCAAGACTAGGGACTTGTGTTATCATTCAGTTATATCTCAGACTAGTTCCAGGGTGTCGATGATCACGGAGCTCACACCCAAGACTAGGCATTGTTTATTATCTGTTATGACCTTCTGCTTTCCCGACCTCTCTTCTGATCACTGATTCGGTACTTCGCTATATCTGATACTCTGTTGCCAAATCCTGCATGTTTTAGGACTTCCGAATCAGCCTCCTGTCTTTATACCTTATCTGTCTGTGTGTTGCCGACCTGGCTCGTCCGACCTCGAGAGCTATCTCCCCAGTTAAGAGATAGTTCACAGATCCATCAGTGATACCCTCTCTTTGGTGTCACTCACGCTCTGGTCCTTCCTACTCCCAGCCTGACCCCTCCTTTTAGGGAGAGTCTCAGGCTACTGGAAGGAACTTGTTTCTGGTGCAGTATTCCCTACTGCCTCTGCACCTGCTCTTCAGGTGCTGCTCTCAAAGTATTACTGTTGCACCAAACACTCATATATCTCAGGTGTCCAGAGGTTAGCGATATATCTGATTATCGGGGATTCTGCAGATCACCAATAATCGGGTATATATCTGCATTCTTGGTGATACTGCAGATCACCAATAATCAGACGGTCTCTGTGTTACACCGATCGTTACACCAAGTTATCAGCAATATATTCCTTCATAGCGAGTTTTTCAGGTCCCGATAAATTATATAGATGACCCCTAGGGGGCATACAACCCGATCTTAATTCTATGGGACAGTCAAAGCTTCGGTGTGGTGGAAGCTTGTCGGCAGCCCGAGGACAGAATACTGGCTAGGTAACCCCGCCACTTGAACCTTGGTAGTACATATCGTGACTTTTCCCAGACAATTGCTTTGACAAAGAGGGGACCAACTTAACAATTGTCTGGAACTCCAGTCAATGCAAGGAGAATGTTTCTCAAGCCAAGGCATACCTAAGATCACTGAGGTGGTTGCCATTTTGATAACGAGAAACTGCATCTCCTCCTTGTGGAGAGCCCCGATCTGACAGATCAATACAGGGGTCTGTGAGGGAGATCGTTTGTCCTGCAGTGGTGAATTATCCACTGCGGTAACCACAACGTGTTGACCCAAAGCCTGGAGAGGAAGACCAAGCTGGAGCGCAAAATCATAATTCATAAAATTAGCCGCAGAACCTGAGTCCAAAAATGCCTGTGTCTCCTGGACTCGATTTCCCCAAGTAATAATACAGGGAAGGAGAAGTCTATCATTTCCCGAAGAAATGGCTGAGTCACCAACCGTGGTACTACCAGCTACAAGGGAGCGGTATAACCCATCAGTGGTCTGCGAACAATCTGAACTCATAAGATCAGATGCTGTCGGAGAACCAGATCCCCTCCGCTTCTCAGGTCTGAAAGCCACCATATGTTCCAGGAAACCCAAGTTACTGCACGAAGAAGAGGAAATGTCCCTAGGCTCCCTGAGTTTACCCCGAGCCCGTTTCTGAAATCGAACTCAACGGTCAATCTTAATAGCTAATGCTATAGCTTCATCAAGGGATCTAGGTTCGGGATAACCTAACATCAAATCGGCCACCGAATCAGATAACCCTGCCTGTGTAAAGGTCCTGTCTCCGCGCGCGCCCGCGCGAGACAGAAATCCTATGAGCTGGAGACAACACTGCTCTCGGCGTGCTGGATGCCGAGAGCAGAAACAAAGCCTGAATGCAGGGAGCAGCGGTGGCAGCTGTGGCGGCTGCGGACATACCCTGCTCATCCGCAGCCGCCAACTCACCAGTTGTTACAGGTCCCCTCCTGTTTTAGGACCTTATAGGCATTCTTTTTCCTCTTCATTTTATCCCTAACCTTTCTATTCATCCATAGAGGCCTTTTTTTATTCCTAGACATTTTGTTTCCATATGGGATATACATGATACTACAATATTGATTGAGAATAAGTTTAAAAGCTTGCCATTTCCCTTCAGTGTCCTCCCCTTGTAGTACATTATCCCAGTTCACCAAACTTAGTGCCTGCCTAATTTGATTGAACTTTGCTTTTCTAAAATTCATAGTTTTAGTGGTCCCGCTGCCCCGTGGCCTATCAGTCACCAGATCAAACGTTATCATGTTGTGATCACTATTTCCCCAAATGTTCTTGAACCTGCACATTTGATATATTATCTGGTCTATTAGAAATGATCAGATCCAGTAACGCATTCCTCCTACTTGGTTCCATTACCATTTGAGTCAAGTAATTGTCCTGTAGTGTTGCCAGAAATCTGCTGCTTTTACCAGAATGGGTAGCCTCAATACCCCAGTCAATGTCTGGAAAGTTGAAGTCGCCCATAACTATGACCTCATTTTTACTGGCAGCTTTTTCAATCTGCTGTAGTAATCGCAGTTCTGCAGCTTCATTATTTTGAGGTGGCCTGTAGCATACCCCAATAAGCAATTGGCAACTTTTATTTCCACCATGAATATTTACCCAAACGGACTCCACATCTTCGCAATCTTCCTCCATCTCATCGTTGAGGACAGCTGTAAAAGAATTCTTAACAAAGAGACAAATCCCTCCACCTTTTTTCCCTGTTCTATCCCTCCTAAACACATTGTATCCTTTTAAATTAGCTATCCAGTCATGGCTTTCATCCATCCATGTCTCAGTTATTCCCACAATGTCATAGCCTTTGTCATTCAGAATGAACTCTAGTTCGTCTATTTTATTTGCAAGGCTCCGAGCATTGGTTACCATGCACTTTATATTTTACCACCACATTTACCAATTTTGTTTACAAGAAATGGGCTACTTGAAGTTTTACCAACCTCCTTAATCTTTACACTGTCCCCACCCCCCTTTTCACCCCCCATAATGTTAGGCTCCCACTGTCTTTTTACCTTATCTTGTCTACATATTGAGACTTTATCCTCCCGCCTCCCCCCAGATCCTAGTTTAAAATCTCCTCCAACCGTTTAGCCATCTTCTCCCACAATGCAGCTGCACCCTCCCCATTAAGGTGCAGCCCATCCCTGCTGTAGAACCTGTAGCCGACTGCAAAGTCTGCCCAGTTCTCCAGGAACCCAAACCCCTCCTTCCTACACCAATTTCTCAGCCACTTATTTAACTCCCTAATACTGGCAGTATTTTAGAGAACACCACCTTGGAGGTCCTTGCTTTAAGTTTATCTCCAAGTACCTGAAAATCATTTTTGAGGACCTTCCATCTCCCACTAACTTTGTCATTGGTACCAATGTGTACCATGACAGCCGGGTCTTCCCCAGCCCCACCCAATAATCTGTCAATTCTTTCCGCTACATGCAGAACCCGAGCACCCGGGAGACAACAGACTGTACGGCATTCATGGTTTCTTCGACAGATTACCCTAACATGATAATGTCTGTAAACATTACTAGTGCATCACACAGTAGGTTAAACGTTTACCCCCTGGCGTTACAATAAAATCGCCATGGAGGCGGCGCAGCACTTTTTTATTTATTTATTTATTTTTTAAATCATGTAGCTAGCCTAGCGCTAGCTACATGATAGCCGCTGTGCAGCGGCATCCCCCCTTCCCTTCCGATCGCCTCCGGCGATCAGAGCAAACCGGAAATCCCGTTCAGAACGGGATTTCCTGTTTGGCTTCCCCCGTCGCCATGGCGATGATCGGGATGACGTCATCCATGTCATGGCGTCGGAGGGAGTCCCGATCCATCCCTTAGAGCTGCTTGGTGGTGATTGGCCAGGCTGCGCCAGGGGTCGGGGGGGGGGCGGAGCGGCGGGTAGCGGTGAATTGGCGCGGAGCGGTGGCGATCGTGTAATACACGCAGCTAGCAAAGTGTGCAAATCGGCCCAACAGGGCCTGAGAAATCCTCCGCGGCGGCTTAGAACGAGCTCAGCTCGGGCTTACCGCCAGGGAGGTTAATAACGACAACCATATGCTGTTCATGACAAACATGTTAATCCTTAACAAAGAGAAACATATGGTCAATATTTTCCAACAGTAATCACAGTGAGATGAGATGCATCCAGACACTATAACAACAAAACAATAACATGTCTATAGCGCTTTTCTCCCATAGGACTCAAAGCGCTTAAAGGAGTCATCAGGCAATAATATATACCCCCCATTTACTTACCTGGGGCTTCCTTCAGCCCCTTGCAGCTGACATGTCCCACACTGACAGCTCTGTTCCCCAGCCACCAGCCTGGGGTTCCCGCATTGTGCAGAGGCCGACCTCGAGATCGTCCTTAATGCGCCTGCGTGAAGCGCTGCTTTAAGCTCTTTGAGTCCTATGGGAGAAAAGCGCTATCTTTAAGCTTTCTCAGATTCAGTTATTGGAAGCAGGATGAAGTATTAAAATAGAGGATAAAATTTTATTTCTGCAAATGCCAAACTGCACAGGTAGGTTTTCAGTCTGGATTTAAACACATCCAGAGATGGAGCTGCCCTGATCTGCTGAGGTAGTAATCAGACAATATGTTCAAAGGCAATGAAAGGGGATAAGGAGAATGGGGTCAGCCAAGTAAGAATTCTCAGGTACCTCTGAAGATTGATAATCTATCCATACCACCATGTGGTATAGTATTTATCATATTTACCTTTGCTCTCCAGTACCGTTTCCTCTATCTCTTGTATCTCGTTTAACTTCAGAAACCAGTCCTTAACTGTAGGCACATGTGCAGACTTCCAATACAAGAGTATTCGGTTTTTGGCCGCGCTCAGCATATGGGGAACCACTGTTTTCCCATATCTTTTGTTTTTTGTAAGGTGCAGCCACTGAGCTTTTGGCATTTCCAAAATAAGTGGGACAGCTATCATCCCTTAACCCACAGATTTCAGCTAGTTTCACAGGAGTTCTATACCAGTGAGTCAGGGCCTTATAGTTGCCTTCTTGAACCCCGGTGCTTATGGAAGAAGTATGTGCATGAAGTAGGATAATGTCCTGTTGAGATTCATCCAGGATATTTCCTATTTTCCTTTCCCATGCCTGCAAGTACAACAGTGGCCTCTGGCAGTCTTGGTCCAGTATAAGTTTATATAAAACCGACACTGAGTGCTCAATTTTATCTTTGTTTTATAAAAAGTGCTACCCAGTCATGTACCTTAGCTTCATCATCGTATATTTCTGCGAGAGCCACACACCACGCTTTGACCTGCTGCAATCTCCAGAAATCGAATGGAAATTGTCCATAGTCCAATCTAAGCTCAGCCAACGTCGGAAGTCTTGTTCCCCTCCATAAATGTCCTAAACACAATGCCCTGTTCCCACCATTCCAGGTTCCAAAGAAATCCTGTTCTAATCCTGGTTGAAAAAAAAGGGGGTAGCCCACCAAGGGGGTCATCAGAGAGGGCGGTTGGTACTATTTCAATTTCTTATTTAGAAAATCAATGACTCTTAGGGCATTAAGAATCCAGGGAGGACAATTGGTTGAAAAAGCTCTGGAAGCAATTGGCACCCATTGTGCTAAGGCTAAATCTTAACCTCCCAGTATCTTTTCCAAAACCACCTATGCCTTTGTCATTGAATTGTATTTTCAATAGAGTAGCCTGTTCAAAGCAAACCCCTGAAAATACATCTTAACGTCCGGGAGGCCTATCCCTTGCTCCTTATTAGCACAGTATATGCCCATCTGGGTGTTTTCCCATTCCACACAAATTTAACGAATAAGGACCTCACCTTGGAAAAAAAAGAGTTGAGGCAATGGTATAGGAACCATAGAAAAGAGAAACAATATCCTAGGTGTCACGGAAGAGCCGAGAGAAAATAGAACGCAATCGCAATCGGTTTGCTGCCCCGATTGTCATTGCGTTACCAGATATAGATTGTATGTCTATGGATACCAGGCAGTCAAGCCTGGGGGTCCCTGTTGTCTTCATAGGTGTTAGCAGAGTTCTTTTCATGAAGCCTGTTGTCTGTGATTGTCCCAAGATTTTGTTTAATTAGCAAGGAACAAAGGATTTCCTTTCACAGGCAGACCCTCAGATAGGTGTCAATTGATTCTACCATTTGGTGAGCCCCAGCAAAGGGAGCTTCCCCCATGGCAAGGGGTCTGACTTACTGGAGCCATGTAGACAGCTTAGGAATACATGGAGTTTATGATTTTTAGCCGGTTTAAGGAATACCGTTCATATGAGAGGTGTGAAAGTTATCTCATTCTGCTGGTCCAGATCTGGTGAATATTTTTTTTTCTTCTACTTCCTGCTTTCTTTCACTTTGGTTTTATTGCTCAAAGATGTAATACAGAATCTCAATTGTATCCCAAATCCAATAACATACAAGCATATTCAATCTATACCACAAGACTCTAGTACAACATATCCAGTATAACATTTTTCTCACAGTATAGGTCTTTAAAAATAAGTTTTCAGCTTTTGCAGTATAGTCTTCTATTGGTTTGTATGGTTTTTCAATATGTTTAAGGTGTACTACTTTATTACTTAGAGAGAAATCTATATGAGATTTTATAAAATGATAAATTTACACCAGAGGCCTATTAACTCTATAACAAGCTAAAACTAATGAAAAGAGAAAAAAGAAAAAAAAAAAAAAGGAGATAATGAAAAACCAGTAGTTCAACTAGCATATTATATTTAAGAGTTGGTACCAGTGCGAGCGTGGGACCAATCATCCCAATGGCTATGGAATTTCTCCATAGTGTCCTGCATTGTACATAGGATATAGTCGGTAAGCATTATGCTGTCCACCCTGGTCAAGGCCAATTCAAACTGAAGGTTGTCTTTTTTCCAGGAGAGGGCTATTACCCATAACATTGCCCCCAACAATGCAAAGTATGCTCTTTTCCATTTTTTTATAATAATCCAAGTATGCTCTTTTCCATTTTTTTATAATAATCCAAATCTTTCCAATAAAGTATGCTCTTTTCCATTTTTTTGGGATCTCATTGTTTGGGGTCAAAAACAAGGCCTGCCAGGGAGTTAAAGTAATAGGTTTGGAGATTAATTTTCCCAGCAGATCTTTGGCTTGAGACCAAAAAGTTACTGCTATTGGGCATTCCCAGAATATGTGTTTCATGGTGCCTTGTTGTTGGCAATTTCTGAAGCAATAGGGAGATACTTGAGGCAGAAATTTGTGTAACTTTACAGGTGTTCTGTACCACCTGAGTATGACCTTTAGCACTGTATCTCTTACTGCCGCCGTTTTAGTAACCTGTTTAAGATGCTGGAATATCTTATTCCATTGGGGGATATCGATTTCAGTCTGGAGTTCCTCTTCCCATTCTAACATATTTTTTGATTTGGATTCAGCATAAATTTCAATAAAATGCGAGTAAAAAAGAGAAATAATTCCTGAGAAAGGTTGTTCCGATAGGTACAAATTCTCAAAATAAGTAGCATTATATCTACTTCCATGCGTGGAATTTTTATTGAAAAAGTGTTTGAGTTGACAGTATCTAAAATGTTCTTCCCATGGAATATTTTTGTTGAACCGCAATAAGGAGAATGGCAGAAATTTATCATGAATCCAAAATCTATTTGAGGTGGTATATAAGTTCTCTTTCCACCATCTAAAAGCAGAATCATCTGTAAATGCTGGAAGGAATTCTGGGTGCCCTATAAAGGACAGTTTGGGAGCAAAAGTGGATTTTAAGTTAAATTTAAGGTAATTGTTGTGCCATAAGCGTAATGTATCGGCCACAATAAGGTTAAGAGACTTTATCTTCTTTACATAATGCTTTGGCACATATGGTAGAGTTTGAATGTTATAGGGAAGTATTGAATCTGTCTCGAATTGAATCCACTGAATGTTAAGATTGGGACGGAACCAGTACAACATCTGCGAAAATCTCGTAGCTAACAGGTAAGTCCATAGGTGAGGAACCCCAGCACCCCCAGATGTTATCTGCCTATATAATGTAGTTTGTTTGAATCTCGCCGGTTTTTGACCCCATACAAATTTATCGATAAATTTCTGAAACTGGGAGATGAGATTTTTCCCAGGAGTTAAAGGAATTGCCCTAAATATATATAAGATACGTGGCAAAATCACCATTTTAACCACTGCTATTTTACCTGTCCAGGATATCCTATATTTGGACCATTCTAATAAGGTTTTAGATATAGAATTGAGAAGAGGAGTGTAATTTGTTGCTACTAAAGCGGTAAATAGTGCTGGGAGTTTAATTCCCAGATAGGACATATTCTTTTCCTGCCATTTAAAATTAAAATTGGCTTGATATAGTTTTACTACCTGGTGAGGCAGGTTAATTGGCATGGCTTGTGATTTTGTCACGTTTACGTGTAGTCCAGATAATAATCCAAATCTTTCCAATAAAGGTAACAATGTGGGCATTGAGGTTAATGGCTGTGATAAAAATAAAAGGGAATCATCAGCGTAAAAGCTAGCTTTAAATTCTACACCATTGAGCTCATATCCTTTAATGTTAGGATTTTGTTGGATTGCCAGGGACAGGGGTTCAAGGGCCAAAGAAAATAATAAAGGGGAAAGAGGACACCCTTGACGAGTGCCTCTTCCTAGTGAAATTGGATCTGAATGCGTGTTAGGGGAGCATTATAAAGAGCCATTATCCCTGATATAAATTTACCCGATAAACCCATTTTCCCAAGAACTTTATAAAGGTAAGGCCAGGTGACTGAATCGAATGCTTTCTGAAGATCCAATCCTAGCATAAGAAGCCTATTATTGTTTAGGTGTGCATCTTGCAAAATATTACACGCCAGACGGATATTGTCAATTGTTTGCCTTTGTGGCATAAAGCCCGACTGTGGTGGAGATTCCAGGGAAAGAATGATCCGTGAGAGGCGAGTCGCCAGAATCTTTGAAAACACCTTGATATCATTATTTATTAAAGAGATTGGCCTAAAATTTTGAGGCAGAGTATGGTCCAGAAAGGGTTTTGGGATTAATGTCATATTAGCTTGAATCATATCTGCTGGGAATTTATGACCTGAGAGGACTTCGTTGTACATGTCTACCATATAGGGGATCAATATTTGCGAGAATTTTTTAAGGTAACTGCTAGTGAAGCCGTCCGGGCCTGGTGATTTTTGTGCTTTTAAAGAGTTAATTGCCTCATAAACTTCTTTGTTCGTAAAAGGTAAATTTAAGCTTTCTAATTGGTCTTGTGATATAGAAGGAATCGGTAATGACTCTAGCCAATTATCTATTTGGGTGGCTGGGATGGATGTAGGAGGTGCAAAAAGTTTGGAGTAGTGTTCCTCAAGTATAGTTAGAACTTTTTCCGAAATAGCTTCCAAACTTCCTTTCTTGTTTTGTAATCGAAATACGTGAGGGGGTCTATGGTATTGCGTTAATTTTCGGGCAAACATTGTACTAGTTGTGTTACTATATAATAAGAATTTAGCTTTAGCGAATTTCATGGTCTTCTCTACCTTTTCAGATAATAATTTATCTAGCTCCAGTCTCCTCTCACGGATCATTGCACTTGTGACCGTCCCCTCCCCAGATTCATGTTGTTTATATAACTTATCAAGTTCTTTTGTAAGCAGTAATATTTTTGACAACCTGTCTCTTTTCCTCCTTATAGCAAGACCAATCAACTTGCCCCGTATGACCGTTTTATGTGCTGCCCATAGTGTTGTGGCGGAAACTTCACCATTGTTATTATGTATAAAATATTCCTCCAGAGCTTCATTTATAGAATCTGAAATTGATTGATCTTGCAGGAGGAGGTCGTTCAATCTCCAGGATAGGGGAGAAAATGGGGTTCCGAACCCTGAGATATTTCCTGATACAATGTGGTGGTCAGACCATACACTTAGATGAATCCCAGAGTGGGTAGCATTTGCTAACAGAATAGGTGAGACAAAGATATAATCTAGACGAGCATAAACCTGGTGTGGGTGTGAAAAATAGGTGTAGCTCTTGTCACCCATGTTGAACGTTCTCCAGAGATCTGTAAGTTGGAACGATTTATGGCGACCTATCAGAGCTCTGGGGAAGGTTCTGCTGTGCTCAGACAATTTACTTTTGTCTGCTACCGGATTGTGTACACAATTGAAATCACCAGCTACTATTAGGTGTGTAGAATGGTAACTCTCCAGTTTATCATACACCGTCTTGAAAAATTCAGCTTGTGAAGTGTGGGGAGCATAAATATTGCATAACGTAATATTCTTTCCCCTCAGTTGTCCTTGAACTATGATAAATCTGCTCTCTGGATCTTTATAAATGTGTGAAGGTTCAAAAGCTACTCTGTTATGCATGAGTATAGCCACACCTCTGGTCTTAGTGGTATAGGAAGAGTATTAACATTTGGAAAAAGCTTTATCCATATATTTTAGTGGATCTGTTCTTGCAAAATGGGTTTCTTGCAGGAAGATTATGTCTGCCTTAAGTGATTTATATTGAAGAAAAGCTTTTTTACGCTTTGTTGGGGAATTGAATCCCTGGACATTATGTGATAAAATGTGTAGTGCCATTATAAGTAAGAATTTTAGTTAGCATAAATACAGTATTTTGGGATAGGCTCACCAGACCAGGGATATGACCATTCCTCATCCCTTCAGCTGACTGGACCAAAAAGATATGTATGTCCAGGGTGGACAGCACAGGTACTCTGCAGACACCAGGGGAACACCGGTAACCAACTAGATCAAATAGAACAAACGTGTACATATAACAATAAAAGAGAAAAAAAAAGAACATAGCAAACCTAAGTAAGATATTCATCATGAGCAATTTGAACAACAATTTTTCTCTCTTCCGAGCCAGTTCCAAAACAGGAGCTGGTGTACTCGGAGAAACCTTTGTCACCCACCGAAGGAAGGGATCAAAAGGGGGGAGCTACTAAAGCACTTGCGAGAGCCCAGGAGCAAACCGCTACTCCATAGGAGGTTAATAAAGTGTTTTGTCCCCTGAATAAAAAATCAAAAAAGAGAGAGAAGTTCACCAGAAGCAGTGCCTCATTCAGGTTCTTCCGAGGATTGAAGGTTTCTGATTCTTCTTGATTTAGAGGGTGTCCAGATAGGGGAAAGGGCTCTAAAGTTCTTGCGTGGCGGTGTAAATGGAAGATGTTCCAGCCCCAATTTTGCAAGAAGGTGTTTTCCCTCTGATGGAGTGGATGCTGACAAGGTTGTTCCATTATGGGGAACCAGTAAACGAAAGGGGAAACCCCATCTATACTTAATCTGGGCCTTAACGAGCACAGCAGTAATACCTTTCATTTTCCGTCGGCGTTCAAGAGTCACCGGTGATACATCCTGGAAAATCTGAATTCGGTTACCTTCGTATTCGATTGAGAGTTGTTCCCTTGAAGCTTTGAGGATACTTTCTTTAATGAGGTAATCCTTCAGGCATAGTACCATATCGCGTGGGGGCATATCTGGGCCTGGTTGTGCACGTAGGGCCCGATGCATACGATCACATATGAAGACTCCCTCTTGCGCGTCCGGGAGAAGGGCTGCAAAGATGGCGGAAACGTGCGGTTCCAATTCTGCGAATGATTCTGGTAATCCCCTCACCCGGAGGTTGTTCCTACGGTTGCGATTGTCTAAATCCTCGGTCCGCCCTTCTAAAGAGTTCACGGTCTCCTGTAGCTGCTCGTGTTCCGTCCGTAAAGCTTGATGTTCTGCTAGTAAGTCATCGTGTTTTCTTTCCAGTAGATCTGTGCGGCTTCCGAGCGAGGCAATCTCCAGCATCAGAGCGGACTCTGTCTTATGCAGCTCTGCTTGGAACTTGGTGATTAATTTAGCGCACATGTTCTCAAGGCTGTCCTCCAAGTCTTGCTTGGTCAGGCCCTTGCTTCGTTCCGGTCGAGCTGTCGTCCACTCTGGGCAAGATTTTGCCTGCGAGGCCTGGGAAGGAGTAGGGGAGCCGCGGCCATCTTGTGACGACATGGCGGAGTCACGCGGCCTTAGGAGATAGTCTCTTACTAGCCTCTGGTGAGATTCAACTCCCTTCTTTCTCTTTGGAGACATGCACAGGTGATATTGCTCGAGGGTGCTATTGTTTCTGGTCGTTGAAATGTTGGATTTGCCTCGGTAAGCGGTGAATTATGCTCCGTTAAGCAGGAGCTACATCGGGTTGCGTCCTCCGCCCAGCGCGCCGCGCATGCGCCCCCAGATCTGGTGAATATTTTAATATTAAATTGAGGCACCTGACATACCCAGAACCTGAGGTATTCTGCTACTTCATAACCGGGCATGCAAAAGCACCCAAGTCTGATGTCATAGGAATTGTCATCATCTGAGGAATATTAATCTGTTATCAGTGCAAATGTGGCATTTATCAGTTTTGAGTTACAGCGTTTTATAAGTTTAAACCTAAATCTCTCTCCAAGGACTTGACCTGTGATTGGTTTGTAATTCAGAGGGGGCAGGCATTGCCATGCCCCCGAACCAGCTTCATCAAAAGCACATTGCCAGCAGGCGGACCTCATTCCTCCAACTTCCATCTTCTTGTGAGCACGCTGCCGCTTTGAGGAACAGTGGCGGCCATCTTGTCTGAACTTTGCTTCTGAACTGAAACAAAGGAACTTTACGAGTTTTCCCAAAAAGGACATATTTCCATGAACCTAAGTATTTTATTCCATTTTTTAATTTCATACTGTGTTATTATTTGTCTCTATAATTGTTGATTTTAACTATTTTCTGCATATATTAATTACTTATATTGCATATTCAATAAACAACGCTAACGTCCTTTATTTGTTCAGCTACCCTATTATTCAGCCGCACAAACTGAACCCTGGTTTCTGAAGAGTCGCTACTATTGTTGATAGCTAGATAAAATAGAGTGTGTTTAACCATTTTGAATTTGCAAGTCTAGAGTCAGTCAGTCAGTGGGTTCCTCTGTCCCATGGTAATTACCGTGACTCACAGGCACCCTTCTAGTCGGTCTGCTGCCAAAATCCCAGCGGTTCCTGTGCACCGATTGCGACCACAGATTGCATGGTCTGTGTGCTGAAACCTATTGTGAGGCATTGTGCGGTCCGGCCACTAGGGGTCCTGTGACACTAGGCATTACATTATTCTTTAGAATACTCTTGCATCTGAACCAAATAAAACAGTCCCTATTCCACCGCTGGAGACCCCTATTTAGCGTGTAAGGTTGATAATTCAGGTTCAGATCAGCCGGAAGCTGGATCCCTAGGTATTTCAGGGACTGTTCCTTGTGTGGGAACGGATATTTCTGAACAATTTTGCTAATACTTTCAGGGATCATATTTAACATTATAAATTCAGACTTATATGTCACAGTTGCAGCCACGGTGTGTTTACACGCCAATCTTCCTGCCACTCCTGTCAAGTTAGTCCTGTCAAGTCAGTCCTGTTACTCAAGACCCCATACTCCATTATTTGTGAGGCTCTGGTTAATTATATTATTTGGTAAGAGTTCTGGATGTAATCTGGATGGCTCTGCTAAATTATGTTGCCTAATTATGTTATTTGGGGGACATTCTGCATATAGCTGTTTGAGGTAACTTTATCTGGAGAGGACTGGAATTATGTTGTTTGGGAAATGTGGACACTTTGCATAGTAATGTTGTTGTCTTTAATTTGATATCTGACTGACATGCTATCTGCATGTTGGTACTTTATAGTATCATCCGGTAATACTACATGTCATTGACATCTGCCTGTTGTTAGCATTACATGTATAGCATTAGAATTTGCCTAAATATAATATTGATTTTTTTTTCCCCTGGGGGTGCATTATTGTACTTTGAAATTATATTCATTATTTGGTTTCACATGAAATCTGACCACATCTCCATTTTGCTATATTATATAGTTATGGTTTATTTCATGTTGGAAACATATTATTTCACTAAGTATAGCAGGCATAATGTACCTAGGTACAATCTGCTAAAATTGTTCTTAATTTTATTTCAGATGCAAGACAAGCCTCCAACAGCCAAAAGAACAGTGAATTGGCCTTTTATCGAACAGGTTTGAGAACCCCTGGTTTTATTGATCAGACATTGTTGAGTCATGCCATTTTCTGAAGGTCTTCAAAGCACAGTCTCCACAGTTCCCCTCTAGTTGCACTATGTTCAAACAGCTTTATAAATGTTTTCAATTAGTATAGAAGATTCTTTATTGAAGTGGACATTGCATGTAGATTATTCGGATTGTTTCAGTATTTGTTAACGTGTGTAGAGTTCCAGGCTTGAATGGTTCTTTCTTACTGTTACAGTGCTGAATATTGTTGAATATAGATGTAACTGACTGCTTATTATAACTAAGGATAGTCAGTGAGATGCTTATAACTCTGAGTTAATGCAGGGTTTGGCAAATGTAAGACGCTTTAAAATGAACCAATAGAATCCCGCAAACTGCATAATTCTGAATACAATATTATCTTAATTCTGTATCAACTCGGAACTATTTGCATCTCATTGACCATTTCTACTTTGTGTTATTTTTGATGCAGTGAAAGTTTTGATATAGTTTTGTTTTGTATATTTGTTTTTTTATTTTGTTTATTATTATTGCAGTTACGGTGGTGAATGTTCTTTTATGGAGATGTTACCAATAAATATATTGCTGATTGTAGTGTGTTGAGGAGCTTTAAGTGTGTTTTGTTTTCTTACAGTGGTGTCGGTCTGTATACAGTATGTGCAAGTGGTGCCTTGTTATTAACCACCTACGGACCGACGTAGTTTCATTCTACGTCCAGCAAGTGGCAGCAGCATTCTGACTCGACGTATCTTCTACGTCGAGTCCTTTCAGGGCTCTCAGAAGCAGTGGTGCTCACTGCTCAGCAAGATTTCAGATATCCGAACTACCCAGATAATCCGAACTTTTTCCACTATCCGAACTTTGAATAGCAATTCAGATATTTTTTTAAATCCGAATAGACTATCCGCGCAAACTCGGATCTTCCATCTGAAATCCGGGCAGATAGAGAGAGAGAGAGAGAGAGAGAGAGAGACCTCCGAAAGGGGTTTTTGCCATTTGATGAGACTTTTGGAAGCATTTTAGGCCATTTTCAGGTCACTACCGGTTTTCTATCCGGATATCTGAATCCGGCCAGATATTGGGTTCGGATATCCGAGTTTACTCGGACAGCAAAAAGTTCATATTCGGATTTTAAAAAGGGGTATCCGAGCACCCCTGCTTAGAAGCAGTGTGGGCATCGAGGGACCACCAGGCCAGGCTGCAGCCCTCCCTATGTGCACCCAATCACACTGATCTGCCCCACCCTGCCCTCTGATCGCCCACACCACTCCTCAGACCCCCCCTGCCCACCCCCCAGACCCCTGTTTGCACCCAATCACCCCCCTAATCACCCATCAATCACCCCCTGTCCCTATCTGTCAATGCTATTTTTTTAGGTTAGGTCCTAACTGCCCCCTGGGGGCTCCTGATCACCCCCCACACCCTCCGATCCTCCCCAGACCTCCCCCCCCCCGTGTATTGTATACATCAATTCTTCCCTGTAATCACTCACTGATCACCTGTCAGTCACCTGTCAATCACCCATCAATCACCCCCTGTCATTAACACCCATCAGATCAGACCCTAACCTGCCCCTTGCAGGCACCTGATCACCCCCCACACCCTCAGATCGCCCGCACACCCGCCCTCAGTTCGCCTCCGAAGTGCATTGTTTACATCTGTTCTCCCCTCTAATCACCCATCAATCACTCCCTGTCACTATCTGTCAACGCTATTTTTTAGGTTAGGTCCTAAACTGCCCCCTGGGGGCTCCTGATCACCCCCCCCACACACACCCTCAGATCCTCCCAGACTCCCCCCCTGTGTACTGTATACATCTATTCTTCCCTGTAATCATGCACTGATCACCTGTCAATCACCTATCAATCACCCCCTGTCACCACCTGTCACTAACACCCATCAGATCAGACCCTAACCTGCCCCTTGTGGGCACCTGATCACCCACCCGCACCCTCAGATCGCCCGCAGACGGCCCTCAGATCGCCTCCGAAGTGCATTGTTTACATCTGTTCTTCCCTCTAATCACCCACTGAACACCCATCAATCACCCATCAATCACCCCGTCACTACCTGTCACTGCTACCCATCAGATAAGGCCCAAATCTGCCCCTTGCGGGCAACCAATCACCCGGCCACACCCTCAGAACGCCCTCAGACCCCAGCCCTGATCACCTCACCAGTGCATTTCTTGCATCTATTCTCCCCTCTATTCACACCCTGATCACCTATCGATCACCCGTCACCCCCTGTCACCACCTGTCACTGCTACCCATCAGATCATACCCTAAACTGCCCCTTGCGGGCACCCAAACACCCGCCCACACCCTCAGATCACCCTCAGACCCGCCTGAACACCTCTCCAGTGCACTATTTACATCTGTTCTCCCCTCTAATCACCCATCAATAACCCTCTGTCACTGCTACCCATCATACCCATCAGATCAGACCCTCATCTGCCCCTTTGCAGGCACCCAATCACCCGCCCACACCCTCGGATCGCCCTCAGACACCCCCCCCCCCCCCGATCACCTCCCCAGTGCATTGCTTGCATCTATTCCCCCCTCTAATCACACCTTGAGACACCCATCAATCGCCTCCTGTCACCACCTGTCACTCCCTAGCACACCTACCCATCAGATCAGGCCCTAATTTGCCCTGTGTGGGCTCCTGATCACTCGGCCAAACCCTCAGATCCCAATCAGACCCCCTTCCGATCACCTCCCCAGTGCATTGATTGCATCTATTCTTCCCTCTAATCACCCCCTGAGACACCCATCAATCACCTCCTGTCACCCCCTAGCACTCCTATCCATCAGATCAGGCCCTAATCTGCCCCCTGCGGGCTTTTGACCACCCGGCCAAACCCTCACCCGCCCCACCGCAGTGTCAGAATTTTTTTTCTGATCACTGCTGGTATCTACGGCTTAATTGTCGCTGAGACCAACCATTATGCCACACAATACGCAACCGCCAATCCAAGAAGCTACCATGCCCAGCCTTTTCAGTGGAAACCACTCCAAGTTTCCGAACTTAACATTTTTTGGGGCCTTCTCCTTAACATGGGTCTAGTCAAAGAGAATGTATTGCGGTCTTATTTGTCTACGCACCCAATGTCCATGTTCTCTGCTGCCATGTCCAGGTCACGATTTGAGAACATCCTGCGCTTCCTGCACTTCAGTGCCAATACAACCTGTCATCTAAGAGGCCACCCTGCTTATGACTGGTTCTACAAAATTCGGCTCCTCATAGACCACCTGTCATCAAAATTTGCAGATGCTTATACCCCTGAACAGGCATTTTGAGGCATTTGGTTTCCAGACTACTCCTCACGGTTTTGGGACCCTAAAATGCCAGGGCAGTATAGGAACCCAACCAAGTGACCCCATTTTAGAAAGAAGACACCCCAAGGTATTCCGTTAGGTGTATGATGAGTTCATAGAAGATTTTATTTTTTGTCACAAGTTAGTGGAAAATGACAAAAAAAAATAAATCAATTTCCGCTTGTGACAAAAAATAAAATCTTCTATGAACTCACCATACTCACCAAAATGACCTGTGAATATGACGTTGGGCCCCTTAGCGCACCTAAGCTGCAAAAAAGTCACACATGTGGTATCGCCGTACTCAGGAGAAGTAGTATAATGTGTTTTGGAGTGTATTTTTACACATACCCATGCTGGGTGGGAGAAATAACTCTGTAAATGACAATGTTTTGATTTTTTTTACACACAATTGTCCATTTACATAGATATTTCTCCCACCAGCATGGGTATGTGTAAAAATACACCCCAAAACACATTATACTACTTCTCCTGAGTACGGCGATACCACATGTGTGACACTTTTTTGCAGCCAAGGTGCGGTGGGAGAAATATCTCTGTAAATGGACAATTGTGTGTAAAAAAAATCAAAAAAATGTAATTTACAGAGATATTTCTCCCACCTAGCATGGGTATATGTAAAAACACACCACAAAAAACATTATACTACTTCTCCTGAGTACGGAGATACCACATGTGTGACACTTTGTTGCAGCCTAGGTGCGCTAAGGGGCCCAACGTCCTATGAGTACCTTTAGGATTTTACAGGCCATTTTGAGACATTTGATTTCAAGACTGCTCCTCACGGTTTAGGGCCCCTAAAATGCCAGGGCAGTATAGGAACCCCACAAATGACCCCATTTTATAAAGAAGACACCCCAAGGTATTCCGTTAGGAGTATGGTGAGCTCATAGAAGATTTTATTTTTTGTCACAAATTAGCGGAAAGTGACACTTTGTGAAAAAAAAAAACAATACAAATCAATTTCCGCAAACTTGTGACAAAAAATAAAATCTTCTATGAACTCACCATACTCCTAACAGAGTACCTTGGTATGTCTTCTTTCTAAAATGGGGTCATTTGTGGGGTTCCTATACTGCCCTGGCATTTTAGGGGCCCTAAACCGTGAGGAGTAGTCTGGAAACCAAATGCCGCAAAATGACCCGTGAAATCCTAAAGGTACTCATTGGACTTTGGGCCCCTTAGCGCAGTTAGGGTACAAAAAGTGCCACACATGTGGTATCGCCGTACTCGGGAGAAGTAGTACAATGTGTTTTGGGGTGTATTTTTACACATACCCTGGGTGGGAGAAATAACTCTGTAAATGACAATCTTTTGATTTTTTTACACACAATTGTCCATTTACAGAGTTATTTCTCCCACCCAGCATGGGTATGTGTAAAAATACACCCCAAAACACATTGTACTACTTCTCCCGAGTACGGCAATACCACATGTGTGGCACTTTTTTGCACCCTAACTGCGCTAAGGGGCCCAGAGTCCAATGAGTACCTTTAGGCTTTACAGGGGTGCTCAAAATTTAGCACCCCGCCCACTTGCCAGGACAGTTAACAAACCCCACAAATGACCCCATTTTGGAAAGAATACACAACAAGGTATTCCATGAAGGGAATGGTGAGGTCATTGAAAATTTTATTTTTTGTCACAAGTTAACGGAAAATGACACTTTGTAAAAAAAAATAAAAAATAAAATTCTGCTAACTTGTGACAAAAACTAAAATCTTCTATGAACTCACCGTGCACCTCACATAATACTTTAGGGTGTCCTCCTTCCAAAATGGGGTCATTTGTGGAGTCTGTCCTGGCATTTTAGGGTCTCTGCAATCATTACATGTATGGCCAGTATTAGGAGTTTCTGATATACTCCTTATATTGGGTATATGGGTAATGCACTCTGGGCTGAAAGGAAAAATGAACGGCAAAGATACCTTGCTCCACATCAATGGCAGATCTTCCTCCACATCAATGGCAGTGATAACCTCAGGAGAGAGACACCCCGTGCCACCCTGCACTCAGGGTGAGCCACCAACTTATGTGACTGGGCCTCAGAACTTTAGTATACAGCATTATGCCTGTAGTATACAGCAATATGCCTGCCAATAGAGATGACTCTGTGTGGCATTAAAGTATCATCATAGGCCCAAAGTAAATCACATATAAACAGGGGGTGTCCACACTCAAGGGAAATTCAAACATTCTGTCATATATCGCCAACCCAGGACAGAACAGCAATATCAAGCATGGAAACCGATCCTTCTTCCGACTTTTATGCTTACCTGTTTGTTTGGTTTTCAAGCTTACCTCTCCTCCCCCTGGGACAATGTGCGAAAGACCACTGAGTGTGTGCCTACTCCTGTGTCTGGAGTTCCCTAGGTTCTAATAGTGTACCTGCTCGTGGTACCTCTCAAAACACTCCCCTATGCATAGGCCAGGCTGGTCAGGACATTTGGGACAAGAATAAACGGTGTCAGTCCTTCTTCTAGCACTGCTGCAGACACGACAACGTTTTCTTCGGATGCGTTGACCTGGGGCACACGGAAGCTGATAGGCGTAATGCCTTCCATGCAGTCGGCTAGTTGCATCTGGGGGGGGGGGGGCCTGGCACCTCCTGGATACAGGAGGTCCAGAATGATCTGTTCCTGAAATTGAAGGAATGATCCAGTTCTCCCAGCCTTACTGTAGAGAACAAAGCTGTTGTAAACTGCCAATTGAATCAGATAAAAAGATACTTTCTTATACCAGCGTCTTGTTTTCTGGGAAATTAAATAGGGCGCTAACCTCTGGTCATTGAAGTCCACCCCTCCCATGTTGACATTATATTCGTGGACGACAAGGGGCTTTTCAATGACATCAGTTGCCCGTTGAATTTGGACTGTCGTGTCTGTGTGAATGGTGGACAGAAAGTAAACGTCCCTCTTGTCCCTCCATTTCACCGCGAGCAGGTCGTCAGTACGCAAGGTGGCCCTCTGCCCCCGTTCAAGTCTGGTGGTAAGGAGCCGTTGGGGGAAGCCCTGGCGACTAGGCCGCGCAGTGCCACAGCATCGGATTCCTTCTAACTTTAAATGCTGATAGAGGGCCACACTTGTGTAATAGTTGTCCACATAAAGATGGTACCCCTTCTGGAACAAGGGTGACACCAAGTCCCACACAACCTTTTCACTGCTCCCCAGGTAGTCAGGGCATCCGACCGGCTCCAATTTTGAGTCTTTTCCCTCATAGACCCTAAAACGACATGTATAGCCTGTGGCCCTTTCACAGAGCTTATACAGTTTCACCCCATACCGGGCGCGCTTGCTTGGGATGTACTGTTTGATGCCAAGGCACCCGGGAAAGCTTAAGAGGGACTCGTCTATGCAGATGTTCTGTTCAGGGGTATAAGCATCTGCAAATGTTGATGACAGGTGGTCTATGAGGGGTCGAATTTTGTGGAGCCGGTCATAAGCAGGGTGGCCCTTTTCATGACAGGTTTTGTCGTCGTTGAAGTGCAGGAAGCACAGGATGGACTCAAATCGTGTCCTGGACATGGCAGCAGGGTACAAGGGAACATGATGTACTGGGTTCGTAGACCAATATGACCGCAATACATTCTGTTTCATTAGTCCCAAGTGAAGGATAAGGGCCAAAAAGATTTTAATGTCGGAAACTTGGACTGGTTTCCACCGAAAGGCTGGGCATAGCTGCTCTCCGGGTGCTCGGTGATGAATTGTGTGGCTTTACGGTTGGTCTCAACCACAATTAAGTCCAAGAGAACCTGGGTGATGAACAGCTGCAAAAAGTCTAGGGCCGTTCCTAGATGAGCTGTCGCCACCTGGACTCCAGACTGGGCGGTGAAAGGAGGCACTACGGGTGCGGCGGAATCAGGGGATTGCCAATCTGGATGTGCCAGCACCTCTGGGAGTCTATGGGTACTACGGGCCCGTCTTCTTCTTGGTGGCTGCGACGGGGGTACTACTGCACGTGCCACCGTACCAGTTTCAACTTCCATACTGGCGCTCACCACTTCACCAGGGTCTACCGAAAGTACTGGTACTAAGTCCAGGAGATGCTGCACTGCTGGTGCCACTGCCTGCCTCACCAAGAAAACTCTCATCAGCGCTAGCACCACCCTGCTGCCCTTGAGGCGGATCCTGCGCCACCTGCGGTCTAACGACATGGGGTCTGGTACGCCTGGCTCTAGCCGGGACCAAAACCTCGTCATCACTTTCGGTCAGAGAACCAATGCTTTCCACAGGTTCAAATTCGGCCCCGGATGATTCATCGGATGAGTCTTCCCAAACGCTCTCATCCGACTGGTCCATGTACCTGTATACCTCCTCATCGGAAATCCCGCTTCTTGCCATTGTGGACTGCTAAATTTATGGGGTTTTCCTCCGAGACTACCCAGAAAAAAAGAGCACCTACCTAGCAAAAGGGAGTATTTGAGAGGTATTGGGGGTGGTGGCGAGTGGGGTCTCAGAGGCAATCAAACAATCACGGGACAATCAAAGCCGATCACGGGACAATCAAATAGAATTACAGCACAATCGAATCCAATCACAGCACAATCAAATCTGATGCACTCGGAAGGTGATGGGGGGTGGTGGGGGGTTGGTGGGAAGTGGGGTCTCAGAGGCAATCAAACAATCACGGGACAATCAAATACAATTACAGCACAATCGAATCCAATCACAGCACAAGCAAATCTGATGCACTCGGAAGGTGGTGGTTGGAGGTGGTGGGGGGGAGGGTGAAGTTGGGGGTGGCGGGAAGTGGGGTTTTTAGAGGCAAACAATCACGGGACAATCGAAGCAGATCACGGGACAATCAAATACAATTACAGCACAATCGAATACAATTGCAGCACAATCGAATACAATCACAGCACAGTCAAATACAATGCACTCGAACAGTGATTAGGGGGGGGGGGGTCTGAGGGCGATTTGAGGGGGTGGGGGGTTGATCAGGAGCCCGCACGGGGCAGACTGAGTCCTGATCTGATGAGAGGCAGACACAGGGGGTTACTGATCGAAGATCAGTTAGTGATTTCTGGGGAGGACAGATGTAAACAATGCGCAGGGGATGTAATCAGGAGGGGGTCTGAGGGCAATCGAGGGTCTGGGCAGGTGATCGGGTGCCCCTGCGGGGCAGTTAGGGTCTGCTCTGATGGGTGGGGGTGCTGAGGGGTGATGGACAGGTGATAGACAGGTGATCAGAGGGGGATCAGGGGGTAAGGTAGCTGTATACAGATGTATACAGTATACAGGGGGTAGTCTGGGATGGGGTCTGGGGGTGATCTAAAGGTAGGGGGGGGATCAGGGGTGATTAGGAGGCAGTTAGGGACCTAATCTAAGGGATAGCGTCGATAGTTAGTGGCAGGTGGGGGGGGGGGGGGTTTAGAGGGGTGCAAGGGTGCTGGGCAGGGGTCTGCTGGGGTGATCAGGGGGGGTCTGAAGACTGGGGTGGGAGTTTAGGGGGGCTGTGGGCAAAAAAAAAGCAGTGTGCAGTGTAACTTACAATGGCTTCCTCCTCGCTGGTGGTCTCTGGAACAATGAGACCACGAGGCGAGGAGGAAGCATGTATAAGGCACTTTGTTTACCTAACAAAGTGCCTTATACGCATTGATTGGCCGGATTTTTATATTCCTCCGCTCGCCGGCGCTGCTAAGTGGCCGGCGAGCTGGAGGCTTAATGCCGGGCTATCGATCCCCGGCGGAGGATCGCGTCACGGATGACGAGATCGCTCCGCCCATGTCCTTACAAGGACCGCCGCCTCTGTGCATGCGGCGGTCCTTGCGGGATCCACTTGCCGGCCGCCTCTGTACAGTGGGCGGTCGGCAAGTGGTTAAAATGGGGAACCAAGGACGTTGGACTATGGATTGGATTCATGCTACTTCAACGATCTGGTGTGGCAAAACAGACGCAGCCGACACAGGGCTCGTTTAAAAAAGGGCTTTGTTTTGCTTTTAATGAGGGCCAGTGTAAGTTTATGAATAATTGCAGGTATAAGCATGAATGCAACCATTGTGGTGGCTCACACTCTGCTTCACGTTGTTTTAAGAAGGCAGGTTTGCAGAATCAAGGGTCCGCAAAGGACCTTTTTCTCAAAAGCACCGACTCCGGTGATTCTGGAAAAAATGTTGCCATGGCTAAGGGTGTATCCAAAGCAGCAGGCCAGTCAGCTGCTCATTGATGGTTTTTCTAAAGGTTTTTATATCCCAACATTTAGTGGTAAAGGTTGCTCGATTGTAGCTAACTTGAAGTCAGTTGATCAATTTCCGCATATAGTACAGAAAAAGATTCAAAAACAATTGGAGGCTGGTCGGGTTGCTGGCCCATTTGACTCCCCTCCTTTTGAGGATTTTAGGATTTCTCCATTAGGGGTAATACCCAAAAAAGCCCCCAATGAATATCGTCTAATTCATCATCTATCATTCCCAAAAGATGCGTCGTTGAATGATGAATTGGATAAGAATCTGACTTCTGTGTCTTATGTTACATTTGAGCAAACCTTACAGGTTATTAGAAGTTTTGGAAGAAATGCGTTGCTTGCAAAAACAGACATTCAATCAGCCTTTAGGCTTTTACCTATTGCTCCTGAGGGATTTAATTCGTTAGGTTTTTACTTCCAAAAGAAATTTTATTTTGATCGCTGCCTGCCGATGGGGTGTTCACTTTCTTGTTTTTATTTTGAATCTGTTTCGACTTTCCTTGAATGGGCAGTAACACAAAGAATTGATGAAGGAGCCATAGTTCATTATCTTGATGATTTTTTACTCATAGGCCCTGCAGAATCTCAAGCGTGTCAGACAATGTTATAAATTTTTGTTCAGACGATGGAGGAATTTGGTGTTCCGCTAGCCGAGGAAAAGACGGTGGATCCTACCACGTCTTTAGAATTTTTGGGTATTACAATAGACACGAGGAAGATGCTGTTCAAACTTCTGCTTGAGAAAATTAATGTTCTGAAGGCTTTGTTGAACGAGTTGATGGGGAAGGAGAAGGTTACAGTTAAACAAATACAATCATTATTAGGGCACTTGGCCTTTGTGTCAAGAATTATGCCTATGGGAAGAGTATTTTCCAGAAGGTTGGCGCAGGCTATAGCTGGGTTCAAGTCACCCAAGATGCATGTCCGTTTGGTCAGGGAGATAAAAGAAGACTTCCTGGTGTGCTATGAGTTTTTATCATGCTACAATGGTAGGTCCATGTGGCAGCAGGAATTCATGATGGATTCAGAAATGGAATTTCGCACTGATGCGGCTGGATTGGTTGGGTATGGAGCATATTGGTGCGGTCGTTGGTCGGCTGAAAGGTGGCATGCATCTTGAGTGGACAGTGGTGTTACAAAAAACATTGTTTTATTGGAACTCTTCCCAGTAGTGGTGTCATTGGTACTATGGGGTACAGAATTTGCAAACAAGCGCATTATGCTCCAAACAGATAACAGAGGTGTGTTATATGCGGTGAGTTGTTTATCAGCAAAATCAGATCTAGTGGTTCGTTTATTGAGGCATTTAGTGCTTGTGTGCTTAAAATTTAATATTTGGATAAAAGCAGTGTACCTTCCAGGGAAAATGAATTTAATAGCTGATGCTTTATCTCGTCAGCAGTTGGAGTCGTTCAGAGTGTTGGCCCCGGCGGCAAGACAGGATGGAGAGATTTGCCCGGAGCATCTTTGGAGCCTTATTTGGGTTTGATACGAAAGATGGTAAAAAATTCAGTGTCATCTAATACTTGGAAGTCTTATGAAGAAGCATGGGTTAGTTGGTGCAAGTTTGCAGATGAGTATGAATTGTCTCCATTGGCTGATTAGGCTGACATGTTTCTGTCCTTCATGTGTCAAGTTTTAGAAGCAGGTGGCTCTTATAGCAAAATTGTTAGGATGTTAGCGGGCATCTCCTTCTTTAGAAAATTAAGTAAGGTTCCGTCAAGTAGTTCTTATCCAGTGGTCAAGCAATTTTTAAAAGGCCTTAAAAAAGATTGGGTCAGGTTGGATAATCATAGACCGGTTTCTTTTTCAGTTCTTTGTGATTTAGTGCAAGTCTTGGAGTTTGTCTGCAGTAGCAGCTATGAATGTTTACTATTTAAAGTGGCGTTCGTTTTAGCTTTCTTTGGTGCATTTAGGATCTCTGAGTTAGTAGCCAATGCCATTAATAAAAATTCTGTGGTGCCTCTTAGGTTTCAGGATGTTAGGATTTGGGAGGATAGAGTGGAACTTTTTATTGGTAGGTCTAAGATGGACCAGGATGGTCGAGGGACCTGGATCACGTTAAGGTCTGTTTATTTTCCATGCTGTCTGGTAAGAGCGGTAAAGGATTTCATGGCGGTTCGTCCTCAAGCGGTGTCTTTTTTGGTGCATCTAGATGGTGGTGCTTTGTCCAGGTTCCAATTTAGGTCAGTCTTTACTAAATGTCTGATGCGCTTGGGGCTGGGCGATATGAAATTCACATCCCATTCGTTTAGAATTGGGGCAGCCACGGAAGCCTCCAGATGGGTTTATCTGATGAAGCCCTTCAACGAATTGGGCGATGGGAGTCCAATAGGTTTCGGATCTATGTGAGACCTAATTTGTTTGTTTATTGATATATTGCAGGAAAAAAGGTGATTGTATGGATTTTAGGCCACTCGTATATTTACTGGGCACAGAAGAGAGCCAAGTATAGACCTTATACGGAGAACTTGTTCCTTGACATCGAATCCTGCCAGATCCTTTGGCAAGGTATACGTGGCCTTCGGTGGAATGGCCTTATTCCATTATTTATTAAAAAATTGCGCTGTTGGCCAATCCCAGATGTGCTGCTAATTCATCTTGGTGGCAATGATTTGGGGAGGTGGAGGACAATTGACTTGATGGATAGAATGAAAGAGGATGTTATCCAGATTAATAATCAATTTCAGAGGACAAAATTGATCTTCTCAGAAATAGTTAAGAGAAGGGTGTGGCTTAACCCTAGACTTAAATTTATGGATAGGATCCTCAAGCGGATTAATAGATATATGGCTAAGATATTAGTAAATGTGGGTGGATTGACCATCCGTCATATTGAGCTAGAGGATAGGGAGTTGGGTCTATTTAGGAAGGATGGTGTGCACTTGTCCTCCATTGGTCTTGATGTTTTTAATGCTAATTTGAGTACCGGTATTGAGAGGGCCGCGGTTTTGGGGGCCAACCCAGTGTAGCTGGGTTGGCTTTTGGGTAAATGTCACCGGGTGGTGGACATTTGGGATTATTAATAAAGGGGCTCTTTATTAATACATTTGAGGAAGTTATGTTTACTGATGTTTGAATTTATGATTAATAAAATCGGTTTATCAATTATCCCCAATAAATGGCCGCGGCCTTACTCCAATTTTAGTGTTGGTTTTTATTTATATGTGTAATAGCGACTGCAGCGAGCGGTGTCGCCGCTGCAGCTGCTTCCACGGAGGTGTCCTGGGGAGCGTCAGCTGCGGGAAACGCTCCTGCCCTGCAGCTGTCTCTCTGCCCCTGCCCATCTTCTTGGCGTGGGACACCGAGGACGGGGCTTTCTGCCGCACATAGGGTCGCTGTCTTGCGCTGGCGCGCGCATAGACAGGACCTTTATTTGGGAAGGACAGGCGTCAGCTGACCGCCTGGTCGGCTGATGTCAGAGGAGTCCCACGGCGCCCAGGATTGGCTGATTGGAGGTGGGCGTGCCAGTGGGGTCTCCTCTGCTTGATAAGCCTCCAGGCTTCACTCACACGCTGTCTGTTGTCGTGAATACTTGCGTGTGAACGCACAGACCTTAGATAGCTCCCTGGTGTTGATGCTACGGATTTCACACCAAGTTAGGTTATTGCTCTTGTGTTTATTGTTTTGTATAGACTAGATCCGGGATGTAGACACCAAGGACGTCACACCCAGACTAGGATATTTCTATTGTATTGATCTCCTGTGTACGACTCTGGCTAGCACTCTGACTTTGTATCCTGCTTTCTGATCCTGTACTTCTGCCCATCTGTCTACCTGTTGCCGAACCTCTGCCTGATTACCGTTTACTCTCTAGCCTCACGATTCTATACTGATACGTACCTTCCTGTTGCTGAACCTCTGCCTGATCACTGATTACTCTCTTGCCTCACGATTTTGTGTATACTTACCTCCCTGTTGCCGAACCTTGCCTGCCTGACCACTCCACTCACCAGTGGGCCCTTGCCACTGGTGAGGTATTAGTTACACCAGCTCCTCTGGTGGAACAGTTCTATTTACCTGTGGTACAGCCTTAATTACCCACACTATTAGGGTATCTGTTATTGTAGTACCATTGTATCTCTTACGCTACTGTCCAGTCTGGGTCACCCGCCTCTCGGGTGTTCTCGTGCCTGCAGTATTGTCTGAATCACCCGCTCCCCAGGAGATTCAGCCTCTTCATTATTAAACTCTCCAGCCTGCTGGAACTTGTACGCTAGTGCACGTATTGTGTACTGTTATTACCTCACCAGCCCTTTGGTGTGGTTTGATCTAACTATTAAGTTACTGTTGCACCCAAACACTTACACTTTGCTTGGTGTCCAGAGGTTAGGCATACTTGTATTATTGGTGATTCTGCAGATCACTAATAATCAGGTATACGTCTGTATTGTTGGTGATACTGCAGATCACCAAAAATCAGATACTCTCTGTGTGCTGACACCCATCATCACAGAACAACAGACCAATAAAGTACTATGGAGGCACTCTGCCAACGGGTCGATGTCTTAACTGTTACTGTTAATGAACTTATTAAGACGGTGGAGGCCCAACAGACTCAAATTAACCAACTTGCTGAGTCGGTTAACCGTCTTACAGACCCTATTATCCGGGTGTCTCCCCCCTCTGTGATCGAGCCGAGGGTACCCCCTCCAGAGAAATTCTCGGGGCACCGCTCGGACTTTAGCAATTTCAAACATAGGTGTTTGTCTTATTTTTAATTGCGGCCCGTTTCCTCAGGCTCTGAACCTCAACGGGTCACATTCATTAAGACTCTATTGTGTGGAGACTCCCAGTCATGGGCATATAGTCTCCCTACAGAGCATGAGGCCTTAGTCTCGGTAGAGGACTTCTTTAAAGCCATGGCCGTAATTTATGACGACCCTGATTTGGCCGTGATGTCTGAGAGGAGGTTAAAAACCCTCAGGCAGGGTCATAGTTCCGTAGAGGCTTATGCCGCTCAATTCAGGAGATGGGCAGTGACGGCCAGGTGGGGGCAATACGCGCTCTTAGATTGTTTTTTGGCAGGTTTGTCCGACACTGTGTCTGATCTGATGTTGGGCCATCCAGAGCCCTCGACCCTGGACGAGGCCATTGCCTTAGCCATCAAAATTGATAGGCGACTTCGTTATCAAAGACAAACCCGGGCTAGATCCCCAGCGAAGCTGGTTGCTAGTGTAGCCCTTACCCCTTCCTCTCCACATACTTATTATACTGATGAAGGGCATATGAACCCCGGCTCTCCCAATAACGAGTAACTCTATCGCCTGGGAGTAGTTGAAAGCACTTCGTTGCGCGATCCAGTATCGCCTCTGGGTCACGATCTGAAGGCATCTGAAGGTTCGGCTTCCATGACCGAATTAGGGGTAGCAAATTCGGATTCTCCACAGGGAACCGATGCTATATACCGCAGTCTAGTGGTAGGAAGTACCACAGTAGAGGGGTCAGCGGTTCCATTAGCAGAGGACAGATTTTTGTTACCCTGTGTCATCACTTGGCAAGACTGAGTCCTGGAGACACACGCATTTTTAGACTCAGGCTCGGTCGCCAGTTTTATGAATATCGATTTTGCTCTCCAACTTGGGCTCCCTCTCCAACCCGTTGGTCAGGAGTTAATCATTACCGCAGTGGATAGCTCACCATTACAATCTCCTTTACAGACACCAATGTTATCTTGTCAGATTGGGGCCCTCCATAAGGAGAACATCCAGTTCTTTGTGATCAAGATGATCACCACCTCAGTATTATTGGGCATGCCTTGGCTCGAAAAGCACTCTCCTCGTTTAAACTGGGCTTCCGGGCAATTACTGAGTTGGTCCCCTTACTGTCAAGATCACTGTTTAACCAAGATCACCCTTGCTACCACCAAAGTTCAGGTGGAGGGTTTACCTGCCCCATATTCTGATTTTGCAGATGTATTTTGCCCTCGGGCAGCCGACAAACTGCCACCACATCGAAGATTCGATTGCCCCATAGATTTGAAATCGGGCTGCATGCCTCCTAGGGGTCATTTGTATAATTTGTCAGGCCCTCGAAAAACTGGCCATGAAGGAATATATTACGGATAATTTGGCAAAGGGTTTTATCAGACCATCAAAGTCCCCGGCCGGGGCTGGTTTCTTTTTTGTTACTAAGAAGGATGGTGGGCTCAGACCCTGCATTGATTATAGGGGTTTGAATAGGATTACGGTAAAAAAACGTTATCCTCTACCCTTAATCGACGATTTATTTTCTCAGGTCACAGGAGCAGGTGTGTTTACCAAACTCGATCTTCGGGGGGCCTACAACTTGATACGGATTAGAGAGGGTGATGAATGGAAGACGGCCTTCAACATGCCCGACGGGCATTACGAATATCTAGTGATGCCCTTCGGGTTGTGCAATGCCCCAGCTGTCTTCCAGGAACTGATTAATGAGGTTTTTAGGGAAGTGTTGGGACAATTCGTCCTAGTCTATTTGGACAACATCCTCATTTTTTCCCGAACCTTATCTGAACATAGGGATCATGTAAGTTTTGTCCTAAACAAACTACGTCAAAACTCCCTATTTGCCAAGATTGAGAAGTGCCTCTTTGAGGTCTCCCAAGTTCCTTTTCTGGGTTATATCATCTCCACGGAAGGTTTAGAGATGGACCCCGATAAATTATCTGCTGTGTTGGAGTGGCCTCGCCCTGTCGGCCTGAAGGCACTCCAACGCTTCCTGGGCTTTTCCAATTACTATAGACGCTTCATCAAGGGGTTTTCCTCCATTGTGGCGCCACTCACAGATCTGACCAAGAAGGGGATGGACACCCACAACTGGTCATCTGAGGCATTAACCGCTTTTTCCTTACTTAAGCAGTTGTTTTGTTCGGCTCCCATCTTGAAGCACGCTGATGTGTCTCTCCCTTTTGTGGTAGAGGTGGATGCTTCAGAGATTGGGGTGGGGGCCGTATTGTCCCTTGTTCCCAGGGCAAGTTGCATCCATGTGCTTACTTTTCCAGGAAGTTCTCCCCAGCAGAGAGAAACTATGATGTAGGGAATCGGGAATTGCTGGCTATTAAACTGGCATTTGAGGAATGGCGCCACTGGCTTGAGGGGGCTCAGCACACTGTTACAGTTTTTACAGATCATAAAAACTTGCAATATAAAGAAAGTGCTAAACGGCTCACACCTAGACAGGCTCGGTGGTCACTTTTTTTTGCTCGCTTTAATTTTATTATTACGTTCAGACCATGCTGCAAGAATATTAAAGCAGATGCAACTCTCCAGATGCTTTGAGCCAGAATCGGTGCAATCTTGTACCCCTGTGGGCATTATCCCAGAAAGTCTAGTGGTTGCTTCTATGGGACTACAGGGTGATCAGGGTGCCATCAGAGGGGCCCCCTTAATGCCTGGTAAAGAGCAGGTGGTCGTTTGGGAAGTTGTTCCAGCAGACAGAGTTTGGGCTCTCCCAATCAGGTCCAGGAGGTTGAGGTCCCTCTCCCAGGGATATTCCCCCCCCCCCTCCCACCCTATGATTGTGGTGGAAAAGGGAGTAACGCAGGAAGCGTGTCCGGAGTTCACGCCTAGAGGGGGGGGGTACTGTAATAGCGGCTGCAGCGAGCAGTGTCGCCGCTGCAGCTGCTTCCACGGAGGTGTCCTGGGGAGCGTCAGCTGCGGGGAGCGCTTCTGCCCTGCAGCTGTCTCTCTGCCCCTGCCCGTCTTCTCGGCGTGGGACGCCGAGGACGGGGCTTTCTGCCGCACATAGGGTCGCTGTCTTGCGTGGGCGCGCGCACAGACAGGACCTTAATTTGGGAAGGAGAGGCGTCAGCTGACCGCCTGGTCGGCTGACGTCAGAGGAGTCCCACGGCGCCCAGGATTGGCTGATTGGAGGTGGGCGTGCCAGTGGGGTCTCCTCTGCTTGATAAGCCTCCAGGCTTCACTCACACGCTGTCTGTTGTCGTGAATACTTGCGTGTGAACGCACAGACCTTAGATAGCTCCCTGGTGTTGATGCTATGGATTTCACACCAAGTTAGGTTATTCCTCTTGTGTTTATTGTTTTGTATAGACTAGATCCGGGGTGTCGACACCAAGGACATCACACCCAGACTAGGATATTTCTATTGTATTGATCTCCTGTGTACGACTCTGGCTAGCACTCTGACTTTGTATCCTGCTTTCTGATCCTGCACTTCTGCCCATCTGTCTACCTGTTGCCGAACCTCTGCCTGATTACTGTTTACTCTCTAGCCTCAAGATTCTATACTGATACGTACCTTCCTGTTGCTGAACCTCTGCCTGATCACTGATTACTCTCTTGCCTCACGATTTTGTGTATACTTACCTCTCTGTTGCCGAACCTTGCCTGCCTGACCACTCCACTCACCAGTGGGCCCTTGCCACTGGTGAGGTATTAGTTACACCAGCTCCTCTGGTGGAACAGTTCTATTTACCTGTGGTACAGCCTTAATTACCCACACTATTAGGGTATTTGTTATTGTAGTACCATTGTATCTCTTACACTACTGTCCAGTCTGGGTCACCCGCCCCTCGGGTGTTCTCGTGCCTGCAGTATTGTCTGAATCACCCGCTCCCCGGGAGATTCAGCCTCTTCATTATTAAACTCTCCAGCCTGCTGGAACTTGTACGCTAGTGCACGTATTGTGTACTGTTATTACCTCACCAGCCCTTTGGTGTGGTTTGATCTAACTATTAAGTTACTGTTGCACCCAAACACTTACACTTACACCCCGGGAGATTCAGCCTCTTCATTATTAAACTCTCCAGCCTGCTGGAACTTGTACGCTAGTGCACGTATTGTGTACTGTTATTACCTCACCAGCCCTTTGGTGTGGTTTGATCTAACTATTAAGTTACTGTTGCACCCAAACACTTACACTTTGCTTGGTGTCCAGAGGTTAGGCATACTTGTATTATTGGTGATTCTGCAGATCACTAATAATCAGGTATACGTCTGTATTGTTGGTGATACTGCAGATCACCAAAAATCAGATACTCTCTGTGTGCTGACACCCATCATCACAATATGATATTACTGTTAAGTGGAAGGGCTTAGTGGGACGTGCAATTCCATGGAAATGACAGGCTTCATCCTGTCAGCACATGGTGTTGCCGGACCCAGCCCTGAAAGGGTTAAGTGGTTGTCCGTTGCTGGCTCTTTTTTATTGATTACAGGGCCAGGTGCATTCCCTCCAGGTGCTGGGGAAGAGAAACGGCTGGAGGATCTGATTGGTGCTCGGCTTGGCTGGCTTCCAACTGCAGCCAATGAAAGAAGAGTGAGGAGTATAAAAGCTGACTGCTGCGTCAGTTGTGTCAGGAGACGGAAGAAAAGAAGCTGCATTCTCCCCCCTTCCCCCCTCTATCTGCTTGTCGCTGGCCTATCTTGGGGTTTTGATATATGGGTAAATGTCACCGGGTGGTGGACATTTGAGATTATTAATAAAGGGGCTCTTTATTAATACATTTGAGGAAGTTATGTTTACTGATGTTTGAATTTATGATTAATAAAATTGGTTTATCAATTATCCCCAATAAATGGCCGCGGCCTTACTCCAATTTTAGTGTTGGTTTTTATTTATATGATATTAATGTTAAGTGGAAGGGCTTAGTGGGACGTGCAATTCCATGACCTCCAAACACCTATGAGTGTTAATCAACCTGGCTAAAGACCTAGGGAAACAGCAAGCAAAGGGAGAGAGGGCACTCCTATCATACGAGGGATTTGCAACCACATTAAAATCCCCGGCAACTATCATGTTAGGAGAATGGTATTGCTTAAGCAAAGTATTAAGTTTAGAGAAAAAATTAGATTGCCCAATGTTAGGGGCATAACAGTTACATAAAGGTAGATTTTCCCTGTAAGATACCTTTAAGTATTAAAATACGTCCTTCAGGGTCTTTAAATGTGTCTTGGAGATCAAAAGATATTTTATTATGTAAGAACACAGCCACTCCACGAGATTTGGACGAGAATGTAGCAAAATAGCCACGTGAAAAGTGTTTGTCAAAAAAGGCAGGAACTTTGTTATGTTGAAAATGGGATTCTTGCAGAAATAATAACGTGGCACCCAAACGCTTATAATGTAAAAACGCCTTACGCCTTTTACAAGGCTCGTTAAAGCCCTGTACATTATGTAATATCAACTTAATAACTGCCATAATGAAAACCAGCGTAGTAGCAGCACAATCTGCAAGTTATATAAAGTCAATTGAGTACATACTTCCCCTGTGAAAAAAAAAGTTAAGAACACTAAAACATCAGTAAAAACAACAAACCATAAGCAATGAAAATAACCTCTGAGTGCTAGGATAGCAAAAGTAAGCACCCAGGTAGCCATGACACCAGCAATGAAAGTAATAAACAATAGAGCACCAGCACAATGGCAGTCAGGGGGGAGGGGGGGGGAATTTTTGCAGAACCAGCATAGACCAGGCCATAGCAAATGATAACAGCATTGACATATGTAGTGAGAGTAGGGAGAACTTCTCTATATGCAGAGCATAAAGTAGCGTATAGAACAGTTACAGGAAGGTAGAGCATATCATGCCATACTACCTCATAGATTGAAAAGTCATCTGCTTATGAAGCACTACCGTTGGGATTTAGGAGAAGAGGAATTTTGATTGTGCCATACGCCTGAGAGCGTGGGAGGGATGATCTTGGGGAGACAGAAGCACGAGCAGATAATCCTAGCTTGTCCAAGAGTTTATGTCCCTCAGCAGGTGTAATTGCAGAAAACATAGATCCATTTTGCATTACAACTAATTTGAATGGAAACCCCCAGCGGTATTTGATCTTGGCTTGTACCAGGACAGCAATCACCCCTTTCATAGCCTTCCTTTTCTCCAACGTAACCGGAGACAAATCCGGGTAGATCTGGATCATGTGGCATTCAAAGGAAAGATCAGGGGTAGCCCGCATGGCTTGTAGAATACGCTCCTTTAACAGATAGTCTTTAAAGCACATAATCACATCTCATGGTGGCTGACCCTCAAGCGGGGTTGTTCTAAGAGCCCTGTGAATACGATCAAAAATAAAGTCCTTCTCAGGGACGTCTTCAAGCATGGAATGAAACAACTTAGGAACTGAGAGCCGTAATTCGGAGTAAGCTTCCGGCAGGCCCCTCAACCGCTGGTTACTGCGTCTATTACGATTGTCTAAGTCCTCTGATTGCAATTGTAATATGCCCACGACCTGCTTAAGATCTTTATGTTCTTTCAAGAGCCCCTTATGGTCAGAAAGCAAGTTATCGTATTTACGCTCGAGAACATCAGTCCTGGCACCGATCTCCCCAATTTCTTTGGAAAGTGTGTCAGTGGTTTTTTTTTAACTCCGTTTGGAGTTTACTTACAAGTTTGCTGTAAATTTGATCCAAAGATTCATCCAGGACTTGCTTAGTAATAGCCTGGGCATCCGAAGACTGAGAGGACTGAGAGGCTGATTAGGAGGTGCCTACCGGGCTCGCAGCTTTCGAAGTTTTCTGTGCGCCATGAGGAGTGGCCGCCATGCTTGGGCGCGTTTTGAGGAAGTAGGCCGCGAGAGTGGATTGAGACCCCGATCGGCGGTGTTTCTTCCTCCCACTCATACACTACGATGTCCTCCCGGAGGTGAGTAAGCCAAGGCAAAATGAAAAGTGCACTCCGGGAAAAGGCACAAAAAGCTGACCAAAGAACGGAGCTCCATCTACATGCGACTGATCTGATGTGCGCCGTGGCCACGCCCCCCAGTGTTGTGTTTCTGTTATGCACGCCCCCCCAGGCTCGATCTATGCACACTGCCTGTGTGTTATTTAGATTAGAGCAGCTTCTCTCTGCTCTCTTATCTTTTACAAGCTGGATAAATCCTCCTCTGTTGTTAAAGGAGTTACATACTGAGGAATTACAGACACCGGGCAGAGCTGTCTGCAGGAAGAAACAATCAGCCTGTAACTCTTCAGTGGCTGAGAGCTGCAGGGGGAAAGGTAAACACACAAATGATCTCTAGAGATTCAAAAGGAAGGCTGTATACAGCCTGCTTGTGTATGGATGTATTTTCTATGTGTGGACATACTGTACATCAACCTACTTCCTGTTTTGGTGGCCATTTTGTTTGTTTATAAACAAACTTTTTAAAACTGCTTTTGACTACTTTTAATGCAGCGGGGAGTGGCGAAATTGTGACAGAGGAGAATAGGAGATGTCCCCTAACACACTGGTATGTTTACTTTTGTGCGATTTTAACAATACAGATTCTCTTTAAGTGGTTAAGTATTGATGCATATACAATAGTGTTGTTTGCTTTTGTTCTTCTGTTTTGCCTGTAGTCATGATGCGTGTATGCATTGTTACTAAGTTTTTATATAGTGCCGACATCTTCTAGAGCGCTTTACAGAGTATATATATATATTCATGTCAATAACTGTCCCTCAGAGGAGCTCACAGTCTACTGTATTTTTCGCCGTATAAGAGGCACTTTTTCTCCCCCAAAAATGGGGATAAAAAGTCCCTGTGTCTTATACAGCAAATGCAGGGAATCTCCGACTTACGAACACCCGTCAATACGAACTGCGCCTGTGTGTGCATACTATGCCTGCTCCCGACGTGTGCCTTTGCTCCCTCCCCATGTCTGCTCTTTGTGTCCGGCGTCTGTCCTCCGTGAGTGTATAATATGCTCGCTCCCATCTTGTGCCATATCTCCCTCCTCCTTGTGGTTGCTGGCCCTTCCGGGTGTTTATCTGCAGCAGGGTTACCTCTCCGCCATCCCCGCAATGGATTGGAGACCTCCTTCATGTTCGTGCAGCTTGCTGTAGTGATCGGCATGTGATGATGACGCAACCATCACATGCCAGTCACTAGGGGGAGCCGCGCAGCTGTGAAGGAGGTCTTCAATCCTCGCGGCCATGGTGGAGAGGTAAGCCCGATGCAGATAAACACCTGGGAGGGCCAGCAACCACAAGGGGGAGGGAGATGAGGCACATGGCGGGAGCGGGCATATATACTTGCAGTCAGATATGCAGCATTGCCCGCTCTCGTTCCGACTAGTTTTGGCGTTCCGCCGTCATCAGGGTATATGAGAGCGGGCAGGCAAGTGGCAGATATATAGAAGAAAACCATAATTACCTCCCCATGTTTCTCCCGATGTGTCCGTGGCTGCCTGCTGCCACAAGAGTTACTTCCGGTGCGTGGCCATACTACTTCCGGTGCGCGGCCGAGCCGCATCCAGTGACGTCATTGGTGCGCAAATGCGCTCCAGCCTCGGTGCGACCAAAAGGTCACATCAGTGCGCACGCTCTATGCGTGCCATTATACTTTAGTATGCGTTCCATTGCACTGATACCTACTCAATAGCGCCACAACAAAGTCGCATACAGATTTAGTAATGCGTTAGACACACGGGATTGGCCATTAGGGGCAAATTAAGCCCTTTGCCGTAACATTAATGGCAAATACATAAGCAATAAAAACATAAAATATATAAAAGATTTTTACAAACAGAATACAAATAATACAAATGTGCAAGTTTCAGCATAGTTAAAAATGGCTAAAAAAAGGTTATTAGAGTTATATATCAAAACGTTTTTTTCACAAATCACTGTATTTAATTTGTGTAATCAGAGCTTTGCATCTCACAGTATACAGGGTGGGCCATTTATATGGATACACCTTAGTAAAATGGAAATGGTTGGTGATATTAACTTCCTGTTTGTGGCACATTAGTATATGTGAGGGGGAAAACTTTTCAAGATGGGTGGTGACCATGGTCGGCCATTTTGTAGTTGGCCATTTTGAATCCAACTTTTGTTGTTTCAACAGGAAGCGGGTCATGTGACACATCAAACTTATTGGAAATTTCACAAGAAAAACAATGGTGTACTTGGTTTTAACGTAACTTTATTTTTTAATGAGTTATTTACAAGTTTCTCTTTGTTTACAGCCATTGACATGTCGCCAAGGTTAACACGTAAGGAGCGGATAGAAATTGTGTTGATGTCTGGTGAACTCAGTCTGGGTCATTGCAGCAGATTTCAATGCAAGACACCCTGCGAGACCACCCATCTCCCATGCTACAGTTAGCAAACTGCTTGCTAAGTTTCGTGAAACTGGTTCAGTGTTGGATTTGCCAAAATATGGAAGCATGAAATCTGTCACTAGTGAAGAAACATCAGTGGCTGTCCTAGCTTCATTCAGCAAGAGCCCACAGCGTAGCACTCGCCGCATGTCACTGGAGAGTGGCATTAGTCGAACATCCCTTCGGCAGATATTAGCTACTCACAAATGGCACCCTTGCAAACTCCAGCTACTGCAGCATCTCAACGAGGATAACCCAGATCGGCGCGCTGAATTTACAGAATGGGCAAAACAAAAATTGGAACAGGACCCTCAGTTTACGCAGAAGATTTTGTTCAGTGATGAGGCAAACTTTTATGTGAATGGTGACGTTAACAAACAAAACCACTGCTATTGGTCTGACACTAACCCACATTGGATAGATCCCTCCAAGACTGTTGGAACAAAAAATTGATGGTATGGTGTGGTATACGGGGTACAAAGCTAGTGGGGCCATTCTTCAGCAATGGAAACCTCAAGGCCACTGGATATGCGAAATTGCTACATGATGATGTGTTTCCCTCTTTATGCACTGAAGCTGGCACGTTCCCTTAGTTTTTCCAGCAAGATGGTGCACCACTACATTATGGGTATCAGGTCCGAGCATTCCGAGATGAACAGTTTCCTGGAAAGTGGATTGGTCGTCGTGGGCTAGTTGAATGGACCCCAAGGTCTCCCGATTTGACCCCCTTAGACTTTTACCTTTGGGGTCATCTGAAGGCAATTGTCTATGCTGTGAAGATATGAGATGTGCAGCACCTGAAACTACGGATACTGGAAGCCTGTGCTAGCATTTCTCCTGCGGTGTTGCTATCAGTGTGTGAAGAGTGGGAGAAAGGGCTGCATTGACAATTCCAAACCATATTGGATTCACACAGTAGGTTTCTCCGGTATAATGCGTGACAGCTCCATATCTGCCAGTAGGATGTGCCAATGTTTGGTCAAAAAGGTTGAAAAAAGAAAACGAACAGAGAATATCCATGATTACGGATTACAGTGCGCAACATAGAGACATTAAAAAAGTATTGCAAAGACATTGACACATCCTACTGGCAGAAACGGAGCTGTCACGCATTATACTGGAGAAACCTAGTGTGATCTTCAGAAAGGAACCTAATGTGAAGGATCTGGTAACAAAAAGTGCAATGGACATTCCTAGGCAACCGTCTGGGAGAAAAAGAGACTTTAAATGTTTTTATAAGTGTGGAACTTGTCATGCATGCAAATGCTGTACGAATGTTACTAGAAAGACCACTTCCTTTTCCAGCACCGTGGGGGGAGAGACTTTTCCTATCAAAAACTTTCTTAAAGGGAACCAGAGAGGAATGGTTTGGTAAAATAGAAAAAAGCTTTTATACATACCTGGGGCTTCTTCCAGCCCCATAAGCCTGGATCGCTCCAACACCGCCATCCTCCGCTTCCTGGATCCGCCGGTACCGGGCCCGTCACTTCCGGCGGACGCGGCCAATTGTCCGCATCACAGGGGCTCCCTCCATACCCGTACGCATGCGGCTGCGCAGTAAGCAGCCACACGCGTACCTGTATGGAGGGAGCCCCCTGTGATGCGGAGAATTGGCCGAGTAGGCCGGCCGACTGGCCGACTCGTGGCAATGACGGGACCCGGTACCAGCGGATCAAGGCAGCGGAGGATGGCGGCGTGGGAGCGATCCAGGCGTATGGGGCTGGAGGAAGCCCCAGGTATGTATAACAGCTTTTCTTCATCCTCTCTGGTTCCCTTTAACTGTGAATCCAAGATGGTTGTGTATCTCCTTGAATGCCCGTGTGGGCTACAGTATGTGGGGTTGACCATGCGGCACTCAAGGAGAGAACCTATGAACACATGAAAAATATAAGGAATGGTTATATGGATCATTCAGTATCTGCTCACTTTAAAGAAAAACATAACTGCAATCCTAAGGGTCTTATTTTTTCTGCAATTGATCCAGTATCCAAACATTGGAGGGGAAACAATATGGATTGAGATTTAGCAAAACTTGAAATGAACTGGATAGTGAAACTGAATTGTCTGTATCCAAACAGCTTAAACATAGATTTTAATCTGAATTGTTTTTTAGCTAACAACTGAATAAGAAGAACACCAACACATTTAACATTTTTATTTCATGGATCCATTATGAAATGCAAATGAAAGATTAAGAGACTGTGAGACTGTGAACCCAAAAAGATTGTCTGATAAAGAAGTACATATGATTAAAAAATAATTCATGAAAGGTGAACTAGAGATGTTCTGTGAAAACCTTTATGCCAATACCATATTGTGGTCAGCTTTTATAAAAAGGAGATGACAGTGCAATATAAATTTAAACCACTAGATGGTGGAAATCGAGAGGACAATGGATGAAACTATAAAAAAGACATAGTTTTGCCATCAGTCACCGTGAAATATATTATACTGTGAGATGCAAAGCTCTGATTACACAAATTAAATACGGTGATTTGTGAAAAAATGTTTTGATATATAACTCTAATAACCTTGTTTTTCAGCCATTTTTAACTATGCTGAAACTTGCACATTTGTATTATTTGTATTCTTTTTGTAAAAATCTTTTTTATATTTTATGTTTTTATTGCTTATGTATTTGCCATTAATGTTACTGCAAAGGGTTTAATTCGCCCCTGATGGCCAATCCCGTGTGTCTAACGTGTTACTATATCTGTATGCGACTTTATTGTCGCACTATTGAGTAGGTATCAGCGCAGTGGAACGCATACTAAAGTATAATGGCACGCATAGAGCGTGCGCACTGATGTGACCTTTTGGTTGCACCCAAGACTGGAGCGCATTTGCGCTCCAATGACGTCACTGGATGCGGCTCGGCCGCGCATCGGAAGTAGTATGGCAGCGCACTGGAAGTAACTCTTATGGCGGCCGGCAGCCACGGACACACCGGGAGACACATGGGAGAGATAATTATGGTTTTCTTCTATATATATTTGCCACTTGCCCGGGCAATGCTGCATATCTGACTGCAAGTATCTCTGCGGAGTACCACTTATAGTGGGAAGTGTATATTGCGGAGGGGGTTCCTACTGGAGTAGGACCCTCTGATTGTGAGTGAGACTTGCTGTATTTTGGAATATTTTACACCAATAAAGTGTCTTCAGAATTTTTCCACTGAGAAAATCCCCTTTTTTGTCTTTTTGGTGCACTGAGCTGCACGTTTAGGCACATAGCATTGAGTTGGGATCTCTGGAGGTGGAACGGTTTTATGTGCCTATGATGTGAATCACATAACGCTGTTGCCCTCTTTGACTTGTTAAATCGATGGTGAAAAAGATATATCCCAGGCACGGCTGCAGTGTGGTATTTGAAGGAGTAAAAGGCTACTACTTTGGGGCGCCTCTTCAAAAGAGCTTCACCTTGCATATGTGGACCTGGCTGGGATTCCAACCAGGGACCCAGCACTGCAAGGCGAGAGTGCTATCCACTAAGCCACCATGCTGCCTATTAGGACACTTCTGTGTCTCCATCTTGAGATTGTCTGTGTATGGCCCAGTGCACACCAAAAACCTCTAGCAGATCTGCAAAACGCTAGTCGCTAGAGGTTTTTGAAGCAGATTTCAGAGCGATTCTAGGCATGTTTAGAGACGTTTTCTAAACATGCCTACCGTTTTTTGGAGCGTTTTTGTGTAACAGATTACAAATATTGTTACAGTAAAAGCTGTTACTGAACAGCTTCTGTAACAAAAACGCCTGGAAAACCGCTCTGATCTAGCGTTTTTCAGAGCAGTTTTCCACTTTCCTATACTTTAACATTGAGGCAGAAACGCCTCTGAAATCTAAAAAATGCTGCAGCACCCGAACGAACGAACCTCTCTGGTGTGCTCCATCCCATTCACTTTCATTAGCCACGCGGTTTTCCCCCTGCAAGCATTTTAAAAACGCTCCAGTACCGCTCTGGTGTGCACCAGCCCACAGTGTGTGCATGTGCAGTTTACTAAAAGCAGAGTGAGGCAACATTGCAGACTGGAGCTGGTCAGAAGGTGTTCACATAGGACAAAGACTTAGGGCCCGTTTCCACTAGCGCGGAAACGGGCGCGATTCCGCAGAGTTTCCCCGCAGGCAAATTGCGCGGGGAAACTCTGCCATAGAGGGCTGTGGTGCCGCCGGCTGAATCGCTTGCTGTAGCGATTTGGCCGGAACCCCCCGCAGAATTCGCAGTGGAGGCTGCGAATCCCATAGCCGTGCATGACACGGCTGATGGGATTCGCCTGCGATCCCGCCCACCCGTTCAGTGCCGGCGTGCGTCTCACAGACGCACGCCGCACTAGTGGAAACGAGCCCTTAATGTGTATTAGCAGAATTTTCACAAGCTCGTCCATTATGTACGTGGGTGTGGCTACTTTGTGGGGTCACTTGTGGTTATGGGCTGCATAATATGTTGGCGCTTTATAAATATAGTAAATAAATAAATCCTGGTACAATGATCTAAATTAGCAGCCATGACACTTTGCACCCTATCAATCACGCTTTACTTTTAGTAAAGTAGTATAGATACATATCCATAACACCTAAATTTCTCAGTTTACACTAGGAATAAAATCACTGCGCTGTTTACTGAATCCACAGGTATGAGCAGAATGGGTTTGTCACTCTGCCACTCTAAAACCATGCTGTAAATACATGTAGGGTGTATTTTTTTTTTTTTAAACCCACACCTATTTAAAGCAAAATAATAAATATACTAAGAAAACGGTCACAATTTTTACCCAAGGTAAGAACCTGTTAAGTCTACCCTGTCCCTGTCTTACCCTGGTAGGCAGGTTGCATAGGCATGTTCAGTTGCTTTATCACCCTTGCTACCCAGCCATGTTAGGCAATGTTCATGGGTGCAAGCAAAATGATAAGTAAAATGTATCTAAGATTTGAGTGACAAGCAACTGGTTTTTGACTTATGTTGATTCATACTATATATAAGATGTTATACAAAATCTTTACTTTCTAGTGAGACATAGGCTGACCCTAGAGGCATGAAAAGTTCACATACTGTTTTTCTATAATGAATGTTATCTGTAAGGCCCGGTTCACATTAGCGGTTGTTTGCCAAACGGACCGGATGACCTGACCGGATCCGGACCGGATCCGGATCGGAACCGTACGGTTCTGATCCGGATCCGATCCGGATCCGGTCAGGTTGCATCAGGTGTCCATCAGGATGCGATCCGGATCCGTTTGGCAAAAGTTACGTTAAAAACAAAAAAAATGTTGGGGTCTGGGAGGTCAGCAGAAGGGGGACCTGTGGAATCAGGCCCTCTGCTGTTTAGCACTCACCTCCACCTCCGACATGCTGCCAACATCTCCGGATCCGGATCCAGCTGTGCTGCTCCACTCCAAAATGCTTGCCCATGTGTCCCCATCCAATATCGCCGCAACAATCCCCATAGGAAGTGGGGTAGAACATCCGGATTTCTCAGCCAGTGTGTTGTGCGCTCTCCGGTTCCCATTGGTTTGTATTGGCCGGATGGTGCAGTCCGGCTCCGCCCCGGATACGGCTGCCGGAGGAGCCGGATGAAAAAATAGCGCATGTTGGAACGGAGGCCGGAGTCCGGATCCGGCCCGGATCCGGTCCGGCTCCGGTTCGGCAGAACGGACGCATGTGAACGGACGCATAGGCTTTCATTGCTATGCCGTGCGTCCGTTCCGTCCGTTCTGCAAGCGGTGCGGCTCCGGCACGGCGATTCCGGAGGGCCACCGCAAGTGTGAACCGGGCCTAAGTGCCCACAACAGCATGGTTGATATTTCTCTTGGTTTTTAATCCAGAATATTGATTATGAGAATACATTGTTCTTTGTATGTTCACTACCTTTTTGAAATACTAATCAAATTAACTTACTGCATAAAAAAGTTTATTTGAAATAAGACCCGGTTCACACTGGCTCTAAAAAACTGTCCGGTTGCAGATCGTATTGGATGCGAATGGATCCAATGTTAAACTATGGATCCGTTTGCATTGGTCCGTTTGAACAGATCCGTTCTTCACGCTCCACTGAACTGACCGCATGTTTGGTGCTGCAGCATTTTTTCCGGACTGTGGAGCCCAGCAGAACGGAAATGGATGCTGAAACACTGCACTGGGGGCAATGAGAGATGGATCCATTTTCTAGCCAATGTGATTAAAGGATCCATTACCCTGAAAGTGCCAGTGTGAACCGGCCCTAAAACCGTCATCCAGCTGTATTGTAATAATTTGAAAATAACCCCATAGAATCACTTAGGCACACATTAATCTTCTATACTTCTAGTCTTATGCTTTTCTGTCTTCCGTCTCCTTTCTTGGAAAATTTTGATTGCAGGGTCTCTGCCACTTGCAACACCTCTACAGAGACCTGCTGACACCACCGCTCCTTGGCACACCTGTGCCAGGCAAATTCGACACCGTGTTACCCACCATTTTGACCCCGCCATGACTGACAGTTCAGGTTGCAGCAACACCTCCAAGACCTCCATACAACTGGCCTTCAAAGCACCCAAGCCTCAACAGCAATAAGGGAGCTCTGGCAAAACCATCTTTAAAAAGTGTACCTGAACTGATATGTGACATGGGGCCTGATGCACGAAAGGCTGGTAATTTTACTGTGTGTAGGCAGTAGGCAGTGCAGCAGTTTTACTGATCCGAGTACCAGGGGAGTAGAGTACCTCCCGTCACTCTATTAACACCATGTGGGTTACTGTTACGCTGAGTGTTACCGTGGTAATGCATGTGGCACTACCGTATTAGAGTAGGTTCCAAAGCAAGTCCGCACACTCCAAGGTAGAAGGTCCAAAAAGTTTGACATGTTTTGGACTGTGCGTCTTTATTAATCATAGTCCAACAATGCACTAATCCAACATGATAAGATAAGCTCAAAGACACACCCCTAAAGGTGTGTGCCCCATAGGTGAACTTGTTAAGAGTTTAAAGGTATACCATACATAACCACGTTTTTAACAAAAGCTACATTAAAATCTTAAAAATGGAATGGATTAAAAGGATATTAACATATTAAATTCAAATCCCACTTGGCATTCAAACCTCCTGCGTGTACCAAGCGTTAGTATCTAAACAGCTTCATGTAACAATAATTTATGATATGTATCTCCCAATCTAATGAAACCTGTGATCCTTTCCACCCCCTGGTAAACGAAAGTGCTCATGTCTAGCCACAATAAAAATGTTTTCTGTATTGCGCGAGAAATTATGGTGATCAGCACTAAAGTCAAGTGCAGTGTTCCCTGGCATTAGGACCAGGGATGATCAATAATATGCAAATATTTTTGAGTTGATGCAAACTTTATGCAAATATATGCAGCTACAAACTGGACCAATCAATTTAAACCTGGGTTTAACCACTTGCCGACCGCCCACTACCTATGGGCGGCGGCAAAGTGGCATGCCCAGGACCACCTAACGCCCATAGGCGTTGCGTCCTGGAGGAGGGGATTGTGGGCGATCGTGCGTGCGCAATCGCCGGCATTAGGCTCCGCCCACCTTTGTCGTCAACCCGCCGGCCAATCAGCAGCGCCGGCGGGTTGTAACTTTTCAAACGAGCCAATACAAAGTGTATAATACACTTTGTTAGGTAAACAAAGTGTATTATACATGCTGCCTCCTCCCTGGTGGTCACAGCGTGCGATCGACCACCAGAGAGGACAGCAGCACTGTAAGTGAAAACAGCAGCACACTGATCCTGTCCCCCCTGCTCATAGATCGCCCATCCCAGCCCTCAGAACCCCCCCTGATCACCCCCTGACACCACTATTTGCACCCAATCACCCCCCTAATCACCCATCAATCACCCCCTGTCACTATCTGTCAACGCTATCTTTTAGATCAGGTCCTAATCTGCCCCTTGGGGGCCCCTGATCACCCCCCACACCCTCAGATCCTCCCCAGACCCCCCCCCCCCCCCTGTGTACTGTATACATCCTCTTCTGTAATCCCACTGATCACCTGTCAATCACCTATCAATTACCCCCTGTCAACACCTGTCACTGCCACCCATCAGATCAGACCCTAACCTGCCTGTCACGATTGTGGAACTTTCCCCGTGATCGGCGCACAACGCGTGCGCTGACACGGCGGAGATCCTCCACAAGCGTATAATTTGCAGGAACCCAGCAAAAGGTGCTATGCACCTGTAGAGGGAAATTCCTGTCGGCAGATGGCGCTGGGGAGTGCAGAGGAACCAATCCTCTGTACCTCCACAAGTGCCAGACAGGAATTGTACGAAGCGCAGAACGCAATCGCAAGAGAGGCGATTGCGAATGAGATTGAGCAAAAGGTATAGGTTGTATGTGTGTGCGCCAATCTAGTCGCCACTCCGCGACCGCGCACACACAACAGCAGATACGAAATAGGAACGCGATCGCGAGAGGTGCGATCGCGAGACGTGACACAAGGCAGAACAGAATAGAATACGAGGGTAGCAAAGGCACAGCAAATACAATAAGGAGATACGGAAAATAACAACCGCTAGCTAACCGCGAACACCGCACTCATTCGCAACAGTGCACGCGGTTATGCGCGATCTCCACGTGATAAGCACAATAGAGACAAGCACGCCTAACTAACCATAAACAGACAAACATGAAACAGGGGACGCGAGCGCTTGCTTAACGGTTACCTCACCGAGCCTGTAGCAAGCGCAGCGGACAAGACAGACACACGAAAAACAAGAACTAGGCAGGAAGGATCCACCGCTCTTCCGCCAGAGCAAGTGTGATCCAAGCAGGAACACAGATCAGAAAGATCCACAGCCGCTAACGCTAGCGGCTAGTGCGATCTCAGCAAGACAGAACGATTCGCTATCAACCGCCGTTGGTGACAGCGCAATCGCGACCGACAAGACAGAACAGAAGGATCCCCAGCGCTCGCACAAAGTAGCTAGCGCGATCCCAGGAAACAGAACAGAAGGATCCCCAGCGCTAGCACAAAGTAGCTAGCGCGATCCCAGGAAACAGAACAGAAGAGATAGCTGGCAGCAACCGCTGCACCAGCTATACTCCAAGAACATAGACCAGAACCATTTCCTGTCAACCACCATAGGGACAGGACAATGGCAAACAGGCAAGACAAGACAGAACAGGCAATACAGATAATACAACCTGACTGGGCTAGAAGGGGAGCCTAAAGCAACCCCCAGGAATTAACTATACTAGATAGCAATGGCTGACACTCCAGCAGTGTCCATCAGGAACTGAGCATGGAAGGGAAATGACCAGCAAAGCATTGTGGGAAAGACATAGTACTTATAGTACACGCCTCCAATGAATGTGGCCAGGCAATTTGCATGACAACGTATGCAAATTCCTGTGCAAGCACAAGCTGCAAAACTGACAGAAACTCTTCTTTCCAGAGTCCTGCAGCATGCAAACTTACACAGTGGTCAAAGGGCTGCCTGTCTGCACAGGCAGCTGAGCAAATCATCACAGTACCCCCCCCTCCAGGGTCGAATTCCAGACGACCCCCAAAACTGCTATTAGCAACAGACTCAAACTGAAGACTCATGAAGGTCGGGGCAGCCCGACAAGGTCCAATTCCAGAGTCAGTCCACCCGAAACCGACCTCATCGGAAACAGAAGCCACCGAAACACGCCCATCAGCACTACCAGTCCCAGCACAACACCCATCAGGACTGTGAACGCCAGAGAAGAAGCCATCGACACCCTCCAGACAATACCCACCACCTTCCACGGAGCGTCTGAAAATACCAAACCCGCCACAATACCCGTTCGAAGCGTCCCCCACAACACAAAAGCCACCGTTGATCTCATCCAGTGTACCAAGCAAAATCTCTCCCGGAATCTCCCAGAACCCCCTGAAGCTCCACAGAGATCCCAAGAGGGCAGAACAATCACCAGGCTCACATGGAGAATTACCAAGAACCCCCATGGAACCAATGACAATTCCGGATTCAGAATTACTAGGACACCCATCAAGATCAAGACTTTCAGGGACCACTTCTGGGCATGCAAGCAGGCAGGCCATATCAGAGCATGTCTCCACCGAGGAAGCATCTGAGTACGCTGGTAACCGAGACACACTTGGGCTTTCTGGGTCACAGAGCACACTGGGGTACACAAGCACAGGAGAACCCTCAGGACATGTCGGGGAACTGCCAACCTCAGAGTCCAGCACGACAAGACCAAAACCAGTACCGGACAGAGAATCATCATGAGTGGAGGTCACAGGCACTGGACTTCCAAAAGAAGACTCGGATACAAATTCAGAAATTACTGTGACAATAATATCATCTTTGACTACATATGAGTGAAGCTCCATCAGAGCTGAAAAGGTAGCCAGCAAGGCAGCAATGCCTACGGAAGAGGGTAACCCCTCAGAAGAACTTGGGGGGCAGGAGACATCTCCTACAAGTTCTGCACCCTTTGGGAGGAACTCGGAGACCTCCAGAACATCCAACAAGACCTCAGGAGCATCATTTTTCAAGTTTTCTAAAACGGATTCTGAACTATCCATGTTACAGGGCAAAACTGGAACTTTATTTTGTGGACAGGGCAGATGTCCCAGGAATGGTTCCACCATAACCTGAGACTGGATCTCATCATCATGAGGGGAATGTACAGGTATATTTACTGGAACACACACTGACTCCCTAACTTCATTCTCACTGTACCCAGAATTCTGTGTGGCAGTCAAACTAGCTTGTAACTCCAAAACTGCAGAAAAACAAGTAAAAATAGCAGCAATACCTAGACGAGCCTCTAGGGGCAGGGCAGGAGATATTGTACAAGGCAATGTTGACTCATCCAGAGTACAGGGTGGAGAGTCAAAACTTCCCTCAGAGCAAGAAAGGGACTCACAAATGTCAGTGTGATTGGACATCATATTGTTATTCATGGTACAGGGCAGGTTCAGAGAAAGCGTCTCTGAATAAGGCAAAGAGGGTTCAGCATCAGATTCGCAAAACCGAAGCGATGTCTCACTCTTAGATTCGGCTAACAATGTCGAATCCGAGGAATCAGAACGCAAAACCTGCGAATCAAAATTCACTTTAGGTTGTGAAACTGACGCTTCTATAGCGCAAACCTCCGCGATCTGCGGAGCAGACTGCAAGGCATCTAGGACCGAAACGCTGGAGCAACTGTCCCCAGGCAACAGGCCCTTACAGGTGTGAACAGGGTGAGACAGAGACTCATCTGCAGAAGAAATAGTGACATCAACAGGACAAGCTTTATTAGGCATATTAATTTTACTTTTGACGCTGCACAGTCGAGAAACTTTCCCCATAGCAGGGTCACAGACGGAAGATCTCAAAGATCTGTTTCTAAATGACAAAGGATCCCACACATCCTTGAGGAAACCGGCAGACTCATGCCGATCACAATCTGCAGGAACATCCGAGAAACAGGCATCAGATCGCACAGATTCAAACTGCACACTGTCAGGAGCGAATCCTTCAGGATTCACACAGGAATCAACCACAGCGGCACACTCATTCATTTCAGATTGCACAAAGTCAAGACTCACATGCTTTACCCCAGGAAAGGCAGGAACAATCATCCGACAACGATGTCTCTTTATTGGAATCAATTGGTTGGTGTGTGTGCAACTCATCCAAAATCGTTTGCCATACATAGATCACCAGATCCACATCATCCTTGTCACATTCATCGGAATCAATCAGAAGGTACATAGAGTCAAGACAAGCATTCAAGACATCTTCGCTTTTTGCGATGTAAAAATCGCAAAAGGCTTTCCAATCAAAATCGAATTCCTCCAGCAAGGCCCCAACATCCCAGGAAGCAAATGGGGGTTCAAACAGGCCAGTATCCAAATAATCTCCATAGGGGTGGAGTTCAGGAACAAGAACAGATTTTTTAACTGCTTTAATGTAGTGTGCGATCCTACCTATAGCAGGATCCACATAAGCTTTGGATTGGGGCAGAAAACCTGGAAACTGATCAGCAGATGCATTATAAACATTATCATACTGCATGGTTTTGCCCATTTCAGACTTGACAGAAATAACCTCTCTATCTGTGGTTGCCATGGGCAACGGATCTTTCCGCTGGGAAGCCTTCCTAGATCTTTTACGTTTAGACTTAGAGGCTTTGGATGGCTGCTTTGTGGATGAAAGAGTAGATGGAACAGCTGATTGAGCTGCTGACAACAACTCATTAAGGGGGTATGGTAATTGAGGTAATCTCAGCCAATTGTGAATTAAGGCAGCCATACACTGGTCGATGTGCCATCAGATCGACCAGCTGACAGATCCCTATCTGATCGAATCTGATCAGATAGGGATCGTATGGCTGCCTTTACTGCAAACAGATTGTGAATCGATTTCAGCCTGAAACCGATCACAAGCTGTTCAGCTGCTCCTGCCGCCTGTCCTCCCCCCGCGCATACATTACCTGACGCTGGCTCCCGGGCATCTTCTCCACGCTGCACCGCTCTGTTCTTGCTCCATCTCGGCGCTTCCTGTGTCACTCCGTGACCAGGAAGTTCAAATAGAGCGCCCTCTATTTGAACTTCCTGGGTCACTGCAGTGACCCAGGAAGCGCCGGGATGGAGCGGGTGCAGCGCTGAGAAGATGCGGAGAAGACGCCCGGGAGCCCGCATCAGGTAATGTATTTTTCATCGGATCGGCCGCCGCTAGCGACGCGCACTTTACCCGCGGGCGATCGAGGGTAATTTCCCGCACGGCGCGATCGACGGACCGATCCGATTTCGGGAGGAAATCGGATCGTCGGCGGCGTTTACCGCGAACGATTGGCAGCAGATTCGATCCCAGGATCGAATCTGCTGTCGAAACGGCCGGGAATCGGGCCAGTGTATGGCCACCTTTAAAAAGGCCAAGAATTCCAGGGGTCTTTGACTCAGGGTGGTATGATCTAACACATCATAACCCCACATTGACATTTCGCCCCCCAACAGAATGTAGACCATTTGGGGGGCCCAGGTAGACACTGGGGTGCATTGGAATTCAGGGTTCGCTAACAGTTTCGTACACTCAGACAAAAATTCGTCTGCTGATTCAGGTTCAAGTTTTTTAAATCTCTTAAAGGTACAAGAGCCATATTCGACAAAATCGTACAAATCGGAAATTCCGTCTACACTGGGGTTTTGGGTTGGGCTGGTCATTCTGTCACGATTGTGGAACTTTCCCCGTGATCGGCGCACAACGCGTGCGCTGACACGGCGGAGATCCTCCACAAGCGTATAATTTGCAGGAACCCAGCAAAAGGTGCTATGCACCTGTAGAGGGAAATTCCTGTCGGCAGATGGCGCTGGGGAGTGCAGAGGAACCAATCCTCTGTACCTCCACAAGTGCCAGACAGGAATTGTACGAAGCGCAGAACGCAATCGCAAGAGAGGCGATTGCGAATGAGATTGAGCAAAAGGTATAGGTTGTATGTGTGTGCGCCAATCTAGTCGCCACTCCGCGACCGCGCACACACAACAGCAGATACGAAATAGGAACGCGATCGCGAGAGGTGCGATCGCGAGACGTGACACAAGGCAGAACAGAATAGAATACGAGGGTAGCAAAGGCACAGCAAATACAATAAGGAGATACGGAAAATAACAACCGCTAGCTAACCGCGAACACCGCACTCATTCGCAACAGTGCACGCGGTTATGCGCGATCTCCACGTGATAAGCACAATAGAGACAAGCACGCCTAACTAACCATAAACAGACAAACATGAAACAGAGGACGCGAGCGCTTGCTTAACGGTTACCTCACCGAGCCTGTAGCAAGCGCAGCGGACAAGACAGACACACGAAAAACAAGAACTAGGCAGGAAGGATCCACCGCTCTTCCGCCAGAGCAAGTGTGATCCAAGCAGGAACACAGATCAGAAAGATCCACAGCCGCTAACGCTAGCGGCTAGTGCGATCTCAGCAAGACAGAACGATTCGCTATCAACCGCCGTTGGTGACAGCGCAATCGCGACCGACAAGACAGAACAGAAGGATCCCCAGCGCTCGCACAAAGTAGCTAGCGCGATCCCAGGAAACAGAACAGAAGGATCCCCAGCGCTAGCACAAAGTAGCTAGCGCGATCCCAGGAAACAGAACAGAAGAGATAGCTGGCAGCAACCGCTGCACCAGCTATACTCCAAGAACATAGACCAGAACCATTTCCTGTCAACCACCATAGGGACAGGACAATGGCAAACAGGCAAGACAAGACAGAACAGGCAATACAGATAATACAACCTGACTGGGCTAGAAGGGGAGCCTAAAGCAACCCCCAGGAATTAACTATACTAGATAGCAATGGCTGACACTCCAGCAGTGTCCATCAGGAACTGAGCATGGAAGGGAAATGACCAGCAAAGCATTGTGGGAAAGACATAGTACTTATAGTACACGCCTCCAATGAATGTGGCCAGGCAATTTGCATGACAACGTATGCAAATTCCTCTGCAAGCACAAGCTGCAAAACTGACAGAAACTCTTCTTTCCAGAGTGCTGCAGCATGCAAACTTACACAGTGGTCAAAGGGCTGCCTGTCTGCACAGGCAGCTGAGCAAATCATCACACTGCCCCTTGCAGGCATCTGATCACCCACCCACACCATCAGATCGCCCGCAGACCCACTCTCAGATCACCTCCCAAGTGCATTGTTTACATCTGTTCTCTCCTCCAAACATCCACTGATCACCCATCAATCACCCCCTGTCATTACCTGTCACTGCTACCCATCAGATCAGACCCTAATCTGCCCCTTGCGGGCACCCAATCACCCACCCACACCATCAGATTGCCCTGAGACCCCCTCTGATCAACTCGCAAGTGCATTGCTTGCATATATTCTCCCCTGTATTCACCTACTGATCACCCATCAATCACCCCGTCACCCCCTGTCACCACCTGTCACTGCTGCCCATCAGATCAGACCCTAATCTGCCCCTTGCAGGCACCCAATCACCCGCCCACACCTTAAGATTGCCCACAGACCCCCCCCCCCCCCCCCTATCACTTCCCCAGTGCATTGCTTGCATATATTCTCCTCTGTAAATACCTACTGATCACCCATCAATCACCCCATCACCACCTGTCACTGCGGGCTCCTGATCACCCCCCCTGCCCTTAGATCCCCCTCTGATCACTCCCCCCTGCCCTTAGATCACCCCCCGCCTCTGCCATTGTGTACCTCCAATCTCCTGTCTGTAACGCTTGATTGTGCTTTGATTGGCTCTGATTGTCTCAATTGCCCTGTGATTGACTTCGGTTGTCCCGTGATTGGTTTTTGATTGTCCCGTGATTGGTTTTCGATTGTACTGTGATTGGTTTTCGAATTTACTGTGATTGGTTTTCGATTGTACCGTGATTGGCTTCGATTGGCCTGTAATTGACTTCAATTGTCCCATGATTGGTTTTTGATTGTCCCGTAATTGGTTTTCGATTGTCCCATGATTGGTTTTCGATTGTACTGTGATTGGTTTTCGATTGTACCGTGATTGGCTTTCGATTGTACCGTGATTGGCTTCGATTGCGCTGATAGGCTGTGATTGCCGTCTGATTGCCTCTGATCACTCTTATTGGCTCTAATTGTGTTGTAATTGCTTTGATTGCCCTCTGATTGTCTTTGATTGTCTGTGATTGTTTCTGATTGCCCCCATTGCTGTCTGATTGCCCCCTGATCACCCCCCTCCCCCCGGTCACTATCCTAGTGATCTAAAAACAGTGATTAGTGAAAACTGTCACTTTTTTAGTATCACTAGTGTTAACGGTTAGGCCAGTTAGCTAGGCCCCTGTGTTAGGCCACATACACACATCAGACCATAGTCTTTTGAAAATGAAAGATCACAGACCAATCTTACCACCTTTCCTGTAGTATAAGAGCCATACTCTACACAGTCTTTTCTATGGAGCTGAACTCCCCATCAGAAAAAAATCTTTGCAAGATGCTGCACACACAGATCCTGTACAGACACAAAAGATCAGTATCTGCCAAAGATCTGTTCCTGTCAGAAATCCATTCCTGTAAATTGCAATGATAGTCTATGAGATCTGCAGATCATCATACACACATGATTTAACTGACATTCATCTGCAGATCCGCAGATCTGAAAATCCATCCTGGTGGATCTGATCTGCAGATGAATGTCAGTTAAATCATGTGTGTATGATGATCTGCAGATCTCATAGACTATCATTGCAATTTGCAGGAATGGATTTCTGGCAGGAACAGATCTTTGGCAGATACTGATCTTTTGTGTCTGTACAGGATCTGTGTGTTCAGCATCTTGCAAAGATTTTTTTCTGATGGGGAGTTCAGCTCCATAGAAAAGACTGTGTAGAGTATGGCTCTTATACTACATGAAGGGTGGTAAGATTGGTCTGTGATCTTTCATTTTCAAAAGACTATGGTCTGATGTGTGTATGTGGCCTTAGTGTCAGTTAGCACTCAGCCCACTGCACCACAGTCACTAATTAGTCGCTCATTAGCGTCATCACTGTCGCTAATCAGAATTGGTAATATATAGTATCTGTAAGTGATCATTACTGATCGCAGTCAGATCTATATTAGGGTCACTAGGACCCACTAAAGTGTTTGCCCGATCAGGCCTGATTGTTTGCCTGCACTTGCGTTCAGCCCGCCCCACCGCAGTGACAGAATTTTATATTCTGATCACTGCAAAAAACACTGTACACAAGCTGGGGCACTGTAAAGATCAGTTTTTTGATTTTTTTTTTAATCAAAACTCAGTGACCACAGCTTTCTACTCCACAAGTACTCCCTTTTGCTAGGTAGGTGCTCTTTTTCCTAGGTAGTCTCAGAGGAATACCCCCTAAATTTAGCAGTCCACCATGGCAAGAAAGGGGTATCCCGATGATGAGGTGCAGGGCCGGATTATTGACCAGGCAACAAAAGCAGTCGCTTGGGGCCCCCACTGAGAGTCAAAGGGGCCCCATCAGCACATAAACCAGCCCTCGCCAACCTGTCAGCGGTGGCTGGATGGTATAATGGTCAGAAGGGCTCTGAGCAGTGCAGTAACTATGGAAAGATGCATATCATTTTAAAGATCTCTTTCTCCTCTTTCCAATGATATATAAACCGCCGCCCTATGCCTTTTAGTTTTCGCTATTTTCGCGATCTAAATTGCAGCCACGGCAATTTCGATCGCGAAAATAGCTAAAACTAAAAAGCATAGGGCAGCAGTTTATCTATCATTGGAAAGAGGAGAAAGAGAGCTTCAAAATGATATGCATCTTTCCATAGTTACATTGTATTACACAGGACAACTTTTTCTCCAAAGTCGGCAGCTCGATTCAGCACAATGGCTATCATTCATAAAGGTGCAGTCGGTAGTGTGGGAAAACACCGTTCTTCTCCGCAAGCGGTACTTAAGACTTTAGGGTGGTCATTCATAAAAAAGTTGCCTGTTGCGATACAAGTGCAGAGATTTTCTGGAGGAAACTGGCGGTAGCGTGGCGAAAGACATGCGGAAACATAAAAGCTGCCCGATTCCCTCCGTGCGCTGCTCTGTCTGATGCTGCTTGGGAGGTCCGTCCCATCCATTTACAAGTAATTCGCCCGCCTATCGCTACTGTCGAGCAAGCGGTATTTTCCTTCCGCATACCGCTTGCTCTAATCTTTATGAATGGACGTGTTTGTTACTTTTTCTAGATAAATCTAGAAAAACTCCGCCTAAGGCGGAAATGCATCGCTCTGCACGGGAATGTCAGCTTTTCATGCGGAAAGAGCCTTTATGAATGGGGATTTTGCTGAGTGTTCGGTAAAGTCAGCGGTATTAAGCATTTCCGCATGCAGAAATGCTTTATGAATGATAGCCATTGCAATGAAATATAAGGAACCCAGGGCGGATATAATTACAAACATCATGCTGGTAGGTGTGAGGATGTAATTAATTAGTTATGGGTATGCTTAAAGGCATACCCACAGGCACTGCTCAGAGTCCCTTTAAGGGCTCTGCCTCTGACACAGGAGACCAGGGTTCGAATCTTGGCTCTGCCTGTTCAGTAAGCCATGCAAATCGGGAATGTAGACAGTTCCCTGTTGGTGCGATCTGGCAATCCTCCTTAGGCAGCTCTCAGTATCCACTAGAGAAAGTAAAAACATGCAAAAGAGAGAGCGCTCTGAGTGACAAATAAATAAGAGCATCCACCCTGCCAAGGACAGGTCTCACCTGTTCAGAAATGGCTGCTCGTAGGACACAGCCTCTGATAGCGTTTGTCCCTTTAGGGGCCAGGGACCAGGCTCACGATCCAGCTCCAGGCGGGGAATCCGGAGGGCCACCAGGGAGTCACGGTCTCAGTTTGGACACTTCCAGGGAGGCTGTAGGCAAGCCAAACGTTAGATCCTGGCGCACGCTCACCTTGCGAAAGGTATAACCCCTTTTATACCTTACTACCCCACCACTCTCTATTTTATTTGCGGCAAGTCAGCGGTTATATCTGCTAGCCGCACAATACTACTCAGTACGCTACTGACATCGCATAGACGCCGCTCACTCCCGTTTGGTCTCGCAAGGTGAGCGTGCGCCAGGATCTAACGTTTGGCCTGCCTACAGCCTCCCTGGAAGTGTCCAAACTGAGACCGTGACTCCCTGGTGGCCCTCCGGATTCCCCGCCTGGAGCTGGATCGTGAGCCTGGTCCCTGGCCCCTAAAGGGACAAACGCTATCAGAGGCTGTGTCCTACGAGCAGCCATTTCTGAACAGGTGAGACCTGTCCTTGGCAGGGTGGATGCTCTTATTTATTTGTCACTCAGAGCGCTCTCTCTTTTGCATGTTTTTACTTGTTCAGTAAGCCAGCACCTATTCAGTAGGAGACCTTAGGCAAGTCTCTCTAACACTGCTACTGCCTATAGGGTGCGTCCTAGTGGCTGCAGCTCTGGCGTTTTGAGTCCACCAGGAGAAAAGCGCGATATAAATGTTATTTGTCTTGTCTTGTCAAATGATGCCATGCGCTGCTGATTGTTTTCAGAGCCGGGCTCTCCTCCTGGATCCCCCTCCTGCTACTGTGCGCTCTGCCGCTGCCCACTCCTCCCTCCCTTCCCACAGAGAACCACTGCTGCAGCAAGAATGATAGCAGCAGATGGCAAACGCTCACTCACCTATCCATGATCCAAGTGATAGAGATCCCGTCATCTGAAACCCATCTGTCTCTTCTACAGTGCAGCCGCTCGCTCTGAACTTCCTGATTCTCAGATCAGACAGGAAGTAGGAAGTAGTAATAGTAGTAGTAACAGAGTGGCAGCACTCTAGAGCAGTGGTCCTCAAACTAAGGCCCTCGGGCCGAATGCGCCCCCTTGAGGCTTTTTTACCGCCCCCCCACACACAATGTATTACTTATAGATGTGGTAAGCTACATCTTTAAATATTGTTGGTCCACATATAGAATAGCAGTGCTGGCACCAGCCTTCCACGTGGAAGCCAGAAAGCAGTAATTTTGCTGGTTTCCAATCAAATTCCACATCAGGTGACACTGCTGTCCAATTGGACTTAAGGTTGTCACCTGGGTATGCTTCACTGTCTGGCCTGCAAAGACATCATTTTATATATACTCCGGCCCCCCAGCAGTCTGAAGTATGTTGACCCGGCCCTCGACCCAAAACGTTTGGGGACCCCTGCTCTAGAGTAGACAGATGGGCTCCGGAACACGGGACCTCTATTGCTTGGATCGCAATAGGTGAATGTGAGTCATCTGGTGCTGTCATTTTCCCCCGCTGCGGCTGCCTTCTCTGCTGGACTATCGTATTCACTGGGATGGAGGCTGCATGGTGGCTGTATAGTTTGGGAGGAAATCGGTTGTTCGGTGGTGGGGGTGGTCATGTAATTCTGTCTGGGGAACGGCTTCCGGTTTGGCGGTGTCCAGAGCTTTCTGCTATTGCCAGGCTGGAGATGCAGGGGGAAAGTGCTGCTGCTGTGATATCTGGCGCCCTCTTCACAGGGGTGCACCAGCCCCTGAGTGCAAATGTCCCAGCCATTCATCTCTCACTCTGCATTTTGGCACTGCTATTCCCTGCATTGTGCACCCACAGAGGAAAGCGGGCTGTTGCCCATAGCAACCAGTAGCTCGGCTGCCCCGGTGTGTGCGGCATGTTGCTGTGCAGCTGCATCTTCTGATTCTATTACGACATGATGGGGGAGCCCAAATCAGTTACTTTGCTTAGGGCCCCATTTAGCCTTAATCCGGCTCTGATGAGGTGTACAGGTACATGGCCCAGTTGGATGAGGACGATTGGGACGTCTCATCCGACGAATCTTCTGGGTCAGAGTACAAACCTGTGGACATCAGTGGCTCACTGACCAATAGTGATGACGAGGTTGAGGTCCCGGGTACAGCCAGGCGTACCACACCCCATGTCACTGGACCGCAGGTGGCGCAGGATCTGCCTCAAGGGCAGCAGAGTGGTGCTAGCGCTGGTCTGAGGTTTCATGGTGAGGCATACACTAGCAGCGCAGCATCTTCTGGACCTAGTACCAGTACTTCCGTAGACCCTGGTGAAGTGGTGAGCACCAGAATGGAAGTTGAAACTGGTTCGGTGGCACGTGCATTAAGACCCGAGTCGCAGCCACCAAGAAAACGGGCTCGTACTACCCATAGTCTTCCAGAGGTGCTGGCAAATCCCAATTGGCAATCCCCTGGTTCCGCCGCACCCGTACTGCCCCCTTTCACCGCCCAGTCTGGAGTCCAGGTGGAGACAGATAATCTAGGAACGGCCCTAGACTTTTTTCATCTGTTCTTCAGCGAGGATCTCTACGACTTAATTGTGGCTGAGACCAACCGTTATGCCACACAATACATCACCGACAACCCGGATAGGTACTATGCCCAGCCTTTCTCCAAGTTACCGAACGTAAAACTTTTTTGGGCCTTCTCCTTAACATGGGTCTAGTCAAATTGAATGTATTGCGGTCTTATTGGTCTATGCGCCCAATATATCACCTGCCCATGTTCTCTGCTGCCATGTCCAGAACACGATTTGAGAACATCCTGCGCTTCCTGCACTTCAATGACAACAAAACTTGTCATAAAAGTGACCACCCTGCTTATGACCGGCTCCACAAAATTCGGCCCCTCATAGACCACCTGTCATCAAAATTTGCAGATGCTTATACCCCTGAACAGCACATCTGCGTAGATGAGTCCCTCATACATTTTACTGGGCGCCTTGGCATCAAACAGTACATCCCAAGCAAGTGTGCCCGGTATGGGGTGAAACTGTATAAGCTCTGTGAAAGGGCCACAGGCTATACTTATGCTTTTAGGGTCTATGAGGGAAAAGACTCAAATTTGGAGCCGGTCGGATGCCCTGACTACCTGGGGAGCAGTGGCAAGATTGTGTGGGACTTGTTGTCACCTTTGTTCCAGGAGGGGTACCATCTTTATGTGGACAACTTTTACACAAGTGTTGCCCTCTATCAGCATTTAAAGATAGAAGGAATCCGCTGCTGTGGCACCGTGCGACCTAGTCACCGGGGCTTCCCCCAACGGCTTGTTAGTACCCGGCTTGCACGGGGGGAGAGGGCTGCCTTGTGTACCGATGACCTGTTCGCGGTGAAATGGAAGGACAAGAGGGACGTTTACCTTCTGTCCACCATTCACACAGACACGACAGTGCAAATTCACAGGGCAACTGAAAAAACCCTCGCCGTCCACGACTATAATGCTAACATGGGAGGGGGTGGACTTCAATGACCAGATGTTAGGGTTTTTATTCAGTTTCCCGCAAAACCAGACCCTGGTATAAAAAAGTGTCTGTTTATCTAATTCAATTGGCTATTTACAACAGCTTTGTTCTCTACAGTAAGGCTGGGAGAACTGGGTCTTTCCTTAAAGAGGAACTCCAGTGAAAATAATGTATTAAAAAAAGTGCTTCATTTTTTACCATAATTATGTATAAATGATTTAGTCAGTGTTTGCTCATTGTAAAATCTTTCCTCTCCCCGATTTACATTCTGACATTTATTACATGGTGACATTTTTACTGTGAATAATCATCCTCGGAGACTGTAACATTCCAATTGATGAGCCTACCACCTCTGCTGCCACTCAGCTTCTCTCGCTCACCAACTCCCTTGGCCTCACTCAGCATACTAACGCCACAACCCACAGTGCTGGTGATACTTTGGACCTAATTTTCTCCAAAGCCATCGCACTTACCAACCTGGACATTACACCATTCCCCATCTCCGACCACCACCTCATCACCTTCACCCTCACTCCATCCAGCACCCCCTCTCCCCCTCCCCAAACTGGACGTTGGCAGAGAGATCTGCGCAACCTTGACCCCAATGTACTAGCCACACCCCTCCACTCTCTCTCCTCCTCCATCCCCAGCTTAACCTGCCCCAACGAAGCGGCAGCTCAATACAACAGTAACTTCTCCGCAGCCTTAGACCATGCTGCTCCCCTGACCTTTCGTACCAACAGTCGCCCCAACCCCCAACCTTGGCACACTGCCCTCACAAAAAAACTACAAAATGAGACACGAGCTGCAGAACGCAAATGGAGGAGATCCCGCCACAACCATGATTTCCTGGAATACAAGACCAAGTTGCAGACGTACCATACTGCTCTCGCTGATAGTAGACAGATATACTTCACTCACTTGATCGCTACCCAAGCCTCCAACCCACGTCGTCTTTTTGCCACCTTCAATGCCCTACTTAACCCCACACCTCCCCCCCCAACCTCCACCCTCTCAGCCACTGACCTATCAAACTACTTTATCAACAAAATTACAACCATCCGGAGGGATATTTCTCTCCTCCACTCTATCGCCCCCGCCTCCCCACCACATCCGACTCCTGCCTCTTTCTCCTCCCTTACCTCCTTCAATCCTGTCACGGTGGAGGAAGTCAACCAGCTGCTGGCAACTTCACCTGCCACTTCCTGCCCCCTAGATCGGTTCCTTCTGATTCTCTGCGCCCACATTTTTCTGATTTGGCCCCTGTCCTCACCCATCTGTTCAACCTCTCCTTCTCCACCGGCATCTTCCCCTCCATATTCAAACAGGCCACTGTGCTTCCCCTGCTAAAGAAATCTTCACTTGACCCTGCTCTGCCATCCAACTACCACCCAATCTCTCTTCTCCCTTTTGCCTCAAAAATTCTTGAACGCCTGGCCCACCAACGCCTGACCAACTTCCTTAACTCTCAACTCCCTTCTCGATCCCCTGCAGTCTGGTTTTCGCACAGCCCATTCTACAGAAACAGCCCTCACCAAAGTGGTAAATGACCTTGCCCTTGCCAAAGCCGAAGGTAAATACTCCATCCTGCTCCTCCTGGACCTCTCCTCGGCGTTTGACACTGTCGACCACTCCCTCCTCCTCCACTCCCTGCAGCTAATGGGCATTCAGGACCTAGCCTTAGCCTGGATCTCCTCCTACCTCTCCAACCGCTCCTTCACAACATTTTTAAATGGCTCCTCATCCACTCCTACACCCCTCTCAGTTGGTGTTCCTCAAGGTTCCGTCCTATGACCACTACTGTTCTCACTCTATACTGCCTCAATTGGCAAAATCATCTCCTCCATGGGTTTCAATTATCACCTGTATGCCGAAGACACCCAGATATATCTCCACACCCCAGATCTCTCCTCCTCTACCATGGACAAAGTCTCTGCCTGCCTTACATCCATTTCCTCCTGGATGACTGCCAGGTACCTGAAGCTTAATTTGGACAAGACTGAGCCTCTAATATTCCCACCCCGCACAGCTGCACCCCTCCCAGATCTGCACGTCACTATTGAAAATACTACTATCCACCCTACCTCCCAAGCCCGCTGTCTAGGCGTTACTCTGGACTCTGAACTTTCCTTTACAGCCCACATCCAAGGTATTGCCAGATCCTGCAACTTCCACCGCCGCAACATATCCAAGATCCGCTCCTACCTGTCCCCTGACACCACTAAACTCCTTATCCACGCCCTTGTCATCTCCCGCCTAGACTACTGCAATTCTCTTTTATCTGGCCTCCCCTCTAACCGTACTGACCCACTTAAATTGGTAATGAATGCAGCAGTCAGACTGATACATTCTTCTCACCGCAGCGCCCCTACAACTCCGCTCTTTAAAGCACTACACTGGCTCCTTATCAGCTTTAGGATCAATTTCAAAATCCTGTGCTTGGCCTACAAATCAGTGCACAAGACCTGCCCAACCTACATCTCTGATCTGGTCCACAGGCACATACCAGCCCGCCCCCTTCGATCCTCCAATGACCTGCGCCTAATCGCACCACGCATAACTCAGTCACACGCACGATTGCAGGACTTCTCCACGGCTGCCCCTACTCTCTGGAACTCTCTCCCACCAGCCGTCAGACTCGCCCCCACCTTTAATACCTTCAAATAATCTCTCAAGACTCACCTCTTCACGCTCGCATACCCCCCTACACCAGCACCATAATATGTTCTGTTAGACCCCCTCTCAAAAGACGCACCTATTGTCTCCACCCCACCCTTTAGATTGTAAGCCTCTGGCAGGGCCCTCCTCCCTAATGTATCCAGCTTGATTATGCAATCTTACTCACAACCACCCCTCTTGTAGACTCGAACAATCTCTATTTTGACCTATGGCACTGTATTGTTATCAAATCATTTGCATGATTTTGTTTTTTAGTGAGTTTCTGTATGTTCTACCTGTATGTTAACCCATTTATCTATTGTGCAGCGCTGCGTAATATGTTGGCGCTTTATAAATACAATAAATAATAATAATAATAATAATGTAGCTGCTCCTAGCTGTTTTGGCTGTTAGAGACAGCTGTAAACAGCTAATTCCTGTCTGTGAACATTGTTACATTGTGGTAGTTTGCCCAGAGTACCGCGGTCCCAGAGCTTCTTGTGGGAGGGGTTTCAGCACAAAATCAGTCATACAGCGCTCCCTGATGGTCTGTTTGTGAAAAGCATTCTATTTCTCATGTAAAAGGGGGTATCAGCTACTGATTGGGATAAAGTTCAATTCTAGGTTGGAGTTTCTCTTTAAATTCCAGGAAGAGATCGTTACGGAGCTCCTGTATCGAGGAGGTGCCGTGACCCAACCCCAAAATGCAGTTAGCCGGCTGCATGAAAGGCACTACGCCTTTCCCATTCCGAGTGCCCCAAATCAACGCATCCCAAGAAAACGTTGTCGTGTCTGCAGCAGGGCTGGAATAAGGCATGACACCACTGTTTACTGTCCCATGTGTCCTGACCAGCCTGGCCTATGCCTAGGGGAGTGTTTCCAGAAGTATCATGAGCACAGGGTCGGACTGGGACACTGGGGGTCCACCAAAGAAATTTCAACCTGGGGCCCACACATCCCATGATTGCAGTGAAAAAAGGGCGTGACCATGCACCGGAAGGTAGGCGTGGTCATTATGTATTATGGACAGGGCCAAATGTACATGATCTTAACAGCATTGTAATTCAGAGACACTGCTGTCCAGCAAAACTTTGCATAGAATCCCCTCCTTCAATATAAAGTACTCGTGGCCCCCGCATCTGGGCCCTTGGGCCAAAGGGGCCCAAAGGGCCCTCCCTCAACTACAGTATTACCTTTCTATTGGTCCTGTGCTCATAATAATCATAGATAGATACTTTGAACAGTGGTAATCATTAACAAGCTATTTCCCATCCCCTTCTTGCACCTCTGACACTGTAGTTGCCATTGGCAGGTTTTGGTGCGTTGTAACAATTATATATAGAGTGCTTAGGGGGCCCCATTGTAAAATTTGCATTGAGGCCTACAGCTCCTTAGCTATGCCACTGCTCTCAGCATGAGTGATTACAGCACTGAGAAGATAATTTTTGTGCTGCAGGCAGCAATTGGAGCTCTGTCAGACAAGGAGGGGGGGGCCCAGCAGAGACCTGGAGGAGGGGCCCACCGAGGGAAAAAACTGTACTACTGTGGCCCAGTCCGACCCTGCATGAGCAGATACACTTTTAGAGAGTAGGGAACTCCAGACATAGCAATAGGCACACAAGGGTCTCTGTGCTATTTCACACTGGCGCGATGCGTTAGGGAAAATTGCCTAGCGAAAGTCACAGTTTGCGGTCCCCCTCTACGCCGGAAGTGCTTGACTTAACGCTAGTGCATGCCTACGTTACTGCGTGGCTTCTGCAGCAATTTGGGTCGGCCCGGAAGTCGTGTTAGTCTACGGCGACGCAGTTCATTACTAGGCCGAATGCGATTACTAGGTCGAATGCTACTCTTGCGGTATTCCCTGAAGGTCTGTTTTGGGCGATGCGGTGCGCGCGACCCACCGGATACGCCAATATGCAGTGTGAACCCAGACATCGAGTTTCCAAAGACCCTAATACACAATGCTGCCAGAAACCTCTCCTTTCACTTGGGACAAAGTGCATAATGTACTTCGCCACATCTCTGTGCGATTTGCACTTTGCACATTGCCCATGGGGGAGGAGAGGTTTGTCCTCGGAAAGGTAAGAGAAAAAAAAAAACCAGGTAAGCAAAAAAGTTAATGTTTGGTTCCCAATGTTAATGTTTGGGTTAAAAATGTTCAACAGAGTTTATTAAAGTTGACGTTAATGTTAATGAAGTTATTGCTTTGCTACTTGCTTGTTTTTTTTGTGTTTTTTTTCTTCTCTCTTTTTTCCATCCTTTACCCTTCAAGATCGACTGACCGACCAACCAGCTGCAGCACTGATGGTGCATCCTGACAGAAGCATTGTGCGTCTGTCAGATTACACACAAGTAGGTGCATGCAGCACTGCAGGACGAGATTTCTCCTCCGCCGTAAAAAAGATACGTTTGCCGAGGCATATGAGCTGAGGGGCAGTGTTGGAGTTCCTATGCTTTGGCAAGCACTTTGTATCAGAAAAGAACTCTGGCAATGTGGATGATTTGTTCATCCACATCGTTTGGTGTGAATGGAGAAATCGGGTTTGCCAGGGCATACGAGCTGAGTGGGTTTGGACGTTTTTGGGTGGCAGCTCCTATGTCCTGGCAGACGCCTTCCCCTCTTTTTTTCACATTTTTTGGCAGATTTTTTTCATCCACATTGATTGATTGTTTGACGTTCATTTTTCCTTTCAGCCCAGAGTGCATTACCCGTATGCACAATATAAGGAGTATAGCAGAAACTCCTAATACTGGCCATACATGTTACATTATTGCGGAGACCCTAAAATGCCAGAACAGACCCCACAAATGACGCCATTTTGGAAAGAAGACACCCCAAAGTATTCCAAGAGGTGCATGGTGAGTTCATAGAAGATTTTATTTTTTGTCACAAGTTAGCAGAAATTGTTTTTAGTTTGTTTTTTTCACAGAGTGTCATTTTCCGCTAACTTATGAAAAATAAAATTTTCAATGAACTCACCATGCCCAGGGCCGGCCCGATCATGAGGTGGGGTGAAACGTTTGCCTCAGGCGGCAAAAAGTCTAGGGCCGGCCCTGACCATGCCCCTCATGGAATACCTCAGGGTGTCTTCTTTCCAAAATGGGGTCATTTGTGGGGTTTATTAACTGTCCTGGCATGTGGGGGGGGGGGGGGTGCTAAATTATAAGCACCCCTGTGAAGCCTACAGGTACTCATTGGACTTTGGGCCCGTTAGCGAACCTAGGCTGCAAAAAAAGTGTCACACATGTGGTATCGCTGTACTCAGGAGAAGTAGTATAATGTGTTTAATGGTGTATTTTTACACATACCCATGCTGGGTGGGAGAAATATCCCTGTAAATGGACAATTGTGTGTAAAAAAATCAAAAGATTGTCATTTACAGAAGTATTTCTCCCACCCAGCATGGGTATGTGTAAAAATACACCCCAAAACACATTATACTACTTCTCCTGAGTACGGCGATACCACATGTGTGACACACTTTTGCAGCCTATGGGCTTGATTCACAAAGCGGTGCAAGCTGTTTAGCACGGGTGTGCAAAGCAGTTAGCACGTGAAGTGCCATTTGCAGACTTTTTCACGCACAAAGTGCCGCGATTCGCGTGATCGCGGACTTTCGTGCGTGCAATTTGCCGCGATCCGTGCAATTTGCCGCGAACGGCACCGCTTTGTGAATCAAGCCCTAGGTGCGCTAATGAACTCACTATACTCCTAACGGAATACCTTGGGGTGTCTTCTTTCTAAAATGTAGTCACTTGTTGGGTTCCTATACTGCCCTGGCATTTTAGGGGCACTAAACCGTGAGGAATAGTCAAGAAACCAAATGCCTCAAAATGACCCGTGAAATCCAAAAGATACTCATAGGACGCTGGGCCCCTTAGCGCACCTAGGCTGCAAAAAGGTGTCACACATGTGGTATCGCCGTACTCAGGAGAAGTAGTATAATGCGTTTTGGGGTGTATTTTTACACATACCCATGCTGGGTGGGAGAAATATCTCTGTAAATGACAATTTTTTGGTTTTTTTTACACACAATTGTCCATTTACAGAGATATTTTACCCACCCAGCATGGGTATGTGTAAAAATACACCCCAAAACACATGATACTACTTCTTCTGAGTAGGGCAATACCACGTGTGACACCTTTTTGCAGCCTAGGTGCGCTAAGGGGCCCAACGTCCTATGAGTACCTTTTGGATTTCACAAGTCATTTTGAGTCATTTGGTTTCTAGACTACTCCTCAAGATTCTAAAATGGGGTCACTTGTGGGGTTCCTATACTGCCCTGGCATTTTAGGGGCACTAAACCGTGAGGGGTAGTCAAGAAACCAAATGCCTCAAAATGACCTGTGAAATCCAAAAGGTACTCATAGGACGTTGGGCCCCTTAGCGCACCTAGGCTGCAAAAAGGTGTCATACATGTGGTATCGCTGTACTCAGGAGAAGTAGTATAATGTGTTTTGGGGTGTATTTTTACACATACCCATGCTGGGTGGGAGAAATATCTCTGTAAATGACAAGTTTTTGATTTTTTTTACACACAATTGTCCATTTACAGAGATATTTCACCCACCCAGCATGGATATGTGTAAAAATACACACCAAAACACATTATACTACTTCTCCGGAGTACAGCGATACCACATGTGTGACACATTTTTGCAGCCTAGGTGCGCTAAGGGGCCCAACGTCCTATGAGTACCTTTAGGATTTTACAGGTAATTTTGAGGCATTTGTGTAATGAATAGCAGAGATGCCGCCACATGGGCAAGTGGCATGGCGGCTATCTCCACGTCACAGCCGGCGGCTTCTGCCGCGCAGCAACGTGATGCTGGTTTGCCTGGTCCTTCTAGTGCACATCGATGGAGAGCTACGCCCGCGCGCACGCCAATTGACAGGACCTTTATGCTAGTAGAAGGGGAGTCAGCTGATCAGGCCGATCAGCTGACTCCAGCTATGCTCCGGATTGGCTGAGTGACTGGGGCGGCGCTGTGGAGCGCTTTTGGTATATATAGGACTTGCCTGTCACTTGCAAGTTGTCTGCTGTTGCGAACATTTACGTGTGAGCGCTCAGACCTGAGTCAGATCCTACAGTGTGTTAGAACGAGCGGAGCTGGAAATTCACACTGAGTCAGATTCCGTTGATAGCTTTAAAGTACTATTGCTTGCTACTGTTTATGTGTTAGACTAGTTCCCAGGTGTTGAGACTAAGGACCTCACACCTAAGACTAGGAGATTACTACATTGCTACTGTTTATGTGTTAGACTAGTTCCCGGGTGTTGAGACCAAGGACCTCACACCTAAGACTAGGAGATTACTACTGTTTATATCCGTTAGACTAGATCCCAGGTGTTGAGACCAAGGAATTCACACCTAAGACTAGGATTGAGATATATTACTGTTACCTGTTATGACCTTTGGCTTTCCTGACTACTCTCCTGTTCTCTGATTCAGTACTTCCGCCCATCTGATTATCTGTTGCCAACATTGCCTGTACCTGGATACTGAATCAGTCTTCCGCCTCTGTACCTTATCTGTCCGTGTGTTGCCGACCTGGCTTTTCTGACCTTTCTGGCTGTCACCTAGCCCTTGGGTGATCAGCCTTATTGTACTATCTGTGACACTTGCTCTTCAAGTGTTTACTAGCTGCAAGATCAGGTCTATGGTCACCGGCTCCTTTGGAGACCATCTTGCAGCACAGTCAGTGGGTCTCTACCTCTCAGAGGTCCACTGGCTGCAGTGCAGCCTGATTCCCTGCTCCTCAGGGAAATCCTTGGCTGCAGTAGTGTCTGTGTCTCCCGATTCTTGGGAGATAACCTCTCCGATTACTGTTGCACCAAACACTATACCACATTGGGTGTCCTGTGTCTACCTATACTAGTATTATTGGTGATTCTGCAGATCACCACATAATCAAGTATAGCATCTGTATTATTGGTGATACTGCAGATCACCAATGATCAGAAAAATCTGTGTTGCTGACACCAATCTTTACAGAACAGCAGACCAAACATTATGGACGTACTGCGTAGTCATGTTGAAGTCCTGACCACCGCGGTAAACGGTATTTCCGGGGTGATTATTAACCAACAATCCCAGATTACACAACTGTCTGGGGCTCTTCAGGAACTTCAATCGACTGTAAATACAGTGCGATCCCCTCCATTCTCAGGACATAGATCTGACTTTCAAAACTTTAGAAATCGGGTGCTATCTTATTTTGAGTTGAGGCCTACCTTGTCAGGAACTAAGTCTCAGAGGGTGACATTCATAAAGACCCTTTTGTCAGGAGATTCTCAAACATGGGCATATAGCCTTCATGCAGAGCATGAGGCGTTATCCTCAGTTCAGGAATTTTTTAAGGCCATGGCCATTATATATGATGATCCGGATATTGCTTCCACTGCTGAAAGGAAACTAAAGATGCTCAGGCAGGGTCGTAAATCGGTTGAGGTTTACGCCGCGGAGTTCAGGAAGTGGGCTGTGTCAGCTAGATGGGGAGCATATGCATTATTAGACTGTTTCCTGGCAGGATTGTCTGATGCAGTCTATGATCTGATGTTAGGACATCCTGAGCCCAAATCTGTAGACGAAGCAATTTCTTTGGCCGTGCGGACAGATTGCCGCTTGCGCTACCAGAAACAGTTTCGTGGTAGGAATGCTATAAGATCTGTCTCATGCCACTCCTCTCCACCCTCGTCACCTCCAGACGAGCCGATGCAAATCGGACACTCTAGGTTGATGCAAGTGGAAAAGAATCGCAGAAGGTCAGAAAGACTCGGTCTATATCGTGCTGAGGAGGGTCACGTTGTCCAGAATTGTCCTAAGAAGTCGGGAGAATGCTGCCGCCTAGGGGTAGTCAGAGGTAATACCCTAGGCGAGCAGTCTTTACTGCTAAACAATAATAGTCTGCTCCTTCCCTGTTCCATCACGTGGGAAGGTCAGACTGTTCCCACAGAAGCCTTTGTAGACTCCGTCTCTGCAGCCAACTTCATAGATTATGACTTTGCTAAGAAATTGGGAATTCCTTTACTTCCGTTAGACCAACAGATTCTGGTTACTGCAGTCCATGACTCTCCATTACAGAGTAGACAACCTCTTTCTCAGACCCCCTTGTTGGTGTGTATTGTAGGGGTGTTACATAAGGAGAGTTTACAGTTCCTGGTCTTGCAGATGGCAACCTCTACCATCATTCTTGGTATGCCTTGGTTTCAACTTCACTCCCCTCAGATTGACTGGGCTTCAGGTCAGCTAAAGAGCTGGTCGGCCCATTGCCATCATCATTGTTTAGAGAAAGTTGTTGTTTGCGCTACCAAGATTCAGGTTAAAGGGGTGCCAGTACAGTATGCGGAATTCGCTGATGTGTTCTGTCCCAAGTCTGCAGATAGACTCCCGCCTCACCGTAGCTTTGATTGTCCCATCGATTTAAGATCTGGTTGTATGCCCCCTAGGGGGTCACCTTTATAATCTGTCAGGACCTGAGAAAGTGGCAATGCAGGAGTACATCAAAGAGAATTTGGTCAAAGGCTTCATCCGCCCTTCTCGCTCACCAGCTGGGGCAGGATTCTTTTTCGTACAGAAAAAAGATGGAGGCCTCCGACCCTGCATTGAGGTTTAAATAAGATTACAGTAAAAAATCGTTACCCTTTGCCTCTGGTGACCAATGCCAGTATTTTTTCCAAATTGGATTTACGAGGTGCATACAACCTGGTACGGATTAGAGATGGTGACGAATGGAAGACGGCGTTCAATACACCCGACGGGCACTACGAGTATCTGGTTATGCCCTTCGGGTTGTGTAACGCCCCTGCCGTCTTCCAGGAGTTGATCAATGAGGTTTTCAGGGAGGTACTGGGGAAATTTGTGCTAGTGTATCTAGACAACATACTGATTTTTTCTCCTAATCTGACGGAACATCGTAAACATGTCAAGTTCATTTTAAAGAAATTAAGACAGAACTCACTGTATGCCAAGTTAGAAAAGTGCCTCTTCGAGGTCACTTCCGTTCCTTTTTTGGGTTATATTATCTCTACATCTGGTCTCTCCATGGATCCAGAAAAAATCTCGGCTGTTTTAAAGTGGCCACAACCTGTGGGTTTGAAGGCATTTCAAAGATTTTTGGGCTTTGCCAATTACTACAGGAGATTCATCAAGGGTTTCTCCTCAGTAGTGTCACCCCTCATCAGTCTTACCAAGAAAGGGGCTGACACGTACCACTGGTCAGCAGAGGCACATTCTGCCTTCTCCACATTGAAAAAACTGTTCTGTTCTGCTCCCATTTTGAGACATGTGGATGTCACCTTTCCCTTTATAGTAGAGGTCGATGCCTCAGAGGTCGGGGTTGGGGCTGTACTGTCTCAACACTCTGGTTTGCAGGGCAAACTTCACCCCTGTGCTTACTTTTCCCGTAGGTTCTCTCCTGCTGAGAAGAACTACGATATTGGCAATCGAGAGCTTTTGGCCATTAAATTAGCTTTCGAGGAATGGCGACATTGGCTAGAAGGGGCAGAGCATACTATCACAGTTTATACGGATCATAAGAAATTGGAGTACATAGAAGGGGCTAAAAGACTAAGCCCCCGACAGGCTCGTTGGTCCTTGTTCTTTTCAATATATTTAGATTTGTCATAACGTATACACCCGGGAGTAAGAACGTCAAAGCTGACGCCCTATCTAGGTGTTTTTTCGAGGCCGAGACAGTGCAACCCTCAACCCCAGAAACCATCCTACCTCAGAAAGTAGTCTTGGCAGCTACTGAGACCTGGAAGGATTGGACGGCTACTCTGGGGCCTTATCAACAAGATGTTCCAGAAGGGAAGCCTGAGGGAGTTATGTTTGTACCACTGCCTTTCCGCCTGCAACTCTTACAATTATTTCATTCCCATAAAAATGCGGGGCATCCTGGGGCTGCCAGAACTCAGGATTTACGGGCCAGATGTGCTTGGTGGCCTACGCTAGCAACAGATTGTAAGGAGTTTGTAAGAGAGTGCTCAGTTTGTGCCAGGAGTAAGGCACCAGTGGGTACACTACAACCCCTACCAGTGCCAAGTGAACCTTGGACCCATGTGTCGATGGACTTTGTGGGAGAACTCCCCAAGTCTGAGGGCAAGACGGTCATTTGGGTAGTAGTAGATAGGTTTCAATAAGATGGCTCATTTTGTCCCTCTAAAAGGACTCCCCTCGGCCCAGGAGTTGGCTGATCTCTTCATCCAGCACATTTTCCGGCTGCATGGCATTCCGGAGAATGTAGTGTTGGATCGGGGAGTCCAGTTCGTGTCAAAATTTTGGAGGGCCTTTTGCCATCAGCTGGAGATGGACCTTTCATTTTCATCAGGCTACCACCCACAGAATTTGCACATAACAATCTGAAGAGTTCCTCTTCAGGATTCTCCCCATTTCAGGTAGTCTCGGGAAGATCTCCCAAGTTTGCTCCATTACCTGTGACATCTACCTCATTTCAGGCCCTGGAGGATTGGCAAAGGGCATTGAGGGAGATTTGGGGAATGGTTAAGAGGAATCTGGGGAAAGCCTTCTAGGCTCAGAAGAAACAGGCGGATAAGAGACGGTCTGTAGAATGGAAGTTTTCTCCAGGGGACATGGTGTGGGTATCTACTCGGCATTTAGCTTTAAAGCAACCGTCACCTAAACTGGGACCCAGATTTGTAGGACCATACCCGGTGTCCAGAAGGATTAATGACGTCATGTATGCGATTGATCTCCCAGCTAGCATGAAAGGTGTGAGATCGTTCCCTGTGTCTCTGTTGAAGCCTGCAGTGCACGTGGATTCCTCTGCCCCCTGTGATGGTTAACGACCAACCCGAGTATGAGATCGAGAAGATTTTGGATTCTCGATTGGTGCAAAATTCTGTACAGTATCTGGTCCACTGGAAGGGGTATGGTCTGGAGGAGAGAACTTGGGTGCCGGATTCGAATGAAGGAATGTCCGCACGATGCCTCCTTGATCCACAAATTTATTCAGGACGTATCCCATACAGATAAAAGAGTAGTTAGACTGACATGTTTCAAACCTACATGGTTCTTAATCATAGCCATTTTATGGTTTCCATCTACAGGATTTTATAGAGGGTGATGGGCAAACCAGGGGGAGTGGCAGGCTGACCACACCTAAAATGGATAGTGGCCAGGAACTGCGTCCTCTATACTGCCTGCCACATCAGCCTTTACAATGTTGTGTACGTAAATTTAAAAGATTTCTTAAAACAAAAAGTTTATACACAAATAAAATGCCAGGCAAAACACCAGGCAAGGCATACGCACTCAAAAATAAAGACACAGCTGCATATCTCTAGATGACAAAGATAGATACATACAAAGAGGCCCACAAACAAACCCATGATAAACTCCAAATACAAATAGGAGCCCAAAAGGATAAAAGAATAAAGGAATAAAAGAGGGGAGGAGAGGGGGGGAGGGGAAAGGAGAAAGAGATTCCATATTATTGTCTACCCGGTCACCAGAGCTAAATCCCACCTGGCATTTAAACCAGAGGGAGCTCTGGTGCCTAGGCGAAAAATCCACAAGGCCTTGGTTTCTAGACTACTCCTCACGGTTTAGGGCCCCTAAAATGTCAGGGCATTATAGGAACCCCACAAGTGACCCTATTTTAGAAAGAAGACACCCCAAGGTATTACGTTAGGTGTATGGTGAGTTCATAGAAAATTTTATTTTTTTGTCACAAGTTAGTGGAAAATGACACTTTGTGAAAATACAATAAAAATTAATTTCCGCTAACTTGTGACAAAAAATAAAATATTCTATGAACTCACCATACTCCTAACGGAATACCTGGGGTGTCTTCTTTCTAAAATGGGGTACTCATAGGACGTTGGGCCCCTTAGCGCACCTATGCTGCAAAAAATTGTCACACATGTGGTATCGTCGTATTCAGGAGAAGTAGTATAATGTGTTTTGGGGTGTATTTTTACACATATCCATGCTGGGTTGGAGAAATATCTCTGTAAATGGACAATTGTGTGTAAAAAAATCTAAAACTTGTCATTTACAGAGATATTTCTCCCACCCAGCATGGGTATGTGTAAAAATACACCCCAAAACACATTATACTACTTCTCCTGAGTACGACGATACCACATGTGTGACACCTTTTTGCAGCCTAGGTGTGCTAAGGGGCCCAACGTCCTAAGAGTACCTTTTGGATTTCACAGGTCATTTTGAGGCATTTGGTTTCTTGACTATTCATCACGGTTTAGGGCCCCTAAAATGTCAGGGCGGTATAGGAACCCCACAAGTGACCCCATTTTAGAAAGAAGACACCCAAAGGTATTCCATTATAACTTTTACCCAAACCAATAAATATACACTTATTGGATTTTTTTTTATCAAAGACATGTAGCACAATAAATTTGGACAAAAATGTATATAGAAATTTTACTTTATTCAAAAAATGTCAGCACAGAAAGTTAAAAAAAATAATTTTTTTGACAAAATTCATGTCTTTTTTGATGAATATAATAAAAACTAAAAATCACAGCAGCAATCAAATAGCACCAAAATAAAGCTGTATTAGTGACAAGAAAAGGAGGTAAAAATTATTTAGGTGGTAGGTTGTATGACCGAGCAATAAACCGTTAAAGCTGCAGTGGTCTGAATGGAAAAAAAGTGCCTGGTCCTTAAAGAGAACCCGAGCTGGGTTCTAAGAATCTTAATAGCAGACAGAGGCTGGGTCTGTGTATACTGCCCAGCTTCTGTTGCTATACAGCGTCCCTCCAGGGCCCCCCTGCGCTCTGCTCTGCCCCCCTTAAATCTCACGCAGTTGTCGCCAGCCGGCTGTTTACCTCTGCCTATCAATCTCGCCGCTCCCCCGCCTCCTCTAGGTCGCCGCTCCCCACCCGCGTCCCTTACCTCCCCGCTGATTGGAAGGAAGGGACGCGGGTGGGAAGCGGCGACCTAGAGTAGGCGGGGGAGCAGCGAGATTTATGGGGGGCAGAGCAGAGCGCAGGGGGGCCCTGGAGGGACTCTGTATAGCAACAGAGGCTGGACAGTATACACAGACCCAGCCTCTGTCTGCTATTAAGATTCTTAGAACCCAGCTCAGGTTCTCTTTAAGGGGTTTTATGACTGCAGTCCTTAAGTGGTTAAATTGATTGGTCCATTTTTCGAACTGCGTACATTTGAATAAAACATTTGCATAAATTTGCATCAGCTAGGAAATATTTGCATCTCATTGATCATCCCTAACTAGGACCTTTTGTGCATCAGGACCCATGGGGTTGACAGCTTTACAGGCGCTCTGGTAAATTGTCAGGCTTGAGGTTACACATTTTGGCCGGCTTTTAAATTCAAATAAAGTCCGCTCAGCTACGGAGTCTAGGCACAGTAGTGCTTCAGAGTTCAGCGGCCATTCAATGTCAGTTGTAAGTTTGGGCACTGGGGTGGGTGCTTGGGGGGGACAGGATAGTGGACAGGCTATTGGTGTAGGGAAGGGGGAGGAGGTAAGTGTTAGGAGTAGATGGTGGGGGGTAAGTCTTAGGAATAAATGGAAAGGTTAGTTTTAGGGATAGATTGGGGAGAGTTAGTGTGAGTTTTAGTTAAGTGTTAGGGAGTCTTGAACAAGGACTCCTTACTGAATGGGTACTCACCCTAGCTAGGATTCGGACCCTGGTTGCCTATGTCAAAGGCAGTGCCCTTAACCAGCACACTATCCATCCTCTATTATAAACATGATTGACGAAAATAGAAATGTACATAAAGTTCTTACAGTCACTACTTTCTTCTAAAATTGTCTCCCCTTAACCAATTTACCTAGAAATCAGGAATAGACATCTGGGAGGACGGACAAGTGGGCTTCCAGATTCCACTGTAATATTACCCAACATGTGTGTTCCCAATTGGTATTGTACAGATTTTCCCAGAATAGGATTGTTCACAGTTCTCAGTTTCACTTTAAAACACTGTTGCATTAATAGTCTTTTTAGAAATTGCCATATATAATTTCTTGCTGTATGGTGGATTCCTGGAATGTCTTGTTGTGGGGATTAAATGTCTGAAATTCCAACAACAACGAAACAATTGTTAAGTGCTTTTCTCTAGTAGGGCCTAAAGTGCAGAAGCTTGTCTCAGATCAGTACATAGTGATGTGTACAGGGGAAAAAGTTATGCGATCATAAATAACAGACTAAGCAGGTGGCTTTTCAGTTTTTATTTAAATGTGTCCAGGGTTGGAGCTGTCTTGATTAAGTTTGGCAAGGCATTTCAAAGGGTAAGGATAGCATGACAGAAAGCTCTGGCTCCAAAAGTTTTTAGTTGGATCAGGCCTGGATTTACACCACTAAAGCTTATAGGCACAGATGTCCTGGCACCCTAGACTTTGCTGTCCCTTAGCGTTAGGTAGCCAAAGGTACCCTTAATATTAATTAGCTAGTGGTGCCCCCGCCTGAATGGAGACGTCATCAGTGGAAGGCTGAGAGCTGGATGAGTACCTCTCATCTATGCTCTCATCAGAACTCTGCATAGGGAAGGAGGGAGGGAGGTGCTCGGAGAGGGGAGTGATTATTTAGTATTTCTATAGTGCCAACATCTTACGCAGCGCTGTACAGAGCATATTGTCACCTAACTGCCCCTCAGAGGGGCTCACAAACTAATCCCTGAGTGAGCCGCCTTTCCATAATCAGGTGCCTGTAGGCACGCGCCTACAGTGCCTTATGGTAAATCCGGCCCTGAGTTGGATTCTGGGGATAGTCAAGTTATTGGATCCTTTTGATGTGAGGTGGTGAGAGGTTTAGATATCCGGGGCCAAGGTTGTGTAGGGATTTCAATGTTAGCAAGCCAATTTTTGAAAAGGATTCTCCATTTTATGGGTAGTCAGTGAAGCAAGCAAAGGAATGGTGTTATGTAGCAATGGAGGGGGTGGCTTGTCTTCAGTCAGGGGCGGCGCCAGGGGGGTGCTTTGGGGTAAAATTCTCCAAGCACCCTATTAGCACCCCCTGGCGTGAACTGACTTTCGGCGTCTAATAGACCCCGTGGTCAGTTCGCCGGCTGCAGCAGCCTGCAGCTCCGGCAGCAGCAGAGCAGGGCTATGGGAAAATGGCGTCCGAAGCCCTGCTCTGGAAACTTCGAGTCTGCAATGCAGGGCTTCGGGCGCCATTTTCCCGTAGCCCTTTCAGTTGCTGGCTGCAGAGGATCGTGGGAGCTGTGGGCCGGACGGAGGCCGGGCGGGACAGGAGTTCCTCAGGTGAGTAAATGATTTTTTTTCTATTACAGACAGGCAGCCAGCCAGGTGTATGTTCTGGGCAACTCTGCTACATGATTGAAGTGTTTTCTGGCCAGGTCTGCCTGCCACATGATTGCCCGTATTTCCAGTCAAATCTGCTGACATGATTGCATGTATTTTCTGCTCAAATCTGCTGACATGATTGCACGTATTTCTAGTCAAATCTGCTGACATGATTGCACGTATTTTCTGGGCAAATATGCCGACATGATTACATGTATTTTCTAGTCAAATCTGCTACGATTGCACGTATTTTCTGGTCAAATCTGCCGACATGATTGAACATGTTTTCTGTTCAAATCTGCCACATGATTGAAAGTGTTTTTTTGGTCAAATCTGCCGACAGGATTGAACGTATTTTCTGGGCAAATCTGCCGACATGATTGAACATGTTTTCTGGTCAAATCTACCACGATTGAAAGTGTTTTTTGGTCAAATCTGTCGACAGGATTGAACGTATTTTCTGGGCAAATCTGCCGACATGATTGAACATGTTTTCTGGTCAAATCTGCCACGATTGAAAGTGTTTTTTCGTCAAATCTGCCGACAGGATTGAATGTATTTTCAGGGCAAATCTGCTGACATGATTGAACATGTTTTCTGGTGAAATCTGCCACATGATTGAAAATGTTTTTTGGTCAAATCTGCTGACAGGATTGAACGTATTTTCTGGGCAAATCTGCTCACATTACATGTATTTTCTTGAGAAAACCTGCACAATTATGTGAATTTTCTGGGGAAAAGGTCACCAAAACTTGGGCCCACTGTCTTTGCGTTGCACTTTTAAAGGGAACCTGAGGTGAGAATAATATTGAGGCTGCCATATTTATCTCCTTTTAAGCAATACCAGTTGTCTGGCTGCTGTGCTGGTCCTCTGCCTATAATTCTTTCAACCATAGACCTTGAACAAGCATGCAGCAGGTCAGGGGTTTCTGACAATATTGTCAGAACTGACAAGATTAGCTGCATGCTTATTTCTGGTGTAATTCAGGTCACTACTGCAGCCAAATAGATCAGCAGGGCTGTCAGGCAACTAGTATTGTTTAAAAGGAAATAAATATGGCAGCCTCCATATCACTCTCACCTCGGATTCACTTTAAATTACAGTTAGCTCCGCCATCATCCGGTCATGGCCACGCCCAATTTTTGCGTGCACCGCAGGTTGTAGCCACACCCACTTTTTGCTGCGGCACGCCGCAGGTCATCAGCTACCCTGGAAATTGGTCCAGCACCTGCATAGAACCCCCTAAAAAAAAATCCTGGAGCCGCCACTGTCTTTAGTCATGCAGCGGAATTCTGTACTAGCTGCAGGCAGCATATGTATTTATTTTGGAAGACCTGCATAGGCCTCAATTCACTAAACTTTATCAAACACAAACACAAACGTTTGATAATTTACCTCATGGGTAAAATCTAATTTTGAATTCACTAAGGTGTTATAGATTTATTGAATGTTTTATCGATAAAAAAATTCTATAAATATATAACATCTTAGTGAATTCAAAATTAGATTTTACACATGAGGTAAATTATCAAACGTTCAATAAAGTGTTTGGTAAAGCTTAGTGAATTGAGGCCATAGCGGGCATTGCAATAGTACAGCTTTGATGTGATGAAGGTGTGAACTAGGGTTGGAAGATCCTCTGAAGGAATAAGGTGCTTAAAGAAAACCTGAGACATTTAATCAAGAAGCTTTTATACTTACCTGCGCTTCCTTCAGCCCCATGCAGGTCATGGGCTCCATTGCTGTCCTCCTGGGCCCCTTCGTTCCTCTGCTATATTTTCCTGTAGTGGCCAGTGCCCCAGTATATTTCCTGTAGAGGCCCGTCCACCCGTGCGTGCCCCTGTTGTGCTCCTGTGGCCAGGGCCGGTTTAAGCAACAATGGGGCCCCAGGGCAAAATAAACCTGGGGGGCCCCCCCAACATATACCCCGGAACAAAAATCGGCATTAGGGGACATTTTTGCAGCTGGTATAGTCAGGGTGTGAAGTCCCAATCGGTCGGAGCTCCACATTCTGGCTATCCCAGCCTGCATGGGGGACAAGGGGTTAAAAAGTTTCAGGAGGGGGGACCCCACATAATTTTTTTTTTTTAAATTCCCACACTCTAAACATAAAAAGAAAAATTGGGAAAATAGGAAAAAATGCCAGGGATCTTCATACAGCCATATTGCGGCTGTATAGCGATCCCTGGCCAAAGCACTGCGGCTGCGTATAGACCCCCTGGAAACCCCGTCAGGAAATGTATTGCTCTTTCGTTTGATGCATGTAAAATTACACTACCGTTAGGTTTGCTACTAAAAGTGACATTTACCGTATTTAAAAGTATACTTTTTTCCTTCAAAACTTTAAAATCGATTTTCTCAAAAACTATAAGGTCTTTTTGAAAAATAGTTTTTTCCTCTTATTCCTAATGATCTCCTTAACATATCCTGGGTTATTTAGGGTTTCTAGCATTTAAGGTGGATTTGCTATTAACCATTAAAATCGGCAGGTTTTTAAATGTGTATTTTTTTTCCCTTTGAAACTTTAAAATCGATTTTCTCAAAAACTATAAGGCCGATTTGAATTTTTTTTCCTCTTGTACCCACGGGGGCCCCCTACAAGCTCTGGGGCCCTGGAGCAGCTGCCTCCTTTGCCATAATGGTAGCGCCGGCCCTGCCTGTGGCCTAGGCCATTCTGTTCCTGCGCAGTACTTACTGTGCAGGCACAGAACAATCCCAGCCTCGGGAGTGTGACAGGGGTGCGCACACGGCCGGGGACACATGCATGGTGAAGCACAACTGGCTGTGACTGGAAAATATACTGCGGGGAGAAAGAGGAGGAATGGAGAGGCCCGGGAGGATGGCGAATGGAGCACACAACCTAAATGGGGCCGGGGGAAGCACCAGGTAAGTATAAAAGCTGTTTGATTAAATGCCTCCGGTAAACTTTAATTTTTGCAATATTCTTCAGGTGAAAAAAATTAATGTTTCACAACAACTGAAATTTGATTCCTGAAGTTTAATTCCCCATCAATCAGTAAACACAAGCTGCACACAGTGTTGAAACTACCGGTAGTAAGGTCTGAGTTCCCTACAAGCAGTGGTGTTGACTGTGTCTGAAGCTGCATTGCTGCTTTGCTGCTGGGCGCTGACCTCCGATAATAAGAATATCAGTTTTGTCAGGATTTACAACTGTAACAAGAGGCTGCCATACTTATTTACATTTAAACAATACCAGTTGCCCGGCAGCCCTGCAGGTCTATTTGGCTCCAGTAGTGTTTGAATAAAACCAGAAACAAGCATGCAGCTTATCTTGTCTGTTCTAACAATAATTTCAGAAACAACTTATCTGCTGGATGCTTGTTCAGGGTCTATGGCTAAAAGTATTAAAGGCAGAGGATCACCAGGACTGCCAAGCAACTGGTATTGCTTAAAAGGAAATACATATGGCAGCCTTCGTATCCCTCTTGTTACAGTTGTCCTTTCACCCAGTTGTCTTTCATCCACTCCTGAAACTCAGCTAACCATGTGTTTATTTTTGAGAAGGGATCTGTCATGTTAGCTTTGAATGACAAATATAGCTGTCATCAGTATTGCATTAGTATGTCAGACCGTAACCAAAAGATGTTCAGCTTTTGATTATAACATCAATTCAATTTCTTCCCCTTTCACTTATCCCAAAAAATGAGTGGAATCCATTTTGTGATTGTAGCAGTAAAAGGCATTTAATTTGAATATTAACATGAGGCAAAACAGAAAGCTGAAACAGAAAGCTATAATCGCATTTGTGATCACATTTTCTGCATGCAATTTTTTGGAAATTATTTGTAAATCTTCAAATTGCAGCATGATACATTGAAATGGTAAATGTGATTTATGTGGGGGAAAAAAGCAGATGGTCATCTGATTTTAAACACGGAAAGAACATGCGAGCAGAACATGGAGGGACGCAAAGTATATGATTCCCGAGGGGGTCATTGACTTTGATGACTATGCGTGTTTTGCCAATATGCAGAGTGCTTACAAAACAATCAGAATGGCTTCAAAATAATAATGCAGTGTAAGCCCAAAATAATCATGCAGAGTGCTCCCCAAAAAACATTAGGCAGAATGCACAGCATATACCCACCTGTTCAGTTTGGCATTTGCAGAAATATAACTTTTGTTGTGTGAATACTTCATCCTACTAATTACTGAATCTGAGAGAGCCTAAGCGCTTTGAGTCCTATGGGAGAAAAGCGCTATAGAAATGTTATTGTATTGTATTATTGTATATAAGTTTGGCAGTGCCCCTATAAAGAAGATCCCCCCAAGACGCAGAGTGCTCCTCTAATCAAGTAGAGATCCCTAAAACAGGCAGAGATCCCTCTAAACAGGCAGTGTCCCGCAGAAGCCTAAAGAACAAGAAGACAAGGGGTGATACGGCTGGTCCTGGATCATTACATTGACAATCTGCACTAGGATATCTGCTACCACCCCTGGTCTTCATGTACTTTCAGCCAGGAGGAATAATACTGGTGCTGCAAGGGACTTAGGGGGGCAGTTCATTCCTGCGGAGTATTATGCCTTGGAAATACCCATTTTCCATTCCAATACGCAAATATATCTGTACCTAGGTATACAACAGGTTCACGTTGTTCCCCCAACAGTATTGTATTGAACGGTGATTCATACATTTCGCAGCTGTAAGTCTTTTCACACTGGTTGTAGTTTTGAGTGTAAGATGCTCCTTTCAAGCACTTGATAAATTGTTTGTCACATTCGCAAAACATACTTTCACATTTATTATTTTGGTGATCTGAAAGACAAAATTTTTTATGATTTAAAAATTAAATTAAATAAAGACAATAAAGACCTACTCCATTTCCACCCTCTACGCCCAACTCTCACGACTGGTACACACGATGCAACTTCCCTTCAGATTTGATAATTCTGGATATGACCGATCTGCTACCGATCGATAATGGATTGATTTTGTGCAGTAATGAATTGAAAATCAATCCCGTTATTGATCAGGAGCAGATCGGACATGTTTGGAAATGATTGGTTCGACCTGTCAGTATAATGGGAAGTTGCATTGTTTGTATTGGGTATCAACATTGCAATTTAAAATTTGGCATTCTTACATGGAAAAATAAGAGGATGACTTAGGTCAGAAAAAGAAATGGAATGACTGGGTAGAGTTTTGGAACAGGCTAACCAAATGTTCCATAACTGTACACTCAGCATATAAAGTTATCACTTGTTGGTACTTGTTACCGACTAGAGCAGTTAAAGCTAATCCAACCCATTCCCATAGGAGCTGTGGGGATATTGGCGATATGTTTCAAACACGGTGGTCCTGCCCAAAACTACTTAGACTCCGGAGTAGAGTATATGGGCCTATTTATTTCCTATTTCATATAGTGGGCCTGATGCACTAAAGTTTTTTAAAGATACTATGCGCAGGCAGTGAACTGGGGAGCGCCGCCTGTTAACCCTTAACACCTCACGTGTTACCAGGTTAAAGCGTGCATTGCTATAGTAACATGTGGAACAAACTTTTAGCATTGTTTCTGTTATTAGTAAATACTGTTACTTTTTCATAAATTCAATTCATTGACCAATCTTCACAGTAGGTTTCTCTGTGAGCTTTTAGATCAGGGGTCCCCCAAACTTTTTAAATCAAGGGCCGGGTCAACATAGTTCCAGCTGCTGGGGTCAAGAGTATACATAAAAGTATGTGTTGAAAAACATACTTAGGCCTCATTCACACTATGTCCGCTTCTGTCTGCTTTCTATCAGCACATCAATGTTACAGGTTAACCTCCCTGGCGGTAACCCCCGACCTGAGCTCGGGGTAGGAAAAAGTAGCTGCGAGCGGTAGGCCCGAGCTCAGGCTGGGGTAAGGAATTCCCTCATTTGCATGGTATTTTGGAATCCTGTGCGTGATCGGCACTGCACAGCGGGACTCCAGCCTCCCTCCCCGGCTATCTGCAGCTGTCTGCGGCTTCTCTGGCCCCCCATATCCATGCTCTTGTTCCGGGGACCTGGCGGCCAATCAGTGCGGCAGAGCGGTGGTAAGGGGGAATATACTGTATATTTGCACAGTAAAATAGGAAAACAGAGTGCCCTATAAGGATATATATGTATATATCAGGGGATGAGCAGCACAAACCAAATTCTATGCAATACTATGCAAAGCATGCATGCAGTACTGGAGATCCCCAGTCTCCATAAGAAATATATAAATACAGAGGGGCTGCAGCACACAACAGGAAAACAGTGACAGGGGCTCTTGGTTACGCTTTAACGCGTTTAAGCTCACCAACAAGCTCAATGTTTTCCTGCTGTGTGCTGCAGCCCCTCTGTATTTATATATTTCTTATGTTGTATTTATATATTTCTTATGGAGATTGGGGTTCTCCAGTGCTGTGTGCATGCTTTGCATGGTATTGCATAGAATTTGGTTTGTGCTGCTCATCCCTTGATATATATTATTTTCCCCTGTGAGCGTACATAACCACGCCCACCTCTGGCACAGTTAAAGTGAACCTTAAGTCATACAAAAAAAAATGAGTTTTACTCACCTGGGGCTTCCCTCAGCCCCCTGCAGCCGATCGGTGCCCTCGCCGTGTCTCTCTGATCCTCCCGTCCCCGCCGGCGACCACTTCCGGTTTCGCCGTCAGGACCCGACAGGCATGGGAACGAGAGTGAGGATCTCCTGGCCGCAATAGCAGCATAGGGGGCGATATTGTGGCTGGGAACGCGAAGAATCACTCACGTTCCCATGCCTGTTGGGTCCTGACGGCGAAACCGGAAGTGGTCGCCAGCGGGGACGGGAGGATCAGAGAGACACTGCGAGGGCACCGATCGGCTGCAGGGGGCTGAGGGAAGCCCCAGGTGAGTAAAACTCATTTTTTTTTGTATGACTTAAGTGCCACTTTAACCACTTGAGGACTACAGTCTTTCTAACCCTTAAGGACCAGGCACTTTTTTTCCACTCAGACCACTGCAGCTTTCACGGTTTATTGCTCGTTCATACAACCTACCACCTAAATGAATTTTGGCTCCTTTTCTTGTCACTAATAAAGCTTTCTTTTGGTGCTATTTGATTGCTCCTGCGATTTTTACTTTTTATTATATTCATCAAAAAAGACATGAATTTTGGCAAAAAAATGATTTTTTTAACTTTCTGTGCTGACAATTTTCAAATAAAGTAAAATTTCTGTATACATGCAGCGCGAAAAATGTTGACAAACATGTTTTTGATTAAAAAAAACCCATTCAGTGTATATTTATTGGTTTGGGTAAAAGTTATAGCGTTTACAAACTATGGTGCAAAAAGTGAATTTTCCCATTTTCAAGCATCTATGACTTTTCTGACCCCCTGTCATGTTTCATGAGGGGCTAGAATTCCAGGATAGTATAAATACCCCCCAAATGACCCCATTTTGGAAAGAAGACATCCCAAAGTATTCACTGAGAGGCATAGTGAGTTCATAGAAGATATTATTTTTTGTCACAAGTAAGCGGAAAATGACACTTTGTGACAAAAAAAAGAAAAAAAAAAAGAATCCATTTCTTCTAACTTGCGACAAAAAAAAAATGAAATCTGCCACGGACTCACCATGCCCTTCTCTGAATACCTTGAAGTGTCTACTTTCCAAAATGGGGTCATTTGTTGGGTGTGTTTACTGTCCTCGCATTTTGGGGGGTGCTAATTTGTAAGCACCCCTGTAAAGCCTAAAAGTGCTCATTGGACTTTGGGCCCCTTAGCGCAGTTAGGCTGCAAAAAAGTGCCACACATGTGGTATTGCCGTACTCAAGAGAAGTAGTAGAATGTGTTTTGGGGTGTATTTTTACACATACCCATGCTGGGTGGGAGAAATATCTCTGTAAATGACAATTTTTTCATTTTTTTTACACACAATTGTCCATTTACAGAGTTATTTCTCCCACCCAGCATGGGTATGTGTAAAAATACACCCCAAAACACATTGTACTACTTCTCCCGAGTACGGCGATACCACATGTGTGGCACTTTTTTGCACCCTAACTGCGCTAAAGGGCCCAAAGTCCAATGAGTACCTTTAGAATTTCACAAGTCATTTTGCGGAATTTGATTTCCAGACTACTCCTCACGGTTTAGGGCCCCTAAAATGCCAGGGCAGTATAGGAACCCCACAAATGACCCCATTTTAGAAAGAAGACACCCCAAGGTATTCCGTTAGGAGTATGGTGAGTTCATAGAAGATTTTTTTTTTTTGTCAAAAGTTAGCGGAAAATTGATTTTTATTGTTTTTTTCACAAAGTGTCATTTTCCACTAACTTGTGACAAAAAATAAAATCTTCTATGAACTCACCATACTCCTAACGGAATACCTTGAGGTGTCTTCTTTCTAAAATGGGGTCATTTGTGGGGTTCCTATACTGCCCTGGCATTTTAGGGGCCCTAAACCGTGAGGAGTAGTCTGGAAATCAAATTCCGCAAAATGACCTGTGAAATCCTAAAGGTACTCATTGGACTTTGGGCCCTTTAGCGCAGTTAGGGTGCAAAAAAGTGCCACACATGTGGTATCGCCGTACTCGGGAGAAGTAGTACAATGTGTTTTGGGGTGTATTTTTACACATACCCATGCTGGGTGGGAGAAATAACTCTGTAAATGGACAATTGTGTGTAAAAAAATCAAAAGATTGTTATTTACAGAGGTATTTCTCCCACTGTTATGATCGCTTTTGCAGCGTTTACTGCTGACTGCAGTGGTATTGCAAACCAAGCAGTTCTAATGTCATTACATGCATTTGCTTGCATAGTTTGGTTTGCACTTAAACTAGTTGCTGATTCCATCTGCAGTCGCTCTGAAGTTTATGACAGTTTAATATGCTTTTGTGTAAACAAACATTGTCTGCTGCAGTGGAGGGGCGGTCCCTTTCCTGCAGGCTGCATATCATTGTCTGCCTTTTCCTGCTATCAGCCTGTGATTAATTACCATTCACTTGTGTGGGAATCTGCAGGTCTGCTCCCATTGGATGACCTCAGTATAAAGAACTGCTTCCTGCAATGCCTCATGGGCTATCATAGTCTCAGATTGTATCTGTTACTCTGCTCGTGCCCCACCTCGTTCCTGGTCCGTGTGGACTGCGCTGACTCCTGCGAAGGGGTCAGCGAGTCCTCCTAGTTCTGCTCTTGTTCTAGAAGTTGCTACTTGCTTGTCTTGTGTCATATATTGGTTCATCGCCAATATATACGCATACTTGCGCATTTTGTTATTTTCCTTGTATTCGTGTTACGTTAATATATCAGTGTCGCTGATATATACGTACACGAACTGTTTATTTCCTGTGTTCAGTTAGTCAGTTTTCCAGCACGTTTTGGTAGTTTGCGCGTACCGTGAACACCCGTGCTGAGCTAGTTATCCTGTTCCTGGTTCTGTTTGTGGATTGCGTTCATCTCTGCGAAGAGATAGCGAATCCTTCTGAGTCCTGTTCCCTGTATTACTCCAGTCTTAGTCAGCGTTCCTGCTTATGTCATATATCGGTTCATTGCCGATATATACATATGTTAGTCAGACCTTACAAAGAGTTTCATTGATAGCTGTAATTGTAATACGCTAGGAAAACATACTTATTGTATATTTATCTTATTACGTTCATCTGTCTCGATCCTGCTATTTTCTGACTATTCTGTCCTGTCTTTGTGAGGCACGCCATCGCCGCAACGCATTGGCTGCCTCATTCCAGTCTGTCTGGTTTTGGACGCTTGCTGTCGCTAAGTAGCCGCTAGCTAGCAAGCGTTCATTCTGTCTACTTATTCTGATCTCCTCAGTCCTGGTTTATGCGCTCAGCGCTACTTTGCGCTGAGACGTTATTACGAAAGTGTTGTTTGTGGCTGTTCGGATCTGCACCGGCTCTGTGCGCCACAATCTCCTATTGGAGTCAGTCCTCTCCTCCACTAAACTGGGGATATCCTGATCCCTTGTGCTGGTGTGTGTACCTCCTTCACGTCAGCTTATGTGTTGTATGCTGACTGTGGAGATTACACCTCCAAGCTTAACATTATGATAGCCCCATTACCAATCCCCATTGTGGGGGGGGGGGGTTCCCAGCAAAAATGACACTGTTTGTTATGGTTCCTGTTCCTTTAAGAAATTTGAGAAGCTCAATTCTGAAACAGAAAATGAGTTTTTTTCTGAATGTGCCAGGTTCCTGGCCAATCCTGAGCTCCAGGCTACTCCTGTTTCAACGTGGGCCCCCCAGCTAGTTTATGTTTTATTTAAGGGAAGATTGTTTCAGTGGGCCTACGATGTCTTGGATCATACCAATTTAAAAGAAAGACCACTGGAATTTCTAGCGTTTGTGATCCATAACTGGCTGCGCAAAACCGATTTGCCTAGCCCTTTTGATAAGCTCCTGGCAGCTTGTCAATCAGCTGCTCCTTCTACTGCCTACAAAAATAATCAGCAAGCAGATAATTGTTCTGATAACTTTTCTTCTGCTAAGGCAGCAGGGTCTAAAGCCAAACGTAAACGCTCCAAAAGAAAAGCGTTACAATCAGCGGAGTCATTGCCCTTAGCGACTGCGCATCAGATCTGTAACGAGACTCCACCATTAGCAGATAATGAAATTCAGTCACCATTCAGGGGAGTCAAATGGACCTATGAAACTACTAATGAACTTTCATTGCTAGCCAGGGAAAATAAAGGTTCTTGTTTAAATGAATTATCTGAATATGATTATGAAGATATATTACAGAGTATTGAACAGATCAATTTATTCGTGCAGCAAGGGAAATTTGCATACACTACAGTTCAACACTTGCTACAGGTACTGGAGATCCTTAGGAATAAGAAATCGGCCAATCACCTGCTAAATAACCCAATTGTTTCTGCCACTAACACATTTGCAAACTATGATCAGCCGGAATGCTCAGCTGTTAAATATGCATGGGATCCTCCATTTGAGAAAGGAGAGATGGAAGCCCTGGTCTATGAATGGAAGAAAGATGCAAGTTCATTTTGTCAGTTTTACAGTGCAAAAAGTGAATTAGTATTGAATGCATGCATTAAGTCTGCCTATAACCTAATAAAAACTGGTGTGTGTGGGTATGACTTTGTGGCTCCATTGATCGATGTGTGGAGAATGATTCTGGACGATTTTTATGCGATTCAATCAGTTGATACCAGGGAAGACACACTGTCAAGTGGAGATTGTTCCACTTCCTCAGTTCCTGAGGACTCGCCTGCTTCAGCACCTTTGGCTGATTCAGCGAGTGATTCAGAGCTCCTTTTGTGTGAAATCGAAGTTCCTGTAATTCCACCCTGTACCATGGATAACTCAGTGTTACTTCCCAGTAAGACAGAAATTACTAATACTTCCTTAATCTTGCCCTGCACAAATTTCTCAGCAGAGGACCCAGAGGTCCTGCTGACTTCTGAGTCCAGCCTAGCCAGTACTCATGAATCTTTGTTCAGTGAAACAGACACCAGAAAAATCTTACCTGTCTCTGCAAACACTTCTGCAGAAATTACCTGTGTTAATAAAGTTCAACTCCTGTCTGATCCAGCAGATGCCAATAGATGCACTACATCAGTTTCTGAGTCCCAGCAATCCTGTCCAGAAATCTCAGAACCCCAGCATCTGAATTTTCCAATTTCACAATTGAATGGTGATTTAGATGCGCAAACATTGTGTTTTGATCTTCCTGTTTCTACACCTCACTCTAGTTTCATGAATAACTCAGAGCGTCTGCTATGTGAGTCCGAAATCGCAGAATTATTACCGTGTTCAGAAAATGTTCCAGTGAACTTGCCCTGTACCATGAATTGTGCAGTAGATCTCTCCAATGAAACTCAGGTCACAGAATCATTATGCTGTCCAGCAGGTGCTTCCATGGTTTTGCCCTGCAGTGTGGACTGTTCGGTGATCCTGTCCAGTGAAGCTGTGGTCACAGAGTCTTATGCTTCACCCAGTACTTTGGATACTTCAAACCCTCTAGCAGAACAGTCTGAGGCACTGCTTACCTCAGTTGGTGTTGCAGTAATATTCACTTGTCTAGCAGCTGTTTTGGAATTACAGTCTGCTCTAATAAAACTTGATGAATTTCTGCCCAGCGAAGCAGAAGCCATTGAAATATTGTCCTTGTCAGCAAGTGTGTTAGATACCTTGCCCTGTACACAGTCTGATTTAACCAATGTTGTTGAGTCCCTCTCCAGTGTTGTAACAGCCGAGGAACTCCAGCCCTGTCCTCTGAATGTTTCAAAAGTCTTGCCCTGTAACATGGATAATTCTGACTCGCTGGAAAAAATAATAGAAATCTCAGAATTTCAGTCCGGGTTAATGAGTGTTTCTGAAACCCAGCCCTGTATCCTGGAAAATTCTGGTTCTCTGGCCGGTGTGGCAGAAGTTCCAGAGCCCCCTTCCTGTCCAGTGAGTTACTCAGTTTTGCCTAGTTCAGTGGGGATTGCTGCAATATTGACTTGTTTTGCAGCCCTTCATGAGCTCCAGTCCAGTGTATTTGATGAGTCTCTGTCTAGTCCAGAAGAAGCTATGGGAACCCTGTCTAGTTCAGTGCATACATCAGAAGATTTGCCCTCTCTTGTAAATGCCCCTGAACATGATTTGTTAATAACCCTGCTGGAATCAGCGACATCTAAGTCTGATCCTGCAGTTTTTAGTGAGAATCCAGTAACTATGAAGTCTAGTCATGATGAATTTTTTTTGCCCAGTTCTGGTTTCGGTCCTGTCTTGACTGACTTTGAGGTTCGCAGTTCCTTGACATGCCCAGAGGTTTCTCTTGTGCCGGTGTGCCCAGATGTGCTTCGTATGCCAAACTGCCCAGATGTGTCTGTGTTAGCGTGCTCACGTGCTTCCCTAGTGGAGACATGTTCTGATGTTGCCGGTTGGCCTGCATGCCCGGAGATGGTTCTGGTCCCTAAAAGCCCTGATCTTGATGTTTGTCCTTGTGACCCTGACTCTGGAGTTGCCCTGGGTTCCATAGGGGTTCTTGATAGTTCTCCATGTGAGCCTAAGGGGCGTTCTGACCTGTGGGGATCTCTTTGGAGCTTCCAAGTGTTCTGGGAGATCTCTGAGGAAACTTGTCCTGGTACCTTGGACTGGTTCAACAGTGGGTTTTGTGTTGGTAAGGACAGTTCCGGTGGGCATTGCAAAGGCTTTGGCGTTTTTGGACAGTCCTTGGAAGGCGGTGGGTATCGCGCAGAGAGTTTCTTGGGGTTGTTTTCTGGAAGTCGTGGTTCTGATGGGTGTCACACTGAGGCTTGTAGTGCTGACGGGCATGGTTCGGTAGGTTCTGGTTCCAATTGGTCTAGTTTTGGTGAGACTGATTCGGGAATTTGGTTTTGTCGGACGGATCCGACCTTCATGAATTTTCAGTCAGATCAGTTTGCTGGATTTCCCACTTCTGATTTTTTGGTTTGGGTGGTTCAGGAGAAATATGTCAGTTTTCATAGGCGTCCAGAGGCCGCGTTTAAGGGAGGGGGTACTGTTATGATCGCTTTTGCAGCGTTTACTGCTGACTGCAGTGGTATTGCAAACCAAGCAGTTCTAATGTCATTACATGCATTTGCTTGCATAGTTTGGTTTGCACTTAAACTAGTTGCTGATTCCATCTGCAGTCGCTCTGAAGTTTATGACAGTTTAATATGCTTTTGTGTAAACAAACATTGTCTGCTGCAGTGGAGGGGCGGTCCCTTTCCTGCAGGCTGCATATCATTGTCTGCCTTTTCCTGCTATCAGCCTGTGATTAATTACCATTCACTTGTGTGGGAATCTGCAGGTCTGCTCCCATTGGATGACCTCAGTATAAAGAACTGCTTCCTGCAATGCCTCATGGGCTATCATAGTCTCAGATTGTATCTGTTACTCTGCTCGTGCCCCACCTCGTTCCTGGTCCGTGTGGACTGCGCTGACTCCTGCGAAGGGGTCAGCGAGTCCTCCTAGTTCTGCTCTTGTTCTAGAAGTTGCTACTTGCTTGTCTTGTGTCATATATTGGTTCATCGCCAATATATACGCATACTTGCGCATTTTGTTATTTTCCTTGTATTCGTGTTACGTTAATATATCAGTGTCGCTGATATATACGTACACGAACTGTTTATTTCCTGTGTTCAGTTAGTCAGTTTTCCAGCACGTTTTGGTAGTTTGCGCGTACCGTGAACACCCGTGCTGAGCTAGTTATCCTGTTCCTGGTTCTGTTTGTGGATTGCGTTCATCTCTGCGAAGAGATAGCGAATCCTTCTGAGTCCTGTTCCCTGTATTACTCCAGTCTTAGTCAGCGTTCCTGCTTATGTCATATATCGGTTCATTGCCGATATATACATATGTTAGTCAGACCTTACAAAGAGTTTCATTGATAGCTGTAATTGTAATACGCTAGGAAAACATACTTATTGTATATTTATCTTATTACGTTCATCTGTCTCGATCCTGCTATTTTCTGACTATTCTGTCCTGTCTTTGTGAGGCACGCCATCGCCGCAACGCATTGGCTGCCTCATTCCAGTCTGTCTGGTTTTGGACGCTTGCTGTCGCTAAGTAGCCGCTAGCTAGCAAGCGTTCATTCTGTCTACTTATTCTGATCTCCTCAGTCCTGGTTTATGCGCTCAGCGCTACTTTGCGCTGAGACGTTATTACGAAAGTGTTGTTTGTGGCTGTTCGGATCTGCACCGGCTCTGTGCGCCACAATCTCCTATTGGAGTCAGTCCTCTCCTCCACTAAACTGGGGATATCCTGATCCCTTGTGCTGGTGTGTGTACCTCCTTCACGTCAGCTTATGTGTTGTATGCTGACTGTGGAGATTACACCTCCAAGCTTAACACCCACCCAGCATGGGTATGTGTAAAAATACACCCCAAAACACATTGTACTACTTCTCCCGAGTATGGCAATACCACATGTGTGGCACTTTTTTGCACCCTAACTGCGCTAAAGGGCCCAAAGTCCAATGAGTACCTTTAGGATTTCACAGGTCATTTTGCGAAATTTGATTTCCAGACTACTCCTCACGGTTTAGGGCCCCTAAAATGCCAGTTCAGTATAGGAACCCCACAAATGACCCCATTTTAGAAAGAAGACACCCCAAGGTATTCCGTTAGGAGTATGGTGAGTTCATAGAAGATTTTATTTTTTGTCACAAGTTAGTGGAAAATGACACTTTGTGAAAAAAACAATAAAAATCAATTTTCCGCTAACTTTTGACAAAAAATAAAATCTTCTATGAACTCACCATACTCCTAACGGAATACCTTTGGGTGTCTTCTTTCTAGAATGGGGTCATTTGTGGGGTTACTATACTGCCCTGGCATTTTAGGGGCCCTAAACCGTGAGGAGTAGTCTTGAAACCAAATGTCGCAAAATGACCTGTGAAATCCTAAAGGTACTCATTGGACTTTGGGCCCCTTAGCGTACTTAGGGTGTAAAAAAGTGCCACACATGTGGTACCGCCGTACTCAGGAGAAGTAGTATAATGTGTTTTGGGGTGTATTTTTACACATACCCATGCTAAGTGGGAGAAATATCTCTGTAAATGACAATTGTTTGATTTGTTTTACACACAATTGACCATTTACATAGAAATTTCTCCCACCCAGCATGGGTATGTGTAAAAATACACCCCAAAACACATTATACTACTTTTCCTGAGTACGGCGGTACCACATGTGTGACACTTTTTTGCAGCCTAGGTGCGCTAAGGGGCCCAACGTCCTATTCACGGGTCATTTTGAGGCATTTGTTTTCTAGACTACTCCTCGCGGTTTAGGGCCCCTAAAATGCCAGGGCAGTATAGGAACCCCACAAGTGACCCCATTTTAGAAAGAAGACACCCCAAGGTATTCCGTTAGGTGTATGGCGAGTTCATAGAAGATTTTATTTTTTGTCACAAGTTAGTGAAAAATGACACTTTGTGAAAAAAAAACAATAAAAATCAATTTCCGCTAACTTTTGACAAAAAATAAAATCTTCTATGAACTCGTCATACACCTAACAGAATACCTTGGGGTGTCTTTTTTTCTAAAATGGGGTCACTTGTGGGGTTCCTATACCGCCCTGGCATTTTACGGGCCCAAAACCGTGAGTAGTCTGGAAACCAAATGTCTCAAAATGACTGTTCAGGGGTATAAGCATCTGCAAATTTTGATGACAGGTGGTCTATGAGGGGGCGAATTTTGTGGAACCGGTCATAAGCAGGGTGGCCTTTTAGATGACAGGTTGTATTGGGCCTGATCTGATGGATAGGAGTGCTAGGGGGGTGACAGGAGGTGATTGATGGGTGTCTCAGGGGGTGGTTAGAGGGGAAAATAGATGCAATCAATGCACTGGGGAGGTGATCGGAAGGGGGTCTGAGGGGGATCTGAGGGTTTGGCCGAGTGATCAGGAGCCCACATGGGGCAAATTAGGGCCTGATCTGATGGGTAGGTGTGCTAGGGGGTGACAGGAGGTGATTGATGGGTGTCTCAAGGTGTGATTAGAGGGGGGAATAGATGCAAGCAATGCACTGGCGAGGTGATCAGGGCTGGGGTCTGAGGGCATTCTGAGGGTGTGGGCGGGTGATTGAGTGCCCTAGGGGCAGATAGGGGTCTAATCTGATAGGTAGCAGTGACAGGGGGTGATTGATGGGTAATTAGTGGGTGTTTAGGGTAGAGAACAGATGTGAACACTGCACTTGGGAGGTGATCGGACGTCGGATCTGCGGGCGATCTATTGGTGTGGGTGGGTGATCAGATTGCCCGCAAGGGGCAGGTTAGGGGCTGATTGATGGGTGGCAGTGACAGCGGGTGATTGATGGGTGGCAGTGACAGCGGGTGATTGATGGGTGGCAGTGACAGGGGGTGATTGATGGGTGGCAGTGACAGGGGGTGATTGATGGGTGATTGATAGGTGATTGACAGGTGATTGACAGGTAATCAGTGGGTTATTACAGGGGAGAACAGATGTAAATATTGCACTGGCGAATTGATAAGGGGGGGTCTGAGGGCAATCTGAGCGTGTAGGCGGGTGATTGGGTGCCCGCAAGGGGCAGATTAGGGTCTGATCTGATGGGTAACAGTGACAGGTGGTGATAGGGGGTGATTGATGGGTAATTAGTGGGTGTTTAGAGGAGAGAATAGATGGAAACACTGCGCTTGGGTGGTGATCTGATGTCGGATCTGCGGGCGATCTATTGGTGTGGGTGGGTGATCAGTTTGCCCGCAAGGGGCAGGTTAGGGGCTGATTGATGGGTGGCAGTGACAGGGGGTGATTGATGGGTGGCAGTGACAGGGGGTGATTGATGGGTGATTGACAGGTGATCAGTGGGTTATTACAGGGAAGGACAGATGTAAATAATGCCCTGGCGAATAGATAAGGGGGGGGGGGGTCTGAGGGCAATCTGAGCGTGTGGGCGGGTGATTGGGTGCCCGCAAGGGGCAGCTTAGGGTCTGATCTGATAGGTAACAGTGACAGGTGGTGATAGGGGGTGATTGATGGGTGATTGATGGGTAATTAGTGGGTGTTTAGAGAAGATAACAGATGTAAACAATACATTTGGGAGGTAATCTGACGGCGGGTTTGCGGGCGATCTAATGGTGTGGGTGGGTGATCAGATTGCCCGCAAGGGGCAGGTTAGGGGCTGATTGATGGGTGGCAGTGACAGGGGGTGACAGGGGGTGATTGATGGGTGATAGGTGATTGGCAGGTGATTGAAAGGTGATTAGTGGGTGATTACAGGGAAGAACAGATGTAATTAATGCACTGGCGAATTGATAAGGGGGGGTCAGAGGGCAATCTGAGCGTGTTGGCGGGTGATTGGGTGCCCGCAAGGGGCAGATTAGGGTCTGATCTGATAGGTAAAAGTGACAGGTGGTGATAGGGGGTGATTGATGGGTGATTGATGGGTAATTAGTGGGTGTTTAGAGGAGAGAATAGATGTAAACAATGGATTTGGGAGGTGATCTGATGTCGGATCTGCGGGCGATCTATTGGTGTGGGTGGGTGATCAGATTGCCCGCAAGGGGCAGGTTAGGGGCTGATTGTTGGGTGGCAGTGACAGGGGGTGATTGATGGGTGATTGATGGGTGATTGATGGGTGATTGATGGGTGATTGATGGGTGATTGACGGGTGATTGACGGGTTATCAGGGAAGATAGATGCATACAGTACACAGGGGGGGGGGGGGTCTGGGGGGGTCTGGGGAGAATCTGAGGGGTGGGGGGGTGATCAGGAGGGGGCAGGGGGCCGGGGGGGTATAAAAAAAAAATAGCGTTGACAGATAGTGACAGGGAGTGATTGATGGGTTATTAGGGGGGTGATTGGGTGCAAACAGGGGTCTGGGGGGTGGGCAGGGGGGGGTCTGAGGGGTGCTGTGGGCGATCAGTGGGCGGGGGGGGGCAGATCAGTGTGTTTGAGTGCAGACTAGGGTGGCTGCAGCCTGCCCTGGTGGTCCCTCGGACACTGGGACCACCAGGGCAGGAGGCAGCCTGTATAATACACTTTGTATACATTACAAAGTGTATTATACACTTTGTAGCGGCAATCGCGGGGTTAACATCCCGCCGGCGCTTCCGTATGGCCGGCGGGATGTTACGGCGGGTGGGTGGAGCCAGTTGCCGGGGGAAGTGCGCGTCATCAATGACGCGATCGCTCCCCCGGCATGCCTAAAGGACGCGCCGCCTGAAGGCGTATTGCGGTCCTTTAGGCGTCCACTTTGCCGCCGCCCATGGGCTGTGGGCGGTCGGCAAGTGGTTAAAGAGGAACTTCAGCCTAAACAAACATACTGTCATTAAGTTACATTAGTTATGTTAATTAAAATAGATAGGTAATATAATCTCTTACCCACCCTGTTTTAAAAGAACAGGCAAAGGTTTGTGATTTCATGATGGCAGCCATCTTTTTGGTTGAAAGGAGGTGACAGGGAGCATAAGACACAGTTCCAACTGTCCTGTGTGCTGATCACCCCTCCCATTTGCAAGGCAACGTGAACAACAACATAGGAAATCCCATCATGCTTTTCACAGCATTAGGGCAGTTTTCTTTGATGGAGCGGAGCTTAGCTAAAAATTCAGCTAAAAATGAGACTTCTATAAGAAAAACAAAGTTCTGATGTTTGAAACTGTTAAAGAAACACCAAGGGCTTGATTCACAAAGCGGTGCAAAGTGTTTGCACGCCAGTGAAAAGCCCCTTATCACGCCTAAACTCACTTTAGGCATGATAAGAAGCAACTCGCGCGAATTTTCCGCGCGCAAAGTTTTGCGCACGCAACAGCGCACGCGCGCACGCAGCGTCCTCACTTCGCGCGAAGCTCCCATTAAGCCCTATGGGACTTTGCGCGCGCACGTACGCGCGTACGCGCGGAAACTTCGCGCGAGTTAGAGCAAAAATCGGTGATAACTCAGTGGTGCAAAGGTTATCACGCCTAAAGTCTTTTAGGCGTGATAACTGAGTTATCACCGCTTTGTGAATCGAGCCCCAAGCCTTTTCAGTGCTGCTGAGTAGATTTTTAGTCTGGAGGTTCACTTTAAGCATATAAATGAGCGGAGCTCATAGTTCAGTTAGTAGCTAGCAGAGTTGGGCCGAACGGTTCGCCTGCGAACGGTTCCATGCGAACTTCAGTGGTTCGCGTTCGCGTCCCGCAGGCGAACCTTTGCGGAAGTTCGGTTCGCCCCATAATGCACATGGAGGGTCAACTTTGACCCTCTACATCACAGTCAGCAGGCCCAGTGTAGCCAATTAGGCTACACTAGCCCCTGGAGCCCCACCCCCCCTTATATAAGGCAGGCAGCGGCGGCCATTACGGTCACTCGTGTGCTGCCTGTGTTAGTGAGAGTAGGGCGAGCTGCTGCAGACTGTCTCTCAGGGAAAGATTAGTTAGGCTTAACTTGTTCCTGTCTGGCTGCATACCTGTTCTGTGAACCCACCACTGCATACCTGTGCTGTGAACCCACCACTGCATACCTGTGCTGTGAACCCACCACTGCATACCTGTGCTGTGAACCCACCACTGCATACCTGTGCTGTGAACCCACCACTGCATACCTGTTCAGTGAACCCACCACTGCATACCTGTGCTGTGAACCCACCACTGCATACCTGTTCAGTGAACCTGCCACTGCATACCTGTTCTGTTCAGTGGACCCGCCACTGTATACCTGTTCATGGAACCCACCACTGCATACCTGTGCTGTGAACCCACCACTGCATACCTGTTCTGTGAACCCACCACTGCATACCTGTGCTGTGAACCCACCACTGCATACCTGTTCAGTGAACCTGCCACTGCATACCTGTTCTGTTCAGTGGACCCGCCACTGTATACCTGTTCATTGAACCCACCACTGCATACCTGTGCTGTGAACCCACCACTGCATACCTGTTCTGTGAACCCACCACTGCATACCTGTGCTGTGAACCCACCACTGCATACCTGTTCAGTGAACCTGCCACTGCATACCTGTTCTGTTCAGTGGACCCGCCACTGTATACCTGTTCATTGAACCCACCACTGCATACCTGTGCTGTGAACCCACCACTGCATACCTGTTCTGTGAACCCACCACTGCATACCTGTTCAGTGAACCCGCCACTGCATACCTGTTCTGTTCAGTGGACCCGCCACTGTATACCTGTTCAGTGAACCCACCACTGCATACCTGAGTTCCAACTGTCCTGTGTCCTGAGCACCTCCCCCAGTTGCTAGGCAACATGAATAACAACATAGGAAATCCCATCATGCTCTGCACAGCATCAGGGGAAAAAAGCCCAAGCTTTTTTTCTTTGATGGGTGGAGCTTAGCTAAAAATGCAGCGAAAAATGATGCTTTGGTAAGAAAAACAAAGTTCTGATGCTGTGAAACTGTTAAAGAAACACCAAGCCTTTTCAGTTCTGCTGAGTAGATTTTTAGTCCGGAGGTTCACTTTAATGAGCTATTTCAGCTTAACTTCCCCACTTTGACTTCTAAAATATATGGTGACTTGGAACGATAAAGAACATTATACCTATCATGGTCTAGTAGGATCTGTGTGCTCAAGATGAATGTGCTACCAAAACTCCTTTATCTAATGCAGGCTCTCCCTAGGGCTCTATTATGGATTAAGCCAATTTCAAGGCCTGAAAGAGACCTTAAACTGACCGAGGAACTGACCCAGGTGTGCGCTCTCTAGCACATGGACCATTCCTCCGTCCGCCGGGACCCGTTAGTGAGGAGGACGCGCTGTGTCTCCACCAGCCCGATTTCGGCATTCCGGGCAGGCAGATGAGTCGGGCCGCCTCACCGGTTGCCAGGAAACCAGGACGCCGCATGAGGGGTGCCCCCTCTCCGGGTGCACCGTAGATTGCGGGGACAGCCAGTGTATTGGCTGCCGTCAGGGGGGGGGGCCGTCCCCGTCCCCCTCCATTGTCCCCTTTGCTCACTGTGAGCCCATCAGCTGCTGCAGCCCCGCAGCCACACACCAGAGCCGCATCCCCGTCGGTGAACTGCTCCTTCTGAGCACGCAGTCACGCGACTGCCAGGACACCACAGGGCCTATCAGCTGAAGCGGCCACCGCCACCCACGTGGAGTGACCAGGGGCCCAGGCACTGCACTGCTTCGCCCTGCCGTTCACCACCGCCGCCTGGAAGCCACCTCGGGCACTTTCAGGATGCCTCCCCATCTGTCCAAACGGCAGGGGAGACCACACCAATCCAGGGGGCACATAGCTGCTGCCCTGACCAGCCTGGGCCTGATCAGCTGAGCAGCTGCCGCATCCACGTGGAGCAACCATCACAGGCCCAGGCACTGCACTGATTTGCCCTGCCTCTTCCTCACCACTGGGCCCCCTCTGCCTGCAACCACCAGCATATGGACTCTGGACCACCTTGGTTGAGCAGCAAGCCAAGCGTGGCTCAAGCACACGGTGACTGATTGTCGGACTGTACCAGAGGTGTTTTAATCTGTTCAATCTGCAGCCTTAGCTCTCTCTCCTTCTTTCCTCTTTTTCTCTGTAGCTATCCCTCTCCACTCTTTACCAGGACACTCTGCTGTCCGCCTCTATCATAATTCCCCTCAGTTTCCTCTCTACTGTTCGTGGACAATCGGAGCACCTGTCTTGTTGGGAGCGTGTCGCTGTGTAGCGTCCAGTGCCGAAAATGGCAGCGCTCAGATCAGCTCTCAGGCTGTTCCTCCAGTCCCACTCTTTTCTGTTCCTGCTATCAGTGTATGTTTTTGCTTTGTTTGTATTACGTTAACTGTACGTGTATGCTGTAATGTTCTCTGTTTTTGCTTTTTATTTTGCTTTTAATGTTTATACGTATATACCATGCTTAACTGTACATGACGCTCCGCTCAACTGTACGCACAAGCTGTAATGTTGTCCTATGTATGCTTGTCCCATGTCTATGTATGTACCATGCTTAATCGTGCTCTTTCCTTGTTTTCATCAACGACCCTGTATGCGCCAAAACCAATTCCGGGTACAATCCACCGTTGTACTTGGCGAAATAAATTCTGATTCTGATTCTGATTCTAATGGCTCTTGCCCCCCGGGTAATTCTTAGGGGTTGGGATCTGATCAGAGAAAATTATAAACTATCTACGATTCCAAGTCCTCTCATGTCATTCATGGACAATCCCCATTTAGCAATGGGTCTTCATTCTAGCTCCTTATTGGGTTGGAACCATGAATTTTGGCCTCAAGTTCGTCATCTCCTGGGACCCAACACTATTCTAAATTGGGAAGAACTTGTAAATCCTGATAATAAACCTAATATTAATTGGTTCACCTGGAGACAAATAAGGGAATTTTATGGTTCTCCCTCTTCTAAGACGAATATACACAGAGGCCTTACCTTTCTTTGAATCCTTATGCTTCCCCTCTGTGAATACGGAACATAAAATTTCACTCTTGTATTCCGAGATAGTATGCACTTCCAGCACAAGCCACCTACTCCGTATAACTGCTAGATGAGACTCAGACCTGGGAGAAAATCTCAAAGATGAACAATGGGAAAAAATGTTCTTACTGACCCATAAGTGCTCTATTTCCTCCTCCTTCCAGGAAAGGAATTATAAGATTTTGACACGATGGTATAGATACCTTTCTCTGACTGCTAAGTTTAGGGAGAATGAAACTGATACATGCTGGAGATGCTAAAGACATGTAGTCACATATATCCATATATGGTGGCAGGGCTGGATTTATGGGCAGGCCAACCAAGGCGGTTCCTAGGGCAGAAGAATGTTTGGGGCGGGTGGGGAGCCACCCCATGACATTTTGCATCCCCACAATGTGACATAGTGCGCCGTTCTTCCATCCGCAGCCACCCGCTTTGCACACCGCAGCATGTCCTAGTGTGCATGTATGTGCGTGCAGGGAGCCAGGGGGCGGCTACGGAGAAGTCAGGAACAAGGTAGCCAATCAGCTGCTGGTAAAACAGCGGCCAGACGTAGGAAGGATCAGCGGCGTCTGCAACGTGCATGGAGGTCTTGTCACTCTGCAGGTCAGAAACCCTCAGGGCACAGCCAGAAACAGAGCGGGACCTCCATACACAAATCAGGATGACCACAGCAGGCAGCTATTTGTCCCTTCTCCCCTCTCCTCCGAGTCCCGATAACAAAGTGCGGGGGAGGGAGAGAGTGATCAGCTGATCGGGACTGAGCTCACATGGGAAGAAGCATGGCTCTTAGTGCGGCCTTCCCCAGTGTACAGAGGAGAGGAACCTCGAAGCAGGAAGCTGGAGCATCTGGTTCCTGACTGGGGATAACCTCTGCTGCAACTTACTGCATGTTTGTGAGTAGCTACTGTAACTGCATGTTTTTTACTACACCCACCCCTAAAGCAGCACTAGGTGGTCTCTTTGTCCCCTTTATAGAGGCATCACACAATTCCTTGCAAGTGCCCCCCCTCTATAGGCACTACAGCTCTCAGCATATCCCCCCACTCCACAGAGGCACCACTGCTGCCAGCATGCCCCTCCATAGAGGCACTACTGCTCCCAGCATGCCCCTCCATAGATGCACTACAGCTCTCAGCATGTCCCCCCACTCCACAGAGGCACTACTGCTCCCAGCATGCCCCTCCATAGAGGCACTACTGCTCCCAACATGCCCCTCCATAGAGGCACTACAGCTCTCAGCATGTCCCTCCACTCCACCTAGGCACTACTGCTCCCACCATGCCCCTCCATAGAGGCACTACTGCTCTTAGCATGCCCCTCCATAGAGGTACTACAGCTCTCAGCATGTCCCCCCACTCCACAGAGGCACTACTGCTCCCAGCATGCCCCACCATAGAGGAACTACTGCTCCCAGCATGTTTCTTCCCATCTATAGAGGCAACAAACAGAGCTGTAGGAATTCCCACCTTTCTCTATAGAGGCACTACAGTTCCAAGCATGTCCCTCCTCCTCTATGTAGTATTAGGTTGTCACCTAGGGCCAGCTGGCGAACCCTCATGGGCCCTGGTCTCCCCCCCCCCCCCCCCCCCCCAAGTGATAAATGGCTCCCTGGAGCTTCTGCAGAGTATTTGCAACAGAGCGCACTTACCTGTCGGGAATGCTCCTCTGGACTTTATCCTCACGGTTGCCTCATCTCCGTGACCCAGCGGCACATGAGTATATACGTGCTGCTAAGCCAGGCGATGAGGTGTCTACAAGGATGTAGCACACAGAAGGAGGGAGTGCCCTCCACTGTAGATACTCTACAAGGGGCTTAGGGTACCACTATTCGCATTGGAGGAGGCCTGGGGGCCCAGCAGCCAGCTCAGAGCCCTGGGGGTTAACTCAGTGCTATATGGAGATGGAGGGGCATGCTGGAAACTGCAGTGCCTCTGGAAGGGGAGGAACACCCTGGGAGCTTTGGCACCTCTGTGGAGAGGTAGGGGCATGATTACAGCTGTAGTGTCTCTATAAAGGGGGAGGCACGCAGGGAGTGGTTTTCTGTTTGCCGCAATGGAAATGCCGGCCCTGGCTATCCCTCAATTCTGCCTGCCCCCTTTATCCTTTCTTTCCTCACTGATCTCGCCCTGACCACCTCTTCAGTTACTGCTCCTCTGCACCCTCAATTTTAAATGCCCCTTTGCATTTACACATCTCCTCTAGTTGACCTCATACCATTCTAACTGCCTACTTCCTTTCACACACGCACACACAACCAAGAAATCCTGAAACACATAAAACAAATAGGTACTTTCCTTAGTAATGGGGAGTCTCTGAATAGTCTAGACTAGGCTTCCCATATTTTCCTGTACCCCACCGTTCCAGTGCTGTATCACTTTCTGGTCGATTAGGTCTTTTCAGTGTATAAGCAAGACGGTATCTGTACTGGTCATGCACAAGTAAGGTCTGCACATGTCTAGATAAATGAAAGGACAACTAAAGTGAGAGGGATATGGAGGCTGGCATATTTATTTCCTGTTAAACAATACCAGTTGTCTGGCAGCCCTGTTGATCTATTTGGCTACAGTAGTGTCTGAATATCAGCAGAAACAAGCATGCAGCTAAACTTGTCAGATCTGACAAAAAAGTCAGAAACACCCAGTGTTCTCCCCACGCTCTTTTAGCCGGGTGCTCCACCCGGCTAGTTTTGGTGAGCACCCGGCTGTCAAGGGCTTACCGCCTCCTATGCTATAAGCAAAGTTGCGCAAAGAAGCACCAGCCTTGCGCGTACATTTAAAATAGCCGCAAGTTAAAATGGGCGCGGATATCGGTAAACTTAAATCTCAATTACAATGGCAATAGCCGTTTTTTTTTCTTCTTTTCCTTCCGCACTACTTCTCCTTTGCACAAATCTCGGTTATTACCGCACTTCATGTGCACCTCATGCGCGTCTATTAGCGCTTACAAATCTTTTATCCTGTTTTTTTCAGCAGCTAAAGCTCCATTGGCTTTTTATCTTGAGAGCGGTTGTAGCCGCTATTATGAGTACTAAATCCTTTGGGCGCCTGCCTGTATAGTAGAACCCACAGCAGCTGCGTGGTGGAAGGGGGTGAAGGGAGCTTTAGCTCCCTGCTGTGGAGTGAAGGGTGCAGCAAACCCTGACATCTGGAGCAGAGCCCTGGCATCTATACAGAGAGAACAGATGCTGCATTCCAGAGCACAAATAGCGTCGGGAGCTGGGTGCCGCTGCAGAACACCAGCTATATAGTTTAAATCGGGTGAGTACACAAACTGCAGAAGAAGAAGCTGGGAGCTGAGAACTATGGAAGGAGCTGAGAGTAATTGCAGTGTTCTGCTCCAGATGCCCAGGCTCTCTGCTTCCTTTGCCCCATAACACTGCAGTAACACTCAGCTTCCAGCTTATGTCACAATTCTCAGTTCCCAGCTTGTTCTGCACTTTTGGCTCCAAATACCAGTTCTAGCCATATAGCCTGTGTGTTCTGCAGCGGCTCCCAGCTCCCACCGATATTTGTACACGGGCTCCATTGCCGAAATTACAGAGCCCAACTCACAGCACTGCCTGGTGTAGATGCCAGGGCTCCGTAATGTTCAATATAGATACACTAGGGCAGTTCACATCTCACCTCAGGAGAAAAAAATGCTGAGAAACACATGTAGCGGATGCAACTGTAGCAATTGTTTACTTTAAAAAATACATTTTGATACTGTTACCAATACAAGAATGTCAGCATATGCAAGCAGAGAAACGTAAAGTACCAAAGGCAGGGCTGCTGCTACAGCAGGTGTATATTGATTTGTGTATACTTGTTACTATATATAATGTATCTTTGCAGTTTATTAAGTCAGTCTACTTTAGCAGTGTAAGCAAGCACTGATTTGGCTAGTATAAGAACTATGTACCACTTCATTGTGCCCAAATTCTAATAAAAGAGCGTACACACGTAAGGTGGTAACTATGAATAATGCGCAGTGTGTATTGGTCAGAAATATATTCCGCTAATTAACAATTTACTTGTGGTTATTGAAATCAGAGCAAATAATTATGGTGCACAGATCTGCTGTATAATTGCTGTGCCACCATTCAAATCACAGGAAAACACAAATACCGGCTTTAAGTCTTAAATAATGACGCATGGCTGCTTTGGTACAGTTTGAAACTTGAATTATGCCGCACTACTGATATTCTGTTAACTGCATGTTTGAAGGATTAAAGCTTTTACTGTGTAATCCCCACCAGCATTGCCAACATTCCCCGTATTCCTGCCACTATTTAAACCCCACTGATGACATTCCCTGTTTTCATAACCCTGCCTGTCTGTTCTGCCACTTTCTAAGCCCCGTGTATCCCCGGTTTTGTTACCGTCACACTGACTGTACCTGCTTTGCTTTCCTTCCCCTGACTCAGCACTAATGCCATGTATGCTCCGCTCATCCCTGGTGCCCTCAGCTTGCCACGCAGTATCGATCATCCCTGCATTTCCTTATGCACGATCACTATTTCTTTACCGCTCAGTACAGCTAATTCCCGCAGTTCTGACTTGCCTACACTACTGCCGCTATAGAAACATTAAGCAATAATTGTCATTTTTACGATTGCTCAGCTCGCACTCATTCACTGCACCTCCCTTCTTCGGTTTTCTCCCCGACTCCACACTGCACTACCATTATTTAAGCATCTATCAGCACTCAGATGATTTAAGAAACATTAGTGCATACTATATTTTTATAGCTTTGTGTGCTAAAGATGTCAGGAGTGTCTCCCACATAAAGCTGCAGGCTCAGACGTCACAACAGCCACGGAGCCATAGCCGCAAAAAAAACCTAAATCAAATGAACTAATAATCAAAAGAGAGCCACATCACCATAGCCGCAAAACATCAAAGCCTCTAATACTCTAACGAGAGCCATAGCCGCAGGCACAGACGCGAGTTACAGCGGCATATGCATAGCCGTTTAATGCGGCCATTTTATTCAGTCTGCGCCATGACTGAGAGCTGTAGCCGATAAATACATTGGCGGAATAGCTGCGCCCATTTCAACTTGCGCTTCAATTAACTGATCCGAGCCTTGCATTCTTTCATATTGATGCACCCGGCTATTTTTTCATGCCACCCGGCTACTATTTCATGCCACCCTGCTGGAAAAAATTTCTGGGGAGAACACTGACACTAGAGTTGGGCCGAACCTCCGATTTTAGGTTCGCGAACCCTGTTCGCGAACTTCCGCGAAAGGTTCGGTTCGCGAAAAAGTTCGCGAACCGCCATAGACTTCAATAGGGAGGCGAACTTTCAAAGTTTTAAAAAATTCTATCAACTGGAAAATGATAGAAAACATGTTTCAAAAGCTTTAATACCTGGAGCCACACCTAATTGAGTGAAATACACATCACTGCTGGAGGACCCTCCCTCCTCCAAGCAAGGTCCTTTATACCATTTGCCTACCTACACTAATTAGTTATGGGACAGCTGCTACACTCTCTGCTAGGGAGATTTTAATACCCTCCTCCCTCCTCCCGGAGGGAGGAGGGTCTCTTCTGCCAGGGAATTATACTATTTTAAAAACCAGTATACATCATACCATAGCTGGTACATCATACCATAGCTGGGAATACATACATGAGTATACATCATACCATAGCTGGGAATTGAACCCAGATCTCACTGTGTGGTGGACACGTCACCCTAAGCACTGTACCACTACAGAAGTAAGTGAAACTAGCCTAAAATTTAACATTTATGCTCAATGCAATAGAACCATTAGGTTGCTTAAAGGAGAACTGTAGTGAGAGGTATATGGAGGCTGCCATATTGATTTCCTTTTAAGCTATACCAGTTGCCTGGCAGCCCTGCTGATCTATTTGGCTGCAGTAGTGTGAATCACACCAGAAACAAGCATGCAGCTAATCTTGTCAGATCTTACAAAAATGTCAAACACCAGATCATACCATAGCTGGGAATCAAACCCAGATCTCACTGTGTGGTGGGCACGTCACCCTAAGCACTGTACCACTACAGAAGTAAGTGAAGCTAGCCTAAAATTTAACATTTATGCTCAATGCAATAGAACCATTAGGTTGCTTAAAGGAGAACTGTAGTGAGAGGTATATGGAGGCTGCCATATTGATTTCCTTTTAAGCTATACCAGTTGCCTGGCAGCCCTGCTGATCTATTTGGCTGCAGTAGTGTGAATCACACCAGAAACAAGCATGCAGCTAATTTTTCCTTTTAAAATAATACCAGTTGCCTGAATCGCCTGCTGATCCTGTGTCTCTAATACTTTTAGCCACAGCCCCTGAACAAGCATGCAGATCAGGTGCTCTGACTGAAGTCAGACTGGATTAGCTGCATGCTTGTTTCAGGGTGTGATTCAGCCACTATTGCAGTCACAAAGATCAGCTGGACTGCCAGGCAACTGGTATTGTTTACAGGAAACAGCCATATCACTCTCAGTTAAGGTTCCCTTTAAAGGAGAACTGTAGTGAAAGGTATATGGAGGCTACCATATTGATTTCCTTTTAAGCAATACCAGTTACCTGGCTATCCTGCAGATCCTCTGCCTCCAATACTTTTAGCCCTAGACCCTGAACAAGTATGCAGCAGATCATGTGTTTGACATTTTTGTAAGATCTGACAAGATTAGCTGTATGCTTGTTTCTGGTGTGATTCACACTACTGCAGCCAAATAGATCAGCAGGGCTGCCAGGCAACTGGTATAGCTTAAAAGGAAATCAATATGGCAGCCTCCATATACCTCTCACTACAGTTCTCCTTTAAGCAACCTAATGGTTCTATTGCATTGAGCATAAATGTTAAATTTTAGGCTAGCTTCACTTACTTCTGTAGTGGTACAGTGCTTAGGGTGACGTGTCCACCACACAGTGAGATCTGGGTTCAATTCCCAGCTATGGTATGATGTATACTCATGTATGTATTCCCAGCTATGGTATGATGTACCAGCTATGGTATGATGTATACTGGTTTTTAAAATAGTATAATTCCCTGGCAGAAGAGACCCTCCTCCCTCTGGTAGGAGGGAGGAGGGAATAGGGAGAAGGGTAGAAGGGTAGAAGGGGAGGTGGGAGGAATTAAAATCTCCCTAGCAGAGTGTGTAGCAGCTGTCCCATAATTAATTAGTGTAGGCAGACAACTGAGTCAAATGGTATAAAGGACCTAGCTTGAAGGGAGGGTGGGTGGGTGGGTGGGTGGGTTCTCTAACACTGAAAGCAGTGTGTTTGACAGTGAAATGGAGGCTAAAAATTTTGCTCAATACAGCATTATGGGGCGAATCGAACTTCCGCAAAAGTTCGCCTGATGCAGGCGAACGCGAACCCCCAAACTTCTATTGGGCATGCAGCGACCTAAAGGTGGCCACTAACAATACAATCTTTTTCATCCACTCTTACCATTTCTGCCTATAGTAAATATTCAATATATTCACTCTCTTTACTCTTCTACTACATAGATTTGGTAAGATTGGTCCAAAAATATTGGTCCAGGATTGGTCCAAAAATATTGGATCATTAGTGGCCACCTTAACTTGCACTCCCCATTACGGACATGCTCGCCCACGGACATGCTCACACAATGAAGCAACCTATTTGACCAGAGAGTGATACAGTGCTAGATTATGAGTGTGTGTGTGTGTGTGTGTGTGTGTGTGTGTGTGTGTGTGTGTGTGTGTGTGTGTGTGTGTGTGTGTGTGTGTGTGTGTGTGTGTGTGTGTGTGTGAGGGGGGGGGGGATATTGTGTTTTGCATTTGTGTACTGATGTGTGTGTGTGTGTGTGGGGGGGGGGGTGCTGGTGACAGCAGGCCTAGGGCGGTAAAAAGTACAAATCCAGCCCTCTATGGTGGGATTGCCCAGGGATACAGCCATTCTGGAGAACTATATTTGATATCAACAACTCTCTCTATTTGGAAAACCTCCCATTTAAACCAGCAACAGCCCTACTGAATTTGTTACCTGGGAAAATATCCCAAGCCCAAAAAAATCTGACAGGTACTTTAATGATCATAGCTAAACTTCTAATTGCCCGGAACTGGAAAAACACTAATATTCCAACCATAAATAAGATTTTCTCTGAACGAAATGAGATCTGTAGATTAGACGATCTCCATAGTGCTCACGATCGTAATGAAGCTTTCACTAGAAAATAGGCAGTTTGGTACGAATACAGAGAGTCAGATGATGCTAGATCCCTCCTTTCTAATGGTTCATCTTTTGGGATTAGTTCATAACTATTGACTCTACTCTGAATTGAAATTTTTTTTTTTTTATTCTTATCCTTGACATTAGGCTACCGACACCTCTATTTCTTGAACATAGACCTTTTACAATGATAGACTTAAAGATTTAGCTTTATCCTGGTACTTCATTATTGGTCAAATGCTTTGTGGATTGGGTGAGAAACATGGACACATCTGTCTGTCTCTTTTCTCTTCGTGAGGTCCATTGCTCTGGGCCTCTTCTTCTATTCACTTCTTTTCTTTCCTATCGTCTTCTTTTTTATATTAGTCTCTTCTTTTGACTATCCCTTTCCTTTACTGGGGAGTCAACAATTTTACAGTACGTGGAAATGTAAACAATTTAACTATGGTAATTTTCAATCATTTTAATAATATTACAACAAGTCTTTCAGGATAAAATGCATTCCAGTTTATACTGTTTGTTGCTTTCCAGACTATGTTTATGTATTTCTACTTTCTTTGTATGAAAAATTCTTTCAATAAAAAGTTTTATTACAAACAAAACAAAAAAAAACAGAGCAATTTTCACCTGTCAGCGCTCCTTCTTTTCATTCTCCTATAACTTTATTACTACTTATCACAACGAAACAATCTATATCTTGTTTTTTTTTCGCCACCAATTAGGCTTTCTTTGGGGGGTACTTTTTGCTAAGAATTAATTTATTCTAATTGCGTTTTAATGGGAATAATAAGAAAAAATGGAAAACATTTATAATTTCTCAGTTTTCGGCCATTATAACTTTAAAATAATACATGCAACCCTTATTAAAACCCACACATTTTAATTGCCCATTTGTCCCAGTTACTGCAACGTTTAAAATTTTTCCCTAGTACAATGTATAGCGCCAATATTTTATTTGGAGATAATGGTGCATTTTTTCAGTTTGGCATCCATCCCTAATTACAAGCACATAATTTATAAAGTAACAGTAATATACCCTCTTTACATACATACAAAAAAAGTTCAGTCCCTAAGGTAACTATTTATGATTTTTTTTTTATTTGTAAAAAATATTTTTTCATTTTGTTTTCAAAAAAAAAATAATAATTTTGGTAGCTGTAAGAAAGCGCGGAAGAGCAGCCGCTTGCTCTCAGAGCGGGGCGGCTGCTTCCGCATCCAGCATGGCGGCGCAACGTGGAGGAGCCGCCGCATGCCGCGTGAGCAGTGGTGAACGCGGAGAACGCGTGCAGTGCGGCGGCTCCCACGGCGCACATCAGGGACAGTGCTGGTTTGGCTGGGACTCATAGTCCACCAGCGTTGAAAATGACGCGCGCACTGGGGCAGAGAATATATGACAGTCAGAAGTGAGTCAGCTGACCAGGCTGGTCAGCTGACTCTGGCTCCACTCTTCATTGGTCCAGCACTTAGGAAGGTGCTGGAGAGATGCCTGTGTATATATACTGCCGGCTGTTCAGTTGCTGGTTGTCTGGCGTTGCGAACACAACGTGGGAGCACTCAGACCCTTAGTCAGATCCTTAAGTGTGCCGGGACCAGCTGGAGCTGTAATCCTACACTTAGCTAGTTTCTGTTGATAGCTTAAAGTACTAGTTTGATTGTGATTATCTGTTATGACCCTTTGCCTGCCTGACTATCCTCCTGAACTCTGATCTTGTACCTTGCCATTCTGATACTCTGTTGCCGAACCCCGGCTCATTCTTAGACTCTGCCTCTGCCTCCTGACTTTTAGGACTGATCGGAACAGCTGAATTCCGATTTCGTCGAAATTTCGTGTACCGCATGCAAAAACCGAGTTTCGTGTTCCGAATTTTCGTGTTCCGAGTGCATTTCTATTGAATTAAATAGTGTTAACTTCTGCGGTTAATTGTAAAGCCCCCGTACATGCTATCATCACCAAATTTGGCATGTATGTTAAGCAGATGAGTAGGAACATGGTAAAAAAAAAATTTGTGAAAAGAGCTTATACTTTTTGAGCAAATCGATTTCAAAGTTTCATAAGAAAAATGTTTTTTAAACTGTGTAAAATGACACTGCTGCAGAGCAGATTACTGCATTCCGAGTTCTGTATACATATTGTATACATTTCATGAAAACAGACAGTGTGGGGTCCCCCCTCCCAAGCCTCCTTAACCCCTTGTCCCCCATGCAGGCTGGGATAGCCAGAATGCGGAGTCCCGGCCACGTGGGGCTTCGCACCCTGAGCTATACCAGCCCGCATGGTCCATGGTATGGGGGGGCTCTGGAGGAGAGGGGCGGCCAACCTCCCCCTCTCCCCCAGAGCCCTTGTCCAATCCATGGACAAGGGGCTCTTCCCCACCTCCGGTGCCCCAGGAGGAGGTGGGGGCCGCCGACGTCCTGGGGGGTTCATGGTGCCATCCGGGGTTCCCCTTTAACAAGCGGACCCCAGAAGCCGCCCCCTCCCCAGGAGAAATGAGTATAGGGGTACACGGTACCCCTTACCCATTTCAGCAGAGTTAAAAAAAGAAATAAAAACACGACAACGAAAAAAGTCCTTTATTGTTCTAAATTAACCAGGGATACTTACCTTGCAATAATCTCACGCCAGTAACATCAGGAGTGGTCCCACGCCAGTATCCTCTTATGACATCCCACCTCCCTCCCACACTGGCGAACTCCCACCACTGAATGGTCACAGTCAGCCTCTGCATCTGTATAGCAGAGGCTGAGAACACGAAAATTTTGCCTTTAAAACAAGAAATTTCGGCAAACAGTGATGCAATCAAAATGGCCACTGGGAAATCCCCGATCGCTGGAGGCCACACTAGTGTGGCGAAACCAATGATTTTTCACATAGATGGTGGGTCCAGGTGACCAGAGCAGGAGGTGCCCTAATCCCCTGGACCCACCCATTCATGTGAAATAACGCGTATTCTGACACTCTGAGGTGGCCTCCGGGGGAACGGGGATTCCCCAGCAGCCATTTTGTTTATGACACTGTTTGCTGAAAATTCTTGTTTTAGCAAACAATTTTCGTGTTTCTAGTTTATGCAATACAGATTGCAGAGGCTGTCTACAGCCATTCATCCCCAGGAGTTCTGAATTCCAGCCAGCCAGCAGAACGGCTTACCGAGACGCTCTCACAGGAAGTACTGCGAGAGCGTGATTGGACAGTGTCAGTGCAGAATACCAGACCAGCGGCACACAGAGCTATCGCTCTCGGTAAGCCGTTCCGCTGGCTGGCTGAAATTCTGGAGGTGGGGGGGAGTGCGCAAGGGGGGGCCCTAGGTGAGGGAGGGGAGGCTTCCCCCCCTCCCCGCCGCTCTGTGCCCACTTTCCCACCTTTCTGCGCTGTGCCCCCCTCTATTCTCTTAGGAGGTCCCGCGCACCTGCCGATCCTGCAGAACTCCTGGGGATGAATGGCTGTAGACAGCCTCTGCAATCTGTATTGCATAAACTAGAAACACGAAAATTGTTTGCTAAAACAAGAATTTTCGGCAAACAGTGTCATAAACAAAATGGCTGCTGGGGAATCCCCGTTCCCCGGAGGCCACCTCAGAGTGTCAGAATACGCGTTATTTCACATGAATGGGTGGGTCCAGGGGATTAGGGCACCTCCTGCTCTGGTCACCTGGACCCACCATCTATGTGAAAAATCACTGGTTTCGCCACTCTAGTGTGGCCTCCAGCGATCGGGGATTTCCCAGTGGCCATTTTGATTGCATCACTGTTTGCCGAAATTTCTTGTTTTAAAGGCAAAATTTTCATGTTCTCAGCCTCTGCTATACAGATGCAGAGGCTGACTGTGACCATTCAGTGGTGGGAGTTAGTCAGTGTGGGAGGGAGGTGGGATGTCATAAGAGGATACTGGCGTGGGACCACTCCTGAGGTTACTGGCGTGAGATTATCCCAAGGTAAGTATCCCTGGTTAATTTAGAACAATAAAGGACTTTTTTCGTTGTCGTGTTTTTATTTCTTTTTTTAATCTGCTGAAATGGGTAAGGGGTACCGTGTACCCCTATACTCATTTCTCCTGGGGAGGGGGCGGCTTCCGGGGTCCGCTTGTTAAAGGGGAACCCCGGATGGCACCATGAACCCCCCAGGACGTCGGCGGCCCCCACCTCCTCCTGGGGCACCGGAGGTGGGGAAGAGCCCCCTGTCCATGGATTGGACAAGGGCTCTGGGGGAGAGGGGGAGGTTGGCTGCCCCTCTCCTCCAGAGCCCCCCCATACCATGGACCATGCGGGCTAGTATAGCTCAGGGTGCGAAGCCCCACGTGGCCGGGACTCCGCATTCTGGCTATCCCAGCCTGCATGGGGGACAAGGGGTTAAGGAGGCTTGGGAGGGGGGACCCCACGCTGTCTGTTTTCATGAAATGTATACAATATGTATACAGAACTCGGAATGCAGTAACCTGCTCTGCAGCAGTGTCATTTTACACAGTTTAAAAATAATTTTTCCTCTGAAACTTTAAAATCGTTTATTTCAAAAACTATAAGCTCTTTTCACAATTTTTTTTTTTACCATGTTCCTACTCATCTGATTAATATACATGCCAAATTTGGTGATGATAGCATGTAAGGGGGCTTCACAATTCACCGCGGAATTTAGCACAATTGACTTCAATGTAAACACGAATTCGGTACTCGGAATTGCAGAATTTTCGAGTTTCGAGTGCTTACTCGGAACTGCCAAATTCCGATGGCAAACTCGAAATTCGGAATCCGAGAGCTCAGCCCTACTGACTTTGTACCTCGATATATCTGATACCCTGTTGTCGAACCCTGCTTGTACCTTAGACTCCGCCTCTGCCTCCTGAATCAGTACTTTATCTGTCCGTGTGTTTACGACCTGGCTTGTCCGACCTTGAGAACCGACCTTACTATTAGAGGCGGTTCCCCGTCCTGTTAGTGACACTTCCTCCGGAGTGTCACTCTCAGATAATCCTTCCTACACTCAGCCTGACTCCTCCCATTTTGAAGAGTTCAGGTCTTCGGAAGGAATCCGTGCAGTACTCCTTACTGCTCTGAGGCTAGTCCTCTAAGTGTTACTGTTACACCAAACACTACACTCTACTCGGGTGTACAGAGGTTAGCTGGTATACCGGATTATCGGTGATACTGCAGATCACTTATAATCTGGTATATATCTGTATTCCCAGTGATACTGCAGATCACCGGTAATCAGATCCTCTCTGTGCTCCACCGTTCGTTACAGAACGCCAGACCTAAAACAAAATGGACGCACGCACGGGTCCTCTGGGAGAACTTGCCACTTCGGTGGATAATGTCAATCGAGTGCTGGGTGAACACAAAGCATTGATTGAGGCCCTGTCAGGGTCTGTACAAACCCTCCAGACATCAGTGGATGAGGTGCAATCCCCTCCTAGCGTGGACATACGTATGCCCGTCCCTGAACGGTTTTCTGGCCACAGATCTGACTTCCGCAATTTTAGGAGTAGAGTGTTATCATATTTTGAATTGAGACCACAATCCTCTGGTACTGAGGCCCAGAGAGTCACGTTTATCAAAACTTTACTGTCCGGTGACTCCCAGACCTGGGCGTATAGCCTGCCCCCCGGAGACACAGCTCTGACCTCTGTAGAGAAATTTTTTAAAGCCATGGCAGTAATTTACGACGACCCAGACCTTGCTGCGACCTCTGAGCGTAAGCTCAAGCTTTTACGGCAAGGCAAGGGTCCAGTCGAAGATTATGCGGCCGAATTTAGAAGGTGGTCAGTTACGGCCAGGTGGGACACCTATGCCCTGTTAGATCGCATTCTTTCTAGGTTATCAGATGAGGTCTCCGACTTGATGTTGAGCCAGCCTGAACTCAAGACAGTCGATGAGGCCATCTCATCGGCCATCCGAATTGACCGCAGGCTGCGCCATCAGAGACTGACTAGGGGCAGTCATCGTGTTAGGTTGACATCCTACGCGGCACCTTCGGCTGCGCCTCTAGTTACTGCATCTTCTTCTGTCTCATCTTCTCCAGTCTTGCCTCCTCCTGACCCGATGCAGATCGGTCGGTCGAAGCTGACCCAGGTGGAGCGAAGACGGAGAATGACTGAACAGCTATGTCTGTATTGTGGTGAAGGGGGGCATAGGGTACGAAATTGCCCCAACAAGCCGGGAAACGAGCTTGCCTAGGAGTAGTGGGGGGTGACACCCTAGGCACACAATTCTCACCCCTTAAGGAAAAAAGGTTGCTTCTCCCTTGTACCATTACATGGGAGAATAAGTCTAGAGCCACTGAGGCTTTTATTGATTCTGGTTCAGCGGCTAATTTTATGAACCATGAATTTGCTCAGAAATTGGGTATTCCTCTCACACCCGTGACACCTTCCATTCAAGTCACGGCAGTGGACGATTCTCCCCTGCAACGGAATCGTCCCCTGTCACAGACTCCAGAGGTGAAGGTCACTATAGGGGTACTGCATGAGGAACACCTACAGTTTTTTGTTTTACACATGTCCACCTCCACTATCATCCTAGGCATGCCGTGGTTACAGATTCATTCACCACAAATAGATTGGGCCACTGGTCAGTTGACAGCCTGGTCACCCCACTGTTTCCAACAATGTTTAGGGAACCTGACCTTGGGTCAAACCAGGGTTCAGGTGGAGGGTGTACCAGAACCGTACTCTGAATATTCTGACGTGTTCTGTCCCAAAGCCGCTGATAAGTTGCCCCCACATCGCCCTTTCGACTGTCCCATTGATCTCCGTTCAGGTTGTATGCCCCCCCGGGGTCATCTGTACAATTTATCTGGGCCCGAAAAATTGGCCATGCAAGAATATATCCATGAGAATTTGGCCAAGGGCTTCATTCGCCCGTCCCGGTCACCTGCCGGGGCAGGGTTCTTTTTTGTTAAAAAGAAAGACGGAGGCCTGCGACCGTGTATTGATTACCGTGGCCTGAATAAGATCACCGTGAAGAATCGCTACCCGTTACCTCTGATAGATGATTTATTCACACAGGTCACGAGAGCTAAGATCTTCTCGAAGTTGGATCTGAGGGGTGCATACAACCTGGTTCGCATTAACAAGGGCGATGAGTGGAAGACGGCCTTCAACACACCCGACGGGCATTACGAGTACTTAGTGATGCCCTTCGGGTTGTGTAATGCGCCAGCCATCTTCCAAGAGTTAATTAATGAGGTATTCAGAGAGGTGTTGGGCAGATTTGTTCTGGTGTACCTCGACGATATTCTGATCTACTCCGACAACCTCTCTGAACACAGGATCCATGTCAAATTTGTGCTGAACAAACTGAGACAGAATATGCTGTATGCCAAGTTGGAAAAGTGTATTTTTGAGGTGACATCCGTCACGTTTATGGCGTATGTGATTTCTACCTCAGATTTGTCAATGGACCCTGCTAAAGTCACAGCTGTCCTGGAATGGCCGCAACCTGTGGGCCTGAAAGCCCTCCAGAGATTCCTGGGCTTTGCAAATTACTATAGGAGGTTTATAAAAGGGTACTCCACGATCACTGCACCCCTTACCAGTCTCACAAAAAAGGGGGCAGATACTACCCACTGGTCCCCTGAGGCTCAAAATGCATTTTGTACTTTGAAGGAATTGTTTTGTTCCGCACCAATCCTGAGACATGTTGACACCTCTTATCCTTTCATTGTTGAGGTTGATGCCTCGGAGGTCGGGGTAGGGGCTGTGCTGTCTCAGCGGTCAGGGTTACAGGGAAGACTACACCCCTGTGCTTACTTTTCTCGTAGGTTCTCTCCGGCAGAGAGGAACTACGATATAGGAAACAGAGAGCTCCTGGCCATTAAATTGGCATTTGAAGAGTGGCATCACTGGCTAGAGGGAGCAGAGCACACAATCACGGTTTTCACGGACCACAAGAATTTAGAATACATCGAGGGAGCTAAGAGATTAAGTCCCCGTCAGGCCCGATGGTCTTTATTCTTTACGAGGTTCAGATTCATAATTACTTACACTCCAGGCAGCAAAAACATTAAGGCAGACGCTTTATCCAGGTGCTTTGAGCCAGAGACAGCACAGCCCTCCGTCCCTGAGACCATTGTTCCGCAGAAATTGGTGCTGGCTGCAACCGATACTTGGGAAGACTGGAAGGAGACGTTAAGCCCCTTCCAGCAGGACACCCCGGAAGGGAAGCCTGAAGGGGTTATGTTCATTCCCCTGCCCTTCCATCTCCAGATCTTAGAGATGTTCCATGCGCATAAGAATGCTGGACATCCCGGAGCAGCCAGAACACAAGATCTCGTAGCCAGGTGTGCCTGGTGGCCCTCCCTGTCAGTTGATTGCAAGGAGTTTGTTAGGGAATGTGCAATATGTGCAAAAAGTAAGCCCTCCCGGCTGGCACCTGTCGGTACCTTACAGCCTTTGCCCGCCCCGAGTGAACCATGGACCCACTTCTCCATGGATTTTGTGGGTGAACTTCCCAGATCTGAAGGCATGTCAGTCATTTGGGTGGTAGTCGACCGCTTCAGCAAGATGGCCCCTTAAAAGGACTCCCCTCGGCCCAGGAATTGGCCGACCTATTCATCATCCACATTTTCCGGCTACATGGCATTCCGGAAAACATAGTGTCTGATAGGGGAGTCCAATTCATCTCTAGATTCTGGAGGGCATTCTGCCACTTATTGGGCATGAAGGTATCCTTCTCGTCAGGCTACCACCCACAGACCAATGGTCAGACGGAGAGGGTCAACCAATCATTAGAGCAGTTTTTGAGATGCTACGTTGCAGAGGCACAGAATGACTGGGTCAAATTTCTGCCCTTTGCAGAATTTGCGCAAAATAATTTGAAGAGTTCTTCTTCTGGTTTTTCTCCGTTCCAGATCATGACAGGGAGGTCGCCTAAGTTCTCCCCTTTGCCAGTTGTCTCGTCTCCATTTCCTACCCTGGAGACCTGGCAGAGGGCATTTAAAGACATCTGGGGGATAGTGAAGAGTAATTTGGAAAGGGCATTCCAGAGTCAAAAGGGTCAGGCTGACAAGAGACGCTCGTTAGAGTGGAGGTTTCAGCCAGGAGACTTGGTCTGGGTGTCCCTGAGACAGCCCTCAGATAAACTGGGTCCCAGGTTTGTGGGTCCGTTTTCGGTAGCTAAGAAGATCAACAACGTTACGTATTCCGTTGATCTTCCCGCTAGCATGCGTGGGGTAAGGTCCTTTCACGTATCCCTGCTTAAACCAGCAGTCCATGTGGGCCCCACTCCTCCTCCTCCTGTGATGGTAGACGAACGACCTGAATACGAGGTAGAGAGAATTTTAGATTCACGCATTGTACAGAACTCAGTACAATATCTGGTGCATTGGAAAGGGTATGGCATTGAGGAGAGACAATGGGTACCTGGGAGCCGCATGCATGCGGACGAATTAAGGAAGGAGTTTCACGCCTTACATCCCGAGAAACCTGGTAGGAGTTGTCCGGAGTCCACTACTCGGGGGGTGGGGGGGGGGAAGGTACTGTAAGAAAGCGCGGAAGAGCAGCCGCTTGCTCTCAGAGCGGGGCGGCTGCTTCCGCATCCAGCATGGCGGCGCAACGTGGAGGAGCCGCTGGATGCCGCGTGAGCAGTGGGGAACGCAGAGAGGCCGCCGCGTGCAGTGCGGCGGCTCCCGCAGCGGACATCAGGGACATTGCTGGTGTGGCTGGGACTCATAGTCCACCAGCGTTGAGAGTGACGCGCGCGCGCACTGGGGCAGAGAATATATGACAGTCAGAAGTGAGTCAGCTGACCAGGCTGGTCAGCTGACTCTGGCTCCACTCTTCATTGGTCCAGCACTTAGGGAGGTGCTGGAGAGATGCCTGTGTATATATACTGCTGGCTGTTCAGTTGCTGGTTGTCTGGCGTTGCGAACACAACGTGGGAGCACTCAGACCCTTAGTCAAATCCTTAAGTGTGCCGAGACCAGCTGGAGCTGTAATCCTACACTTAGCTAGTTTCTGTTGATAGCTTAAAGTACTAGTTTGATTGTGATTATCTGTTATGACCCTTTGCCTGCCTGACTATCCTCCTGAACTCTGATCTTGTACCTTGCCATTCTGATACTCTGTTGCCGAAACCCGACTTGTTCTTAGACTCTGCCTCTGCCTCCTGACTTTGTACCTCGATATATCTGATATCCTGTTGCCGAACCCTGCTTGTACCTTAGACTCCGCCTCTACCTCCTGAATCAGTACTTTATCTGTCCGTGTGTTTACGACCTGGCTTGTCCGACCTTGAGAACCGACCTTACTATTAGAGGCGGTTCCCCGTCCTGTTAGTGACACTTCCTCCGGAGTGTCACTCTCAGATAATCCTTCCTACACTCAGCCTGACTCCTCCCATTTTGGAGAGTTCAGGTCTTCGGAAGGAATCCGTGCAGTACTCCTTACTGCTCTGAGGCTAGTCCTCTAAGTGTTACTGTTACACCAAACACTACACTCTACTCGGGTGTACAGAGGTTAGCTGGTATATCGGATTATCGGTGATCACTTATAATCTGATATATATCTGTATTCCCAGTGATACTGCAGATCACCGGTAATCAGATCATCTCTGTGCTCCACCGTTCGTTACAGTAGCTAATGGGGAGTGTGGTCAGGGTTATTTTTAAATGTAAAAATAAGCTAAAAATATGTCCTTTATTGAAAATAAAAATGTAGATGTAATTTTACTATTTGGCCACAAGATATCCTCATAGCTGACTTCCGTAAGCATAGTATTAGAGTGGATGGGTTTTGTGAATGACGGCGCCATCTAATAGATGGCTGCGGTCATTCACATGAGGATTTAGATCAATGAATGGGAACTGTGTTCCCATTCATTGATCTGGCAACTAATGATTGGCTGCAGAAACGAGCATGGGGGGAGTGCAGAGGGTAAGCGGGAACACGCAGTGGAGAGGGACAAAGTAGCTATGTCCCTGCACAGAGTTGTGGCATTTTGCAGAGACCTAGTTACTCGTCCCAGGAAGGGAAGTGGTTAATTCCAGTTACCCAGTGAGCAACCATGCCAAGTTTAGAAACCTGTGATTAACAGTCTAAGAATAGCTGCAGTTTGATTGTTGTTGGCTTTGCCCACTTTTCAGAATCTTGATACACAATCACTCAATGACCATGTTTGTGAGCTTTGGGGTCCTTGGCATCAATAATGTGAGAAAGGAAGTAGTTTATCCCTCAAATGATTATCTGTTTGTGGCTCCACCCCCTTTTTCTGAATTTGAACACCCAGTCACCCAATGACCGATCGTACCAGGATTAAGGCCTCTGCCATTAACAGTGTAAGAATGGCAGCAATTTAAATATTCCCCTTGAAAACCAATATGTGAATTTTGATTGGCTATTGTAGGCTCCAACCACTTTCCTGAATATTAATCCCAGTCACCCAGTGACCAACTGTACCAAGTTTGAGGACCCTGCCACTAACAGAATGGCTGAAATCAATCAAACAAATCTGATTGGATGTTTGTGACTTCACCCCTTTAGGGAATTTGCACCCCCAGTCACCCAATGACCAACTGTAGCAGGTCTGAGGCCTCTGCCATTAACAGTGTAAGAATTGTGACAATTTAAATATTACACTTCAAAACTGATAGATAATTTTGATTGGCTATTGTAGGCTCCATCCACTTTCCTGAATATTAATCCCAGTCACCCAGTGAGCAAGTGTGCCAAGTTTGACCACCCTGCCATTAATAGTGTAAGAATGGTTACAGTTCACATTTTGCCATGTAAAATGAAGGGGCGTAATTTGATTGGCTGTTTTATGCTCCGCCCACTTTCCCTAGGTATGCAACCTCGGTCACCAAGTGACCAGCTGTGCCAAGTTTTGGGACTGTGGAGTGAGAACTGCAGCCTTTTAAAATGTTCCCATTTAACGTGAATGGGTGAAATCTGATTGGCTGTTCATGGTTCTGTCCATGTGTGCAGGGGGGGGGGGGGTGCGAGACCCCCAGAACATATCATTCCAGGTTGTAATGGATCTGTATACCAAGTTTCATTGAAATCGTTCAAGACGTTTTCGAGTGATCGCGCCACATACACACAGTCACATACACACACACTCACACATCTGAATTTATAATATAGATGTAAAGATGCATCCCACCACGAGAGAAGTATGTAGTGCTGTTGTACGGAATGTACCTGTTTTCCAAGGTTGCAACTTGACACCTCTGTGGTGTTCTTGCTGGGGATTAAATGAAGTGGCGGAGAGTAAAGAGCTAATCGGGAAGGGCGCAACACCATGACGCACTGTGCGGCTGCATCATAACGATGGACATGGGGAGCGGTGCTGGTGACTGATCAAGGTGGATGTGCGGTGTAGGGAGGTCATAACATATTATGCATGGCATGAGGAAGGACTAAGTGGCAGAGCCATTAAGAAGAAGGGCAACTCTCACTCTGAATATACAGGCTTGCATCAGTGTTACCCTCTACTCTTCATCACATCTATCAAGCAGACGTACATCTGTTTAACCCCCTACGCTCCAGCATATCTATCAAGCAGACATATGTCTGTTTAACCCCCTACTCTCCAGCACGTCTATCAAGCAGACATAGGTCTGTTTAACCTTCTACTCTCCAGCACTTCCATCAAGCAGACATACATCTGTTTAAACCTTTACTCTTCAGAACATCTATTAAACAGATGTGTATCTATTTAACCCTTTACTCTTCAGCACATTCTTGCCTAGTTTATACACCCAGCACCTTTATACTCCAATTAGCTATTGAAATTAGATCACAATTTATTGCACTTTAAAGCACTTACACTTTTAAAATAATCTGCATCCCTTGCTCATAATAACTATTCATCTGAACAAATTAAGTAGTGTCAGTATGAAATAATTTACTTATGCAAATACTTTGTATGGTCTACTCCTGGCCACCAGGTCCTCATATGGTTACATTTGTATAAAAATATATACCTACAATGCGCAATATTATTGTCAAATGCTAAAACTGATCTACTAACACATGTGATGCAAATTTGATGTTAATGGTTGTTAACCGAATAGCATCATGTTTATTTGTCTACAATGGTTGTTTGCTTAAGGTTGATAGTTGCCATTATCAGAACTGTCATATTTTACTTGTTTATTTAATTCCTTATGACATCACTTTGCGCGGCCACAGGGAAGCAGAGCAGACATACTGCACATGCGACACGCAGTATGTCCGAGTTTGGAGTCGTTGGAGTTGTTGAGAAATAACAAGACTGAGTGTAGGAGAACAGCAAGTGACAGAGAAGAATGGGAGGCACAGTAAATATTTGCTTATACCCCCTTTCCCACTGCACCTTCATTTTTTACCAGATCCTGGTATCCTTTAACCACTTGAGGACCACAGTCTTTCTACCCCTTAAGGACCAGGCACTTTTTTTCCATTCAGACCACTGCAGCTTTCACGGTTTATTGCTCGGTCATACAACCTACCACCTAAATCAATTTTACCTCCTTTTCTTGTCACTAATACAGCTTTCTTTTGGTGCTATTTGATTGCTGCTGTGATTTTTACTTTTTATTATATTCATCAAAAAATACATGAATTTTGTCAAAAAAATGATTTTTTTAACTTTCTGTGCTGACATTTTTCAAATAAAGTAACATTTCTGTATACATTTTTGTCCTAATTTATTGTGCTACATGTCTTTGATAAAAAAAAACTATTCAGTGTATATTTATTGGTTTAGGTAAAAGTTATAGCGTTTACAAACTATGGTGCAAAATTGAATTTTCCCATTTTGAAGCATCTCTGACTTTTATGACCACCTGTCATGTTTCATGAGATGCTAGAATTCCAGGATAGTATAAATACCCCCCAAATGACCCCATTTTGGAAAGAAGACATCCCAAAGTATTCACTAAGAGGCATGGTGAGTTCATAGAAGATTTTATTTTTTGTTAGCGGAAAATGACACTTTGTGACAATAAAAAAAAATAATTTCAATTTCTGCTAACGTGTGACAAAAAAAAATGAAATCTGCCACTGACTCACCATGCCCCCTCTCTGAATACCTTGAAGTGTCTACTTTCCAAAATGGGGTCATTTGTGGGGTGTGTTTACTGTCCTGGCATTTTGGGGGGTGCTAAATTGTAAGCACCCCTGTAAAGCCTAAAGGTGCTCATTGGACTTTGGGCCCCTTAGCGCAGTTAGGCTGCAAAAAAGTGCCACACATGTGGTATTGCTCAGGAGAAGAAGTATAATGTGTTTTGGGGTGTATTTTTACACATACCCATGCTGGGTGTGTGAAATATCTCTGTAAATGACAATCTTTTGATTTTTTTTACAATTGTCCATTTACAGAGAGATTTCTCCCACCCAGCATGGGTATGTGTACAAATACACCCCAAAACACATTATACTACTTCTCCTGAGTACGGCGATACCACATGTGTGGCACTTTTTTGCACCCTAACTGCGCTAAGGGGCCCAAAGTCCAATGAGTGCCTTTAGGATTTCAAAGGTCATTTTGAGACATTTGTTTTCAAGACTACTCCTCACGGCTTAGGGCCCCTAAAATGCCAGGGCAGTATAGGAACCCCACAAATGACCCCATTTTAGAAAGAAGACACTAACTTTGTCACAAGTTAGCGGAAAATGACACTTTGTGAAAAAAAAACAATAAAAATCAATTTCCGCTAACTTGTGACAAAAAATAAAATCATCTGTGAACTCACCGTACTCCTAACAGAATACCTTGGGGTGTCTTCTTTCTAAACTGGGGTCATTTGTGGGGTTCCTATACTGCCCTGGCATTTTAGGGGCCCTAAACCGTGAGGAGTAGTCTTGAAAACAAATGTCTCAAAATGACCCTTGAAATCCTAAGGGGACTCATTGGACTTTGGGCCCCTTAGCGCAGTTAGTATGCAAAAAAGTGCCACACATGTGGTATCGTCGCACTCGGAAGAAGTAGTTTAATGTGTTTTGGGGTGTATTTTTACACATACCCATGCTGGGTGGGAGAAATATCTCTGTAAATGGACAATTGTGTGTAAAAAAAAGCAAAAAATTGTCATTTACAGAGATATTTCTCCCACCCAGCATGGGCATTAAACTACTTCTCCCAGATGTGGCGATACCACATGTGTGGCACTTTTTTGCACCCTAACTGCGTTAAGGGGCCCAAAGTCCAATGAGTACCTTTATGATTTCAAGGGTCATTTTGAGACATTTGTTTTCAAGACTACTCCTCACGGTTTAGGGCCCCTAAAATTCCAGGGAAGTATAGGAACCCCACAAGTGACCCCATTTTAGAAAGAAGATACCCCAAGGTATTCTGTTAGGAGTACGGTGAGTTCACAGAAGATTTTATTTTTTGTCACAAGTTAGCGGAAATTGATTTTTATTGTTTTTTTTTCACAAAGTGTCATTTTCCGCTAACTTGTGACAAAAAATAAAATCTTCTTTGAACTCACCATACTCCTAACGGAATACCTTGGGGTGTCTTCTTTCTAAAATGGGGTCATTTGTGGGGTTCCTATACTGCCCTGGCATTTTTGGGGCCCTAAACCGTGAGGAGTAGTCTTGAAAACAAATGTCTCAAAATGACCCTTGAAATCCTAAAGGTACTCATTGGACTTTGGGCCCCTTAGCGCAGTTAGGCTGCAAAAAAGTGCCACACATGTGGTATCGACGCACTCGGGAGAAGTAGTTTAATGTGTTTTGGGGTGTATTTGTACACATACCCATGCTGGGTGGGAGAAAGATCTCTGTAAATGACAATTTTTTGCTTTTTTTACACACAATTGTCCATTTACAGAGATATTTCTCCCACCCAGCATTGGTATGTGTAAAACTACACCCCAAAACACATTATACTACTTCTCCTGAGTACGGCAACACCACATCTGTGGCACTTTTTTGCACCCTAACTGTGCTAAGGCGCCCAAAGTCCAATGAGCACCTTCAGGCTTTACAGGGGTGCTTACAAGTTAGCACCCCCCCCCCCCCACACACACACACACACACTTTCCAGGACAGTTAACAAACCCCACAAATGACCCCATTTTGGAAAGAATACATGCTAAGGTATTCCACGAAGGCCATGGTGAGTTCATAGAAAATTGTATTTTTTGTCACAAGTTAGCGGAAAATGACATTTTGTGAAAAAAAAAAAACAATTACTGCTAACTTGTGACAAAAAATAAAATGTTCTATGAACTCACCATGCACCTCACGGAATACTTTGGGGTGTCCTCTTTCCAAAATGGCATAATTCGTGGGGTCTGTCCTGGCATTTTAGGGTCCCTGCAATCATTACATGTATGGCCAGTATTAGGAGTTTCTGCTATACTCCTTATATCGGGGATGAGGGTAATGTACTCTGGGCTGAAAGGAAAAATGAACGTCAAACAATCAATCAATCAATGTGGATGAAAAAATATCTGCTCAAAAAATGTTAAAAAAAATAGGGGAAATTGCCACAGAAGCCATGCAGTAACGTAGGCATGCACTAGCATTAAGTCAAGCACTTCCGGCGTAGGGGGGAACGCAAAGTGTGACTTTCGCTAGGCATTTTGCCCTAACGCATCGCAGCAGTGTGAAATAGCACTGAGAGACCCTTGTGTGCCTACCGCTGTGTCTGGAGTTCCCTACTCTCTAATAGTGTACCTGCTCGTGGTACCTCTCAAAACACTCCCCTAGGCATAAGCCAGGCTGGTCAGGACAGGTGGGACAATAAACAGTGGTGTCACGCCTTATTCCAGCCCTGCTGCAGACACGACAACGTTTTCTTCGGATTCGGTGACCTGGGGTACTCGGAATTGGATAGGCGTAATGCCTTCCACGCAGCCGGCTAGTTGCATCTTGGGTTTGGGCCACGGCACCTCCTGGATACAGGAGTTCCATAGTGATCTGTCTCTGAAATTGTAGAAACGATCCAGTTCTCCCAGCCTTATGCTACGTACACACATGCGACAACGATCGTTCGTTATGAACGACGAACGAACTTTTAATTGAAGAAAGATCGACCTAAGTAAAGTTAGTTTTAAAAGGTGTGTAACGATCTGATCGTTAAAACAAATCTTACATCACATAAAGCAACTATTGCGCTTGCGCATAAAAATGAAAAGTTCCATGGAGAAATAGAGAAATGCGCATGTCAAGCCTAGTACGAACGACCATTTCCAACAATGTGCTACTTTTGCAAACGATCGTCGTTGGGAAAAATCCGCCAAGCTAGATAGTTCGTTTTGAACGATGTAGCTCGTCCGTCGTTAGACTTAATAGTCGTTAGCTGCTTTTTTTCAAACGATCGTCGTTTGAAATGATCGGGGTACTAGGCTTGACATGCGCATTTCACAATTTCTCCGTGAAACTTCTCATTTTTATGCGCAGGCGCAATAGTTGCTTTACGTGATGTAACGTTCGTTCTAACGATCAGATCATTACACACCTTTTAAAACTAACTTTACTTAGATCGTTCTTTCATCAATTAAAAGTTTGTTCGTCGTTCTCAACAAACGATCGTTGTCGCATGTGTGTACGTAGCACTACTGTAGAGAACAAAGTTGTTATAAATTGCCAATTGAATGAGGTAAAAAGATACTTTTTTATACCAGCGTCTTGTTTTTCGGGTGACTAAATAGGGCGCTAACCTCTGGTCATTGAAGTCCACCCCTCCCATGTTAGTATTATACTCGTGGACGACAAGGGGTTTTTCAATGACCTCAGTTGGCCGTTGAATTTCAACTGTCATGTCTGCGTGAATGGTGGACAGGAAGTAAACCTCCCTCTTGTCCTTCCATTTCACCGAGAGCAGGTCGTCAGCACACAAGGCGGCCCTCTGCCCCCGTTCAAGTCTGGGGGTAATTAGCCGTTGGCTGCACGGTGCCACAGCATCGGATTTTTTCTATTTTTAAGTGCTGAAAGAGGGCCACACTTGTGTAATAATTGTCCACAAAAAGATGGTACCCCTTCTGGAACAAGGGTGACACCAAGTCCCACACAACCTTTCCACTGCTCCCCAGGTAGTCAGGGCATCCGACCGGCCCCAATTTTGAGTCTTTCCCCTCATAGACCCTAAAATAAGATGTATAACCTGTGGCCCTTTCACAGAGCTTATACAGTTTCACTCCATACCGGGCGTGCTTGCTTGGGATGTACTGTTTGATGCGAAGGCGCCCGGTAAAATGTATGAGGGACTCGTCTACGCAGATGTCCTGTTCAGGGGTATAAGCATCTGCAAATCTGGATGACAGGTGGTCTATGAGAGACTGAATTTTGTGGAGCCGGTCAAAAGCAGGGTGGTCACTTCGATGACAGGTTTCGTTGTTATTGAAGTGCAGGAAGCGCAGGATGTTCTCAAATCGTGTCCTGGACATGGCAGCAGAGTACAGGGGAACATGACACGCTGGGTCCGTAGACCAATAAGTCCGCAACACATTCTGCTTTACTAGTCCCGTGTGAAGGAGAAGGCCCCAAAAAAATTTAATTTCGGAAACTTGGACTGGTTTCCACCGAAAAGGCTGGGCAAGGAACTTTTCCGGATTGGCGGTTATATATTGTGTGGCCTTACGGTTGTTCTCTGCCACAATTAAGTCTGAGAGATCTTGGGTGATAAACAGATAGAAAAAGTCTAGGGCCGATCCTAGATTATCTGTCTCCACCTGGACTCCAGACTGGGCGGTGAAAGGGGGAAGTACGGTGCGGCGGAATCAGGGGATTGCCAATTTGGGTTTGCCAGCACCTCTGGTAAACTAGGGGTAGTACGGGCCCGTCTTCTTGGTGGCTGCGACTGGGATCTTACTGCACGTGCCACCGAACCAGTTTCAACTTCCATGCTGGTGCTCGCCACTTCACCAGGGTCTACGGAAGTACTGGTGCTAGGTCCAGGAGATGTTGTGCTGCTGGTGCCTGCCCCACCATGAAATCTCAGACCAGCACGAACACCACTCTGCTGCCCTTGAGGCCGATCCTGCGCCACCTGCGGTCCAACAACATGGGGTGTGGTACGCCTGGCTCTAGCCGGGACCTCAACCTCGTCATCACTATCGGTCAGTGAGCCACTGCTCTCTACAGGTTCAAACTCTGACCCGGAAGATTTGTCGAATGAGGCGTCCCAATCGTCCTCATTAGACTCGGCCATGTACCTCTACGCCTCATCATCGGAATACCTCTTTCTTGCCATGGTGGACTGTTAAATTTAGGGGGTATTCCTCTGAGACTACCCAGAAAAAAAGAGCACCTACCAATCAAAAGGGAGTATTTGAGAGGTAGAAAGCTGTGGTCACTGAGTTTTGATAAAAAAAAAATCAAAACTGATCTTTACAGTGCCACCGCTATTGTACAGTGTTTTTTGCAGTGATCAGAAAAAAAAATTTCTGTCACTGCGGTGGGGCGGGCTGAACGCAAGTGCAGGCGAACGATCAGGCCTGATCGGGCAAACACTGCATTTTTTTGTGGATCCTAGTGACCCTAATATAGATCTGACTGTGATCAGTAATGATCACTTACAGATACTATATAGTACCAATGTTGATTAGCGACAGTGATGACGCTAATTAGTGACTGTGGTGCAGTGGGCTGAGCACTAACTGACACTTACAAAGGGGCCTAGCTAACTGGCCTAACTGCTTACACTAGTGATACTAAAAAAGTGACAGTTTTCACTGATCACTGTTTTTAGATCACTAGGATAGTGACAAGGGGGGTGGTGGCGAGTGGGGAATCAGAGGCAATCAGAAACAATCACAGGACAATCAAAGCCAATCAAAGGCAATCACAGGGCAATCGCAGGCCAATCACAGGGCACTCAAATCACGGGCCAATCAAAGCCAATCACGAACCAATCAAAGCCAATCACGGGCCAATCAAAGCCAATCACAGGGCAATCACAGGGCAATCAAAGCCAATCATGGGAAAATCAAAGCCGATCACAGGACAATCAAAGCTAATCATGGGACAATCACAGGCCAATCACAGGGTAATCACAGGCCAATCACAGGGTAATCACAGGCCAATCACAGGGTAATCACAGGCCAATCACAGGGCAATCACAGGGCGATCACGGGACAATCAAAGCCGATCACGGGACAATCAAAGCCGATCACAGGACAATCAAAGCCGATCACGGGACCATCAAAGCCGATCACGGGACAATCAACTACAATTACAGCACAATCAAATACGATGTCAGCGCAATCAAATACAATGTCAGCACAATCAAATACAATGTCAGCACAATCAAATACAATTTCAGCGCAGTCAAATACAATGCACTGGGAAGGTGATTGAAAGGAAGTGGTCACTTTACAGACTCACTGGACCTTCAGGAATGACCTAGAAATAATACTGAGATAATACTTTGTGATATCTATACCAGTACTGGCCTTGAATCTGGTCAGCCACAATAAGAGACACACACACAGGTTGTGACTGATAGACAGATTGATTGTATTGCCTTTGAATCATTATATTTATACAGTAATTTGTACATCCTGCGCAAACTCAATAGACATAGAAATTCCAGCCCCGATTTACATAATACATGCTTTACATAATACACGAGAGGGCTTAATAATAACTAATTTGAATGAGAGGACTTTCCCAGCATAACATATGACATATCTCTACAGGTGCTAAGAGACAGTTAGGGTGGCACAAGAAAAGTTTCCTGTAAGTTGAAGAGATGGACAAAGATAGAACAGAATTGAAGAAGTGAGAATGCAGTGTAGCATGACAGATAGAAGCTTCAAACTCTGGCTAAACTTAAAAGCTCACTATATTATACATGGATTCTTAAGATGGCTGCAGGGGAGACAAAATGGCTGCTGACAGTGTATATACTTATGCTTAAATTTCCTTACAATTCCCTCCTTTTTAGACATTTCCCAAAGGAAAAATGGCTACACAGACTATGCTAGTGCTGTCCCCCAAGGATTAGTATCCTGGGGGATGCCAATCTAATTTTATGAATTTTATGAAAAAAGATAATCATATCAATGTCACTTATTTAGCCTTATACAGAACTACCATATCAGTGGGCAAAATTCTGGTCACAGTCCTCCAATGAAATAATGGACATAACATGAAAAGTTGTATGCATTTCTCTTTCTTGATGTAATCTAACAAAAATCTTATGCATACTGCATGTGAGGGTACACTCATGTGTATAACTTAGCCTGCAGCAGGAATATTTCTCTCAGATCAACACAAGAAAGAAATTGTCTTATATCAGCACTTATTCCAAGAGAAACTTCCATCTGCTCCTGTCTAGAAAAGGGCTTTTCTAAATACTAGGCTTTTAGGTAGGCCAAGGTCAAAGAACCCATATGATAGCAACTAACGCATGCATAAGGTGGCTATATTTGTGAGAGGGTGGTCTTGACTTGACAATTTAGTTTACAACCCATTTGTGAGGCATGGCAGACTTCCGACCCTCCATCAGCCACTGTACTCCAAACTATCTTTGTATCCTTTACTCTAGGTCACACACTACTGTTAACCCAGGTGGACACCAACCCAACTACAATCATACTCAGGCCTTAATGCCCAGAGTACAGAGGCTGAGATCAGAAATACAGGAGTACTGCCAGAACTCACCAAGCAGGTCAAAACGTAGCTACAGGCCTCAGTCCAGGACACATTTGTGAAAGGGAATACAGATCACAGCAGAAATCTAGGGAATAAAGCTACATGAGATCCTCAACATCTCTGGCCTTCCAATTATCCCATACTAAATATACCAATCCGGTTGCTCAAGGCAACTGTGTTGCTGTGACATTGTAGTCCATCACACCAATCATACCGACAGAAGCCTGTTATGCTTGCTCAGACAAACAGATACAACTCTGATTTAACAAGGGAAGGGAATGTTAACTAATTGACCTTTTTACCACAGTAATGGTAAATATCTATACAGACACCCTACAAATCAAAGCAGAAAAAGATGTAACTAATAGCAACCGCTGCCATAGATACTCTTTCCAGCTCAGGACTAACAGGACAACTGTAATGATGGCTACCTTCAGATTTGACTATACTAGAAGGACTCTGCTAATCAAACATATGGGCACTCATCAATTATTCTAAATCCGGATAGGACAAAATATAATACTCTAGAAAAACTTAGCAAGACAACTATGGCCAACTTGAATCTACTAAAGACCAAGGTACCAAAAATAGGAGACTTGTACCCTGAAAATTGCCCACTGAGATCAGGCCTGCTGAATTATATGTGTAACAACACGTATGCATATGTATGTAGATATATATATATTTTTCTGACTGATAAATATACAATTTTATAGTTATCTGGGTTGAAGAAGGATGTGTGTACATAAAGTTTAACCAAAAACAAAACACCACACCGGCCCATTTCACTGCTGATCCAGAGGAAGGCGAAAAACCCTTATAAGGCATAGTGTATTTTAGCCCCGGAAAGGGAAAATTCCTTCCTGACCCCAAAATGGCAATCAGAAAAAATCCCTGGATTATTCAGCATTTGGCCTTATTTAGTAATTGAGATAAAAATATCAGCTCATTACATATCAACCCATTATCTAACTTACAAAAACCTAATCCTAATTCTTTCCTAAAGGATGATATAGCAGAGATGAAGACTGTTACTTATTCAGAAAGCAGTAACCCATAATGTGACTTACAACTAGCTCTTTTTCTATCATATCCTTAATATAGTGACCCACCCCTCATAGCAGCTGATTCAATCATTGATCTAAGATCGGCATTGAAAATATCCAATCCTTGATCAGACAAGTGAACCCTATCCGGGCGGAATAAATTAGGCCGGGAACCCTCAAGCTTATTATGCCAGTAAGAAAAACCCCTTATAGCTGGCAGGGATCTAGATAATGCCCTATTAATGAATGTCTTAATGGCCCTTAATCTATCTTGGGGAAAAATCCACACCCGTCTGGGAATGATTTCAGAAAAAACCAACACACATTGGGGAATGATCTCATGAATGCGCATAAAATCATATTTCATGCGGTGTAACAAATCAATAGTGTTAGCTTTACCCACGTCGTTCCCACCCAAGTGACAAATAAGAATGTCTGGCATAGGAAATCTCCGCATTAAAGAAGTAACCCTACCAAAAAACATATTCCAAATCATCCCTCTAATACTGAACCAATAGATCATGAAGTTATTTTTAGATAACCCAAGGTTTTACCCATAGTCACTATTAGTAGCTTTCCTACGAGCCCAATACACATAAGAATGTCCCACAATCCATACAATCTTCCTGGGTCTGAGATCCAGATCTTGTTCCATTCTTCAACAGATGACACACGCAACTATGGAACTGATGAAAAAGTCTCTTTTTGGAATTCAGGCCTTAGTCGAACTATTTCACCCAAAACAGTGGATCCAGTAGGAAATCCTTCTGTAAAGATAGACTCAGGATAGTTTCTGGTCTGGTCAGAGACTCCCTTCGGGATGGATTCCTCTGGATGGATTACTTCCGGATGGACTCTGGTCAGGCAGTCTTATCCTCCTCAGGATAGATGTCTGGCAAGTTGTTTCTGAAAGAATAAAGAAAAATGTGCGAGCATCATGTTTTTCCCAAAACTCCAATAAGTCATTTATTTTTTCTAGTATTTGTAATACCCGTATGATTCATACTCTCCACCATGAACTTCAAAACATACTTAGCGGATCTTTCTATGATCCTAACGGATCTCTCGCAATACCCCGTTCGCATGACGTCGTGTCGCTGTACCCGTGCGAGTATGTGACTCCATACATGGCAGAGAGGATAAATTCCCAATGAATTTTTACACCATAATGAATTCCCATTTTTCATTCTTCCATTACCAGTCACACTCTCATTCCATCATACCTTCCACAATCAATGTATTTTAAAGAACTTAGGTGGCCCTAGACTAGTGCAATATCTACCTCACTACCCCTTCTTACTACACCACTACATGAAATGACATGACACCGATCACTAGGCCTGGGCAGGGCTGGACATGTGTATAGACAACAAACTAACATATTCCTCTTTTCCCCCATTTGACCATACATTAAAGTTATTTTAATGTCTGGTCAGAATTAGCAAAAGACTATATGGCATAATATGAGCAGGGTCACAGTACAGTGAAACAGTGGCCAGCACTGTCTCCCTGTAATAGGGTTGGGTCCCCTTTCAGATTTAAAGCTACAGACATACAAAGAACATCTATAGTGTCCTTTTCCCCATAGTGCGCTTAAGGTACTATACCTATGGTTGTCCCCGAGACACACTTCTATAGGTACACATACAAAGAACAGCACTACAGAGACTAGGCTAAGGCCTCCTTACTAAACAGACACTGACCTACAGATCAAGCAGAACTGAAATTAAAATTCTGCCAGAAGTAAAGCTTCTAATCATTACACTATAAAATTAAACAGTGTATTTTTTCCTAGAGTCTTCAGAACAGTGAAAAATTCAGTCAAAAATCCAAAAATCCATCCAAATAATTGTCATATCAACATCAAATGATTCTGCAGTTTGTCAAAAAGGTTCAAGCATTAAACTAAGCTATTTTCCTAAGGCTAAGAAAAATGTACTTATTTTCCTATGCTGAGTGTAAGGATTTAATTTAATTTAATTGACTTGTAAGAGTTTTGGGCTTAAAAAAAAACATATTTTCTTATCAATTACAGGAAATGATCACAATAATGACCTGGACCCATATATGAAGCTTTAAATGGCGTTTCTGCTAAAGCATTATGCAGTGACAGCATACTACTCACAGAAACTCGAATACAGGAAATTCAGTGTTTATATGCAAATCATGCAGACGGATCTCAAAATTGCGTTCATAGTTGTACAAATCTAAGATCAGATACAATATCTCCTTAACAGTGATACTTAGAAACATTTGAATCAGAATGTAGGCAGTTGCATTTCATTTTAACAATGTGGTTTTGGAGGAGCATTTTTTTCTTCTTCTCTCTGTGTGGCGAAGAGAGATAGATTTATGATGAGGACTTATTAGTATTTTTTATATATTCTGGTGGACCAGACCAGCAAAATGTGGAGGACTTTACAGAGACTTTACAGAGGCAGCATTTCAACAAAAAGTAGGTGTGTTTTTATATAAGATATCTATCTGTTAGGAGTTTTAATTAAACATTCCCTATCAACGTATGAGCAAAATTTTATCCTCAAAATGTCTAGGAATGATCGGCATTGAACCACCGAATACAATATATGAATCCTATATAACTCTGAAATACAATGTTATTTCAGTAATCCATAGAAATTCTGTTCAAATGAACACCACTAACTATTACTTTAAAATAAATGTGATACAATTTCTAACTTTAAGTACACGTTTTATGGGTCTAAGTGACAACTGTCATCATATCCATAAAGTTACCAAGTGGTACTAAAACCTCAATTCATTTTACACAAAAAAATTATACTAACATGGTGGTATAGCAATCAGTGTTTTCATCTTGTAATGCTACTCAAATCTCTGACTGGTCAACATCTGCACGGAGTCTGCATGTCTTCCTCATGTCTGCATGGGTTTCCCCCAGGCATTCAGTTTCCTCATCAAAAAACCAAAGACAAATCTATTCTGTAATATGGGAAACTTCACTCACATACATATAGACCTGGGTGACAGTTGGTATCAATTAATTAATCTAGTTCTAATTTAAGGACACTAAGTTTAAGGAAAAAATCATTCTTCTTAAAACTTCTTATACTAGCCTTGTGGATTAATTTAGAGCTTGCCACGTGTGTAGTGATCACAGAAACAGGTATATTTAAAGAAAGATAGGGACAAAAGAAATATATGTATAAATTATTCACTGTTCCAAACACTCCAATAATATAACTCATAAGATACATATATACATATGTATATATACATGCATACAGAGATACGGTATATTGTACGTTAGTTCCTCTTTTCTCTGCTGGCAGGAGATGAAAACCCACAAGCAGGCGTTTTGTGCAGCCACCCGGAAACACCAAGTAAAGAGAGAAAAAAATGAATCTTTTGTCACAGAACCGGACCTATCTCAATACAATTTTAACTCATTTATTTCTAACTATCAAAAAATACATCCGTATATATGCAGAAATACCTGATATTTCTCCACATCTACGGACATATATGTTTCTTAATTAATATAATGTTTTAATGTTAGACCCCATTAGATTAAAAAGTAATAAACTTTTTACTTCCTCACCACACAGATGTTGGCGGGCGCAGATTAGATCACTTAAAAATGACGTGTCCTCATCTTTAACCCTTTCAAACTTACAGGGGAATTCTAACACTATTTAATACGACAATTTAAGTATTTCTGATTATCTCAAGATTACCTCTAAAAATCATTACCTATAGGAGTGTGTATCTGCCTAATTAACTATTTGCTAACAACTAATTTAAAGATGAGAAAGAAGAAAATCTATTTTATTGAGGCAGATATACCCATGGTTTCAACACACACTTTCACGGGTGAACTAAGGAGCTGCGGGCCCTGGTGTAAGTTTTACATCAGGCCCCCCCTCCCCCAAGAACTCTATACAGGGCAATTGATACAGCGCGCCAAAACTTGTCAAAGACATTTAGAGTGTCAGAGGTGCAAGGAGGGGATTGGGACACACTGGGAACAGTGTGTTAAGGACTGCTATTGTTCAAACCATCTATAGAAGTAATTATTACCACTACAGGACCAATAGAGGGCTAATACTGTGATAGAAGGTGGACCCTTCGGAGCCCTTGTGGACCAAAGGCATGGGTACGGTCAGTACCTCTGTACCCCTCCTCCCTATTGCTACGTCCCTGCAGTTATCACCTCTCTATCATACATCTCACAAACATGCACTCACTACAATTTCCCAATTTACACACATATGTGTCAGGTTGTACACAATACATATGAATACATTATGATACATGTCCTTTTATAACTAGATCCTAATTTACAGGAAATAATTACATTACTGACTGTATTTCGGAAATGTTCTGTTACAAAAAAGCTTATAGTAAATGACCCATGGGTAATTCAGATAATATCTGACGGTCAATGTACAAGTCTCAGTATAAACAGATATTTATTGAATATGGCATCTGAAACCAGTTTTGTACGTACATAGAATTTATACTGTAGATTTTGATAAATGACCGTTTTCATCCGAATTTCATGAGCGTCCTTAATATTAAATCTTAATGACCCATCTTTCACAAATACAGTAAGAATCTTATACCATCGCTTGCGCAACCAGACATATATACAACACACGTTATTAGTCAACTGTTCGGTAATAATAATGAGGGGCAAATTCTAACCAATTCTTCGCTCCTTGATACATATATTGATAATCCCAGTTAGTATTATATGACAAATCTTTTTCCTTCTTTAAACATAAGTCCTTAATTAAGTTCATATGTATTAGACTATTACTACCAATTAAGGGGAATTGTGGACTAAAATTCATTTCCCTTGTTTTTTGTACTATATTTTCTACCCAGGGATGAACTAAATATCTTTTTCCAGATATCCTTATAACAAAATCTACACATGACTCAAAACTCATAGGCGTAGGGGCAGGAATTAACTTAACAATATTCTGGCCCTCCTCACCCAATTCAAATTTATAATATACTTTCTTGGCCATCTATTCAGGTTACTGTATTAGTAGAGAAATATATTATTGAAGTCTAGGGATTCTTATATATATTATTCAAGTCTAGGGATTCTCTTTAAACCCAATCTATTATTTAGTGAAGAACACAATACAGTGGAGCCAAATCACTCTATATAATGATTTGGACTTGAAGTTCCACACAAATGAAAAACAAAAATCAACAAATTATCTTATACTTCTATGCAACAGATAAGATAAGCAGACAACCAGACAAACATATATTAGAAATCACAAAGTATTTGAACCCACATAATCAATATGTACTATGGTGCCTATCAAAACCCTCTAACTCCCTATATTCCTTACCAAAAGGAAAATAAGTTTCTTTCCTAAAGAAACCTATTTGCGCCTCTTTCCTAAAGAAGCATATTTGATGAGTTGATCAAACCCAAAATATACAGATTTTTCCCCAAAAAATCTGACACCCAATTCATTCAGACTTTTACCTAAAAAGTCCGAAAATTTAGACTTACCAAAAGTCAACCTATTAACCTATTACCTCTGTCATCCTCCCCCCCTTTTTTTTCAATGAAGGTCTATATCAAAAATCCAGACCCCAAGTCTGAATACTATTCAAACCCTGAGTTGCCTGCATCGACACCCACACCAATTCACATAAGTAACAAACAGTCTTCAAGACAAAGACATAATTAGTACTTACATGAATTGGAGAAGTGAGGTGTTCGAAGAATCCCGGACGAGCCCCCAGCTGAAAGGAAGTGGTCACTTTACAGACTCACTGGACCTTCAGGAATGACCTAGAAATAATACTGAGATAATACTTTGTGATATCTATACCAGTACTGGCCTTGAATCTGGTCAGCCACAATAAGAGACACACACACAGGTTGTGACTGATAGACAGATTGATTGTATTGCCTTTGAATCATTATATTTATACAGTAATTTGTACATCCTGCGCAAACTCAATAGACATAGAAATTCCAGCCCCGATTTACATAATACATGCTTTACATAATACACGAGAGGGCTTAATAATAACTAATTTGAATGAGAGGACTTTCCCAGCATAACATATGACATATCTCTACAGGTGCTAAGAGACAGTTAGGGTGGCACAAGAAAAGTTTCCTGTAAGTTGAAGAGATGGACAAAGATAGAACAGAATTGAAGAAGTGAGAATGCAGTGTAGCATGACAGATAGAAGCTTCAAACTCTGGCTAAACTTAAAAGCTCACTATATTATACATGGATTCTTAAGATGGCTGCAGGGGAGACAAAATGGCTGCTGACAGTGTATATACTTATGCTTAAATTTCCTTACAGTGATTAAGGGGGGGGGGGGGTCTGAGGGCGATCTGAGGGTGTGGGGGGGTTGATTAGGTGCCCGCATGGGGCAGACTGGGTCCCGATCTGATGGGTGTCAGACTCAGTGGGTGACCGATGGGAGATCAGTGAGTGATTACAGGGGAGAATAGATGTAAACAATGCACTGGGGAGGTTATCAGGAGGGGGGGTCTGAGGGCAATCTGAGGGTCTGGGTGGGTGATCAGGTGCCCCAAGGGACAGTTTATGGTCTGCTCTGATGGGTGGTGGTGACAAGGGGTGATAGGCAGGTGATAGACAGGTGATAGACAGGTGATCAGTGGGTAAGGCAGCTGTATACAAACGTATACAGTATACAGGGGGGTGGTCGGGGGGGGGGGTCTGGGTGGGATCTGAGGGTAGGGGGGTGATCAGGGGACCCTAGGGGGCAGTTAGGGACCTAGTCTATGGTATTAGCATTGACAGTTAGTGACAGGGAGTGATTGATGGGTTTTTATGTGGGTGCTTGGGTGCAAACTGTGGTGTGCTGGGGTAATCAGGGAGGGTTCTGAGGGCTGGGGTGGGCGATCGGGGGTTCTGTGTGGGGCAAAGAGTGTTTGTTTTCACTTATCTGCAGGCTGCCTGTCCTCCTCTGATGGTCAGGCGGCGATGTGACCATCAGAGGAGGAAGCAGCCAGTATAATACACTTTGTTACAATAACAAAGTGTATTATATGCTTCTGATTGGCCGGATCGCCGCATTTAAAACCCGCCGGCGCTGCTAATTGGCCGGTGGGTTACGTGCAGAGTGGGCGGAGCCTAATGCCGGCGGCAGATCGCGTCATGGATGACGCGATCGCCGCACAGCCACCGCTGATGCCGCCACCGCCGATGGGGTATTGCGGTCGTTTGGGCCCAGCCCTTGCCGCCGCCCATCGGCTGGGGGCGGTCCCCAAGTGGTTAACAGTGTAATCGCAGCAATTTAAATATTCCCCTTGAAAATCAATAGGTGAATTTTCATTGCCTGTTGTAGGCTCCACCCATTTTCCTGAATGTTAATCCAGTTACCCAGCCAAGTTTGAGAAACCTGCAATTAACAGTTTAATAATGGCTGCAGTTTACATTTTCCCAATTGGATGTTGTTGGCTCTGCTCATTTTTCATAATCTTGACACACAGTAACTCAATGACCATGTTTGTGAGTTTTCAGGTCCTTGGCATCAATAATGTGAGAAGGAAAGTAGTTTATCACTCGAATGATTGTCAGTTTTGTGGCTCCACCCCTTTTCTGAATTTGAACCCCCAGTCACTCAATGACCATTTTTTACAAGATTTAAGGCCTCTGCCATTAACAGTGTAAGAATGGCAGCATTTTAAATATTCCCCTTGAAAACCAATAGATGAATTTTGATTTTGATTGGCTATTGTAGGTTCCACCCTCTTTCCTGAATTATAATCCCAGTCACGCAGTGAGCAAGTGTGCCAAGTTTGACAACCCTACCATTAATAGTGTAAGAATGGTTACAGTTCACATTTTGCCATGTAAAATGAAGGGCCGTAATTTGATTGGCTGTTTTATGCTCCGACCACTTTCCCTCAGTATTTAACCTCGGTCATCAAGTGACCAGCTGTGCCAAGTTTTGGGACTGTGGCTTTATTACTGTGAGAACTGCAGTCTTTGAAAATTTTCCCATTAACATGAATGGGTGAAAACAGATTGGCTGTTCATGGTTATGCCCAGGTGTGAGGGGGGCGTGAGGCCCTGAGAACATATCATTAAAGGGAAGGTCCAAGCAAAAAAAAAAAAATGAGATTCACTTACCTGGGGCTTCTACCAGCCCCATGCAGCCATCCTGTGCCCTCGTAGTCACTCACTGCTGCTCCAGTCCCCCGCTGGCAGCTTTCTGACCTCGGAGGTCAGGGCCAAATTGCGTACATTTTTACACATTCCCGCTAGTGCAGGAACATTAACACATACATTTTTACGCGTTAGTGGTGAAACGCGTAAATTTTTGTTCCTGCACTAGCTGTAATGCGTAAAAATGTATGCAATGTGGCCCTGACCTCCGAGGTCAGAAAGCTGCCAGCGGGGAACTGGAGCAGCAGTGAGTGACTACGAGGGCACAGGATGGCTACATGGGGCTGGTAGAAGCCCCAGGTAAGTGAATCTCATTTTTTTTTTTTTTGCTTGAACCTTCCCTTTAAAGGTAGTAATGGATCTGTATACCAGGTTTCGTTGAAATTGGTCAAGGCGTTTTCAAGTGATCGCGCACATACACACACACACTCACACACATCCGATTTTATATATATCAATGTAAAGATGCATCTGACTATGAGAGAAGTATGGGGATGGGGATTAACTGATTGCGGACCGCATCACACCGAAGGACGTGGCCGCGGCGGCAGCCCCAGGACCGCCTAATGCCGTTTAGCGTAAGGTCCTTAAGGCTCGCAGTGCAGGAGATCGCGCGCAGGCTGTGCGCACATCTCCTGTTGGTAGGCGGAGCAGAGCTCCTTCAGTCTCCAAGCAGCGATCGCCGTATGACACAGCCGTGTGACACGGCTGTCCCCCTGGGCCACTAGAGAACGATCGACTCTCATAGGCAGAAGCCTATGACAGCCGATCCCCATGATTGGCTGGCTGTGGGGAGGGAGGGGAAAAAATAAATAAATAATAGTTACATTTATTTAAAAAGTAAACATAAAAATATTTATTTAAAAAAAAAAAAAACACGGGGAGCGATCAGACCTAACCAACAGACAGCTCTGTTGGTGGGGAGAAAAGGGGGGTGGAATCACTTGTGTGCTGTGTTGTGCGGCCCTGCAGCTGCAGTGGCCTATTTTGTGAAAATTGGCCTGGTCTTTAGGGGGGATTAAGCCCATAGTCCTTAAAAGGTTTAATGAAGTGGCAGGGAGTAAAGAGCTAAGCGGGAAGGGCGCAGTATCATGACGCACTACACGGCTGCATGATGGCGATGGACATTTGGAGCAGTTCTGGTGACTGATCAAGGTGGATGTGCAGTGTAGGGGGGCATGACATATTATGCATTGCGTGAGGAAGGACTAAGGGCTCTATTCACAAAGCATTACCACCTTCAGTAATGCTGAAAACAGCTGATTTTACCGATCACCTTTCCAAGTTACAATTCATTAAACCTAAATCTCTGTGCATAAAATCACAGTTCCCGAATAGTGAGGTAAATTACTGACTTGTGCAGTAATTACCTCAGGAAATGTGAAGAAATGTCAATTCACAAAGAATTCCGCTTCTCATTTACCGGCCAAAAGTGTTCGGTATTTTTCACCAGCTCACAGCATGCTGTCTCTGCAGTAGATTTGACAGACAGCCTCTGGGGAGAGCCAGGCAGCCAATAGTGAGAGCCACAAATCCTTAGCCACACAGTACAGAGGAAGCAGGAGTTTCCCCATGCTTTTTTATTATTATTTTTGCTCTCTCCCCCTCCTTTTGCAGTTTTTCTTTCCAGGCTTGGAGCCGGCTGCCTGTGCTCTGTGCACAAAGCCAGCAGCATTTTGGCATGTGCTCCCGACCCAGGTGACGCAGAGTAAAGACATAGAGCAGGGGAGGCGGCCAGGAAGGGGAACACGAATTGGCCGCCCAGCAGCACAGGAATGCTCACAGCTCTATGCTACCCCGTCTGCCTATAATTGACAGGTCGCCTCCTCCAGCTCTTCCCGTGTCTGTTGGCTGCCTGTGAGAAAACCCATGCAGCTCCCTGCCTGCCCGCTGACCTGCTGGTAAGTGACACTTAGCAAATTCTTTAGTGAATGTGGAAAAAAAGTGTAAAATACCAAAAGAGGTATTTTACCGAACAAATTACTTTTACCGAACTGCCTTTTGTGAATAGAGCCCCAAGTGTCAGTAGCGCCATTAACCCTCCTGGCGGTCTATTAAAAATTGCCAGGGGGCAGCGCAGCAGTTTTTTTTATTTTTTATTTTTTTTAAATCATGTAGCGAGCCCAGGGCTCGCTACATGATAGCCGCTGTGCAGCGGCATCCCCCCACCCTCTTCGATCGCCTCCGGCGATCTCCGATCAGGAAATCCCGTTCAAAGAATGGGATTTCCTGGAGGGCTTCCCACGTCGCCATGGTGACGGGCGGGATGACGTCACTGACGTCGTGATGTCATTGGGAGTCCCGATCCACCCCTCAGCGCTGCCTGACACTGATTGGCCAGGCAGCGCACGGGGTCTGGGGGGGGCGGCGCGACGAGCGGTGGCTAATCAGCGCGGAGTGGCGGCTAATCGGCGCGGAGCGGCGGTGATCAGAGTGCACACGCAGCTAGCAAAGTTACCGCCAGGAAGGTTACCGCCAGTAAGGTTAAGAAGAAGGGCAACGCTCACTCTGAATATACAGGCTTCAATTCACAGAGTGTTACAGAATGTATTACCACACATTTGGTAATCATTTCAGTTTGGTAACAAAAAAGCAGAATTCACAGAAAAGTATCAAACAAGTTTATGACCATTTGGGGAATGTTCGATAAATGTTTGGTAAATGTTCGGTAAATGTGTGGTATGGAATCGGTAAATTTTGATAGAAATGCAATTTACAGAGTAAAAAAGGAGGCGGGAACTAAGAGCAGTTTATCACCTAAATGTAGCTGGCGTTATTTAACCTCCTTGCTGGTTATCCCGAGCTCAGCTCGGGGTAACCTGCGCAGGAGGATTTCTCAGGCCCCGCTGGGCCGATTTGCATAATTTTTTTTGTTACAAGCAGCTAGCACTTTGCTAGCTGCTTGTAACTTCCGATCACCACCGCTCACCGCCGATCCGCCGCAATCCGCCGCGCCGAGCCGCCTCCCCCCCCCAGACCCCTGCGCAGCCTGGCCAATCAGGGTCAGGCAGCGCTGAGGGGTGGATTGGGATTCCTTATGACGTCCCGACGTCGATGACGTCGGTGACGTCATCTCGCCCCGTCACCATGGCGACCGGGGAAGCCCAGCAGGAAATCCCGTTCTGAACGGGATTTCCTGCTTACTCCGATCGCCGGAAGCGATCGGAGTGGCTGCAGAGCTGCCGCTGCTCAGCGGCTATCATGTAGCGAGCCCTGGGCTCGCTACATGATTTAAAAAAAAGCAAGATGCATTTGCACCATACTTAATAGAGTTCTACACTATTTTGAGATACACACACACACACACACACACACATATACTAGCTGATGACCCGGCGTTGCCCGGGTATGTATTTGGCTGGTGTTGGCTCCACCCACTTTTTCTAACCCTAACACAAACACTCAATGACCAAGTTTGTGGGCTTTCGTGTCCTTGGCATCAAAATTGTGTGAATGGAAGCAGTTTATCCAGATAAGATATCTGATTGGCTATTTAGGGCTCTGCCCCTTTAGTGAATTTGAACCCCAGCTACTTAATGACCGACTGTAGCAGCTTTGAGGCTTCTGCTATTAACAGTCTAAGAATGACAGCAGTTTCAATGTTCCCCTTGAAAATCAATAGGTGAGTTTTGATTGGCTATTGTAGGCTCCACCTACTTTCTGGTGTAAGAATGGTTGCACATTATATTTTTCCATGTAAAAAGTTAGTTGTTTTTGACTCTGTCCACTGTTTCTAACCTTGACATACAGTCACTCAATGACCAAGTTTATGAGCATTTGGGTACTTGGCAACAATAAGTTGCATTTTCCCATTGAAATTAAACAAATCTGATTGGCTGTTTGCAGCCTGCCCCCTTTTCAGAATTTAAACCCCAGTCTCAAAGTGACTAACTGTACCAGATTTGAGGCATCTGCCATTAAGAGTGTAAGAATGGCAGCAATGTAAATATTCCCCTTGAAAATCAATAGGTGCATTTTAATTGGCTGTTGTAGGCTCCACCTACTTTCCTGAATGTTAAACCCAGTCATCCAGTGACCAACTGTGTCAAGTTTGAGAACCCTGCCATTAACAGAATGGCTGAAATCAATCTAACAAATCTGATTGGCTGTTTGTGGCTCCACCCCTTTAGTGAATTTGGACCTCAGTCACCTAACGACTGACTGTATCAGGTTCGAGGCCTCTGCCATTAACAGTGTAAGAATGGCTGCAATGTAAATATTCCCTTTGAAAATCAATAGGTGAATTTTGATTGGCTGTTGTAGGCTTCACCCACTTTCTGAATATTAATCAGCCACCCAGTGGCCAACTGTGTCAAGTTTGGGAACCCTGCCATTAACAGTGTAAGAATGGTTGCAGTTTATATTTTCCAATGTAAAAAATGTAGTTGTTGGTGCCACCACCCACTTTTTGTCACTCAATTACCAAGTTTATGAGCTTTGGGGTCCTTCGTATTCCCATTGAAATTAAACAAATCTGATTGGCTGTCTGTGGCTCCGCCCCTTTCTGAATTTGAACCCCAGTTACCCAGTGACCAACTGTACCAGGTTTGAGGCATCTGCTATAAAAAGTGTAAGAATGGCAGCAATTTAAATATTCCCCTTCAACGGGTGAATTTTGATTGGCTGTTGAATGGCTGCAGTTTATATTTTCCCAGTGAAATTTGTTTTTGGCTTCACCCACTTTTTGTAACTTGTCACTCAATGACCATGTTTGTGAGCTTTTAGGTTCCTGGCATCAAAAATGTGTGAATGGAAGAAGTTTATCCACCAAGGAAATCTGATTGGCTGTTTGTGGCCCCACCCCTTCAGTGAATTTGGACCTCAGTCACCCAACGACCAAATGAAGCAAGTTTGAAGCTTCTGCCATAAAGAGTGTAAGAATGGCAGCGGTTTAAATATTCCCCTTGAAAATTAATAGGTGAATTTTGATTGGCTGTTGTAGGCTCCACCCACTTTCCTGAATATTAATCTCATTCACCCAGTGACCAAGTGTGGCAAGTTGGAGAAACCTGCGAATAACAGTCTAAGAATGGCTGCAGTTTACATTTTCCCATTAAAAATTAATGGCTGAAATTCGATTGGCTGTTTTATTCTCTGCCCACTTTTCCTGGCTTGTAACCTTAGTCACCAAGTGACCAACTGTGCCAAGTGTGGGGACTTTGGCTTGATTACTGTGAGAATGGCAGCCTTTTCCATTTTTTCCATTGACATGAATGGGTGAAATCTGATTGGCTGTGTGTAGCTCCACCCAGGTGTGCAGAGGGGACGCGAGACCCCCAGAACATATTATCCCAGGTAGTAAGGGATCTGTGTACCAAGTTTCGTTCAAATCGGTCAATGCCTTTTTGAGTGATTGCGGCACATACATACATACACACATACAGACATCCAATTTTATATATATAGATACAAACACACACACACACACACACACATACACACATATATATATATATATATATATATATATATATATATATATACACACACGTATGTTTATCTATATATACAGTGGGTTGCAAAAGTATTCGGCCCGCTTGAAGTTTTCCACATTTTGTCATATTACTGCCACAAATATGAATCAATTTTATTGGAATTCCATATGAAAGACCAACACAAAGTGGTTTACACATGAGAAGTGGAACGTAAATCATACATGATTCCAAACATTGTTTACAAATAAATAACTGCAAAGTGGTGTGTGCATAATTATTCGGCCCCCTTTGATCTGACTGCTGTCAGTTGCCTATAGACATTGCCTGATGAGTGCTAAAGACTAAATAGAGTGCACCTGTGTGTAATCTAATGTCAGTACAAATACAGCTGCTCTGTGGGGGCCTCAGAGGTTGTCTAAGAGAATATTGGGAACAACAACACCGTGAAGTCCAAAGAACATACAAGACAGGTCAGGGATCAAGTTGTTGAGAAATTTAAAGCAGGCTTAGGCTACAAAAAGATTTCCAAAGCCTTGAACATCCCACGGAGCACTGTTCAAATGATCATTCAGAAATGGAAGAAGTATGGCACAACTCTACACTTACCAAGACAAGGCCATCCACCTAAACTCACAGGCCAAACAAGGAGAGCGCTGATGGTGACTCTGGACGAGTTGCAGAGATCTGCAGCTCATGTGGGAGACTCTGTCCATAGGACAACTATTAGTCATGCACTGTACAAAGTTGGCCTTTATGGAAGAGTGGCAAGAAGAAAGGCATTGTTAACAGAAAGCATAAGAAGTCCCGTTTGCAGTTTGCCACAAGCCATGTGGGGGACACAGCAACCATGTGGAAGAAGGTGCTCTGGTCAGATGAGACCAAAATGGAACTTTTTGGCCAAAATGCAAAACGCTATGTGTGGCAGAAAACTAACACTGCACATTACTCTAACACACCATCCCCACTGTCAAATATGGTGGTGGCAGCATCATGCTCGGGGGGTGCATCTCTTCAGCAGGCAGGGCCGGCGCTACCATAGAGGCAAAGGAGGCAGCTGCCCCAGGGCCCCAGAGCTTGTAGGGGCCCCCAGTGGCTACAAGAGGGAAAAAAAATTCAAATCGCCCTTATAGTTTTTGAGAAAATCGATTTTAAAGTTTCAAAGGAAAAAAAAATACACATTTAAAAACCCGCCGAATTGAATGGTTAATAGCAAATCCACCTTAAATTCTAGAAAGCCTAAATTTGCAGGATATGTTAAGGAGGTCATTGGGAATAAGAGGAAAAAACAATTTTTCAAAAAGACCTTATACTTTTTGAGAAAATCGATTTTAAAGTTTCGCAGGAAAAAAGTATACTTTTAAATGCGGTAAATGTCCCTTTTAGTACCTAACGGTAGTGTAATTTTACATGTATCAAAAGAAAGAGCAATAAATTTCCTGACGGGGTTTCCAGGGGGTCCATACGCAGCCGTAGCGCTTTGGCCAGGGATCGCTATACAGCCGCAATATGGCTGTATGAAGATCCCTGGCATTTTTTTCCTATTTTCCCAATTTTTTTTTTATGTTTAGAGTGTGGGAATTTTTTTTTTTAAATTATGTGGGGTCCCCCCTCCTGAAACTTTTTAACCCCTTGTCCCCCATGCAGGCAGGGGTAGCCAGAATGTGGAGCTCCGACCGATTGGGGCTTCAAACCCTGACTATACCAGCTGCAAAAAAGGTCCCTTAATGCCAATTTTTGCTCTGGGGTATCTGTTGGGGGGGGGGGGGGGGCAGGTTTATTTTGCCCTGGGGCCCCATTGTTGCTTAAACCGGCCCTGTCAGCAGGGACAGGGAAGCTGGTCAGAGTTAATGGGAAGATGGATGGAGCCAAATACAGGGCAAACTTGGAAGAAAACCTCTTGGAGACTGCAAAAGACTTGAGACTGGGGCGGAGGTTCACCTTCCAGCAGGACAATGACCCTAAACATAAAGCCAGGGCAACAATGGAATGGTTTAAAACAAAACATATCTATGTGTTACAATGGCCCAGTCAAAGTCCAGATCTAAATCCAATCGAGAATCTGTGGCAAGATCTGAAAACTGCTGTTCACAAACGCTGTCCATCTAATCTGACTGAGCTGGAGCTGTTTTGCAAAGAAGAATGGGCAAGGATTTCAGTCTCTAGATGTGCAAAGCTGGTAGAGACATGCCCTAAAAGACTGGCAGCTGTAATTGCAGCAAAAGGTGGTTCTACAAAGTATTGACTCAGGGGGGCTGAATAATTACGCACACCCCACTTTGCAGTTATTTATTTTGCAAAAAATGATTGGAATGATGTATGATTTTCGATCCACTTCTCACATGTACACCACTTTGTATTGGTCTTTCACGTGGAATTCCAATAAAATTGATTCATGTTTGTGGCAGTAATGTGACAAAATGTGGAAAACTTCAAGGGGGCCGAATACTTTTGCAACCCACTGTATATATTATATATATACAGTATATAAAGTACTCATTACAAGTGTCTGACTACCGAGCATTTACCGAACAAAATACGAAACGCTTTATACCTCCTATCGAACATTCCTCTCATTTGGTAAAAAAAATATGAATTGCTGTAAAATGTAAAAATACAGCATTCGGTAAAATACCTACTTTTTTTTCTACTACTGCTTTTCATTCCGTGAATTGAAGCCACAGTATGAATAAATAATTGAATGAATGGATGCTGGACTGCAAGGAGAAAGGGGATGAGAAGGAAACCAGGGGGAAAAGGACTAACCAAGAGATTAGAAAAAATTCATAGACAGTGGTGGATTGTTGTACATATACAACTTGTATGTTTGCTGCCATCAAATGGCCTAAAAGAAAAATACATTCATGAATGTAACATAAAAGACTGAAGAAGGGAACATTGCTCTCTGAGAGAAACTACTAACAGCACATTATAAGAATAGACAATATAAATTCATTGTAATAAAAAAAGTCACATTTATGTGTTGGATACAAGTATAAAACCTGAGAAAGGTAAAAAAAAAAAAAAAAGCATCCATATTGAAAAAAAAAATCATATTAATTTTCTTTTGTTTTCAGTTAAGGTAGATTACTCAGATACATATTTATAGGGCAAAAGAGGGAGTGATGAAGTTGAACCGGTATCATACCATATTTTGGATTAATAGATTTAATTCCATCTGGGCTCAAGTCTTTAAAATTTGGTTTTAGTACATTCAGGTTTTTTAGGTAAGTTAAACCAATAGACACATTATTTTGTATTGTGTTAATTGGGATAATGTGGAAACCAGTTGGGTCACTATTAAGGGTGATTTTGAAGTGGTGGGACAAGCTGTGAAAGGGACAGCCTTTTAGAATATTTCTTTTATGTTGACCAATTCTGCTTTTCAGTTGTTGGGTAGTGTGCCCTGCATATTGTAGGCTGCATTGACAGGACATTAAATTTATCACATATTGGGAGGTGTACGTTATATGAGAATGGGTGAGGAATTGGATACCGATAGTGTGAAAGCAGAAAGGGCTGGTGCACACCGAGCGGCTTTTTGGGCGTTTTCAGATCCGCTTGCGGCTGCGGATCTGCTTGGTCAATGTATCTCAATGGGGTGGTGCACACCAGAGCGGCAGGCGTTTTGCAGAAACGAAAAATGCCTGGGTGAGGCATTTTTTGGATTGCGGGTGCGTTTCTGCCTCAATGTTAAGTATAGGAAAAACGCAAACCGCTCTGAAAAACGGCACTTCAGAGCGGTTTTGCAGGCGTTTTTGTTACAGAAGCTGTTCAGTAACAGCTTTACTGTAACAATATATGAAATCTACTATACTGAAAACCGCAGCAGCAATCCGCAAAACGCTAGCAAAACGCCTCATAAAAATAAAAAAAAGCGTTTAAAAATCTGCTAGCATTTTGCGGATCTGCTAGCGGGTTTTGGTGTGCACCAGCCCAAAGAGTTGGTTTGTAGCATAAAAGGTCAAGCTAAACACTTCTTGCTTAGACAAGGGAAGGTGTCTGGTTCAATGGATAGCTGGAGTACCGGTTCACTGTGTGTTCTTAGTTTACTAGGTTTCATAGATTTTTTTTTTTTTTTTGCTCTTATAAGCCTGGAACCCACTGAAATCCGCAAACGCAAAACGCAACTGCTAGCGTTTTGTCTGAGCGGTTTGCAAGCGGATTCATGCGCGTTTTCGGTCGCGTTTTGCAACAGTGTATTTTTTTGCTCAGCGGTTCTGTAGCGTTTTGCGTTTCGCGTTTTTATCCTGATTGGTCCTGTGAATTATTTTTAATTTTGTTACAGTGTGCTGAACCGCAAAACGCTAGCAAAACCGCTCAGTTTAGGTTTTGCTGAGCGTTTCTGCTAGCGTTTCAATACTTTACATTGAAGCGCTAACGCTCCCAAAATGCTGCAGGTCCTGCGTTTGCGTTTCTGGGAAACGCAAACGCTCCTGTGGAAGTTGCCCCATCCATTAACATCAGCTGAGCGTTTTGGCAAAACGCTAGCGTATCGCAGCGCTGCCAAAATGCTCAAAAAAACGCTCTTGTGGGTTCCAGCCCTTAAAGGTTAGAGTGGGAGCTTTAGGTAGGAAAGATCTAAAGAACGGACGTTTCGTAAAACCTCCTATCTGTTTGTGAGAATGTTCCTAATTGTTTTACTGATAAAAATAAACAATTACCGGTGTATAAAAAAATTAAAAATATTTTTTTTTAATCAAGAAAAATTTCATTTTTTTTCAAATAAAAATCTGATCAGATATGTTGGAAATATCAGATAGAATAATATAAAAACTGCCATTCCCATTTAAACGTTTGATATTTTCAGAAAATGTGATCATTCGATCATTAATTGGTTTAAGTTTTATGATTATTTGATCAAGTGGAAAAATCAATCTGATTTCTCTAGTTGAAAAAAAAAACTAAAAAGTTGAATTGTGTGTGTGGTCATCATAACATGAAAATGAAAGATCAATAATATGATTTTTAACATTGTCACTCTTTTTTTTTATCTTTTACCTTTCTCATGATTTATGCTCATGGCCGGCCTTTGACCTGAGCAACCGGAGCGGTCGCTCAGGGCGCCGGCTTCCAGGGGGGCGCACTCTTCCCTCCCTCCGATAAGTGTTTTCCCCGCTGGACAGCTTCCCTCCTTCCCTCCGATTAGTGTCCCTGCTCTGGGCTCCCCTCAGTTCCCTCCCTCCCTCTGATGTAGAGAACGGTGCAGGCAGTGGCTTTCACCATCCATCTTGCAAACAGCAGCTTTGCTCAGCTCCCGGGGCATTTTTCTGAATTGTAGTGTGTTAAGGGTCCTTACAAGCTGTCCGGTGGGGAAAACACTTTTATCGGAGGGAGGGAAGCTGAGTGTGTGGTCTGCACGTGTGTATTTGGTGTGTGTGTGTGTGTAGTGTGTGTGCAGTGTGTACAGAGTGTGAGTGTGTGTGGTGTGAGTGTCTGTGTGATCTGCATGCATGTGTGTGAGATCTGCATGTGTGTGTGTATTTGATCTGCATGTGTGTGTGTGTATTTGATCTGCATGTGTGTGAGATCTGCATGTGTGTGTGTATTCGATCTGCATGTGTGTGTGATCTGCATGTGTGTGTGTGTGAGCGAGATCTGTGTGTGTGTGTGTGTGAGCGAGATCTGTGTGTGTGTGTGTGTGTGTGTTTGTGTGTACTGTATATGTGTGCACTGGTTGTAGTGTGTGTGTGTGTGTGTGTGTGTGTGTGTGTGTGTGTGTGTGTGTGTGTGTGTGTGTGTGTGTGCGCGCGCGCGCGCGCTCTCGGCGCTGTGAAACCTTGTGTCCAAGACATAAATGTGACTTTTTTTATAACAATTAATTCATAGTCTCTATTCTTATGATCCACTAGCAGTAATTCCTCACAAACAACGGTATTCCCTTATTATGTCTTCACGTTACATTTATGAATGTGTTCTCCTTTTAGGCCATTTGATGGCAGCAGACCATAGAAGTTGGAAATATACAACCAAATTTCACCACTATCGTTTAATCTTTCAGTAATCCCTTGCTTAGTTATTTTTCCCCTGTTTTCCTTCTCATCCCCTTTCTCTGGCTGCATTTATTGATTTATTTTAAATAAGACATACATCATTTTAACCCATTACTCTCCAGCAAATTCATCAGTCAGGCTTGCATCAGTGTTACTCCCAACTCTCCAGCACATCTATCAACCAGATGTACATCTGTTTAACCCCCACTCTCCAGCACATCTAACCAGGGCTGGTTCTAGACTTTTTGCTGCCTGAGGCAAACTTGTGAGGATACCCTTCAGAACATCCATTAAACAGGTGTGCATCTATTTAACCCTTTACTCTTCAGCACATTCTTGCCCAGTTTATGCACCCAGCACCTTTATACTCCAATTAGCTATTGAAATTAACTCCCAATTTATTGCACTTTAAAGCACTCACACTTTATAGTAATCCACATCCCTTGCTCATAATAACTATTCATCTGAGCAAATCACATAGTGTCATTATGAAATAATTTACTTATGCAAATATTTAGTATGGTCTACTCCTGGACACCAGGTCCTCAATTACAGTTGTATGAAAATATATATCTACAATGTGCAATATTAATGTTAAATGCTGTTAAATGCTAAAACTGATCTACTAACATATGTGATCCAAATTTGATTCTAAAGTGTACCAGAGATGACTTAGCAATTTTCACCTGTCAGTGCTCCTCCCTTTAATTCAGTAATAACTTTATTAATGCTTATCACAACAAAATGATCTATACCTTGTTTTTTTCGCCACCAATTAGGCTTTCTGTGGGTAGTACATTGTGCTAAGAATTTTTTTATTCTAAATGTGTTTTAATGGGAAAAATAAGAAAATAATGTGAAAAAATCATTATTTCTCAGTTTCCGGCCATTATAGTTTTAAAATTAAACATTCTCCTGTGGTTAAAACCGACAAATTTTGTTTGCCCAGTTGTCTCAATTATTAAACCGTTTAAATTATGTCCCAATCACAATGTATGGCGACAATATATTATGTGGAAATATAGGTGTTATTTTTCTGTTTTTGTTTTGTTTTTTGTCCGGTCCTTAATTACAAGCCCCTATGTAGTAAAGTTATAGTAATATTCCCTCATAAAATATAAAAGCTGAGTCCCTAACGCAACTATTTATGTATTTTTTTTTAAACTGATATTTTTACAAGCGGTTTTTTTTTTTGGGAGGGGGGGAGGGTAGGGGTCTTTGGAAGTGTACGTTTTAATAATATTGTGAATAAGTGTGTGTGCATGTATGTGCCTGTATGTGTAATTTTACTTTTTGGCCACAAGATGGCCTTTCCTGTTTAGGAAGTGTTCACTTTTTTTTTTTTACATTTTACTGAACTGTGACAGCTTCCTGTTTTATGAATGGATGTGGCCGCTGATCGCAGTCACGTCCATTCATTACAGGTATTGCGATTGGGTAGAGGACCGCTCTGTCCTCTTCCCCAATCACGGAACACAGAGACCCGACGGGTAACGGTGGCAGGAGTGGCGTGCACACGTGCGGAGCAGCGGCGGGAGTGAGCGAGTAATTAAAACGTCCTGTTGCCATTAACAGGCTCAAGTAGGACGTTTTAATAAGTTATTTTGCCATTAACTGGTTAAGTTAAAAGTTTTATACATACATACCATTTGGCAGCCTCCAGAGAGATACTTCTCTTGCACACTTCTCTTACACAGACTGCCCGCGACTGGCCGACGTTACAGCACCCGGTACCGGCAATACAGAAGACTGAGGACGGCGGCATGGGAGTGATCTGTGCGCATGGGGCTGGAATAGGCCCCAACTATGTATAAAACTTCAGTCTTCTCTGGTTTCCTTTAATGGTCATTAAAGGGACCCTGAGCAGAAGTATAAAATGAAAATCTGAACTTACCTGGGGCTTTTGAGAACCACGTGATTGAGCCGGGTGCGCGGATAGGCCACACCTGCACTGTTGTGCAAGACTTTGGCAGAAGTAGAGCACCTAATGGAGCTGCCAGCAGGACAACGGAGGAGACCCAGATGATGCTGAGGGACCTCGTGGGCTACAGGGGGCGGGGGGGGGGGGGGGGGTTGGGGGGTCTGGAGGAAGCCCCATGTAAGTTCAGATTTTCATTTTATACCTCTGCTCAGGGTCCTTTTAACAGACTAGCATAATTATTTTTTGTCTGCAGTGGTCGTTTTTATGGTTGATACTTGCGATTATCATAACTGTCATATTTTACTTATTTATTTCATTCAGCTGTTAGGGAAGGGTTTTGCCAAAATTGTTTTATATTTACCTTGTATGTCAGAATGCAGTACCTGGGTACACTGTTTTATGCCTTCCAGATACCAATATTTTTGCCTGGGTTGCAGATCCTGCGCTACCATAGAGGCAAATGCCCCAGGGCCTCTGACCTCTGCTGGCCCCCCCAGGTGGTCTTTCTGTTCCCATATGCCTGCATGTTCAGCTCAGTTGTAGGGATGGTCGGAAAATTCCGCGGAATTATTAATTCCGTGATTCCGGCCGGAATTAGATTAATTCCGATTCCGGTGGTCGAAACGGAATTCCTATACCTCTCAAACGGAATTCCGTGGAAATTTTATACTCTCTCCTCCTCCTCCATCCATCCATCCATCCTCTTATATCATCAAGTAGGGAATTGCAGATTTTCAAAACAGCTTATATACCATAGCTGGGATTTGAACCCAGGACACAGTGTGTAGTAGGTATCTGTCTTACCCTCTAGACCATGAGCCACACTACATGCTAAAGCTGGCCTAGCATAAACCATACTACCATTATGATCAATTCAATAGAAAAAGTAGCATGATTGAGGATTTGTACTTTTTGAAAAGCATGCTTATATACCATAGCTGGGATTTGAACCCAGGATGCAGTGTGTAGTAGGTATCTGTCTTACCCTCTAGACCATGAACCACACTACATGGTAGTAGGTATCTGTCTTACCCCCTAGACCATCAACCACACTCAGGGCCGGGCCGAGGCAGAGGCTGGAGAGGCTCCAGCCTCTGTGGGCAGGCAGGCCCACACTGGCCAGAGGGGGGGGGGGGCAATCTCCCCCAGGCCGCCTTTCATTCAGTGATTTAGGGCCTGTCTGGTGTATTGAGATTTGTTGTTGTAAGGCAATGTGAAACTCTAGGCTGGCTGATAAAAGTGCAATTAGAGGGCAGGCAAGCTGATAAATATACACAACATGATGCAGAGCTTGCCTGGAGGGTCCATGGGCAAAAATCTGTCTGGTCTCTCCCCATTGTTATAATGACTGCATGTGCTGATAAGGTGTTATACAAGTTGAAAAGTTTTTGACAGTCCCTAGACTCCAGGAGGGCTGCTTTCTGACTTGTATGAGAGACCAGCAGGGACAGGAATCCTATTACAGGCAAGTAGCCTTTGTGTGATGTGAGAATGCAATACAGATGATCGCTCTGCTCCATCTCAGGCTATTCTCAATTTCTCTCCACTCCTCCTCTCTCTGGGCTAGTACACGCCAAAATCGCAATAGCAATTGCTAGCAATTTGTGAGTGTGATTTTGTGAAACTATTTTCAGAGCGATTTTTGAATGAATCGCTCCAAAAAATGCTACATGCAGTATACACCTGCGATTTAGAAAAAATCACAACACTGCTGTGAGAACACCCTCATAGGGTAACATTAGCCAAGTGCTTTCCAAATCACTGTCGATTTGAAAAATGCTCAAAAGCCCTCTGGGTGTGCACCAGCCTCCTTCATTCACCTTTGTTTCCATCTTTCCCTAGTGCTGGGTGTCCGTGTCTTCTTGTCATACAGGAAAGCTAAATGAAAGTGCAATCCTGGTGATTTTTTTTAAATGTCTGAATAGTTAACTGAATAGCTTGTTGGAACATGGCATACGTAGCTTTGTGGGGCATTCTTGGGCGACACTCTTATTTTCTTTACTGATAGATTCTGCTGGTATGTCTCTGTTCTGGTCCAAGGAGGGTGTCCACCAACAAATCTCTGCAGAGGGGCCTGATGTAGTTACACCCCTACCCAGCTCCCTTGTAATAACTCACCTGTCCCTGCAGCAGCTCCATCCTGTACTCCCTCTTCAGCCACGCTGCCTGCCTCTATGACCCACTGCATGTTATTTACATGTAACATGTGCCGGATGGAGGAGACACAGGCAGCAGGGCTGAAGGCAAAGCACAGGATGGAGCAGCTGATACAGATGACTTATTACAAGGCAGCTGAGCTACACAATGTGCGGGGGCCATGGGAAAAGTCTATGCGAGACCACGAGGGGCAGCAATCGGTTTGGGGGCTGACGGATGTAGGGGGGGATGTAGGGGAGCCCCAAGTTACTTTTGCCCCAGGGCCCCCGTGTGGCTTAAACCGGCCCTGCTGGGTTGTCCCACGAAACGTGTTGCATTTGAATATTTTTATGCAAAAATAAAGCTGTTTTTTAAATTAGGCGCCTTGTGTCTGACTACCTGGAAGTATTTATTACCTCCCATAATTTCCTCCATTTTTCCATTGGCATTAACTCTAGACCACCACTGAGACAAAACTGAAAGATTTTTTGATCACCACTGAACTGAGATAGTTCCCCAAGCAGCACTAACTAGGTGGACCAGTACTGACCATTTATATACTTTGAGACATAGACCCAAGTTGATATTTTCACAGCTTGTTGACAATAAAATGCCTTTTAAACCCCCAGCAAGCAAGAAAATGCACAAAATTATTTGGGTAGTACTTTTTCTACTATTTTTGGTGTTTTTTTTTTTCAAATGTGAAATGCTGAAAAAAAAATGTTAATAGAGGATGAAACATTATCACCTAGGGGAAAACTTAGGAGAAAAAGTTCAGTGCATATGGGCCATAGACTGTTAGAGTGTAGCAAGTAAACTTCAGGGCTAAAGAAAGGTAATAGAGGGTATTTCTCTGATCAAACTGTGTGTAAGGAACTTACCTCCAGGATTGTCTCTGCCATGAGTGGCTCGCGTCCTGGCACTTCCGCATCTCGGCAGCCGTCCTTTGCTGGTGATGCGCATACTGGTGGACGGATTTCTCGCTCCTCTCGGACGCAGTATGGTCTGAGGCGGCGACAGAGGTAGTGTCTAGGGTGACCATGCGTCCTCTTTTCCCCGGACAGGTCCTCTTTTTCAGACCTGTCCGGGGCATCCGGCCGTTTTTTTTAAATGCCCGGGGAAGAGCTCACGCAGGGGCGGCGCCAGCATATAGGCGATGCACGCCCCCCACTTGGGGCCTCGCTCTGCTGCTGCTGGCGGCGGGCGGACACCGGGCGTGCGGGAACCTGGCGGAACGGCGGGAGAGAGAGTTTCCCACTTACCTTCCTCGATCCTGCCAGCTACTATCTACTTCCTGTCCCGGCGTCTGTCGGTATGGTAACAGCGCCCCCAGGGGGATCTCTTACCAATGCGACTCGCGCCGGGAGAGGCTGAAGATGGAAGTTCTCTGCAGAATCCAGGCAGGTAAGTGGAAACTTCTCTCTCCCCGCCGCTGCGCACACCCTCCTGGCCATATGGGGGGGGGGGGGGAGGCATCTACCTATCTAACCTACCTAACCTACACTGAGGGCATATACCTATCTAACCTACACTGAGGGCATATACCTATCTAAGCTACACTGGGGGCATATAACTATCTAACCTACACTGGGGGCATATACCTATCTAACCTACACTGAGGGCATATACCTATCTAAGCTACACTGGGGGCATATACCTATCTAACCTACACTGAGGGCATATACCTATCTAAGCTACACTGGGGGCATATACCTATCTAACCTACACTGAGGACATATACCTATCTAAGCTACACTGAGGGCATATACCTATCTAACCTACACTGAGGGCATATACCTATCTAAGCTACACTGGGGGCATATACCTATCTAAGCTACACTGGGGGCATATACCTATCTAAGCTACACTGGGGGCATATACCTATCTAAGCTACACTGGGGGCATATACCTATCTAAGCTACACTGGGGGCATATACCTATCTAACCTACACTGGGGGCATATACCTATCTAAGCTATACTGGGGGCATATACCTATCTGCTACACTGGGAGCATATACCTATCTGAGCTATACTGGGGGCATATACCTATCTAAGCTATACTGGGGGCATATACCTATCTAAGCTATACTGGGGGCATATACTTATCTAAGCTATACTGGGGGCATATACCTATCTAAGCTATAGTGGGGCCATATTCCTATCTAACTGTCACAAAATGCATCTGCTGGCGAATTTCCTGAACTATTGATGAACTTCCTCCATTTCGCCAGCAGATGTCATCTGTGTCCTCAGAGTTTGAAACTGCTGGAAGTATCTTCTGCCACCAGCAGAGGTCTCACTCACAAGAACTGTTATTGCAGATTTAATGAGGGCAGCTCTGTGATCACCTGGACTCTGTCATCTGACTTTTTGGACACTATTTAAGCTGCCTTTACAGACCACTCTGTGCTAGCTCATCAAAGTCAGTTCCTGATCCTGAGTCCTAGCCTTCCTGTCTTGCTCAGCTTTGTATTTGTAATTATCGTGTTTGACCTGTTTTCTGTTTTTGACTAACCCTTTGCCTAAGCGATTTGTATCTTGTTTGTATCTCTGGTTTGACCCTGCATGTTTGACATTCCGTTGCCTGCCGATTATAATTCTGATGCTTTGTCTCTGTATATAATGTATATGATTCTCATGTGTATATATTAGTCAGGTTTGGGGTTCAGTGTGCACACTATATTGTTATGCTTGGATACCTTTGCATATTATCCTATATGCAGGGGGTCCATAGCATCTGCAATACCTGATATATTCTGATTATGTGTTAGTTTCCAGTTGCTCCATTGCTTATATTACTTGCCTGATGTCTGCATGATTCTCTGCATAAACTTAATACTGATTGTTTATGCATCCTGATAGAGTAATTCTCTGCATAAACTTAATGCTAATGGTGTATGCATTCTGATGGTCAGATTCTCTGCATAAACTTAATCTTGTTTATGCGTCCTGTTTGTTTGACTCTCTGCATGATCTTAGGGCTGGAACCCACAGGAGCGCTTTTGGCAGCGTTTTGGCAGCACTGCGATATGCTAGCAGTTTGCCAAAACGCTGGGCTAATGTTAATGGATGGGGCAACTTCCACAGGAGCGTTTGCGTTTCTCAGAAACGCAAACGCAGGACATGCAGCATTTTGGGAGCGTTAGCGCTTCAATGTAAAGTATTGAACCGCTAGCGGAAACGCTCAGCAAAACCTAAACTGAGCGGTTTTGCTAGCGTTTTGCGGTTCAGCACACTGTAACAAAATGAAAAATAATTCACAGGACCAATCAGGATAAAAACGCAAAACGCTAGGCACCCGCTGGGGAAAAAAATACAATGTTGCAAAACACGACCAAAAACGCGCATGAATCCGCTTGCAAACCGCTCAGACAAAACGCTAGCGGTTGCGTTTTGCGTTTGCGGTTTTCAGTGGGTTCCAGGCCTTAATGCTGATTGTTTGTTTGTAAGCTGTGTAACTGTTTAGTTGCATAACTCTGTGCATGAACTAAATGTGCAACATTTATGCTGATTACAATAAATCTTTATGGTTATTCCTTTAATTCCAGTCTCAGTGTTTCTTGCATACTGACAGAGCAATCTTCCTTGCGATTCCCTTGCATTGTATACCAATGCAACAGAATCATGACACTAACCTATACTGGGGCCATATTCCTATCTAACCTATACTGGGGCCATATTCCTATCTAACCTATACTGCGGACATATACCTTGTCCGCACATTTGTGGGGAAATCTGCTGCCAATCTCATTGCATTTTGTGGGGAATTCTCCTGCGAATCTGATTGCATTTTGTGGTTGGCTGGCCCTCCACCATGTGGTCTGGAGAAAAAAAAAACGTCCCTCCATGCCCACGAAGTTGGACAGAACACTGCTAAGGTCTTGTATATTTGGCCCCACCCATGACCACTCACACATGCTGTTGTGATCGTCCTCTTTTTGGAAATCAAAATATGGTCACCCTAGTAGTGTCAGATGACAGGATAGTCAGCTGACACTCAGGCAGGGGTTTTATTTATTAAATATAAAATGATGTATGCTGACCCTGCCTGGGATTGAACCCTGGTCTCTCACATTAGAGGCGATGCTCTTGACCAGTGTGCTATGGCTGACACACAGTCAGGAGGTTTTGCTGGTCAGTACTGCTTGGGTCAGCTGGCATATATTGCCACCTGTGTCAGCTGATTAATGCCTGCGTGGGATTGGCTGTTGTGTGCATGTGGCCGGCCACTGATTAGATGCTGTCAGTATTTAAACCTTGCCATGACACTTGCATCTTGCCCATGATAGCTCTAGTTTGCTGGTTGCTCTGTACTGCGCTGTCTTGTTGTATTGGATTACCTGGATTTTGACCTCTGCCTGTTATTGGACCATCCTTGCCTGCCGCCTGAACTGGCCTCTTGCACTTGAACGTACGGAGCAGATGAGTGAGCCCGCTACAGTGGACTTTCTATACTAGGACACCACCTATATCTTGTTTCAGGCTACCTATACTGGGACACCACCTATACCTAGCTACCTATACTGGGGCACCACCTATACCTGGCTACCTATACTGAGGTCACCACCTGTACCTGGCTTCCTATACTGGGGCACCACTTATACTTGGCTATTTATACTAGGGCACCTATAGCTTGCTAGCAATATTGGGGACACCTGTACCTGGCTAACCTATACTGGTGCACCACCTGTCAGGAACCGGCCCGCGGCACGCCTGCTTATACGGTTCCCGACTGCGGGTTTTACCAGATTAAGCGGGGAACAGCCTTATTTAAGCTACAAACAAGGCTGGAACTCCTCAAACACTTCCCACTGCCACCACTAGCATTGCTAGACACTTCCCCTCAGCTGTCGAGGGCTAAACACGCAATCTGCGTTTTCGTATTTGGGTCAGCTTTGCGCTTAGGCCGAATACGAGAATGCCACGCACCCACACACACAGTACAATTGTACAGTAACACAGCACAGTCAGACAATGATTTGTAATGCAAGCTACACTGTCGTGCAGCAAAACCACTAACAGTCGTTCCGAACGATACTGTTAGACTTCCCACTCGGCTGTCGAGCGCAGAAGTGCCCCATACACACAATGCAATTACAATTTCATTCGGTAGTGTTGCTCAAGCATACAATTAGGCACAGACTTATACACAGCTACACTGCAGTCTCCTCTAGGCTATGAGTGTTAGTTTAGTACCGCAGAAGTCTAGCTTATTAAATAACGATTTAATATTCCATAAAAACATAGAACAATGCAGAAAATAATATATACAGAAGATGTACAAAAAACAAATTAAAAAAGTTACAAGATAAAAGTTACAAAAATACACACACGGATATTTGCGTAAAAATAAACGGGGAAAAAAGAACGTTACCAGCTTAGAACGTTGTTTGACGGGAGGACGCCGTTTCGACCAGGAGTCGCGATCATCTCTAGCTAAAGCGCTACCTCCAAGAGAAGATGATCACTAGGTATCTGTCTCTGCTTTTTATATTCTGAAGTGTCCCCTAGGGCATTTAATGTCCAGCCCCCAGGAACTAATGCAGTTTCCCCGTTTGTGACATCACCGAACGCTTGTTATAATCTTTCCTGTGATATGCAAACTTCAAAGGGGTTCCTGTTTTAGCTTCTTGAAAGTTTCAGAATTCAATAGGTGAGATTGTATCCTACCAGACATCAAAAGGCTTCCTCCACATTATTTCCTTGGTTAAAGTGTATTTTAGCACATACATGAAAAGAAGGCATTCTGGTTACAGGTAGCAGTTTGCCTGTAATTGCCGGTAGGCAGACGCAGACAATCACACCTGGGGCAGCAGATCAAAGTGACTGCTAGTGGCCTAATGAGCCGCTTCCTTGCCTATTGAAGGTGACTGGTCCATTCACTGAAGACAATGGCAGCTGTCTACATTAATACAAAAGATCACAGTGTACAGTTCCTCTGGACAGCCAGAAACAGGTAATGAGGTTCCCTTTTGTCTGTCTATTGACACCCACCCCCAATCACATTAACAGTCCATGAAGCTAGCTGCCAATATCTTCAAGCCATACTGGCTGACATCCACCTCTGAAAGATATACAGCAGACATAAAAATGATAGAATATGTTTCTGTACTCCCTAATATCATCAGCACCTCAATATATCTCCACAGTCCACACCACCCATACCAGGCTACCTATACTGGGGCACTATACCAGGCTACCTAACCGGGGCACCACCTATAGCTGAATACCTATAATTTGGGCACCTGTATCTTGCTGGCCTATACTGGGGCACCAGCTATACCAGGCTACCTATACTGGGGGCATCTACACCAGGCTTCCTATACTGGGGCACCACCAATAGCTGGCTACTTATACTGGGGAAACCTATACCTGGCTACCTATACTCGGGGCACCTATGCCTGGATACCTATACTGGGGGCAGCTACACCCGGCTAGGGCAGGGAGACGAGCTGAGACAGAAGTGGACAAGAGGTAACACGGGGTTATAAAAGAGGCACAGGGGAACAGAGGCAGACAAAAGAGGCACAGGGAGAAAAGAGATGAGATGGGAACATGAGGTCACACAAAGGGACACAAAAGAGGCACAAACTGAGGTGAGACAGAGGGGGACAGGAAGAAAAGAGGGGGACAAAAGAGAACGGATAAAAGATAAGAACAGACCTACAAGTCACTATCTAATTTTTTAACTAGGGACTACCTGTATTTTGCTAGTATTTGGCTCAACCCACAACATGCCACGGTCACGCCCACTTTTTGCTGCATCACGCTGTGCATGCCGCTTTCTTCAGTGTTGGAGCCATGCACATTTTTTGCCCTAGCGCACTTCGCGCACGGACACGGGGGTGGGGTGGTTAGTGGGCAGGCACAGCAACCAGTGGTTGGGCCCTGGGGGGGGGGCGGGGCAGGCCTGATGTGTGAGGGGCCCCAAAATTTCTGATGGTGGTCCTGTAGCTAATACATGGGGGGCACCTCTAACTACTTAATATTGAGGATCTTATGGCTATACCTAATACTAAGGGGCAGCAGTAGCTACCTATAACAGTAACAGGCAAGGGAAATACGGGAGAAGTGACAGTGGGCCAGCCAGAACACTTGCGGTGTGGTTCGGTGGGGGTTTGTAGGCTAATGGAGGGTGAAGTCTAAGGTGCCAGGACATCTGTGCCTATAGGCTCCTCCTGTGAGGTAAATCCGGGCCTGCCACCAAAAATGTATTTGACCTTTTAAGAGCCATTAACTGCCGTAATTTCCTACATTTGTCCATTGGCATTAACTCTGGACCACAGAGACAAAACTGAAAGATTTTTTTGATCTCCACTGAACTGACATAATTCCCCAAGCAGCTCTAACTAGGTGGACCAGTACTGACCATTTATATACTTTGAGACATAGGACCATTTGCAATTCACTTTTTCTTCTTAGTTTTTTCTAAGTTGATATTTTCACACCTTGTTGACAATAAAATGCCCTTTAAACTCCCGGCAAGCAAGAAAATGCACAAAATAATTTGGGCAGTACTTTTTCTGGTGTTTTTTTTTTCAAATGTGAAATGCTGAAAAAAATGTTTTACTAGAAGATGAAACATTATCACCTAGGGTAAAAAACTTAGGAGAAAAAGTGAATTGCATATGGGCTAGTATTTGGCTCAACCCACAACATACCATGGGCACGCCCACTTTTTGCCGCATCAGGCTGTGCATGCCGCTTTCTTCAGTGTTGAAGCCATGCACATTTTTTGCCACAGCGCACTTCGCGCACGGACACGGGGGTGGGGTGATTAGTGGGCAGGCACAGCAACCAGTGGGTGGGCCCTGGGAGGGTGGGGCAGGCCTGATGTGTAAGGGGCCCCAAAATTTCTGATGGCGGCCCTGTAGCTAATGCATGGGGGGCACCTCTAACTACTTAATATTGAGGTACTTATGGCTACCTAATACTAAGGGGCAGCAGTAGCTACCTATAACAGGCAAGGGAAATACGGGAGAAGTGACAGGTGGGCCAGCCAGCACACTTGTGGTGTCGTTCGGCGGGGGTTTGTAGGTTCATGGAGGTTGAAGTCTAAGGTGCCAGGACATCTGTGCCTATAGGCTCCTCATGTGAGGTAAATCCGGACCTGCCACCAAAAATGTATTTGACCTACTGGAGAACGACACCCTCTGAAACAGATGTCTGTGCTACTTAATCCCTATTTTCTATGTTTTGCCTAAAGCTCCATACACATGCTCAACAGCAGTCTTTTATGCAGCACAATTGTTGAACAACTTTTGTTGTGAAACAAGTTGAAACAGGCTCCAGGGCCGGCCATAGGTTTTACAGCGTCCTGAGCATAACCAGATTTTGGTCCCCCCCTTTCCCAAATTCATCCTCGTTGTGCATGTGCAAACACACACGGCCATGTGCAAGATCCCCTTTAGTGCATATAGGCAGATTCCCCCTTTGGTGTATATAAGCAGATTCCCCCGCTTAGTTTATATAGGCACACCACCCCCCCTTTTAGTGTATATAGGCAGATCCCCCCTTTAGTATATATAGGCAGATCCTCCCCTTTAGTGTTTATAGTCAGATTCCCTTTCAGTGTATATGAGCAGATCCCCCCCCCCCCTTTAGTGTATATAGGCAGATCCCCCCCCCCCCTTTAGAGTATGTAGGCAGATCCACCTTTAGTATATATCCTAGGTTCTCATCGTGTGGTATGTGTACCCCAGGGGGTACTTCTGATGGTTACAGGGGGTACTTGGGCTTGATATACTTAACCAAGAATAACAAATTTAGAGTTTTAGAAAATTATAAATCTTATTTAAACAAGATCAGATTAGTATTTTAGCTAATTAAAAGTAATAGTAAATGATTGGTAATCGTTTAGAACCAATTATCATGTACATTAAATATATATTTGTCAAGGGGTACTTGAGATAATGTATAATGTTTACTATGTCAGGGGGTACTTGGTGAGTACAGGGTTTTAAAAGGGGTACATACCAATAAAATGTTGAGAAACACTGGTATATATAAACAGATACTCCCGTAGTGTATATAGCTAGGCAGATAAATAGTTTATAGTATACAAGCAAATTCCCTTTTAGCATATATATACCCCCCCCCCCCCTTCCCCAATCAGAAGGCAGTTGGGGAATCTTACTTTTCTGCTTGTAGCTGGGGACAGAAAATGGCTAGGAGTCAGGAGTGACAACCAGATCTCTCTCTCTGATTAGTGCACAGCGCATACATCACCTGTAAACGAGAGGCGGCGCTACTGGCACGCTCAGCTCACACAGACTCAGCAAGAGGCACCAGCAGGTTTCTGGAGTCTCTGCCCCATCACCCCCAGCAGCACCAGGGGGTGGAGTTACCACTTGCAGCGGCCACAGACGGACCCAGAGTCTGCAGCCAGCAGGTAGAAATGGGGCCAGTGCCAGTTGAATGCACATCACGTACGCCGCCCTGGAAGCCGGCGCCCTGAGCGACCGCTCCAGTCGCTCAGGTCAAAGGCCGGCCATGGAAACAGCTAAAAAAAGTATTTTGCTATTGTTCAAAAAGCTGATAAGACTGATAAGAAGTCAATCCAACTGTTGGACTGACTTCTTATCAGTCTTATCAGCTTTTTGAACAATAGCAAAATACTTTTTTTAGCATTTTCAACTTGTTTCACAGCAAAAGTTGTTCAACAATTGTGCTGCGCTTAATGTCACTATTTTCATACTGCACAGGTGCCACTGAAAACCAAGCAAGTCAATAGCAGGCAATAAACAAAGTCAATAGCAATCTGAATTTGAAGGTTCATACACACCTGCCAACTATATGTACAACTATCTGCCAAACTTGTCTGTTAAGCCCAATACAACTTTTGTTGTGAAACAAGTTGAAACAACTAAAAAAAAGTATTTTGCTATTGTTCAAACAGCTGATTAGACTGATAAGAAGTCAATCCAACAGTTGGATTGACTTCTTATCAGTCCTATCAGCTTTTTGACCAATAGCAAAATACTTTTTTTAGTTGTTTCAACTTGTTTCACGACAAAAGCTGTTTGACAATTGTGCTGCACAAAAGACCGCTGTTGAGCATGTGAATGGGGCTTAACAGACAAGTTTGGCAGATAGTTGGACAGATAGTTAGTAGGTGTGTATGAACCTAATTTCCAAAACAGACCACAAAATATTTTGTACTCTGCCAATTCACCACTTTGCGGTTCCCTCCTTAGAGTTGGCCCCTTTTGTACATATGCTAGTCAGCACACAAACGCTTCATGCTCTAGAACTTGAGTTTCAAGCTGGTGTTATGAAGATATACTGTATACTGATTTATGTGCATGCATGTGGTCCCTTTGTTTAAAGGTTAAAATGTACCTGAGATGGGAGATATAAAAAATATATACATACCTGGGGTTTCCTCCAGCCCCCTTTGGCCTGATTACTCCCAAGCTGCTGTTCTCTGCTGCTTGCAGCCTCCGCAACTGGCCCTGGTAAGTTGTCCAGTCGGGGCAAGTCCATGCAGGCGCAATCAGGCTGTGCTCGCTCCTGTGGCCGGGAGTATTCTGCACCTACGCAGTACTACTGTTCAGGCGCAGAATGCTCCCATCTATAGGAGCACGATGGGGGAGTGCGCACAGCCCAACACTGCCTGCGCAGCATGCCCCAGACCGGAGGACTTTCTAAGGCAATTTTGCGAAGGCTGAAGGCAGCGGAGGACGGCAGCGAGGGAGTGATAAGGTCGGAGGGTGCTGGAGGCATCCCAAGGTATATATACATTTTTTATTATATCCCCCCGTCTCAGGTTTACTTGAAGAAATAAAATTGACTTAGCCTGAAAATTAGGTTCTAGAGCATGAAAAGTTTGCTTGTCTGCTGACTGGTTTAGGTAGAGTAGGGACCATTTCTAAGGAAGAACCCATGAATTGCAAAAAAAATATTTTGCAGTATGCTTTGGAAACAGAACCTCCATTTTCTGACAGCTCAGTTACTTTTATTAATATCAGTTTTGTAGCTTATTGTAAGCATATGTTTTGAGTGCTGGGTGTTAAGGTGCCTGGTAATAGTACAATTCTTTTATCAAATGCAATCTTTCTATGCAATTTTTATGATCTAATGTAATCGGAAGATATTTAGGATTGTTCCCATAAACGGGTCATTTATGGCATTTTCTCTCTTATGATTCAAATGTAAAATCCAACATTCGGATCAATTACATTTTCTGTTCCAATCAACCATAGAATTGTTTAACATTGATTTTCACCACAGACTGCACACTTTTCTGTACAATTTGATCATAAAAATCACTTTGAAAGATCACATCTGATGAAAAAATTGTACCCATTTTAGCAAGGTTAATTCCCAGTAGCATGAGCATAGCTACCCTTATTTGTTAATAGCAGACTGACTCTGATATTTGTTAATTTTTGCAGAGGTTTGGGTTGGCACATGCACTACAGAAGCAGATAAGGATCTTCATGTCATGCTAAAAATGCTTTCAATGTAAAGATTTGGCCAGAAGAGGGTTGTTCTCAGTAAAAGTAGAGTTTTACTTTAAAATACTGTTGCTGATACCATGTTTTAGAACTGGACATATACACTATAATTTGCTGCAGTATGATAGGTTCTCTTGGAATCTCCACTACATTGTAGTGGACTTTTCAATCAGTTTGCTGCCCCTTTCACACTAGGCCTCTTTCTTTGCATTGTGTTACCCTATCTGCACTCAGGGTAATGCAACAGCAATGAAAGTCTATAGGGCCTAGTACACTTACCCCATCACATTGCATTGCACCGAAAGTTCCCGACCCGCCACAAAATCAACAGCGCATTACCATGCGACTATCTACGCCGACGCAGCAGTGGTGGAATGCATGGAAGTCGGTGGGCAACATAGATATGTTAAATTTGTGACTCGCATAAGCGGAACAACGCACAATACGACAGGGAACCTAGGAATCCCAGTGACGTACTTCCAGTCCAGCAGGGAGTACATCACTGGATGAGGGGCGGCGAAGGGAGCTATTCATATGACCCTGTCAGCGCACTCTGCCACAGGGTCATATGAATGTAGGTTTTGGCGTTGCGGTGCGATGCAATGGGCGCGGTGCATCACACTATAACACTCTGGCAAGGTGTAAAACCCGCCTGAAGGTCAAAAGATGGTTATGTTTTAATTAAAATATCAACTCAAGTTCTTCCCGTTGCGCTTATCCATACAAAGGAGTGGATTGCATTTTGCAGGTTGAAACAGTAAAACGCATTTAATTTGTATATTAAGATAAGGCAAAACAGAATGTTGACTAAAACATTTTCCTCAATTTGGCATAATAAAAACAAGACATTTTGCCATGAAGTACATTCTATTCTACCCTTTATAGATTCTGCAGGACATGTTTCTCAGTCCACACAAGAAGTTGGGATAAAGAGAATACTTTTTGTTATAACGTGATTTTCTCAAGCAGTCGGCTAGTTCTTTGTCACAGCTGCACAAAATTCTTTGACACTTGTCCCATGTGCGGTCTGAAAAACAAAAGTTTCAAGACTTCAAAACCTAAGGATTATTAAAATCAATAAACAACAGATACATGCTCTAACTCTACCTCACTGTATCCAAACCTGAAAAAGGGGGGTTTTGGATGGCTTTACACTTTTACACTTAAATAAGTTGTTGGAGCACAAACTGAAAAAATGCATCTGGAGGTTTGATGTATAATAAACCCAGACTCAAAAAAGCTAGGCAAAATCTTTAAAATATCCAAATAGGTGGAATGTCTAGAGTTGTCTAGCTCAGCACTACCATATGATGCTTCCAGTCACCTCTACCACTGTTTTCCATAGGCAGTGATGGGTACAGCCTCCTCCCCTTTGCCAGGCTTCCACCCTTTCCACCCCCATGGTCCATGCTTTCATTCACCAGTGCTAGGCACACTCAATCTCCATCTCCATCCATCTCTAGTCTATGGGATGTTAGAACCACTGAAAACAGGAAGTTGTGCTTTGGGCCTTGCTGGGAAGTTGGGTGCCTGACGATGTTCAAAATGTTAAGACTTTATTCGTGGAAAACAATACTGAAATAATGAAAATGAATGCTCATACACATACCACACACACAGATCACAGATATTGTTTTAGTGAAAATGTATTTTAAAGGTTTGACTTTTGGTCATATAACCAATGTAGAAAAGTGACCATATTTCCTGACAAAAAAAGAAAAAATTAGACACTTAACTAAGTAGTGGGAAACCTCTTGATGCTCTAGAAGCTTCCCAGATCATAGTTGAGTTCACCACGGCTGCCCGAGGCCTGCTAATTGTTTTTTCGTCCTGCTCCCATCCATGTACAAGCGTGGCTGTATTGCACCTGTGCGAATATGGTCTACATATGCCCAGTAGCATATAGCTGTCCCTGGGCTTGTGCTACCATACTTGTTAGTGCTGGATTACCGACCAGGCATCAAATGAATTGATTGGAGTCACAAGAGGTCAAGGGGGCCCATAAAGATGTATGGCTTCTGTTCATGAAGTCTTTAAGTCAGAGGCATATATGGGTAATAAAGCGCCTATGGAAAACACTGAAATTGCCCCCCCCCCTCTCATGCAGTCCCATTTGCCCGATAATAACAGCTTCTTTTCTTGCATAATTGTGTTATCATCTGTGTTAAGCACCTGGCTTACTCAAATAGCAGAAATTGAAATGAAGTACCTCAAAATTAAAATTGCTCAAAATTAAAGGAATAAACAAGCATCTAGACACAATAATTAAGTAGTCATATACCTCCAGATAAAATAATTAAGTAGCCATTTGAAACAAGATAAACAAATTGAATATCCACATGCGTCAAGATAGAACAATTAAGTAGCCAAGTGCCTCATATTCACATAAATTATGTTCCCCATTTGTGCCCTCAGGTAGGTTTAGGTAGCTAGAAGTACCCTCAAAAGTATTAGGCAGGCAGGTCCACTAATACAAATTAGTAACACTTATACAAATAGGTAGCCAGGGGTGCCCCTCAGTATTATGTAGCTAGAGTGCCCCCAGTATTAGGTAGTTATTGGTGTCCCACCAGTATGGATATCCAGAGGTGTCCATCCCAGTATAGGTAGTGAGGATTAGTATACCTGTCAGAATTAGTGAACCTGTTTTGTCAACCAGAATATATAATGAGATGAGTCGTCTCTAGTAGGTTAGCTCCCTAGTAGGTAGCCATAGGTAGTTCACCCAGTATAGGTTACCCCCTGTTTAGGTTGCCCTCCCAGTATATATAGTAAAAGATGTCTCCCTAGTATAAGTAGTCCCCCAGTATAGATAAAGAAAGGTTTCCCTCAGTATAAATAACATCCCCGTAAAGGTGGTGGCTGGTGTCCCCCAGCATAGGTACCTCCCAAGGGGGTACACCTGGCTATCTAAACAGCATTTGTACATTTGGCTCCACCCATGACCACACCCACTTTTTTTTTTAAGAGGGGCGCAAAAACTGCCAAACTCAACCATCCTCTGCATTGAAATATTTTTTACACAATATCACTACTTGTATATTTAATTTCACCTGACCAATCATTTAAAATGAAACTGTCCAACTTGCACACCTGCCTTAAAGAGAACTTGAACTGAAAATGTAAAGTAAAAATAAACATAAACACGTCATACATACCTCCTGTGTAGTCTGCTCATCAATCTCTTTCTCCTCTCCTGCATCCTGTTTGTCCACTGTGATCAATGGAATTCTCTGCCCTCCATTTTGAAAATGGCAATTACTACATAACGCTTTCTGGTCATCACACTGTTAAACTGTAATATTGCCCACTTGAGCCATAGGGAAACATAGACATTACCTTGCACATTCGTAACTGACAGCAGCTGATATATAACTGATAGCAACTGGTATATTTTAGTTCTGACAAAATATTGTCAGAACTGGATAGGATCACTGTAAGAAGAAAATGGTGAGCTTCTGAAAGGAACTGATGGTGAGGTAAGTATGTAATATTCATTTGCAGCTACAACATTTGTTTATTTTAAATAATTTGACCCAGTTCAGGTTCCCTTTAAATGTCAGGCCCCACAGGCAAACTTTGCCCATTGTCTTTGGCATTGTCAAGGCCAGATTTATACTTTTTACGCCCCTAGGTCAACTCTCTTGTTGCTTCCCATCCACGTGCAATAGCAACCCTGCCATTCTATGTGCAGCCCCCACCCCCAGATGTAACATGCATATGCAGCAGCCCCTCTCTTTCATGTACACCTCTGTATCACAGTAGCACCCCATTTCTATGTGTTGCTCCCCATTTTCAGGCTCCCTTTTTCATTTTCAGCCTCCTCTTCCACACTCAGCTGCCCCTCTTCCATGTCCAGCCGCCCCCTAGGGCAGCAGCCACCCAAGGCCCAGGCATTTGTGGCCTTTCCAGAAATCTGGACCTGGGCATTGTAGAATAATCAAAACCTTGGAGACAGATGGTAATTGTACAATAAATGGACTTCTAAATTACATACCCTTTACTGGGCATTGTTTGGAATCTCACAGACAGCCGGTTTCTGACTTTTGGACCTCCTCAGAGCATCAATCCCTGCCATGCTCAGTGCAGGCTCAATCCCTGCTATGCACTAAGGAGGGCCAAAAGTCTGAAACAGGCTGTCTGCATGTGGGGTTGGTATGGCTCTGTAAGATTTAAAGCTATAGGCTTGCTAGACACCAGCAGTTCTGGATATAAGCTTGACTTCAGAGGCATAAAGAGATAATTTCCATATTCAGTAGCGGTGCATTGTGGGTAACCACAAATGTTCAGTTAAAGAGAGTCTGAAGCCAATTTAAAAACTTGTTTTTACCTGTTAAGGAATATGGCCAGTGCTAAAACGCCTGCGGCAGAACGAGGGTTTTATAATTCCTAAATCACCGGGGGAAAAATCGGGGAGCCTTTCCTTGTAGAGGCAGAGCTTAGCGCCGTAGCTCTGCCTCTACTCGCGTCAATCACCGCTGATCCCCACCTCTCCCCGTCCCTCTCAGTCTTCTTTCACTGATCAGCAGAGTATTGATGTTAATTAAGGCAGAGCTACAGCGCTAAGCTTTGCCTCCCCGGGCAGCAAAATTCACAACTTTGAAAGTCGTGGATTTTGTCCCAGGACTTGGGGGTTATAAAACCCTTGTTCTGCCATGGGAATGCGGCGTTTTAGCACTGGTCATATTCTTTAAGCTAAATAACAGGTAAAATCAAGTTTTTGAAGTGGCTTCAGTGTCTCTTTAAAGTTGAATTATTGCAAATTCCTTTTGTTTCAAGAAGGCAAATATCCAGTGGCGTAGCTAGAAACCTCTGGGCCCCGATGCGGAATCTGGATGTGGGCCCCCCCCCCCCCCTCCCGGCAACAACAGCCGAAGCACACACATATCCAATTTCCCATAGCTGTGCATGGCATGGCTATATCAATTCCGCTTTCCAACAGCATGGCTGCCACGTTCAGTTTGCAAACATACGCAGCACCCAGAGGAAATAGGGCAATTAGTAGCAAGATGCCAGTCTGAAGGAAAATAATCGTTATGTGCGCAGGATTCACCCGATAATAATTATTATGTGCGCAGCATTCACCAGAAAATAATCGTTATGTGCGCAGCATTCACCAGATAATAATTGTTATGTGCGCAGCATTCACCAGAAAATCGTTATGTGCGCAGCATTCACCAGAAAATAATCGTTATGTGCGCAGCATTCACCAGAAAATAATCGCAATGTGGGAGCATTCACCAGATAATAATCATTATATGCGCAGCATTCACCAGAAAATAAACGCAATGTGGGAGCATTCACCAGATAATAATTGTTATGTGCGCAGCATTCACCAGAAAATAATCGTTATGTGCGCAGCATTCACCAGAAAATAATAGTTATGTGCGCAGCATTCACCAGAAAATAATCGCAATGTGGGAGCATTCACCAGATAATAATCATTATATGCGCAGCATTCACCAGAAAATAATCGCAATGTGGGAGCATTCACCAGATAATAATCATTATATGCACAGCATTCACCAGAAAATAAACACAATGTGGGAGCTTTCACCAGAAAATAAACGCAATGTGGGAGCTTTCACCAGAAAATAAACGCAATGTGAGGGCATTCACCAGAATATAAACGCAATGTGAGGGCATTCACCAGAATATAAACGCAATGTGAGGGCATTCACCAGAAAATAAACACAATGTGGGAGCTTTCACCAGAAAATAAACACAATGTGGGGGCAGTCACCAGAAAATAATCGTTATGTGGGAGCAGTCACCAGAAAATAATCATTAGGTGGGGAGCAGTCACCAGAAAATAAACGCTATGTGGGGAGCGGTCACCAGAAAATAAACGCTATGTGGGGAGCGGTCACTAGAAAATAAATGCTATGTGGGGAGCGGTCACCAGAAAATAAACGCTATGTGGGGAGCAGTCACCAGAAAATAAACGCTATGTGGGGAGCAGTCACCAGAAAAAAACCGCTACGTGGGGAGCGGTCACCAGAAAAAAACCGCTATGTGGGGAGCGGTCACCAGAAAATAAACGCTATGTGGGGAGCAGTCACCAGAAAAAAAACGCTATGTGGGGAGCAGTCACCAGAAAAAAAAAACGCTATGTGGGGAGCGGTCACCAGAAAATAAACGCTATGTGGGGAGCAGTCACCAGAAAAAAAACGCTATGTGGGGAGCAGTCACCAGAAACAAAAACGCTATGTGGGGAGCGGTCACCAGAAAATAAACGCTATGTGGGGAGCAGTCACCAGAAAAAAAACGCTATGTGTGGAGCGGTCACCAGAAAAAAAACGCTATGTGGGGAGCACTGCAGTCACCAGAAAATAATCGTTATGTGGGGACAGTCACCAGAAAATAATCGTTATGTGGGGACAGTCACCAGAAAATAAACGCTATGTGAGAGCGGTCACTAGAAAAAAAACGCTATGTGGGGAGCAGTCACCAGAAAAGAAACGCTATGTGGGGAGCAGTCACCAGAAAATAAACGCTATGTGGGGAGCATTCACCAGAAAAAAACGCTACGTGGGGAGCAGTCACCAGAAAAAAAACGCTACGTGGGGAGCAGTCACCAGAAAAAAAACGCTATGTGGGGAGCATTCACCAGAAAAAAAAAACGCTATGTGGGGAGCAGTCACCAGAAAAAAAATGCTATGTGGGGAGCAGTCACCAGAAAAAAAACGCTATGTGGGGAGCAGTCACCTGAAAACAAACGCTATGTGGGGAGCAGTCACCAGGAAAAAAATCCTGTACAAGTAAAAAAAAAATTTACTCACCTGGCCAGCCTCTGACGTGAGCTCCCCGACGTGCAGCCAGCCTCCCTCGTGCAGCTCCTCCAGCGACGATCCTGCAGCGGAGCAGCAAGTTTCTCCCGCGCTGACAGGCAGAGTGCAGGGCTACGGGAAGATGGCGCCCGAAGCCCTGTACTGGAGATACAAATAGTCTCTAGTGCAGGGCTTCGGCAGCCATCTTGCCGTAGCCCTGCTCTGCCTCCGGGAGCCAGTCAACACCTGGGGGGTCCAGTCCCCCGGGCCCCTCCCCCGCCTCTTTAGGAGGCGGGCCCGGTCGCCACGGCGACCCCTGCGACCACGGGCCCTACGCCCATGCAAATATCACTGAGCATTGCTTTTTAGTAGGAGGATTTTTCGGTCTATTTTAGTCTCCTATACTTTCCTTGTGGTTTTGGGCCACCACAAGCCGCTTGGTTACTGTGTTGTACTGGTCCAAGCCCTATCCCATTGAGCCATATCAATCACTGCTATGCACTGAGGAGGACCAAAAGCTGAAACAGGCTGTCTACATGGAGGTTGATGTGGCTCTGTAAAATGTAAAGCTATAGGCTTGCTAGACACCAGCAATTCTGGATGCAAGCCTGGCTTCAGAGGCACAAAGAGATAATTTGCATATTCAATAACAGTGCATTGTGGGTAACCACAGATGTTCACTTAAAGTTGAACTATGACAAATTCCTTCTGATTTTAAGAAGGCAAATATCACTAAGCATTGCTTAGTGATAGCGGATAGTAGGAGTAGGATACTTTCCTTGTGGTTTCGGGTCATCTTGAGCTGCTTGGTTACTCTGTTGGAATCTCAAAGACAGAAGGCACAAAGGTCACCAGAGGTAGCAAAAAAATTATTATTTCTGCAGTAGCCAGGAAAACAATTTGGCAAAAATTGGATCCATCCCTCACTGCCAGTCGCTGTGGAACTAACCACGGTGTGAAACTCAGTTCAAGCATAAATTATACTTTCTTTATAGACTGGATAGAAACTTCCCAAAATAAAGAGGCTCGTACTAAAAAAGTCTTTGAAGTTTGGGGATGTTTTATGGACACATTATCTAGATCCATTAAAGGCTAACAAATTTGTACATGGCTGTTTCTTCCCATTTTGGTGCCCCACACAAGGCACCTTTTGTCTCCCTACTCCAATCTTGTGAACAGGAAGATCATAACATACATAAATTAGTTTTGTGGGCACTAATAATAAATTGATAGTTTACATATAAATAATGTTGTTTCTCCAAAAATGTTTGTAAAGGATACACAAATTATTTTTAGGGCATATACATCTCACTAGCCTAAACTCACAGAACCCATGTAACAAACCCTTCCAATAACTGTTTTGAGGGGTGTGTATCCACTTTATAAACATTATACTGTTTATGTACAGCCTGAGTCTTTACAGGTTAGAATATGGTCCTGGAAATCCAATCAGAGTTGCAACAATTGACACAGCAATGCCCATTTAATGCCTAGAATACACGAGTCGATCCGGCGTCCCCGCTCGTCTGCGTGTGCGCGCAGACCGATCCCCGCTTGTCCCCACCGGCGCTTCCTTATCAGCGCTCGATTCCCTGCCATTGTCCGCCGGCGGAGTGGGCGGGGGTCGAACGACTTGATCGGGCCAGATGAATATTATCAGCTGGCCGGATCAGCTGGTTGATACACGGTACAGAAACGTACCGTGTATCCCCAGCATAAGTGTTCAAATTATAATCCATCCCTTTCTTAATGGATCTTGCCATTGGTTTTAAAAATTCTATAAAGTAAAGTGTGAGAAGTCTAGCACTGTAGTGCCAGCTCCTACAGTTGTCACCTCAGGCACCTGCCTGCTTTGCCTATGCCTAAAAACAGCCCTGCATTTGTATTTGGAAAGAATATTCTTAAAAAATCCTCTTATTGTTATTAGAGAATCCAGAGACCATTGATTAGGAGTCATAGTAACTGGCTGGTTATAAGTGTATTTGATTATCTTTCATTCTGTACATTCTAATGTTTTCATTAGAGAAACATTATGATGTATTTGGTAAAAGCATAAGATATAATGTTCTTGTTGTGATCTTGACGATTTGCTTTCTTTATTATACACATGTAAATAGTTATATTTCCATTTTAATATCTGGTTCTTTGCCTAAATATACTTATACTCAGCAAGAAAGAAATACTGTATGTGGAAAGTAGGCCAAAAATATTAATATTTAAAGTGATCCTTAAAGAAAACCTGAACTGAAAATTAAAAGTCAAAATAAGCATACACAAGTCATACTTACCTTCCACGTAGTCTACTCCTTAGTGTCTTTCTCCTGTCCCGCGTCCTGTTTGTTCACTGTGATCAAGGGAATTTTCCGTCCTCCGTTTTGAAAATGGCTATTACCCATAACAGCTTTCTGGTCAGCACACAGTTAAACTGTAACATCGCCCACTTGAGCCATAGGGAAACATGGACATTACCTGGTACATCAGTTTTCCTCTCCACTATAACTGACAGCAACTGATATTTTACTGACAGCAACTGATATATTTCAGATCTGACAAAATATTGTCAGAACTGGAAGGGATTATTGTCAGAAGAAAATGGTGAGCTTCTGAAGAAAATGGTGAGCTTCTGAGAGGAACTGATGGCAAGGTAACTATGCAATGTTCATTTGAAGTTACCTCATGTGTTTATTTCAAATATTTTTACTCAGTACAGGTTCTCTTTAAGTCAAAAACAAAAAAATGAGTTTTACTCACCTGGGGCTTCCAATATCCCCCTGCAGCTGTTCGGGCCCTCGTCGTGTCCCTCCTATCCTCCTGTCCCCGCCGGCAGCCACTTCTGGTTTTGGCGACAGCCGCCGACAGGCTGGGAACGCGAGTGATTCTTCGTGTTCCCAGCCACAATATCGCCCTCTATGCTGCTATAGCATATAGCATGAAGCATATAGCAGCATAAAGGGAGATATTGTGGCTGGGAACGCGAAGGATCACTCGCATTCCCAGCCTGTCGGCGGCTGTCACCGAAGGTCTAGGTGCAATTATTTTATTCTACCAGTAGGTGTCATTATCTGACCAGAATTGAACATAGACAATTAAAATATGGTAAAATAAGATAAATAATGGCAACCACCACTAGATGGCGATATTTAAAGGAAATTATTATTATTATTATTATTTAGTATAGTGTACGTAGTCATGTCACTTCACTCAGATGGATCACAATCTAATCCCTGACATAGTTATATGTCCATCGTAGTACAAATGCTACTGCGCTCAATGTTTTTGTTTTTCACCAGTCCTCCAGGCCACACGCTATAAATCAGAGTCAATTCCCAAAACAAATCCAGCAGTGATAGCAGCGCCAACAGAGTCCACTCCCAACAGGTCCTGACACCTTAAATATAAGCAAACAACAAGAGGAGATTCCTCATAGCGAGTATCGCCTTAACACAACACCCCTGTGCTCAAAAGGTGGCTGAAGCGATAAGACTGTCACCACTAGGAAAGCGAGATGCTCCCCCCCCCCCCCCCCCCCCCGTTTTCCCCTGCTCACCAGATCAATGTCTTGTCCATTGCGTATCAAATCCCAAGTAGCAGCATCTAAACAATGCAAGAGATAAAACTTCTCATAGTGTAAAAACGATTTAATAGATGGGTCACAAGGCGTGGCGAAGTGCGTGGGGCGGAGCTTAGGAGGACGCACGCAGGAGACGAGCCGGGGACGCGCAGGAGGCGACCGGAGCTGAAATTTGGATTTGTAACTATGATGTGCTTTTTTACAAGTGTTTTTTATGTACATGTATTTTTATTGGGACCGTGGGCGCTCTATTAAATCGTTTTTACACTAAAAAAAAACACTTGTAAAAAAGCACATCATAGTTACAAATCCAAATTTCAGCTCCGGTCGCCTCCTGCGCGTCCCCGGCTCGTCTCCTGCATGCAGCGTGCGTGCGTCCTCCTAAGCTCCGCCCCACGCACTTCGCCACGCCTTGTGACCCATCTATTAAATCGTTTTTACACTATGAGAAGGTGTATCTCTTGCATTGCTTAGAAGCTGCTACTTGGGATTTGATACGCAATGGACAAGACATTGATCTGGTGAGCAGGGGAAAACGGGGGGGGGGGGGGGGGGTCATGTCGCTTTCCTAGTGGTGACAGTCTTATCACTTCAGCCACCTTTTGAGCACAGGGGTGTTGTATTAAGGCGATACTCGCTATGAGGAATGCCCTCTTGTTGTTTGCTTATATTTAAGGTGTCAGGACCTGTTGAGAGTGGACTCTGTTGGCGCTGCTATCACTGCTGTATATGTCCATCGTAGTCTGGGGACAATCTAGTAGGACGCCAATTAACTTATTTGTATGTTTTGGAATGTGGGAGGAAACCCGAGTGCCCAGAGGAAACCCAGACAGACACAGGGATGACATACAAACTCTGTGCAGATCGTTTCTTAGTGAGTATTTTTAACCAAGGACTGTGCTGCAAGGCAAGAGTGCTATCAGATACACCACCATGAACCATTAACTGCAGCTCTAGCATTAAATAAGAGAGGAGTATAATGTCATTATTCACATGTGCTGAAGAAGCCCTGGGGCAGGGTGAAACATGTTGATGTTACAACTTCTTATCTATACTCCTTACCAGCCTATAATAATTGCCTTTTGGATCAGAGTGGCATGGTTTGCAAATGGAGCATATTATTGTTTTGCCGTGAGCCGGACTTTAAGATCAAAATCAATATGCAAACTGTCTTGTCCTACAAAGAAAAGGAGGGACCTCCAACATTCGATCTCTGTACAGGATAAGTGGTTATTCTGTGCCTGCACTGATAGTAAACTAGCTGCAGTGTGTGCTGAACTCTGCTACCTCCAGTATGTACAGTATAAGCTGTTACTCTTTGCCTGCACTGATAGTAAACTAGCTTCAGACTGTGCTGATCTCTGCTGCCTCCAGTATGTACATTATAAGCTATATTGATTGTAAACCAGCTGTATTGTGTGCTGATCCCTGCAACTTTCAGTATGTACAGTATTAGCTGTAAAGCCTGGCACACACATACAATTTTGATTAGCCAATTTTAGCTCTGTTCATAGTATTCAAAGTCTGTTGGCCCTCATACTACATGGGGGTGGTAAAATTGGTCAGTGATTGACCAATTAAAACTGAATGTGTGTATGCATATTTACTCTATGTCTATAATGATTGTAAACTATCTGAAAAAAGGACAGGGGGCTCCATCCAATATTTTGATGCGCTGGCCCGTTAACTTTAGCTTACACCGCTGCTAAGTTCATGTACACTTGGCCCCAACCACAGCCACGCCCACTTCCTGGATGGCCATGCCCATTTTTGCCTATCTCCACCTGGTGCCCATAGGTGCCCCAGATCTCCTAGGATACTAGCAATGCCCCTGGCTCTTGTTATTCCTTTCTGCTGTAGAAGGGGTAATTAACCCATTACCTCTTCCTGGCAGAGTCTGGCAAATAGTCCTGTCATGCATTCCAAGATCCAATCATCACAGAAAAGCTGATCAGGGTTTTCAGAACAGGGGCTCTAAATCCCTTCCTTTTGGCAGCATCAAACAGAGAAGAACACAGCTATCAGGGGGGGGGGGGGGGGGGAGGGGGAGGAATTTTATCTCAACTCTAATTCAACAAGAAATAAATAATATAAGTTTTCTACCAGAATATTTTCATTGATGCTAGCTGTGTGAAAATTAGTGGAATTCTTGCTGGACACACACCTTCTGCTACTGACATGTGGAGTTCTCTAATATACAATACAACATAATCATTATTCTTGTTTGATATGTATGAATTTGAGAGATCATGATATGTCAGAATTTTTTTGCCATGTTCACTGGTGGATGTATGGTCAAGGAATTATGATATTTTTTCATACTGCAAACTGATGGATCAGATGGCAGAGTCAGCCCATCTCTCAATACCATCTTCACCCCAGGAGAGAGGGGGTTTACAAGTGTGAACATACAGACTGTGAGTGTCCTTACATGCTATATCATCCCTGGATCCATCTGCTGGCCTATTAGACCCAGCCCAATTTCCTTTATTTTGGACTATCAACAAAGGCTTTCAACTCCTAATGGACACAGTCATTTCATAGACTGCTCAGACTTTACACAATTGTTATTTCTACTTTACTGTTCCCAATATTTCGCTATATCAATATGTTCATTGGCTACATCATTTTAAAACAAGGTTTTTAATTGGTTTTAATCATGATGTCTTCATTATTGTATTTGCATTAACCCCCTTGGCGGTCTGATTCTTTCCAGATTTTAGGGTCTAAAAGTGGTGACATTTTTTAGCATGCTTTTAGATCCTAAAGCCTCGAAAAAAAATTACACCACAGAGAGATCTGCAGCAGCCCCAGCACTCACACACCTCCCTGGGATCCTGCACTGCAGTTCTCCCTCTGTCCTCCGGATGGCGCGGTAACCCTATAGTGAGATTGCCGGATGTCGTCATTACGAGAGATGGTGATCTCGCCAGGGGGAAGCAGAGCCTCTGAGGAGAGGAAGAAGAATGTCGGGATCCCCTGGGAGGTGAGTAAAAATGCCCACTGCGCACATTGCTCTGCATAGACCTCCCGGCAGCTACCACGAGTTCAGCTCGGGATAAACTCTCCTAGCTTGTTTTTTCCCACCCCGAGCTAGACTCGTGATAACCGCTAAGGAGGTTAATTCAATTGATTGTTGCGTACATGAATGTATTATGACATTTAATAAAGAACTTTGATTGATTGGCTGCATGACCATCAACTTTGTTTTGGACAGGGATTTATTTGTTCTTAGATTACTAGGTTGAGGTTCTGTGTTTTCTTCCCTGGTGTTAGCACCCCATATAATAAATACTTAAAGAGATGTTCCGCCTTTATATTTACAGGACTCCCTTGCTGTCTGTCAAAACACCAAAAACACCTGCTGCAACAGACACCTAAAGATACAAAAATATACAATGATGACACAGCGGATCCTTTAAAAACATACATTAGATCCACTGTGACCTTATGCTAGGTACACACTAAGGGCTTGATTCACAAAAGGGTGCTAACTTAATTAGCACACTTAAAGTCCCTTAGCACGCCTAAAGCCCTTTAGGTTGCGCTAAGTTTTGAGCGCTAAGTTAGCGCACACAAAGTTTAGCGTTGCGCGTGAAACGTTGCACCGGTTGCCCCCCTAAAACATCGCACCGGGGGTACCCGAAACATTATGCGGTGTGCCGTTTCGGGCACACCCAGAGCGACAGTTTAAGGGCACCCGGTGTGATGTTTTAGTTTAACCGGTGCAACGTTTTGTGCGCACCACGCAGCACTAAACTTTGTGCGTGATCAATAAAAACTTTGGGTGTGCTAACTGCTTAGCATCCTAGTTAGCACACCCAAAGCTTTTAGGCGTGCTAACTGAGTTAGCGCCCTTTTGTGAATCGAGCCCCATGAGATTTTCTGGCAGATTTACTGTCAGATCAATTATTTCCAACATGTCTGATCTGATTTCCGATCAATTCCTGATCCTTTACCGATCGATTTCCTATAGAGGTGAACGGAAAACAGTCAGAAAGTAATCTGAAAATGATAGGAAATCGATCGGAAAATGTTGGACATAATCAATCTGACAGTAAATCTGCCAGAAAATCTCATAGGGCTTGATTCACAAAAAGCTTTGCACGTGCAAGCTAGGGTGTTAAGTAGTTAGCATGTGCAAACTACTTAGCACCCTAGTTAGCACGTGCAAAGTGGCTTTTCACTGGCATGCTAACACTTTGCACGCTTTAGTGAATCAAGCCCATAGTGTGTTACCTAGCATAACACATTGTCAATACAATATAGTGTGGACCTAGTGTATTCCTGCTACACACAGCAGTGGAGGGATTAGAAAGAAACAGGTAAAGCTATTAGACAAGCAGATAGACCCACATCAGCACAGCAGGGTTTATATACAGCAGTAAACATGTTCGGAGTCCAGGCAAAGTGAAAACAATCATGTAGTAATGGAACAATCAAGTAATAGTGGATTATAAAGACTTTGGTGAGTTAATTGTAAGCAATCCCCTTGCAACTTACAGTATAGTAGAGATAGGCTATCAGTATGGAAGGGAAGCGTTTTTCTTAAGGCTCATACACATATCTAACAAAGCGGAAAACCAACACGACCACATGACCATCCGCGCAACAACTCATTGACATGGCCTGTATTTCCACATGGCCAAACCAACTAAATAACCAACTCATTTTAATACTGCACACGCAAGCAAAACCATGGACTGCACAATATGGCTGCATTCAAAACAAGTGCAAGTCGTTCAAAAGACTTGTACACTTATGGCCAGCTGCACGATATCAGCACTACAGTTGTGTGAGTTGATCTGCCGGTTGGATCAAACAAACTGCCTGTTATCAGTCATTAGTCTAGTCGGTTGCCACATGTATACATGCCCAACTATCATCCAACAGACCAAGCTTGGACAATAGTTGGGTGGAATAGTTGCCCATGTGTACACCCCTTTAAGGCTCATACACACACTCAACAAAAGTCTTTTAAATGCACAATTATCCAACAACTTTTGTTGTTGAAACAAACCATAAAAGTTTTTTGCTGTTGTTCCAATTGTTGGATTGATTTGAGCTGCGTCTTATCAGTTGTTTGAACAATAGCAAATAACTTTTTTTGGTTAGTTCAACAACAAAAGTTGTTTGATAATTGTGTATTTAAAAGACTTTAGTTGAGCGTGTGTATGGGGCTGTAGGGACAGTTAGTGATAAGGACCATGCATGCAGTATACTTTGTAAAAATGCTGCAGAAAAATGTAACAAAATATAAAATGATAACTGGTGAAGAGGCAATTTGCAGTTAATTTGGCATATTAGTAAGTATAATCAATGATCCTAGAAACTACAAAACCCTGGGGAAGGAATGCTACATAGCAGGGTTTTTTACAATTGAAGTAAAATTACATTAAAAAAATGTATATAATTCACATAGCTGCTGTATACAAATATTACATAATAGCTTTCAGGGCCGGGCCAAGGCAGAGGCTGAAGAGGCTCCAGCCTCAGGGTGCAGTGTGGGAGGGGGCGCACAACTCACTCTGCCATCATTCCCCTATTGTATTTGAAGAGGGAAATAAGAAAAGGAGATACATGGCAGTAACTGCAAGCCAGATAACTAGAGATTAAGGTGTTGGGGGCCCGGGGGTGCCTCTTAGTCTAATAGCAATCAGTGTGTGACGGCTGGGGTGGGAGGGATGAAGAGGCGCACTATTAGTCTAATAGCAATTAGTGTGTGACGGCAGGGGTGGGAGGGATGGAGGGGCCTCTTAGTGTAATAGCAATCAGTGTGTGACGGCTGGAGTGGGAGGGATGGAGGGGTCTCTTAGTGTAATAGCAATCAGTGTGTGACGGCTGGGGTGGGAGGGATGGAGGGGCGCACTATTAGTGTAATAGCAATCAGTGTGTGACGGCTGGGGTGGGAGGGATGGAGGGGCCTCTTAGTGTAATAGCAATCAGTGTGTGACGGCTGGAGTGGGAGGGATGGAGGGGCCTCTTAGTGTAATAGCAATCAGTGTGTGACGGCTGGGGTGGGAGGGATGGAGGGGTGAGGGGCGCATATGGGTGTCTCAGCCTTGGGTGTGGGAGGACCTTGTCCTGGCTCTGATAGCTTTGCTTCCAAGCAAACTAAAAGCACACTCAACAGATGTTCAGGATGAACCAAACCACTTCCCCTTTAAAACCATTTCAAGTTTACAAAATATATACAGTTGAAATGTTGGAAATATCCACAACATGGATGTCCCAGTATAGTTGTATTCTAAAATGACTACAATTATTGCAAGTGGTTTCCTTTTCTGTGACAAGACAATACCACATTGAGTTGATGTTGGTGAACTGAAATATTTCCAGACACGGAAGTATCTGCATTTGTTTTAACCCAAAAATAAAAAGAACAGCTAGGATTATATTTGCAACGAAACTTGGTAGTATAAAATGGTCTGAAACTGACATAACATTCAATAAAAATGTGTTTTTCCTACTTTTTATTACCCATACAGTTACCATATTTGCTTTTGTGCATAAGTAATATAGTCTGTCTACAAATTACAAGTTTCCAAAGTGTAGTTCATCTTGCCCTGAAAGCTGCCATTTCATTTTATTCTAACAGATTTTTATTATATATTAAAGGCTTCTAATGAGCTGTTCTGAACTTCGTGTGTGTCTGAAGAAGAGAGAGCTTTTCAGAGAGTTTTTTTACTTGTTACACACAAATGTATCAACATTGGAATGTAAACAAAGATACTTTTATCTCCAGTTTGGATGCGGATTTGAAGCTGAATAGCAGGACAAAGTGCTTTGTTTAACAATTTCAGTGATGTTCTGCTACAATTTTTTTCTGGGATAGTAGCTTTAACCACTTGACACCTGAGGCATTTTTCCTCTTGTGGACCGGAGCAATTTTCACCTGTCAGCACTCCTCCCTTTCTTTTTCCAATAACTTAATCACTACTAATCACAGCGTAATGATCTATATCTTGTTTTTCTTGCCACCAATTAGGCTTTCTTTGGGAGTTACAGTATGCCAAGAATAATTTTATCCTAAATGCATTTTAACATGAATAATAAGAAAAAAAATATAAAATGCATTATTTTTCAGTTTTTGACCATTATAGTGTTAAAATAAAACATTCTACTGTGGATAAAAGCCACACATTTTATGTGCCCTTTTGTCCCGGTTATTGCAACGTTCAAAAAATTTCCCTAGTACAATGTATGGCGCCAATATTTCATTTGGAAATAAAGGTGCATTTTTTCAGTTTTGCGTCCACCACTAATTACAAGCCCATCAATTAAAAATTAATAGTAATATACTGCCTTGACATACATTTTTAAAAAGTTCAGTCCCTAAGGTAACTACTTATATTTTTTTTTTAATGTAATTTTTTCCCCCCTTATATAAATAGAAAAAAAAGTTTGGGTATTATGGGAGGGTGTGGGAGGGAAATAGTTAATTATATCAGTCAGTGTGGGGATTTTTATTAAATAAAAAGCAATTTTGGTGCAATATACTTTTTGGCCACAAGATGTCCTCAGTCGTCATTTCCGATTCACGTACCGGAAGTAATCCGTGGCTGTGTAACACAGGAAGATACAATGAATGCCGGCGTCTCGTAGACGCTGGTATTCATTGAATCGGGGACTTAGATTTATGAATGGGACCTGCGGTCCCATTCATTAACTTCCCCTCTATGCGGCGGTAACGGCGGTGCGCGCGCACGCGGGAACGGGAGCGAGCGGCGGCTGCATGCCGCTGCAGACTTGTTTTCACAGCCCTGATGCATCCTGTCTTTTTTCCAGGGCCGTGAATATACTGCACGGCATGCAGCAAGTAGTTAAAGCCATAAGGAATCTTTTAGAGCAAAGTAGAAATGCTGAATTTTAGACCACTTTATTAACCTCTTGCGCACCAACAGTCTCTGGCCCCGTAAGGACTAGAGACTGCTGGTACCACAAAACATCGCCTCACGACGAATCACTGCTCTCGCCAGTCACAATACTGTTCCATCGGCTGCAGGCCCCTCTCTCTGCTGTCTCTATGATAGCAGAGCTCTGTGAACTGGTCAGGAGCTGATTTCATTGGCTCATGACCCTGTCCATCAATGTAAGCCAATGTGGTTGGCTCACAGTGATAACGTAGTCAGGTGCCAATGAAATCGGCTCCTGACCGGCTCACAGAGCTATGCCGTCATAGAGACTGCAGAGAGAGGGGCCGGCAGCGGGTGCAGAGCAGTGTGATCGTCAGTAGCGGCGGAAGCATGCAGTGAAGCAGTTGAAATCAATGTCCTGTCAGAGCCGCCTGCAGGACGTAGATTTCAAACAACGCAACGCAAATAGTTAAATTGCTATATTTTCTCTATGTAAAGAGAAAAGCTGCATACCCACTAATGCTGGGCATACACGGTAGGCTGATGGCTCGATTGATAATTTCTGACAGGTCCGATGACCCGCTGGATCGATTCCCCGCTAGATTCCCACGGGCAGACAATAGCGGGGAATCGAGCCGAAGATAAGGAGCGCCCGCGGGGACGAGCGGGAATCGATCCTGATGGCGGCAGGGACAAGCGGGGACGCGCGGGGACATGGCGGGAGTCGATCTGGTGGCTAATCGAGCCGCCAGGTCGACTCGTGTATGCCCAGCATTACTCCTACTAGACATGTATTTCTAACCCCTTATTGCTCTTCAATGAACTTTAAAACCCTATTTCTCTTTGATTAAAGAGAATCTGTACTCTAAAATTCTTACAATAAAAAGCATACCATTCTATTCATTATGTTCTCCTGGGCCCCTCTGTGCTGTTTCTGCCACTCCCTGCTGCAATCCTGGCTTGTAATTGCCATTTTTATGAAGTGTTTACAAACAAAAGACATAGCAAGTGATAGGCTGAGAGTAGCTCAGTGTTTGAGTCATACAAAGTATGCAGGGGGCCTGGAGAGGGTGTGTATAGCTTCTATCCAATCACAAGCAGCACAGCACATTCCAGCCTGACTGCTTGAGCCCGACAGAGCCGACAGAGGAAAGAAGATTAGATCATATAACAGAGATAATACAGCCACTGTGCAACCATGAAAGGCTGCAGTAAGCCAGGCCACATTAGAACAGGTATAGGAACTTATAGGATAGAAGAAATAAGGGCAAAATTTTGTTACAGAGTCTCCGTAAAAGTAATTTAATGACCAGTAATAATGAGTGACCAATTTTGCCTTCACAGCGAAAGTTCCGGTTTAGAAGGTGGAAGTGTGAGGAAGATGAAGAGCAGCAGAGTGGAGCACATCAGTGGGTTAAACCCCTCTGTGTGGCCCCCACACTCTCTGGGACAATTTGACTTTTTGCAAAATTGATCTTGCTCATAATGGCCAGAGTGAAAAGAGGTCTGTCAATAGGTTGATGTTTCCTCAATTCAATAAATCAATTAGGACACTTTGGCCACCAATATGCCATCATACACAGCTTCCCCCTCTATTGTCCTATCCCTTAACCCATTCGAATGTGAAGGGGGCCATACACCTAACGATTTTCCCGCCGATGTACAGCAGATTTGATCGCTGTGATCGAATCTGCTGTGAAATCGTTGCACAAACGCTGACAGAACGATCGATTTCTGTCCGAAATCAATCGTTCCTGTCGATTCCCGTTGATCCGTCTGTGCGGAAGATTTTGCTCGTTCGCCGGCGGGTCGAGAGTGCGTCGATAGCAGCGTTCGAATGCCCGACGACTGATGCTAGCGGCAATACATTACCTGCTCCGGCCGGCGCGTGTCCCCTGGTCTCCGCTGTCCCTTCTCCGTGCTCAGCTGCTCCAGCTTCACTGAACTTCCTGTCCCGGCAGGAAGTTTAAACAGTAGAGCGCCCTCTACTGTTTAAACTTCCCTGGCAGGAAGTTCAGTGAAGCTGGAGGGGCGGAGCATGGAGAAGAAGACAGCGGAGACCAGGGGACACACACCAGCCGGAGCAGGTAATGTATGCGGGGGAAGGGGACGGCGGCAGCTTCACAGATTGTGATCGGTTTCATGCTGAAATTGATTCACAATCTGTTTGCAGTAAAGGCAGCCATACGATCCCTCTCTGATCAGATTCGATCAGAGACGGATCTATCTGTTGGTCGGATCTGATGGCAAATCGACCAGTGTATGGCTACCTTAAGGGCCAATTCACACGTACTCTTTTATGACATTTACCTCCAGCTGTGGTGCTTGTTATTAAGGGTTGCCCATTCAAATGAATGGGCAGAGCCAGTACAGTTGTTTATCGTTGTTTGCATTTGAGTGAGGCGAAGGGGTAAGGTTCAGACGTCCGTCTGAACTTTCCCCAAGACCACTTTGCAAGGTCTCTCTTTCAGAAACACAAACGGAGACGGCACACAACTGACTTCAGCAAATAATTGTATTCAACAGCAAACAGAAGCACACGACATCGGGTAGAGCCCGAAACATGTCATGTGCCTCTGTTTGCTGTTGAATACAGTTATTTGCTGAAGTCAGTTGTGTGCCGTCTCCGTTTATGTTTCTAGTGCTATTGGTGTGCAAGAGTGGTGTACCTGCAGCATTTGGGCAGCAGCACGAAGGTCTTTAAAGGATACCCGAACTGACATGTGACATGATGAGATAGACATGTGCATGTACAGTGCCTAACACAAAAATACTTATGCTGTGTTCCTTTTTTTCTTTCTCTGCCTGAAAGAGTTAACTATCAGGTATGTAAGTGGCTGACTCAGTCCTGACTCAGACAGGAAGTTACTTCAGGTACAGGTACACCACTCCTGCACACCAATAGTACTAGAAATGACATGCTTTTGTGAAGGATAAAGGAAATACTGAGAATCCCCCATGTGGAGATGGTATAGTTAACATTTTCACTGCCTGCTGCAAGCAACAGCACCATAGAAGAAAAGTAATATATAGTGTATTTTACTTTGGGTGAATTTACGCCCTATAAGTATGTAAAGGCACATATTTTAAATTTGATTTTCATGATAGTTTTAATTTCTTTTGTAATGTTTGACCTCATCAAACAATAGTTTGGATAGTTAAAGTGAACCTCCAGACTAAAAATCAACTCAGCAGCACTGAAAAGGCCTGGTGTTTCTTTAAAGAGAACCCGAGGTGTGTTTAAAGAATGTTATCTGCATACAGATGCTGGATCTGCCTATACAGCCCAGCCTCTGTTGCTATCCCAAACCCCACTAAGGTCCCCCTGCACTCTGCAATCCCTCATAAATCACAGCCGTGCTGTGAGGCTGTGTTTACATCTGTATTGTCAGTCTCAGCTGCTCCCTCGCCTCCTGCATAGCTCCGGTCCCTGCCCCTGTCCCTTCCCTCCAATCAGCAGGGAGGGAAGGGATGCAGGCGGGGACCGGAGTTCTGCAGGAGGCGGGGAGAGCAGCAGACTGACACTATAGAGATAAACACAGCCAGCTCTGACAAGCTGTTTGTCAGCAGCGTGGCTGTGATTTATGAGGGATTGCAGAGTGCAGGGGGACCTTAGGGGGGTTTGGGATAGCAACAGAGGCTGGGCTGTATAGGCAGATCCAGCCTCTGTATGCAGATAATATTCTTCAAACCCACCTCGGGTTCTCTTTAAGCAGAGGAGGGAAAACGTCTGTTAATGATTACCACTATTCAATGCACATAAAGAGGTGATCGTTACCTGCACGGCACAAATGAAGATATAATGCAATGGTTAAAGAATGACCCAGGTCCAGGGGCCTTGATGTGGTTGCAACCTCTGCATTCTCTATTGTTACACCACTGGATCTGCACCATGGCGACTGGGACACAGGGAAAGAAGACAAGAGCAAGATGAAGGAAGCAGAGCAAGAGAGACAAGAGGTAGCTCTCCTGTGGATGTCAGTGTCATCATTTCTTTACGCAGGTTAATTTTAATTTTGGGGGTGTGTGGAGTGTCTGGAAATCTATTTTATACATCTAAAAAATATTATGGGTCTTTTCCCAGATTCCTTAACTATTCAAAACTAAACTATTCCTTAAAGTGGAACTTCAGCCTAAACAAACATACTGTCATTAAGTTACATTAGTTATGTTAATTAGAATAGATGGATAATATAATCTCTTACTCACCCTGTTTTAAAAGAAAAGGCAAATGTTTGTGATTCATGGGGGCTGCCATCTTTGTCATGGGGCAGCCATTTTTTTGGTTGAAAGGAGGTGACAGGGAGCAGGAGACACAGTTCCAACTGTCCTGTGTCCTGATCACCCCTCCCAGCTGCGCGCGCTAGGCTTCAAATGTCAAATTCAGAATGTAAGTAAAAATAATTTGCACCAAAAGAGCAGAACGAGAGCAACAACATCAGAAATCCCCTGATGCTTTGCACAGCATCAGGGGAAAAATGCCCAGGCAGTTTTCTTCTGTGCAGCTAAAAATGAGGCTTGTATAAGAGAAACAAAGTTCTGATGCTGTTAAACTGTTAAAGAGAACCCGAGGTGGGTTTGAAGAATATTATCTGCATACAGAGGCTGGATCTGCCTATACAGCCCAGCCTCTGTTGCTATCCCAAACCCCCCTAAGGTCCCCCTGCACTCTGCAATCCCTCATAAATCACAGCCACGCTGCTGACAAACAGCTTGTCAGAGCTGGCTGTGTTTATCTCTATAGTGTCAGTCTGCTGCTCTCCCCGCCTCCTGCAGAACTCCGGTCCCCGCCTGCATCCCTTCCCTCCCTGCTGATTGGAGGGAAGGGACAGGGGCAGGGACCGGAGCTATGCAGGAGGCGAGGGAGCAGCTGAGACTGACAATACAGATGTAAACACAGCCTCACAGCACGGCTGTGATTTATGAGGGATTGCAGAGTGCAGGGGGACCTTAGTGGGGTTTGGGATAGCAACAGAGGCTGGGCTGTATAGGCAGATCCAGCATCTGTATGCAGATAACATTCTTTAAACACACCTCGGGTTCTCTTTAAACCTCTCTGACAAGGTGGCTGATTTGTGGTACTATATGTCAATTGTTATGTATAGAGTGATTGAAGAGGCTAATGTACAACTGAAACTGGAACCCTTGGCACCTTAGCTATGCCACTGTGCAGATCCAACAGTGTCCCCTTCCAGGATTTCTTTACTATACCATTACTCATTTCAAGGGACAAGGGTGTTTTTTTATGGCAGAGTTGCTACCCTGTCAAACATCCATGGACAAACATCCATTGCAGGATGGAAACATTTTTTGCAGACTTCCCCATTTTCCAAGTGGAAGCCAGCTGGAAACAAAATCTATTTGGAGAAGGTAAATACCACCTCCCATCAACCCCCCCCCCCCCCCTCCCAATTAATTTTACATTTCTTCCCAAAATATATGGCACTGGAGGTGAGGAAGGGCCTGCTAGCTTAGTGGCTAGATTGCCACTTGATGGGCCTATACCTCCTGACCACTAGCTGGTTGTAAAGCTGGTGAACAGTATTCATTTGGTTGTGGGTAGTTCAACATCTCCTCTATTAGGCACTCTTATTATCTGGATAAAGCAGGGGCAGAACTACAAATCATGGGGCCCCACAGCAAAACAATCCCTCCCTTGCCTCCCCTTGGTGACCCTCACAGCCTGGGGGCCCATCTTGCAAGCTTTATAAAACAAGTGTGACCAGTGGCAAAACTACAATTCATGGGGCCAAGCAATTGGTGGAATGATGACAGCATCCTGAGCTGCCGAGAACTACAGAGCACTTGCAAATGACTGTGACTCATTGCAAATGCACAACCGAATGCAAGCAGACAATCCAGAACTGTCTGTTTGCAGCTCCACTGCAACGGACAGAATACACTACAGGAGGGATCCTTACACTACTTTTATTGTTTTTGCTCAATGAGCCATTCATTGAAGTGTGCCAGAACTAAAATCTATGAACTATTGATCTTTTTTATGTCTTTCCTGCTCACAGAAGCTATTTTCTGTCAGGAAAGTGTTATATAGTTGTAATTTCTTATCAGTGAGGGTCACACTGTAGTCTGACCCAGTCCTGACTCAGATAGGAACTGCCACTTACATACCTGATGTTTAACTCTTTCAGGCAGAGAAAGAAAAAAAGGAACACAACCTAGTTATTTGTGTGCTAGGCACTGTACATACACATCTATCTTATCAGGTCACATGTCACCTCGGGTATCCTTCAATAACAATTTTTTTTGACAATACAATTTTTGTGGGCTGTGAATTAACTCAGAAAGGTGGTGCTTCAATGCTAAAAGTCAGGACTCCTATTACACTAAACAATTCTGCCCAAATTGACAATTCTGATCACCTCTGCTTGACATACTGGTCTGTATATATGAGGCAAAAGGAAGAAATGAGTATATGCTCCTAATTTGTAACAGCTGCTTCCCTGAGGAGATGTAGAAAAAGTAGAGCTTTATTTTGATTCTGAAATATCTCTGTACAATGCTGAGGAAGAAACAAATTATAGTTAGCCCAGTAATGTGATCCCCATCATCCAGTTTGTTTACCACATGTGATGTAGCCATTGTGACAGCTCCAGCCATAACTGTCAGATGCAGGGACACATCCAGCTTGCTCTGCAAATCCGTAACAGCAGTCATGTGCGTGGCAACACCTAGCAGATGGAAAGAACAATATCTGAGAAAAAAATAAATACTTGGTATTTATATACCATTATTGCTGATAAAAATGTAATCCCTTCGGTTCAGCTCAGTACATTGAAAGAATTGCTTACTTGTAGCATGTAAGCAGAGTTACTACAATGTGGTTCCAAAAACAGGAGACAATTTTAAACTGTGTTCTCATTTAATCAATCTAGAATTTCCTTCTGCTTGCTTACAGTTTGTCACAGTTTGATTGGTGGATCACCAATTATTTTCCTGAATCTATTGCTAGTTACGCACCATACTATTTTCTGTTCGATCGATTTTCCGAACGATTTTTCGACCGATTTTTCCGATCAATTTCCTTATTTTTTATTATCGATTTCCATTCTCTTTTATGAGAAATCAACCAGAAAAACGATGCAAAATAAGTTCGAACATGACGGAAATTATCTATCGAACCATCTATCTAACAGAAAATTGTATGGTGTGTCAATGTATTCCCTGGCCATTATTACAGTTCAGTAGGAATATCCCAAGGTCTAATTGTTTTCAATATAACAAGATAAAGCATTTTCTGACCAGAAACTCTAGCCCAGAAGGTTTACTCAGGTGTCCTTTTTAGGAGAATCTTTCTTTCTTCAACTTCCCCCAAAGGTACCATATCGACAATATACCAACATATTCGGGTTATCTTAAGAGCAGAAAACTAAAATTATGCTAGATTGGGAGACAGATTTGCAAATTCTGGTGCCCCCTGCTGGTCATATAGCCATTGTCTATATGCAACTGAAGCCCTCTCCTACTAATTGGCTGACTTGCTCAGCTTTTGCTTGATTATCACTGCAGGCTAGGTGTATTATGTGTGCACTTCTCATTGGCTTATAAGCAGCCTGCAGGCTTTATAAAGCAGCAGAGAACTGTTTGGGAGTGAGTTTCTCCAATTGTGTGTTTGGTAAGATTTGCAAATTCATCTTGATCTATCTAACTGGCAGAAATGGGCATTAACTTAAAGTGATCCTTAACTGAGTGAACAAAAAAAAAGTTTCACTTACCTGGGGCTTCCACCAGTCCCCTGCAGACGTCCTGTGCCCTCGCCGACTCTGAACGATCCTCCGGTTCCCGCAGCCATCCAGCTTCGATTTCAGCAACTGTCCATTCGCCGGGCCTGAGCGCATGTGTAACCCAGGCCACCTGCATCACTTGATCGCGCTCCAGTTGCGGTGGCCATCCTGCGCATGCGCAGTAGGTCTGAGCAAGTGCAGAACAGCCACGCCAATGGGAGCGATCGAGGGACGCACGTGGCCAGGGCCGCGCAGGCGCACTGGCCCGGCGACTGGATAGCCCTGGAAAACAGAACTGGCTGGCTGCGGGGAATCGGAGGATTGTTCAGAGACGGTGTGGGCACAGGATGTCTGCAGGGGGCTGGTGGAAGCCCCAGGTAAGTGAATTTTTTTTTGTTCACTCAGTTAAGGTTCACTTTAATGCAGAGTTCCGCAACACTGTCCTTAAGGCCCACCAACAGTACATACAGTATTTTGCAGGAAACCACAAACATGCACAGGTGGGGTAATTAGTGTCTCAGCAGAGCTGATTAACAACCTCTGTGGATTTCCACAAAACATGCACTGTTGGTAGGCCTTGAGGACAGGGTTGGGGAACACTGCTTTAATGCATGCCACTAGACCCCAATGATCCGTGAAACAGCACTTCACCTGACCACCAGGTGGTATCATATCCCACTGAGGTTGCACAAGATATTTCTTAATGTTTCAACTTGTTGTAGGGGTTGTACAGTAGATGGATCACTTCACATCTTCTGGGAGTGTCCTGTAGCCACACAAGTTTGGGGTAAGCTGAAAGCGGGCCTTTGTAAATTGACTTCAGGTAATGCGAAAATAGATACACAGTCAGCATGCCCTACTTTTGGCACCCAGTGCTAGTATCCCCCCCCCCCCCCCCCCCCCCAAAAAATGGAGAAGAGTGTAATACACATTTGCTTGTTTGGTTCTCTGGGCTATTGCACATTTTTGGAAACAACCTCAGATACCGTTAGAGCAAATTCTAACTAGAGTGGAATTGGTGAGATTGATGGACTTTTTATTCCATACCATGTAGAAACACCATTTTCACCTTTCATTCTAACTGGGGTGATTGGTCTATCACTCGAATGTTTGATGGTTGATATCTCTGATATTGCCCTGGAGGAAACTGAAGGTATTCTGCTGAGGTAATTCTATATGGAAGACGTGCATTCTTTTTTGTTGAGTTGTTACTAATTGGATTTGACAATTTTTAGTTCTATGTTGTTTATTTTGCCTAGTAAGATATTTATTTTTTGCTTTGTGCACTACTTTTCAGGAAGCTTATTACTGTAATAAGTTTACTTTTGAAATGTCCTGTAACTTGGAATTTAAATCTTCTAATAAAACAGTTAAACAAAAAATTACAGTACTGTAAATTTGCTGACAGTCATTGGTGGAGTGCAGGTGTGGTGTGGACAATGAGAAGCAAGATCTTAAGCTGCTCATACACCTAACGATTCTGCCGCCGATATACAGCAGATTCGATCACTGTGATCGAAATCTGCTGTGAAATCGTTGCGCAAACACTGACAGAACGATCAATTTCCATCCGAAATCAATCGTTCCCCACGATTCCCGTTGATCCGTCTGTGCGGAAGATTATTCTCGATCGCCGGCGGGTCAGGAGTGCGTTGATAGCGGCGTTCGAGTGCTCGACGACAGACGCAATACAGCTACAATACATTACCTGCTCCGCCGGCGCGACTCCCCCGGTCTCCGCTGTCTTCTTCTCCGCGCTGGTCTCCGGGTCCGGCAGGCTTCACTTCTTCCTGTCCCGGCAGGAAGTTTAAACAGTAGAGGGCGCTCTACTGTTTAAACTTCCCCCAGACAGGAAGAAGTGAAGCCTGCCGGACCCGGAGACCAGCGCGGAGAAGAAGACAGCGGAGTCGCGCCGGCGGAGCAGGTAATGTATGCGGGAGAGGGGCAGCGGCAGCACCACCACCACCACAGATTGTGATCGGTTTCATGCTGAAATCGATTCACAATCTGTTTGCAGTAAAGGCAGCCATACGATCCCTCTCTGTTCAGATTCGATCAGAGAGGGATCTATCTGTTGGTCGATCTGATGGCAAATCGACCAGTGTATGGCTACCTTTACTTTGTACCATTAATTACTCCTGCAGCAAGATGAGACATTGGATAGTCCATATTCAACAAAGAAGGTACTCAGTCCAGCCTTAGCAATAAGCACAATTTTAGTTTCAGTTTAGGAAATTCATAGCTGGATGCAAACTAAAACATAAAGATACTTTTCAGTAAGGTAAAATTACAAAATATGTTTTGGAATCCTGATACTGTGTACATTTGTAGCAATTTTTACAGAAAGTAGACATTTGCTTCAAGAGCATTCAAGCATATAATACTGCAGCTATTATTAAATAGTGGTGAGTGTAATCAGCTAATTTTCGCGATTACGCCTAAACGTAATTACAGTTTGTAAATTCAATTGATTTTGTATAATCTATCGTAATTTCTCACACATTTCTGCATAATTTTCAAGTAATTTTGTGCCGATTTAGCGGTGAATAGCAAAGTCCCAATACATGCTATTGTCACCAAAATTGTTACATATGTGAAGAAGAATAGTGGGTACAAGTCATAAAAAATTAATTTTTCAAAAAGACAGTCGTTTTTGAGAAAATCACTTTTAAAAATGCAAAGAAAGAGGTTTTTTAAATTTAGAAAAATGAGTTTAAAAACACTTTTTCCTGGTGGCAAGAGCATGTATGGGGGCTTTGCTATTCACCCCTAAAGTTGGCACAAAATTACATAAAAAAGAAGCAAAAATGTATGAGATATTACTTTTTACTAATTATTTTTACTAATTTTTTTATTTTTACTTTTTACTCATTTTTACTAATCATTACAATTAAACATTAAATGAATGAAGATTTTTCCTGAAATTTTGCATTATGATTTTGCATTGTAATTTTCAACTTTTGTTGCAAAATTATGTCTATGCGAAATTTTTGCTCATCACTATTCTTAAAATGTATTTGCAAAGACTGTAAAGACTATTAAATTCTGCTCACAAGTTTCATAGCAGATGTCACTGTCATTCTCTCAGTCCATTTCGTCTTGTGCAGCTCACATGGGCAGCTGCAGGTGATGCTTTGAAAATAAAGGAATTCTTGACAATCTCCCATGAGGAGATGAAGTAGTCCAAATCCAGGCAGATTTTTACTACCTACTCTAAGAGACAGCGACTTAGGAAAAATTGAGTTATAGTGCATTCTACTCTGGTAAAATTGTATATGTATTTGAAATATTTCACCTCGTGGTCGTTTGAAAGAGCAATATGCAAGTACCTTTAATCACAGGGGCTACCCAGGGACAGGGAGCAGAAACAGGAATGAAGGAAGAAAAAGAAGCATCATATTTCTTCTCCCAAGATAAAACGGTGTTTATAGGCTTACTGATGACTCAGTCCTATCATAACTTAGTAGTGCTAAATGCACAATAAAGCCCAAGTACAGGCACAGTTTTTATATGCATTTCAAAGAACATTATTCTGAATTTATTATTAATAAAAAGTTTTGTTAAAAAAGCTTTAATTTTACAAAATAAAAAAGGAGAAGAGCTGCTGAACAAGTTCATACATCCTTAGGGATGAAACAAAACATTCCCCTTAATTAAAGCTTAATTTACTATTTATTAAAATGTATATTTCTTTTTGCAACCAAACTAACTACTATGTAACTATGTAAAGGTCAATAAAAAGAAATAATACACAAAAAAGCTTAAAAATGTGAAGTAGTATTGGACTTACCTCCCCATTGACGACACGATTGGTCAGTTTTGAGATTTTAAAAAAAACAACACTTTGTTGGAGAAAACTCCACTTTGCTTTGATGTGTTTTGTGGGTCGAACCCGCTTCTTCAGGCAATAAGGGTGTCAGTTAAGGACAGTATCTCAGCTCTGGGGGGCCCATCTTTTTAAGCGATTTTTAGTGTAATATATTCTTTTTTGGTGCCACTGTTTATCCTTTTCTGATTTAGTTTATTGTCCAGCCTTGGTGGAGGGGTGTTTCTGATGATCTGTATTAAACTACAACTCAGTTTTTTATAGTTTTGGAGAGGAATGGGATTAGAGCTTTTGATGTGGTTTAATTGCCCCTTTGGGTCCCCAGTGGAAGACTTTTCTGGATTCCAGTCTCTTAAGGGCACAGTAGTGAAACCTCAGAAAACTTTATTATTTACACATCTAGCCAAAATTAAAAAATAAAAAAGTTATAACATGGCATTACAAAAATGTGTCCATTTTACTTTTTTGTTTATGGACCCGTATTTCACATACATTTATATTGAGCAATTGATTTAGTTTTGGTTTTTTTTCTCCCTTGAGAATGGATTGTCTCAATGTGATTCTGCACTGAAGGGGAACACTTACTGGCAGCCTGCATTGTGTTTTTCACCACTGACATGTAAGAATTTTTTTAAATGACCTACCGATCTGTCCTGTCCATTGGCATTCCTCTTCCTCCAATTCCACAGTAGCAACCATAACCAAGATATGACAGAGAGCTACGACCAGTCCTACATTGAATCATTCCAGCAAGATCAAGGAGTGCCCTTTTGTGCCTTATATGAGTGTTATTCTGTTCTCCATTCAGACCTGCCAACGTAGAACAAAATATTTATCAATTTTTAACAATTCCCTGCTGATTTTGCCAGTTTGCCCTCTGATGAAAAAGTGACCAGTCTATAATTGTAATAGCAGGTTTCTTGCAGCTGTGAAAGAATGAATGAATAATGCAAGAACCCTCAAAAGCCAGTGTTCTAAAGTCAGAGCTTGATGCTCATTAAGTATTTGATCCCATATTGAAAGATTAAGATTTCGGGTAATGAGCTGAGATTAGGAGCACCCTCTGTAAAGGAGTGCTCCTAATCCCAGTTTGTTACAAGACCTGTATTAAAGGCATCTGTCCACAGAATGTCCACAAAATCAATCAATCAGATTACAAACTAGACCCTATGGCCCATATGCAATTTACTTTTTCACCTGAGTTTTCTCCAAGGTGATATTTACACAACGTGTAAATAAAATGCCCTTTAAACCATTAGCAGGCAAGAAAATACCCAAAATAATTTTGATAGTACTTTTTCGCCTACTTTTTGGTACTTTTTCCATTACAAAGTGCTAAAAAGTTTTTTAAAATCGAAGATGAAAAATTATCTCCTAGGAGAAAACTCAGGAGAAAAAGTGAATTGCATATGGCCTCATGACTAAGATTTAAGTCTAAGAATGTAAGGGACAAGCTTGTAGACCTGCACAAGGCTGGACTGGGCTACAAGACTTTCACCAGAGAGAAGGTGACAACAGTTGGCGCAAGGATTTGCAAATGAAAGAAACACAAAATAACCATCAATCTCCCTTGGTATGGGGCTCCAATGCAAGATCTCACCTCATGGAGTTGTAATGACTATGAGGATGATGACGAAACAGCTATGACCATAGCACCAAGAAAACAATTGGTAGCACACTATGCTGTGATGGACTCAAAGCTTGCAGAGCCTGCAAGGTCCTCCTGACAAGACAGCACATGTACAGTCCTGTCTGCAGTATGCCAATGCACATCGGAATGATCCAGAAGAGAACTGAGTGAAAATGTTGTGGTCAGATGAGACCAAAATTGAGCTATCAGAATCAGAATCATTTATTTCACCAAGTACAAACAAGGGATTGTACCCTGAATTGGTTTTGGCTCATACAGGTTCTGGAAGGATGAGGGGGGATAATGTCCGAAAGCCAAGAAGCGAGGCTGCCATACTGCGGACATTATCTGGCATCAGTTCAACTCAGTATGTTTGAAGGAGGATGAATGCTGCCTATGATTCTGAGAACACCATCCCCACTGTCCAAAATGGAGGTGAACACATTATGCTTTTTGGGTGTTTTTCTGCTAAGGGGATAGGACACCTTCTGCTCATCGAAGGGACAATGAATGGGCCATGTACCATCAAATCTTGGGTGAGCACCTCCTTCCCTCAGCCAGGGCATGGGTAGTGGATGGGTATTCTTGCGCAACATTAACCCAAAACCCAGCCAAGGCAACAAAAGGAGTGACTCAAGAAGAAGCACATGAAGGTTCTGGGATGGCCTAGTCCCGAGACCTTAATCCAATAGAAAATATAGATAATCCAATAGAAAATATGTGAAGGAAGCTAAAGGTTCGAGTTGCCAAACATCAGCCTCAAAACCTTACTGACTTGGAGAGGATCTGAAAAGAGGAGTGGGCAAAAATCCCTCCCAAGATGTGTGCAAAAAAAAAGAAATAAATAAATGTTACTTTTAGCAAATTGTGCATGGGCATGTGCTCATGACCATTGGTCAAGTTCCCAAAACATTATAAGTAAATAACACAATATTTGTTTAACCTTTTCTTGGCCTCGTACACATGCTCAACTAAAGTCTTTGTAAGTATCCAACAAACTACAGATTTCACCATGTTGGATGACAATCTTGTGCAAAAATGTAGGAAAACGACATGACAAGCAACTGATATGTGCTTGATCTGTCAGGTGGATCAACTCACATAACTGTTGGGGAGATATCGTGCAGTTGGCCACATGTGTACAATGTCGTGTGAACGACATTGTTCTACTGAATGCTGACATGTGGAGCATACTCAAACTCGTACAGAACTCATGCTGTAAATTTTTGGAATGCTTTGATCTCTCTCTAGCAGAACATATAGAAACTGAAAGTAGAAGTCCTCTGTTATTGTCTCACACTGCCCCCTAATGACAAATAGCCATAAATACACATTACATCAGTACCAATTAGAAGCAGTGAAATGTATCAAATAAGACATAAAAAATGTGCTAAAATAAATTGGCCTGGAGCACTTTCAAGCCTGTAAATAAATTGGCTGCTAAATGGTTAAATGAGTTGCAATATCATTGTGCGGAAAACAATGGTAGGTTCAATGGAGTCGGCGGTAAAGTATTTTCCACAGCCTTAGTCAAGTGTTTTCCATGACTTTTGTTTGCTGTGTGTATGGACCTTTAGGCTTCCTTCCTTACTAGAGAGCTCCATGAGTACAAAACACACTGATGAAGAAGGGCTACTGCTGCTTCTAAAAATGACACTAGACAAGACAAGTGCAGGTCATCACTATATAAAGCTCAACCAAAAATGGAATTCCAACCAGATAGATAAAAGAAATTGAAAAGGTGATTAGTCATGTTAAGAGGCTGGTGATGTTTTGCTGTGACTTCTGGGTAGTTTATCACCATCCTGCAGTAATTGTTTGAGCGGTGAGAGCTGTAAGACTATTGAACTCTTTACAAGCCCCTCGGCGCTCTCACACACTTAAGGAAACACCTCCTTAGTTGCCGCATTCCATGTTACGAGAAGTGCTATTCTCACTTACCATATATTCCGACGTATAAGACGACCCCCAACTTTTCCAGTTAAAATATACATTTTGGGATATACTCGCCCTATAAGACTAACCCTCTTGACTCTTGGACATTTATATATTGTACCGTATGTACTGGTGCTATACTGTATAAACAGGTACAGCTACTGGTGCTGTACTGTGTGTAGCACCCAGTATATAACAACCGAGCAATCACGGCAAGCGATGTACCTTACCGGCGATTGGCTGGTTGTTGTATACAAAGCCTGCTTGGATTGATCAGCTTTCCCTGTCACCAAGACTATCGGTAACGCAAACACAGAGCGGTAACGCAAACACACCTCTTTCACCCGTCTGGCCCGCCTTTGTATACTAGTACCTCCTTCTCTGCCTCTCAGATCTCGCATATGCGCGCCTGCACCACTTCACTACAATCCTCAGGAGTGAAATCTAAGAGGCAGAGAAGAAGGTACGGTAATAGGATACAAGGGCAGGCCAGATGGGGTAAAGAGGCGTGTTTTTCTGGTCACAGCACTGCTCTATTTTTTTTTTCCATACCCCGGGCATCACCCTTCACTTACACCTTACCAGTGAGGTGCCCCCTCACCTCATCATCGAGGCCATGTTAAGTCACTTCTTTCCAGGAATCCTGGTGAGTGGATTTTCTGCTACCATACTTGTACAGCACCGCCCTAGCTGCTTTCATACGGTCGCAGCATACGATGGGGATGTTGCCGCAGACGTTTTTTGTGCTTCCCTCACCATATGCAGCAACCCCAGATTTTAAAGTCCGACCCCAAAGTTTCAGCACCCAGCGTATAAGACGACCCCTGACTTTTGAGAAGGTTTTACTGGGTTAAAAAGTAGTCTTATATGCCAGAATATACAGTACTTCTTTTTATTCTTTTTGTCTTGTTTTTCGCTTTCTTTTGCAATGTCACTGTACCTGTTGTAGAATTGTTTTACCATTTCTTGCACTGTTTATGTTTTGCTACTGCTGCAACTTGTTGTTTTCTTTTCTACTGTCAGTGTGTCTGTGACAGTAGCCTCAATTCACTAAGCTTATTTCCTGTCTTTAATAACGTTTCTGAGCTGTTTCTAGTGTTATCACCATGGTGATAAGGCATGTAGTAAACTTAACTCTTCTGTCTTTAAGTTAAGGAGAGATTTCTTCCTGCGATACAATGAGAGCAGCCATGTTCTGTTTGTGATCATTACACACAGAGAAGCTGGTCTGCATCTGCAGCCCTCAGCCTGTGAAAAAAGTTAACATTTTAATCCTTAAAATAACTGCAGAATTCTAAAGTTAAAGACATGCTGTTAATTAAAGTGTATCCGAGATAAACGTTTTACTCATTGAATAATTGTGTCCCTTTAATTTAGTTTATAGCGGCCAATAGAAACAGAGTCCATTTTTATTGGCCGCGATAGCTCTGCGGGCGGGATTAGAAGTCCTGTCTCAGCCAATGAGCAAACACTTCAGACCGGCAGCCAATCCAGGGGGGGGGGGTGTCGCTGGAGGTGCGGCCACGCAGACCAGGAGGACCGGGAAATGACAGCGATCAGAGTGTGCCAGTGCGGTGTCCGATCGTCCTCCACTGCACCTGCTGGGGACAGAATGCTGATCTGAGCCTCCTGCCTACTCACTGGGACATTGCCTCTCTCCAGGTTGCCGGAAACTTGTGCACATCGGACCATCCGCTGGGCATCTGCCTCCTGGCACATTGGCATAGGACTGTGCATACCAAACCCATTATGGAGTTCCACGGTAGCAGTGCCAGGTGTTTACTGTCCTGGAATTTGCCGGTGCCGAGCCTCAACCGGATTGCTCACACGGTCTCCTGATAGCACTCAAATAAATCACAAGGCGGCACACCACTAGCTGCAAAGATGCGTGTATTAAGAAACAAAGGCACTACATGTTACAGAAAATCCTTCATCAGGTGCAGGATGCACCTGATGAAGGATTTTCCGTAACATGTAGTGCTTCTGTTTCTTAATACACGCATCTTTGCAGCTAGTGGTGTGCCGCCTCGTGATTTATTTGAGTGACTGGGCATACCAGACTCTTTCTAGTCATATGGACATACCATACTTCTCCTGGGTATATTGGCAAACTCCTCCTGGGCACATGGACATACCATAATCCCCCTGGGTATATGGACATACTCCAGGCATATGGGCATCCTTCTGGGCAAATGGACCTACTCCTGGCATATAGCTATCCTTCAGGGCACATGGACATACTCCTCATGGGCATATGGGCATAGTCCTGACATATGGGCATCCTTCTGGGCACATGGAGGTACTCCTCCTGGGCATATTCCTGGCATATGGGTATGCTCCTCATGGGCATACCCCTCCGAACATCCACTGGGCACTCTCTACAAGTGGGTCATGACTCAGCCTGTAGTTTCTCTGATCCCCAGCTCCGAGAAGCAGATGGAGGACTACCGCTGGGCGCTGGCTGGAGAGGTGATAAAGGCCTGCACTTGTAGTGTTTAGTGTATGCATCAATTAGTGTATGCAGGGATTAGTGTAGACAATGGAAGCAGCAGTGTAGCTGGGCAGTGTAGTTTAGATAAAGACAGCTTAGGGGGAGAAGCTCCACAAGACCCCTGCACAATGGATGTACCAGATTTAGTATATATTTTTCCCCCTGATTTTTGGCCTCTAAAACTAGGTGCGTCTTATGGTCCGGAGCGTATTATGGTCCGAAAAATACGGTATACTTTTAAATGCGGTAAATGTCACAGTAGTGTAATTGTACATGTATCAAAAGAAAGAGCAATGAATTTTCTGACGGGGTTTCCAGGGGGTGGAAACTCCTCCGCAGCCGCATCGCTTTGGTCAGGGATTGCTATACAGCTGCAATATGGCTGTGTAAAGATCCCTGGCATTTTTTCCTATTTTCCCCGCAAAAAATTTTTTGGGGGGGGAGGGGGGGGGGAATTTAAAAAAAAATGGGGTCCCCCCTCCTAAAACTTTTTAACCCCTTGTTCCCCATGCAGGCTGGTATAGCCAGAATGTGGAGCTCCGACTGATTGGGGCTCCACACCCTGACTATACCACCTGCAAAAAGGTCCCTTAATGCCGATTTTTGTTCCGGGGTATCTGTTGGGGGGCCCCCCAGGTTTATTTTGCCCTAGGGCTCCATTGTTGCTAAAACTGGCCCTGGTGACAGCCATACATAGGAAAGTGTGCAGGGCAAATTTAAATCATGGCCAGGCAAAGTAGGCATCCATTTAGAACCACAGGTTTATCGCAGAACATTTAATCCTTACTTCAAGAAAGCTCTGTTTAGGCTCTTCTATCATTAATCAGTGCAAAGTATTGCTTTGTTCCATCCCTGTGGGCCCAAGCTTTGTGAAAAGGACAAATACAGGCTACCCAATGAACTTATGACGACCCCGAACCACCAGTATTTTTGTAATGGGCATGGATTTATGCCTAACTTACGAAGCCATAAAGGAAAGATTATCATGGCTTTTCTCTCTCTGCTGAAGTGATGTGTGTTGTGATTCACTTTGTGGTCACGTGAAACTGATACCCTGCAAATACGTTCTGTCTTAAATGATACGCTTCTTTAACTGAGCATGCACTGGATAGTTCACATAAAGCTCCTCTGAACTGTGGTGAATTCATTACTATAAATATTATTGTTTTGCTTGGAGCCCACCTTATAAATCCCCAGTGGAAGGGCAGAAAGTTTAGCTTTGCCCCACAAGCCAAAGCCTACACCTTCCAGCCCTGCTTATACTGTGATACATCATCCTGCCCACTTTCCTCTCCTCCCTAGAGTTGATGTTGGTGAGACGCCCCATCATAATTTGAGCAGTAATGGAAGGAGTAGGCCCTGCTTTGAGGTCAGATGGGGAATTTTATGGTGGACACCTAGAAAAACAGTAATAGTTATAACAATGTACGCAGGGCAGTTTATGTGAGCATTTTATAATTTAATAAGCTCTCTAGAGCATGTTAAATTATAGAAATACATTTTTACTTTTTCACTTATTTAGTTATTTAGTTATTTTTTATTGTATTTATAAAGTGCCAACATATTACGCAGCACTGGACATTATTTTAGGTTACAGATAATATTTAGGGGTGACATACAGCAATATGACAATACAGGAATACAAGAAAAAACAGATCACGCAGCACATTATGAGTACCAGGTAATGCTTAGTCAGTCACTGGATGGGAGCATGGAGGTTAGGCAAGTTAGGTTCACTCAGATGCATTGCATGGGTGCACAGTAATGGAGGTGCATGATCAGGTAGGACACAAAAGGAGGAGGGCCCTGCCCAAAGGCTTACAATCTAGAGGGAGAGGTAGGAATACGAAAGGTAGGGGACCAGAGCAGGGCCGGTTTAAGCAACAATGGGGCCCCAGGGCAAAATAAACCTGGGGGGCCCCCTAACAGATACCCCGGAACAAAAATTGGCATTAAGGGACCTTTTAGGCAGCTGGTATAGTCAGGGTGTGAAGCCCCAATCGCTCGGAGCTCCACATTCTGGCTACCCCAGCCTGCATGGGGGACAAGGGGTTAAAAAGTTTCAGGAGGGGGGACCCCACATAATTTAAAAAAAAAAATTCCCACACTCTATACATAAAAAAAAAAATTGGGAAAATAGGAAAAAATGCCAGGGATCTTCATGCAGCCATATTGCGGCTGTATAGCGATCCCTGGCCAAAGCGCTGCGGCTGCGTATGGACCCCCAGGAAACCCCGTCAGGAAATTTATTGCTCTTTCTTTTGATGCATGTAAAATTACACTACCGTTAGGTTTGCTACTAAAAGTGACATTTGCCGCATTAGTATACTTTTTTCCTTTGAAACTTTAAAATCGATTTTCTCAAAAACTATAAGGTCTTTTTGAAAAAAATGTTTTCTTCTTATTCCCAATGATCTCCTTAACATATCCTGAAATTTAGGGTTTCTAGCATTTAAGGTGGATTTGCTATTAACCATTAAAGTCGGCAGGTTTTTAAATGTGTATTTTTTTTCCTTTGAAACTTTAAAATTGGGGGCCCCTACAAGCTCTGAGGCCCTGGGGCAATTGCCCTCTTTGCCTCTATGGTAGCGCCGGCCCTGGACCAGAGTTCAGTTCGGGTTTAGAGCACTTGTGAGGGGTGGTAGGCCAGAGTGAAAAGGTGAGTTTTGTGGGCCTTCTTGAAGATGTTGAAGGAGGGGGCTGCCCTAATGGGTGGAGGTAGGGAGTTCCATAGTGTTGGAGAAGCTCTTGAGAAGTCCTGGAGGTGTGAATGGGACTGGGTGATGCGGGTGGCGGTCAAGCGAAGTTCATTGGAGGAGCGGAGTGAGCGGCTAGGTGTGTACCTCTGAGTAAGATTGGAAATGTAGGTTGGACAGGTTTTCTGGACAGATTTGTAGGTTAGACACAGTATCTTGAATCTGATTCTGGACTGGATAGGAAGCCAGTGGAGGGATTCACGGAGGGGAGCCACCGTGGTGGAGTGATGGGAGGAGTGGATAGTTCTGGCTGCCGCATTCATGATGGACTGCAGCAGGGCTGTTTGGGTCATAGGGAGACCAGACAGGATGGCATTGCAGTAGTCAAGGTGGGAAATTATGAGGGCATGGATGAGGAGTTTGGTGGTGGTAGAGGTCAGGAAAGGGCGGATCTTGCAGATGTTACGAAGGTGGAAGTTGCAGGACTTTGTGAGGTTTTGGATGTGGGGAGTGAAGGGGAGTGCAGGGTGACACCCAGCCAGTGGGCTTGAGAGGTAGTGTGGTTAACAGTGACATGCACATCTGAGAGGTTCAGGGAGTGCTGGGTTGGGAAGATCATAAATTCCATTTTGTCTAGATTTAGGCTGCTTCCACACAGGGACGTTACAGGAGCACGTTAGTGCAGCCTGTAACGCTCCCCCAACGCACAGCAATGTAACACAAGTGGGCTGTTCACACTGCATCACGTGGTCCCGCCGGCCAATCAGCGCCACCCTGAGAGACCTTATGCAGATAGAGCCGCCTAACGCGGCTCACTCTACCGTCCTCTCCCGCACCACCATACGTTGCGTTAGGTGCACGTTATGCGACCTTAACGTAGCACCTAACGCAACGTCTTAGTGTGTAAGTAACCTTAGTTTCAGGAACCTAGCGGACATCCAGGAGGAGATGGCTGATAGGCAGGAGGAGACCTTGTCCATGGTAGTGGGGGATATGTCAGGGGTGTAGAGATAGATCTGGCATCAGCATACAGATGATAGTTAAAACCCATGGAGGAGATAACCTTGCCAATGGAGGATGTGTATAGGGAGAACAGTAGGGGGCCAAGGACCGAGCCTTGGGGGACTCCCACCGAGAGGTGGTTGGGGGTGGATAAGGATTCATTGAAGGAGGTTGTGAAGGAGCGGTTGGAGAGGTAGGACGAAAGCCATGTCAGGGCGAGGTCGTGAATGCCCATGGATTGAAGGGACTGGAGGAGTAGAGGATGATCTACTGTGTCAAAAGCTGCTGAAAGTCAAAGAGGAGGAGAATGGAGTATTTACCTTCAGCTTTAGCTAAGGCAAGGTCATTGACCACTTTGGTGAGAGCTGTTTCGGTTGAGTGGGCAGGCCGAAATACAGATTGCAGTGGGTCTAGCAGTGAGTTGGCATTGAGGCACTTCAAGTATGCTTCAACAATGCTGTTCTTATTTCAGTACTGTTGTTATTTCAGTACTCACATTTTCGGTAACAATATTATACATTTATCCTGCATTTTCATCACTGCCCTGTGTATTTCTTGCCTTAGGATTTTGTACACAGTGTCCAGCTCAGCACATGTCTCTCTCTTCTTCAGCCTCATACACACGGGGCACCATTATTGCTGTTGCTAGCACACAGGAGACGTGTGCACAACAGCTCGGCGACAGCTCAGCCTGAGCGACAGCTGTCTACATGTCTCTGCCCAACAGGCAGAGACGCGGCGGAAGCTGTTGCTGAAAGTTTCGTCCCCCGCCGGAAGCTCCCTTCTGGCTGTGGGTAGCTGTCGCTAGTCCGCACATACACATGCAGTACGCGTGGTGGACTAGCGACAGTTGCAGAGACAGAAGTTGCCGGCGATTGTTCGGGGTGCGCGCCTCATACACACGGGGCAACTGTCGCCCAGACATGCGCGTGCCACGTGTTTGTGGCGACAGTTGTGCCCCGTGTGTATGAGCCTTTCCTCTTCAGCTATGGCTCACAGCTCTCTGCCTGGAGTCTCAGAGCACCAGACGAGCATGAGGGGGCGGCATAATTAGTGCTAAATGACACCAAGAGGCAGAGATCCTGCAAACAGCTCTGCCTCCTCCGACAATGCAGGGCAGCAAAATGCATGACCAAGAAAGTCATAGGATTTTGCCTGCCTATTCCAGGGTGATAACACACTCATTTTTTGCAGGGAAAGTGGCAATTCTGCTTGGCTCATAAAGAGAAAGGTGAGCCAAGTGGAAAAACAGGGGGAAAAAAAGAGGCTTCAGAGTCTCTTTAACAGATAAGGTTGTTAGAATATTCTAGTTGGGATATGATTAGGGTATCTACTGACATTTTAGTTGCATCCTGCATGAGGAAGCATATTTTTTAGCAGAAAACAACCTGAACTGATTAAAGCTTTGTACATATGGTCAGCTGGATAGCGTACTGGTAAGGTCTTTGATGTGGGATTTTGAGGCCTTGACCTTGGTTAAAATCCCAGCTCAAGCCATTACGTAAAGCATTAGGTGTCTTTTTGCAAAAGTCAAGCACCTTATTGTCATTGTGTAACGTAACAAAACAAAATTACATTCAGTCAGTTTGTGTGTATGTGGATTGATCTAAAATGTCTACCTGATGAAAGGAGCCCCAAAAAGACGTTTTCGGGGTGAGTGTTGTCCTTGATAATGTTTTTGGCCCTTTTCATTTAGCGAGTCTTATACAAGAGTTCAAGTGATGGTAGTTCAGTGCCGATAATGACTTCTGCTGTTTTAACAACTCGCTGCAGAGCTTTTCTACCAGCCTTGGTGCAGCTGTTGTACCAGTCTGTCATGCATTTAGTCAAGATGCTTTCTATAGTACATCTGTAGTAATTAACCAGCAGCTTCTGTGGAAGGTTAGCGCTCCTTAATTTTCTCAAAAAGTAGAGGTGTTGTGCTTTGCCAGTTACAGCTAAAGCATTGTTAGCCCAGGACAGGTTCTCTGCGATGGTGAAAAAAGTAGAGGTGTTGTGCTTTGCCAGTTACAGCTAAAGCATTGTTAGCCCAGGACAGGTTCTCTGCGATGGTGACTCCCAACAACTTTAAGCTGGAAACTTTCTCCACAGCCTCTGCATTGATCATTATTGATGTGTAATTGGTCTTTTTGGTGGTCCTAAAGTCCAGAATAACTTATTTGGTTTTTTTTGTATGTAATAACAGGCTGTTAATGTCAAACCATGCAGTCAGATTCCACACTTCCAGGGGCGTAGCAATAGGGGGTGCAGAGGTAGCGACCGCACCGGGGCCCTTGGGCCAGAGGGGCCCCGAAGGGTCCACCCTCTATCACAGTATTAGCTCTCTATTGGTCCTGTGCTGGTAATAATCACTTCTATAGATGCTTTGAATAGTAGTAATCCTTAACACACTGTTCCCAATCCCCTTCTTGCACCTCTGACACTGTGGTTGTCCTTGGCAAGTTTTGGTGCGCTGTATCAATTGCTATGTATAAAGTTCTTGGGGGGGCCCCATGTAAAACCTGCACCAGGGCCCACAGCTCCTTAGCTACGCCACTGCACACTTCTTCTCTGTATGCAGCAAGTGTTTGCCACACCCCACTAAATTATCTTCCCCCCTTCCCCCAGCAGTGTTATGGAGGCAGTGGGGACAGAAGCGCACTTGCTTCCTTTGAGTTCCAGGTGTTGAAGGTCAGTTTGTCTTCTCTTTAGTGTTGCTTCTCTGCACTTCCTGCTTCTGTGTTTTGTCTCTAGAGATGGCCCGAACGGTTCCCGGCGAACTTCCGGTGGTTTGCGTTCACCATCTAAGGTGATACTTTTCCGGAAGTTCAGTTTGCCCCCATAGTGCACCATTAGGGTCAACTTTGACCCTCTACATCACAGTCAGCAGGCACATTGTAGCCAATCAGGCTACACTCACTCCTGGAGCCACTCCCCCCCCCCTTATAAAAGGCAGGCACCGCCGGGCCATTACACTCACTCGTGTGCCTGCAGTAGTGAGAGAAGGGACAGCTGCTGGCAGACTCTCATAGGGAAAGATTAGTTAGGCTCTTGTAGGCTTGTTTGCTTGCTCCTGGCTGATTTCTTATTGTTAAAATAGCACCCCACAACAGCTCTTTTGAGAGCTAATCTTGTTCTTGTGATCAATTGTTTTTTCTGTGTGTCCCACTGACACTTGAGTTGCATAGACAACCTTGCTAATTCATACTGTGTGTGTGCCACTGCCAGCCAGGCCCAGCACATTCAGTGACTACCTGTGTGTGTGACAGGTGCACATTGTAATACCCAGTACTGCATATACCTACCTGTTGTGTTGAGTGCACCCACCTCATTACTGCATATACCTACCTGTTGTGTTGAGTGCATCCACCTCATCACTGAATATACCTACCTGTTGTGTTGAGTGCATCCACCTCATCACTGCATATACCTACCTGTTGTGTTCAGTGAACCCACCTCATCACTGCATATGTTGTGTTGAGTGAACCCACCTCATCACTGCATATACCTACCTGTTGTGTTCAGTGAACCCACCTCATCACTGCATATACCTACCTGTTGTTTTGAGTGCACCCACCTACATTCGTGAGTACACGCAGTGTGATATACACCTACCTACGTGAGTGCACACAGTGTGATATACCACTCTGTGCATACCTGTTAACTGCACCTGTGTGACTGCACATTGTATTAGTCAAGACAGTGCATACCTTTCACTTCACCCCCCCCCCCCCCCCGATATGGACAAAACGGACAAAACAGGTAGAGGAAGAGGTAGACACAGAGCCAGAGGAAGGCCACCCGGCAGGTCTGTGCGAGGTCGTGTTGATGTGATTTCATGTGGCCCTGGCCCAAAGTACAGTGCTCAGAAGAAGGCACGTGCCATCAACTCCCAAGATTGTCAGGACGCGGTTGACTATTTAACACAGAACAAATCATCTTCCGCAGCCACCAGCGCTACTACAAGCACCACATCCGTTGCATTTGACACTTCGCAGGAGTTATTTGGTGGTGAAATCACTGATTCACAGCCACTACGGCAACAACAAGATGAAGGCGCTAAGCAAATTACACCACTTCAAATGTGTGAGTTAGGCGACACTATGGACGTAATGTGTGAGGAGGAGGATGATGAAGTACCTGCTGTTGGTGCAGTTTTGGAGGTGTCTGAGGCAAGCAAAGCTGGGCAGGATGATTATGATGATACGGATCCCACATGGGTTCCAAAGAGACAAGATGACCAAGGGGACAGTTCAGAGGGGGAGTCAGAGAGGAGTAGGAGGAGACGAGTTCCTGAAAGAAGCAGGGGAGCTTGTCATCAGAAACAGCTGGTGGCAGTGTCTGGCGCCATGTATTGCCACCTATGTACAGCCAGCCAACATGCCCTTCAACGTCAGCTGCTGAAAGTGCCATCACCCCAGGGGAGCTCAGTGGTTTGGAAAAATTTGTATGTGTCTGCCTCAGATCGGAGCAATGCCAACTGTTGTCTCTGCCTCCAAAAATTAAGCTGTGGAAAGGCCAACACTCACGTAGGGACAAGTGCCTTATAAAGGCACATGGAGAAAAGGCACAAACTGCAATGGGAAGAGCACCTGAGCAAAAGCAGCACACAAAAGAAAAGCCACCCTCTTTCTCCTCTTCCTCCTTTAGGTGCAGCATCTTCAGCTGCTTTCTCCCTTTCACCTTCACAGCCACCCTCCTCCACTCCGTCTCTGCCCTTGAGCGGTTCCTGCTCCTCTGCCCACAGCAGCCAGGTTTCCGTGAAGGAAATCTTTGAGCAAAAGAAGCCAATTTCTGCCAGTCACCCCCTTGCCCAGCGTCTGACAGCTGGCGTGGCGGAACTGTTAGCTCGCCAGCTGTTACTAAACAAGCTGGTGGACTCTCAGGCTTTCCGTAAATTTGTGGCCATTGGGACGCCGCAGTGGAAAATGCCAGGCCGCAATTATTTCTCTAAAAAGGCAATACCCAAACTGCACCGTGAAGTGGAGAGGCAAGTGGTGTCATTTCTGGCACACAGCGTTGGGTCAAGGATCCACCTGACCATGGATGCCTGGTCTGCCAAGCACGGTCAGGGCCACTACATTACTTACGCAGCCCATTGGGTCAACCTGGTGACCACTGACAAGCAGGGAGTACGTGGCTGGGCAGCGGACCAACTTGTGAAAGCTGCACGGCTTGCAGGCAGGCCTCCTGCCACCTCCTCTCCGCCTGCTACATCCTCTTCGCTGTCGTCATCCTCCTCCTGCTCCTTGGCTGGTGCCGCGATCTCCTCTCCAGCTACACAGCCCCATCTCCCCAGGGCCTATGCTGCATGCCAGGTACAACGGTGTCACACCATCTTAGACATGTCTTACCTCAAAGCGGAGAGTCACACTGGAGCAGCTCTCTTGGCTGCTTTTAACAAACAGGTGGATCAGTGTCTGACCCCGCACCAGCTGGAGATCGGCAACATGCTGTGTGACGCTTTGAATTTGGGAAAGCTGACACATGTACCCTGCATGGCACATGTGCTGAATCTAGTCATTCAAAGATTTGTGTCAAAGTACCCAGACTTAGAGGACGTCCTGAAGCAGGCCAGGAAGTTGTGTGGGCATTTCAGGCGGTCTTACACGGCCATGGCACGTGTTGCGGACATTCATCAGAGAAAAAAACTTGCCGGTGAGACGCTTGATATGTGATAGCCCGACTCGCTGGAATTCGACCCTGGTCATGTTCTCTCGCCTGCTAGAACAGGAGAAAGCCGTCAACCCAGTACCTGTGCAATTACAGTAAAAGGACACAATCTGGGGAGATGGTGATGTTGTGGTCCAACAACTGGAAACTGATGCGAAATGTATGCAGGCTCATGCAGCCATTTGAAGAGGTGACCAACCTGGTGAGTCGCAGTGAAGGCACCATCAGCGACTTGATCCCATACGTTTACTTCCTGGAGCGTTCCGTGCGTAGAGTGGTGGATCAAGCTGTGGAGGGGCGTGAAGAGAAACAGTTATGGCAGGAACAGTTGTGGGAGCAATTTGCATCAGAACCAGATGTTTCCTCAACACCTGAGGCAGCACAGAGGGGGGAGGAGGAGGAAGAGTCTGTGGGGAAGAGGAGTCAGACTCGGATGATGAGGAAGGTGTTTCTGTGGAGGAGGAGCAGGCGGCGGCAGAAGAACAACCGCAGCAGGCGTCGCAGGGGGCTTGTGCTGCTCAACGTTCCCGTGGTATTGTTCGTGGCTGGGGGGAGGAGGAGGCCTTACCTGACGTCACTGAGGAAGAGCAAGAGAAGATGGATAGTACATCTGGATCCAACTTTGTGCAGCTGGCATCTTTCATGCTGTCCAGCCTGTTGAGCTACCCCCGTATAAAAAAACTCAAGGGGAATGACCTGTACTGGGTGGCCACGCTACTAGACCCTTGGTATAGGCACAAAGTGGCGGACATGTTACCAACTCACCTGAAGGCAGAAAGGATGCAGCACATGCAGAACAAGCTGGCAAGAATGCTTTACAATGCGTATAAGGGTAATGTCACAGCACAACACAATAAAGGTACCACTGCCAGTAATCCTTCTCCCGTGTCCACGCAGGCAAGGACAGGACGCCCTGGCGATCTCATGGTGATGTTGGACATGAGGACATTCTTTAGTCCAACGCCTCGCCTTAGCCCTTCTGGATCCACCCTCCACCAATGCCTGGACCGGCAGGTAGCCGACTACCTGGCCTTAAGTGTGGATGTAGACACTGTGAGCAGTGATGAACCTTTGGACTACTGGGTGCGCAGGCTTGACCTGTGGCCAGAGCTGTCCCAATTTGTCATCCAACTTCTGTCTTGTCCTGCCTCAAGCGTCCTGTCAGAAAGAACCTTCAGTGCAGCTGGAGGCATTGTCACTGAGAAGAGAAGTTGCCTAAGTCACAAAAGTGTTCAGTACCTCACCTTTATCAAAATGAAAAAATCAATTAACCCTTCGCACACTCACATGCAAATGTTCAAACAAATGCATTCACAGATTTACTCGTCCAGGCACAACTGTTATCCCTACAGCTAAATTAAAAGCCAGGGTTTTAGTTCACAGAAGAATGCATTCTTATGCTTAGTCACCTATACTGCGCAGAAGTACCCAGGTAAACATAGGTGTCCTAACTCTGGCCCTGTAACATGCATAGTGCAGACATGCAAACACAATCATTGCATCAAACCTATCAATGGATTAGGAGCACACATCCTAACTTCCTCTCCTGGGAAAGACAGTGCATCTTACCAATCGCACAAGGGAGCTAACATTATGTGTCCATGTGCACCATGCGCATACACCAGCATAAGCTGTCTGCATGCTGACAAACATACAGGGGAAGGGGGAGTGCACCGAATTGGACCCTAGCCACAGGGGTCAATGATAAGAATAAACATACATATATCCAGGCACATCGCCTCTAGTTAGGACATTAGATAAATTATTAGGGAAAGGGAGGTGCTGAAGGGGGTGTGGCTAGAAACAGAAAAAATCAATTAACCCTTCGCACACTCACATGCAAATGTTCAAACAAATGCATTCACAGATTTACTCGTCCAGGCACAACTGTTATCCCTACAGCTAAATTAAAAGCCAGGGTTTTAAGTTCACAGAAGAATGCATTCTTATGCTTAGTCACCTATACTGCGCAGAAGTACCCAGGTAAACATAGGTGTCCTAACTCTGGCCCTGTAACATGCATAGTGCAGACATGCAAACACAATCATTGCATCAAACCTATCAATGGATTAGGAGCACACATCCTAACTTCCTCTCCTGGGAAAGACAGTGCATCTTACCAATCGCACAAGGGAGCTAACATTATGTGTCCATGTGCACCATGCGCATACACCAGCATAAGCTGTCTGCATGCTGACAAACATACAGGGGAAGGGGGAGTGCACCGAATTGGACCCTAGCCACAGGGGTCAATGATAAGAATAAACATACATATATCCAGGCACATCGCCTCTAGTTAGGACATTAGATAAATTATTAGGGAAAGGGAGGTGCTGAAGGGGGTGTGGCTAGAAACAGAAAAAATCAATTAACCCTTCGCACACTCACATGCAAATGTTCAAACAAATGCATTCACAGATTTACTCGTCCAGGCACAACTGTTATCCCTACAGCTAAATTAAAAGCCAGGGTTTTAGTTCACAGAAGAATGCATTCTTATGCTTAGTCACCTATACTGCGCAGAAGTACCCAGGTAAACATAGGTGTCCTAACTCTGGCCCTGTAACATGCATAGTGCAGACATGCAAACACAATCATTGCATCAAACCTATCAATGGATTAGGAGCACACATCCTAACTTCCTCTCCTGGGAAAGACAGTGCATCTTACCAATCGCACAAGGGAGCTAACATTATGTGTCCATGTGCACCATGCGCATACACCAGCATAAGCTGTCTGCATGCTGACAAACATACAGGGGAAGGGGGAGTGAACCGAATTGGACCCTAGCCACAGGGGTCAATGATAAGAATAAACATACATATATCCAGGCACATCGCCTCTAGTTAGGACATTAAATAAATTATTAGGGAAAGGGAGGTGCTGAAGGGGGTGTGGCTAGAAACAGAAAAAATCAATTAACCCTTCGCACACTCACATGCAACTGTTCAAACAAATGCATTCACAGATTTACTCGTCCAGGCACAACTGTTATCCCTACAGCTAAATTAAAAGCCAGGGTTTTAGTTCACAGAAGAATGCATTCTTATGCTTAGTCACCTATACTGCGCAGAAGTACCCAGGTAAACATAGGTGTCCTAACTCTGGCCCTGTAACATGCATAGTGCAGACATGCAAACACAATCATTGCATCAAACCTATCAATGGATTAGGAGCACACATCCTAACTTCCTCTCCTGGGAAAGACAGTGCATCTTACCAATCGCACAAGGGAGCTAACATTATGTGTCCATGTGCACCATGAGCATACACCAGCATAAGTTGTCTGCATGCTGACAAACATACAGGGGAAGGGGGAGTGCACCGAATTGGACCCTAGCCACAGGGGTCAATGATAAGAATAAACATACATATATCCAGGCACATCGCCTCTAGTTAAGACATTAAATAAATTATTAGGGAAAGGGAGGTGCAGAAGGGGGTGTGGCTAGAGACAGAAAAAATCAGCATTATGCTGGTGTATGCGCATGGTGCACATGGACAGTGGACACATAATGTTAGCTCCCTTGTGCGATTGGTAAGATGCACTGTCTTTCCCAGGAGAGGAAGTTAGGATGTGTGCTCCTAATCCATTGATAGGTTTGATGCAATGATTGTGTTTGCATGTCTGCACTATGCATGTTACAGGGCCAGAGTTAGGACACCTATGTTTACCTGGGTACTTCTGCGCAGTATAGGTGACAAAGCATAAGAATGCATTCTTCTGTGAACTAAAACCCTGGCTTTTAATTTAGCTGTAGGGATAACAGTTGTGCCTGGACGAGTAAATCTGTGAATGCATTTGTTTGAACATTTGCATGTGAGTGTGCGAAGGGTTGATTGATTTTTTCTGTTTCTAGCCACACCCCCTTCAGCACCTCCCTTTCCCTAATAATTTATTTAATGTCCTAACTAGAGGCGATGTGCCTGGATATATGTATGTTTATTCTTATCATTGACCCCTGTGGCTAGGGTCCAATTCGGTGCACTCCCCCTTCCCCTGTATGTTTGTCAGCATGCAGACAGCTTATGCTGGTGTATGCGCATGGTGCACATGGACACATAATGTTAGCTCCCTTGTGCGATTGGTAAGATGCACTGTCTTTCCCAGGAGAGGAAGTTAGGATGTTTGCTCCTAATCCATTGATAGGTTTGATGCAATGATTGTGTTTGCATGTCTGCACTATGCATGTTACAGGGCCAGAGTTAGGACACCTATGTTTACCTGGGTACTTCTGCGCAGTATAGGTGACTAAGCATAAGAATGCATTCTTCTGTGAACTAAAACCCTGGCTTTTAATTTAGCTGTAGGGATAACAGTTGTGCCTGGACGAGTAAATCTGTGAATGCATTTGTTGAACATTTGCATGTGAGTGTGCGAAGGGTTAATTGATTTTTTCTGTTTCTAGCCACACCCCCTTCAGCACTTCCCTTTCCCTAATAATTTATTTAATGTCCTAACTAGAGGCGATGTGCCTGGATATATGTATGTTTATCTTTATCAAAATGAATGAGGCATGGATCCCGGAGGGCTACTGCCCGCCCGAAGACTAAGTCAGTCCCCGCACACAGCATCTCTGCCTGCACACCGTGTGACTGGCTGCCTGCCCCAAGACTAAGTCAGTCCCCACACAGCATCTCCGCCTCACGGGGGCGCGCTGACGTCATCGAACGTCCTCCGGGCTGTACTGCGCAGGCGCAGAACTACTGCGCCTGCGCAGTACAGCCCGGAGGACGTCCGATGACATCAGCGCGCCGCCGTGAGGCGCACGTTGGAGTGCAGAAGAAGCCCGACCTGGCAGCCGGCCTGGCCAGGTCGGGTCAGCCGCCGGAGAGGACCGGGAGCCTGCGGAGCCACGGCAAGGGCACGTACCTGGCTGCCACGGGCTGGAGGAAGCCCCAGGTAAGAGGATTTGTATTTTTATTTTTATTAGGTCTTGCCTGAACCTTCCTTTTAAAGGACATTACCCCCCGCACTTTGACTGGCCCAATAGGCTGCCTGTCACTTGACAGGAAACTTGAAAGGCAGCCTATTGGGACTATTCGGCTCAGGGCAGGATGGGTGGAGCTCTTGTCATTGCCAATTAGCAGGCATACGTTCGTATTGCTCGCAAATCTACTCTGATGAGGCGTGTTAACTCTTATAAGGCGCGTTAACTCTAATAAGGTATGCTATTTGTCTTAGTGAATCAAGCCCTATGTGTGGTGCCATCCTATAGTGTGCGATCCGCATGGTAACATGAAAATCTATTGACTTTCATGTTACTGCATGTTGCGATGTAACACATCAGAGGTCATTTTATCACGCAGCACACATGATTTCTCATGAGGATCTAGCATCCTTTAGTGGTCGATGTCTGCGCTATAACGCACCCTGCCATGCATGCTGGACATAGCGAAAATGCATGCATGAAATCGCATTTTGTGCATGTATTGTGTACTGTAAATGCGCTCTAAGGGACCTCTTCCACTAGCAAGCGCGATCGCAAGCTAAAATAACTTGCACTTGCAATTGTGCAAGCTCTTTTTTCCAGTAGCTGCGATTGCCTGTGTAGCCGCCGTGAACGTAGCACAATTGAGATGAGAATTGCGCCGGCCGGCGATTACAATTCAGCAAAAAATGAATCACGGTAGGGGGGAAATGAGCACCATGATTTACATGTTATCGCAGTGCTCTGGGGATTGGCAAAATGGCTGCGATACTCTTTTTGAAGTGGATTGCAGCCAGTGGAAAAGGGTCCCGACAAAGTGGAAGAAAACTGGAAAGCATTGAGACCAAAGAAGAGGCTGTTCAGCCAGTTGAAGGCACAGACTGTGCAAAAAAAGGACAAAATGAGGCACCCAAAAAAGAAATAATTTGAAGATGATGTGTTGCTTTTTTCAAAACTTAACACAGTAATGCCAAAAGCTTATGTGCAGTAATACACTTCCCTATAAGGATATACCGGAGCTTAGAACCTGAACAAATCCTCTCTACTACGGTATATACTTTGGAAAGCATAGCTATGATATGTTTTATGATATCTAAATGGCCCTAAAGGTTATACAAAGCAAACATTAAACCAAGAATCATACTATTCAAGAATACTTTATTTCAGGTTAGGTTGGATGTGCTTGGCTTTGTGTTGTACTGTGTGCTGCCACAGGTTGGTTAATATACAAACATATTGTTAATATAATTCCTAATATGCAGTGTACATTGATCAACATATTTTAACAACAAATGTTGGAAAGAAAGCTGTTACTGATTCTATAGCAGCAGCCTAGACAACAATCCTACAAAACGGGATGTCCCAAAAAACCCCACGATTATAGCAATCTTTCCTAAAAGCTAGATCTCCAAACCTTTTAAGATGAATTGAATGGTTACTTTGACTTACAATACAAAAAAAAAATATTTGAAACATGGGAATGTTTATTTTACCAGCTAATATATATAGTATCAGTGTAGAGATCTGTTATTCAGTAGTTAAAGCAAACCTGAAGTAAAAATAAACTTATAAGATAAATAATGCGTTGTATGTTCAGTACATCTAAGAAATAGAACATTAGTAGCAACAACAAAAGTCCAGTACAGGAAGAGTTAAAAAAATACAGACCTGCTTTCTGAAGCACTTAAACAGCCAAGAAACAGGGAAAGACTGCTTGAGATAAGGTTTTAGTGCAGGAAAAGTTCAAAGCGTCATTAATTCTGCTCTGTTTTATAGCTTAAAATACAAAGTGTGGTTTCTAAACTGCAACTGCAAATATGACAGAATGATGCAATGTTTTAAGAAAGCTATATCATCGAAAATAAAAATATGAGACTCTTTTCTTTGCTACTAGTGTTCTAATCGTTATCTGTCCTAAACAAACAATTCATTATATCATAAGTTTTGTTTTTTTCACTTCACGTTTGCTTTAAAGTTCAATACTGCTATCCTTGATTTCATTTCTTCCATATCCATAGCTGAAGGTTTACTTGAGACCTAGGTTGGCTGTTATTACAAAAAAAAACCAAAACAAAATAAGAAGTGTTACTGTTTCCTTAGACATGTCAAACTTTATTTACAAACATAGGCACAGCAATAGAGGATGTAGAGGTTGTGACTGCACTCTGTACCTCTGGAACAGAGGGCCCTCCTTCATCCACTACATGTGTTTACAAAGCTCTAGAAAAAAAGGACTACCTATAAAAAGATATATTATATAAATAACAAATAATAAAAAAGGCTACCTGATACAAAAGAAAAAAGTACAGAATTACAATTTAAAAGAGAAGATATGCTCTAAATAAGGCAGTGTGTGAGGCCAATGGGCATCATTCCATACTATTCTTCAAAACGGCAATTTACAAAATCTCAGAAGTACCTTGATACTGCAGAGATTTGTATAACTTTGCATTGCGTATTATATGTACTTTACTATTCTCAATAACAATGAAAGAGTGGAATATTGAGCTACTTATGGAATTTCCAGATGTAAATCACCAGTACAAGTCACTTCAAGGATAATAATCATAATCTATTTTAGCAAACTTCTATCTGTATGAAATAATAGCACTTATATTAAACTCACTGTACTCACAATTGTACTTTTGAACAACAGAACCATAGCTGTATTCACAATGTGCATGCACATTAAATGACAGTACCATATTTGTACTCACAATTATAAATCAAAAACAGGAGAAACAGCTGGAGTGTCATTGGTGAGTCTTTAGTGATGTGCCACTGATGTGACAGTTGTTTTCTCTCTGAAGTCCTGCTGTGCATATGATAGTAGCAGTGTCCTTGTGTTCCCTTTAACCAGCTGTTCTACAAACTTTCCCTGGAACTGTGATAACAACCTTTTCCTTCACCCTTCTATTACATGCATCCCCCAGACGCAGGCAGCCTCAGTCTCTTCCTGCGTGTACCCTGTCTGCTGCCAGTCCTGGCGTACAGCCCAGGAATCTCCTGAGTTCAGGCTGTAGCGGGACTGCTGAAAGTTCTCTTTGTATGCCATTGATGATATATTATTTTAGTGCAATGGTTTTAAAAATGACTACTCAAAGGAACTGTAATTTATCTATTACCGTATATTTCTCAGAGCACCACTAAAAAAGTTGATTAGCTCTGTGACTACAAGTCAGAAGCGAATTGACGTTTTTAGCTCATATACCTAGCTGTCAGTATACAGTAAAACAATGTTATCCAGAATTCAGTTATCCAGAAGTTTCAAGCAACCAGAAAACAAAATCCTGGCCTTGCAGTATGCATAAAGCTACTTTTACACTACTTTATAGAGTAATAAACATCTTTTACATGAAGTTAAAGGGGTTCTGTGGCCCTTTTTCAAAATGCAATTTAAAGAGAGTCTGAAGCGAGAATAGATCTCGCTTCAGACCTCATAGCTAGCAGGGGCATGCGTGCCCCTGCTAAAACGCCGCTATAGCGCGGCTTAACGGGGGTCCCTGTCCCCCCAAACCCCCTCCGAGCAGCGGGGGAGCGCTTCCTGGTTGGGGCAGGGCTAACCGCCGCAGCCCTGCCCCATGCGCGTCTGTCAGACGCGTACCTCCGCCTCTCCCCCGCCCCTCTCAGTCTTCCTTCACTGAGAGGGGCGGGGGAGAGGCGGCGATGCGCGTCTGATAGACGCGACTGGAGGCAGGGCTGCAGCCGTTAGCCCTGCCTCCAGGAAGATCAGCTCCAGCGACCTTTTTCCGACCCAGGTTTGCGGGGGGTGGGTTGGGGGTGAAGGGACCCCCGTTAAGCCGCGGGATAGCGGCGTTTTAGCAGGGGCACACGTGCCCCTGCTATATATAAGACCTGAAGCGAGATTTAGTCTCGCTTCAGTGTCTCTTTAAATGAATAGATATGTTCCTTTCTTAAGTACTAAATTTTTTTTCCCTGTCTCCAGTAGAAACCGCTCTGCTGACTCTCTCCTGCTCCTTTCTAATTATTCGTCTAGTTAGACGAATATTATTGTGCTGCAGGAAGAGGCAGACAATACAGCAGCTGTTCCTCCCTCCTCTCAGCCTATCCCCCCTGCTGCACATCATCTGATGAGTCATCCCTGACCTTTCTGCCAGCTCCAGACAGCAGGGGAGGGAGATCTGCCTCATGTGGCTTCAGCTCAGCTCATCTCTTGTGCACAGTAGTACAGGGAGAATGGGTCCTGACCCGCAAGCACTTTACATTGCAGCCATCTTGCCCAAAGGTGTAAAAATTATATTTTATTGATTAAGTTATTTATTGGCAGTGGGGAGTGGCGAAAATAGGAAAAATGAAGAGGGGGAATAATGGGAGAAACAGTAATATGTTTATTTTAATGTGCTGTAAATTCACTACAGATCTTCTTTAAGTCTGTCTTTTTGTCTTAATTTGTTTTTGATTACTTTATTTCATAATTAATACAGAGTTTATGGTATGTACAGTATATCAAGTGGTGTATAGTACGTTTTTTTAGCTAGGCCTATTTATAGCATAAAGGATACCCGAGGGGACATATGAAATGATGAGATAATGGTGGTTTCACTGTATTTTGTATTTTTTTAAGCATGGAATTTACAGGCCGTAAGATTGAAAAAACGTACATTTTAGAGAAAACTCTTATTGTAGCTCTGAACTATTGTACAGTACATCCATGGTGGTGTAGTGGTTAGCACTCTCACCCTTCAGCACTGGGTCGCCGGTTTGAATCCCATCCATGGCTCTATCTGCACAGAGTTTGTATGTTCTCCCCGTGTTAATTGGCTTCCCACTAGATTGGCCGTAGACTACAAAACATACAGTACACAATACAGTACATACATAGACATATGACTATGGTAGGGATTAAGATGTGAGCACCTCTGAGGGACAGTTAAGGGGCAATACAATATACTCTGTACAGCCCTGCGGAAGATGACGGCGCTATATAAATACTTTTTTAATAATAATATTCCTTGGTTATATGTGAATTAACTTACATTAGTTAGATCTAAATTTCTGCCTCGCCGGGGGTTGGCACAAAGATGTTTATTGGGGAGGACGATGCGGGTCACTACCTGGGGCACAGTGCTGGAGCGAGGAGCAGTAGGCGTAGAGGTTGGAGAATGCAGCTGAGTGATGATTATCTTACCATCCAAGCCAAGATGAGTCACACTCGATCTGGCTTTCTCTTCAGTGTCCTATTTCCATAGCTGCAAAGCGCCAGTCATCACATGGCTGCCGCAACAGCAGTGTCAGTGATGACTGGTGTCCTGCAACTGATGGAGTCCAGGAGCCAAAGAGGAGCAAGGATCGCATGTGCCTCATACCAGCCTGGATGGTGAGTAAGGCTGGTTCACATGGACTTCATCAGCTGAGATAACTCTCAAGATTACTGTGGGGAGCTGTGTAGGTAAATGGAGATCAGGTACGGTAGATGTCTGGTCAGACAAGATGCTCTCCTGTGATTATGTCCTGTGCCACAAACCTTCTGCTGACTATGTCTGCTGTACTTCTCAGTAGTGTCACAGCACCTGATTTCAATGTTGTCTCAGGGCACTGAGGGCAGTTGCTCGATGGCTTTTTTTAGAAACATTTTATTGTATTGTGTTCTACTATTAGCAGCATTCTTTTGTTTGCATTAATCATTATCTCCATAGATTTGGACTGAGTTTTTGTGTTTGTTTCTTGCTGCATGCAAAGAGTAGGAAGGCCACTAGGAAGGTCATTCATTTTTATCTGTGGGATGTGGCAACATTAAATGCAGATTTGTGGTATGCTTGAAAATATTTCTGCTTAGGCATACCAAACTTCAGATGCAGGTGGCACTCTGGCTGCCTATACTGTGCAGGGGTCATCTGGCAACTGGGAAGGGGTGGATGGGGCAAATGTTCCAACACTTGCCCTTGGAGCAATTTAACCTAGTGTTAGCATACAAGGAATGTATTGTATATGCAACAACTACTGTATGACTAGTATACTGCATGGCCACTAGAAGACAGTGCCACTGACGTTTGTTTCTTACTGGACCAAGATATAGGACTGTTTCCCAATTTTAATAAGTAACCACTGGTGGACTTGCATGTGTTGTGGTCACCTGCCCAATCAGAGTCCACATATCCCATGAGGTTTAAGTCACCACTCGCTGACAGTTTCAAACTTAAGCCTTTTGTCTGTTTCAGATATCTCATAACTCTTTTAATTGCATTCCAGTCTCTTTCACGTGGTTTATCAACTCGTCTGCAAAGAAGAGACATGGCAGCTGCAATGTCTGGACGTGTAGTGGTTGCAATGTAGAGAAGTGCCCCCACTGCTTGTCTGTACTGTTCATTAGATGTGAGAAGATCATCTTCTCCTTCTAACTTTGGATAGGCTGTATCCATAGGTGTGCTTGTTCCTTTGGCCTCTGTCATGTTGAATTGCTGAAGAATAGACTCAATTTTTGCACTCTGGTTTAACAGGAAGCTTCCATCTTTCTCACGCTGGATGTCAATTCCAAGATAATATGTCACTTCTCCTAGGTCTTTTGTTTCAAAATGCTTGTTGAGTACTCCTGTTAATTTTCCAATTTCATTGTTGTTTTTGTGAGCAATGACCAGGTCATGCTACAGAAATCCAGCACATGCTACAGAAGCCCAGGATATAACAAGATACAGCAAGCTACAGCAATTGAGTGCAGGAGACAGCACCAGAAAGACAAACAGCAGAAATGGCTGCCAGCATCCCCTCAGCAAAGTTCTCCATCGCAAATCTATCAAATCAGAACTACCAGTCCTGGAAATTCAAGATGAAAATGCTGCTTATAAGAGAAGGTACGTGGAAATGTATAGATGAACCCAGACCTGACCAGCCCACGGAGCTGGTCATTGCTCACAAAAACAACAATGAAATTGGAAAATTAACAGGAGTACTCAACAAGCATTTTGAAACAAAAGACCTAGGAGAAGTGACATATTATCTTGGAATTGACATCCAGCGTGAGAAAGATGGAAGCTTCCTGTTAAACCAGAGTGCAAAAATTGAGTCTATTCTTCAGCAATTCAACATGACAGAGGCCAAAGGAACAAGCACACCTATGGATACAGCCTATCCAAAGTTAGAAGGAGAAGATGATCTTCTCACATCTAATGAACAGTACAGACAAGCAGTGGGGGCACTTCTCTACATTGCAACCACTACATGTCCAGACATTGCAGCTGCCATGTCTCTTCTTTGCAGACGAGTTGATAAACCACGTGAAAGAGACTGGAATGCAATTAAAAGAGTTATGAGATATCTGAAACAGACAAAAGGCTTAAGTTTGAAACTGTCAGCGAGTGGTGACTTAAACCTCATGGGATATGTGGACTCTGATTGGGCAGGTGACCACAACACACGCAAGTCCACCAGTGGTTACTTATTAAAATTGGGAAACAGTCCTATATCTTGGTCCAGTAAGAAACAAACGTCAGTGGCACTGTCTTCTACAAAAGCTGAGTACATATCGGCAGCGTATGCCAGTCAAGAAGTTGTGTGGTTACAGCAGTTACTCAAGGATCTTGGAGAGGCAAAATCAGAACCTACTGTCTTATTTGAGGACAATCAGGCTTGCATTAAGCTTGCAACAAGTGAGAAGATCAGTGCAAGAACCAAGCACATCGACGTCAGACATCATTACATTCATGACCTAGTTGATCAAAAATTGATTGTACTTATGTACTGTGAATCAGAAAAAATGATTGCTGATGCTTTGACAAAGCCACTTCCTAAAAATAGATTTGAGGATCTTAGATCAGAAATGGGACTGACATAGTTAGTAGTTGTTGAGTGGGGGTGTTAGCATACAAGGAATGTATTGTATATGCAACAACTACTGTATGACTAGTATACTGCATGGCCACTAGATGGCAGTGTTACTTGTATGTGTGTTCCAGTTCTTGCTGTGTCATAGTGATAAAATAAAAGGTTCTGTGCTCGTTGGTTCCTGAGCAGAGTTCAGTGTAACACAGACTAGTCTGCCTGTCCTTTGTGTAGCCTAAGAAGTTATATCCATCACCTAGAAACTGCCCTGGGTTGTGTGTGGGGGAATGGGGGGTGTCACGGACGGTTGCGGGGCCGCAGGCGCGTCCTGTAACCTCCCGTGAAGAAAAAGCGATCGCACTCGATTCCCTGCATCGATTGCGCTTCAGATCGATAGAATCTGGGTTGAGTGTGTAGGGGCAGCTGCAGTCTGTTCTCAGCAGAGAGAGAGCACCAGCCTAAATGCTGGATGGCTCTTTTGATATGCTAATGAGCCTGAGCCTAATCTGCCCCGGAGAGTCCCTGGCTTCAAGCTGTGCTGATGGCCCATCCATCAGGTATAAGGTGACAAGCACCATGGCAGAAGCAATCTAGTTGGGGGAAAAACCAGACCCGCTGGCTCCCTCCCAGCAGGGGAGGTGACACCTAGCTGGCTGCCCCAAACTTCAAAGAGCCTTTGCCTGGGAATGACCTGCTATCAATACCAAATGTAGATCATATTCCATAAACGGCTATATGTGTCATATTTTCTGTGTTGCCAGGCTGGCAGACCCTCCAAACTAACAGAGCAGGCTTGGCCCTATCTGGCGCTGGTTCTGAAGAAATTTCAGACCATTCTGAGGGAAAGACTGCCAGTTAGGCAGTTCGAAAGTGCCCTGCTGATACCACAAGGGTCCCACCCCTCATGTTTGGTATCAGGCTGCTGGGTACATCGAGGCAGACCTGAAAATATTAGTAAATCTGCCCTGACCTGTACGGTTCTGTGAGATAGAGCCCATATATGGTTAAGGCATGATTTCTGGCCCCAGGACAAGGGGAGGACTCATCTCATGTCCTAAGGGGGTGTGTGGGCCCTCCCTCACTCCCTCCTACTGAATCAGGGGCATAAGAATGGCAGAGGAGCCAAACTCAGTGTCCTCCACCCTGAAAACATCTTGAACTCATCGGTGCCAGCTTGAGGATATGCTGGCATCCACCTGGTCTGAACTCTGAACTTTGATTGAAACCCAGAACTCTGTTTTTCCCACAAAAAGGACATCTTTCCAGGAACTAAGTATTTTTCTCCCTTCTTTTATTTTTTATACTGGCTATTACTGTTTTAATAATTGTTGATTTTAATAATTGTCTGTATATATTAATTATTTATATTGCGTGAATAAACGACTTTCTCCAAGTCATTCACTGTCCGCTACGCTGCTTATCAGCACACACAGAACTGATCCCGGGTCTCTGAAGATACGCTACTGTTTGTTTGTTGTTGGCTAGACAGAATATCGTGTGTTTAACCGTTTTATTCGCAGGACTAGTCAGTTAGTGGGCTCCACGGTCCCATGGTAACCGCGGTGGTGGCAGTTTACTCTGAACCAGTGGGTGAAGTTGTAATCACCCGTATCTCACAGGCTCTCTTCTGGTGTGTCTGCGGCTAATTCTTAACGGTTCCTGCGCATTGACTGGACCAGAGTTCGCACGATCTGTGCGCTGGCACCGTTTAGAAGGCTAATTGCGGTCAGCCACCAGGGCTCCTGTGACAGTGTTAGGCAGCGGTTGGGACCTGTGTTGTGCTGAAAGTATCTACGATAGTGCTAGCGCTATCGAGAAACGAACTAATTCGTTGGTGTAGCTGGAAGGCAATATATTTTTTATATATACAGAGAGACTGTGTAGCCAGTACCCCGTCCCAAAAGTTTTATTTTATTTGGCGTGGAAATGTCCGGGAACTACAAGAAAATGGGCCTGGCGGACCTGCAAAATCTTTGCCAAGAGAGAGGCATTGATGTCGGCCGCAAGAAACAACAGGACCTGGTAGCGGAATTGTTTCAATGGGATACCCAGCAACTGCGGGAGCTGGATGTGTCTGCTGAGGTAGACGCTGACCCATCTGACTCAAGGCAAGGGGAACAAGAGGCTGAAGATCCTAGGCGTACAGAGGTTGAGCATCCTGCGGGCCCTGTTGCAACAGTTACGCCAGAGACTGTCAGTATGGACCCCAATCCCAGAGTTTCTGAAAGTACTCGCCTGGAACCGGCCAGTACTGGACTGTCCATGGGTGCTGACCCGGTAATGCAGCAGGCATTACAAAAGCTGATGGAGACTGACCTGGACAAGTACCTGCAGTACATGGCGGAGCAAAAGCGAGAGGCACGAGAGGAATGGGAGCGCCAATCTGCAGAACGCAAAGCTGCTGCTGCTGCTGCTGCTGAACGCCACGTGGAGAGGGATGCCGCAGAGGCGCGGGAGAGACGACAGCATGAGCTCAACATGGCAAAGGTTCAACAGGCCAGCCGGAGTTCACCGCCCAGCCTCCCTGCTGAAGGAGCTGCAGCACCCGTAAGTGCAAAATTTAAATTTGCTAATATTGAGAAAGACACAGACATTGACTTGTTTTTGCGGTCTTTTGAAAAAGCATGCCGTCAGTACCGTCTGTCCCAAGACCAGTGGGCCAGACATCTGACACCTTTGCTGCGCTACAAAGCGCTTGATGCCTTCGCAGAATTGCCTGCGGAGAAGGATAATGATTATGCAGCTATAAAAGACGCTATCATTACTAAGTACCAGCTGACGCCAGAAGCCTATCGGAAAAAGTTCAGGGCCTGGCAGAAAAAGTCTTCTGATTCGTACCGAGATGTGGTCAGCAGCTTGCTCACCACACTCCGCCAGTGGACTCGAGGCCTCACCAAAGGGTCTTATGATGTCCTGGAGGACTTGATAGTCCTGGAACAATTTCTGAACATTTGCCCTGCTGATGTACGACAATTTGTGTTGGAGCGCAAGCCTGCGTCAGCCACTGTCGCTGAAGACCTTGCTGAGACTTTTGCAACTACCCGGGTGGCTGATACCCGCAGAACTGTCCCATCCAGCTGGAGAGGAGGTCAGCCCAATACCTTGGCAGACCCTCCTGCCCCTGTGAGCCGTCAGCCACAGAGGCCATCCAGCACAGCTTCTGCACCCAGGCCTGCAGCGCCTGGAGAGGTCACCTGTCACTACTGCCGCCAGCCCGGACACATGAAATTCGACTGCCCGGAGCGGAGACAGACACCACCAGCACCTGGATCATCTGCATCACCTTTACCTCACCCACAGCAGAGGCAACCCGCCAGCGAACCACAGCCTGGATCATCAGATTTTGTCCTGTTTGCCCGCGGAAAGGAAATCCGCGACCGAACCGATCAGCAGCAACTTGTTAGAGTGAACGGCAAAGTCGTCACCGGATTCCGAGACACCGGAGCTGACATCACGTTAGTTCACTCACACCTTGTGCCAAAGGAGAGCATCAGCTCCAGCCGATCCCTTGCCCTTACTGGAGTAGAGGGCACCCTTTTTCACATAGCCCATGCAAGAGTGAAGCTGGATTGGGGAGTAGGAGGAATCCAAGAAAGGGTTGTTGGGGTTATGAAGGATCTCCCAGTCCCTGTGTTGCTGGGGACTGATTTGGGCAAGCTTGTGTCCTACTATGAACCTGCCACGACCGCCTTGTCACTCACGGAAGGAGACGGACTCTCCGCCCACCACCAGGTACTTTATACACTTGGGGGAGCACCAGGGGGTGGTGGGTTGAATGTGCCCAGTTCAAGGGTACCAGGTTCAATAGTGCCTGCTTCAAAGGCACCTGAGTTTGATGTACAGACTGTCTGTTGTGATGATGCTGTAACTGTACCTGAGTTTACTGTACAACCTGTCTGTAATGAAAAAATGTCTATACCTGTCAATGTCATTACTGCATGCAATGATGATTTGAGTAATGTCCGTCTGTGCCATTCTGACAGTGTACCTGTGCTAGCAGTACCGCGCAGCTGCACTGCTCAGAACCCGAGCTCAGAACAGGTGGAGGGGGTTCCGGCCTCCTCCCCCTCCTCTGACCGCAGGGATGAGACCTTTCAGCCGCTGCCCTCGTGTGACATGAGCCAGTTGGCTGAAACTGACAGCGCCGTATTCTCAGCCGCACTACAAAGTGACCCAAGCCTGGAGGTGCTCAGGCAGCAAGCCGCTGAGCCCCTCGCAGACGGGGCCGCTTTCAAGGTGTACTGGGAAGGTGGGAGACTGTACAGTGAGTCTGTACAGCCCCCTACAGGTAGATCCCACGCGAATACCAAATGGCTTGTGGTCCCGAGTGCGTTCAGGGGACATGTGCTGAAATCCACACATGGTAATCCTCTGACAGGGCACTCAGGGGTCCGCAAGACACTTGCCGGTATTCGGAAACAGTTTTATTGGCCCCGGATGAACAGGGATGTAGCAAACTACTGCAGAGCATGTGCCGTCTGTCAGGAGCTGGGAAGGTCCAGGGATTCCCGCGGGGTTCCCTTAGGTCCACAGCCACTTAGCAGGGGAACCCTGCGTGGGCTGGCTGTTGACCTAACCAACCCACTGCCCGTTGTCAGCAGTCCCGGCGGACACCACATCCGACTGCAGTGGCGCAAACGCCCTGTCCAGAACGGTCCATGTCGGGTCAACCCGAGGGTAGCAGACCGCGACCGGTCCAGGGGAACCGAGCCACAGGCTCCAATAGGTTTTCCCGCCGCACCGGCAACCCGAGACCCGTCAGCCAGGTTGGCCGACACGCAGCGGGCAGCCGACCCCAGAACGCCAACGGGGAACTAGATCAGATATCGCAGGTTAGCGGCAACGACACACATCTTGCTGATGCATGTCTATCTGCCTTCTCCCCAGGGGGGGCTGTCACGGACGGTTGCGGGGCCACAGGCGCGTCCTGTAACCGCCCGTGAAGAAAAAGCGATCGCACTCGATTCCCTGCATCGATTGCGCTTCAGATCGATAGAATCTGGGTTGAGTGTGTAGGGGCAGCTGCAGTCTGTTCTCAGCAGAGAGAGAGCACCAGCCTAAATGCTGGATGGCTCTTTTGATATGCTAATGAGCCTGAGCCTAATCTGCCCCGGAGAGTCCCTGGCTTCAAGCTGTGCTGATGGCCCATCCATCAGGTATAAGGTGACAAGCACCATGGCAGAAGCAATCTAGTTGGGGGAAAAACCAGACCCACTGGCTCCCTCCCAGCAGGGGAGGTGACACCTAGCTGGCTGCCCCAAACTTCAAAGAGCCTTTGCCTGGGAATGACCTGCTATCAATACCAAATGTAGATCATATTCCATAAACGGCTATATGTGTCATATTTTCTGTGTTGCCAGGCTGGCAGACCCTCCAAACTAACAGAGCAGGCTTGGCCCTATCTGGCGCTGGTTCTGAAGAAATTTCAGACCATTCTGAGGGAAAGACTGCCAGTTAGGCAGTTCGAAAGTGCCCTGCTGATACCACAAGGGTCCCACCCCTCATGTTTGGTATCAGGCTGCTGGGTACATCGAGGCAGACCTGAAAATATTAGTAAATCTGCCCTGACCTGTACGGTTCTGTGAGATAGAGCCCATATATGGTTAAGGCATGATTTCTGGCTCCAGGACAAGGGGAGGACTCATCTCATGTCCTAAGGGGGTGTGTGGGCCCGCCCTCACTCCCTCCTACTGAATCAGGGGCATAAGAATGGCAGAGGAGCCAAACTCAGTGTCCTCCACCCTGAAAACATCTTGAACTCATCGGTGCCAGCTTGAGGATATGCTGGCATCCACCTGGTCTGAACTCTGAACTTTGATTGAAACCCAGAACTCTGTTTTTCCCACAAAAAGGACATCTTTCCAGGAACTAAGTATTTTTCTCCCTTCTTTTATTTTTTATACTGGCTATTACTGTTTTAATAATTGTTGATTTTAATAATTGTCTGTATATATTAATTATTTATATTGCGTGAATAAACGACTTTCTCCAAGTCATTCACTGTCCGCTACGCTGCTTATCAGCACACACAGAACTGATCCCGGGTCTCTGAAGATACGCTACTGTTTGTTTGTTGTTGGCTAGACAGAATATCGTGTGTTTAACCGTTTTATTCGCAGGACTAGTCAGTTAGTGGGCTCCACGGTCCCATGGTAACCGCGGTGGTGGCAGTTTACTCTGAACCAGTGGGTGAAGTTGTAATCACCCGTATCTCACAGGCTCTCTTCTGGTGTGTCTGCGGCTAATTCTTAACGGTTCCTGCGCATTGACTGGACCAGAGTTCGCACGATCTGTGCGCTGGCACCGTTTAGAAGGCTAATTGCGGTCAGCCACCAGGGCTCCTGTGACAGTGTTAGGCAGCGGTTGGGACCTGTGTTGTGCTGAAAGTATCTACGATAGTGCTAGCGCTATCGAGAAACGAACTAATTCGTTGGTGTAGCTGGAAGGCAATATATTTTTTATATATACAGAGAGACTGTGTAGCCAGTACCCCGTCCCAAAAGTTTTATTTTATTTGGCGTGGAAATGTCCGGGAACTACAAGAAAATGGGCCTGGCGGACCTGCAAAATCTTTGCCAAGAGAGAGGCATTGATGTCGGCCGCAAGAAACAACAGGACCTGGTAGCGGAATTGTTTCAATGGGATACCCAGCAACTGCGGGAGCTGGATGTGTCTGCTGAGGTAGACGCTGACCCATCTGACTCAAGGCAAGGGGAACAAGAGGCTGAAGATCCTAGGCGTACAGAGGTTGAGCATCCTGCGGGCCCTGTTGCAACAGTTACGCCAGAGACTGTCAGTATGGACCCCAATCCCAGAGTTTCTGAAAGTACTCGCCTGGAACCGGCCAGTACTGGACTGTCCATGGGTGCTGACCCGGTAATGCAGCAGGCATTACAAAAGCTGATGGAGACTGACCTGGACAAGTACCTGCAGTACATGGCGGAGCAAAAGCGAGAGGCACGAGAGGAATGGGAGCGCCAATCTGCAGAACGCAAAGCTGCTGCTGCTGCTGCTGCTGAACGCCACGTGGAGAGGGATGCCGCAGAGGCGCGGGAGAGACGACAGCATGAGCTCAACATGGCAAAGGTTCAACAGGCCAGCCGGAGTTCACCGCCCAGCCTCCCTGCTGAAGGAGCTGCAGCACCCGTAAGTGCAAAATTTAAATTTGCTAATATTGAGAAAGACACAGACATTGACTTGTTTTTGCGGTCTTTTGAAAAAGCATGCCGTCAGTACCGTCTGTCCCAAGACCAGTGGGCCAGACATCTGACACCTTTGCTGCGCTACAAAGCGCTTGATGCCTTCGCAGAATTGCCTGCGGAGAAGGATAATGATTATGCAGCTATAAAAGACGCTATCATTACTAAGTACCAGCTGACGCCAGAAGCCTATCGGAAAAAGTTCAGGGCCTGGCAGAAAAAGTCTTCTGATTCGTACCGAGATGTGGTCAGCAGCTTGCTCACCACACTCCGCCAGTGGACTCGAGGCCTCACCAAAGGGTCTTATGATGTCCTGGAGGACTTGATAGTCCTGGAACACCCCTCATGTTTGGTATCAGGCTGCTGGGTACATCGAGGCAGACCTGAAAATATTAGTAAATCTGCCCTGACCTGTACGGTTCTGTGAGATAGAGCCCATATATGGTTAAGGCATGATTTCTGGCTCCAGGACAAGGGGAGGACTCATCTCATGTCCTAAGGGGGTGTGTGGGCCCGCCCTCACTCCCTCCTACTGAATCAGGGGCATAAGAATGGCAGAGGAGCCAAACTCAGTGTCCTCCACCCTGAAAACATCTTGAACTCATCGGTGCCAGCTTGAGGATATGCTGGCATCCACCTGGTCTGAACTCTGAACTTTGATTGAAACCCAGAACTCTGTTTTTCCCACAAAAAGGACATCTTTCCAGGAACTAAGTATTTTTCTCCCTTCTTTTATTTTTTATACTGGCTATTACTGTTTTAATAATTGTTGATTTTAATAATTGTCTGTATATATTAATTATTTATATTGCGTGAATAAACGACTTTCTCCAAGTCATTCACTGTCCGCTACGCTGCTTATCAGCACACACAGAACTGATCCCGGGTCTCTAAAGATACACTACTGTTTGTTTGTTGTTGGCTAGACAGAATATCGTGTGTTTAACCGTTTTATTCGCAGGACTAGTCAGTTAGTGGGCTCCACGGTCCCATGGTAACCGCGGTGGTGGCAGTTTACTCTGAACCAGTGGGTGAAGTTGTAATCACCCGTATCTCACAGGCTCTCTTCTGGTGTGTCTGCGGCTAATTCTTAACGGTTCCTGCGCATTGACTGGACCAGAGTTCGCACGATCTGTGCGCTGGCACCGTTTAGAAGGCTAATTGCGGTCAGCCACCAGGGCTCCTGTGACAGGGGGGCACACTTATCTTTCTTCCTCCCTTTTTGAATTAGATGCAGAGGGAGCCACAAACCTGCTCCAGTGCTGGATCCTCTCATCTTTTCTTCATCCACGCTGGTTAGCATACATCAGTGTCCCTCAGCTCCCGATGCATGTCACGTGACATCGGGAGCCATAGAGACGCTGATACACAATGTCCAGCATTAGTGAGGAAGTCGCCCTTTCTCTGACCTCACGCCCGCTGCCCGGCCTCCCTCAACTCGTCACTCTCCGGACTCCTCCTCCTCCTCACTCCACAGTGCCACTGCCAGGCCATCCGCTATACAGGTACTTCTTGAAACTTTTGAATGGGGAAGCGGGCAGAGGGGGGAGCGCTAGCGGAGGGGGTGGGGGGAATTTCCGACCCCCCCCGCGATCGGGGCATGCTCCCCCCTTATGCCTGCGACCCCATAGGGCCCCCAAAATAGGGATGTTCGGGAAGTTCGGGGTTCGGCCCGAACATGCCGAACATCTCGGCCATGTTCGGCGAACTTTCCCGAACCCGAACATCCAGGTGTTCGCCCATCACTAGTGTCTATATCTTCCGCTCCTCGGGAGATAACCTTTCTTACTGTTGCACCAAACACTCACATTACATAGGTGTCCTGTGTCTTGCTATACTTGTATTATTGGTCATTCTGCAGATCACCATATAATAAGGTATAACATCTGTATTATTGGTGATACTGCAGATCATCAATAATCAGATACACTCTGTGTGCTGACACCATTCGTTACACAGAAGCTGGCAAAATGGAAATGAATGACAAGGCAGACCCTGAACCAGAGACCTTTATCTTGCAAGTCATAACTTAAAAGTAGACAGCTGGCACTTGATGAAATAATAGCAAAATTACTGGATACCAAACTAAAGGTGGCCGTTCATCTAACGATTTTGCGGCTCAATCAACCATCCAATTTGATAATTTTATTGAATTGGGTGAAAATCAATGGCTTAGCAAGCATGTCCATTCAGTCAAATGTATCGATTGAGCAAGCTGGAAAATCTTAGGCCGATGTGGTCTATCAGCTATTGGCAGTATCAGGATGAGCAACGAATTCGAAAGAACCCCCGGCCACTGTCCCCCCAATGTTGATGTTAATGTCGTCGTCGTCGTCGTCATCCCCCCCCCCCCCCCCCCCTCCACCGTGCAAAATCTCCTACTTGCCTTGCCTCTGTGAGTGTCCAGCTGCTTCTGTTTCCTCCATTTACGTCCCACATGGCAGCATGAACACACGCCGGAGTGCACGCAGTGGCGATTGTAGCAAAATACGTATATCTACGCCCCTGGAGCTAAGAAGAATTCTCCATGGGGCGGAAAACACATAAGTGGTTAACATTTGGGGGGACATCTGTGGAGGCAGTGAGGCAGTGGATGGGGCATCACAAAGCTGATTCCCGAAAGATGTAATGCTGAAATCGATCAAGAATCAGCCTGCGGTGTATGGGCAGCCAACAGATCTCTATCTGATCAGATTCAATCCGAGAGAGAGTGCACAACAGAATTTACTCGCAACAAGCCACATACACTTTTTTTAAAAAATAAATGTTTTATTAATTTTATCAATGTCTATAAATATCTTATTTTTTATAAAATGTCTTATTATTTATAGAAAGTGAATTGAATAAGGGTCATTGTATTATAATGGATCTATCCGGAAAAATAAACCTCTGTAAGCATAGTTCATGCATGGTAAGTAGGTATGGCCTCAAATACTATGGGGGGGGGGGGGGTGAAAGAAGCGCTAGGTAAATAAAAGTAAACCTTTTGTACAAATTCAGGCATGCTTTATGAACATACAGACAGCAGAGTTTTGCTCATCGGCAAAACTAGAAATCACCACCCCCCTGCTAAAATTGGGATGCCCCCCCCCCCGGGCCCGGACAGGGTCATTTTTGGAGGGCAGGAGGGGTCACAGCATGAGGGGAAGGCATGGCCACACATCGGCGGGGAGGGGGGATAGTCCCCCTCCCTCCATCACCTCGGGCTCTCCCCTCAGTGCGCTCCCCTTCTGCATTAATAAGTGGCAGCAGGCGGCGTGCAGGAACACATACCTTCATCCGCCGCGGAGGTCCGATCTCTAAGTGCCTCACGCTACTTCCTGTTTAAACAAGAAGTAGCATCAGACACTTAGAGATCGAAACCTTCGGCGCGTGGATGGAGGTATGTGTTCCTGCCTGCCGTCTGCTGCCCCCAAAACTCCCCCCCCCCTCTTCCCGGCGTGTGCATCGGCTGCTGCCCTATTGTTGCACCACTGGTTTTGCTGACATAAATGATAATTCATGATTGCTTGTGCTGACACTCTACCTGCAGCCTATGATAATTCATGATACTCTTTCAAGCTGCAAATAATGTTCTAATGTTTGGGGAGGAAGGACAAACTATCTTGGCAGGTATAATAGGTTTGACAGATAACATGAGAAAATGTCTCCAGTGAGAAGACTCAAGAGAAAAGCTATTTGAATCAGGGCCTTTGTGTTTCTAGCATCACTATGATTATAATAGTAAAAGTCACCAATGATGTTACCATTTATGTTCTTTCCTGATATTTACATTATAAATAATAATAACATTGGTATAGCGCTTTTCTCCTGTTAGACTCAAAGCGATCAGGAGCTGCAGCCACTAAGGGCCCATTCACACTACTGTTAGCGCTACTGTTGGCGCTACCGTTTTGCATGGGTGATTTTACTGCGATTAAAGCGGTAAAATCACTCACTCACACGATTCCCGACTATCGCAATTAGCGCTTGTTTAAGCACTGTACCGCGATTGCTCGAGAATTGCGGCAAAGTGCTGTAGGTAACACGTTTTGCGATTGCCGTTAATTGCAAATCGCCCATGATCAGTGCCAATCGTGGCAGTGAGATCACTGCCGTAGCAGAAGATTAGCAGAAATAGCCGTAGTGTGAATGGGCCCTAGGGGGACACTCAAGGGGCCACCCTGCAGTGTTAGGAAGTCTTGCCCAATGACTTCTTACTGAATAGGTACTGTCCCTAGCCAGTATACAAACCCTGGTCGCCCATGTCTCAGTCATAAATACCATTTCTAGTGAAAGATGGCCATTAAGTAACAATTCTTATCTAATGCATACAAGTAGTTTAGATAATATTAATCACTTGGCTTTTGCATTAATCCTACACCAGAAAAAGGAAGTCACATGAGACACGACATAACTCAGTACTTCTGTAATTTTGGGTTATCTGTGAAAAGCTATGTCACATACTTTTAACCCATTGTTTCTACAGGTCACTTTACTGTTAAATGCTATACACTTCAGCCAAAACAAAGGAGTTGATTCTAAAAGCAGCATTATGTTGTAATGTACGGACTTACAAACCTTATTTTAAGTGTATGCGCATAAAGTCTTATCACTGAAAGGGTAATGTCTTTTAACTATATAACACATGCAAAACAAAAGTTTGCCTTCTTAAAACAGAAGGTATTTGCGATAATTCAGGGTGGCGTGAGCATTTGATGTCTCCCACGATGCATCACTGCTGAATATGCAAATCATCCTTTGATGTCTCTGTAAGCTAACCACACCTCCAGAACCTCTGGAATGCAATGTGTCAGCTTGTTAATTGTACACAATTATCCAACATGCATACAGAGTGTTTCGGATTGGTTGATCCTCATCAGTGCATGGCATGGATTAATGTGGCTCTATTGTGTAGGACCGGAAACACCGAGAGTTATAGACCACCCAGCAGAGTTACAGACTACCCAGCAAGCTCATGGTGAACCAGAACTCCTAGGAGTCTGTAAGGGGCCTCATAGGACCAAAAGGCTCTCTTACTAAAATGTTATGCAAAACAAAAGTTTGCCTTCTTAAAACAGAAGGGATTTACAGAAGGTAAAACAAGATGAAACAGGAGCGCTCTATGGTGCATTAACGTTTTTATTGATCTTAAAGAGAGTCTGAAGCGCTTTGAGTCCTATGGGAGAAAAGCGCTATAGAAATGTTATTGTATTGTATATTGTATTGAAGCGAGAATAAATCTCGCTTCAGACCTCATAGATAGCAGGGGCATGTGTGCCCCTGCTAAACCGCCGCTATCCCGCGGCTTATTGGGGGTCCCTGATCCCCCAAATCCCCTCCGTGCAGCGGGGGAGCGCTTCCGCATTGGGGCAGGGCTAACCGCCGCAGCCCTGCCTCCCGCGCGTCTATCAGATGCGAACCTCCGCCTCTCCCCCGCCCCTCTCAGTCTTCCTTCACTGAGAGGGGCGGGGGAGAGGCGGCGATGCGCGCCTGATAGACGCGACTAGAGGCAGGGCTGCAGCCGTTAGCCCTGCCTCCAGGAAGAGATTTTTCATGACCAACTTTGCGACCAAGTCTTGCGGGGGTGGGTTTGGGGGTGAAGGGACCCCCGTTTAGCCGCGGGATAGCGGCGTTTTAGCATGGGCACACATGCCCCTGCTAACTATGAGCTCTGAAGCGAGATTTATTCTCGCTTCAGAGTCTCTTTAAAAAAATTTAAATTGCACTTACTAGATGTAAATGCTATAAAAGCATATCGCCCAACATCAGGGCTAGTGAGGATTCCCTTTCTCCCTCTCGTTCCTCCAATTCCCAGTTGCTGTGGCCAGTAGCAGGGATGTCCAGCTGGATCTCAGACTTGGGGGACTTTGGTAGGGTTCATCAGGTCCTTTACAGTGCCTGTAGCATCATTACGCGTTTTGGCGTACATACGCCTTCATCAGATGATGCTGCAGGCTGTTGCAGTGTTTTTGAAAGAATATTTTTATTGTGTTTTAAGTGGCGACAGTGCCACTACGGCAAAACAAATTCAACATGGTAACATTAAAACAATGCAGTCCATAAAAACAGAGAATGTTGCTCGGTATAGTGGGGTCTATAACGCCAGAAAAAGGGGGGTCTGGTCCAGCCGCATGCCTCTCCAGATGACCATAATATCAGCAGTTAGGTAAGTGAGTTAGATTTAATCAATTAACTCTAGATCGTAATACGAAATCCACTTGTTCCATGTTTTAGTAAACTTTTTGGGACATTTCCTCTTAATGTATACTCGTTTAATATATATTAGGTCCTTGTGGACATATGTTTTCCAGTGTTTCATGCGTGGGGGAGTTTCCTGGTTCCATCTTAACACTATCAACTTTCGTGCATAAGCTACAAGTGTCCTGAATGCTGTTAGCTTGTGGGTGGGTAGAAGGCTATCCTCAATGTTGCCTATCAAAAGGGCCTCGGAAGTAAATGGTATAAGAATGCTAAATATTCTCTGAAGTTCTGCGTGAATGTGCTTCCAATATGGTGTTATATGTGTGCATTGCCAGAAGACATGGAAAAAATCCGCCTTGGCCTGCGCGCACTTATTACAAGTTCCCATTCCCTATTTTAAGTAGTCTTGCTGGGGATAAATAACATCTGTGGATGAATTTAAGGGCTATTAGCCTGTCTCTGGATGCTATAGTGGTTGTGAAAAAGAAGTTGAGTATAGCCTCCCATCTCTCTTTGTTTAGGTCCGGAATGTCGGATTGCCATTTTTTAAGAAGATCTACAGCGATCCCCCTACCCCTTGGGGGGAATAATTTGTAAAAGGTAGATACTACATGTTCGAGGTGTTCTTTGATAATTTCCGCCTCAATAGGGTGTGATTGTATCAACAGAGGGTTGTCTTTGGGGCGAAATTGTGCATTAAAAGCATGCCGTATTTGCATGTATCGAAAGTACATATGGGAGGGTAGGCTGAACTCCTGTTTTAATGTTATAAATGATTTAAGGGAGCTGTTATCTGTGATTAGTGTTGGGCGAACAGTGTTCGCCACTGTTCGGGTTCTGCAGAACATCACCCTGTTCGGGTGATGTTCGAGTTCGGCCGAACACCTGACGGTGCTCGGCCAAACCGTTCGGCCATATGGCCGAACTAAGAGCGCATGGCCGAACGTTCCCCGAACGTTCGGCTAGCGCTGTGATTGGCCGAACGGGTCACGTGGTTCGGACCCGAACGCGCTCTGATTGGCCGAACTGTCACGTGGTTCGGGTAAATAAATACCCGAACCACGTCATATCTCCGCCATTTGTCTGTGGGTTTAGCTTTGGGTAGGCAGGCAGGGTAGTTCGCGCTCCAGCCACGCTAGCCAGGGTCCCCCCCAGTCATTGTGTGTCGCTGCTGGGAATAGTAGTACACCGCTCGCTCAGCATTCTGTTTACTGCCACTCTGTGTACCTCGCTCAGCCACACTATATAGCATTCTGTTTACTGCCACTCTGTGTCTGCTGGGAATAGTAGTACACCGCTTGCACAGCCACACTATATAGCATTCTGTTTACTGCCACTCTGTGTACCTCGCTCAGCCACACTATATAGCATTCTGTTTACTGCCACTCTGTGTCTGCTGGGAATAGTGGTACACCGCTCGCTCAGCCACACTATATAGCATTCTGTTCACTGTTCTGTGTCTGCTTGGAATAGTGGTACACCGCTCGTTCAGCCACACTATATAGCATTCTGTGTACTGTTCTGTGTCTGCTGGGAACAGTAGTACACCGCTCGTTCAGCCACACTATATAGCATTCTGTGTACTGTTCTGTGTCTGCTGGGAACAGTAGTACACCGCTCGCTCAGCCACACTATATAGCATTCTGTTCACTGTTCTGTGTCTGCTGGGAATAGTGGTACACCGCTCGCTCAGCCACACTATATAGCATTCTGTTCACTGTTCTGTGTCTGCTGGGAATAGTGGTACACCGCTCGCTCAGCCACACTATATAGCATTCTGTTTACTGTTCTGTGTCTGCTGGGAATAGTGGTACACCGCTCGCTCATCCACACTATATAGCATTCTGTTCACTGTTCTGTGTCTGCTGGGAATAGTGGTACACCGCTCGCTCAGCCACACTATATAGCATTCTGTTCACTGTTCTGTGTCTGCTGGGAATAGTGGTACACCGCTCGCTCAGCCACACTATATAGCATTCTGTTTACTGCCACTCTGTGTACCTCGCTCAGCCACACTATATAGCATTCTGTTTACTGCCACTCTGTGTCTGCTGGGAATAGTGGTACACCGCTCGCTCAGCCACACTATATAGCATTCTGTTCACTGTTCTGTGTCTGCTTGGAATAGTGGTACACCGCTCGCTCAGCCACACTATATAGCATTCTGTTTACTGTTCTGTGTCTGCTGGGAATAGTGGTACACCGCTCGCTCAGCCACACTATATAGCATTCTGTTCACTGTTCTGTGTCTGCTGGGAATAGTGGTACACCGCTCGCTCAGCCACACTATATAGCATTCTGTTTACTGTTCTGTGTCTGCTGGGAACAGTAGTACACCGCTCGCTCAGCCAGAGTATATAGCATTGTGTTTACTGCCACTCTGTGTACACCGCTCAGCCAGACTATATACCATTGTTTACTGACACTCTGTGTACACCACTCAGCCACACTATATACCATTGTTTACTGACACTCTGTGTACACCGCTCAGCCAGACTATATACCATTGTTTACTGCCACTCTGATTCTGCTGGGAACAGTAGTACACCGCTCGCTCAGCCAGACTATATACCATTGTTTACTGACACTCTATGTACACCGCTCAGCCAGACTATATACCATTGTTTACTGCCACTCTGATTCTGCTGGGAACAGTAGTACACCGCTCGCTCAGCCAGACTATATAGCATTGTGTTTACTGCCACTCTGTGTACACCGCTCAGCCACACTATATAGCATTGCGTACTCTGCCAGTCAGTGTGTATATTGCTGGGATCAGTAATACTCCACTCACCGTCAACCACTATATGAGCTCAACATGAGTTCCCCAGAGACCTCCGCTGTGAGCAGCACTCCCAACAACAGCAACAGCCAACGCCCCACGCAAGCTATAACATCCACCCCAGCAGCCAGTGGTCAGCAGCAGCCCTCCCCGGAGGAGAACGTTGTGTCCATCAGTCCGTCGCCAGAGCGATTAATGAGGGCTGCCATTGAGGAGATGATGGGGCCTGATGTGGAGGAGGAGGTCTGGCTCAGGCCAGCATCCCAAGTTAATGTTGAGGACGATGAGGGGTCTGTGTCTGGGGATGTTGGGGTGGCAGAGGTGGTGGGTGGGTCAGACTCAGGAGAAGAGTTGTATGATGAGGATGATGATCGGGACCATCTGTATGTGCCTCAGAGTCCGACCCCGGAAAACATGTTGTATCGTGTGTTTAGGTACTAAAATCTGCGTTCCCTCCCAGTAGTGTTGGGCGAACAGTGTTTGCCACTGTTCGGGTTCTGCAGAACATCACCCTGTTCGGGGTGACTATATAGCAGACTATATAGCATTGTGTTTAATGCCACTCTGTGTACACGGCTCAGCCACACTATATAGCATTGTGTTTACTTCCACTCTGTGTCTGCTGGGAACAGTAGTACACCGCTCACCCGCCACTGTATAGCATTGTGCTCTGTGTCACTGCTGACAATAGTGGTACACCGCTCACCCACCACTGTATAGCATTTCTGTACTGCCACTGTACTGCTGCCAGTCAGCGTGTACTTTAAGGATAAGTGAAATGAGGAAGAAATCCGGTGAAAGAGGGAGGGGCAAGGGAAGAGGTGTTTCCCCTGACGGTTCACGTACAGGCCACAGGGGAGCACCCAAGAAAACCCACTCAATACTGCCCATGTTGTCCAGGACAACAACCCTCACAGATCCAAAAGAACAGGACCAGATAATTACTTGGATGACCTCTCAAGCGTCCAGCAGTGGGTTAAGCAGCACCAGCACATCACGCACGAGGTCCGAGTCCTCAGCCAGTTAAAGTCTGGGCTTTCTTTGAAGACTGCACTGAGGATGTTACCATGGCGATTTGCAAGGTGTGCAAGACCCGCCTGAGCAGGGGGAAAAGTATTAACAACCTCTCCACCACCAGCATGAGCCGCCACATTCTATCCAAACATCCCACTCTGTGGGCAAACGCGGCAGGACAGGGTACCACCAGCAACACTGCCTCCCTTGGGTTCACCAGACTCACCACCAGACCCGCCTCAGCAGCAGCAGTAGCCCAGCCATTGCGTGGTTCACAACATTCACAAACATCAGACGATGCTGACACTGTCACTTTCCGGACTAGTGCTCTTGAGGTCTCCCAGTGTTCATCAAACACAACAACCAACAGCCCTTCGGTGTGCAGCGCTACGGTTGAGTTGTCTGTTTCTGAGATGTTTGAGCACAAGAGGAAATTGCCAGCAAATGACCCCCGGGCCGTGGCAGTAACAGCCAGCCAGCATAGCCAAGCTTCTGGCCTGCGAAATGCTGCCATATCGAGTGGTGGAGACAAACAGCTTCAAGGGCATGATGTCAGTGGCCATCCCACGTTACGTGGTTCCCAGCCGCTACCACTTTGCGCGCTCTGCAGTGCCTGAGTTGCATGAGCACGTGGTCAGCTAAATAACCCGAAGCTTGAAGAATGCCGTTGCCTGCAAGGTTCACCTCACCACTGACACCTGGACGAGTGCGTTCGGCCAGGGTCGATACATCTCCCTTACCGCGCACTGGGTGAACCTTGTGGAGCCTGGCAGCGATTCCTCACCTGCTACGGCGCGGGTGTTGCCCACGCCGCAAACAGCTGGATAACAACAGCAGCACCTACCTCTCTGACTCCTTCTCCTCCAACGCATCTCAAAGCTGTACCTCATCCGGAAATGCTAACCCAGCACCAGCAGCAGTAGGATCGTGGAAGCAGTGCAGCACAGCTGTTGGCATGCGTCAGCAAGCGTTGCTGAAGCTGATCTGCCTTGGGGATAAGCAGCACACAGGGGAGGAAATTTGGAGGGGAATAAAGGAACAGACGGATTTGTGGCTGGCACCGCTGGACCTGAAACCGGGCATGAAGCTAGACACCTGGCACGAACTGGCAATGTACGCAATAGAGGTGCTGGCTTGCCCGGCAGCCAGCGTTATGTCGGAACGCTGTTTCAGTGCTGCCGGAGGCATCATCACAGATCGGCGTATCCGCCTCTCCACAGAAAATGCAGACCGTCTGACTCAAATTAAAATGAATCAATCCTGGATTGGAAACGACTACGCAACACTCCTGGACCCCAACCAAGTAACATGACCGATGAACATCTGGGATGGTTTAGCGTTTCCGGTCCCTGTTTATTGAACCTCTCATCTGTATTACATTTATGACTGCATGGCGGCAAAAAGCATTGCTGCTATATCCGCACGCTTTTTGTCCTCATGCAAGGCCTGGGTTGTTGTGTCTCACAAAGCGTGGCCTTCTCCTCCTGCGCCTCCTCCTGTTCCATCACGTGTGCTGCTGCTGCTGCTGGGTTACCGTTGCCGCGTGGTCCCTGTTTATTGAACCTCTTATCTTTATTACATTTATGACTACATGGCGGTACAAAGCATGCTATCCGCACGCTTTTTGTCCTCATGCAAGGCCTGGGTTGTTGTGTCTCACAAAGCGTGGCCTTCTCCTCCTGCGCCTCCTCCTGTTCCATCACGTGTGCTGCTGCTGCTGCTGCTGCTGGGTTAGCGTTGCCGCGTGGTCCCTGTTTATTGAACCTCTTATCTTTATTACATTTATGACTACATGGCGGTACAAAGCATGCTATCCGCACGCTTTTTGTCCTCATGCAAGGCCTGGGTTGTTGTGTCTCACAAAGCGTGGCCTTCTCCTCCTGCGCCTCCTCCTGTTCCATCACGTGTGCTGCTGCTGGGTTAGCGTTGCCGCGTGGTCCCTGTTTATTGAACCACTTATCTTTATTACATTTATGACTGCATGGTGGTACAAAGCATGCTATCCGCACGCTTCTTGTCCTCATGCAAGGCCTGGGTTGTTGTGTCTCAAAGCGTGGCCTTCTCCTCCTGCGCCACCCTCCTCCTGTTCCATCACGTGTGCTGCTGCTGGGTTAGCATTACCGGTCCCTTTTCCTGGAACCTCTTATATGTATTACATTTATGACTGCATGCCGACAAAAAGCATGTTACCTGTGCAAAGAAAACAGACATTTCCCGCATTTAAAAGACAGTTTTCCCTTTGAAACTTTAAAATCGATTTTCTCAAAAACTATAAGCTCTTTTTGCTAAATTTTTTTTTCCTCTTGTACCCACTCCCAAGGTGCACATACCCTGTAAATTTGGGGTATGTAGCATATAAGGAGGCTTTACAAAGCACAAAAGTTCGGGTCCCCATTGACTTCCATTATGTTCGGAGTTCGGGTCGAACACCCGAACATCGCGGCCATGTTCGGCCTGTTCGGCCCGAACCCGAACATCTAGATGTTCGCCCAACACTATCTGTGATGTCCGCTAGCTTGGTGATACCATAATCTGCCCATATTTTGGGGTCTGGAACTGTTAAGAAATGTGTTAGGGTGTGGTTTGCCCAGAGTGGGGTAAACGGAGAAATTTGCCCCGGGTGAGACATTAGGCCATTTACTTTTCCCCATATTCAGACTGTGTTAAGCATATTAGCGGTTGCACGTGGGATTTGTTTACTACCTCTGAATGGAAGGCTAGTGAGGGCGTTAAAACAGCCCATGATTTCGGCTTCCAGGACAGTAGCTGGGTTTAATGGAGATTGGGCGAACCACCAGCGTATACTAACTAGGTTAGAGGCCCAATAGTAGTACTCAAAGTCTGGTAGGCCAATACCTCCCTGGGTTTGATTGAGCTGCAAGGCTGGGAGTGCGATGCGGGGGTTTTTCAGGTACCACAGCAGTGCAGAGACATTTTTATTTATTTCTGCGAAGAATTTTTTGGGAAGTAGTATTGGACAGTTCCTAAAGTAATAGAGGAATTTAGGCAACATGTTCATTTTAATGGCGTTTGCCCGTCCCAGTAGTGTTAAAGGTAGAGATTTCCAGGCTTGACATTTCTGTTTAAGTTTTGTCAGGGCGGGGTGGAGATTTAAGCGGGTGTAGTCTTGCGGGGTTCTTGTAATTTTGATCCCTAAGTAGGTGAATTCCGATACCCATCTGAGAGGATTTACGGGAAGGGCAGGTATGACTTGTGTATCTAAGGGCAGTATCACCGATTTGTCCCAGTTGACTTTAAAGCCGGAGTGAGAGCCAAATGTTTTTATGGAGGAGAGTGCGGCTGCTAGAGAAGGACCGGGGTCTGCTAAGTATAATAGTATGTCGTCTGCATAAAGAGAAATTTTTTCCATACAGGATTTATACTGCAGCCCCCGAATCTGTGTGTTGGCCCTGATCATAATAGCTAGCGGTTCGATTGCAATGGCAAACAACGTCGGTGATAGTGTGCAGCCTTGTCTCGTTCCCCTCGAAAGTATGAAAGGAGAAGATATATTTAACCCAGTACGTACTAAGGCCCTCGGCGTGGTGTAAAGCACTTTGATCCATTGTACGAATTTAGTACTAATGCCAAACTTAAGCATAGTCCCCCATAAAAAATCCCAATCCACCACGTCGAAGGCCTTTTCAGCATCAAGGGAAACCACTACTCGTGATCCGACGGATTCATGAGTTATTTCGAGATTAGTCATTAATCGTCTCAGGTTAATGTCGGTCCCCTTTCCTGGGATAAACCCAGATTGATCAGGGTGTATTATTTTAGTGATAACTGAGTTTAGTCGGACGGAAAGTATCTTGCAGGCTGTTGCAGTGTTTAAATAGCACTGACCATTTGGTCAGATGCTACTAACAAGGGGAGGGATTAACCAGTGGGTGGGATTATTAAAATGTCTTTGGGATTTCTTTAATCAGGGATCAAATTCCTTTTGTATAAAACAGAGTATTATTCATATCTTAATTTACTTATTAATTGCTATTATGCACAACTCACTGTTATCAGAGGGTCTTTCCTCGGCTTCCTGGAATATCCTTATTGTAGCGCTGATCAGCTGCAGGGAACGCTGGCCGCGCACAGACCGGCTAGCCAGCGGGAAGTCTGCACTTCCGGGTATATCGTCACTGCCCTGTGTGTTGAGGGTGGAAGTGACGTTTCTGCACAGCATGTATTGTGGGCGGATGTGTGTAGCTGGACGGATGGGACTTGCGCTGGGTTGCTTAGCAACCTGAACACGCGCAGCTTTGTGTATTAAGGGCAAGATAAAGGCGCACCACGCTGAGCTTCTACTGTATATGTGAACATCGGGCAATTTTACAATAAGGGGACACCGACCCGGTTAGGATAAACCTAATACTAGCCTCAGCAACTGAGAACATAGTGAATATCTATATCTACATCTATTATTAAAATGCTGGTCACCCATCATACATTCACTATTATATTCCACAGCGTAGGTGCATTATGTGTATACAAATATTCAATCAATATGTATACCCCCCAAAAATGCGATATAATACATATTCTCCACTTATATGGATGGGCTAATCTGATTGTAGCTATTTAGAGAACCAAAAACACCCATATCAGATTGACCAGAAGCCTGGTTTTGCATAATATAAAAAATATATTAATTAAATATATATATATATATATATATATATATATATATAGGTGAAAATAAAACTGAGACTAAAAACACAAGCATAAACAAATTCTAGACAAAGCAACATGACTAGATCCCCATAATCGCAGAATAAATTTACATTCAACGAATTTTACAGCTGTTTCCACTCGTTATTCAGCTAGTGGTTATAAGAAAATGGCTGATTCTAAACTCTCATTTAGACCATTCGGTGATAAAGCATTAAATCTGAATATCCAATAGGATTCTTTTCCACAGAGTTTCCAGAATCTTATCCCTTTGTGGAGGTTTTTGGGGATCATTTCCAGTCCCATTATGCGCAACGTGTCAGTACTTCCGCCATGAAATTTTTTTAAGTCTCTAGGGACACTGTGACAATTAGTTTGATCAGCTATATTCCGCTTATGCTCACCCAACCTCTGTCTCAGAGGTCTGGTGGTTCTACCGATATACGGTTTTGGGCAACCGCAGGTGAGCAAATAAACGACATAATTGCTAGAGCAATTCATGAATTCTTTTAGTTTTACCGTTCTATCATTACCATCCCTAATCTCATGCACTCTACGTCTCATAAATTTGCAACATCCACATCTTTTAACATTGCATCGGTAATTACCTTTCAAACTTGGAAAAAATTGTGGCTGGAGTTTTTTTATCACACTTGATGTTACTTGGTGCAATTCTATTTTTAAGGGACATTGCTCTCTTAAAAATAACCCCCGGTTCACTAGGGAGTGTGTCCTTAAGCAGCGGGTCCTGCATGATTATGGGCCAATTCCGTTTAATCATGTTTTTTATACATTTTGCTCCATCACTGTAAGTAGTAATGAACATAGAAAAGGTATGGAAGCCATACTTTTCCCAATACTCACATTGGCTCCCAGCCTCCCTCACTAATGTTTGACCCCCGCTCCCATACTGTAGGGAAAGGACAGGTGGGGTGGTGACGGAGCGGTGAACGGTTCCCCCTTCCCTAATCTCCTTCTTTCCAATTCCCTTCTCTTACTCTCTTCTCTCTATAAATGGTTCTGTCCCATTTACCCAACAGTTCCTGAAGCCCTGCAGCTAGGAGACCAATAGAGTCTGGGACTAATTCCCTTCAATCCGAGCTACCAGCCCAAACAACCCCCAGGCTGTTTACCCAAAATAGGGTACCTTTAGTCGAGTGCTACCAGACCGCCAAAACTGAATGGCGGCCACTGTCATATTGTTGGATGTCTAGCTATTTGTCGACTGTCTTGAGGTGTTAGTGAGTGATGCCTTGTGCCACTGACACCTATGATAATTTTATGACAAAGATCTGCGGTTGCAGAATAGAATGTACCAGTGGCGTAGCTAAAGAGCTGTAGGCCCCGATGCAATTTTTTCATGGGGCCCCCCCAAGCACTCTATACATAACAATTGATACGGCGCACCAAAACCTGCCAAGTACAACCCCAGTGTCAGAGGTGCAAGAAGGGGATGGGGAGCAGTATGTTAAGGATTACTACTATTCAAAGCATCTATAGAAGTGATTATTACCAGCAGAGGACCAATAGAGAGCTAATACCGTGATAGAGGGTGGACCCTTCGGGGCCCCTCTGGCCCAAGGGCCCCGATGCGGTCGCTACCTCTGCACCCCCTATTGCTACGCCCCTGGAATGTACCTTATGTTGTGCACATTTCAATGCAGTTGTATATTTCAGATATGTTTATATGGATCTGTTTAATTTTATATTGAAAACAATAAAAAAAAATTGTGAAAAAAAAAAGAGGTGTTGTGAGCATTGGTAGCTCTTTTGTGGCTATTTTTTCCTTTTTGATTATAATGTTTAAATTCTTCCATAGCCTTTGACACTTGCCCCTTATCATAACCTTTCTCCACAAAATTTTTTGTTAGGATGTCTCCTTGTATTTCGAAATCTGAATCAATAGTACAGTTCCGCCGAAGTCGACAGAACTGACTTCTTGGAATGTTTTTAATCCAGCCTGGATGGTGACAGCTGGATGCATGCAAGTAGGAATTGCCAGCTGTGGGCTTGAAGTGCGTCTTGGAACAAATCTTACCCTCTTTATTTGAAAACAGTTCCAAATCCAGGAACACAATACTTTCTCTGTCCACATTATGAGTAAACTCCAACCCGAATTGGTTACGATTACATTACTCAACAAACTGATCAAATTTGTCACGATCCCCATCCCAGATGATCAATATGTCGTCAATGTAGCGGGTGTACATGACAAGGTGTTCTTTAAAGGGGTTGGATGTCCAGATTTGGCTGTTCTCCCAATGTGCCATGTACAGATTGGTGAAACTGGGGGCAAACCCCGCCCCCATACTTGTCCCGCAAATCTGTAAATAGAATTTATCCATAAACGTAAAATAATTATGGCTTAAAGCAAACCTCAATAGATCTATAATGAAATTGGCTTGTTCAGGGGAGAACAATATATCGTTTGTTAAAAAATAGTTTATGGCCTCAATCCCTTTCTCATGGGGGATGCAGGCAGAGCCGGGACAAGGTCTTCCAGCACCCAAGGCTGAGACACCAAAATGCGCCCCTCCATCCCTCCCACCCCAGCCATCACACCCTGATTGTTATTAGACTAAGAGGGCCACAGGGCCCCCAACACCTTAATATCTAGTTATATGGCTTTCAGTCACTGCCATGTATCCCCTTTTCCTATTTCTTTTTGCTTCAAACACAATTAGGAATGACAGCTGAATGAATTCTGCGCCCCCTCCTACACTGCGCCCTGAGGCTGGAGCCTCTCCAGCCTATGCCTCGGCCTGGCCCTGGATGCAGGTATATAGAGAGGACACATCCAAAGTGGCCCAGAGGTATCCATCTCTCCATATATAATGGGACAAGGTTTCTAACACATGGGATGAATCCCTAGTGTAAGCTTCGGTCTGTACAACTAGGGGTTGTAAAAAGTGGTCAATATATGTGGAAATGTTGGCCATGAGACCCTCCATCGCGGCCACAATTGGCCTCCCTGGTGGATTATCTGGATTCTTGTGAACCTTGGGGATATGATAAAAATAAGGTACTATAGGGTGGGGGGGCAACCAGGATTTCTTTTCATCTTCGTTTATTACTTTGTTTCTATAGGCTGTGGAGACAATTTCATTAAGTACTTCTTTAAATCTGTCTGTCGGATCCTGTGAGAGTACGTGGTAAGTGGAAGGATCAGATAAGACAAGACAAAGACAAGACAAGACAAGACAAATAACATTTATATCGCGCTTTTCTCCTGGAGGACTCAAAGCGCCAGAGCAGCAGCCACTAGGGCGCGCTCTATAGGCAGTAGCAGTGTTAGGGAGACTTGCCAAAGGTCTCCTACTGAATTAGGTGCTGGCTTACTGAACAGGCAGAGCCGAGATTCGAACCCTGGTCTCCCGTGTCAGAGGCAGAGCCCTTAACCATTACACCATCCAGCCACCACATAGCCATCTCAATCCCTCCTCTTTGTACCTCTCTTTGTCCATCAGAACTATCCCGCCCCCCCCCCCCCCCCCCTTATCAGCCTGTCTGATGACGAGTTGTTTATTCTTTGTAAGATTTCTGAGAGCTTCCTGTTCAGTTTTATTAAGGTTACAGTGTCTCTTCTGTCCACCTCATTTACATAAAGACTTTAATTGTTGTGACACCACTTGGTAAAAGCTATTTATGTATTGGCCTTTGCAATGTGTTGGAAAGAAGACAGATTTAGGTTTAAAAGTGGTGTGTCTTATATCAGTGTCAGGCAGGTATTGTAACCAGTCCTCCCCTGGGGCTGCTTCCCCATCATTATTCCACAATTCTACAAGATCAGATAAGGTCTCATTGTCCCCGGGATCAACAGTTATATGGTCATGTTCCCATCTCTGATTCATTCCGACATCTGTTGTGTCTTGGAGGCACTTCTTATCTTTCAGGGCAAAAAAGCGCTTAAGTGTAAGGGATCTAATAAATCTTTGCAGATCTTTAAATAACTGAAATTCATCTGGATAAGTGGTTGGACTAAAATTGAATCCCTTGCTCAGCAACCTCATTTCACCCTCTGTTATTTCATGTTTGGAAAGGTTGAAAATTTTAATCGTGGAGATATTGCTATCTATTCGCTTGCGTATCTCCTTCCTTTTCTGGGCCTTTCTACCTCCCCTAGTTCCTCTTCTGTGTCCTCGAGGCCACGCTTCATGGGCCGTGGAGTCTGGGGGAGGTCCATCCCCCAAAAATGATCCTGTTTGGGATCACGTAACCCCACCTCACTGTTGTTCCCAAGGTCTGTTAGTTTACCTTGTCTTAGATTTTTAGGGGGTTTCTTTTCCGGGTCTATACTGTATGAGTTTTCATGATCTAGTACTTCTAGGGCCCACTGGGAAGTCTCTTTATTCCTATTCATCTTCTGGGTCTCGAGTTCTTTTAATTTGACCAAAGTATTTACACTACTCCAAGTTTTGGGGATCGCACCTTCTCTGTTATGTTTATTATGTAATCTTTCCATAGCGGTATGCTCATTATGGAAGTGATGTGGGCTGGGGGGGTTGTGTGTTTCCAGTCTCATCACCGGGGGTCCAAAGTTACGTCTCTGTATATTTCGATCATTAAATGTCCTCTTATTATTATGGATGTTATTATTATTGTTAGATCCTAGTCTATGAGGCCTTGGACTATTATCACCTCTTCTCCACCCGCCTTTGCTCTTTATAGGCTGTTGCAATGCCTGTGTGTCTTTCTTTACATATCTACTATGTGCTTTGGTGGGAATCTTATTTGTCCTAGAGTGTATATTGCTATTTTGTGGATGCTTGTATAGTCGCTTCCTTGATCTTTCAATGGTAGGACCTGCCCTCCATTTTTTATGTGTTTTGAGGTCGGGTTTGGTTTTATTAAAAGTCTGAGGTGCTACTGGTATATCTTTGTTCCTAGATTCGAGTTTCTCCCAATTAAATACATGATTAGTGATGTAATCAATTTTACCCCTTTCAAATTTCCCAAGTTTTTTCTCCATGAGTTCACCTTCATGGAGCTCTACTGCAGTGTCTACTCTATTAGCCTAATACTGGTGCTCTTTTAAGTGTCTATACAGCTTTATTTCTTGCTCTATATCAGGGGTTACTGCCCGAACTTTTTTTTAGGTTTCTTTCCTGCTGGACTACTTCTATTTTCATCAATGTGTTAGTGCAGGCTTCTGCTGCTTCTCTCCAGGTATTTTTTAGGTCACTCTCTAGAAAATCACAACCTTTCTTATTTCTCATCCCTCTAGGGGAAATTTTATAATTGATATATTCATTGAGGAACGAGGAGTCAAACCACTGAGTGCATTCAAATAACCTTGCATCCTCCAACTCTCTGAATAGAGAAATCATTTTAGACAACTTTCCATTATGGTCAGTGTTAGTAACAGGTGTTATTGTCTCTCGACTCTTCGGGTCAGCTTCGATTCTGACATTAATCACTTTCAATTCTTCTTGTATCTTATTTCTAAGGTCTTCCCATTTAAGGGATTTCGTATAGTTACTGTTTGCCATGGTCTTGTATACAGATCCTTAACTCGATGGTGCGGCAGTCAATCTCCCAAACCAGATCAGTGTACAAATGCCAAAGTTAAAACCGCGCTCCAATTGAGCATAGGACGCCGGAGGAAATACTCCAACCGTAACACCACTTAGCAAGCTCCAGTAGTTGTGGGATAAATGTAAACTGTAAAACAAGATGACAGGAGCGCTCTATGGTGCATTAACGTTTTTATTCATCTTAAAAAGATTAAAATTGCACTTACTAGATGTAAATGCTATAAAAGCATATCGCCCAACATCAGGGCTAGTGAGGATTCCCTTTCTCCCTCTCGTTCCTCCAATTCCCAGTTGCTGTGGCCAGTAGCAGGGATGTCCAGCTGAATCTCAGACTTGGGGGACTTTGGTAGGGTTCATCAGGTCCTCTACAGTGCCTGTAGCATCATTACGCGTTTCGGCGTACATACGCTTTCATCAGATGATGCTGCAGGCTGTTGCAGTGTTTAAATAGCACTGACTATTTGGTCAGATGCTACTAACAAGGGGCGGGGTTAACCAGTGGGTGGGATTATTAAAATGTCTTTGGGATTTCTTTAATCAGGGATCAAATTCCTTTTGTATAAAACAGAGTATTATTCATATCTTAATTTACTTATTAATTGCTATTATGCACAACTCACTGTTATCAGAGGGTCTTTCCTCGGCTTCCTGGAATATCCTTATTGTAGCGCTGATCAGCTGCAGGGAACGCTGGCCGCGCACAGACCGGCTAGCCAGCGGGGAGTCTGCACTTCCGGGTATATCGTCACTGCCCTGTGTGTTGAGGGCGGAAGTGCCCCCAAGACACAAAAGATGTCGGAATGAATCAGAGATGGGAACATGACCATATAACTATTGATCCCGGGGAAAATGAGACCTTATCTGATCTCGCAGAATTGTGGAATAATGATGGGGAAGCAGCCCCAGGGGAGGACTGGTTACAATACCTGCCTGACACTGATATAAGACACACCCCTTTTAAACCTAAATCTGTCTTCTTTCCAACACATTGCAAAGGCCAATACATAAATAGCTTTTACCAAGTGGTGTCACAACAATTCAAGTCTTTATGTAAAGGAGGTGGACAGAAGAGACACTGTAACCTTAATAAAACTGAACAGGAAGCTCTCAGAAATCTTACAAAGAATAAACAACTCGTCATCAAACAGGCTGATAAGGGGGGGCGGGATAGTTCTGATGGACAAAGAGAGGTACAAAGAGGAGGGATTGAGATTGCTATCTGATCCTTCCACTTACCACGTATTCTCACAGGATCCGACAGACAGATTTACAGAAGAACTTAATGAAATTGTCTTCACCGCCTATAGAAACAAAGTAATAAACAAAGATGAAAAGAAATTCCTGGTTGCCCCCCACCCTATAGTACCTTATTTTTATCATATCCCCAAGGTTCACAAGAATCCAGATAATCCACCAGGGAGGCCGATTGTGGCCGCGATGGAGGGTCTCATGGCCAACATTTCCACATATATTGACCACTTTTTACAACCCCTAGTTGTACAGACCGAAGCTTACACTAGGGATTCATCCCATGTGTTAGAAACCTTGTCCCATTATATATGGAGAGATGGATACCTCTGGGCCACTTTGGATATGTCCTCTCTATATACCTGCATCCCCCATGAGAAAAGGATTGAGGCCATAAACTATTTTTTAACAAACGATATATTGTTCTCCCCTGAACAAGCCAATTTCATTATAGATCTATTGAGGTTTGCTTTAAGCCATAATTATTTTACGTTTATGGATAAATTCTATTTACAGATTTGCGGGACAAGTATGGGGGCGGGGTTTGCCCCCAGTTTCACCAATCTGTACATGGCACATTGGGAGAACAGCCAAATCTGGACATCCAACCCCTTTAAAGAACACCTTGTCATGTACACCCGCTACATTGATGACATATTGATCATCTGGGATGGGGATCGTGACAAATTTGATCAGTTTGTTGAGTAATGTAATCGTAACCAATTCGGGTTGGAGTTTACTCATAATGTGGACAGAGAAAGTATTGTGTTCCTGGATTTGGAACTGTTTTCAAATAAAGAGGGTAAGATTTGTTCCAAGACGCACTTCAAGCCCACAGCTGGCAATTCCTACTTGCATGCATCCAGCTGTCACCATCCAGGCTGGATTAAAAACATTCCAAGAAGTCAGTTCTGTCGACTTCGGCGGAACTGTACTATTGATTCAGATTTCGAAATACAAGGAGACATCCTAACAAAAAATTTTGTGGAGAAAGGTTATGATAAGGGGCAAGTGTCAAAGGCTATGGAAGAATTTAAACATCATAATCAAAAAGGAAAAAATAGCCCCAAAAGAGCTACCAATGCTCACAACACCTCTATGTTCATTACTACTTACAGTGATGGAGCAAAATGTATAAAAAACATAATTAAACGGAATTGGCCCATAATCATGCAGGACCCGCTGCCTAAGGACACACTTCCTAGTGAACCGGGGGTTATTTTTAAGAGAGCAATGTCCCTTAAAAATAGAATCGCACCAAGTAACATCAGGTGTGATAAAAAAAGTCCAGCCACAATTTTTTCCAAGTTTGAAAGGTAATTACCAATGCAATGTTAAAAGATGTGGATGTTGCAAATTTATGAGACATAGAGTGCATGAGATTAGGGATGGTAATGATAGAACGGTAAAACTAAAAGAATTCATTAATTGCGCTAGCAATTATGTCGTTTATTTGCTCACCTGCGGTTGCCCAAAACCGTATATCGGTAGAACCACCAGACCTCTGAGACAGAGGTTGGGTGAGCATAAGCGGAATATAGCTGATCAAACTAATTGTCACAGTGTCCCTAGAGACTTCAAAAAATTTCATGGCGGAAGTACTGACACATTGCGCATTATGGGACTGGAAATGATCCCCAAAAACCTCCACAAAGGGATACGATTCAGGAAACTCTGTGAAAGAGAATCTTATTGGATATTCAGAATTATTGCTTTATCACCGAATGGTCTAAATGAGAGTTTAGAATCAGCCACTTTCTTATAACCTAGACCACTAGCTGAATAATTAGTGGAAACAGCTGTAAAATTCGTTAAATGTAAATTTATTCTGATGTTCTGATGAACCCTACCAAAGTCCCCCAAGTCTGAGATCCAGCTGGACATCCCTGCTACTGGCCACAGCAACTGGGAATTGGAGGAACGAGAGGGAGAAAGGAAATCCTCTTTTATAGCATTTACATCTAGTAAGTGCAATTTTAATCTTTTTAAGATCAATAAAAACGTTAATGCACCATAGAGTGCTCCTGTTTCATCTTGTTTTACAGTTTACATTTATCCCACAACTACTGGAGCTTGCTAAGGGCCCGTTCAGACTGCACACGTTTCCAGCCGCGTTTTGGAAACGCGTGCAGAAGGCAGACACGCACGACATCAGACAGTGCATAGAGTGCACTGTCTGATGTTTACATTGCATGCGTTCCGGACCTGTGCGGTCCCGGAACGCATGCTGCACGTAGATTTTACAAAAACACGCGGCTGTCCCATTCACTTTTCAGTGATGGGATCAGCCACGCAACGCACACAAACGCAGATGGCGTGCGTTCGTACACGTTGCGTTCCGCATGCGTGGCCATCCGCGTTTTGCAGTCTGAACGTGCCCTAAGTGGTGTTATGGTTGAAGTATTACCTCCGGGATCCTATGCTCAATTGGAGCGCAGTTTTAACGTTGGCATTTGTACAATTATCTTATTTGCAGAAGGTATCGGTTTTAAGAAGGCAAACCTTTCTTTTGCATAACATTTTGGTAAGAGTGCTTTTTGGTCCTTTGTAGCCCCTTACACACTCCTAGGAGTTCTGGTTTTCAGTGAGCTTGCTGGGTAGTCTATAATAACACATGAAATAATAGGCAAGTAAGCAGATAACAGGTGTAACATTTTTGCAAGCCTGTGCGTTAGTTGCTCACTCGCTTGTTATTTTATGCAACAAATGGTTAAAGAAAGTTTTACACAATAAGCTTTTATATGTGAAAACTATTTATCCAGTAAAGTACCATGCAGATCCATGCTTTACATCACAATGCTGCTTTGTGAATCAACGACTTTGTTCTAAATGGGAAATTTATCTAAAATGTTCTGTCTTTTGTGACACATGCAAGTGAGAAATGAGGTGTATATGACCCAAAAACGTAAAATGTTTAAAGAGAATCTGTATTGTTAAAATCACACAAAAGTAAAAATACCAGTGCGTTAGGGGACATCTCCTATTACCCTCTGTCACAATTTCGCCGCTCCCCGCCGCATTAAAAGTAGTCAAAAACAGTTTTTAAAAGTTTGTTTATAAACAAACAAAATGGCCACCAAAACAGGAAGTAGGTTGATGTACAGTATGTCCACACATACAAAATACATCACTACACAAGCAGGCTGTATACAGCCTTACTTCTGAATCTCAAGAGATAATTTGTGTGTTTACCTTCTGTCCCCCTGCAGTTCTCACCCACTGAAGTGACAGGCTTCCTGCAGACAGCTCTGCCTATGTCGTTAATTCCTCAGTATGTGACAGCCCAGCTCATTTCACAGCCCAACAGAGGAGGATTTTTATCCAGCTCTCTTCTATCACTGATAAGATAGCAGAGACGCTGCTGGCTTATGTAAATAACACACACACTGGAGTGTGCATAGAGGAACAGATCAGCACGGAAGAGTTGGCAGTCTTCCAGACACAGGGCGACAAGTCAGACAGGGGAAAGATACATTGATTTATTACAGAGACATTGATAGTAGAAAGTGCTGCAGTAAGCCAGAACACATTAGAACAGGTTTAGGAACTTGTAGGATGGTAGAAAAAAAACTTTGTAATTTTTGTTACAGAGTCACTTTAAGGCTCTGTATACTTAATTTTTCATATTCTCCCATACCAACATAAAGGCAATCATTACCAATACACCCAAGTGATTTTTTTTTTAACAATTGCTGACATATCCCCATCGTAATGTACATGTTTGACCTCCAAGCCGCGTGTAAACACCTGTGCAGATGGAAATCAAATCAATATTGTCAAATAGCAGAAGTGGTTCTGAGCTCCTATGCAACAATTGGCCCAGATATTTCCCTTATGACACTTTAGCATATACACTATCTAACAAAAGTGATTGCACATCTCACATTTTTGTAAATATTTTATAATATATTTTCATGGGACAACACTGACAATATAACGCTTTGATACAATGTAAAGTAGTCAGTGTATAGGGCCCTAGGCAAAATAACAACCTTGGGCCTGCCTTTTATGGTCATCTGTCTTTTTGGTAAGGTTTGGTGGGGGCTAGCACCAAGCAGACCCCTGGTCTCTCTAGGCCCTAGGCAACTGCCTTGTGGATGATCCGGCTCCGGCTGTCCCATCAAAATAACTCAACACACAGCCTGTAATGTCTAAATCTCTGGCAATGAGAGTGAGTACACCTCAACAGAAGAATGTCAAAACTCTGCCAGATTAGACATTTTTCTTCCCCATAGTAATGTTACTGTGAGAAAACGCGGAAAAGCCGCCGCGTTTGCTCAGAACAAGGCGTCTGATTCCGAGTCCAACGCGGCGGTTTGCAAGCGTCGGCCTACATCTGATAATATGGCTAGACGCGGAGAAACCGCCGCATGTTTTGATAGCGGTGCGGCTGGTTCCGCGTCCAGCGTGGCGGGTGGTTCACAACACATGTCTGGTGTGGCTGGGACTGATAGTCCACACAGGTTCAGAAGGACGCGCGCGCTGAGAGGCAGAACTTTTATGACAGCCAGAAGCGAGTCAGCTGACCAAGCCGGTCAGCTGACGTTGCAACCAGTTCCCATTGGTCCAGCACTTAGGGGAGGCGCTGGATAGCGCTGTACTATATATACTGGGTGCTGGTCATTCACTGGTTGTCTGCCGTTGCGATCACTACGTGGAAGCACTCAGACCTTTTGTTAGATTCTGTGTTACCAGTTGTTATATCCAGACTAGTTCCAGGGTGTTGGTGATCAAGGACCTCACACCCAGATTAGGGACTTGTATTACCATTCTGTTATACTTCAGACTAGTTACAGGGTGTTGATGATCACGGACCTCACACCCAGACTAGGGAATTGTATTACCATTCTGTTATACTTCAGACTAGTTCCAGGGTGTTGATGATCAAGGACCTCACACCCAAGCCTAGGAATCTGTATTACCATTCTGTTATACCTCAGACTAGTTCCAGGGTGTTGATGATCAAGGACCTCACACCTAAGTCTAGGGACTTGTGTTACCATTCTGTTATATATATATATCAGACTAGTTCCAGGGTGTTGATTATCACGGAGCTTACACCCAAGACTAGGCATTGTTTATTATCTGTTATGACTTTCTGCTTTCCTGACCACTCTTCTGATCACTGATTCGGTACCTCGCTATATCTGATACTCTGTTGCCAAACCTTGCGTGCCTTAGGATTACCGAATCAGTCTCCTGTCTTTGTACTTTGTCTGTCCGTGTGTTGGCGACCTGGCTTGTCCGACCTCGAGAACTATCTTCTCACTTAAGAGATAGTTCACAGATCAGTCAGTGACATCCTGCCATTAGTGTCACTCACGCTCTAGCCCTTCCTACCCCTAGCCTGGCTCCTCCCTGCGGGAGAGTCCCAGGTTACTGGAAGGTACTTGTTCTCCAGGACAGTATTGCCTGCTGCCCTGATACCTGTTCCCCAGGTATTCTCCTCAAAGTATTACTGTTGCACCAAACACTCATATTACTCAGGTATCCAGAGGTTAGTGATATATCTGATTATCGGTGATACTGCAGATCATCAATGATCAGGTATATATCTGCATTTTTGGTGATACTGCAGATCACCAATAATCAGATTCTCTCTGTGTTACACCGATCGTTACAGAACGGCAGACCAAACACAAATGGACGCACTCAGCCGTCTGGGCACACTTACCACTTCGGTGGATAACATCAACCAAGTGCTGGGTAGCCACCAGACGTTAATAGACGCCCTGTCTGGATCCGTACAAACCCTCCAGACGGCTGTGGATGAAGTGCGATCCCCTCCTAGCACAGACATACGTATGCCTGTACCCGAAAGATTTTCTGGTCACAGATCTGACTTCCGAAATTTTAGAAGTAGAGTATCATAATTTGAGTTAAGACCTAAGTCCTCAGGCACTATGGCCCAAAGGGTTACATTTATCAAAACTTTGTTATCTGGCGATTCCCAGACCTGGGCGTACAGTCTTCCCATCGGTCACCCGGCCCTGGCCTCTGTAGAAGAATTTTTTAAACCTATGACTGTAATTTACGACGACCCAGACATTGCCTCGACTTCTGAGCGGAAGCTCAAACTTTTGCGTCAAGGCAAGGGTCCGGTTGAAGATTATGCTGCTGAATTTAGGAGATGGTCGGTATCGGCCAGGTGGGATACATTTGCCCTGTTAGATTGTTTTGTATCAGGGTTGTCTGACGAGGTCTCTGATCTTATGTTAAGTCAGCCTGAACCCAAATCCATCGATGAGGCCATTTCATCGGCCATCAGGATAGATCTACATCAAAGGTCAGCGCAGGTTTAGAAAGTCATTGTATGTAGGGAATGGTAAATTCTTCACCACAATATATCAAATGCTCAGAGGTAGGTATCCGCCAAACATCAAAACTAGAAAAGGCTTACCAGCTCCCAACAACCCACATTATAAGGTTGTGAAATGGCTCATGTCACATGCCTTTTTCTCCCCTGATGACGCAAGACTGCGAAACCGGTCGGGAAGGTAACAGGCGGCACCATTGTCTATTGATCTTCGATTGACCATTACATGCGCGCTAATCTTCTGGGGTTCCCTGTTTATGGGCCCCGTATGTGAGTTATCATTTTTATGTTTACTGCCTTTTAAAGAAATTTTATCTAAATAAACGGGTTACGCTTAGATATTGCCGTTTTTGTTTTCCTATATAAATTCCTGAAACTTTACCTCCACACGGATGTCCACTGGATCTTCACGACGTCTGATGTTCCCTGGACGTTATCTGTGACATGAGCCATTTCACAACCTTATAATGTGGGTTGTTGGGAGCTGGTAAGCCTTTTCTAGTTTTGATGTTTGGCGGATACCTACCTCTGAGCATTTGATATATTGTGGTGAAGAATTTACCATTCCCTACATACAATGACTTTCTAAACCTGCGCTGACCTTTGATGTATGCCTGACTTCTGAACTTTTGGACATTGTTCTTCTCAGCGGCGGTTCCATTGTCCCTTGGCGCCGATATATTTGCTACTATATATTACATCAGGATAGATCGCCGGCTGCGCTATCAGAGGCAGACCCGGGGTAAAAACCACGTGGGAATGGTGTCCCATGCTGTGCCTCCAGTAACTCCACCTCTCCCCGCGTCACCTCCCCCTGAGCCAATGCAGATTGGTCGGTCTAAGTTGTCTCAATTGGAGCAGAAACGCAGAATATCAGAGCAGCTTTGTTTGTATTGTGCAGAGGGGGGTCATAGAGTGCAGAATTGCCCTAAGAAATTGGGAAACGCTACTGCCTAGGTGTAGTTGGGGTAATACCCTAGGCGTACAATTTTTACCCCTAGATGAAAAACGTTTGCTTCTTCCTTGTACCATTTCGTGGGAAGATAGGTCAGAAGTCACTGAAGCCTTCATTGACTCAGGTTCAGCGGCTAATTTTATGGATTACGAATTTGCTAAGAAATTGGGAATTCCGCTCACCCCGGTTAAACCACTGATTCAAGTTACTGCAGTGGATGATTCCCCTCTGCAGGGTAACAGTCCTCTGTCACAGACTCCAGAGGTGGGAATCACTATTGGGGTGTTGCATAGAGAAGAATTGCATTTTTTTGTGTTCCGTATGACAACCTCCACGATCATCCTTGGCATGCCATGGTTACAACTTCACTCACCTCAGATTAATTGGGCTACTGGTCAGCTAACCAGCTGGTCGCCCCATTGCTTTCATCATTGTTTAGCGAAGGTAACCTTGGGTGAGACCAAGATTCACGTGGAGGGATTGCCTGATCAGTATTCTGAATTTGCGGACGTGTTTTGTCCTAAATCAGCCGATAAACTTCCTCCACACCGCCCTTTCGATTGTCCTATCGATCTCCGGTCTGGTTGTATGCCCCCTAGAGGTCATCTCTACAATTTATCTGGGCCTGAGAAGTTGGCCATGCACGAATATATCCGTGAAAACTTAGCTAAGGGGTTCATTCGCCCTTCCCGGTCGCCTGCTGGAGCAGGTTTCTTTTTTGTAAAGAAAAAAGATGGAGGCTTGAATAAAATCACAGTAAAAAATCGCTATCCATTACCTTTGATAGACGATTTATTTACTCAGGTCACCAATGCTAAGATTTTTTCAAAATTGGATTTGCGGGGTGCATACAACCTGGTGCGGATCAGAAAGGGCGATGAGTGGAAGACGGCCTTTAACACACCCAATGGGCATTACGAGTACCTGGTGATGCCCTTGGGGTTGTGTAACGCCCCGGCCGTCTTTCAGGAACTCATTAATGAGGTGTTCAGAGAGGTTTTGGGCAAATTTGTCCTTGTATATCTGGACGATATACTAATCTTCTCAGATAATCTCTCAGAACATAGGGATCATGTCAGGTTTGTGCTGCACAAGCTAAGACAAAACATGTTATATGCCAAATTAGAGAAATGCATTTTTGAGGTAACATCTGTCACCTTTCTGGGGTACATAATTTCTACCTTGGGCCTTTCTATGGACCCTGCCAAAGTCTCTGCTGTTTTGGAGTGGCCTCAGCCAGTGGGACTGAAGGCTCTCCAGAGATTTTTAGGGTTCGCTAATTATAGAAGGTTCATAAAGGGGTACTCCACAGCCATCGCACCCCTCACCAGCCTCACTAAGAAAGGGGCAGATACTAACCACTGGTCCCCCGAAGCTCATGCTGCTTTCTCCACCCTGAAGGAATTGTTTTGCACTGCACCCATTTTGAGACACGTAGACATCACCTATCCCTTTATTGTGGAGGTAGATGCCTTAGAGGTTGGGGTAGGGGCTGTGCTGTCTCAGCGTTCTGGGTTGCAGGGAAGGTTACACCCATGTGCCTATTTTTCCCGTAGATTTTCACCCGCAGAGAAGAACTACGATATAGGCAATAGGGAGCTCCTAGCCATTAAATTGGCCTTTGAAGAATGGCGTCATTGGCTAGAAGGAGCAGAACATACGATTACAGTTTACACTGATCACAAAAATTTGGAATACATCGAGGGGGCTAAGAGATTGAGTCCCCGACAGGCTCGGTGGTCACTTTTTTCTCAAGATTCAGATTTATAATTACATATACCCCGGGTAGTAAAAACATTAAAGCAGATGCTTTATCCAGATGTTTTGAACCAGAGACAGCACAGCCCTCAGACCCAGAGACTATTCTCCCACAGAAAGTGGTGTTGGCAGCCACAGAGACCTGGAGGAACTGGACTGAAACTTTAAGTCCCTTCAAGCAGGATGTCCCTGAAGGAAAGCCTGAAGGGGTCATGTTTGTACCATTGCCATTTCGCCTCCAGATATTGCAGATGTTCCATTCCCACAAAAATACTGGTCATCCTGGTGCCACCAGAACACAGGACCTTGTTGCTAGGTGTGCATGGTGGCCTTCATTGGCAACTGACTGCAAGGAGTATGTGAGAGAATGTGCAGTGTGTGCAAGAAGTAAACCCTCCTGTCATGCACCTGTGGGAACATTTCAGCCTTTACCCACCCCAAGTGAACCATGGACCCATTTGTCCATGGATTTTGTGGGTGAACTCCCGAAGTCTGAGGGCATGTCGGTCATTTGGGTGGTAGTCGACAGATTCAGTAAAATGGCCCATTTCGTGCCCCTGAAAGGACTCCCCTCGGCCCAGGAATTGGCCGATCTCTTCATCCTGCATATCTTCCGGCTACATGGCATTCCGGAAAATATAGTGTCAGATCGGGGAGTCCAATTTGTTTCTAAATTTTGAAGGGCATTCTGTCATCAGTTGGGCATGGAACTGTCATTTTCGTCAGGCTACCACCCACAGACCAATGGTCAGACCGAGAGAATAAATCAATCTCTGAAACAGTTTCTAAGGTGTTATGTTGCGGATGCACAAAATGATTGGGTCAAGTTCTTGCCGTTTGCAGAATTTACACACAATAATTTGAAAAGCTCTTCTTCTGGATTCTCTTCATTCCAGGTGGTGACAGGAAGGTTGCCTAGGTTCTCCCCATTGCCAGTAGCTTTTACTCCGTTTCCAGCTTTGGAGGCTTGGCAAAAGTCATTTAAGAACATTTGGGGAATTGTGAAAAAGAATCTAGAGAAGGCTTTTCAGAGTCAGAAAGAACAAGCTGACAAGAAACATTCCATAGAGTGGAAGTCCTGGCCAGGAGACTTGGTCTGGGTGTCCACTCGTCATTTGGCTTTGAAACAGCCTTCATCCAAGTTGGGACCCAGATTTGTGGGTCCTTTCCCAGTAACCAGATAAATCAACAATGTTACTTATGCCATTGACCTTCCTGCCAGCATGCGTGGTGTGAGATTGTTTAATGTATCCCTGCTTAAGCCAGCAGTGCATATCGATTCCAATCCTCCTTTTCTGTGATGGTGGATGACCAACCTGAGTATGAAGTGGAAAAGATTTTAGACTCACGTATTGTACAGAACTCAGTGCAGTATTTAGTTCACTGGAAGGGTTATGACATTGAGGAAAGAACAAGGGTACCTGATTGCCGCATGCATGCGGATGAATTAAAGAGGGAGTTCCACGCCCTACATCCTGAAAAACCGAGTAGGAGCTGTCCGGAGTCCACTCCTCAGGGGGGGGTACTGTGAGAAAACGCTGAAAAGCCGCCGCGTGTGCTCAGAACAAGGCGGCTGATTCCGCATCCAACGCGGCGGTATGCAAGCGTGGGCGTACATCTGATAGTATGGCTAGACGCGGAGAAACCGCCGCATGCTTTGATAGCGGTGCGGCTCGTTCCGCGTCCAGCACGGCGGGTGGTTCACAACACATGTCTGGTGTGGCTGGGACTGATAGTCCACACAGGTTCAGAAGGACGCGCGCGCGCACTGAAAGGCAGAACTTTTATGACAGCCAGAAGCGAGTCAGCTGACCAAGCCGGTCAGCTGACATTGCAACCAGTTCCCATTGGTCCAGCACTTAGGGGAGGCACTGGATAGCGCTGTACTATATATACTGGGTGCTGGTCATTCACTGGTTGTCTGCCGTTGCGAACACTACGTGGAAGCACTCAGACCTTTTGTTAGATTCTGTGTTACCAGTTGTTATATTCAGACTAGTTCCAGGGTGTTGATGATCACGGACCTCACACCCAGACTAGGGAATTGTATTACCATTCTGTTATACTTCAGACTAGTTCCAGGGTGTTGATGATCAAGGACCTCACACCCAAGCCTAGGAATCTGTATTACCATTCTGTTATACCTCAGACTAGTTCCAGGGTGTTGATGATCAAGGACCTCACACCCAAGTCTAGGAATCTGTATTACCATTCTGTTATTATTCAGACTAGTTCCAGGGTATTGATAATCAAGGACCTCACACCTAAGTCTAGGGACTTGTGTTACCATTCTGTTATATACAGTGGAGGAAATAATTATTTGACCCCTCACTGATTTTGTAAGTTTGTCCAATGACAAAGAAATGAAAAGTCTCAGAACAGTATCATTTCAATGGTAGGTTTATTTTAACAGTGGCAGATAGAACATCAAAAGGAAAATCGAAAAAATAACCTTAAATAAAAGATAGCAACTGATTTGCATTTCATTGAGTGAAATAAGTTTTTGAACCCCTACCAACCATTAAGAGTTCTGGCTCCCACAGAGTGGTTAGACACTTATACTCAATTAGCACCCTCATTAAGGACACCTGTCTTAACTAGTCACCTGTATAAAAGACACCTGTCCACAGAATCAATCAATCAAGCAGACTCCAAACTCTCCAACATGGGAAAGACCAAAGAGCTGTCCAAGGATGTCAGAGACAAAATTGTAGACCTGCACAAGGCTGGAATGGGCTACAAAACCATTAGCAAGAAGCTGGGAGAGAAGGTGACAACTGTTGGTGCGATTGTTCGAAAATGGAAGGAGCACAAAATGACCATCAATCGACCTCGCTCTGGGGCTCCACGCAAGATCTCACCTCGTGGGGTGTCAATGGTTCTGAGAAAGGTGAAAAAGCATCCTAGAACTACACGGGAGGTGTTAGTGAATGACCTCAAATTAGCAGGGACCACAGTCACCAAGAAAACCATTGAAAACACATTACATCGCAATGGATTAAAATCCTGCAGGGCTCGCAAGGTCCCCCTGCTCAAGAAGGCACATGTGCAGGCCCATCTGAAGTTTGCCAATGAACACCTGAATGATTCTGTGAGTGACTGGGAGAAGGTGCTGTGGTCTGATGAGACCAAAATAGAGCTCTTTGGCATTAACTCAACTCGCTGTGTTTGGAGGAAGAAAAATGCTGCCTATGACCCCCAAAACACCATCCCCACCGTCAAGCATGGGGGTGGAAACATTTTGCTTTGGGGGTGTTTTTCTGCTAAGGACACAGGACAACTTAATCGCGTTAACGGGAAAATGGACGGAGCCATGTATCGTGAAATCCTGAACGACAACCTCCTTCCCTCTGCCAGGAAACTGAAAATGGGTCGTGGATGGGTGTTCAAGCACGACAATGACCCAAAACATACAGCAAAGGCAACAAAGGAGTGGCTCAAGAAGAAGCACATTAAGGTCATGGAGTGGCCTAGTCAGTCTCCGGACCTTAATCCAATAGAAAACCTATAGAGGGAGCTCAAGCTCAGAGTTGCACAGAGACAGCCTCGAAACATTAGGGATTTAGAGATGATCTGCAAAGAGGAGTGGACCAACATTCCTCCTAAAATGTGTGCAAACTTGGTCATCAATTACAAGAAACGTTTGACCTCTGTGCTTGCAAACAAGGGTTTTTCCACTAAGTATTAAGTCTTTTATTGTTAGAGGGTTCAAAAACTTATTTCACTCAATGAAATGCAAATCAGTTGCTATCTTTTATTTAAGGTTATTTTTTCGATTGTCCTTTTGATGTGCTATCTGCCACTGTTAAAATAAACCTACCATTGAAATGATACTGTTCTGAGACTTTTCATTTCTTTGTCATTGGACAAACTTACAAAATCATTGAGGGGTCAAATAATTATTTCCTCCACTGTATATATATATCAGACTAGTTCCAGGGTGTTGATTATCACGGAGCTTACACCCAAGACTAGGCATTGTTTATTATCTGTTATGACTTTCTGCTTTCCTGACCACTCTTCTGATCACTGATTCGGTACCTCGCTATATCTGATACTCTGTTGCCAAACCTTGCGTGCCTTAGGATTACCGAATCAGTCTCCTGTCTTTGTACTTTGTCTGTCCGTGTGTTGGCGACCTGGCTTGTCCGACCTCGAGAGCTATCTTCTCACTTAAGAGCTAGTTCACAGATCAGTCAGTGACATCCTGCCATTAGTGTCACGCACGCTCTGGCCCTTCCTACCCCTAGCCTGGCTCCTCCCTGCGGGAGAGTCCCAGGTTACTGGAAGGTACTTGTTCTCCAGGACAGTATTGCCTGCTGCCCTGATACCTGTTCCCCAGGTATTCTCCTTAAAGTATTACTGTTGCAGCAAACACTCATATTACTCAGGTATCCAGAGGTTAGTGATATATCTGATAATCGGTGATACTGCAGATCATCAATGATCAGGTATATATCTGCATTTTTGGTGATACTGCAGATCACCAATAATCAGATTCTCTCTGTGTTACACCGATCGTTACAGTTACTCATTATTTTTACAAGGTCTAGGGTGTGGATGAGGAGCAGGTGTGTTAAATTTGGTTGCTTAAAGAAAAAAAAGAACAAGATGTCGCTAGCCACAATAGGTACTTGATACAAAAATTGCAGATAGCCTTTATTAAATATCAAAAACCATGAGTACCTCAAATCTCATATAAAAACAGTTATAACCAATAATCGGACAGGCCAGTTGTTGACCACCTGTAACTAGCATGCATACACAACCTAAAGGTATCTCATACATGCTCTGGTAGTCTCTTGACTACAAACACAGTCACTTTAATATATCATTAATGCCAGAAAATAGTCTCTCCTATCAGGCCTGTGATAGTCAAGTAAAGCTGCATGCAGATTCCAAGCAAGTCAAACCACAAGTGAGCTCTTGCAGATATATTCAAAGCAAGGAAGCATGCACTCAATATGAGGCAGATATAGCTCAACATGGGTGGTAGGCAAACTTAAGGGGCCCATACACTTAACGATTTTCCCGCCAATATACAGCAGATTCGATCACTGTGATCAAATCTGCTGTGAAATTGTTGCGCAAGCGCTGACCGAACGATCGATTTCCATCCAAAATCGATCGTTCCCGTCGATCCATCCGTGCGGAAGATTTAGCTCGATCGCCGGCGGGTCGGGAGTGCATCAATAGCGGTGTTTGAATGTCCGACGACCGATGCTAGCGGCAATACATTACCTGTTCCACCGGTGCGTGTCCCCGCTCTCTTCGCTGTCTCTTCTCCACGCTGGGCTCTGGCTGGCTTCACTTACTTCCTGTCCCAACAGGAAGTTTAAACAGTGGAGCGCCCTCTAGTGTTTAAACTTCCCCCCGGAAGTAAAGTGAAGCTGTAGCCCTGGAGCCCAGGGCAGAGAAGAGACAGCGGAGACCAGGGGACTCGCGCCGGCCAAATCAGGTAATGTATGCAGGTGGGGGGGGGGGGGGGGCGGCAGCGGCAGCTCCACAGATTGTGAATCGGTTTCATAGTGAAATTGATTCACAATCTGTTTGCAGTAAAGGCAGCCATACGATCCCTCTCTGATCAGATTCGATCAGAGAGGGATCTGTTGGTCGATCTGATGGAAAATCGACCAATGTATGGCCACCTTTAGGCTTCAATCCAATGTTGATGCAATTGCACCGCCTGGCAGGTGTTGTGGGTGTCCTGGATCCTTATCGCCTCTTATTACAATTTGCCTCCGACCGTTGTGTCTCACATTCAGTGCTGTTCTTCTATGTAGTAAGTGGTCGTGGTTCATTTCTCTTCCCCAGTACTACTTCTGTGGGATTTTTTTTAGATATATACTCTTTATTTACAGTTCCTCAGTACCCAGGCCCCTCCTAGGGACTACAAAATCATTGTGGATCTTTTCAATACAGTCAGCTATATCTATCCTTTCTAAATGCTTTTTCATATATGATCCAGAGGAAGGCTACAATGCGGACCGCAGCAGATTACCTACATTTCATCAGATGTAGCTCTGAGGACAAGAACAACTCCTTCTCTTATACACAATACTGCATGCATTCTGAAGCACAGGGAAAAGAAGGAGAGGGGAGAAGGGGGGACAATATCTAAGATCACTCATCTTCTGTGGGACCCGGCAGTAATCAGTGGCTCCCTCACTGTTCTTGTAGTGCCAGCTTTTCCTGCTCATTACAAGAGACCGGCACTAGGGGAACAGTGAGGGTGAGGAGATGGCTTTGATCATCACAGGCACACAGGGATCATGGATCACGAGTGTGGACACCCACACTCGTGACTACTGTGACTTAGGCACTTTATATTAACCTGAGGAAGCGGTGCCATTACCTGTGAAATGCATTGTCTTATGTGCATCAATAAATATATCTACCTCATGTGGTTTGTTCCTTGAAGGAGATAAGATTGAACTACTCCTCTTTTTTATTCATATCTTAGATTATAAGTTATTTAGGGCACCTCCCACAGCCTTTCTCCTAGTATACGAAAGAGAGGCTGGAGTGTATGAATCTGACCATGGAAGAGTGGGCTGCTTCACATGGAAGGGGTGCCACAAGACTTTGTCTAGGGGTTAAAAAGTATGAATGCAGCTTTGAGCTCAGGGTCTCAAACATAAATATGTAAGAGGGTATTACCAAGGATTCTGTTTTTGTGTGTATATTTACCTAAACTGTATCTAGACCACCACTGTAATACAGATTATGTACAGTAGAGTCTCATTTATCCAGCACAGGCAGGGATTGCTTGATGCCAGATATACGTACTTCCAGTCACTTGGGAAGTCAAGCAACTGAGCCTTAAATGAACAATAACCTCCCCCCATAAATGAATTGCAGTGCGCAGCAGAAACAACTTACAAATCCTCCATGCGCTGGTCCCCTTCACTCCTGCAGCTGCTCTGTTGTGTCTTCCAATGTGCATGGGTCCGATGTGCATGTGACCTACTGCGGGTTCCGTGTCATGCCAGGAGCCATACATGGCCTCAACAGTGAAGAGGACCGGCACTTGAAGATTTGTAAAGTTGTTAACGCTGTGCAAGGCTCTGCAACAGTAGAGAGGAACGCCCCCATTTTCACCCCCAGGCATGGCAGTTGCCCAAGACTGCCAGATGCCTGAGTTATGTATAAGCAGGACTCTTTCAGGAGAATGAAGCAGATCCCTACACTGCTTGCTGTCATTTTATGTTATGAAGGCTTTGGAATGGCCGTTTTGGCTAAGCTCATAAAACACCGATAAGAAAGCTGAAAAATACCTTTCACACCCTGTATAAAGCTGAACTAAGAGGATTATTTTAACAGAAGTGGAAATTTCACATTAAATTTTCAGAAATGACATAAGCCTAAGCAAAGAAAGTCCCAGAGCTGTAATGTCGATGGAGGACATGTGACTGTGATGAGTAGAGGTTCCAATAAGCAGACTTTAAATAGGCACACAAACAATATAGTACTGCACAAATTCCAAGCACACAATGGAAAATTGTTTGAGGCTTGTGACGTGTTCCACAAATATTTGTACTGAGAGTCTGCCTATATTGAATAGAGAAGACATAAGTGATTTGCCCTAAACTTGTTAAATGAAATTCGGTTCATACTAGGACATAGTCAGTTTGGTGGAAAAAAAAGACATTTGTCCATCAGGTTCAAACATGGGGGAAAAATAATAAATCAATTAGGCTTGGCCCAATTAACCTTCAAAGAAAAAAAAAATCCTTCTCGACTCCAGGTAGCAGTCAGATAATATCCCTGGATCAACTCTGCCAGGATAACCTTCAAAGGCAAAAACAATCCTTCCCAACTCCAGGTGGTAGTCAGATAATATCCCTGGATCAACTCTGCCAGGAGTTACGTAGCAATTGTAGCCATGGATGCCCTTCAATTCAAGGAAAGCATCCAAGTTCCCTTTAAATACAGATATAGAATTTGCTATGTCTTCTTCTTGTGATAATAGATTCCACATTTCAAACACTCTTACTGTAAAGAACCCCTTCCTAATTAGATACCACAACCTTTTTCCTTCAGATCATGCCCTTCTACATTTTGTACAAGCCTGGGGACAAAAAGCTTATCTGCCAAGTTTATGTTTTGCCCTCTGATGTATTTATACATGTGTGTGTGAGAATCCGCTCAGCTGCCTGCGCAGGCAGGCAGCCTTTTGACCCTTGTTTAGGTTTGCTTGCTGCAGGACTCTGGAAAGGAGACCTTCTGACAGTTGTGCAGCTTGTGTTGCTGAGAGATTTGCATACATTAGTCATGCAAATCCGTTACCTGCCTTCTTTTGATGACTGGCACTATAAAAGCATTCTGCTCCCAGAATGCTTTGCTGGACATTTCCCTTCCATGGTCTGTTCCTGATGGACACTGCTGGAGTGTCAGCCATTCTCGTTTGTTGAAGTTATCTTAGTGTAATTCGTGGGGATGCACTAGGCAGTTCCCTAGTGCAGTTAGGATTGCATTATCTGTTTTGCCTGTTCCGTCTGTCTTGTGTTTGGATCGCACAAGCCCTAGCGTTAGCGGCTGTGGATCCTTCTGATTGAGTCTGGAGTGTAGGTTGGAACAGCGGTTGTTTCTGCCTACCTCATCTGTTCTGTCTGCCGTGTGTTTTGGCTAGCGCTGGTGATCCTTCTGTTCTGTCTCCTGGGATCGCGCTAGCTACTTTTCGCTAGCGCTGGTGATCCTTCTGTTCTGTCTTCTGGGATCGCGCTAGCTACTTTTCGCTAGCGCTGGTGATCCTTCTGTTCTGTCTCCTGGGATCGCGCTAGCTACTTTTCGCTAGCGCTGGTGATCCTTCTGTTCTGTCTTCTGGGATCGCGCTAGCTACTTTTCGCTAGCGCTGGGGATCCTTCTGTTCTGTCTTCTGGGATTGCGCTAGCCACTTTTCGCTAGCGCTGGGGATCCTTCTGTTCTGCTACTCTGTACCTGGATCGCGCTAGCCACTTTTCGCTAGTGCTGTGGATCCTATCTCTCGCTTGTCCCTGTTTTCGTGTGTCTGTCTTGTCTGATTCGAAACGCTTGCTGTAGGCTCGGTGAGGTAACCGTTAAGCAAGCGCTCGCGTTCTCTGTTTCGTGTTTGTCTGTCTTTGGTTAGTTAGGCGTGCTTGTCTCTGTTGTGCGTAACACGCGGAGACCGCGCACGAACGCGTGCACTGTTGCGAATGAGTGCGGTGTTCGCGTTCAGCTAGCATTTGTTATTTTCTTTATCTTTCTCTTTGTATGATTTGCTGTGCCTTTGCTACCCTTGTGCTCTGTCCTGCTCAGTCTTGTGTCGCTATTGGCAATCGCCATTCTTGCGATTGCGTTTCCTACTTCGTTTCCGCCGTTGTGTGTTCGCCGTCGCTGGGTGGCGACTAATTTGGTGGGCACACATTGGTTCTGTCCTTTTGCTCTGTTCCCTGTGGGCTATCCAGCCCTGCCTGATTGTACTTTGTCCCGGATCTGTACAATTCCCATTTGGCATCTGTGGCTGTGCAGCGGCTGTGTTCGCCTGCACTCCACAGCGCCATCTGCCGGTGGGAATTGCCCTCTGCGGGTGCATAGCACCTAGCCTGGGTGTCCGCAATAATATGCTTGTGGAGGAAATCCGCCGCGTCAGCGCACGTCTGGTGCGCTGACCACGGAGACGATTCCACAATCGTTACAGAATGTCCAGCCAAACCAAAATTCCCAGGGCAGAGGGAACCTTCGATTTTGTTCAGATGTCATTGCCTGAGACAAAGGCATATGTGGATCCTATTATAGGTAGGATCGCACACTACATTAAAGCAGTTAAAAAGTCTGTCCTCGTTCCTGACCCCAACCCATATGGAGATTACCTAGATACTGGGTTGTTTGATCCGCCATTTGCCTCATGGGAAATTGGGGCCTTGTTGGAAGAATTTGATTTCGATTGGAAAGCCTTTTGCGATTTTTATATCGCAAAGAGCGCGGATGACCTGAATGATTGTCTCGACTCTATGTACCTTTTGATCGATTCTGATGAATGTGATGAGTGTTATGTGGATCTGGTGATTTATGTGTGGCAGACTATTTTGGACGAATTGCACACACACCAACCAATTATTTCCAATAAAGAGATACCATTGTCACATGATTATTCCTGTCTTTCTGGGGTAAAGCAAGTGAGTTTGGACACTGTGCGACCTGAAATGAATGGGTGTGCCTCGACTGTGGACACCTGCGTGAATTCTGATGGAGTTTCTCCCGTTTGTTTAGAGGTTAAATCTGTGCGATCTGATGCCGGTTTCTCAGATGTTCCTGTCGATTGTGATCGGCGTGAGTGTGTCAGTTTTGTCAATGATTTGTGTGATCCCTTGTCATGTAAAAACAGATCTTCTTCTCTCAGTACTACTTTAAGATCCTCCATCTATGATCTTGCTATGGGGAAAATTCCCAAACTTTGCAGTTTCAAGAGTAAAATTAATATGATTCCTCATGTTGTTGCCACAACTTCCCCTAACATTGTTCAGTATGAAGGCTCAGACCTAGTCAGGTGTGAATGGGAGCCCCCGTTCCAGAAAAAACAGCTCGAAGCGTTGTCGTATGAATTGGAGAACGATTCAGAGTCGTTTTGTGAGTACTACATTGCCAGAAGTGAATCTGTCTTGAGAGCATGTATAAGTTATGCTTCCGCCTTAAGAGAAAAAGAGGGGTGTGAATTTGACTTTGTGAGTCCGCTGATTTGTATGTGGAAAATGATTTTGAATGAATTACGTGTACGTCATTCAGGTGACGTTTGTAAAGGTACATTGTCAGCTGGCGTTTCTGAGATCGAGCAATGCAGCTTGGAGACCTCAGAATCCCTGTCTTTGGAGTGTTTGGTTTTGCAACCTAAAGCGATTGTGGATTCGCAAATTTTGCGTTCTGTCTCCTCGGATTCGACATCGTTGGCCGAGTCTAAGAGTGAGACAGCACTTTGGTTTTGTGAACCTGATACTGAAGCACCTTTGCTCTGTCCAGAGAAGATGTCTCTGAGCCTGCCCTGTATCATGAATAAAGACATTATGTCCACCCGCATTGACATTTGCGAGTCTGATTCTGAAGTAAGTACTGACTCTCCACCCAGTAATCTGGATGAGTCAATATTACCTTGTTTAAAATCTCCTGCAGTGTCCCTAGAGGCTCGTCTAGGTATTGCAACCATTGTTACCTGTTTCTCTGCTATTTTGGAATTGCAGTCTGGTTTGACTGCTATGGAGGAATTTCCCTGCAGTGAAACGAAACTCAGAAAGCCAGAGTTAGTTTCACTAGATATTTCTGTGTATCCCTGTCCTGATGATGAAATTCAGTCTCAGTTTATGGTGGAACCTTCCCTGGGACATCTGCCCGGTTCACAAAATAAAGTTCAAGCCTTGCCCTGTAACATGGATAGTTCAGAATCCTTCTTAGGAAACTTGAAAAAGGATGTTCCTGAGGTCCTGTCTGACCTCCTGGAGATCTCCGAGTTCCTCCCAAAGGGTGCAGAACTTGTAGGAGACGTCTCCTGCCCCCCAAGTCCTTCTGAGGTGTTGCCCACTTCAGTAGGCATTGCTGCCTTGCTGGCTACCTTTTCAGCTCTGATGGAGCTTCACGCCTGTGTAGTCAATGATGATATTATTGTCACAGAAATTTCTGAATTTGTATCCGAGTCTTCTTTTGAAAGTCCAGTGCCTGTGACCTCCACTCATGATGATTCTTTGCCCGGTACTGGTTTTGGTCTTGACGTGCCGGACTCTGAGGTTGGCAGTTCCCCGACATGTCCTGAGGTTTCTCCTGTGCTGGTGTACCCCAGTGTGCTCTGTGACCCAGAAAGCTCAAGTGTGCCTCGGTTACCAGCGTACTCAGATGCTTCCTCGGTGGAGACATGCTCTGATATGGCCTGCCTGCTTGCATGCCCAGAAGTGGTCCCTGAAAGTCTTGATCTTGATGGGTGTCCTCGTGATTCTGAATCCAGAATTGTCATTGGTTCCATGGGGGTTCTTGGTAATTCGCCATGTGAGCCTGGTGATTGTTCTACCCTCTTGGGATCTCTGTGGAGCTTCAAAAGGTTCTGGGAGATTCCGGGAGAGATTTTGCTTGGTACCCTGGATAAGATCAACGGTGGCTTTTGTGTTGTAAGGGACACTTCGAACAGGTATTGTGGCAGGTTTGGTATTTTCGGACGCTCCTTGGAAGGTGGTGGGTATTGTCTGGAGGGTGTCGATGGCTTCTCCTCTGGTATGCACAGTCCTGATGGGTGTTACGCTGAGACTGGAAGTGCTGACGGGCATGTTTCGGTGGCTTCTGTTTCCGATGAGGTCGGTTTCGGGTTGACTGACTCTGGAATTGGACCTTGTCGGGCTGGCCCGACCTTCATGAGTCTTCTGTTAAAGTGGTTTGGAGATATCAGTTTTGAGGGTCGTCTGGAATTCGACCCTAGGAGGGGGGGGTACTGTGAGAATCCGCTCAGCTGCCTGCGCAGGCAGGCAGCCTTTTGACCCTTGTTTAGGTTTGCTTGCTGCAGGACTCTGGAAAGGAGACCTTCTGTCAGTTGTGCAGCTTGTGTTGCTGAGAGATTTGCATACATTAGTCATGCAAATCCGTTACCTGCTGTCACGGACGGTTGCGGGGACGCAGGCGCGTCCTGGCACCGCCCGTGAAGTAAAGAACGATCGCACTCGATTCCTGCATCGATTGCGCTTCAGACAGTATCCCTCAGCTAAGACAGATTCCCCAGCTGTTCCTAAGCTACAGTGACAGCCTGGGGGGAAGCTGTTAATTAGCTGGGACATATTCCCTGTGGAAGGCACAATTTCCCTTTTGGCTCTGGGAACCAGGTGACACTTAGCTGATCTCATGGAGATGTTAATTAACAAACCAGGAGTCTTTTCAGAGCCAAGGAAGCTAATCCCAGCAGGGGGCCGACTCTGGAAGCCCGCCTCTGAGCTCATCTCCATTAAAAGTGAATGAGCTGCCTGAGAAGATCTTCCTCCCTTTACCATCTTCATGACAATCTGCTGCCAGCCAGAGGACATAGGGCTGGTGGCCATTTTGCTGACCCATCTGAACAAAGAACTCTAAGAACTTGAAACCGTTTTGCTTGAACTTGATTGGAAACCAGAACTCTGATTTTTCCCACAAACAGGACATCTTTCCAGGAACTAAGTATTTTTCTCCCTTCTTTTATTTTTCATACTGGCTATTACTGTTTTCATAATTGTTGATTTTCATAATTGTCTGTATATATTAATTATTGATATTGCGTGAATAAACGACTTTTCCCAAGTCATTCACTGTTTCGCTACCCTGCTTATCAGCACACACAGAACTGATCCCGGGTCTCTGAAGATACGCTACTGTTTGTTTGTTGTTGGCTAGACAGAATATCGTGTGTTTAACCGTTTTATTCGCAGGATTAGTCAGTCAGTTAGTGGGCCCCACGGTCCCATAGTAACCGCGGTGGTGGCAGTTTACTCTGAACCAGTAGGTGACGTTGTAATTACCCGTGTCTCACAGGCTCCCTTCTGAGTTGTCTGCGGCTAATTCTTAACGGTTCCTGCGCATTGACTGCGGCCAGAGTTCGCACGATCTGTGCGCTGGCACCGTTTAGAAGGCTAAGTGCGGTCAGCCACTGAGGGCTCCTGTGACAGTGTTAGGCAGCGGTTGGGACCTGTGTTGTGCTGAAAGTATCTACGATAGCGCTAGCGCTATCGAGAAACGAACTAATTCGTTGGTGTAGCTGGAAGGCAATATATTTTTTATATATACAGAGAGACTGTGTAGCCAGTACCCCTCCCCAAAAGTTTTATTTTATTTGGCATGGAAATGTCCGGGAACTACCAGAACATGTGCCTAGCAGACCTGGAAAATCTTTGCGAAGAGAGGGGCATTGGCATCCTCCGCAAGACAAAACGGGACCTGATGACAGACTTGTCCAGATGGGATGCCCAGCAACTGCGGGAGCTGGGAGTGTCCGCTGAGGTGGATACCAGCCCATCTGACAATCAAGGGGAACCAGAGGCTGAAGATCTTAGGCGTACAGAGGTTGAGCATCCTGCGGGCCCTGTTGCAACAGTTACGCCAGAGAATGTCAGTGTGGACCCCAACCCCAGAGTTTCTGAAAGTACTCGCCTGGAACCGGCCAGTACTGGACTGTCCATGGGTGCTGACCCGGTAATACAGCAGGCATTACAAAAGCTGATGGAGACTGACCTGGAAAAGTACATGCAGTACATGGAAGCACGAGAGGAACGGGAGCGCCAATCTGCAGAACGCCACGCGAAGAGGGATGCCGCTGAGCGAGAACGGGAGCGCCAATCTGCAGAACGCCACGCGGAGAGGGATGCCGCTGAGCGAGAACGGGAGCGCCAACGACAGCATGAGCTAAACATGGCAAAAGTGCAACAGGCCAGCCGGAGTTCACCGCCCAGCCTCCCTGCTGAAGGAGCTGCAGCACCCGTAAGTGCAAAATTTAAATTTGCTAATATTGAAAAAGACACAGACATTGACTTGTTTTTGCGATCTTTTGAAAAAGCATGCCGTCAGTATCGTCTGTCCCAAGACCAGTGGGCCAGACATCTGACACCGTTGCTGCGCTACAAAGCGCTTGATGCCTTCGCAGAATTGCCTGCGGAGAAGGATAATGATTATGCTGCTATAAAAGACGCTATCATTACTAAGTACCAGCTGACGCCAGAAGCCTATCGGAAAAAGTTCAGGGCCTGGCAGAAAAAGCCTTCTGATTCGTACCGAGATGTGGCCAGCAGCTTGCTCACCACACTCCGCCAGTGGACACTAGGCCTCACCAAAGGGTCTTATGATGTCCTGGAGGACTTGATAGTCCTGGAACAATTTCTGAACATTTGCCCTGCTGATGTACGACAGTTTGTGTTAGAACGCAGGCCGGCTTCAGCCACTGTCGCTGCAGACCTTGCTGAGACTTATGCAACTACCCGGGTGGCTGATACCCGCAGAACTGTCCCATCCAGCTGGAGAGGAGGTCAGCCCAATACCTCGGCAGACCCTCCTGCCCCTGTGAGCCGTCCGCCACAGAGGCCACCCAGCGCAGCTGCTGCACCCAGGCCTGCAGCGCCTGGAGAGGTCACCTGTCACTACTGCCGCCAGCCCGGACACATGAAATTCGACTGTCCGGAGCGGAGACAGACACCACCAGCACCTGGATCATCTGCATCACCTGCACCTCACCCACAGCAGAGGCAACCCGCCAGCGAACCACAGCCTGGATCATCAGATTTTGTCCTGTTTGCACGCGGACAGGAAATCCGCGACCGAACCGACCAGCAGCAACTTGTTAGAGTGAACGGCAAAGTTGTCACCGGATTTCGAGACACCGGAGCTGACATCACGTTAGTTCACTCACATCTTGTGCCAAAGGAGAGCATCAGCTCCAGCCGATCCCTTGCCCTTACTGGAGTAGAGGGCACCCTTTTCCACATAGCCCACGCAAGAGTGAAGCTGGATTGGGGAGTGGGAGGGGTCCACGAAAGGGTTGTTGGGGTTATGAAGGATCTCCCAGTCCCTGTGTTGCTAGGGACTGATTTGGGCAAGCTTGTGTCCTACTATGAACCTGCCACGACCGCCTTGTCGCTCACGGAAGGAGACGGACTCTCCACCCACCACCAGGTACTTTATACACTTGGGGGAGCACCAGGGGGAGGTGGGTTGAATGTGCCCAGTTCAAGGGTACCAGGTTCAATAGTGCCTGCTTCAAAGGCACCTGAGTTTGAGGTACAGACTGTCTGTTGTGATGATGCTGTAACTGTACCTGAGTCTCCTGTACAACCTGTCTGTAATGAAAAAATGTCTATACCTGTCAATGTCATTACTGCATGCAATGATGATCTGAGTAATGTCCGTCTGTGCCATTCTGACAGTGTACCTGTGCTAGCAATACCGCGCAGCTGCACTGCTCAGAACCCGAGCTCAGAACAGGTGGAGGGGGTTCCGGCCTCCTCCCCCTCCTCTGACCGCAGGGATGAGACCCTTCAGCCGCTGGCCTCGTGTGACATGAGCCAGTTGGCTGAAACTGACAGCGCCGTATTCTCAGCCGCACTACAAAGTGACCCAAGCCTGGAGGTGCTCAGGCAGCAAGCCGCTGAGCCCCTCGCAGACGGGGCCGCTTTCAAGGTGTACTGGGAAGGTGGGAGACTGTACAGTGAGTCTGCACAGCCCCCTACAGGTAGATCCCACGCGAATACCAAATGGCTTGTGGTCCCGAGTGCGTTCAGGGGACATGTGCTGAAATCCGCACATGGTAATCCTCTGACAGGGCACTCAGGGGTCCGCAAGACACTCGCCGGTATTCGGAACCAGTTTTATTGGCCCCGGATGAACAGGGATGTAGCAAACTACTGCAGGGCATGTGCCGTCTGTCAGGAGCTGGGAAGGTCCAGGGATTCCCGCGGGGTTCCCTTAGGTCCACAGCCACTTAGCAGGGGAACCCTGCGTGGGCTGGCTGTTGACCTAACCAACCCACTGCCCGTTGTCAGCAGTCCCGGCAGACACCACGTCCGACTGCAGTGGCGCAAACGCCCTGTCCAGAACGGTCCATGTTGGGTCAACCCTGAGGGTAGCAGACCGCGACCGGTCCAGGGGAACCGAGCCACAGGCTCCAATAGGTTTTCCCGCCGTACCGGCAACTCGAGGCCCGTCAGCCAGGTTAGCGGCGCCGCCACACATCTTGCGGATGAGTGGCTGAGCCGCGGACAAGGGGGAGGGCTGTCACGGACGGTTGCGGGGACGCAGGCGCGTCCTGGCACCGCCCGTGAAGTAAAGAACGATCGCACTCGATTCCTGCATCGATTGCGCTTCAGACAGTATCCCTCAGCTAAGACAGATTCCCCAGCTGTTCCTAAGCTACAGTGACAGCCTGGGGGGAAGCTGTTAATTAGCTGGGACATATTCCCTGTGGAAGGCACAATTTCCCTTTTGGCTCTGGGAACCAGGTGACACTTAGCTGATCTCATGGAGATGTTAATTAACAAACCAGGAGTCTTTTCAGAGCCAAGGAAGCTAATCCCAGCAGGGGGCCGACTCTGGAAGCCCGCCTCTGAGCTCATCTCCATTAAAAGTGAATGAGCTGCCTGAGAAGATCTTCCTCCCTTTACCATCTTCATGACAATCTGCTGCCAGCCAGAGGACATAGGGCTGGTGGCCATTTTGCTGACCCATCTGAACAAAGAACTCTAAGAACTTGAAACCGTTTTGCTTGAACTTGATTGGAAACCAGAACTCTGATTTTTCCCACAAACAGGACATCTTTCCAGGAACTAAGTATTTTTCTCCCTTCTTTTATTTTTCATACTGGCTATTACTGTTTTCATAATTGTTGATTTTCATAATTGTCTGTATATATTAATTATTGATATTGCGTGAATAAACGACTTTTCCCAAGTCATTCACTGTTTCGCTACCCTGCTTATCAGCACACACAGAACTGATCCCGGGTCTCTGAAGATACGCTACTGTTTGTTTGTTGTTGGCTAGACAGAATATCGTGTGTTTAACCGTTTTATTCGCAGGATTAGTCAGTCAGTTAGTGGGCCCCACGGTCCCATAGTAACCGCGGTGGTGGCAGTTTACTCTGAACCAGTAGGTGACGTTGTAATTACCCGTGTCTCACAGGCTCCCTTCTGAGTTGTCTGCGGCTAATTCTTAACGGTTCCTGCGCATTGACTGCGGCCAGAGTTCGCACGATCTGTGCGCTGGCACCGTTTAGAAGGCTAAGTGCGGTCAGCCACTGAGGGCTCCTGTGACACCTGCCTTCTTTTGATGACTGGCACTATAAAAGCATTCTGCTCCCAGAATGCTTTGCTGGACATTTCCCTTCCATGGTCTGTTCCTGATGGACACTGCTGGAGTGTCAGCCATTCTCGTTTGTTGAAGTTATCTTAGTGTAATTCGTGGGGATGCACGAAGCAGTTCCCTAGTGCAGTTAGGATTGCATTATCTGTTTTGCCTGTTCCGTCTGTCTTGTGTTTGGATCGCACAAGCCCTAGCGTTAGCGGCTGTGGATCCTTCTGATTGAGTCTGGAGTGTAGGTTGGAACAGCGGTTGTTTCTGCCTACCTCATCTGTTCTGTCTGCCGTGTGTTTTGGCTAGCGCTGGTGATCCTTCTGTTCTGTCTCCTGGGATCGCGCTAGCTACTTTTCGCTAGCGCTGGTGATCCTTCTGTTCTGTCTCCTGGGATCGCGCTAGCTACTTTTCGCTAGCGCTGGTGATCCTTCTGTTCTGTCTTCTGGGATCGCGCTAGCTACTTTTCGCTAGCGCTGGGGATCCTTCTGTTCTGTCTTCTGGGATTGCGCTAGCCACTTTTCGCTAGCGCTGGGGATCCTTCTGTTCTGCTACTCTGTACCTGGATCGCGCTAGCCACTTTTCGCTAGTGCTGTGGATCCTATCTCTCGCTTGTCCCTGTTTTCGTGTGTCTGTCTTGTCTGATTCGAAACGCTTGCTGTAGGCTCGGTGAGGTAACCGTTAAGCAAGCGCTCGCGTTCTCTGTTTCGTGTTTGTCTGTCTTTGGTTAGTTAGGCGGGCTTGTCTCTGTTGTGCGTAACACGCGGAGACCGCGCACGAACGCGTGCACTGTTGCGAATGAGTGCGGTGTTCGCGTTCAGCTAGCATTTGTTATTTTCTTTATCTTTCTCTTTGTATGATTTGCTGTGCCTTTGCTACCCTTGTGCTCTGTCCTGCTCAGTCTTGTGTCGCTATTGGCAATCGCCATTCTTGCGATTGCGTTTCCTACTTCGTTTCCGCCGTTGTGTGTTCGCCGTCGCTGGGTGGCGATTAATTTGGTGGGCACACATTGGTTCTGTCCTTTTGCTCTGTTCCCTGTGGGCTATCCAGCCCTGCCTGATTGTACCTTGTCCCGGATCTGTACAATTCCCATTTGGCATCTGTGGCTGTGCAGCGGCTGTGTTCGCCTGCACTCCACCGCGCCATCTGCCGGTGGGAATTGCCCTCTGCGGGTGCATAGCACCTAGCCTGGGTGTCCGCAATAATACGCTTGTGGAGGAAATCCGCCGCGTCAGCGCACGTCTGGTGCGCTGACCACGGAGACGATTCCACAATCGTTACAGTGTGATATGCAGGGGTTTTGGGGATCAATGCAACCACAGGGAGGCAGCCGTAAAGTTTCAAAAACACAGTCTATTTATTGCTTGTCAAACAAAACTGGCTTCCTGCCAGCAAACAAAACATTGGCTTCTTGCCAGCAAACAAAACAACAGCTTATCTTCAGCAGTAAGGCAACAAGACAGTTTCTCTTCAGTACAACATACAGAATACAGTCCAGCACACTTGCATGGGTACTCTTTACCAGTCTGAAGAGGTCTTTGCAATCCACAGGTCTCTGGGCAGCACAGCACAGACTCCAGCCTTAGCTCACAAACTGACTCAGGAAAAAGCCAACGCCCAGTGTGAGACCTGTGCATTTATAACCTCTCCCACCAACCTTCATTGTCCAGCCCCCCTTGCTGGGAGGAATAGATGGACCCACCCAACCTTCCATCTTGTGACGGTTAATGCCACTACTCAGATGACTGATTATTGGTGATCTGCGGAATCACCAAAAATACAGACGCTATACTCGATTATGTGTGATCCGCAGAATCACCAATAATACCAGTATAGCAAGAACGAGAGCAGAGCGTAAGTGTGTGTCTGGTGCCACCGTAACTCTAATGGTTTTACAGGACCTTACCACAGGAGTTGGTAAGGAACACTCAGGACACCAACAGAACAGACTAGACACAAGGCCCCCCAGTGGGGCTGGAAGGTACAGACAGATAACTACGGTTCTAACGGTCACCTGTGGAGCAGGTGATTCAGACCTTACTGCAGTCTCAGAGATACAAATAACACGGCTCTAATGGTCACCTGTGGAGCAGGTGATTCAGACCTTACTGCAGTTTCAGAAACACGGCTCTAATGGTCACCTGTGGAGAGTGTAAGTGTTAAGGTGCAAACAGTAATACCTTGAGGACCGCACCTGGAAGACAGGTGCAAGAGCCGATAGGAATACTGCTCAGGAACAAGTTCCTTCCGTAGTCTGGACTCTCCACGGGGAGGAGTCAGACAGGGAGACGGAAGGACAGAACGTGAGTGACACCAGAGAGAGGGTGTCACTAACAGGTCTGGCGTTCAGTAATGATCGGTGTAACATAGAGAGGGTCTGATTACCGGTGAACTGCAGTATCACCGAGAATGCAGAATATACCCGATTATTGATGATCTGCAGTATCACCGATAATCAGATATATATTCTAACCCCTGGACACCTGAGCAACAGTAACACTTTGAGTAAACACAGAGGAAAGTTCCTTCCGAGGCCTAGACTCTCCCGGGGGAGGAGCCTGGCTGAAGGTAGGAAGGACAGAGCGTGAGTGACACCAAAGAGGGGGTGTCACTTACAGGTCTGGGAACTGCCTCTAACAGTAAGGCCAGTTCTCGAGGTCGGACAAGCCAGGTCGTCAACACATGGACAGATAAAGTACAGATACAGGAGACAGATACGGAATCTAATGAACAGGCAGGGTTTGGCAACGGTGTATCAGATTAGCAGGGTACAGAATCAGAAGGCAGATACAGAGTCCAGGAACGAGCAGAGTTTGGCAACAGGATATCAGAAATAGCAAGGTACAGAATCAGAGTTCACAAGAAAAGTCAGGCAGGCAGAAAGTCATAACAAATAATACAGTTCAATTCCTAACGCTAAGGTGTGAGATCCTTGGCCGTCAACACCTTTGGAAACTATGCTAGTACACAGATACAATACAGTTAGTACTTTAAGCTATCAACAGAATCTGGCTAAGTGTGGATCCCCGGCTCCGGCCGGTTCTAGCACACTTTGGGATCTGCCTATGGTCTGAGTGCTGACACACAAGAGTTCACGACGACAGACAAAGACAGAGTAACAACTCCAGGTTTAAATACTGACAGCAGATTCAAGCAGCCCCGCCCGAGGGGCTGAACCAACCTGCAAAGAAGATTGACAGGTGGAAGTCAGCTGACCACAAAGTCAGCTGATCTGTCTCCTCTGCCCATAAAGGTCCTTTAGCTCCATGTAAAGGTCCTTTTGTTCCATGCGCAGGCGTGTGGACCCAAGCTGCTGCAACAGAGATCCCTGTCCCAGCTTAGTCGGGAAGCGACACCCGGGATGGCTTGGCCAGAAAGGTGACATCAGGTGTGAAAGCAGCTGCGCTGCTTTCCACCACAGAGGTAACGTTTTAAATCGTTACACATATATTCCAAGATCCAGGCCCTGGGAAAAGAAATAAAAGATGTTGGCAACCTGCTGGTTAACAACAAAACCCTGGACCCCTATTTCCCAGCATTGGGGCTGTCTTAAAAAAAACACGTGAAAAGCTGGTGATATATATCGCCCATCCAGTACAGATCCCTGGAGTCCTGTACACATGTTAATCACCTCTTAGCCATCTTTTTTAAATAAGCCCATTTTGTTCAATCTTTCTTGGTAAAGGACTTTCTATCCCTCTGATTAATTCAGTTGTCTGTCTTTGTACCTCTTCTAGGTATGTGAATGGCCTTCCTATAGCGTGCTGCCCAAAACTGTATCCCATACTCCAGATGTGGCCTTGCAAGTGATTTATACAGAGGGAGTAGTATACTAGCAACTGTATTTCCAATTTTATGCATCCAATAATGTTATTTGCTTCAGCTGCTGTTTGACATTGGGCAGTTTTCCCAAGTCCCTCTCCTAGTCTGATCTGATTATCTTGTATGGTGAACTTTTATTGGCACATCCTAGGCACATGAAATTACATTTATCTAGGTTAAATTGCATCTGCCATGTGTCTGGCTGCCCATATGGCCATGCTGTTGAGATCCTTCTGTAAAATGTCCCTATCCTGCCTAGTGTTTATTATTCTGAATAATTTTATATAATCTGCAAAGATTGCAACATTACTCTGAATTATATCTGCTAGCTAGATCATTAATGAATAAGTTAAAAAGAATTGGACCTAGTACTGACCCTTGCAGGACTCCCCTTCTAACAGTTTCTCAGTTCCCATTTTGAACAGGATCTGATGATTACTTTCCTCTGCACATGGCAATTGTGGGGAACAGTGTCAAACACCTTTTCACAGTTCAAGCATACTACTCTTGCTTGCTCTATAGTAGTGTGAAGCAACAACTATTGTGGAAATGCAAGTCCAAATGACCAGTGTTTCTCAACATTTATAGCATGTATATCTTTATAAAAGATGGTGTTTGCCTAGTGCCCCTATTCTGTGTAATATCATCTAAAGTAGCGTTTATATATTTGCTAGGAGAACTCCTTAATTATGCATTATGCATAAATACCTTTCTAACATTCCTTTTGTTTTTAATGAACAAAAATAATTATTCTGGTTTCTTTATATACTGGATATTATTCATAATTATTTCCACATTGAACCTCACTAAAGTGGATTTATTATAAGTTCAAGTACTCCTTGAGCCCAACATAAGTATTTACTGGGGTACACATGCCACATATTAAACACTTCACAAGTCATCAGGGAATGTTGTTTCTTGGAGTTTCCCCAGCAGGTGAGTGCAGTGAAAAAGATGACAATTCCTCCAGGCACTCTCGTGACCTCCCACATCCTTAAAATATTTTTCCCAATTAACTTACTATCCATTAACTATCTGCTTGTCGATAGCTGGCTTTTTTTATGTGAGGCTGTCAGTCAGCCTCATAGCATTTCCCCCTCGATTCCAGGCTCCCCCCGCCGCTCCCCGCCTCTGTTAGCTTCCTCCAATAGGAAGCCAAGCCGTGACCCAGGAGTACTTCCTGGGTCGCAGCTTAGCTTCCTACAGTTGGAAGCTAACAGAGGAGGGGAGCGGTGGTTTTGGTTTACCAAAAATCATCCTAACACTAAAATCTGTGGCTGGATAGTGTAATGGTTAAGGGCTCAGCCTCTGACACAAGCGGTGTGAGTTAAAATCTCGTCTCTTCCTGTTCAGTAATCAGCACCCATTCAGTTAGAAGTCCTTGGGCTAGACTCTAACACTGCTACTGAGTGCACCCTAGTGGCTGCAGCTCAAGTGCTTTGAGTCTGTAAGGAGAAAAGTGCAATATAAATGTTATTTGTCTTTTCTACACACATCCAATTTTGATTGGCCAACATTAGCTCCTCTTAGGGACAATACTACTCTGTAGTTGCAGTGGGAGATGTCAGCTCTGTGTAAACATAGTAATAACAATAATAGTGTGTGAGTCTAGCGAGCCCCTAATGACACATTATTGCCCTGTCTCAAAGTTATATGATTCATACACAGAATGCATGATAATGAAAACCTTCTGTAAATACCAGGGCGAAAGTGCTTCAATCAGCCAGGAATGTATTAAGTGTTTAACAATGGATCCAACTAATTAAATGAAAAGGAGGAATTAGTTGTGAAACTATTCTGAGTAGTTTGCTCACAGTGTTTAAATTGTTTGGAAAAACAATTAAGTTCTAACAATAACTATCATAAATATGAATTTCAACAGTAAATGTAATATGACTCACATAACACTGAAAAGTGCATAAACAATGCAACAAACAAGGTTATCTGCTGTATCTACTCACTTAGGGCCTTTTTCCACTCTCAGCATCTTGGTATCACTTCCAGTTGCAAAACACTAGGTACATAGTTAACTAATGGAAACTGCAGGGAATGTTTCCATGAATGTGCTGTATTTGTGATGCGATTTTTTACAATCGCAATTGTTGTGTCTACTGCATTTTAAGCGTGGTTGAGCACCTGTATTTTGTATTATAGGAGCACAAGTCAAGAAAATCACGTAGCAATTGCACCGTTAAGTGATTTTTTTTTTCCATGATCCGGCAATTCAAAATATTTTCCTGCCATTTTTTTTTTCTCCCAGCTCCGTACAACTGGCAGATTGTGGCAAAATAGCTGTAGTGGGAAATACAGTAGAAAGAAATGTGATCACGATCGTGTTTCTTAGAGGAAAAGGGGTCTAATTCTGGAACGAACGCCGATAATACAACCTGACTACGCTAAACAGGAGTGCAAGGAGCACTCCCAAAGGGAACTACTCTAAGCTAGCAATAATAGCCTACTAGGGCACTAGGGCAGCACGGTGGTGTAGTGGTTAGCTCTCTCGCCTTGCAGCGCTGGGTCCCTGGTTCGAATCCCAGCCAGGGCACTATCTGCAAAGAGTTTGTATGTTCTCTCCGTGTCTGCGTGGGTTTCCTCCGGGCACTCCGGTTTCCTCCCACATTCAAAAAACATACGGATAAGTTAATTGGCTCCCCCTAAAAAAAATTGGCCCTAGACTACAGTACTTACACTACATAATATAGATATATGGCAATGGTAGGGATTAGATTGTGAGCTCCTTTGAGGGACAGTTAGTGACAAGATATTTATATATACACTGTACAGCGCTGCGTAATATGTCGGCGCTATATAAATACTAAATAATAATAATAATAATAATACTATGAGCAGATGCCCATGCGGTATGGCATATGTAGGTAAGACCACTGGACCGTTTAAAAAACGGTTCCAACGCCACCGCAGTGATATACGAACGATGTATCGCGCCATCGAGAAAGGTGAGACTCCCGACTCCACAAAGCCTGTTGCCTTACATTTTGTAGAGCATAAGCATCAAGTTCATGCCCTGAGGGGGATGGTTATAGAGTGGGTTTAGGCACCTAGAAGGGGTGGGGACCGCAAACGTTTGTGTAACGATCGGTGTCAGCATACAGAGAGAATCTGATTGTTGATGATCTGCAGAATCATCAACAATACAGATGTATACTCGATTATGGATGATCTGCAGAATCACCAATAACACAAATATGCCTAACCTCTGGACACCTAATGAGTTTAATTTATTGGATGAACTGGAGGCTATCTCCGGAGGAGCGGGAGATATAAGAGACTCAGCCAAGAGCCACCTGAGGGGCAGGTGACCCCGGGCAGTGCAGAAACTATCTCTTGATAGTGAGGACCTGGTGACCAGGGATAACAGTATTAGATGGTGAACTGTACTGCAGCCAGAGGGAGGGACCACTGGCTGCTAACAGGCCGGACTCTCTGAGGAGCGGAAGTCCTGGTTGCAGCTGACACCTGAAGAAATGGTGTCACTGCTAATACTGATAGACTGAACACTCAGAGAGAGTGACAGCTAGGATAGTTGGGCAGGCCAGGTCGGCAACACACGAGCAGATGAGGTACAGAGAAAGAAGACTGATTCGGTAACCGGTACAGGCAGGGTCTGGCAACAGGTAGACAGATATGCAAAGGTACCGAATCAGAAAGCAAGAGAAAGGTCGACAGAGCAAATAGTCATAACATATAAACATAACAGAGTCTTAGACTGGGGTGTGAGCTTCTTGATCTCGACACCCGGGAACTAGTCTAGAGTAACACAGTAATGACACAGAGTCCCTAAGCTTGGTGTGAGGTCCGTGGTCACAACACCCTGGAACTGGTCTAAAGTATAACACAGCAATGACACAGTATCCCTAAGCTTGGGTGCGAGGTCCGTGGTCTCAACACCCTGGAACTGGTCTAAAGTATAACACAGCAATGACACAGTATCCCTACGCTTGGGTGTGAGGTCCGTGGTCTCAACACCCTGGAACTGGTCTAAGGTATAACACAGCAATGACACAGTATCCCTAAGCTTGGGTGTGAGGTCCGTGGTCTCAACACCCTGGAACTGGTCTAACATATAACACAAACGTATTCTGGCTAAGTGTGAATTTCCAGGTCCTCCTGGTTCTAACACACTGTGGGATCTGACTGGTCTGAGTGCTCACACGTAAGTATTCGCAACGGCAGACAACCAGCAACTGACAGGCAAGAAGTATATATAGAGCAGCGCTCATCAGCGCCGCCCAGCCCCACATAGCCAATCACCTACTACGCTGGGATCAGCTGATCGTCCTGATCAGCTGATCCCTCTCCTATTGGCATAAAGGTCATATCATCTATAACATACCATTGTTTATATACATATTTTACTCTTGGCCCATTAATAGTAAGAGTGCTTGATACGCTCTCCCTCCAGCGCACAACACTTTACATTTGGGGCTACAACAATATGCCGTCTGGGGCTCTTAGCCCACACGACGCACTTCCACCCCCGGAAAACCCAGCACTAGCCTCAACAAATATGGCCACATAGGACTCATGCCCACAAATGACGTACATCCGCCCGGGAGCCATGAACCAATGGCTGAACGGCGGATAGCGTCTACTTCCGCGCATAGCTGGCTCCGCCCATTTAAAGCAGCACCCACTCAAAGCCGCTACCGCCGGATTAACCGAGAATGGGGTATATAGAAGCTGGCGTGGCGTCCATTCGGAACAGAGGTGCCACGCCAGTACAGATCACTGCTTGGGTAAGTTCGCTGGATTTATTGTTTTTATTTTATCATTTATGTCCCAATTACTGCGGGTTTACCTTCACATATCCCACATGCTGCTCAATTTGACTATTAGGGCCAACCATATTGGGGAGACCTGCTCAGTTATCCCCACCATGGATCATAATACAGCACTTATAGCAATAGTTCTATATTTATATTTATGGTTATGTTATTTACTCAATGTATATAGATATATTTGTAGTGCATTTTACTATATACAGACTAACAGGTGTATAGTTTTTTTTTACTTATTTTTAGTTTTTAGTTTCAGATAGACATGACGTTTACTTACTATCTATAGAGATATATATGCAACACCACCCATGGACACAAGAAATATGTTACACAGGGATGATATATATTATATATTATATTCTATGAATTGGTGAACATCTTATAGTCTGAAATTTTAGTCTCTAGATATATATAACTGGTCTAGAGAGGAGTTAATGGGATGTCTCAGTCTTGGTCGTCTGATAGCTATATTTATGATCAATTGTGGGATAAATGATGATGAATGTATGAATTTATTGTAAATCGATTATCAAGTTTTATGAGTATATGAAGTAAGATCTCACATGAGTCCCTTGTTTGAGGACTAATGATTAACTAGCCAATGTTGACCAATTATGTACTGCTGATGAGGACTCCAACTGCATATTTTTGGGATGGAGATCACCATTGTTTATGTGCAATCATTTTATGTGTGATCATGTTGATTAACTCTGTGTTTTACTGAATTTTTATGGATCCTTTGTTGTATGTTTTTTTTCTGTTTTCAGTTGCTCCTGCTTATAAGTGTTTTTGCCTGAGGAAGCGGGCTTGTGTCCCGTGAAACGCGTTGCAAATTGTATTTTATTTGGAGTACTAAATGTATTAAATTTATCTTACCATACAAAGTGGTCTTTTGTCTCCTGTAGGGTGGGCAAGTCCACCATTGCCACCCACATTTTAATTGTTTTAAATTATGTTATGAGTACTGTAAGAATGTATTGTACATAAATTGTAATTTTGTACATAATATTAATTCTTTTTCTTTGATTTACAGGGATTTCTTCCTTTTTCCACTTTGGGAGCTCCTGGCTTGCTTTCTATCACGGTGTCATATTTCAATCTACTATGAGCAGAGGGCTGAGACTTCCAGGCAAGTTAACAGGAACAAACCATCATGACCAGCAATTAACTCTGGGAGGAAATGGTATTTATACTGCAAGCCATCAAAGGAAGCAGCTAAGCAATTTGCATGACAAGTGGATGCAAATTCCTCACCACAACAGCAGCTCTGCAACTCGCAGAGTGAAGACAGGCCTCTTTTTCAGAGACCTGCAGCATTCAGACCTGAAAAATGGTCAAACAGCTGTCTGCCTGTGCAGACAGCAGAGCACATCATTACAAATAGTTTGGATTGTACTTTTCCGCCTACTTTTTGGTACTTTTTCAATTGCAAAGACCTGAAAAGTTATTTTTAACTATAAGATGAAAAATTATCTCCTAATGAGGAAACTCGGGACAAAAAGTTAATTGCATATGGGCCTATGGGCCCAAACTAATTCACTTTTTCTCCTATGTGATATTTATTTATTGTATTTATAAAGCGCCAACATATTACGCAGCGCTGGACATTAATTTAGGCTACAGACAATATTTAGGGGTGACATACAGCAATATGACAATACCTGAATACAAGAAAACCAGATCACACAGCACAGTATGAGTACAAGGTAATGCTTAGTCAGTCACTGGATGGGAGCATGGAGATTAGGCAAGTTAGGTTCACTCAAATGCATAGCATGGGTTTACAGTAATAGAGGTGCATGATCAGGTAGGACACAAAAGGAGGAGGACCCTGCCCAAAGGCTTACAATCTAGAGGGAGAGGTAGGGACACGAAAGGTAGGGGACCAGAGTTCAGGTGTGCTTTATTGCATGGGCAAAACAGTTTCCATAGCCCTGTAAGAGAAAGTGTTATAAGGGCCCTGCCGTAACATAGATATTACAGTAGCTAAGACTACTCCTGGGCCTTTCTTGTAGTTGAAGAGATGAGTGACCTGTGACACCACACTTAAAAACAAAACAAAAAAAGCAAACAATAAACAGAGAAGCTTCCCCATATTGGACCATTGGATTTGGTAAAGTCTTAAGCCAATGTGTTGACTCACCACACAGCCCTGCACCCGGCATGTGTCTCATATGACTGTCTATAAGTAAGCTTTAGGTTAGCAGGAATGTTGCATGGACATCTAGCTTTTCATCCTTCCCACCCTTGCCCTGGAATCTTCCAGACTTCAAAGTGCTGTCCTCTGCTGTGTGTGTGGTTGGTGGTATAGTGGTGAGCATAGCTGCCCTCCAAGCAGTTGACCTGGGTTTGATTCCTGGCCGAAGTATGCGAGCTTGCTTTTGACATACTACAAATCCCTGGAAGGGGAGAGAGAGAGGGGGGGAGAGAGAGATACAATTTGAATTCCAAACTCGTGTATCTAGGTATCCGGATCCAAATTAGTTCCAGATAGTGAAATGTGGCATCCGAGCACCCCTGTCAGACAATACTTAGGGGTGACATACAGCAAAATGACAATACAGGAATACAAGAAAGACCAGACCATGCAGCTCAGTATGAGTACAAGGTATTGCTTAGTCAGTCACTGGATGGGAGCATGGAGATTAGGCAAGTTAGGTTCACTCAGATGCATAGCATGGGTTTTTTTTGACATCTTATCAATAAAATGCCTTTTAAACCACCAGCAAGAAAGAAAGTTTTACAACTGCAGAATACTCAAAATGTATTTTAAACAAAAGATGAAAAATTATCTCCTATGAGAAAGCTTAGAAGAAAAAGTAAACGGGATCAAGTCCTATGTGTTTTATTCATGGAGGTTTGGTGAACATCAACATGACCAAAAAAGCATGTCTAGGGAAGGGGCTTCAAGAAAATTTTGTAGTGAAGCTCCTTGATTTGATTCCCCTGACACATATAGCCAGGTAGATGAAGAAAAAACATCTTCAAGTCCCTGGTTTGCTTACTAGACTATAAATGAAGGTAAAAAAATCAGTAACCCTTCGCACGCAAATGTTCGAACAAATGCATTCACAGATTCACTCATCCAGGCACCAATGTTATCCCTACAGCTAAGTTAAAAGCCAGGGTTTTAGTTCACAGAAGAATGCATTCTTATGCTTAGGCACCTATACTGCGCAGAAGTACCCAGGTAAACTTAGGTGTCATAACTCTGGCCCTGTAACATGCATAGTGCAGACATGCAAACATTCATTGGCCACAGGGGGTCATCAGCCCTGTTTGTGTTTTTTGTCAGCATGCACACAGCTTATGCTGGTGTATGCGCATGGTGCACATGGATACATTACGTTAGCTACCTTGTGTGCAGGAGCGTAGCAATAGGGGGTGCAGAGGTAGCAACCGCATCGGGGCCCTTGGGCCAGAGGGGCCCCGAGGGGCCTTCCCTCAACTGTAGTATTAGCTCTCTATTGGTCCTGTGCTCATAATAATCACTTCTATAGATACTTTGAATAATGATAATCATTAAAGGGGAACTGAAGAGAGAGGTATATGGAGGCTGCCATGTTTATTTCCTTTTAAGCAATACCAGTTGCCTGGCAGCCCTGCTGATCCTCTGCCTCTAATACTATAAGCCATAGCCCCTGAACAAGCATGCAGCAGATCAGGTGTTTCAGACTTTAAAGTCAGGTCTGACAAGACTAGCTGCATGCTTGTTTCTGGTGTTATTCAGATACTACTGCAGAGAAATAGACCAACAGGGCTGCCAGGCAACTGGTATTGATTAAAAGGAAATAAATATGGCAGCCTCCATATACCTCTTACTTCAGTTCCCCTTTAACACACTGTTCCCCATTCCCTTCTTGCACCTCTGACACTGTATTTGCCATTGGCAGGTTTTGGTGTGCCGTATCAATTGTTATGTATAGAGTGCTTGGGGGGCCCCAATGTAAAACTTGCATCATGGCCCACAGCTCCTTAGCTACACCACTGCTTGTGCGATTGGTATGATGCGCTATCTGTCCCAGGAGAAGACGTCAGGATGTGTGCTCCTAATCCCTTGATAGGTTTGATGCAATTAATGTTTGCATGTCTGCACTATGCATGGTACAGGGCCAGAGTTAGGACACCTACGTTTACCTGGGTACTTCTGCGCAGTGTAGGTGACTAAGCAAAAGAATGCATTCTTCTGTGAACTAAGACCCCGGCTTTAAACTTAGCTGTAGGGATAACAGTGGTGCCCGGATGAGTGAATCTGTGAATGCATTTGTTTGAACATTTGTATGCGAGCGTGCAAAGGGTTACTGATTTTTTGCTAATTTTCTGGCCACACCCCCTTCAGCACCTCCCTTTCCTTAATAACTGATTTAAAGGGACTCCGAGCTCCAAATAAAAATAAAATTGGTACTGCATGCGCAGTACTGTCACTGCGTGATGATGCGAGGAAGCCAGCGTGGTGGAGACAGACGTGACGTTTCAGGAAGAGGAGCCTGACACTCAAGCCCAGTTTTGCCGGGAGCCGCCGGGGAGCCATTTCTGGCCAGGCCCTGGGAGAAGAGCCGGATGGACGCCGTGGGACCTCCCAACCTACACTGGGCTGCAGAAAGCCCTAGGCGAGTACCAATTTTGTTTTTATTGAGAACTCGGAGTCCCTTTAATGTCCTAACTAGAGGTGATGTGCCTGGATATATGTGTTTTTTTTCTTTTAAATGAAGGTACCCATACTCCTGAGGTTTTCCTGTAGTATAATTCTCTAGTATGCTACCTTAAATCCTTTTTCAACACCCAGTGCCTGAAAAATATTAAACTATCCATAGAGATAAAAGTTAAGTCTACAGATACTAAGTGTAACATTCTGTGGAAATGCAGCTGCGGGCAGTCAGTATGCCCCCGCAGCTGCTTCGGTTTCCTTGTCGGGCGTTTCGCCTGTCTCCCCGGCGTCTAGCATGCCAACTGGATTGTCAGTGGCTCATAGGGTGGCTTTGTCGCGCGCACACAGACAGGACCTTTATGCGGGGAGGAGACGCGTCAGCTGACCTGCCAGTCGGCTGATGTCAGAGGAGACTCTCGGCAGCTCGGATTGGCTGATGGGCGTGGGCGTGGCTGAGGGGTCTCCACCACTTCTTAAGCCTCTGTGACTCACTTGCAAACTGTCTGCTGTTGCGAATGCTTCGTGTGAGCACTTAGATAGTTCCGGTGTGCTTTGATCTGGGAGGAAACTAGGGATTTCACACAAGACAAGGAATTGATATTACTACTGTTATTATTGCTTGATTATCTGTGTATGACTCTGGCTCTCTTCTGACTACTCTTACGCTATAAGATCCTGTACTTTTGCCCATCTGATCCTGTTGCTGACTCTGCCTGAAATACCTCTATCATTCTGCCTGCCGATTTTGTATTGTATCCTCCTGTCTGTTGCCGAACAGATCTGTCTGACCACTCTACCAGTGAGCCCTTGTCACTGGTGAGGTTCCTTACTGATAGTACCCACCAGCTCCTCTGGTGAGGTTCTGCCAAAACTAATCAGTATTACTGTTGCACCAAGCACTGTACACTTGCTATTACCTTGTTAGCTATACTTGCATTATTGGTGATTCTGCAGATCACCATATAATCAGGTATAGTGTCTGATTTATTGGTGATACTGCAGATCACACAATAACCAGACTTCTGTTTGCTACACCAATTGTTACACTAAGCTGTAGACTAAAGCGTTGTACACATGCTAGATGCTTCTCAGCCGAGGCGGCCAATCAGGCGTGTGTAGGAAGAAGGTCATGTGACACATCAAACGTATTGGGAATTTCACAAGAAAAAACAATTGTGTGCTTGGTTTTAACGTAACTTTATTCTTTCATGAGTTATTTACAAGCTACTGACCACTTATAAAATGTGTTCAATGTGCTGCCCATTGTGTTGGATTGTCAATGCAACCCTCTTCTCCCACTCTTCACACACTGATAGCAACACCACAGGAGAAATGCTAGCACAGGCTTCCGGTATCCATAGTTTCAGGTGCTGCACATCTCGTATCTTCACAGCATAGAAAATTGCCTCCAGATGACCCCAAATATAAAAGTCTAAGGGGGTCAGATCAGGAGACCTTGGGGGCCATGCAACTGGCCCACGATGACCAATCCACTTTTCAGGAAACTGTTCATCTAGGAATGCTCGGACCTGACACCCATAATGTGGTGGTGCACCATCTTGTTGGAAAAACTTAGGGAACGTGCCCGCTTCAGTGCATAAAGAGGGAAACACATCATCATCAAGGGCGTAGGGCCCGTGGTCGCAGCGGTCGCCTTGGCGACCGGGCCCGGCTCCTGAGGAGGCGGGGGAGGGGCCCGGGGGGCCCATCTCTGTTTGGAGGGCCATGCGGCCCGTGCGCGCTGGTAGGGGGGAGCCGCAGCCGCGGGGAGGGCAGCCCGACCTCTCCCTCCCTTCCTCTCCCCGGGCCCCCCCCCTCAGATGCAGAGTGAGCGGCTCACGGAAGCGCTGTAGGCAGAACTCACCTCCCTGCGTTCCACTCGCCGCTGATCTCCTCTCTGGCTGGCTCTGCATAGATGCTGTTACACACGCAGCTTCCGGCTAAACAGGAAGCTGCGTGTGTAAGCATCTATGCAGAGCCAGCCAGAGAGGAGATCAGCGGCGATTGGAACCAGGGACGGAGGTGAGTTCTGCCTACAGCGCTTCCGTGAGCTGCTCACTCTGCATCTGAGGGGGGGGCCCTGGGGAGAGGAAGGGAGGGAGAGGTCGGGCTGCCCTCCCCACGGCTGCGGCCCCCCCCTCCATTATGGGGACGGGGCACCTACCTACCTAATCTATCCTGGGGGGCAGCTACCTAATCTATCCTGGGGGGCACCTACCTAATCTAACCTATACTGGGGGGCACCTACCTAATCTATCCTGGGGGGCAGCTACCTAATCTATCCTGGGGGGCAGCTACCTAATCTAACCTAATCCTGGGGGGCAGCTACCTAATCTATCCTGGGGGGCAGCTACCTAATCTATCCTGGGGGGCACCTACCTAATCTAACCTATACTGGGGGGCACCTACCTAATCTATCCTGGGGGGCAGCTACCTAATCTATCCTGGGGGGCAGCTACCTAATCTAACCTATACTGGGGGGCACCTACCTAATCTATCCTGGGGGCAGCTACCTAATCTATCCTGGGGGGCAGCTACCTAATCTAATCTAATCCTGGGGGGCAGCTATCTAATCTATCCTGGGGGGCAGCTACCCAATCTATCCTGGGGGGCAGCTACCTAATCTATCCTGGGGGGCAGCTACCTAATCTATCCTGGGGGGCAGCTACCTAATCTAACCTATACTGGGGGGCACCTACCTAATCTAACCTATACTGGGGGGGGGCACCTACCTAATCTATCCTGGGGGCAGCTACCTAATCTATCCTGGGGGGCAGCTACCTAATCTATCCTGGGGGGCAGCTACCTAATCTATCCTGGGGGGAAGATACCTAATCTATCCTGGTAGGCAGCTACCTAATCTAACCTATACTGGGGGGCACCTACCTAATCTATCCTGGGGGCAGCTACCTAATCTATCCTGGGGGGCAGCTACCTAATCTATCCTGGGGGGCAGCTACCTAATCTAACCTAATCCTGGGGGGCAGCTACCTAATCTATCCTGGGGGGAAGCTACCTAATCTATCCTGGGGGCAGCTACCTAATCTAACCTATACTGGGGGGCACCTACCTAATCTATCCTGGGGGCAGCTACCTAATCTATCCTGGGGGCAGCTACCTAATCTAACCTATACTGGGGGGCACCTACCTAATCTAACCTATACTGGGGGGCACCGACCTGACCTAATTTATACTGGGGGCACCTACCTATCTAACCTATACTGGGGGCACTTACTTATCTAACCTGTATTGGGGGCACCTAGCTAGCCTATACAGGTGGCAACTAAACTGGCTACCTATATTGGAGGCACCTACCTAACTAACCTATACTGGGGGCACCTACCTATCTAACCTACGCTGGGGGCAACTATTCTGGCTACCTATATTAGAGGCACCCACCTAGCTAACCTGTACTGGGGGCACCTATCTATCTAACTTATACCGGCGGCGCCTGCCTATCTCACCTATACCGGGGGCAACTATACTGGCTTACCTATGCCTGACTACCTATACTGGGGGTACCTATAGCTGGCTATAGGGATTTTGATATGTGTGTGCATCCGTCGGGTGTTGCCGGGGGAGGGGGGCTGTTGCCGGGGGGGGCCCACATCCAGATTCCGCATCGGGGCCCAGAGGTTTGTAGCTACGCCACTGATCATCATGTAGCAATTTTGCATATCCAGTGGCCTTGAGGTTTCCGTTGATGAAGAATGGTCCCCATTATCTTTGTACCCCATATACCACACCATACCATCAATTTGTTTGTTCCAAAAGTCTTGGAGGGATCTATCCAATGTGGGCTAGTGTCAGACCAATAGCGGTGGTTCTGTTTGTTAACTTCGCCATTCACATAAAAGTTTGCCTCATCACTAAACAAAATCTTCTGCGTAAAGGGAGGGTCCTGTTCCAATTTTTGTTTTGCCCATTCTGCAAATTCAGTGTGCCGATCTGGGTCATCCTTGTTGAGATTTTGCAGTAGCTGGAGTTTGTAAGTGTGCCATTTGTGAGTAGCTAATATCCGCCGAAGGGATGTTCGACTAATGCCACTCTCCAGTGACATGCGGCGAGTGTTATGCTGTGGGCTCTTGCTGAATGAGGCTAGGACAGCCATTGAGGTTTCTTCATTAGTGACAGATTTCATGCGTCCACATTTTGGCAAATCCAACACTGAACCAGTTTCATGAAACTCAGCAAGCAGTTTGCTAACTGTAGCATGGGAGATGAGTGGTCTCTTAGGGTGTCTTGCATTGAAATCTGCTGCAATGACCCGGTTACTGCATTCACCAGACATCAACACAATTTCTATCCGCTTCTCATATGTTAATCTCGGCGACATGTCAATGGCTGTAAACAAAGAGAAACTTGTAAATAACTCATAAAAGAATAAAGTTATGTTAAAACCAAACACACTATTGTTTTTCTTGTGAAATTCCCAATAAGTTTAATGTGTCACATGACCCTCTTTCTACAAAAACAAAAATTGGATTAAAATGGCCAACTTCAAAATGGTCACCATGGTCACCACGCATCTTGAAAAGTTTCCCCCCTCCAAAAAAGCTAAAATAAGACAAATTTAAAATGTTAAGAAAATATTTAGAATTACATGATTAAAGGACAATTATCAATTACCATGTTTTTTTTAACCAAGATGGGAATAGTTTGTCAAGTGATCCCAAGTACTGCTTATCTGTTTATCTGTTCCTTTAATGTTCCAAAAAATGTTTAAATATTAAAATCCCTTTCACAATTCACTGACGCAGGGTGATGGGCCAGGGTGACAGACCAATGAATCATGAGGGTAGGGGGAATCCCGCTCCCTACATCTGTTAACCTTGTGTGTACTCTATATCTTTAGCAGATGACAGGTCTCACTAGCTTAAACTACAGTTGCTTGTCTCTATGAATAAGCTGTCTGAGGAGAATAATGCACTGAGAGCAATGGAAATGTAGGACCGGACCTTTATGTAAACAAAGGACTATGTCTAGTCACTTATTAATCAGCTGGTCTGATATTAGGTTTCAGGATCACCAGTAATCAATTGGTCAAATGAATGAAATGTGTATGCGAATAGTAGTTGATTGATAGAACATGTATCACAATTGAAAGTCATTCACCTCGCCATACACTTATTGATCAGCTGGTCTGATATTAGGTTTCAGGATCACCAGTAATCAATTGGTCAAATAAATGCAAAGTGTATGCAAATAGTAGTTGATTGATAGGACATGAATCACGATTGAATGAGAATCAATCCCCTCGCCATACACTTAGTAAATTAAATTAAAACACTATCACTGATGAGAGGTCCTGGCTTATCCACCCCCGTCCCACAGCACATACAGCCTGTCAATAGTAGTGGCAGGTATGCTGGGGTGTAGCTAGTCCCATCAGTGATGTGAAAAGATGCTGAGAACAGCGATATAGTTCCGAGTGGCTATAGGAGTATTGGGTAGAACAGTAAAGTGTGGTCATGTGTGATAGGACCACTACATACAGGCATGCCCTAGTCTCCTATATAGTAGCAATTAGCCACTGGAGCTTCCTTTACAGAAGGCATATAGTTGCCGGAGATAATACTTTTTTGCTTTCTTTTTCTTTCTTTTTTTTTTTTAACATATTTTCTTTATTTTTAAACTTTCAAAGGTATGAACATTATAGAGGACCATACATGGTATACTCTAAGTAAAGAAAACAGGTGAATTTTGCCCAAAGGCTCACAAATAAAGATGACAGGAAAGTATGGTATTTTGTCTTTTTTCATTAGGTGAAGAACCTATTTACCTGGTGGTAAGAAACCATTATACAGTCTGAGATGTATTATGAGTAAGAGTATTCATACCTTGAAAGGATAAACTCCCAAGAAACCTCACCCAATCTAACTACTAAACCCCCAACATTTCCCATCTCATGTCTCTAACTCCATAAGTATAGAGTTTTCCCCATGTCCCCGGCATGGGTATTGATAATTTAATCTATATTGCAGTCACATATTATCCTGTCAGTGTGTATAGCAAGGGCTCCTAGAGTACCCAGAAGGTCTTCCGTAGCATACCATCCAGTATATTTGAAAGGTTCCATTAGAAACACAATTTCAGATCTAGAGAAAGTATTTATGATGAAGGGTTTCCAGCGTTTGAAGAATTTCTTTGAACACTTTTCCCTATGTATAAGAGCGTCCAGTTTTGCCATTTTAAATAGGTTTTGCAGTTCCGCTTTAAGGTCCCAAATATTTGGTACGGTTGGAAATCTCCATCTGTTGAAGATAGTCTTTCTTGCAGCAAATATTATAACATGAACTAGCTCTGATGGGCATTTAGATATGTCGTCTGGTTCTGTAGATGGAGCTGCATAATTAGAGACATAGAAGGTGGTCTAATGTCAATTTTTTGTGACATACTTTGTTGATAAATTTATTAACTACAGACCAATATCTTTGGATCTTAGGACAAGACCAGATACAGTGGGTCAGGTCAGCTTGAAGGTGTTTACATTTGGGACACTGGGCACTGTAACTAGGAGGTGGATTTTTGTATTTTATATTAAAAGCGTACTTGGCATGGTGCATGAGTAGGAAATGCGATTCCCTCCATGTTTCATTGGTGATCAGTTCTCTGAGCTTGTTATTGCCTTCTAGTAATTTACCCCAAGGAGTGGGTCAGTAAAATGCTTGTTCCAAGCCTTATAGTTATTGACCAGTAGCTGTTTTTTCTGAGTATTTAGGAGAGCCTGGTGCGTTGCTATCGCTAATAGTGATGAGTTATCGCCTTGGGCTTTAATGAAGATGTCAAAAGGGGTGATGGTTGCTATTGGTTGGATAGCAATCAGTTGAGCTCTAACAAAGATCTGTGCATAAAAAAAAAAGTCACTTTGAGGGATCAGGTAAAATTGGCGACTTTCTGCAAAAGTTCTCCATGTGTGGTTGGTTAAATTGAACAGTTGACCTAATTTACATAGACCAGTCTTTACCCATCTTAGGGAGGTTCCATGTTGCATACCTGCTGTAAAAGTTGGGGTGCCCCACAAGGTTAGATATTTTGATATTTTCCATGGTAGATCATGGATGTTGTGTATTTCTTTCCAGGCAAGTATTGTATCTCTCATTAGGATGCTATTTTTGAGGCATAATGGTAGATGGGACTAAGAGGCATGCAATAGGCCTACTGGCGCCCAAGGTTCGGCTATGGCAGCTTCTAGCTTATAGTTTATAGTTTGAGAAGACAGAGGTGGAGAATAGCCAATCCCTCACATGTCTTGTCAAGCAGGCTATGTTATAGCGTCTGATATCAGATATCCCCAGTTCCCCCATGTGAGCAAGAATAGTTTTTTCAAAGATACTCTAGCTTTTTTGTTTTTCCAAAGGAAGAATGTAAATGCTTTATTGATTAATTGAATGTCTTGATGTTTGAACATTAGTGGTAGCACTTGCATGGGATAAAGTAATTTGCCAAAACTTACTATCTTGAGGAGGGCAGCACGCCCCATAAGATTCAATAGCAGATTAATCCATCCTTTAACCACTTGCCGACCGCCCGCAGCCAATGGGCAGCGGCAAAGTGGACACCGAAAGGACCGTAATACGCCCATTGGCGTTGCGTCCTTTCAGCATGCCCAGGGAGCGATCGCGTCACTGGTGACGCGCACTTCCCCCAGCAACTGGCTCTGCCCACCCGCGACGACAACCTGCCGGCCGTTCGGAAGCGCCGGCGGGTTAACCCCACGATCGCCGCATACAAAGTGTATAATACACTATCTAATGTATACAAAATGTATTATACAGGCTGCCTCCTGCCCTGGTGGTCCCAGGGACCACCAGGGCAGGCTGCAGCCACCCTAGTCTGCACCAAACACACTGATCCTGCCCCCCCATTCCCTCTGATCGCCCACAGCACCACTTCTTTCTAAAATAAGGTCACTTGTGGGGTTCCTATACTGCCCTGGCATTTTAGGGGCCCTAAACCGTGAGTAGTCTAGAAACCAAATGCCTCAAAATGACCCGTGACTAGGACGTTGGGCCCCTTAGCGCACCTAGGCTGCAAAAAAGTGTCACACATGTGGTATCGCCATACTCAGGAGAAGTAGTATAATGTGTTTTGGGGTGTATTTTTACACATACCCATGCTGGGTGGGAGAAATCTCTCTGTAAATGACAATTTTTTTACACACAATTGTCCATTTACAGAGATATTTCTCCCACCTAGCATGGGTATGTGTAAAAATACACCCCAAAACACATTATACTACTTCTCCTGAGTACGGCGATACCACGTGTGACACTTTTTTTGCAGTCTAGGTACGCTAAGGGGCCCAACGTCCTATTCACAGGTCATTTTGAGGCATTTGGTTTCCAGACTACTCCTCACGGTTTAGGGCCCCTAAAACGCCAGGGCAGTGTAGAAACCCCACAAGTGACCCCATTTTAGAAAGAAGACACCCCAAGGTATTCCGTTAGTAGTATGGTGAGTTCATAGAAGTTTTTATTTTTTTTGTCACAAGTTAGTGGAAAATGACACTTTGTGAAAAATATCTCTGTAAATCTCTGTAAATGACAATGTTTTGATTTTTTTTTACACACAATTGTCTATTTACAGAGATATTTATCCCACCCAGCATGGGTATGTGTAAAAATACACCACAAAACACATTATACTACTTCTCCTGGGTATGGCGATACCACACGTGTGGCACTTTTTTGCACCCTAACTGCGCTAAGGGGCCCAACATCCTATGAGTACCTTTAGGATTTCACAGGTCATTTTGAGGCATTTGGTTTCTAGACTACTCCTCACGGTTTAGGGCCCCTAAAATGCCAGGGCAGTATAGGAACCCCACAAGTGACCCCATTTTAGAAAGAAGACAACCCAAGGTATTCCGTTAGTAGTATGGTGAGTTTATAGAAGATTTTATTTTTTGTCACAAGTTAGCGGAAATTGATTTTTATTGGGGTTTTTTTCACAAAATGTCAATTTCCACTAACTTGTGACAAAAAATAAAATCTTCTAAAATGGGGTCACTCGTGGGGTTCCTACTGCCCTGGCATTTTAGGGGCCCTAAACCGTGAGGTGTAGTCTCAAAACGACCTGTGAAATCCTAAAGGTACTCATTGGACTTTGGGCCCCTTAGCGCAGTTAGGGTGCAAAAAAGTGCCACACATGTGGTATCGCTGTACTCAGGAGAAGTAGTATAATGTGTTTTGGGGTGTATTTTTACACATACCCATGCTGGGTGGGAGAAATCTCTCTGTAAATGGACAATTGTGTGTAAAAAAAAAAAAAAAAAAAAAAAAAAAATCAAAAAAATTGTCATTTACAGAGATATTTCTCCTACCCAGTATGGGTATGTGTAAAAATACACCCCAAAACCCATTATACTACTTCTCCTGAGTATGGCAATACCACGTGTGGCACTTTTTTGCAGCCTAACTGCGCTAAGGGGCCCAAAGTCCAATGAGCAGCTTTAGGCTTTGCAGGGGTGCTTACAATTTAGCAACCACCTAAAATGCCAGGACAGTAAACACACCCCACAAATGACCCCATTTTGGAAAGTAGACACTTCAAGGTATTCAGAGAGGGGCATGGTGAGTCCGTGGCAGATTTCATTTTTTTTTTTTGTCACAAGTTAGCAGAAATGGAAACTTTTTTTTTTTTGTCACAAAGTCATTTTCCGCTTGTGACTTGTGACAAAAAATAAAATCTTCTATGAACTCACCATGCCTCTTAGTGAATACTTTGGGATGTCTTCTTTCCAAAATGGGGTATTTGGGGGGTATTTATACTATCCTGGAATTTTAGCACCTCATGAAACATGACAGGTGCTCAGAAAAGTCGGAGATTCTTCAAAATGGGAACATTCACTTTTTGCACCATAGTTTGTAAACGCTATAACTTTTACCCAAACCAATAAATATACACTGAATGGGTTTTTTTTAATCAAAAACATGTAGCACAATAAATTTGGACAAAAATGTATACAGAAATTTTACTTTGACAAATTTTATCAAAGAAAGTTAAAAAAAATCATTTTTTTTTTTACAAAATTCATGTCTTTTTTGATGAATATAATAAAAACTAAAAATCGCAGCAGCAATCAAATAACACCAAAAGAAAGCTGTATTAGTGACAAGAAAAGGAGGTAAAATTCATTTAGATAGTAGGTTGCATGACCGAGCAATAATCTGTTAAATCTGCAGTAGTCTGAATGGAAAAAAAAGGCCCTGGTCCTTAACCTGCTGAGCGGTCTGGACGAGCTCAGCTCGTCCAACACCGCCAGAGGCTGCCGCTCAGGCCCTGCTGGGCCGATTTCAACCAAATAAAAAGCAGCACACGCAGCCGGCACTTTGCCAGCCGCGTGTGCTGCCTGATCGCCGCTGCAGCGCGGCGATCCGCCGCGTGCAGCGGTGAAAGAGGGTCCCCCCAGCCGCCCGAGCCCAGCGTAGCCGGAACAAACAGTTCCGGCTAGCGCTAAGGGCTGGATCGGAGGCGGCTGACGTCAGGACGTCGGCTGACGTCCATGACGTCACTCCGCTCGTCGCCATGGCGACGAGGGAAGCGAAACACGGAGGGCCGCTCATTGCGGCCTTCCGTGTTATCTCTTGCCGCCGGAGGCGATCGGAAGATCGCCTCCGGAGCGCCCTCTAGTGGGCTTTCATGCAGCCAACTTTCAGTTGGCTGCATGAAATAGTTTTTTTTTTATTTAAAAAAAACCCTCCCGCAGCCACCCTGGCGATTTAATCAGAACGCCAGGGTGGTTAAAGAGACTCCGTAACAAAAATTGCATCCTGTTTTTTATCATCCTACAAGTTCCAAAAGCTATTCTAATGTGTTCTGGCTTACTGCAGCACGTTCTACTATAACCATCTCTGTAATAAATCAACTTATCGCTCTCTTGTCAGACTTGTCAGGCCTGTGTCTGGAAGGCTGCCAAGTTCTTCAGAGTTGTGGTTCTGCTATGAACTCCCCCTTCCAGGCCCCTCTATGCACACTGCCTGTGTGATATTTAGATTAGTGCAGCTTCTCTCTGTTCTATTATCTTTTACAAGCTGGATAAATCCTCCTCTGAGCTGGCTGGGCTTTCACATACTGAGGAATTACATACAGGCACAGCTGTCTGCACTCTGCAGGAAGAAATAGCCTGACACTTCAGTGGAAGATAGCTGCAGGGGGAAAGAAACACACAAATGATCTCTTGAGATTCAAAAGGATGGCTGTATACAGCCTGCTTGTGTATGGATGTATTTTCTATGTGTGGACATACTGTACATCAACCTACTTCCTGTTTTGGTGGCCATTTTGTTTGTTTATAAACAAACTTTTTAAAACTGTTTTTAACCACTTTTAATGCGGCGAGGAGCGGCGAAATTGTGACAGAGGGTAATAGGAGATGTCCCCTAACGCACTGGTATGTTTACTTTTGTGCGATTTTAACAATACAGATTCTCTTTAAGGGGTAGAAAGACGGTTGTCCTCAAGTGGTTAATTTGCTGAATCACTTTTTTAATCAGAGGGGTAATATTTAAATTATATAGTGAGTGTGGATCAGGAAGAATCTGGATACCCAGATATAGGATAGGTCCCTTGGTTATATGTGCGCCAAGGGTATTGCTGAAGGTGGCCACTCCATTGTGTGCTAATGGCATAAGTTCGCTTTAAAGAGGAACTCCAGTGAAAATAATTTAATAAAAAAAAGTGCTTCATTTTTACAATAATTATGTATAAAAGATTTAGTCAGTGTTTGCTCATTGTAAAATCTTTCCTCTCCCAGATTCACATTCTGACATGTATTACATGGTGACATTGTTACTGTGGGCAAGTTATGTAGCTGTTTCTAGCTGCTCTGGCTGTTACAGACAGCTTTAAACAGCCATTTCCTGTCTGTGAACATTGTTACATTGTGGCAGTTTGCCCAGAGTACCGCGGTATTCAGAGCCTCTTGTGGGAGGGGTTTCATCACAAAATTAGTCACACAGCGCCCCCTGATGGTCTGTTTGTGAAAATCATTGTATTTCTCATGTAAAAGGGGGTATCAGCTACTGATTGGGATAAAGTTCAATTCTTGGTTGGAGTTCCTCTTTAAGTGTTTATTTTGAATCCAGATGCTGCTCGTACTTCTTGTATCAATTGGAGTATTTCTGGGACTTGTGTTAAGGTGGCCATACACTGGTCGATTTGCCATCAGATTCAACCAACAGATAGATCCCTCTCTGATCGAATCTGATCAGAGAGGGATCGTATGGCCACCTTTACTGCAAACAGATTGTGAATCGATTTCAGCCTGAAACCGATCACAATCTGTGGTGGTGCTTCCGCCGCCTGCCTGCCCGCTGCATACATTACCGGCCGCCGCTAGTCCCCTGGTCTCTGCTGTCTTCTTCTCCGCTCCGGCTACTGAACTTCCTGTCCAGGGGAAGTTTAAACAGTAGAGGGTGCTCTACTGTTTAAACTTCCCGCCGGGACAGGAAGTTCTGTGTAGCAGGAACGGCCCGGAGCGGAGAAGAAGACAGCAGAGACCAGGGGACTCGCGCCGGCCGGAGCAGGTAAAGTATACCGCTGTATTGCGTCGGTCGTCGGGTATTCGAACGCCGCTAACTTCGCACTCCCGACCCGCCGGCGACCGAGGAAAATCTTGCGCACGGATGGGTCGACGGGAGTCGTCAGGAACGATCGATTTCGGACGGAAATTGATCGGTCTGTCAGCGGTGTGCGCGGCGATTTCACAGCCGTTTCGATCACTGTGATCGAAACGGCTGTATATCGGCGGGAAAATCGTTAGGTGTATGGGCCCCTTAACAGAGTCCTTTAGAAATAGCAGTATATCATCGGCAAATAGTGCCTGGGATACGCGTCTGTCTCCTATGCCAATGCCTGGGTTGATTTGCGTTAGTAATTGAGCTAGGGGCTCTAGAGATATATCAAACAGTAAGGGTGAAAGTGGGCAACCTTGACAGGTGCCCCTATGAATTTGGAAAGAATCCAAAAGGAATCCTGGCATATGTATCCATGCTAATGGTGTGGAGTACATTTGTCGTATCAGATTGAGGAAAGACTTCAAAAATTCCATCTTACAAAGTGTCAAGTCCATCCAGTCCCAATGAACAGCATCAAATGCTTTTTCAGCATCTAATGTTAGTAAGGCTGCATGTTTAAAGGTATGAGAATAGGCCTTCACATGTTCCAAGACAGCAAGGACCTTCCTGATATTAGCAACCGCAGAGCGCCCGTTTATGAAACCCACCTGGTTAGGGTGTATTATTTTGGGAATAATGTGAGATAATCTAGTGGCCATAAATTTGGTTAGAATCTTCATATCTTGCTTGATTAGGGATATTGGTCTGTAGGAGTTTGGTGATAGAGGGTCTTTTCTTTTTTTGGGTATTAGTTTAATATAGGTTGTTTGTTCTGATTGTGGAAAGCCTTCAGCGAGAATATTCAGAATGTCACTGTTGATGATTACCACAAAGCAAGGGCACGACCTACAAGTGTCTAGGCCTTGCAGGCCCTCAACTGCAGTGCACCGGTCAGTGTTACGCTGGCAAACTCCCACCCAGCTAATGTGGAACAAGTAAATATTCTCTGCTGTGGCAAAACCCGCCCATCAGTTGGAAAAGGTTTACCATATGTGGATGGAAAGCGTGAGCGGAGAGGAAAGACGGAGAGAACAGTACATTATAGTAATTATGGAGCAGCTGAGTTTTAAAAAGCAGTCTGTGTGGTACTGGCAGACAACAGAATGGAGAGCTTGAACAACAGTTTACTACGCAAGTCGTCATCATTGTAGCAATAAATGTTGCAGTGCATTAGGGCTCTTTCACATCAGACAACGCGAACAGGAGCTGTTTTCCTGCACGCGTTGTCTGCCTGCGGCGTGTCGTCGGGTATCTGCGGTGCGACGCAATCAGCGGCGGTAGCTGGTAATTAAACCCGACAGAAAATGCCGGCCCGCGGGTGCGTTGGAGGAAAAACTGTACCCGGGTGCGTCGAAACTGCAACGCAGCGTCGAGTGTGAAAGGTAAAATGAAAGTCTATGGACTGTCATCTTACCTTGGTTAACGAAAACGGCTGCCGTTTGCGTTAACGCACAAAGTCTGCCCTAATGTGAAAGAGCCCTTACTGTAAAGGATAAATAATGCTAAAAATAACCCAAGAAAAAAAAAACTACAAAACATTAAAATGTGTGTTTTAGAATATCCTCAACAGCAATCCTGCTTAATCCTCCATGTGAGTAAAAACCTTCCCTGCTCAGATTCTCCGGGCCCTTTTACACTTAATCAGTTGGTATGCATTAGTGTGCGTTAGTATGCGTTTTTTCCATAGCATTGGGAGCCTGTCTGCATGGGAGCCTGCATTTCCATAGTGCATTGGGAAGATTTCAGTTAAAACGCGTTAAGTGTGAAAGGTGCCATAGGAAAACATGGGACTTACTTTGAAATTCAGTTTTATTTCCGTTTTAACTGAGAGCAACTGCTTAAGTGTAAAAGGGGCCTTCGTGTGACATGTGCCCTCTCCTCTGCTCTAATTTTCAAAAACTGTGTTAAAGAGGAACTGTAGTGAAAATGACATAATAAATAGAGACGCTTATTGTTTACAATATTCATTTCTAGATTTAGTCAGTGTTTGCCCATTGTAAAAAATTTTCTTTCTTCTCTCCGATTTACATTCTGAAATTCATCACTGGTGGTGACATCTTTAGTTCTGACAAGTGATCTGTACGAAATGTTTGTGAGGCCTGGAATCCACTGCAAAACGCAATCGCAAGCGCTAGCATTTTGTATGAGCAGTTTGTAAGCGGTTTAACGAGCGTTTAATGAGAGATTTTAAAAAGTGTACCAATTTGCTAGTGGTTGTGGAGCGATTGGCGGTTTAAAGTCTGATTGGTCCTTTCAATTAATTTTGTTACAATGTGCAGTAACTTGAAAACGCTAGCAAAATCGCTCCGTGCAGGTTTTGCAGAGCGATTACGCCAGCGATGATATACTTTAACATTGAAGCGCTAACGCTCCCAAAATGCTGCATGTCCTGCGCTTGCGATTTTCTGAATCGCAATCGCTCTAGTTGAAGTTGCCCCATCCATTAACAGTAGCTGAGCGTTTTTATAAAATGCTAGTGTTTTCAAACGCTCCAAAAATGCTCTGAAAATTGCCCTTGTGGGTTCCAGCCCTGACTGAGAGTTATATGCACAGAGGGAGATATTGCTTGCCTGGCAGTTGAAAAAAAGGTGTTGTTTCCCACAATGCAACGAGGTTCATAGACAACAAACTGTCAGGACATCACATCACACTCTGGGAAGGGCTCCACCACAATATGAGCCACACAGATCCCCCAATGATCTATTTGAGGAAAGGTAAATATTTATTGATGGAAAGGGGGTATCAGCTACTGATCGGAATGAATTGTGACATATAACATTCTTATCCTCATTTTCCGCAGCAGACAGGCTGCTCTTAAAAATGCTTGTTGAGATATCCAGGTACTGGCTGTCAGTTTGCAATGAAATGGGAAGAGCGCTACAGATCAGTGCAGGCAGTAGCGTAGCTAAGGAGCTATGGGCCCCACACTGGGCCCCTCCCCAAGCACTCTTATAACAACCCTTGATACAGCGCACCAAAACCTGAGGACAATTACAGTGTCAGAGGTGCAAAAAGGGGAACAGTTTATTAATAATTACTACCATTCAAAGCATCTATAGAAGTGATTTTTACAAGCACAGGATCAATAAAGAGCTAATTCTGCTGTTGAAGGAGAGCCCTATGGGGCCCCTTTGGCCCGATGCAGTCGCAGCCTCTGCAACCCCTATTGCTACACCACTGAGTGCAGGGCAGTATTCACCAGGAGTACATATCAAGAAATTGTTCATAACCTAGCTTAAAACAGCTGCCAGTATGATACATTACAGTATATGGTTCTGTAAAATGAATAGGCTATAGGTATATTATTAATGTATGGTTTTATTTTTAGGGACTTAAAGTAATAATTAGCATAATCAGCATGGTGGCATACTGGTAAGCACTCTCAATCCCTTTATCAATCGGGAGCAGTTGAAAAATGTACACGCCATACAACTTCCTGTCAGATTACCCTTCGATCAGACGGGAAATTGAATCGTGTGTACCCAGCATTGCTTTATAGCACTAGATACGGTCCCAGGTTTTGAGACTCTAGCTACGAGTTTTTGTTATAATGTATAAAGTATACAGTATGTGAGAACTCATTGCATTCTTACCACTGTATGATGTCTGTGTGTACATTTTTTTTTATTTCATATTTTGAAAGAAATGGAAACAAGGTGAAACCAGTTATTTTGGTCACAGTTAATAGCAGAAGATCAATGCACATTGTTGTGGTTCACATTCTGCAGGGTGAGCGAAGCAAAGATGAACAGGTTTTGAACATGCTAAATTGGGTGCAACTTAAGGCATGCCTGGGACCATGGGCCCCGCCACAGGCCACAATATATATTGCAGCCAAGACAGCACACAGTGTAATTTGGGTGCTGTAGTTCGACTATTCCATATCCGAACTCCAGCTAGCAGCAGGAACTGTGGAGGAGACCACAGCTGGAGCTCAGCTATTGTTTAGCCTAACTCTGGCTAGCAGATAGCGATGGGGACTGCAGCCAGAGTTCAGCTATTGGAAAAGCAAACTCTGGCTATCAGCAGTGACTCCGGTTAGTGTGGTGCTTCGGGTATGTGCACCAGGGGTTTAGTAGCAACAGCCGCAGAGGGGTAGGTATGAGCAATGGGCGTTCAACTATATAGCTGAGCGTCAGGGGTGGGTATTGTTTAGTGTAAGGCAGGCTCTCAACCAGGGTTTCCTGGAACCCCAGGGTTCCTGGAGTACTGTGCAGGGGTTCCTTGGCATTTTCCCCCATAATGGTGGGTGGGGGTATTTATTTCCTTTTAAACAATACCAGCTGCCTGCTGACTCTCTGCCGCTAGTACTTTTAGCCATAGACCCTGAACAAGCATGCATATCATAGGTTTCTAACAAAAATCTGGCAGGGTTAACTACATGCTTGTTTCAGGTGTGTGATGCAGACACTACTGCAGCCAAATAAATAAGCAGGAATGCAGGCAACTGGTATTGGAAAAAAAAGGAAACACGCTTTGCTGGGCTGACCGTAGTAGAACTGTGTCTTGGTTGTTGCCAACCACTGATGGTAAAGCACCCACTTTTCCTTGGAATTCATGCGGTCCATCTTTGTTCTCCCTGCCTGACGTGGGGTGCAAAAAGCATAAACTTGCTATCAATATACAATAAAAAGGAGACAGTCACATAGAAATCATATACTTATCTTTACAAATTTATTAAACACAGAATTTACAAAAAATATATAATCTGAAGCATAACCTGTTGGCTATATAAAAGACAGTATGAAAAAAATAGTCATTTGCAAGTATACATTCCAAAAACAGGCCTTTTTCAAAAACTGAACAAGTGCCCAGCAGCGCTTTTAGTAAAAAGCAGGAGTGATGGTCTAGTTTTAGGTCATTGCAAATATCACACTGCACTTAAAGGGACCTTGAGCACTCGTTAAAAATGAAATAGTGACTTACCTGAGGCTTTCTCCAGCCCACCGTTGGCCGCAAGGTCCCCCAGCGTCCTCAGGGCTCCTCTCCCGGCTGGCGGCTCCTTTATGGAACGACTTTGGCTTGAAGTCATCAGGCCTGCTTCCCGCTTTGTCACTTTGCGACATCACGCCGGCTGGCTACGAGTCATCAAGCTGGCCGGCGCGAGAGTACTGCGCATGCGCGATTCAATATCGCCAGCCGGGACCGAGAGAGGAGCCACTGGGGGACCTTGTGGCCCACAGTGGGCTGAAGGAAGCCCCAGGTAAGTCACTTTTGCATTTTGAACAAGTGCTCAGGGTCCCGTTAAAAAAGGACACCAGAGGTGAAAATAAACAAATGAAATAAACAATTGTATCTATCTTTTTCCTCCTAACAATTACTTTTGAAGATATTCCACAGTTTTATTTTATATTTAAATCTACTTTTTAAGTTTTTACTGTTTTATTGTTTTGCTCAATGACACATTCAAGTATGCCAGAGCTAAAATCTATGAACTATTGACCCTTTTTATCTCTTTCCTGCTCTCAGAAGCCATTTTCTGCTAGGAAAGTGTTTTATAGTTGTAATTACAGTGAGGGTCACACTGTAGTCTGACCCGGTCCTTAAACTGTCGCTTACATTCCTGATGTTTAACGGTTTCAGGCAGAGAAAGAAAAAAAGGAACACAGCATAGTTATTTGTGTGCTAGGCACTGTACTGTGTCTATCTCATCATGTCACCTCAGGTATCCTTTAAAGAAAACCTGAACTGGAAATTAAAAGACAAAATAAGCATACACAAGTCATATTTACCTTCCATGTGGTGTACTCCTCAGTGTCTTTCTCCTGTCCCGCGTTATGTTTGTTCACTGTGATCAAGGGAATTTTCCGTCCTCCATTTTGAAAATGGCCACTACCCATAACAGCTTTCTGGTCAGCACACAGTTAAACTGTAACATCGCCCACTTGAGCCATAGGGAAACATGGACATTACCTGACACATCAGTTTTCCTCTCAGCTATAACTGACAGCAACTGATATTTTACTGACAGCAACTTATATATTTCAGATCTGACAAAATATTGTCAGAACTGGAAGGGATTATTATCAGAAGAAAATGGTGAGCTTCTGAGAGGAACTGATGGCAAGGTAACTATGTAATGTTCATTTCAAGTTACCTCATGTGTTTATTTTAAATATTTTTACTCAGTACAGGTTCTCTTTAAGCATGTACAACAGTAAAGATCCAAACAAGAAATGGCAGTTAAACCCAACAATAAATCCCATTTTCAGTTCTTTTATCATCTAACCATACAGACATTCACATTTAATCGTTACTGATAGCCATATGAAGCTAACCTAGGAAGGCAGTGTGGAAGTTTGATATCAGTTTAGTGGGGTCCTTCATGATTGCACTATGAACATAATCAGGACCTGCACGTCCATCAACACAGCCTGAAGAACTGCAACACCAAATATGCATAAAGCAGCAAATTCAAGTTCTTTACCAGAACTTCAGATACTCGTAAGAAAATTTTCACTTCAAACTATTTGTAGTAGCTATATAATAAAAAAAAAAAAAAAAAAAGTTTAGAAGCAATTTAGTACTGGCCAAAAATGCTGTCAGCAGGCAACAGTCTCAATAATTGTCAGCAATAGCTGTCAGAGATCACATACCAGCACTGTACAGATACTCTCTACCTACCACAGCAATACGTGAGTGAGCAGGAGCAGCTCACTCTGTAGGTAGGCCCGGTCCTCACTTGCAAGTAAGTGGCAAACAGAACCATGAAAACGGATCTGATCCATTTTCACTCCATTGCCACTCCGTTTCCATCCAGCTGCTTCCGCTCCGTTTCCTCCCATCCCAAAAATGGATTTTGCCCCTTAGAACGGTCCATTTCTTCACTAGCATTTATACAAGTGTTCCCTGAGTGTGTTTAATGATTGGGCACATTGGAACTTTGACCTTTTCAGGATGTGCAGGCTCGGGCCCCTTTAGGACTAGAGCACTTTTTTCACTTCTAACGCTGTGATCACTGCGATTCATTGGCTCCTGACCAGCTCACGGAGCTCAGCTGTCAGTAGATAGAGTGGAGATAGCGTGCGGGGCAGGGAGATTTAGATCTATGCCCTGGCAAGAATTAGGTTTCAAACAGGGCATATATTTCTATTGCCTGCATCAAGAAGAGGTTAAAGAGCATTGGCCCCCCAAGCATCAGTCTCCTCACCCTATCTGCCAGAAGCAGTACCATCATGTGCCCTCATCATTGTCCCTCCCCCTCTCCCTATAGCAATGGTACATGTTGCTCTACAATAGAGCATGGTGTCTATACATTCCTCAATTCCTACAATGCAGCCTGCAGTATCGAGCTTGATTATGCTCGACAACATGAATGGTGCAAACACCATTGGAATGTAATAGAATTTCCCATTTATGAACACAAGCTTTATATAACTTAAAACCTTGGCACCCTAGTTTGGGTTTCTTAAATTTACTTTATTAAAACTTAGAAAACGGAAACACACAATAGATTGCTTTCATCTTTAAAACAAAACAAAAACAAAAAAAACTGTACAGGTGCAGAATCATTTCTTTGGCATGATTGATTATGTAGTACATGATTTTGTAATAATATTGCAATTTGTGCCGTTTTTTATATAGATTATTTTTCATTCTCAACAGTCAACCAGCTTTTTGATTTTTTAAATCAAACTGTACTTAATTGATGTAGAAGTTATTAGAGGAATCAGAAAAGGCCAATATAGTTCCATTCTGTTGTACATTTCTGTTAATTACAACTTAAAGGATACCAGAGCTCAAATGGTTTGGAGAAACGGGGGAGCAGGCATATACGGTACTACCACCTGTCCTTATGCCCACCGCTCCCCCGTTCTCCTCTCTGCCCCCCATAGTTCACCTAAAAGGCCCCCGGGATCTTCTTCCAGTCGGCCTGGTCGGGACTTACTGTGCAGGCGCTAGCTGGGTGTTCTACAACGCACGCCTATGAGCACACTGCGCATGCGTATGACGTCACATGTGCAGTACGCTCCCGGCCACGATTTCTGCAAACCCGGCCAATTGTTTCTCCACACCATTTGAGAACTGGTATGCTTTGAAAAAAAAAAAAATACAATTTTACTACCAATTTAGTTCAGGGCAGGAGACCATTGGAGAACATACTGTAAATGATCTGACACCTAACCTGAATTTATTAAACATCTGCTTTGTATTCCAAATGTTTGTGACCCTCTCCTGGGCTACATAAGACCAGCATGTTGGACTAACTTTCACTCATGTCTAACCCAATAACCCAACCCCCACACCCTTAACTTTTGCAACACTATTCATTAAAAACATGGTTTAACTTTACCTAAGCCTAAGCCAAAATATATTTCCTAGCCTCACCCCAACCCCCTGAAAGCTTCACACTAATGCCCACTAAAGATAATCTTCCCTGACCTTTGTGTGCCCTGAAAATTCATACTTACTTTGGTCCATAGGAACTATATTTTGGAAACACCAGTTACAGCAGTGCAGAAATATTCTAACAGCAAATTCAATTGTTTTGCATCAATTCAAAGAGGGTTTTGTAAACACTAGTAGTGAATTAGAAGTTGTGCAATTACATCTGCGTGCCACATTCCTCTCTCTTGGATTTAAAGGGCAACTGTAACCAGAGGGATATGGAGGATGCCATATTTATTTCCTTTTAAAGAGAGTCTGAAGCTTTAAAAATATCTATTTTTACTTACAATTCCTATAGAGTAGTATGGCGCTAGCTGAAACGCTATCCCATGGATGAATGATGCTTCTTTGCCCCCCAAATCCCTGAGGCAAATCCGGGGATCGCTTCCTGTTAGAGGCAGAGCTTTCCGCTTAGCTCTGCTGTGTCAATCGTCGCTGATCGCCGCCTCTCCTCGCCCCTCTCAGTCATCCTTCACAGAGAGGGGCGGGGGAGGGGCGGCGATCCGTGCGCAGATTTACACAACCAAAGCCAGAGCTACAGCGGAAAGCTCTGCCTCCCCGGGCTGCAAAATCCACAACCAAGAAAGTCGTGGATTTCTGCCTCAGGGATTTGGGTGGAAAGAAGCATCATTCAGCCACAGGATAGGGGACGATCCTCTGCCTTCAATACTTTTTTGCCATCGACCCAAAACAAGCATGCAGTAGATCAGGCGTTTCCTACATTGTCGTCAGATCTCACAAGATTAGATGCATGCTCGTTTCTGGTGCGATTCAGACACTACTGCGGCCAAATAGATCAGCAGGGCTTCCAGGCAACTGGTATTGTTTAAAAGGAAATACATGTGGAAGCCTCCATATCCCTCTTGATACAGTTATCCTTTAATAGAAAATTGTGTAGCTGAGGGCACATACAGGTTTGTTAGCTGCACAATCAATAACTCCCCAACCTTTCAAGCTTCAGAATCCCTAGCCCAGGATAGGGCACCAAAGCATAAACAATGTTTAATCAATTCTGCCCACTAATCTCCAGCACGGCAGAACCATTATAAATCAGGTGGTTTATGTCATGGCTGTAGATTGGTTCATAGATGATCCTGTAGATATTTATCATGCTTGTGTAATATAGGGTGCAACTGAACAGATGCTGGACGAACAAATAACATGACGACTCCAGTTGGGTTAATTTTCATCTCAATGAGTGTATCCGACTGAACATTTCCCAAGTACTCCTTCTCAAACACATCATAGAGCTTGTAGCCGAGTGAGCATTGTGTAATATTAAGTTGGGAAAGGCTCATAAGAAAGCGCTTTGGGGTTCCATCAGTTCCTTTATTCAATACAGCCAGAGCATACTGTTCATTCGACAACTCCCTCATCCACACCTCCAGAAAACTAACCTGCAGATAGATGAACAATTATTATACAGCTAGAAAGTACAAATAACAGCAGTTACATGTATGCAAAAAAACATTCCTGACCAGAACAGACACTGAATGTACTTATATTTAATATACAGATTACTGATATACAGGTGCTGCCATAGGTTAGAGGAGACTAAAAGTCTATAATGTGAAGATTGGAATAATGAAATGCAGTGGTATACTATTACCAAAGCTGTTCAATGTAATCAGCACCAGCAGTCATAAAACTATGTTAAGGCTTAAATTGTAAGGCCAGGCGCCCACTACAGATCACTAATCGTAATTGCAATTGCTTAATGTTCTTGCTAGCATTTTGTACAGCAATTTCAGGGGCTTTTAGAAACAATTTTATTTTAGTGCTGGGGATTTGTAGAGCGATTGGCTTTTTTTTTTTTGCAGCATTCCTATCTATTGAATTGGAGCACAATCATTCCAAAAATACAGCCGGACCGACAATTATGATTTTCCTAATTGCAATCGCTCGTGTGGGCTCTTCTGTATTGACTTTCATTAGCATGGCGCTTTTTGGGGTTGTTGAAAAACTCTGTCATGCAGCAAAATTCCTCATGTAAATAAATAGCTTGTAATGGCTCTAATGGTGTTTGAAATAGTGAAAGTGAACCTGTAGTGAGAGGGATAGGGAAGCCACTATATTTATTGTCTTACAAATCATGCCAATTGCCTGGCCGCTCTGATCTTTTCAGCTTCACTAATGCCCGATTCATACCTTATGTGTCTTGTCTGGTCAGACTTTAGTTAGAACACCTCACCTATATACTAATTTGCATCAGTTTCCGAAAGTATTAGCCCGGTTTCACACTGGGGATTAGTGGCAGTAAAAACAGGCCTTTGGGTATTACTGCATTAGTACGCGGTAAACCCTTCTGGCAGCTGGCCAAGCAGGAAGTGATGTTCACGTCCTGTGGCCGGCGCGATCACCTGCGTGGAAGTGTATTGCTGAAATAGCTTCCGCGCATGCTGACGTGTAAAACTTCCGTTGTATTGTGCCGCACCACGTCAGTATGAAAAACCCCATAGCCGTTCAAAGCCCTGCGGTGGAGTGCAGTAAAAACACTGCACCGCCCAAGTGGTAAAGGGCACTTAAAATCACAGGACAGCCAAGTTATTGCATTTAAAAGATAATAAATATAGCATCCTCCATACCCCCCTCACTGCAGAGTGACTTTAAAAGGATTCCCAAAGAAAACAGCTTTATCTATCTTTACTTACTTGGGGCTTCTTCCAGCCCCTACAAGTCATTTGAGTCCCTCATCGCAGTCCTCCTCTGTTTCGCGCTGGCCGCCAATAAGGATTGACGGCCCATTGGTGGGTTGGTGCTTCTGCGCATCTGAGTGCGTACGCGCCCATATCATCAGGCACAGTACATTCCCGGGGATGTGGACGCGCATGCACAGAAGCACCGACCTGCTGATAAATCGGCAATCCTTACAGGCGATCAGCAGGACCTAGTAGAGGACAGGAGCTGCGTTGAGGGACCCAAATGACTTTTAGGGGCTGGGAGAAGCCCCTGGTAAGTAAAGACTGATTAAGCGGTTCGCGGCCAAGACAAGGCCGTCCACCTAAATTTACAGGCCGAACAAGGAGAGCGCTGATCAGAAATGCAGTCAAGAGGCCCATGGTGACTCAGGACGTGCTACAGAGATCTACAGCTCAGGTGGGGGAATCTGTCCATAGGACAACTATTAGTCGTGCACTGCACAAAGTTGGCCTTTATGGAAGAGTGGCAAGAAGAAAGCCACTGTTAACAGAAAAGCATAAGAAGTCCCGTTTGAAGTTTGCCACAAGCCATGTGGGGGACATAGCAAACATGTTGAAGAAGGTGCTCTGGTCAGAGGAGACCAAAATGGAACCTTTTGGCCAAAATGCAAAACGCTATGTGTGATGGAAAATGAACACTGCACATCTCTCTGAACACACCATCCCCACTGTCAAATATGGTGGTGACAGCATCATGCTCTGGGGGTGTTTGTCTTCAGCAGGGACAGGGAAGCTGGTCAGAGTTGATAGGAAGATGGATGAAGCCATATACAGGGCAATCTTGGAAGAAAACCTCTTGGAGTCTGCAAAAGACTTGAGACCAGGGTGGAGGTTCACCTTCCAGCAAGAGAACGACCCTAAACATAAATCCAGGGCAACAATGGAATGGTTTAAAACAAAACATATTCATGTGTTAGAATGGCCCAATCAAAGTCCAGATCTAAATCCAATCGAGAATCTGTGGCAAGATCTGAAAACCGCTGTTCACAAACGCTGTCCATCTAATATGACTGAGCTGGAGCTGTTTTGCAAAGAAGAATGGGCAAGGATTTCAGTCTCTAGATGTGCAAAGCTTGTAGAGACATACCCTAAAAAACTGGCAGCTGTAATTGCAGCAAAAGGAGGTTCTACAAAGTATTGACTCAGGGGGCCGAATAATTATGCACACCCCTCTTTGCAGCTATTTATTTGTAGAAAATGTTTGGAATCATATGAATTTCGTTCCACTTCTCATGTGTACACCACTTTGTATTGGTCTTTCATGTGGAATTCCAATAAAATGGATTCATGTTTGTGGCAGTAATGTGACATAATGTGGAAAACTTCAAGGGGGCCGAATACTTTTGCAAGCCACTGTATACCTGGGATTGGGGAACTGAGTTTACTATAGGCAGAGGTTTACTATATCAGAGTTTACTAGAACGAGATTCTACTGTATTAAAAAAAAAAAAAAAAAAAATACATGATCCTTTTGACTTTAATGCCAGCAACAATTTTTTTTTTACAGGGGTAAGTTTACTACTGTATAGTATCACCTCCTCTTTTAAAATTCTTAAAAAACCAACTGGTTAAACAGAGGAGGCAGCGGTGGTCTTACCCCCTCCAAACAGACACAGGCAAGGACTGCGATTCAGTCAACAATTTATTCGGAACCCCAAAAAACAATGCAACGCGTTTCACGGGCCATACATCCCGCTTCCTCAGGCAAATCTGTGACTCCTACTGTATTTTGCCTGAGGAAGCGGGATGTATGGCCCGTGAAACGCGTTGCATTGTTTTTTAGAGTTCCGAATAAATTGTTGACTGAATCGCAGTCCTTGCCTGTGTCTGTTTGGAGGGGGTAAGACCACCGCTGCCTCCTCTGTTTAACCAGTTGGTTTTTTAAGTTCATTTAATTACCTTTTATTCTTTTGGCGCCTCTGTATCTTGTACACTACATTGAGTCCACCCTGGGTGGAGGGTTGTTACCCTATTTTCCTGTCTACAGAGAGCGACTTTTTATTCCTGAGTGGGGTCAGGATTGTTCTCCCCACCTGCCTATACAGTGGTTGCCTATTGGTAACCCTGGTTTGTAAGTATAATTTTAACTTCTCATTTATTCTGTTGTCCCCAAGACGAATTACACTATTGGGGCTCTTGGTGCCCCTCTTCTTTCTTTTAAAATTCTGGAAGTGTTTAGGAACAGCAGAGCAGGTTTATGCAGTCTGCCAATCATCTCATTTTTTTGGTTTTGTTTACATTTGACACATAATCCATCCCAAATTTGTAGATAAAAGCAAATTTTTACAAACCTACATTTTTCACTACCTCAAATACCCAAAAGTTGAATTGGGCCCCATTCTCACTCGGGCGCTTTTAGCAAGCGTTTTACGCTGTGCTGATCACCGGTGATTAGCAAAGCGCTGCTGCACAAGTAATCCTATGGCATTCACACACAGCGACGATTGTGGCGCGATTGCCATTTCTGCCGATTGTAATTGAGCTGCATGCAGCATTTTCCCAGCGACTGCATTGTGATTCTCATTCACTGAAATGAGAATCGCAAAACACAATCGCAGAAAAACTGCAAAAGATAGCAATGCCAAATTGCGATCACTAGGCCGATTGTGAATGGGGCTACACCAGAGCAGATGCAAATGATTAGTTAGAGATTATCTTGGAGCAACTTGTCTTATTTAAATCTCTAACATTTAAGGTGGCCATACATCAGATGACTTGGCGGCCGATCAACCATCCAATTGGATTATTATAATCGAATTGGCTGAAAATCGGTGCTGTCAAGTGCATGCCCGTTCAATAAAGCGACCAATTTCGGGACGGAAATTGGTTGCATGGTCGATCGTGCATGCTGCAAGATGTCAGGCTAAAGTTGGTTGGTCGGGTGTGATGCGGTACGGCGGCTGATTTCGGAACGAGCAATGGAACAGCGAAACCCTTGCTGCTGCTGGCAAAATTTATAAATGTGCCCTGTGTGTGCATTTATACATTACCTGTCTGGTGTCAGCCTCCACGCGGTGTCCATCCATCTCGCCGGGTTCCGCATGCACGCTAGCGGCGCATAGCGTCTGACGTCAGTGTGTCACTAGCATGTATGCAGCTGCCCGGCAAGATGAACTGTCACCACAAGGAGGCTGCTACCAGAAAGGTAATGTATAAATGCACATCCTGCGGGGGGGGTGTTCAGATTTACACATTGGGGGGCAACGGCGGTGCAGACACGGCAGGCTCGGCCAATTTCCAGAAGATTTCATGCTGAAGTCGGCCTGTAGTTTATGGGCAGCTTCAACCAAGAGACAAATTTATCTCAAATCAGATTTGATTAGAGAATCTGCCCATAATCGTCAGGCGTGTGGCTACCTTTAGTTTGCTTTGTTCTTTGCTGACGTTTATGCCAAACAATTGCTCAACAGCTGGACAGCAATCACTCCATTGTTGAGAAGACCTTCTATAGGTGGGGAAGACTTCAAATACCTGGCAAGTTGCCCAGGACATGCCCTCCCAGCACATTCAACATGAAAACAAATTGCTGAAATAAGTCTGTAAGGGCCTGGGACACTGTCACAAAACTCATTTCAGAAAAGTGTCTCAGTGTGTGATATGCACATTAGAGTCCATAGAGGGTGCAGCCTGAAGGGCAGTTATATGCTGCGCATCAGTGTCCCATCCAATGTACTTGAACGGGATTAGTGATGCAATGTAGGTGCTATGCATTTCTGCAATACACATGGCCACCAGGCTTTTAGAGCAACGCGAGAGTGTAGCTAGGCCAGTCCTGGGCAAACGTTGCGCGGCCCAGGCTGCATTCCGCGGACCACATTCCGAATATTCCTGTTTGGGGGGTCAGTCTGGCTCAAAATGATAGCGAACCCATCCTCTACACTTCCTGTAGCATTCTGCAGCACTCTTTTACTGCATTAATGAACAGTTCCAATGTACAGTGGGATGCGAAAGTTTGGGCAACCTTGTTAATCGTCATGATTTTCCTGTATAAATCATTGGTTGTTACGATAAAAAATGTCAGTTAAATATATCGTATAGGAGACACGCACACTAATATTTGAGAAGTGAAATTAAGTTTATTGGATTTACAGAAAGCGTAAGTGAAAATTGTTTAAACAAAATTAGGCAGGTGCATAAATTTGGGCACCACAAAAAAAATGAAATCAATATTTAGTAGATCCTCCTTTTGCAGAAATTACAGCCTCTAAATGTTTCCTGTAGGTTCCAATGAGAGTCTGGATTCTGCTTGAAGGTATTTTGGACCATTCCCCTTTGCAAAACATCTCTAGTTCATTCAGGTTTGATGGCTTCCAAGCATGGACAGCTCTCTAACTCACACCACAGATTTTCAATTATATTCAGGTCTGGAGACTGAGATAGCCATTGCAGAATGTTGTACTTGTTCCTCTGCATGAATGCCTTAGTGGATCTTGAGCAGTGTTTAGGGTTGTTGTCTTGTTGAAGGATCCAGCCCTGGCACAGCTTCAGCTTGGTCACCGATTCCTAGACATTGGTCTCCAGAATCTGCTGATACTGAGTGGAATCCATGCGTCCCTTAACTTTGACAAAATCCCCAGTCCCTGCACTGGCCACACAGCTCCACAGCATGATGGAACCACCACCATATTTTACTGTAGGTAGCAGGTGTTTTTCTTGGAATGCTGTGTTGTTTTTCCACCATGCATAACGCCCAAATAACTCAATTTTAGTTTCATCAGTCCACAGCACCTTATTCCAAAATAAAGCTGGCTTGTCCAAATGTGCTTTAGCAACTCGGTTTGTGCTGTGGGCAGAGAAAAGGCTTCCTCTGCATCCCTCTTGCATACAGCATCTCCTTGTGTAAAGTGCGCCAAATGGTTGAACGATGCACAGTGACACACCATCTGCAGCAAGATGTTGTAGGTCTTTAGTGTTGGTATGGGTTGACTGACTGTTCTCACCATTCGTTGCTTCAGTTTTTTGTTTTTTTGTTTTTCTGCCACTTTGAGCTTTAACTTGAACTAAACCTGTGGTCTTCCATTTCCTCGATATGTTCCTAACTGTGGAAACAGACAGTTGAAATCTCTAAGGCACCTTTCTGTAGCCTTCCCCTAAACCATGATGGTGAACAATCTTTGTCTTCAGGTCATTTGAGAGTGGTTTTGAGACCCCCATGTTGCTACTCTTCAGAGAAAATTAAAAGAGGAGGAAAACTTACAAATGACCCCCTTAAATACTCTCTCATAATTGGATTCACCTGTGTATGTAGGTCAGGTGTAACTAAGCTTACTAAACCAATTTGAGTTCCAATAATTAGTTCTATAGGTTTTGGAATCAATAAAATGACAACAGTGCCCAAATTTATGCACCTGCCTAATTTTATCTGAACAATTACTGCACACTTTCTGTAAATCCAATAAACTTCATTTCACTTCTCAAATATCACTGTGTGTGTCTCCTATATGATATATTTAACTGACATTTTTTATCATAACCACCAACGATTTATACAGGAAAATCATAACAATTACCAAGGTTGCCCAAACTTTTGCATCCCACTGTATGTACACACAGGTCAGATAGAACAAGTAACATATTGCTGTTATGAAGATGTACCTACTATTGTTAGTGTGAGAAAACATGGATTGCCATTTGTGGTCTTAAGTTTTAAGTAAAGATGCAGTTAATCATTAAAACCCATACCGTTGCCACTCTCCTTCCCTGTTTTCCAAGAGAGTCCTGGTCAATGTAGATCAGAAGGCGGTTTTGTAAAAGGTCCTTGGCTTGTGGAGAGATGGTGTTCAGGTCATTAGACATAACCAGTGGGGCTGCCAGAATAGCCCAAATGGCTAGCTGTGATTTAGATTGTTCATAACTCAGTCCAAAGTCTCCAGTTATGAGCTACAAAACAATATAAACATAATTAAGTCTGAGACATGCATGAGATGTTTCGATGCATGAAAGCTGAATTAGTAATAAAATCAAAAGCAAACCACTGCTTCTCGAACAGTAAAATAAGTAAACATATTTAAAAAAAATCAAAAATGGCAAAACCTGTCTGTTTCGCCTGCATTTAAAGGACAACCATCACAGAAATTGTAAAATACATACATAAAACAAATGTTCAAAAATATCCAAGAATTAAACGCACTATAGATGACCTTTTACCATGTCACTGTAACAAGAAAATATTTTTAAACTGCCAAATCCAGGGAAAAAGTTTTGGGTTTTATTTTCCTCCGTTATATTATTTTTAAAGGATGAGAACCTGCTTTAATACAAACCCTAGTGGTTACACAAACACACACTTTATTGCAGCTACGATCCTGGTCAGGAAGGGACATGAAATGGGCAAAGTTCTTCCAGATGTGGTAATAGAGAATTAAAACTGAGAAGGTTCTACTGCTTTTTCATACCGCAAATAAACTTTTTTCCCCCACTGAATGCTGGTAATTAGATTGCATAGAAAATCAGACAAATGTTTGTGCTCACCATGTCAGGATCGTTCCACCTTCCTGGCCCTGCAGCAGGCTGGAGTACTTCCTGATTGTTTGCATACCACTCTATGATGCTCAGCACGCTGTCCCAAGAGTCCTGAACGTCACCATAGTTTCTCCACGAATTACAGATTTCACCAAGCAAAGTGTAGTTCACCTGTGTGATTGGAATATTACTATGGTTAATGCAGTAAATGCATACTTTTTTGTTTTTGGGTACAAGGCAGCATAATAGTCTGCTGCCCACAGATGCGGTTGATCCTGTAAATAAACTTCTAAAACAGTTTTTGCTGCAGAAACTCAATTCACATAAACAAGGTAAAGAAGCTAAAACAAACAAGCAATCCGTTTACTGAGCTACTAGATGGTATTTTTAGCTCTATGCCTGGAGATGGACTTTACATAAAAAAATGAATTAATGAGTTTCATGCCAAGTAGACTGCCATATCTAGGACAATCTGGAGCTTGGAGAAGAGAATCTACCTGCTTTGATTTCTGGAAATATTCAACCTACTAGACAAAAATTCCAGCGTGTCCCTGAGGCTTTGCTCCCACTAGAGAGGAGAACAGACTTTCTTGGGCCGTTCTACACTAACTGATAAGTGGAGAGTGAACAGCTCATATGTTATACATAGGAGCAGCTCACAGCTGTCACGCTGCAATAGATCTGTGGGATCCCTTGCAGTAAGCGTACAGCACCTCTGTGCAGACCGCGATAATCCGGGGATAGGCAAATGTGTTCTCCCATATAGCCTATGGGGAAGCACATCTGCCCCGGGTTCCAGCCGGATCACTGCAGACTATCAGAGCAGACGTTATACTGTTAGCTCCCGCTGGCAAAACATGATCCGGAAGCAAGTTGCAACACAGCCTAAATCAGTATAGTCAGTATATGGTGTGATTATCTAACAGCAAGCTAGCAAGACTAGTACTTATTTCCTGCATTCAGGGCTGGTGCACACCGAGCGGCTTTTTCAGCGTTTTCAGATCCGCTTGCGGCTGTGGATCCGCTTGGTCAATGTATCTCAATGGGGTGGTGCACACCAGAGCGGGAGGCGTTTTGCAGAAACGAATCCTCCCGGGGTGAGGCATTTTTTGGATTGTGGATGCGTTTCTGCCTCAATGTTAAGTATAGGAAAAACGCAAACCGCTCTGAAAAACGCCAGTTCAGAGCGGTTTTGCAGGCGTTTTTTGTTACAGTAGCTGTTCAGTAACAGCTTTTACTGTAACAATACATGAAATCTACTACACCAAAACGCTTCACAAAACCGCAAAATGCTAGCTGAAACGCTACAGAAAAAGAAAAAGCATTTCAAAATCTGCTAGCATTTTGCGGATCTGCTAGCAGGTTTTTGGTGTGCACCAGGCCTCAATACCACATATTTACCTTAGGAGGGAGACCTCCTTCATATGCAGGCCAACCACAGGTATACAAGATATGCCTCCCAGTTGCATTCAGAGCCTGACTCATTTTGGGGTATCCTAGAATGAAAACAGCACAAAATAATTTTAGGTGTTAAAAACGGAAAAAAAAAGTTGACCATTATTTTGCTGTAAATAAAAAACAAAAACAAAAAAACATACCTATGGCTTTTTCAGAAGAGTTGGAGTAGCAGCCATCAAATTTTAACATGTCAACTCCCCATGATGCAAAGGTGTCAGCATCAATCTGGATAGTGTCTAGAGTGGTTCCTGGATAGCCTCCACAAGTATAATTACCCATGTCAGCATAAATTCCCAACTTTAGACCTCTGGCATGAACCTGCAATTTATACATTAACATACCAATTAGTCATTAAATGATTTGCTGGTGAATAAACAACTATACGGTATCGACACTCTGCATTAAAACAACAAAAATAGTGGCAAACCCATCTCGCTTTTGTTTTCTGACCTGACAGCTATGAGCTAAGTAGCTAATTAGCTGCAAGACGGTATCAGGTATTTTAGACAGCATTTTCCTTGCACACTTTCAAAACTTAAATTTCACTCCAGTATGGGGACAAACCTATCATCGAAGGGGAAAAGGTCTGCTGCTGTGCATTACTTTCCCAGTGAGGGGAGGACTCATCTGAAAGCAGGCAATAATACACCAGCTGGTGCACACCATGAAATTTCCTATCAGCTAGACGCGTCGAGCTGATTATTTCCAACAGGTCCCATTGATTTTCAGATCACTTTGATAATAAATCAAATCAGAAAATCAGATAGGTCCTGTCAGTAATAAACAGTTCCATAAAACAGAAATAAAAATACAGTAGAATCCCTTTAGGCTCAATTCGCATTGGCACAAAAAAAGTTCCATTTAGTGAAACTGATCCAAACAGATTTGATGCAAAGCAATAGGATCCATTAACACCAGTCCACTCAGAATGGATCCATTCCGTTCCGATGGACAGAACACAAATTTGGGTAGTCTGTGATAAATCCAAATGCAGCGGACAAAGCGAATGCAGACAGGTACACCGAGCGTGGAACGAAACACATGGATGAAAAACTGATGCACAAATGTAACAAACTGATCCATTTGAAATAAACTCCAACAGACTTAGCCAAGTAATTTCCTTGATCAAAATTCATGCATAGATTGCATATCCATACAGGTGCATGTTTGGGACCTCGGGACTGAGTTTACTTAACAAGATTTTACTTTAGTAATATAGTTCTTTTATTATCTTAAAATAGAAACTAAAGGCTCATACACACATCAGACTATAGTCTTTGGAAAATGAAAGATCACAGACCAATCTTACCACCCTTCATGTAGTATGAGAGCCATACCTTCACAGTCTTTTCTATGGAGCTGAACTCCCCATCAGAAAAAAAATCTTTGCAAGATGCTGCACACACAGATGCTGTACAGACACAAAAGATCAGTATCTGCAAAAGATCTGTTCCTGCCAAAGATCCGTTCCTGCAAATTGCATTCATAGTCTATGAGATCTGCAGATCATCATACACACCTTGTTTTTTGACATTCATCTTCAGATCAGACAATCATCTGCAGATCTGAAAATCCATCCTGGTGGATCTGATCTGCAGATGAATGTCTGTTAAACAAGGTGTGTATGATGATCTGCAGATATCATAGACTATGAATGCATTTTGCAGGAACGGATCTTTTGCAGGAACAGATCTTTTGCAGATACTGATCTTTTGAATGTCTACAGCATCTTTGTGTGCAGCATCTTGCAAAGATTTCTGTCTGATGGGGAGTTCAGCTCCATAGAATAGACTGTGCAGGTATGGCTTTCATACTACATGTAAGGGGGTGAAATTGGTCTGTGATCTTTCATTTTCAAAGACTATGGTCTGATGTGTGTATGAGCCTTAACAGTCCCATACCTACAACTTCTGTAACTGGTAGTAAAGGTAGGTTACACACGTCAGATAAAAGTCTTTGGAAAATCAAAGATCACAGACCAATTTTACCTCCTTCCATGTAGTATGAGGGCATACTCTACACCGTATATTCTATGGAGCTGAACTCCTCATCAGATAAAAATCTTTGCAAGATGCTGTACACAAAGATGCTGTACACATATGCAACAGATCAGTATCTGCAAAAGATCAGTTCCTGCAAAAGGCATTCATAGTCTATGATATCTGCAGATCTCGTACACACCTTGTTTAACGGACAATTATCTGCAGATCAGATCCACTAGGATGGATCTTCAGATCGACAGATAATTGTATGATCTGCAGATGAATGTCTGTTAAACAAGGTGTGTATGAGATTTGCAGATATCATAGACTTTGAATGCATTTTGCAGGAATGGATCTTTTGCAGGAACTGTTCTTTTGCAGATCATGATCTTTTGAATGTGTACAACATCTTTGTGTGCAGCATCTTGCAAAGATTTCTGTCTGATGGGGAGTTCAGCTCCATAGAATAGACTGTGCAGGTATGGCTTTCATACTACATGTAAGGGGGTGAAATTGGTCTGTGATCTTTCATTTTCCAAAGACTTTTATCTGATGTGTGTACCAACCTTAAGTCTGTATAGTGCACAGCCATACTATCTCTGCAGCACTGGCTTGTATCACAAACAGGGTTCTACTAAACCCTGGCAAGTCGGATGTGAGCACAGGTACAACTTGACTACTGACTTACTCCTCATTTGACACCTGCCTGCTTCGGTATCGGTTAAGAGATTACGACACTGTTAATGGAACCCTAAAGTGCTCACTTACTGTATGTGAGATACTTACATAGTCAGCAAGAGCTTTAATCCCACTAGGAAATCTATCAGAATCAGCCTGCAGCCGTCCACTGGAATCTCTCTTCTTGAGTGACCAACAGTCATCAATGCTTACGTAAACATAACCAAGTTCACGCCATCCATCGCTGGCCATAGCATCTGCTATACGTTTGATCAAATATTCACTAGAAAAAACAAACAATAATACAGTAATAAATAAACACCTAGTCTAAATAACAAACAACATCTATATATTTCAGTTATGTAACTGGGTATATCAATCAGCATTCAGCTGTTCCAGGACATTATTTGGTGCGAGACAAAGGAGGACTTGCTATGACAGAAGCGAGTATAGACATCTTTTTCCTCATTGAGTGTTTACAATTAACCTAGAAGTCTGCTTTATAGTTTAAAGGTGGCCATACACTGGTCGATTTGCCATTAGATCGACCAGCTGACAGATCCCTATCTGATCAGAGAGGGATCGTATGGCTGCCTTTACTGCAAACAGATTGTGAATCGATTTCAGCCTGAAACCGATCACAATCTGTTGAGCTACTCCTGCCGCCTGTCCCCCCTCCCCGTATACATTACCTGATGCTGGCTCCCGGGCATCTTCTCCGCACTGCACGGCTCTGTTCCGGCTCCATCCCGGCACTTCCTGTGTCACTCCGTGACCAGGAAGTTCAAATAGAGCGCCCTCTATTTGAACTTCCTGGTCACTGCAGTGACACAGGAAGCACCGGGATGGAGCAGGAACAGAGCGGTGCAGCGCGGAGAAGATGCCCGGGAGCCAGCGTCAGGTAATGTATACCTGATCGGATCGGCCGCCGCTAGCGGGAGGAAATCGGACCGGCGGGTGCGTTTACCGCGAACGATTGGCAGCAGATTCGATCCCAGGATCGAATCTGCTGTCGATACGGCCGCGAATCGGGCCAGTGTATGGCCACCTTAAAACTTAATAAAAAGATGCATTGCTTACTATAATCTGCTATTAAACATGGGAACAAGGTGAGGTTAGGCAAGTTAGGGTGAGCACTACAGTTCAAATCAGGACACAGTAACAAAGCACCATTAGGCCTGGAACCCACTAGAAGCACTTTTCTGAGCGCTTTGTGATTTGAAAAGCTATGTAATGTTATGGCTGTAATCCCACTTGAGCAATGTGATTTTATAAAAATCCCCCATAGCATTACATTAGCAAGAGCTTTTTCAAATCACTAGCGCTTAGAAAAGTATTCTACTGGGTTTGAGCCCTCACTGCTGAGTACAGCTCTTCAATGAGAATTGTATGTTAATGTTATGCAATTGTATGCAGTAGCTGAGGACTTTGACTGGTATAATATAATTAAGCTGCAAACATTCCCATACAATTACCATATGATTTTAATCTGGAAAAAAAAATTAACATCTCATTGACTATCTCTACTGAGAAGCCTCTCCCCTTTCTCTCAGTGCACATTGGCTGCTGACAAATTCCAAACCACTCTATACAGATGTTGCACATGAACTGCAAACCTCTACATGAATACAGCACTTAGCATGTCTCCAATCAACACTACCTAGTTACAGGTGGGAAAGCTGGCTTCAGAAGAGCTGACTGATCAGAACAAAAGACTGCAGTCTGTACCAGCTGGAATGCCATCCCATCAGTGTAAAGGTGGCCATACACTTGTAGATTTGCAGCAGAATCAACCATCAGATAGATTTGTCAGATGCCCGACAAGTCGAATCTGACAGGAAACTGATGTGTGCCACACACTAGGAGCAGATTTGCAATAGATTTCAGAATAATATCTATTGGAAATTGATCTAAATGCATTATTGGACCATTAGAGCCAATGCAACTCTATGCGCTATCGATCTGCTGCCAGCAGCAGATTGACCAAGATTTTCCATCCAGTCAGATAGATCAAATCCATCGAAATCAATCCAAATCGCCCACAAGCGATCGTCTGATTCGATAGAACTGATTTCCAATCGATTCCATAGAATTGATTTATCGATCGCTGAAATTGAGCAGTGTATGGACCCGTTAAAGGACCACTATCGCGAAAATTGTAAAATTTTAAATACCTGTAAACACATACAAATAATAAGTATGTCTCTTGCAGAGTATAATGAGCCATAAATTACTTTTCTCCTATTTTGCTGTCACTTACAGTAAGCAGTAGAAATCTGAAAGAACAATTTTGGACTAGTCCATCTCTTCATGGGGAATTCTCTGCGTGGTCTTTATTATTACTAAAGAGACAATCCCTGAAAAGGATTTATATAAAAAGATGCTGACTACCCCCTACTTGTTTGCACATTTCTTGGCAGTTGGGCAGAACAACTGCCATTCACTAAGTGCTTTTGAAAATAAAGAAAATCCTGAAAATCCCCCATAAAGAGCTGGGCTAGCCCAAAACCCATTGGTTCTGTCAGATTTATAGTCCCTACTGTAAGTGACAGCAACATAAGAGAAAATACTTTTATGTCATATTTTACTCTGGAAGAAATGTATTTCTTATTTGTAAGTGTTTATGTTATTTTAATTTTTTTTTAAGATTTTCGCGATAGTGCTCCTTTAAGGCCTCTTTTACACGGACAGTTGAACTGTTAAGGGCTCTTTCACATCAGAGCTTGCGTCGGAGAACGGCTCAAAGCATACGTTTTGTTGGATGCGTTTTAATGTGTTGCACTGCAGTGAGTGTGCGTTTTTAATCCGTTTTCAATGCGTTACAGGACATAGGAAAACGCAGGTAATTTTTTTTTTCTTTTAGTTTTCAACTTTCTACATTGTTCCTCTGTTGCATTCTGGGACTGATTGCCTGCGTTAACGGATTAAAAACGCGCATAGTGTGCGTTTTACATTGACTAACATTGTAACGCATAAAGCTAGCGTCGGCCGAAAAACTGCGCCTGGGTGCAGTGTAACGCAACGCACAAAAAGGCTGCGTTATATGTGAAAGCTAAAATGAAAGTCTATGGACTTTCATTTCACCTTGGGTAACGCAAACTTTACCCTTTGCGTTGAAACGCACAAAATCTGCCCTAATGTGAAAGAGCCCTCAGCAAGCAGTTACCTGGCAGCAGCAAGCAGACCTGGCAGCAGCAAGCAGTTGTGAGAGGCATTTCACTGAGGCCTCCAAGGGTACATACACACATCCAAATTTGAGTGGCCAATGACTGCCCAATTTTACCACCTCCATTTAGTATGAAAGCCTACCTATACAATCTATTCATAGTATTTAAGATCTGTTGGCCCTCATACTACACAGAGGTGGTAAAACTGGCCAATCAAAATTTGATGTAGGTTTGCACCCTAAGAGTGCGGATACCCAATCTCTGTCAGTGACACAATGCCAGACTCCCCCTTCCGACTACTTTCTCATTCCATCCAGGCAAACATTTTGTGAGGGAGAGCACTGTATCATATCATTCCTAAATTGCAGTTGTTAATCATTTGATTTATGGAGATACTATAAAGGATTAAATACATTATACTGTATATTCATCATGAAAGGATTGTTTAACCCTGTTACATTAACACTAGACCCTAGGCAAAAAAAATATATATATTTTTAAGTATTTGTGCCAAGTCTAGCTGTGATGTACAAAGTTTTGTACAGACAGCTCAGAATATTTCTAATCAGCCTAGAGGAAAGCGCGATATAAATGTTCTGTGTTGTAATATAATGAAAGAACTTGTGTGAATACATTTAGCAAATGTAAATGGAGAATTGTGATTTGAGAAATTATAAGCAGAGCCAATCAGTTTAGACATCGTCATAATTACCTGACGCAGTTTTCTGGGTCAACCTTACAGTCAATGTTGCACCTGTAGCGTTCCCATGTCATCCAGCCCATTGGAGGTGTCCTGACTAAACCATTGTCCAAAGACAGGCAGAGGGCAAACAGGCCAAGAACAATGCCCAGACACAAGGGCCGCATCTTCTCCAACTCTTCTCTACATGAAGAACAAAAAAAAATAATAATAATAATAATAATTGTATCTGTACAGCAAGAAGTAACATTTTCAGGAAGTTGTGACCTATTTATGCCTTGTTAGCTGCTCACTGGTCAGAGGACAATTTTACAGTTTGACTCCACTTCTGTAGACAACATGTCCCTGAGATAAATCTATCTGTCTATGTGCACAGTGCTGCATGCACACATGCCTGCCCTCCCGTTGAGGGTCATGCGCACGCCCACAGTCCTACGTCTGCTCAGTAAGGCTTTTGGCACATATGGATGCAGGTAGACGCAGATCTGCGGTTCTATCAGATAGGATATATGTACACGAGGGTCATTCTGAAAGTAACAGCCATTTTCATTTAATCAATTTAGGATTCATGTATATTTATCTTAGACGCACTGGCCCATATGCAATTAACTTTTTCTCCTGTGGTTTCTCCTAGGTGATATTTTCACATCCTGTCAAAAAATGCCATTTAAAACAATCAGCAAGCAAGTAAATACTCAAAATAATTTTGCTATTACTATTTGCCAATTTTTTGAAACTTTTTTTAAATGCAAAGTCGTGAAAAGGTATTTTAAAGGAAGATAATTATCTTCTAGGAGAAAACTCAAAAGGAAAAAGTAATTTGCATATGGGTCACTGCATCTTCTTATTATTTATCCCCATTATCACCTCTTTTATGTAAGAATGTCTCATATCGTTTTACAAGGTTTTTCAATCCCTTAGCTGTAGTAGCATCATACTCTTCATCTATGTATTAAAAAAATTGAAAGGGAGGGAAAGGTCATCATGTTAATACTGATTAACAAACAGTTACAGACATTCTGCAGTCATGTGACAAGTGGTTCAGGGAGAAAAGAGGTCAGCCTGACAGATGCAAGTGACACAGAAAGAAGGAGAGAACACCTTGCCTGGCAGATTAAAGCAAATGGATGATACTTTCGGGACAACTATCTGCTTCCAGCCTACTGCAAATCTTTTTGGAGGTGCATTCATACACATGGCAACATTAGGTTACAACATTATTGCTGAATACATACAGGTTTTGGAGCTTCACATGCTGCCATGCAGCTGATGTCTTGTTCAGGTAAGGCCTTGCTTATTTCAGCAAGAAACCGTCAAACCTCATTATTGCACATATTACAACAGCATGGAAATGTAGTAAGAGTGGATACGAAACTGACCCATCAAAACCCTACAGCCAAATGGACAGAGAAAGAGGGACTGCTACTGTATTTAGGCACTTTGCAGTTTCCTGGAAAGGTAAAAATAATACTAGCACAATCACTACTGTAACAAGCAAAAACACAACATTGTTACAGTAAAGGTGCGTACACACGCACGACAGAAGCCAACGACGGGTCCGTCGGCACCTCCCGCTGAGCGGGTTTTCAGCAGACTGTAGTGCGTACGTCCGGCGGATCGTTCAGAAACAGCCTTATCAGTCCGCCGACAGTGCGTACACACGCATTACAGTCTGCTGAAAACCCGCCCAGTGGGAGGTGCCGACGGACCTGTCATTGGCTGCTGTCGTGCGTGTGTATGCACCTTCAGACTGCTTTCACAGTAAGACGTTACAGGCGCATGTTAGTGCAGCCTGTAACGCAGCCCACCGCACAGCAATGAAAAATCAATGGGCTGTTCACAGTGCCCACGTTGCGTTACATTGTAACGCTGCAGGCAAAAAAAAAGTGCTGCATGCTGTGCGTTATACGCAGCTAAGCCGCGTTAGACTGTTTGCACATGCTATGTGATGTCCAGCTTCAACCCCGCTATGCGTTGCGTTAGGGGCACGTTATGCGACCTTAAAGAGAATCTGTATTGTTAAAATCGCACAAAAGTAAACATACCAGTGTGTTAGGGGACATCTCCTATTACCCTCTGTCACAATTTCGCCGCTCCCCGCCGCATTAAAAGTAGTCAAAAACAGTTTTAAAAAGTTTGTTTATAAACAAACAAAATGGCCACCAAAACAGGAAGTAGATTGATGTACAATATGTCCACACATAGAAAATACATCCATACACAAGCAGGCTGTATACAGCTTTCCTTTTGAATCTCAAAAGGTCATTTGTGTGTTTACCTTCTGTCCCCTTCTTCACTCATGCACTGAACATTACAGGCTTCCTGCAGACAGCTCTGCATGTGCCTGTGTTTGTAATTACTCAGTATGTGTCAGCCAGCTACTTTCACAGCCTAACAGAGGAGGGTTTTTATCCAGCTCTCTTCTATCACTGATAAGATAGCAGAGAAGCTGCTGGCTTATGTAAATAAAACACACACTGGAGTGTGCATAGAGGAACAGACCAGCACGGAAGAGTTGGCAGCCTTCCAGACACAGGCCGACAAGTCTGACAGGGGAAAGATACATTGATTTATTACAGAGACCATGATAGTACAAAGTGCTGCAGTGAGCCAGAACAGATTCGAATAGGTTTAGGAACTTGTAGGATGGTAGAAAAAACGTAATTTTTGTTACAGAGTCACTTTAACGTGGCATCTAATGCAACGTCTTAGTGGGAAAGAAGCCTAAATCCTTCTGCAATTCCATCCTGCTGTGACAAGCATATTTGACTGGAAGTTCCATCTACTTTTCACAATAGCTTTAAAAAAAAAAAAAAAGAAAAAAAAAAACCTGATTAACAGGTTTGTATAGATAAGGACTATTTGCAGTGACCAAAATAAAGAATGGACTTGCTAAAAAAAAAACCTAAACAAACCACTGTCACATGCTTGAGCAGGATCTCCTGTATTGTTAGGCATTATGGGATGGCAGCAAAAGGGAACCAGAAACCAAACTGTGCCTCCTGTTTGTACATACCTAAATAAACGTGCATTTACAAAAACATATGGAATTTGGAAATGTGATATTTTAAAGTGGATCCAAGATAAACTTTTACACATTTCATAATTGTGTCCCTAACATATACATTATAGGGTATTTCTCAAGCCAAATACATACTGTAGAGGTCATCAAGGCTGGGTGATGGACGGGAGATATGTTTCCCCGCTGTTTGGACTCTGGTCCCTTTAAGCACGTGTGGTCCGTGGAAAGGAGCCCGGGTTTTTAGGCAGCAAGCAATTGCTGCCTGTGTGTTTTTTTTCTTTTCAGGGCTGGACTCCTGGGATGGAAGGGAAGGATGGGCGGGCCTTCCCATCCCACCTCGGGCCACACCTGTTTTTCCTCTGGGCTGTTCAGCTCAGGTAATGAGATTCATAAGGGCTGCTCTGACAGGCAGTCAGGGAAGGTGTTTGGAGGAGTAGCATGCTGGCTACTGAAACTCTTGTCTCTAGAGTATTGCAAATAAGATTGCTGAAAGCTTGCTGAAGGCCAGGCCACACAATGGACTGTGAATTATGTGTGGTTTGGTCCTGTTGGAGACTTGCTGTATCTGAACAAACTGGACTTTACCTTTACCAAAGCTGAAGTAAGCTTCCTGTTATTTTCCTTTTACTGCTGATGTCAAGCTGTTTAATTCCCTGCTGGTTAAATAAACGGACTTTGTTTTTATACAAACTGTGTACTGCGTGCTGGCTGCGAACCCCAACTTTACAACTGGTGCTCGGATGCGGGCAGCGCAGCACTGCAGAGAAGAAAAAAAAAAAAAGTTCTGTTTAAAAAGTGACATTTAAAGGGCCAGTCTTCTTGTGTGCATCATGGAGGAAGTGGTGAAGCAGTTGGCCTTGGCAACTTTACAGCTGCAGCAGAGTATGGTGGTCCAGCAGGCAAGCATGGTGACCCAACAGTAAGCCACAGAGGCACAAGCTGCGGCACATCAGCAAGCTATAGAAGCCCTACGGGAGACCGCAGAGGCACAAGCAGCGACTCAACAGCGGGCCGCAGAGGCGCAAGCTGCGGCTCAACAGCAAGCCACAGAAGCCCTACGAGAGGCCTCAGAAGCACAAGCTAAAATGCTACTTGAGGCGGTGCGGCAGATGGCCCAAGGGCGAGAGGCAGCCGGAGTTGCCCCTAGCAACCAAGCGATCGTAAGAGCCAGTCACTTTCTGCAGAAGTTGACGCCCACCGATGATGTGGAAGCCTTTCTTAAGACCTTTGAGAGGACTGCAGAGCGCGAAGGATGGTCGAGAGACAGATGGGCTGGACTCCTTGCACCGTTCCTGACAGGAGAACCCCAAAAGGCCTACTACGACCTCACCCCTGCAGACGCTCTGGACTATGATCGGTTAAAGGCGGAGATCCTGGCCCGGCTAGGTGTAACAACAGCGGTTCGGGCCCAGCGGGTGTACAGTTGGAAATACCTGTTGGATCGGCCAGCCAGGTCCCAGATGCATGACTTAGTTCAACTGGCGACAAAATGGCTACAACCAGAGGTCCTCACCGGTCCCCAGATGGTGGAGCGATTTGTGTTGGATCGGTTTCTGCGTGCCCTACCAGTGAACCTACAACGGTGGGTCAGTCATGGGGACCCCAAAACAGCGGAGCAGCTGGTGGAGATTAGGCCTGAACGATTTTAGGAAAAGATTGAATCGCACGATTTCTGTCAGAAATTGCGATTTCGATTCGATTCACGATTTTCTTCAAATCAAGCTTAAGCATGTGCCTCATACAGACTTCCTCTGTGCCAAGGAGCTGGGGCAGAGCCGTGATGAATCCCAAGCCTAAAGACTTCATAAACTGGCCAAACTCTTGACCAACAGTGACAGTATAAACATGGAGAAAACTTTGCACTTGGTCAATAAGTAGTTTTAGTTTGAACCTCATAGTCACACAATCACTGTATATGATTATAATGTCAAAAACTCTCGACTGTCATACGCTAGAAGTATTGCGTAATAAGGTATTGAACAGTATTACCACAACTTCTATAATATCTTCTGCCCGCCCAGCTGATGATGTACTAGAGAGACGGGGGGCCAAAATTTAAAAAGTAGACGAAGTCGAGAGCTAATGAGGGCTGGCAGGGAGATTATCATGTCTTCTATCCCTTGTTTCCCATGTGGCACTTATTATTATAGGGGGGATATGAGTGATGACATGTCACAGAGTAGGTGGGGACAGTTAATGTTAGGCTTGGGGTAGGTAGGGTAAAGATAAGTCATGTGGGGGGTTGCGCTGATACACTCGCACACACTTAATTCTCCATCTCCACTCCATCAGAGCACTTTTTGATACACACATCCTGCAGCACGCTCACTCGCTCTCTCTCTCGCAGAACTCACTGATACACACACATCCTGCAGTACACAACACACTGATATACATATACACACACAGACACACTTTTCCAGCACTCACTGAAACACACACATCCAGCACTCACTGAAACACACACACCCTGCATCACACACTGATATGCACACACATACTTATCCACACACACCATCACGCACTTCAGTCTTGCCTACTGAATCTCCCCCATGGTGTGTAGATCCATGTGCTCTCTCCTGTACTTCGGCAGTGATGGCTTTGGAAGGGGGGAGGAGGGAGGGAATTCCTTTTCTGCTTCCAGCCACCTACCGAGCTGCTTTGTTATGCGAAGGAAATGTCAGACAGACAATAGCCTGGTTTACATATATAGCCTTTTTGACACCTATAAATGAGCTAAAACAGAAGTAAAGCGAGCGAGAACCTGTGGGCGGAGTCTGCCGCCCGCCCAGCTGATGATGCGGGTAGGAAGAGGGAAAGAGAGAAGAGCCTGCCGCTGGGTCAGCTGATGACAGGAGGAGAAGGAGGAGGCACTGGGCGGAAGAAGAGAGATAATGAGCCGTCGCTATGTGTACACGGAGCTGCTGCTGCGCACAGCGGGAGAAAGACACAGCTGAACTGCTACTACTGCGCAGGTCAGCAGAATATCGTAAAAACCGCCGCTTTGACGATCACGGAATCGCCATTTCCGTGATCGCGATTTCGATACAAAAACGATAAATCGTTCAGGCCTAGTGGAGATGGTAGAGAGATACACTGCCGTGGAGGATCTGCTATCCCCAAAGGGTCAGGCGGGCCCCACCTCATCCCGTGTGGCTAGGTTCTCTTCCTTTGGAAAGGGTGCTGCATGGAACCCTGGAACCAACACCTCCAGTAACAGGGAAGGGCCCCCAGGAGCCACTCAGGGGCTGCCACCTGTTGTTGCTGCACTTAGGAGGGGAGGTGCTATCCAGTGTTGGCGATGTTCTGCGTGGGGCCATACCAGAGCCCAGTGTCCACTACAGGAGGAGCCCATGCAGTGTGATGTACTGCGGAGGGTTTCATATTTTGCTCATGATGTGTGCCTGGCGGGGTGCCAGGAAAACTTTGTTTGCACTATCAGTGTGAACCAGGTACCTACGAAAGCCTTACTGGACTCAGGCAGTATGGTGACCATGGTGCACGCTGATCTAATTAAAACGAAAATTATTTCTGGACTAAAGCCACTGAAGGTGGTATGCATCCATGGAGACACAAAGACTTATCCGGTGGTTCCCGTACTAATGGCGACTGACTGTGGGACAATCACTCATGCCGTTGGAGTGGTGAGGAACCTAATGTGTAAAGTGATTTTGGGAAGAGACTTTCCACTGTTTTGGGAACTTTTGGAGAGGGTAAGAGGGACTTCTGTTAGAGATGTTTTAGCCCCTACTCCCTCTCCAATAGAGATTGATGGTCAAGGTTTGAAAGAAAATATGTTATTTAAAAATGATAATGTATTGGCGCAAGTTGATAAAAGGATGTTCGAACATCCAGTTCGGGACCCTGAGCAGGTTTCTGAGGGGGGGGGAAGATTCCCCATTACAAATTATGTTGGGCGAGGATGATGAGGAATCTTCTCCCCAATCTATGCTCCCCGATCTGGATGTATCAAAAGGGACATTTATTACTGCACAGATGCGAGATCCAACGCTGTCCCACGCTAGAGAGCAGGTAACCGTAATGAATGGAGTGTCCCAGGAGCCTGGGGCTGATGAGAGATTTCCCCATTTTTCAGTACATGGAGATCTACTGTATCGAGTCTCAAAAGTAAGAGACGAGGTGGTAGAACAGCTGCTGGTTCCTCAAACTTTTCGGAGGATGGTACTAGATTTGGCGCACAACGAAGCATTGGGAGGCCACCTGGGGGCTGAGAAAACGGAGGCGCGGATTGCTGACAGGTTTTATTGGCCGGGTTTAAAGGCCGATGTAAAGAACTTTTGCGCTTCCTGCCCAACCTGTCAGTTAACCGCGCCAATGTCCCGTTTTCGAAACCCTTTGGTGCCCTTGCCAATAATAGAGGTTCCATTCGAGCGCATTGCTATGGATATCGTAGGACCCTTGGTAAAATCTGCAAGGGGGCACCAATATATCATGGTAGTGCTCGATTATGCCACCCGTTACCCTGAGGCATTACCTTTGAGGAAACCAACGTCCAAAGCCATCGCCCGTGAGTTATTCAATATGTTTACTCGGACGGGTTTTCCCAGGGAAATCCTTACGGACCAGGGGACTCCTTTCATGTCTAAAGTTATGGCTGATTTATGTAAATTGTTCAAAATCCAACAGATGAGAACTTCTGTCTACCATCCCCAGACAGATGGACTGGTTGAGCGGTTTAACAAAACTCTGAAAATGATGTTAAAAAGGAGTAGTACAAAAAGACGGAAAGGATTGGGATTGTTTGATACCTGCTGTAATGTTTGCTGTCCGGGAGGTACCCCAGGTCTCCACCGGTTTTTCCCCATTTGAATTGGTGTATGGGCGCAGACCTAGGGGGTTACTTGACCTGGTAAAAGAGACCTGGGAAAGTGAGTCCAGTCCCCATATAAGCGTGGTGGAACATATTTCCCAGATGCAAGAACGCATTGCTAAGGTAATGCCCCTGGTCAAGGAACACCTAATGGCAGCCCAAGAAGCGCAGAGACGCGTATATAACCGTTCAGCAAAGGTCAGGCAGTTCCAGATAGGAGACAGAGTGGCGGTGTTAATTCCCACCGTGGAAAGTAAATTTTTGGCTAGGTGGCAAGGACCATTCGAAATTATCGAAAAAATAGGAGATGTGAACTATAAGGTACATCAGCCTGGGAAACGGAAACCGTTTCAACTATATCATGTGAATTTGTTGAAGCTCTGGAAAGAGAGAGAGACCGATCCGGTTATGGTGGGTGTGAGTGTGGTGCCCCAGGTCAGCATCGAGAGTGTGAAAATAGCTCCCACCCTGTCTAAGCCGCAGGTTCAACAGGTGAAGGAGTTTCTCCAGAGAAACAGGGGGATATTTTCAGATTTGCCGGGTCTCACCCATTTGATCGAGCATAACATTATAACTGAGCCCAGGACAAAAGTTTTTATCAAGCCCTATCGAATTCCGGAGGCCCGCAGGAAGGCCGTGTCGGAAGAGGTAAAACGGATGTTAGAGCTGGATATCATTGAGGAATCACAGAGTGATTGGTCGAGCCCAATAGTGTTGGTACCGAAGCCCAACGGAACTTGGCGGTTCTGCAATGATTTCCGGAAATTGAACGATGTGTCCAAGTTTGATGGATATCCGATGCCCCGGGTAGACGAGCTGATTGAAAGGTTAGGCCCTGCTCGTTACATTTCCACATTAGATCTGACCAAGGGGTATTGGCAAATACCCTTGGCCAAGGAAGCTCGGGAAAAAACTGCATTTTCCACACCCGACGGGCATTTCCAATACAAGCGGATGCCTTTTGGGTTGCAGACTGCCCCCGCCACCTTCCAGAGAGTCATGGACAGGTTGCTGCGTCCCCATCAGAGATATGCGTCAGTCTATTTGGATGACATTGTCATTTTCAGCTCAGACTGGGAGTCCCACTTGCCGAAGGTACAAGCAGTCCTGGATGCGTTGAGAAAAGGGGGTTTCACAGTGAACCCCGAGAAATGTGCCCTAGGTATGGAAGAGGCGAAGTACTTGGGGTACATTGTCGGAAAGGGGTTGGTGAAACCCCAAGTGAACAAGGTTGAGGCAATCCAGGAATGGCCCCGTCAGTAAGAAGCAGGTTCGTGCTTTCTTAGGCATAGTGGGGTACTAAAGACGCTTCATCCCCAATTTTTCCACCCTGGCAGCCCCCTTGACTGATTTGACGAAGGGCCGTAAGTCAGTAATGATCCAATGGACTGGGGAAACCGACAAAGCGTTTATGGAGTTAAAGTTGGCATTGTGCCAAAATCCTGTCCTGGTAGCCCCAGATTTCACCCGAGAGTTTGTGGTGCAGACAGATGCCTCAGATGTGGGATTGGGGGCGGTGCTCTCCCAGGTGATTGATGGTGAGGAACATCCAGTAGTTTTTCTCAGTAGGAAGCTGACAGCGGCTGAGAAAAACTATGCGGTTGTGGAGAGAGAATGCCTGGCCATAAAATGGGCTCTGGACTCCCTGCGCTACTATTTGCTGGGCAGGAAGTTCAGGCTCATTTCCGACCATGCACCTCTGTATTGGATGAAACAGAATAGGGGTACGAATGCCAGAGTGTCCCGGTGGTTTCTCTCTCTCCAGGAGTTCAACTTTTTGGTGGAACACAGGCCTGGAAAAGAGCATCAGAACGCTGATGCTCTTTCCCGAGTTCATTGCATGGTGGGTCAAAGTGCCTCCACCTCCTCCTCGGGGTTGAGGCAGAGGGGGGGGATATGTAGAGGTCATCAAGGCTGGGTGATGCACGGGAGATATGTTTCCCCGCTGTTTGGACTCTGGTCCCTTTAAGCACGTGTGGTCCGTGGAAAGGAGCCTGGGTTTTTAGGCAGCAAGCAATTGCTGCCTGTGTGTTTTTTTTCTTTTCAGGGCCGGACTCCTGGGATGGGAGGGAAGGATGGGCGGGCCTTCCCATCCCACCTCGGGCCACACCTGTTTTTCCTCTGGGCTGTTCAGCTCAGGTAATGAGATTCATAAGGGCTGCTCTGACAGGCAGTCAGGGAAGGTGTTTGGAGGAGTAGCATGCTGGCTACTGAAACTCTTGTCTCTAGAGTATTGCAAATAAGATTGCTGAAAGCTTGCTGAAGGCCAGGCCACACAATGGACTGTGAATTATGTGTGGTTTGGTCCTGTTGGAGACTTGCTGTATCTGAACAAACTGGACTTTACCTTTACCAAAGCTGAAGTAAGCTTCCTGTTATTTTCCTTTTACTGCTGATGTCAAGCTGTTTAATTCCCTGCTGGTTAAATAAACGGACTTTGTTTTTATACAAACTGTGTACTGCGTGCTGGCTGCGAACCCCAACTTTACAATACATATACACATATATATATGTTTGTTTTTTTTTGTTTTAGGATAGGTTTCCATTTGTACGTCGACATGCGTCTTGTAGGACGCCATGCCGGCACAGCTGCTGCCTCTCGCAGCCGAATCCCTCTAGCCGTGCTATGCGCGGCTATGGGATTCGGACAGCTACGCACGAAATTATGCTGCAGGGCTTCAGATTTTTCCTCGGCCACTAATTCGGATGGCTTTCATAGACTTCTATAGGCTGCTGAAATCCATCCGAATTCGTGGGCGGGGAATCGGCCCGGATTCGCAGCAGTGGAAACCCGGCCTTAATTCCTAATTCCTTATAAACTAAACAAGCTATGTCCACAGCTCCTCCAGCGCTTAGGCCTTTCCCGAAGGAAGAGGAGGCAGCGTTACCAACTAGGAGCATCTGAGATTTCAGAGGAAAGGGGGCGGAGAGGGAGGAGAGGGGAGAGGAGTTTTCACAGGCTGAGAGGGGGGAGATACAGAGCAGCTTGGCTGTGTAATAATGACAAGCAGAATATGGCTGCTCTTATTTGATCACAGGAAAAAATAATCATATGATGTTGAAGCTGTTTGCAGCTAGAGTTGCTGTGTAAACCATCTAAATTTTAGATAAGATATATAGACAAGTTGCTTGCGTTAGTTTTTCACCTCGGATCCGATTTTAAAGGTTGTGGTTGACACATACCGGTCCTGTTAATGTAGAGCAAATCAGCTTTTCTTGAGGAACTGAAGCAAGCCCCAAACCATCTGGGAAATAGGATTCCACCCACAAACTGAGGGCTTATTCCCTCTACACATAATCAACTGCATTTTTTTTTGTTTAAACACACAAAGGCCTAGGACCCACATGCTTCCTCATCATTGGTAGTACAGATAAAACTGCCATGCGCTCTCTGCACACAGCAGTTTTATTAACATTTACTGAAAACAGGTAGTCCATGGTTAATGAACGAGACAGGGACTGTAGATTCATTCTTAACCTGAATCTATCCAGAAGTTGAAACATTGTGTCATCTCTGTCGCCTGTACCTCCCATCTGTGCCACCTGTTCCCCTGCACACTTGGTGCCTCATTCTGTCCCCACTCCCCTCTTGCACTCCCCGAGTCCAGTGCAGTGCAAAGTATAAGCAGCAGCATTGTTCCGGGTGCCTCCAGTGATAAGACAAGGCAAATAACATTTATTTAACATTTAAAGCGCTTGAGCTGCCGGTCAGTAGGCAGTGGCAGTGTTAGGGAGTCTAGCCCAAGGACTCCTTACTGAATAGGTGCTGGTTTACTGGAACAGGAAGCTGAGATCTGAACCCAGGTTTCCTGTGTCAGAGGCAGAGCCCTTAACCAGTACACTATCCAGCCACATCCTCTCACCCTAACTGCTCCCACCAGTGCCAGGTTCTCCTTATCACGTAACTTCACGGGGTATGCAGGTGAAGTCGGCACTAGAGTGAGTATTCAGGGTGAAAGGAGGTCACTCATGGTGCCTGCAGCAGGCAAGAGAAGGTATTTGCTATGTATGTACAGTACTGGCTTGTGCATGGATGAAACGCTACAGAACTGCCTCATCCAGGCTGCGCACACGTGGGCAGAGAAGCACACTATCAGTACCTGCATTAACTGGTGAGACCTGTTTCCTGCATACTGTAACGTTTTAAGTTAGCATTTTTAATAAAATGCCATGGAAAATAGAAAAAATGACTCACAATTATTGACTGAATTAATATACACTACTACATACAGTATGACAATTTCTGATATAGTAAACTAGTTGGCCCTGTACCTTGGGCTTGTCAGTAGGAACATTGGGGCCACGCTCCACTTTGGGCACGAGCATGACCACACTGCGCCTGTGCGGCCACACCCCCACAGTGGTCCCCTTTGTGCACAAGTGACTCCATGCTACTGAGCAGTCGCAGCCATGATTGAGCGGTGCAGCACATCCACGCTTGTGCCTGAAGTAAGCACACCCCAATGTTAAAGGATACCTGTATTTTGTAGTATATACAGGCGCTGATCCCAACTTTATCTCACGTGTATGTTCCACCAGCTGCTCAGGATAAACCACATCCACAATCGGTTCCAAGAAAAATGCATACAAATCCACAGTGCTTGGTACTCAAATCGGCATCTGCAGTAACCCCACAGTGCTCAAAAGCATATTTCCACAGTGACCATCACCAGAAATAAATTGAGAAAGTTCACTTCTCCATCCAAGAATCACATAGACATTTATTAGAAGCTGAATCTACATCACATATACAATGACTTACTTTCAGGGTCCTTTTGACAGGGACCCTTAGTAGTTAAAAGCTTATAGTGTAACCCAGTACACATTTAAAATCCAAAAAACGATCTAATATAAGTTGCCCAGTCTCCAGTTCCTACCGGTTTCGGCCTTGCGCCGTCACCAGTTCCCCGATGACGGCGCAAGGCCGAAACCGGTAGGAACTAGAGACTGGGCAACTTATATGAGATCGTTTTTTTGGATTTTAAATGTGTACTGGGTTACACTATAAGCTTTTAACTACTAACAGTCCCTGTCAAAAGGACCCTGAAAGTAAGTCATTGTATATGTGATGTAGATTCAGCTTCTAATAAATATCTATGTGATTCTTGGATGGAGAAGTGAACTTTCTCAATTTATTTCTGGTGATGGTCACTGTGGAAATATGCTTTTGAGCACTGTGGGGTTACTGCAGACGCAAAGGATACCTGTAGCCATAGCGAGCAGAAAAAAAAAAAAAATTACTCACCATAGAGGGAAAGCTCTGGATCCTATAGAGCATTCCCAGTCCTCTCTCATTCCCCTGCCTTGCCCCGTTCAAATTTCCCACCAGCTAAGTCTTCAGGTCGGGTCCCTGAGTACTTCTGAAAATGAGCAGCTCCATAATGTGTTCACGCCTGATGAAACCAAAGGCTTCTTTGAAATTTAAAGGACAACTGAAGTAAGAAGAATATCGGGGCTACCATATTTATTTCCTTGTAAACAATACCAATTTCGTGGCAGCCCTGTTGATCTGTTTGGCTGCAGTAGTGTCCGAATAACACCTGAAACAATCATGCAGCTAATCTTGTCAGATCTGACAATGTCAGAAAAGCTGATCTGCTGCATGCTTGTTCAGGGTCTATGGCTAAAAGTATTAGAGGCAGAGGATAAGCAGGATAGTCAGGCAACTGGTATTGCTTAAAGGAATCATCATCAGGCAAATATATTGCAAATCTGATTTACTTACCTGGGACTTTCTCCAGCCCCTCACAGCGGTCTGTCCCACGGCAAGAGCTCTATTCGCAGCTGCCGGCCCGGGGTCCCCACACGGTGCAGAGGACGACCTTAAGGTTGTCCTTACTGCGCCTGCATGAAGTGCCGCTGTCAATCAAGCCCACGTTGTTCGCAGCGTACTGCTCCTGTGGTGCTGCAATGGGGGGCCCAGCAGTGGAACAAGGGGGAAAGAAGACTGTGCAAGTGCAAATATTATTCAGAGCGTCCCAGTGCAGGAAATGCATAGGGAGACCAGGGAAGCCTGAGGTAAGTATTTAAGGTTACCGACACCCTTTAAAGTTCACCTGTTGATAATATGGAAGCACCTGCGCAGTAGTACTGTGCAGACACAGAATGCTCTCAGCAACGGGAGGACTGCGGGGCAGTCGTACGCAGCTTGGCAGAAAAAAAAAACCTGGGTTACTACGGGAGAATCCAGGAGGCTTTGGCCGCTGTCAAGGGAGCGATCTGTGCAGAGGGGGCTGAAGGAAACCCCAGGTATGTATAATACCAGTGGTGTAGCTAAGGAGCTTGGGGCCCCGGTGCAAGGTTTACATTGGGGCACCCAAAACACTGTATACATAATAATTGATATGGCGCACCAAAACCTGCCAAGGACAACCACGGTGTCAGAGGTGCAAGAAGGTGATGGGGAACAGTTTAACGATTATTACTACTCAAAAGCATCTATAGAAGTGATTATAAAAAACACAGGACCAATAAAGCAATAATACTGCAGTTAAGGGAGGGCCCCTTCAGCCCAAAGGCCCTGGTGCAGTCACAACCTCCACACTACATATTGCTACGCCACTGTACAAAAAACAAAAAAACACAATTTCCGTCGCCTCAGGTTCCCTGGTTCATACGGGTGTTTTACCAATGTTAAACAAAAGCTGCGGCGCTCATCACTCAAGCGCTGTACATGTAAATAAATGGAAAACGCTTTTTAAACTACTACACCATCATTTTTTCCACTAGCCTGCGATTTGCTTCTGATCGCAAATCGCAAGGTACATTAAACTAACTAATGGAAACTGCAGCAGCAATTTCCATTAGTGCGATCCGATTGCGATGCGATTTTGGTCAAAGCAGAATCGTCGTCCTGCCGCGTTTTGTATGCGATTGAGCTAGACTATAATGAGTATAGTAGCTCAATCGCAATCGCATGGTGGAAATTGAAACGCGATTGCGATCGCGATCGCAATCGCGATCGCATTTCATAGTGGAAAAGGGCCCTTGTCATTCATGCAAACACTGCTCAAGCCTGTTGTTTCCCATTGTCTTGTTTAGTCCTTGAAGCTACATGTAACTTACAGAATCGCCTAAGCGCATCGCTTCTGTGTACCCCTGCAGGGGTCAAAACAAGTCACAACGATCAAATGATGGGATAAGCTGCCGAAAGTTGCCAAATCCTTTTCTGCTCACTAGCAGCAAAGCATTGAGGAGACGCCCTAAAGTAGGCACCATTAATTACACACCTACATCTCAGGAAGTCCAACTATGGCAGCCTACGTATTACTCTTACATCTACCAGAAAGGCAACCACCAAATTATTCACCCAGGAAAAAGCATGCAGTCACACTTGATGTGAAGCAAATTATCAGTGTACATAACAATAAATACGGTACTACATTCACGAACATGCATTGCAAAGCACACTGTGTTACAATAGATACTGCCACCACATTCAGAAACATGCGTTTTGAAGCACACAAACAGTGTAAAATACTCTAGAAGCATTTCTAGAATTATTCATAGTTAAAATAATAAAATTAAGCCAATACAAGAGAAAGCTCCGTGCAATACCTCAAGCAGGGCAACCGGCTACGTCCGAAAATCTGAATTGTTTGGTCACTTGCAGGAAACAGGAACTGAATCTCAAGATCACAAGACTGTGGCCGCATCAGCAAAGCAACAACTCACTTCCTAGTTACTGATGCACGCTTCTTGCTTGTGCAGACAGGACATGCGCACTCATCACTGCCACCTGCTGTACATTTCAGATTCTACCTTTTCTGTAATAATCTTCAGTCATGTTATGTACATTGTACATAAGGGCTCTTTCACACTAGAGGCTGCTGTAGAAAAAGCTAAAACGCTGCCTTTTGCTGTCAGCGTTTTGGTGCTTTTTGAAGGCATTTTTATGCTTTTCAACGCAAATACATAGCTTTTCCATATTAGTGTTTTACAGCTCTGAAAACGTTTTTTTTTTAATTGAATTCTGAGAATTTTTTTCAGCGGTGAAATGTTTTAAAAACATTTTAAAAAAGCTGTAGTTTGCGTTTTCCATTGACTATCAGTGAAATGCGAAACGCCGCGGTCGGCCCTGATAAAGCGCCGGGGAGCTACAAAACGCAACGCTCAAAAACGCGGCGTTAAAGGAGTCATCAGGCAAAAGATAGTAAAAAGAGTGGTACTTACCGGGGGCTTCCTCCAGCTCCAGGCTCCCAGGATGTCCCTCGCCGCAGCTCTCCCCGCAGCCGTTCGCCACAGGTCTGTCCCGGTCCTCGATGACGTCAGAGCGACCTGGAGGTCGCTCTGTACTGCGCCTGCGTGAGCGGTGCTGTCAATCACCACCACGTGGGCCGGAGCAGACTGCGCAAGCGCAGAACTACTGCGCCTGCGCAGTCCATTCCGGCCCACGTGGCGGTGATTGACAGCGCCGCTCACACAGGCACAGTACAGAACGCTCTGACGTCATCGCAGTCAATACTAAAACAAGGTCTGGTGGTACTGTCTGTTAAAAGATACTTAAAAATAAACTTAAAAAAAAAAGTTAAAATAAACTGATGAGAAAAACAATTGTATCTATCCTCATTCTCCTAAAAATGACTTTTTTTTAGATATTCCACAATTTTATTTTATATTCAAATCTAGTTTTAAGTTTTTACTCTTTCATTGTCTCTGCTTAATGATACCTTCATTGAATTATGTCAAAACTCAAATATATGAATTATTGATCCTGTTTATCTCTTTCCTGCTCTCAAAAGCCATTTACTGACAGGAAAGTATTTTATGGCTGTAATTACTTATCAGTGAGGGTTATGCTATAATCTGACCCAATCTGACTCGTTCCTGATGCAGGCAGAAACTGTCACTTTCATACCTGATGTTTAACTTTTTCGGGCAGAGAAAGAAAAAAAGGAAGACAGCCTAGTTATCTGTGTGCTTGGCACTGTACATACACATGTCTATCTCATCATATCACATGTCCCCACCTGATTTATAATGGTTCTACCGGGCTGGAGATTAGTGGGCAGAATTTATTAAACATTTATGGATATGTTTTGGTACCCTATCCTGGGCTATATCATTGCAGGGGATTCTGAAGCTTGCAAGGTTAGGGAATCATTGATTGTGCAGCTAACAACCTGTATGTGCCCTCAGCTAGAACATCTTCTATTAAAGGACAACCTACATGAGAGCCGAGGGATATGGAGGCTGCCATATTTTTTTCCTTTTAAGAAATACCAGTTGTCTGGCTATCCTGCTGATCCTCTGCCCCTAATTCTTTTAGCCATAGATAGACCCTGAATAAGCATGTAGGAGATCAGGGCCCATATGCAATTCACTTTTCCTCCTTAGTTTTCTCCAAGTTGACATTTTTTAACTTTTCAATAAAATGCCTTTTAAGCCACCATAAAGCAAAAAAATGCTCAAAATAATTTTGATAGTACCTTTTCAACTTCTTTTGGGTACATTTTTAGTTGAAAAGTGCTGGAAAGTTATTTTAAATTGAAAATGAAAAATTATCTCCTAGGAGAAAACTCAGGTGAAAAAGTGAATTGCATATGGGCCCAGGTGTTTCTGACATTATTGTCAGATCTCACAAGAATAGCTGCATGCTTATTTCTGGTGTTATTCAAACACTACTGCAGCCAAATAGATCAGCAGGGCTGCCAGGCAAGTGGTATTGTTTAAAAGAAAATAAATATGGCAGCCACCATATCCTTCTCACTTCAGTTGTTCTTCAACCACTTGAGGACCGTGGGCTTTAACCCCCTTAACCACTTGCCGACCGCGCACTCATACGGCGCGTCGGCAAAGTGGCAGCTGCAGGACCAGCGACACAGTTCTGCGTCGCCGGCTGCAGGCTAATTAATCAGGAAGCAGCCGCTCGTGCGAGCGGCTGCTTCCTGTCAATTCACGGCGGGGGGCTCCGTGAATAGCCTGCGGGCCGCCGATCGCGGCTCGCAGGCTAAATGTAAACACAAGCGGAAATAATCCGCTTTGTTTACATTGTACGGTGCTGCTGCGCAGCAGCGCCGTAAGGCAGATCGGCGATCCCCGGCCAATCAGCGGCCGGGGATCGCCGCCATGTGACAGGGGACAGCCTGTCACTGGCTGCACAGGACGGATAGCGTCCTGTGCAGCCCAGATCACCAGGGGGGACAGGGAGGAGAGGGAGGAGGGGAATCTCGCCGCGGAGGGGGGCTTTGAGGTGCCCCCCCCCCGCAACACCCATCAGGCAGGAGCGATCAGACCCCCCCAGCACATCATCCCCCTAGTGGGGAAAAAAGGGGGCCGATCTGGTCGCTCTGCCTGCACCCTGATCTGTGCTGGGGGCTGTAGAGCCCACCCAGCACAGATCAGCTAAAACAGCGCTGGTCCTTAAGGGGGGGTAAAGGGTGGGTCCTCAAGTGGTTAAAGCGAACCTTAAGTCAAGTAAAAAAAATGAGATTTACTCACCTGGTGCTTCCCTCAGCCCCCAGCAGCCGATCGGTGCCCTCGCAGCTCCGCTCCGATGTCCCAGGACCCGCCGGCGACGACTTCCGGTTTCGCCGTCACCGGCCGACAGGCATGGGAACGCGAGTGATTGTTCGCGTTCCCAGCCTGTATATCGCCCCCTATGCTGCTATTGCGACCTCCTGGCCGCAATAGCAGCATAGGGGGCGATATACAGGCTGGGAACGCGAACAATCACTCGCGTTCCCATGCCTGTCGGCCGGTGACGGCCAAACCGGAAGTGCTCGCCGGCGGGTCCTGGGACATCGGAGCGGAGCTGCGAGGGCACCGATCGGCTGCTGGGGGCTGAGGGAAGCCCCAGGAGAGTAAATCTCATTTTTTTTACTTGACTTAAGGTTCGCTTTAAAGGGAATGTTCAGGGATGCTGTGAAAAAAATAAAAATCCAAATCCACTTACCTGGGGCTTCCTCCAGCCCGTGGCAGGCAGGAGGTGCCCTCGTCGCGGCTCCGCAGGCTCCCGGTCTCCTCCGGTGGCGCGCCCGACCTGGCCAGGCCGGCTGCCAGGTCGGGCTCTTCTGCGCTCCAATGTGCGGCTCACTGGTGCGCGCTGACGTCATCGGACGTCCTCCGGGCTGTACTGCGCAGGCTCAGAACTACTGAGCCTGCGCAGAACAGCCCGGAGGACGTCCGATGACGTCAGCGCGCACCAGTGAGCCGCACATTGGAGCGCAGAAGAGCCCGACCTGGCAGCCGGCCTGGCCAGGTCGGGCGCGCCACCGGAGGAGACCGGGAGCCTGCGGAGCTGCCACGGGCTGGAGGAAGCCCCAGGTAAGTGGATTTGGATTTTTTTTTTTTCACAGCGTCCCTGAACCTTCTTAAGGACCAGGCACTTTTTTTCCATTCAGACCACTGCAGCTTTCACGGTTTATTGCTCGCTCATACAACCTACCACCTAAATGAATTTTGGCTCCCTTTCTTGTCACTAATAAAGCTTTCTTTTGGTGCTATTTGATTGCTGTTGCGATTTTTACTTTTTATTATATTCATAAAAAAAGACATGAATTTTGGCAAAAAAATGATTTTTTTAACTTTCTGTGCTGACATTTTTCAAATAAAGTAAAATTTCTGTATACATGCAGCGCGAAAAATTTGGACAAACATGTTTTTGATTAAAAAAAACCCATTCAGCCTATATTTATTGGTTTGGGTAAAAGTTATAGCGTTTACAAACTATGGTGCAAAAAGTGAATTTTCCCATTTTCAAGCATCTATGACTTTTCTGACCCCCTGTCATGTTTCATGAGGGGCTAGAATTCCAGGATAGTATAAATACCCCCCAAATGACCCCATTTTGGAAAGAAGACATCCCAAAGTATTCACTGAGAGGCATGGTGAGTTCATAGAAGATATTATTTTTTGTCACAAGTAAGCGGAAAATGACACTTTGTGACAAAAAAAAACAAAAAAAAAAGTTTCCATTTCTTCTAACTTGCGACAAAAAAAAAATGAAATCTGCCACGGACTCACCATGCCCCTCTCTGAATACCTTGAAGTGTCTACTTTCCAAAATGGGGTCATTTGTGGGGTGTGTTTACTGTCCTGACATTTTGGGGGGTGCTAAATTGTAAGCACCCCTGTAAAGCCTAAAGGTGCTCATTGGACTTTGGACCCCTTAGCGCAGTTAGGCTGCAAAAAAAGTGCCACACATGTGGTATTGCCGTACTCAGGAGAAGTAGTATAATGTTTTTTGGGGTGTATTTTTACACATACCCATGCTGGGTGGGAGAAATATCTCTGTAAATGACAATTTTTTATTTTTTTTTACACACAATTGTCCATTTACAGAGATCTTTCTCCCACTCAGCATGGGTATGTGTAAAAATACACCCCAAAACACATTATACTACTTCTCCTGAGTACGGCGATACCACATGTGTGGCACTTTTTTGCACCCTAACTGCGCTAAGGGGCCCAAAGTCCAATGAGTACCTTTAGGATTTCACAGGTCATTTTGCGACATTTGGTTTCAAGACTACTCCTCACGGTTTAGGGCCCCTAAAATGCCAGGGCAGTATAGGAACCCCACAAATGACCCCATTTTAGAAAGAAGACACCCCAAGGTATTCCGTTAGGAGTATGGTGAGTTCATAGAAGATTTTATTTTTTGTCACAAGTTAGTGGAAAATGACACTTTGTGAAAAAAACCAATAAAAATCAATTTCCGCTAACTTGTGACAAAAAATAAAATCTTCTATGAACTCACCGTACTACTAACGGAATACCTTGGGGTGTCTTCTTTCTAAAATGGGGTCATTCGTGTGGTTCCTATACAGCCCTGGCATTTTAGGGGCCCTAAACCGTGAGGACAGAGTAGTCTTGAAACAAAATTTCTCAAAATGACCTGTGAAATCCTAAAGGTACTCATTGGACTTTGGGCCCCTTAGCGCAGTTAGGGTGCAAAACAGTGCCACACATGTGGTATCGCCGTACTCGGGAGAAGTAGTACAATGTGTTTTGGGGTGTATTTTTACACATACCCATGCTGGGTGGGAGAAATAACTCTGGAAAATGGACAATTGTGTGTAAAAAAATCAAAAGATTGTCATTTACAGAGGTATTTCTCCCACCCAGCATCGGTATGTGTAAAAATACATCCCAAAACACATTGTACTACTTCTCCCGAGTACGGCAATACCACATGTGTGGCACTTTTTTGCACCCTAACTGCGCTAAGGGGCCCAGAGTCCAATGAGTACCTTTAGGTTTTACAGGGGTGCTCAAAATTTAGCACCCCGCCCACTTGCCAGGACAGTTAACAAACCCCACAAATGACCCCATTTTGGAAAGAATACACAACAAGGTATTCCATGAGGGTAATGGTGAAGTCATTGAAAATTTTATTTTTTGTCACAAGTAAACGGAAAATGACACTTTGTTAAAAAATAAATAAAAAAAAAAAAAAAAATTCTGCTAACTTGTGACAAAAACTAAAATCTTTTATGAACTCACCGTGCACCTCACATAATACTTTAGGGTGTCCTCTTTCCAAAATGGGGTCATTTGTGAAGTCTGTCCTGGCATTTTAGGGTCTCTGCAATCATTACATGTATGGCCAGTATTAGGAGTTTCTGCTATACTCCTTATATTGGGTATACGGGTAATGCACTCTGGGCTGAAAGGAAAAATGAATGGCAAACATACCTTGCTCCACATCAATGGCAGATCTTCCTCCACATCAATGGCAGTGATAACCTCAGGAGAGAGACACCCCGTGCCACCCTGCACTCAGGGTGAGCCACCAACTTATGTGACTGGGCCTCAGAACTTTAGTATACAGCATACCTGTAGGATACAGCAATATGCCTGCCAAGAGAGATGACTCTGTGTGGCATTAAAGCATCATCATAGGCCCAAAGTAAATTACATATAAACCGGGGGTGTCCACACTCAAGGGAAATTCAAACATGCCATCTTATATCCCAACCCAGGACAGATCAGCAATATCAAGCATGGAAACCGATCCTTCTTCCAACTTTTATGCTTACCCTTTTTTTGGTTTTCAAGCTCACCTCTCCTCCACCTGGGACAATGTGCGAAAGACCACTGAGTGTGTGCCTACTCCTATGTCTGGAGTTCCCTAGGTTCTAATAGTGTACCTGCTCGTGGTACCTCTCAAAGCACTCCCCTACGCATAAGCCAGGCTGGTCAGGACATTTGGGACAATAAAAAACGGTGTCAGTCCTTCTTCTAGCACTGCTGCAGACACGACAACGTTTTCTTCAGATGCGTTGACCTGGGGTACTTGGAATCTGATAGGCGTAATGCCTTCCATGCAGTCGGCTAGTTGCATCTGGGGGGGGGGGGGGGACCCTGGCACCTCCTGGATACAGGATGTCCTGAATGATCTGTTCCTGAAATTGAAGGAAAGGTCCAGTTCTCCCAGCCTTACTGTAGAGAACAAAGCTGTTGTATACTGCCAATTGAATCAGATAAAAAGACACTTTCTTATACCAGCGTCTTGTTTTCCGGGAAACTAAATAGGGCGCTAACCTCTGGTCATTGAAGTCCACCCCTCCCATGTTGACATTATATTCGTGGACGACAAGGGGCTTTTCAATGACCGCAGTTGCCCGTTGAATTTGGACTGTCGTGTCTGTGTGAATGGTGGACAGAAAGTAAACGTCCCTCTTGTCCCTCCATTTCACCGCGAGCAGGTCTTCAGTACGCAAGGCGGCCCTCTGCCCCCGTTCAAGTCTGGTGGTAACGAGCCGTTGGGGGAAGCCCTGGCGACTAGGCCGCGCAGTGCCACAGCATCGGATTCCTTCTAACTTTAAGTGCTGATAGAGGGCCACACTTGTGTAATAGTTGTCCACATAAAGATGGTACCCCTTCTGGAACAAGGGTGACACCAAGTCCCACACAACCTTTCCACTGCTCCCCAGGTAGTCAGGGCATCCGACCGGCTCCAATTTTGAGTCTTTTCCCTCATAGACCCTAAAACGACATGTATAGCCTGTGGCCCTTTCACAGAGCTTATACAGTTTCACCCCATACCGGGCGCGCTTGCTTGGGATGTACTGTTTGATGCCAAGGCGCCCGGTAAAGCGTAAGAGGGACTCGTCTACACAGATGTTCTGTTCAGGGATATAAGCATCTGCAAATGTTGATGACAGGTGGTCTATGAGGGGCCGAAATTTGTGGAGCCGGTCATAAGCAGGGTGGCCCTTTTCATGACAGGTTTCGTCGTCGTTGAAGTGCAGGAAGCGCAGGATGGACTCAAATCGTGTCCTGGACATGGCAGCAGGGTACTAGGGAACATGATGTACTGGGTTCGTAGACCAATACGACCGCAATATATTCTGTTTCATTAGTCCCAAGTGAAGGATAAGGGCCAAAAAGATTTTAATGTCGGAAACTTGGACAGGTTTCCACCGGAAAGGCTGGGCATAGATGCTCTCCGGGTGCTCGGTGATGAATTGTGTGGCTTTACGGTTGGTCTCAACCACAATTAAGTCCAAGAGAACCTGGGTGATGAACAGCTGCAAAAAGTCTAGGGCCGTTCCTAGATGAGCTGTCGCCACCTGGACTCCAGACTGGGCGGTGAAAGGGGGCACTACGGGTGCGGCGGAATCAGGGGATTGCCAATCTGGATGTGCCAGCACCTCTGGGAGTCTATGGGTACTACGGGACCGTCTTCTTCTTGGTGGCTGCGACGGAGGTACTACTGCACTTGCCACCGTACCAGTTTCAACTTCCATGCTGGCGCTCACCACTTCACCAGGGTCTACAGAAGTACTGGTACCAAGTCCAGGAGATGCTGCACTGCTGGTGCCTGCCTCACCAAGAAAACTATCATCAGCGCTAGCACCACCCTGCTGCCCTTGAGGCGAATCCTGCGCCACCTGCGGTCTAACGACATGGGGTCTGGTACGCCTGGCTCTAGCCGGGACCAAAGCCTCGTCATCACTTTCGTTCAGGGAACCACTGCTTTCCACAGGTTCAAATTCGGACCCGGATGATTCGTCGGGTGAATCTTCCCAAAAGATCTCATCCGACTGGTCCATGTACCTGTATACCTCCTCATCGGAAATCCCCCTTCTTGCCATTGTGGATTGCTAAATTTATGGGGTTTTCCTCCGAGACTACCCAGAAATAAAGAGCACCTACCTAGCAAAAGGGAATATTTGAGAGGTATTGGGGTTGGTGGGAAGTGGGGTCTCAGAGGCAATCAAACAATCACGGGACAATCAAATACAATTACAGCACAATCGACTCCAATCACAGCACAAGCAAATCTGATGCACTCGGAAGGTGGTGGTTGGAGGTGGTGGGGGGGAGGGGTTGGGTGTGGTGGGGGGGAGGGTGGGGTTGGGTGTGGCGGGAAGTGGGGTCTCAGGCAATCAAACAATCACGGTCAATCGAAGCCGATCACGGGACAATCAAATACAATTACAGCACAATCGAATCCAATCACAGCACAATCAAATATGATGCACTCGGAAGGTGATGGGGGGAGGGTGGGGTTGGGTGTGGCGGGAAGTGGGGTCTCAGAAGCAATCAAACAATCACGGGACAATCGAAGCTGATCACGGGACAATCAAATACAATTACAGCACAATCGAATCCAATCACCGCACAATCAAATTTGATGCACTCGGAAGGTGATGGGGGGTGGGGTGGGGGTTGGTGGGAAGTGGGGTCTCAGAGGCAATCAAACAATCATGGGGCAATCAAACAATCACGGGACAATCAAATACAATCGCAGCACAATCAAATACAAGTGCAGCACAATCGATACAATCACAGCACAGTCAAATACAATGCACTTGGACGGTGATTAGGGGGGGTCTGAGGGCGATTTGAGGGGGTTGATCAGGAGCCCGCACGGGGCAGACTGAGTCCTGATCTGATGAGAGGCAGACACAGGGGGTTACTGATCGAAGATCAGTTAGTGATTGCTGGGGAGGACAGATGTAAACAAAGAGCAGGGGATGTAATCAGGAGGGGGGTATGAGGGCAATCGAGGGGCCTGGGCAGGTGATTGGTTACCCCTGCGGGGCAGTTAGGGTCTGCTCTGATGGGTGGGGGTGCTGAGGGGTGATGGACAGGTGATAGACAGGTGATCAGAGGGGGATCAGGGGGTAAGGTAGCTGTATACAGATGTATACAGTATACAGGGGGGTAGTCTGGGATGGGGTCTGGGGGTGATCTAAAGGTAGGGGGGGGGATCAGGGGTGACTAGGAGGCAGTTAGGGACCTAAACTAAGGGACAGCGTTGCTAGTTAGTGGCAGGTGGGGGGGTGGGGGTTTTATAGGGATGCAAGGGTGCTGGCAGGGGTCTGCTGGGGTGATCAGGGGGGGGTATGAAGGCTGGGGTGGGAGATCAGGGACTCTGGGCAAAAAAAAGCAATGTGTGCTGTATACTCACAAAGTGCTTCCTCCTCGCTTGTGGTCTCTGGAACAATGAGACCACGAGGCGAGGAGGAAGCACGTATAAGGCACTTTGTTTACCTAACAAAGTGCCTTATACTACATGATTGGCTGCCTTTTGCGGATTCCTCCGCTCGCCGGCGCTGCTAAGTGACCGGCGAGCGGAGACAAAATGCCGGGCTATCGATCCCGGGCGGAGGATTGCGTCACGGATGACGTGATCGCTCCGCCCATGCCCCTACAAGGACTGCCGCCTTTGGGCATGAGCTGGTCCTTGTGGGGTCCACTTCCCGGCCGCCTCTGTGCGTTAGGCGGTCGGGAAGTGGTTAAAGAGACTCTGTACTTAACAAAAAAAAAACCACTCTGGTGGATACTTACCTCAGGAGGGGTAAACCTCAGGGTCCCAATGAGGCTTCCACAACCCCTGCAGCTGCAGGCAATCCACTGCTGGCTCCCCAGAATCCTCTCGGGAATCCTCCCCCGACAAGCCTGACAAGAGAGGATTTATTTACTTCTCCGGGATCCAGCGCAGGCGCAGTAGCGTCTCTTCGTTCGGGCTAGGCAGAAATAGCCAAGTCCAATCGTATCCGCTCTACTGTGCAGGCGCAAAAGGACTCGCGCCTGTGCAGTAGAGCGGATCAATCAGGTTTGGATATTTCCGCATAGTACTGTGTACTATGTTTTTTATTTATTAATGTGTCAAGTATTGACAGAAACATAACTGTTTGATCCATTGATACAAGGGCATAAAAATGTGTCAACAATATATTTAGAAAGTAGGGTATATGGGGCGCAAATTGGTAGCCTATAGCTGTTGATGAAGACATTGGGGTCTCATGTTTTTAAAGTGAACCTCCGGACTAAAAATCGACTCAGCAGCACTGAAAAGGCTTGGTGTTTCTTTTACAGTTTCACAGCATCAGAACTTTGTTTCTCTTATACAAGCCTCATTTTTAGCTGCACAGAAGAAAACTGCCCAGGTTTTTTTCCCCTGATGCTGTGCAAAGCATGATGGGATTTCTGATGTTGTTGATCTCGTTCTGCTGTTTTGGTGCATTTTTTTTTTTACATTTTGAATTTGACATTTGAAGCCTAGCGTGTGCAGCTGGGAGGGGTTATCAGGACACAGGACAGTTGGAACTGTGTCTCTTGCTCCTTGTCACCTCCTTTCAACCAAAAAGATGGCTGCCCCCATGACAAAGATGGCAGCCCCCATGAATCACAAACATTTGCCTGCTCTTTTAAAACAGGGTGGGTAAGAGATTATATTACCTATCTATTCTAATTAACATAACTAATGTAACTTGATGACAGTATGTTTGTTTAGGCTGAAGTTCCCCTTTAAGTTTAACATAATTTACATAATGGAATATACAATGGCTTTGAAAAGAAAAAAATGTAACATAAACATAATATAACTTAGAACTGAGGTGTAAATAAAAAACCTATAATAATAGTAGTGCTATGAAATAATTTTACTTATTTAGCATTTAATTTGCACTCTGTATACTTGAATTTTTATTTCCTGTTTGGACTCATATTGATGGGATGCAGCCAGGAATGATGAGGCATGGACCTTGCCCTTAAATAAAATAATAATAATAATAAAAAAAACAAGAATAACAACTCTGTAACGAACGGTGGAGCACAGAGAGGATCTGATTACCGGTTCATCTGCAGTATCACTGGGAATACAGATGTATACCAGATTATAAGTGATCTGCAGTATCACCGATAATCCGATATACCAGCTAACCTCTGTACTTGAGTAGAGTGTAGTGTTTGGTGTAACAGTAACACTAAGAGGACTGAGCCTCAGTGCAGTGGGGAGTACTGCACGGCTTACTTCCGAAGACCTGAACTCTCCAAGGCGGGAGGAGTCAGGCTGCGAGTAGAGTGGGGCCGAACCTCCGATTTTCGGTTCGCGAACTGGGTTCGTGAACTTCCGCGTAAGGTTCGGTTCGCGGAAAAGTTCGCGAACCGCAATAGACTTCAATGGGGATGCGAACTTTGAAAAAAAAAAATTATGCTGGCCACAAAAGTAATGGAAAAGATGTTTCAAGGGGTCTAACACCTGGACCCCCAGGTGGAGGAGTGGGATACATGCCAAAAGTCCCCGGGAAAAATCTGGATTTGACGCAAAGCAGCGTTTTAAGGGCAGAAATCACATTGAATGCTAAATGACAGGCCTAAAGTGCTTTAAAACATCTTGCATGTGTATACATCAATCAGGTAGTGTAATTAAGGTACTGCTTCACACTGACACACCAAACTCACCGTGTAACCAGGCCCGGCTCTAGACTTTTTGCCGCCTGAGGCAATTTTCAGTGAAATCGCCGCCGCCCCCCCCCCCCCCCCCCCCAAGCCGTTGTTGTGGGGGGCCGCCTGAGCTGGAGGGGATAGCGGACAGGAAGGGGGTATTGGGCCTAGCGGCGGGGAGGGGGGTCGGACCCCCCCCCTCCCTCGCCTGGGTCCCCCGTCCTCCGCTCCCCTCCAGCTTTAAAAAGGTCCGTGCTGTGGCTGCAGCTATTCGTAAGAGGCAACGGGCGGGGATTACTCACCTCTTCCTCGTTCCAGGCCAGCGTGCGCTCCACTGACGTCACTCCCCGCCGCTAGGCCCAATACCCCCTTCCTGCCCGCTATCCCCTCCAGCTCGGGCGGCCCCCCACACACATGGACGGGCGGGTGCCACCCCCCCAGAAGTGCCGCCTGAGGCAAAAGTTTCACCCCGCCTCATGGGCGGGCCGGCCCTGCGTGTAACGCACCGCAAACAGCTGTTTGTGTAGTGACGGCCGTGCTGGACTGGTGCGCACCATGGCGAGAGTGCAGGTTTTGGTGGCTTTACAGCCCATATGGTCGCCTGGCTGATGTAGCTGAATGACAGAACAGTGACTGTCCAGCTGATCAAATTTGGTCTGACCACAATGAGGCAACTACCTTATTATCGTTGGTGTGCCTCCCGAGACACTCATCTAGGCGCCGGTCATTGCTTCATTGTGATACGCAAGCCCCTTCACCACGGCAAGGTAATGATCACGAAGGGGAATGGGCGCATGTACATGCCTTTTCTTTTGTTGTTGCAGCTGCCCGCAGTGCAGCCAGAAAAATTAGGCAGTCATGTACACGCACCAGAAAAATTATTACAGCGGCCGCTGCTAGCAGCGGCCTAAAAAATTCAGCAATCCGCCTGGAGTCCCGGACCCTGTTGGTGGTGGCGGAGAAGGTAGTCAAGTGGCCTGCAGGCAGACATGCTGTGTGGAGGGACTGGGAGCGACTTAGTCTTCTTGGGGCAGGCCAAGCAGCCAGTCACACGGCGTGCAGGCAGAGATGCTGTGTGTGTGGGGACTGACTTAGTCTTGGGGCGGGCAGCAGCCCTCCGGGATCCATGCCTCATTCATTTTGATAAAGGTGAGGTACTTAACACTTTTGTGACTTAGGCGACTTCTCTTCTCACTGACAATGCCTCCAGCTGCGCTGAAGGTCCTTTCTGACAGGACGCTTGCGGCAGGGCAGGAGTGAAGTTGGATGGCAAATTGGGACAGCTCTGGCCACAGGTCAAGCCTGCGCACCCAGTAGTTCAAGGGTTCCTCATCGCTGTTCACAGCAGTGTCTACATCCACACTTAAGGCCAGGTAGTCGGCTACCTGCCGTTCCAGGCGTTGGTGGAGGGTGGATCCGGAAGGGCTACGGCGAGGTGTTGGACTAAAGAACGTCCGCATGTCCGACATCACCATGAGATCGTTGGAGCATCCTGTCTTTGACTGCGTGGACACGGGAGGAGGATAAGTGGCAGTGGAACCTTGCTGGTGTTGTGCTGTCACATCACCCTTAAAGGCATTGTAAAGCATAGTTGACAGCTTGTTCTGCATGTGCTGCATCCTTTCCACCTTCAGGTGAGTTGGTAACAGGTCCGCCACTTTGTGCCTGTACCGAGGGTCTAGTAGTGTGGCCACCCAGTACAGCTCATTCCCCTTGAGGTTTTTTATACCGGGGTCCCTCAACAGGCAGGACAGCATAAAAGACGACATCTGCACAAAGTCGGATCCAGATGTACCATCCATCTCCTCTTGCTCTTCCTCAGTGACGTCACGTAAGTCAACCTCCTCCCCCCAGCCGCGAACAATACCATGGGAAGGTTGAGCAGCACAAGCCCCCTGCAACGCCTGCTGCGGTTGTTCTCCTGCCGCCGTCCCCTCCTCCTCCTCCCCCAAAGAAACACCTTGCTCATCATCCTCTGAGTCTGACTCGTCTTCTGCACACGACTTCTCTTCTTCCTCCTCCTCCCCCCTCTGTGCTGCCGCAGGTGTTGAGGAAACAGCTGGGTCTGATAAAAATTGGTCCCATACCTGTTCCTGCCGTAACTGTTCCTGGTCACGCTCATTCGCAGCTTCATCCGCCACTCTACGCACAGCACGCTCCAAGAAGTAAGCGTAGGGAATCAAGTCGCTGATGGTGCCTTCACTGCGGCTCACCAGGTTGGTCACCTCCTCAAACGGCCGCATGAGCCTGCATGCATTTCTCATCAGTGTCCAGTTGTCGGGCCCAGTGATGCTCGGATACCCCTTTTTATTATTCGAGTTTGGTCGAAATTCGAATAGAAAATTATTCGAATATTCGAGTCGAATATTTTTTACTATTCGATTCGACCTCGGACTTCGAGCTCACTATTCGAGTCGGTATTCGAGCTCATTATTCGAGCTGACTATTCGAATTGGCCTTAAATAGCTTCCAACACTTGTTTTGAGGGTGAATGATGCAAGAAACATCTTTTTTTCCAAGTAACAACAGCAAGTGATTATGTGGGGATGTTCCTTCAAAAAAAAAGGTGGAAAGAGAAGAGAAGTTGTGTCCAAAATTCCCTCCTCCTCCTCCTCCTCCTCCTCATTATTATTTTTCTATTTCGTCTTCTTCTTTTTCTATATCTTCTTCTTCTTCTATATCGTCTTCTTCTTCTTCACTTATTTCTCTTTTATATATATTTTTTTTAAAGAAATGCAGCTATTTTTGAGCCTAATAAATAGCTGGTGGTGCACGCATGTTGGAAGCGCCATTGTATGTGCTCCCTGGCAGTGGAAACACACAGACAGCATGAGGTAAATTCAGCAGCAGCAGCAGGAGGAGGAGGATGATTGTGTGGCAGCAGGCAGTCAATGAGGCAGGCAGCGAGACATAATAGGCTGTGTGGTACCTAGCGGTGGTACCAGGCCCTAAATACACAGCATGAGGTTCCAGACAGCGGTCGTGAAGCCCACATCATGTCCAATACACAACTGGGACAACACCGTTTTCAACCCAGACACCTCTAAAAATAATATCACAAAGTATTAATAAAAAGAATATATATTTTTTTTGTTTTTTTAAAGAAATGCAGCTATTTTTGAGCGTAATAAATAGCTGGTGGCGCACGCATGTTGGAAGCGCCATTGTATGTGCTCCCTGGCAGTGGAAACACGCAGAGAGCAGGAGGTAAATTCAGCAGCAGGAGGAGGAGGATGAGTGTGTGGCAGCAGGCAGTCAGGTAGGTAGGCAGCGTGACATAATAGCCCTGGTACCTAGCGTTGATACCAGGGCTGTAAATAAACACAACAGGAGGTCCCAGACAGCGGTCGTGCAGCCCACATCGTGTCCAATACACAACTGGGACAACACAGTTTTCAACCCGGGCACCTCAGAAAAATTAAACCCTTTTTTTTTTTTTAATGGTTTACTGTTTTTTGTTTTTTTTACAGCAAATTACACAGATATAGCTATTGTTGGACGTAATAGCTGGTGGCAGAGTGGCAGCAGAAGGTAATTCTGTGTACCCTGGCAGTGGGAAACACAGACAGACAGCAGCAGCAGCAGGAGGAATGGAGGAGTAATGAGAGTAGCTATTGTTGGACGTAATAGCTGGTGGCAGAGTGGCAGCAGAAGGTAAATCTGTGTACCCTTGGCAGTGGGAAACACAGACAGGCAGCAGCAGCAGCAGGAGGAATGGAGGAGTAGTGTGAGTGTGGCAGCAGGTAGGTAGGCAGCGTGACAGAATAGCCCTGGTATCTAGCGTTAATACCAGGGCTGTAAATAAACACAACAGGAGGTCCCAGACAGCGGTCGTGCAGCCCACATCGTGTCCAATACACAACTGGGACAACACAGTTTTCAACCCGGGCACCTCAGAAAAATTAAACCTTTTTTTTTTTTTTTTTTTTTTTTTTTAATGGTTTACTTTTTTTTTTTTTTTTACAGCAAATTACACAGATATAGCTATTGTTTGATGTAATAGCTGGTGGCAGAGTGGCAGTGTAACAATGTGTGGTGTTTGGTGCACACTCAGAGTATTCAGATTGTTGGTGATCCGCAGTATCACCAATAATGCTGATATATCTGATTATGTGGCGATCTGCGGAATCGCCAATAATGCGGATATTTATTTGTAACTCTGGATACCGGGTATAACGACAGTGGAAAACCCACCACACTGATATCTTTAAGAGGACTGGCTACCTCTAAAAGAGAAATGCAGTGTGTGCGATTCTGCGACTAGATGACGTAACGCTAGAATCGCATTCCCCAGCAGCAATGATATACTGGGGAACCACTGAGACCTCCGCAAGGAGGGATTCAGCAGAATAAACCCTTTAGTGGGAGAACCACTAAAGGGGGCAAAGTCAGACGGAAACGGTTCGGTAACAAACTGGCTGCGAGGTACCGAATCGTGAAACAGAGAGCAGAGTCAGAAATCTAGCCAAGGTCAGTAACGGAAATCAGATAGGCGGAGGTACAAAGTCAGAAAGCCGAACTCGTAGTGAAATAGACAAGCAGAGGTTCGGCAACGGGAGATCAGAAAATGGCACAGATAACAATAGTGCTTGCGAATATATTGGCAAAACCAATATATGTCGCAGATCAGGAAAATAACAAATCTGACTGTTGTGGGCTAGTTACGGCAAGCCGCACTTGGCCCACGATGGTACTGACTGTCAGATCACTATCTGGCTGACTATTAGATCAACTGACTGGCTGACTATAACAGAGATCAGGTTACATACAAATATACAATAATCAGGAAAACAACAAAGACTGACTGATGAGAGACAGGAGCCTTGCTCCAGCTAGGACTGTCTCTCTCGGATCTAGCTAAGGTCTGAGGGCTATCACAAAGTAACACTTACTGCAGACAACTTGCAACTGACAGAATGCCTGCTTTTATACTGTGCTGGGCTCAACCAGCCCGCCCAGCCAATCAGCCAATCACAACACAGTTCAAGGACCTTGCAGCACAGCTCAAGGACCTTACTGAGGTGAGCTGACCAGCTGGTCAGCTGACTCTCCTTCTAAGAGTATAAAAGGCTTTATTGCACACGCGCGCAGCCCCTACGGGGTCCAGACTGGTTTGAGGATAGAGTTGGTGTGTGGCAGGCCCTGAGGCCTGTGAGGGAAGAACCGGACCACAGCCTCGACGTAAAGTACGCCGAGAGGCCTGTGACCGAACGGTGGATCGCAACGCCGATGCGGATGTTTCTCCGCGTTCCGCATGCGACCATGTGGTGGATGGTGCCGCTGATGCGGACGCGGACAAACCTCCGCGTTCCGCTTGCTGAATGCGGTCAGGCCGCCGTCTTATGACAGTACCCCCCCTTTCAGGCGTGGCCTCCGGACATGCCTCTCCAGGTTTCCCGGGATGTGACTCATGAAACTTCTTTCTTATCTCTTTGGCATGCAGATCTCGAAGGGGAACCCATAATCTTTCTTCTGGTCCATACCCCTTCCAGTGTACCAGATACTGAACTTTATTGCGTACAATGCGAGAATCCAGGATATCCTGAACCTCATACTCCAGTTCCCCATCGACCACCACAGGAGAAGGGGGAGCCGAGTCTACCCTAACAGCAGGTTTCAATAGGGAGACATGGTATGTCCTGCCACATCTCAGACTGGCAGGTAGTTTCACCCTGTATGTCACATCATTAATCTTTCTTTCCACAGGGAAAGGCCCAATAAACCGGGGACCCAGTTTTGCCGATGGCTGTCTGAGAGAGATATGTTTGGTGGATACCCAAACAAAATCCCCCGGAACAAAGTTCCATTCAATGGAACGTCTCTTGTCCGCATACTTTTTCTGGATCTTAAAGGCCTTATTCAGATTGTACCTGACATTCTCCCAAATTTTCTTGAAGGCTCCTTGCCACTCCTGGAGAGCCGGAAGAGGTGACTCCCTGACTGGAAGCGACGAGAATTTGGGTGATCTACCGTAAACGACCTGAAATGGAGAATACCCGGAAGATGTGTTCCTGAGATTATTGTGAGCGAATTCAGCAAATGGCAAGAATTTCACCCACAGATGTTGCGCCTCCGCCACGTAACATCTCAAGAATTGTTCAAGGGATTGGTTGATTCTCTCTGTCTGCCCATTGGTCTGGGGATGGTAGCCAGACGAAAGAGACAGAGAGATGCCCAAATCTTTGCAAAAGGACCTCCAGAATTTAGATACAAACTGTACCCCTCGATCTGAAACCACATCCACAGGAATTCCATGAAGCTTAAAGATGTTATGCACAAATAGTTCTGCCAAATCCTGAGCAGACGGCAACCCGGGCAGAGCAACAAAATGTGCCATCTTACTGAACCTGTCAGTTACGACCCAGATGACGGTCTTACCGTCAGATTCAGGCAGTTCACCCACAAAGTCCATGGAGATGTGGGACCATGGAACCTGTGGAGAAGGCAGGGGTTGGAGAGACCCGGCTGGAGCCTTCCTGGAGGATTTGCACCTGGCACAGACAGAACAGGACTTGACAAACTCCTCACAGTCGGACATGAAAGAAGGCCACCAGACAGCCCTACTCAACAGTTCCTGAGTACGGGCAATGCCCGGGTGTCCCACATTCTTGTGTTCATGAAACATACGTAGCACTTGCCCTCGGAAGCGGATGGGAACATACAGGAGACCCTCGGGTTTCCCCTTAGGAACATTAGCCTGACATGCCGAAAGCACCTTGGAAAGATCCTCCGAGATCTCAGTAGCTGCCAGAAAGTACTTTTCAGGGAGGATATTAGTGGGAGTAGCAGATGGGGCAGACTCAGGCTCAAAGCACCTAGACAAGGCATCAGCCTTAACGTTCTTGTCACCTGGCCTGTACGTGATCACAAAATCAAAACGAGAAAAGAAAAGCGCCCATCTGGCCTGTCTGGGCGTTAACCTCTTAGCTTTCTCGATGTATTCGAGGTTTTTGTGATCTGTATACACTGTAAAAGGAAACTCTGCCCCTTCCAACCAATGGCGCCACTCCTCCAGTGCCAGTTTGATGGCCAACAGCTCTCGATTCCCCACATCATAATTTTTCTCCGCGGGCGCAAACCTCCTTGAGAAGTATGCACACGGATGGACCTTACCATCCGGGCCAAAAGCCTGCGATAAAACTGCGCCGACTCCTACATCGGACGCATCCACCTCCACAATGAAGGGGCGGGTGACGTCAGGATGACGCAAGATGGGAGCGGAACAGAAGGCTGCTTTCAACAACTCAAAGGCCTTAACTGCTTCAGATGGCCAGTTACTAGCATCAGCCCCCTTTCTTGTCAACTGAGTCATAGGGGCCACCACCGAAGAGTACCCCTTAATGAACCTCCTGTAATAGTTGGCGAATCCCAAAAACCTCTGCAGTGCCTTGAGGCCTGAAGGCTGTGGCCATTCCAGGACTGCTGCGACCTTACTAGGATCCATTGCCAACCCAGATGTGGAGATAATGTATCCCAGAAAGGCTACCTCCCTGACTTCGAAAATACATTTCTCCAACTTGGCGTATAATTGGTTCTCACGTAGTTTTTGGAGGACAAACCTAACATGTTGCCTATGCTGCTGCAAGTCTTTCGAAAAAATTAAAATGTCGTCAAGATAAACCACTAAGAATCTGCCTGATACATCTCTAAAGATATCATTGACGAACTCCTGAAAGACCGCCGGGGCATTGCATAACCCGAAGGGCATGACGAGATACTCATAGTGACCGTCAGGGGTATTAAACGCGGTCTTCCACTCGTCGCCTTCTCGGATACGAATAAGGTTATATGCCCCCCTCAGATCCAACCTGGAAAAAACACAGGCATCAGTAATCTGTGAGAATAGATCGTCAATGAGTGGGAGAGGGTAACGGTTTTTGATGGTGATCTTGTTAAGTTGTCTATAATCTATACACGGGCGAAGACCACCGTCTTTCTTCTTAACAAAGAAGAACCCCGCTCCCTCGGAAGGACTTGGAAGGACGGATAAAGCCCTTCTCCAAGTTCTCCCTGATATAATCCTTCATCACGATCTTCTCGGGACCAGAAAGATTGTACAACCGTCCCCGAGGGGGCATAGTATCTGGTCTCAGCTCAACAGGACAGTCATAGGGTCTATGGGGAGGCAACCTGTCCGCAGACCGGGCACAAAACACGTCACTGAATTCAGAATACTGAGGTGGAACCCCTTCAACGTGAACCTCAGAGGAACAGACTGATACAGACCCTAAACAATTCTCCTGACAATAGTGTGACCATGCAGACAGTTGTCTCTCCCTCCAATTTATCTGGGGAGAATGCTTCCTCAGCCAAGGGAGACCCAGGATGACTGACGAGGTGGCAATCTTTAAAACAAAGAACTGAATGTTTTCTGTGTGAAGAACCCCAATCTGGAGGGTGAGAAATGGAGTTTGACAAAGAGGTGACTTGTCATGCAGTAGGGAGTCATCGATTGCGGTGACATAGATATGCTTCTGAATGGGGAGAATGGGGATATTGAACCTCAAAGCTAGATCACGATCTATGAAATTGGCGGCGGAGCCCGAGTCGATGAATGCAGACGTGTGACAAACTTGATTCTCCCATTGAAGGGAACAAGGCAGCAAGATCTTACTGTGATATGGAGGTAGGGTTTGCTCGCTTAGGGCGGTACCTCCAACAAGCCCTAAGCGGACAAGTTTCCCGCCCTCTTGCTGCACTTCTGCACTCGGTGACCCTTCTCCCCACAGTATAGGCATAGTCCCTCCTTCATTCTCCTAGCTCTCTCAGACCCTGTCAGATCGCCATGCCCCAATTACATCGGTTCCTCCTCCGAGACCTCAGGAGGACTAACCGCATGGGACACCCTGGCGAGTGCTAAAGATCTGCCCTTCTTATGATAACGAATACGTCTATCAATTTTAATGGACAGTGTTATGGCCTCATCTAAACTTTTCGGTTCAGGGTGGCTTATGATGGCATCAGAGATGGAATCAGATAACCCATTCATATACGTGTCTAATAGTGTGAATTGATCCCACCTCACTGAGACTGCCCACTTCCTGAACTCTGCCGCATACTCCTCAACCATGCGACTACCTTGTTTAAGTTCCCTGAGCTTGCGCTCGGCTGTGCCGGCGATGTCGGGATCATCGTAGATAATGGCCATCGCTTTAAAGAATTCAGACACCGATGACAAGGCAGTATGACCTTCTGGAAGGCTAAATGCCCAGGTCTGGGAATCTCCCTGTAAGAGGGTCCTAATCAGAGTAACCCTCTGTGCCTCTGAACCAGACGACACAGGTTTCATCTGGAAATATGCTAAACAGCGATTTCTAAAGTTACTAAAGTCGGCCCGTGAGCCAGAAAATTTTTCCGGAAGGGGCATCTTGGGCTCGACTGTGTGAGGGGAAGGTTGAACCACTGGTGGAGACAGGGCATTAATTCTCTCTGTAAGCTGGGAGATCTGAGCTTGCTGTAAGGTCACAGTTTTGGACAGTTCTCCAATAGTGGCTGACAGCATATTCAATCGTTCCACCAGACCTTCCATATTCATAAATGTGGTCTGCAGTACTGTAACAATGTGTGGTGTTTGGTGCACACTCAGAGTATTCAGATTGTTGGTGATCCGCAGTATCACCAATAATGCTGATATATCCGATTATGTGGCGATCTGCGGAATCGCCAATAATGCGGATATTTATTTGTAACTCTGGATACCGGGTATAATGACAGTGGAAAACCCACCACACTGATATCTTTAAGAGGACTGGCTACCTCTAAAAGAGAAACGCAGTGTGTGCGATTCTGCGACTAGATGACGTAACGCTAGAATCGCATTCCCCAGCAGCAATGATATACTGGGGAACCACTGAGACCTCCGCAAGGAGGGATTCAGCAGAATAAACCCTTTAGTGGGAGAACCACTAAAGGGGGCAAAGTCAGACAGAAACGGTTCGGTAACAAACTGGCTGCGAGGTACCGAATCGTGAAACCGAGAGCAGAGTCAGAAATCTAGCCAAGGTCAGTAACGGAAATCAGATAGGCGGAGGTACAAAGTCAGAAAGCCGAACTCGTAGTGAAATAGACAAGCAGAGGTTCGGCAACGGGAGATCAGAAAATGGCACAGATAACAATAGTGCTTGCGAATATATTGGCAAAACCAATATATGTCGCAGATCAGGAAAATAACAAATCTGACTGTTGTGGGCTAGTTACGGCAAGCCGCACTTGGCCCACGATGGTACTGACTGTCAGATCACTATCTGGCTGACTATTAGATCAACTGACTGGCTGACTATAACAGAGATCAGGTTACATACAAATATACAATAATCAGGAAAACAACAAAGACTGACTGATGAGAGACAGGAGCCTTGCTCCAGCTAGGACTGTCTCTCTCGGATCTAGCTAAGGTCTGAGGGCTATCACAAAGTAACGCTTACTGCAGACAACTTGCAACTGACAGAATGCCTGCTTTTATACTGTGCTGGGCTCAACCAGCCCGCCCAGCCAATCAGCCAATCACAACACAGTTCAAGGACCTTGCAGCACAGCTCAAGGACCTTACTGAGGTCAGCTGACCAGCTGACTCTCCTTCTAAGAGTATAAAAGGCTTTATTGCACACGCTCGCAGCCCCTACGGGGTCCACAATGGTTTGAGGATAGCATTGGTGTGTGGCAGGCCCTGAGGCCTGTGAGGGAAGAACCGGACCGCAGCCTCGACGTAAAGTACGCCGAGAGGCCTGTGACCGAAAGGTGGATCGCAACGCCGATGCGGATGTTTCTCCGCGTTCCGCATGCGACCATGTGGTGGATGGTGCCGCTGATGCGGACGCGGACAAACCTCCGCGTTCCGCTTGCTGAATGCGGTCAGGCCGTCGTCTTATGACAGGCAGCAGAAGGTAAAATCTGTGTACCCTTGGCAGTGGGAAACACAGACAGGCAGCAGCAGCAGCAGGAGGAATGGAGGAGTAGTGTGAGTGTGGCAGCAGGTAGGTAGGCAGCGTGACATAATAGCCCTGGTACCTAGCGTTGATACCAGGGCTTTAAATAAATACAACAGGAGGTCCCAGACAGCGGTCGTGCAGCCCACATCGTGTCCAATACACAACTGGGACAACACAGTTTTCAACCCGGGCACCTCAGAAAAATTAAACCTTTTTTTTTTTAATGGTTTACTGTTTTGTTTTTTTTACAGCAAATTACACAGATATAGCTATTGTTTGACGTAATAGCTGGTGGCAGAGTGGCAGCAGAAGGTAATTCTGTGTACCCTGGCAGTGGGAAACACAGACAGACGACAGCAGCAGCAGCAGGAGAAATGGAGGAGTAATGAGAGTAGCTATTGTTGGACGTAATAGCTGGTGGCAGAGTGGCAGCAGAAGGTAAATCTGTGTACCCTTGGCAGTGGGAAACACAGACAGGCAGCAGCAGGAGGAATGGAGGAGTAGTGTGAGTGTGGCAGCAGGTAGGTAGGCAGCGTGACATAATAGCCCTGGTACCTAGCGTTGATACCGGGGCTGTAAATAAACACAACAGGAGGTCCCAGACAGCGGTCGTGCAGCCCACATCATGTCCAATACACAACTGGGACAACACAGTTTTCAACCCGGGCACCTCAGAAAAATTAAACCTTTTTTTTTTTTTTTAATGGTTTACTGTTTGTTTTTTTTTACAGCAAATTACACAGATATAGCTATTGTTTGACGTAATAGCTGGTGGCAGAGTGGCAGCAGAAGGTAATTCTGTGTACCCTGGCAGTGGGAAACACAGACAGACAGCAGCAGCAGCAGGAGGAATGGAGGAGTAATGAGAGTAGCTATTGTTGGACGTAATAGCTGGTGGCAGAGTGGCAGCAGAAGGTAAATCTGTGTACCCTTGGCAGTGGGAAACACAGACAGGCAGCAGCAGGAGGAATGGAGGAGTAGTGTGAGTGTGGCAGCAGGTAGGTAGGCAGCGTGACATAATAGCCCTGGTACCTAGCGTTGATACCAGGGCTGTAAATAAACACAACAGGAGGTCCCAGACAGCGGTCGTGCAGCCCACATCGTGTCCAATACACAACTGGGACAACACAGTTTTCAACCCGGACACCTCAGAAAAATTAAACCTTTTTTTTTTTTTTAATGGTTTACTTTTTTTTTTTTTTTTACAGCAAATTACACAGATATAGCTATTGTTTGACGTAATAGCTGGTGGCAGAGTGGCAGCAGAAGGTAAAATCTGTGTACCCTTGGCAGTGGGAAACACAGACAGGCAGTCAGGCAGCAGGAGGAATGGAGGAGTAGTGTGAGTGTGCAAGCAGGTAGGTAGGCAGCGTGATATAATAGCCCTGGTACGTAGCGTTGATACCAGGGCTTTAAATAAATACAACAGGAGGTCCCAGACAGCGGTCGTGCAGCCCACATCGTGTCCAATACACAACTGGGACAAAACAGTTTTCAACCCGGGCACCTCAAAAAAATTAAAAATTGTTTTTTTTTTAATGGTTTACTTTTTTTTTTTTTTTTTACAGCAAATTACACAGATATAGCTATTGTTTGACGTAATAGCTGGTGGCAGAGTGGCAGCAGAAGGTAAAATCTGTGTACCCTGGCAGTGGGAAACACAGACAGGCAGCAGCAGCAGCAGGAGGAATGGAGGAGTAGTGTGAGTGTGGCAGCAGGTAGGTAGGCAGCGTGACATAATAGCCCTGGTACCTAGCGTTGATACCAGGGCTTTAAATAAATACAACAGGAGGTCCCAGACAGCGGTCGTGCAGCCCACATCGTGTCCAATACACAACTGGGACAACACAGTTTTCAACCCGGGCACCTCAGAAAAATTAAACCTTTTTTTTTTTTTTAATGGTTTACTTTTTTTTTTTTTTTTTACAGCAAATTACACAGATATAGCTATTGTTTGACGTAATAGCTGGTGTCAGAGTGGCAGCAGAAGGTAAAATCTGTGTACCCTGGCAGTGGGAAACACAGACAGACAGGCAGCAGCAGGAGGAATGGAGGAGTAGTGTGAGTGTGGCAGCAGGAAGGTAGGCAGCGTGACATAATAGCCCTGGTACCTAGCGTTGATACCAGGGCTGTAAATAAACACAACAGGAGGTCCCAGACAGCGGTCGTGCAGCCCACATCGTGTCCAATACACAACTGGGACAACACAGTTTTCAACCCGAGCACCTCAAAAAAATTAAAAATGTTTTCTTTTTAATGGTTTACTTTTTTTTTTTACAGCAAATTACACAGATATAGCTATTGTTTGACGTAATAGCTGGTGGCAGAGTGGCAGCAGAAGGTAAATCTGTGTACCCTGGCAGTGGGAAACACAGACAGACAGACAGCAGAAGGGCAGTACACAGCAGCCCACTGTAGATGTAAAATGTGTGGCTGCAGGCGACGTAATAGTCAAAGTGAACCAGGCTGGCTTAGTGAGCAGGAGCCAGGAGGTGGTAAAGGGTGGTAAGGCACATTAACGATGGTTCTTCCAGCAGCCAGTTCATGTCCCCCTCTCGCCGACAACAGGGGCCAGAAACTCGCCTTCCACCCACGCCTGGTTCATCTTGAGAAACGTCAGTCTGTCCACAGACTTGTGAGACAGACGTGAGCGTTTCTCGGTGACCACGCCACCAGCTGCACTGAAGCAGCGCTCGGACAGCACGCTGGAAGGGGGGCAGGACAGCACTTCCAGGGCGTACTGCGCCAGCTCGCTCCAGATCTCCAGGCGCTTGACCCAATACTCCATGGGATCAACAGGGGCATCGCCGTCAAGCCCGCTATAGGACCCCATGTAGTCAGCCACCATTCGGGTCAGGCGCTGGCTGTGACCGGAGGAGGATGCTGCTGCATGCACCTCCTCTCTAGTCACTGCTGCCGGAGCCTCTACAGTCCTGTAGAGCTCGTTGCTGAGAGACAGCAGGTCTGTGGGGTGCTTGCTGCTGGATGCAGGCACCTGCTGCTGCCTCTGTGCTGGCTGGACAGTGGGGGTGGAAGGCTGGGGGAAGGCTTCCTCCAAGCGCTCAACAAGGGCCTGCTGAAAGCTCCTTATTTGTTGCGCTGGATCTCCTCCTGCAGGCGGCAGGAACTGGCTCAACTTCCCCTTGAGGCGTGGGTCCAACATCATGCTGATCCAGATGTCCTCCCTCTGCTTCATCTGGATCACCCTGGGGTCCTTGCGCAGGCACGTCAGCATGTGCGCTGCCATTGGGAAGAAGCGGGCCACGTGTGCTGGCACATCGACGGCAGTGCTGTCCTCATCCTCCTCCTCTGCCGCCTCATCCTCTCTCCACCCCCGCACCAACTCAGCTGCGCTGTGCTGATCCCCCTCATCAGCAGCAAGGTCAGGGACCTCCACCAAGTCCTCCTCCTCCTCCCCCTCAGAGGTGGACTGTGCAGCTGCTTGCCGCTCCTGCTGGTCCAAGGCTGCCGCTCCCTGTTCCAGCAAAGCATCGAGGGCCCTGTTCAGCAGACAAACCAGGGGCACCCACTCGCAGACCATAGCATGGTCCCTGCTCACCATGTTAGTGGCCTGCAGAAAGGGAGCCAGCACTAAGCACACCTGCTGCATGTGCCTCCAGTCATCATCGGGGACGATGGACGGGATGTTGCTGGTCTTGTCCCTTCTCTGAGCGGCGGAAACAGTGGCCTGGGCAAGGTACTGGTTGACAGCGTGCTTCTGTTCAACCAGACGCTCCAACATCGCCAGGGTGGAGTTCCAGCGAGTTGGAACGTCAAGGATCAGCCGATGGCGTGGCAGCTCCAGCTCCTTTTGGACGTCTTCCAGGCTCGCACAGGCTGCAGCCGAGCGCCGGAAGTGACGCACAATGTTCCTTGCCGTTTCCAGCAGTTCGCCCATCCCCTGGTAGGTGCGCAAGAACTTCTGCACCACCAGGTTCAGCACGTGGGCAAGACAGGGGATGTGGGTCAGGTTTCCCCTGTCAATTGCGGCAACCAGATTGGCCCCATTGTCGGCCACCACCTCTCCGACTCTGAGGCCTCTGGGGGTCAGCCAAATCCTCTCCTGCTCCTGGAGTTTGGCCAACACAGGGGTTGCTGTCAGTTTGGTCTTCCCAAGGCTGACCAACTGCAGCAGCGCTTGGCAGTGGCGGGCCTTCACGCTGCTGCTGAGGCGGGGGGTTTGGCCAGGTGTGCCGGAGGATGGCAGAGGATCGGAGGAACCTGCTGCAGTTCCCCTGACCCTGCGGGGTGGCACCACCCACTGTGTTGCTGCTGCTGCTGTGCCCGCTGCTGCTCTCCCATCCTCACCCCCTTCCACCAAGCTGAACCAGTGGACAGTGAAGGACAGGTAGCGGCCTGTCCCGAAGCGGCTGCTCCAGGAGTCCATGGTGACGTGGACCCTTTCACCAACCGCGTGCTCCAGCCCTCGCTCCACATTGGCCATCACAAAGCGGTGCAGTGCAGGAATGGCCTTGCGGGCGAAAAAGTGTCTGCTGGGGAGCTGCCAGTCTGGGGCTGCACAAGCAAGCAGCGCACGCATGTCGCTCCCCTCCTGCACGAGCGTGTACGGCAGGAGTTGGGAGCACATGGCCCGTGCCAGCAAGCCGTTCAGCTGACGCACGCGACGGCTGCTGGGAGGCAGAGCCCTAACCACCCCCTGGAAGGACTCGCTCAAAAGGCTCTGGCGTGGCCTTTTGCTGGCACGGGAATCAGCGGACACAGCAGAGGAGGCCACTGAGGACTGGCTGCCAGAACAGGCCTCAGTGTCGGCGGCAGGAGTTGCAGAGGGGGGAGGAGCAGTGCGTTTCCGCACTCCTGCTGGTGCTGCTGGAGGAGCAGGAGGGCGGGTGGCTGCTGTTGCTGCTGCTGAAGGCTGTGCAGTGATGGGTGTGGTGCCACTGCCAGCACCAGATGCCTTCAGCCTCTGGAACTCCTCATGCTGGTGGAAATGTTTCGCAGCAAGGTGGTTGATGAGCGAGCTGGTGCTGAACTTTAAGGGGTCTGCACCTCTGCTCAACTTCCGCTGACTGTGGTTGCAAGTGGCGTACTTGCTGTACACTGTGGGCATGGTGAAAAATCGCCAGATTGGTGACAAAAACAACCCCCTACGGCCTGGAGCCGCTGCTGCCTGTCTCCCTGTGGTGGTTGGGGCGGGGGCTTGGGTGCGGCTGGTGGCAGAGCTGGGACAAGGTCCTTCAGCACCCAAGGCTGAGACACCAAAGTGCGCCCCTCCATCCCTCCGCCCCAGCCGTCACACACTGATTGCTATTAGACTAAGAGGGCCACAGGGCCCCCAACCTCCCCAATACCTTAATCTCTAGTTATCTGACTTGCAGTCACTGCCATGTATCCCCTTTTCCTATTTCTTTCTGCTTCAAACACAATTGGGAATGACAACTGAATGAATTGTGCGCCCCCTCCTACACTGCGCCCTGAGGCTGGAGCCTCTCCAGCCTCTGCCTCGGCCCGGCCCTGGCTGGTGGTGGTACTGGCAGATGCTGCTGCTGCTGCTGCTGAGCCTGAGACACCAGCAGGCTGTGGGACCTGCCTACTGCTGCCAATGCTTGCAATGATGCGCCTCCTTGCAAGGCCCACAAGCGCATCCTCCTCCTCCTCCTCAGAGCTGCTGATGACGACATCCCCTGGAGCTGGTGGCACCCAGTCTTTGTCTGTCACCGTGTCATCATCATCATCCCCCTCCTGAAACATGTCCTGCTGGGATGATGACCCCCCAAACTCCTCTCCTGATGCATGGATGGGCTGCTTGACTGTCGCCACAGTCTTGCTATCCAATCCCTCCTCCCCCAAAGTGCCCATCAGCATCTCCTCCTCAAGATCGCCAACAACAGCAGACAATTGACTCATGATGCCTGGGGTCAAAAGACTGCTGAATGACAGGTCGGCGACTGACGGTGAACTGGCCTCCTCCCCAGGCCCTGCTGGGCGGCTGCTGCGAACAGGGGTGGTGGTGGTGGTGGTGGTGAGGGTGGAGGCCTCGGATGCAGAGCTGATGGCGGGCTGCTCATCCTCCGTCATCAGTTGCACCACAGTGTCTGCATCCTTTTCCTCAATGGGACATTTCCGACCCGGCTGGAGGAAAATAGGAGCAGGTACTAGACGCTGCTGCTGCTGCGGCTGTGTCTCTGCAGCATGAGTTGCTCCTGCTGGGCGGAGCCCAAGGCGTCCACGGCCAGTGGCTATAGGAGGAATGTTAGCCACTGACGCAGCTGCTGCTGCTGCGGAACTGTGCATGGTGGCGCGGCTGCGGCTTGCCACAATGCTGCTCCCTCTCCTCTTGATTCCCTTGCTGCCCTTCCCCTTGCCCAAACCGCGCTGGCTGCCACTTCCAGACATCTTTGATGTTTTGGGCGTAAACAAAAAAGTTTTTTAAAAGGGCGGGTGAAAAAGTGGGGTACTTTAATGGAGTGGGTTGGTGGGTGAGGTGACACTAATCACTAAGTGATTAGATCGCTAAGTGATTACTAGTACAGTACTAATACAAAATACAATAATTCAGTAATCAGTATAAGTGTGAACAGTGAACAGTGAGTGTGTCCCCTAGTACACTAACTAGAAAATACAATAATCAGTAGTAATCAGATTAAGTAGAAGGAAAGAGAGTGTGTGTGTGTACTGAGTGCACGCACACACACACGCAGGAGCTAGCCTATGAACAGTGACTGAGTGTCCCTAGTAGTAAGTAGTAAGTAAGTGTACAACTAGAAATTACAATAATCAGTAGTAATCAGAAGGAAATAGAGTGTGTGTACTGTGTGCACGCACACACGCAGGAGCTATGAACAAACAGTGACAGTGAGTGTCCTAGTACAGTTACTACAAAATACAATCACTCAGTAGTAAAGGTAGGACAGCAGAAACACTGGTATAATAAACTAACAGAGGACAGGAGGACAGCTGCCCACACAGGCAAGGCCCTGAGGCCTAAAGCAGTGTAAGCTTGCCTGCAGCAGCTGTGTCTGTCTATATGTAACACACAAGCTACTAACTAAAATACAATGTCTATCTAACTAACAACAATATAGGTGTGTATAGGAGGTGTATGTGAGCAAAAACGCTAGGTAGTTGACCACAATAAAGCTCTTGCTAAGCCAAAGCACAAAGGAGCAGATCTCTCTCTGTACAAAGTCAGGCAAGGACAGAAAAACGGAAGATGGCGGCCGCTATTTATAGGGTAGGGGCTAGCCAGGGTCCCCCTCTGTTATTGGCTGCCGTCAGAGGGCCTGGGAGCCCTCTGATTGGCTCTAAGGACATCAATCTGGGCTATGACGCTATTCGAGCTCGGTATTCGAGCTCGAATAGCGCTGTTTGATCGAATAGCTCGAATAGTGAATGGGCTATTCGAGTTCACTCGAATAGCCCATTCGAGTAGCTGCAGCTATTCGAGCTCGGTATTCGAGCTCGAATAACTGAAAAAAGAGCTCGAATATTCGAGCTACTCGAATATTCGAGCTCTGCTGAGCACCACTGGTCGGGCCAGAACATCCCCATCTTCCCAGACTGTTTCATTCTACTGTAGTTGTAGAGGTACTGGGTGACGGCTTTCTTCTGTTCTAGCAGGCGGGAGAACATGAGCAGGGTCGAATTCCAGCGAGTCGGGCTATCGCAAATCAGGCGTCTCACCGGCAAGTTGTTTTTCCGCTGAATTTCCGCAAAGCGTGCCATGGCTGTGTAAGACCGCCTCAAATGCCCATAGAACTTCCTGGCCTGCTTCAGGACATCCGCTAAGCCAGGGTACTTTGACACAAATCTTTGAACAACTAGATTCATGACATGTGCCATGCAGGGTTTGTGTGTCAGCTTCCCCATATGCAAAGCGGCAAGCAGATTGCTGCCGTTGTCGCACACCACGTTGCCTATCTCCAGGTGGTGCGGGGTCAGCCACTCATCCACCTGTTTCTTAAGAGCAGCCAGGAGAGCTGCTCCAGTGTGACTCTCCGCTTTGAGGCAAGACATGTCTAAGATGGCGTGACACCGTCGTACCTGGCATGCTGCATAGGCCCTGCGGAGCTGGGGCTGTGTAGCTGGAGAGGAGAACTGCCACTCAGCCAAGGAGGAGGAGGACAGCGAAGAGCATGTAGCAGGAGGAGAGGAGGTGGCAGGAGGCCTGCTTGCAAGCCGTGGAGGTGTCACAATTTGGTCCGCTGCGCCCTGCTTGCCATCGTTCACCAGGTTGACCCAATGGGCTGTGTACGTAATGTAGCGGTCCTGCCCGTGCTTGGCAGACCAGGCATCCGTGGTCAGGTGTACCCTTGACCCAACGCTCTTCGCAAGAGATGACACCACTTGCCTCTCAACTTCACAGTGCAGTTGGGGTATGGCCTTTCTATAAAAATAAGTGCGGCCTGGCATCTTCCACTGCGGTGTCCCGATGGCCACAAATTTACGGAAGGCCTCAGAGTCCACCAGCCGGTATGGTAACAGCTGGCGAGCTAACAGTTCCGCCACGCCAGCTGTCAGACGCCGGGCAAGGGGGTGACTGGCCGAAATTGGCTTCTTCCGCTCAAACATTTCCTTCACGGACACCTGACTGCTGCTGTGGGCAGAGGAGCAGGAAGCGCTCAAGGGCAGAGGCGGAGTGGAGGAGGGTGCCTGTGAAGGTGCAAGGGAGAAAGCGGCAGAAGCAGATGATGCACCTGAAGGAGGAAGAGGAGAAGGAGGGTGACTTTTCTTTTGTGTGCTGCTGCTGCTTTTGCTCAGGTGGCCATCCCATTGCTGTTTGTGCCTTTTCTCCAGGTGCCTTTCCACGGCTCAATTTTTGTTGGCAGAGCGAACAGATGGCTTTGCTCCAATCTGAGGCACACACATTAAAAAATTTCCACACCGCTGAGCCACCCTGGGATGTGGGCACTATGGGGACCTTAGCAGCTGATGCTGAAGGGCAAGTTGGCTGGCTGTACATAGGTGGCGATACATGGTGCCGGACACTGCCACCAGCTGTTTCTGACGAAGAGCTGCCCCAGCTTCTTTCAGCAACTTCTCTCCTCCTACTACTCTCTGACTCCCCCTCTGAACTGTCCCCCTCTTCATCTCCTCTATTGGGAACATACAGAGGATCCCTATCATCGTCATCATCGTAATCATCCTGCCCAGCTTCGCTTGCCTCAGAAAAATCCAAACATGCACCATCAGTAGGTCCTTCATCCTCCTTACACGTTACATCCATAGTGTTGCCGCGTAACTCAGACATATGAGCTGGTGAAAATTCATCTGGCTGTAACAACAATGGCTGTGCATCAGTGATTTCAACACTAAATAATTCTTGCGAAGTGTCAAATGCAGCGGAAGTGGTGCTAGTAGTAGCGCTGGTGGCTGTATAGAAATGGGGAAAGGCCGCCGTCTCTCGAGGTGAGGCGGCTGTTTCCGCGTCCAGCATGGCGTCACAACGCGGAAAAAACGCCGCATAGGAATCCGCAGTGGTAATGGCGGAATCCGCATCAGAGGCGGCCCCCGCTCTAGATACATTGCATGACAGTACTGGTGTGGCTGGGACTGATAGTCCACCAAGATTCAAACTTACACGTGCGCAAGCACAGAGGCAGAGTTTAAATAGCAGTTAGAAGGGAGTCGGCTGACCAGCTGGGTCAGCTGACAAATTCCACTGCTCTCATTGGACCAGCAATTAGGGAGGTCCTGGAAAGGTCCTAGAGTATATATACTGCTGGTTGTTCACTTGCTCTTTGTCTGGCGTGCGATCACATATGTGGGAGCACCCAGATCTGTAGTCAGATCCGCAAGTGTGCCGGGACCAGCTGGAGCTGTAATCCTACACTTAGCTAGATTCTGTTGATAGCTAAAGTACTAGTTTGATTGTGATTATCTGTTATGACTTTTGCCTGCCTTGACTACCCTTCTGAACTCTGATCTTGTACCTCGATATCTCTGATACTCTGTTGCCGAACCCCGGCTCGTTCCTTGACTCTGCTTCTGCCTCCTGATTTTGTACCCCGATATATCTGATACCCCGTTGCTGAACCCTGCCTGTACTTTGACTCCGCCTTTGCCTCCTGATCTTGTACTTTATCTGTCCGTGTGTGTACTACCTGGCTTGTCCGACCTCGAGAACCGACCTTACTGTTAGAGGCGGTTCCTCGCTCTGTTAGTAATCCTTCCTCCTGAAGGTTACTTCCAGTCAGTCCTTCCTACTGTCAGTCTGACTCCTCCCGTCTTGGAGAGCTCAGGTCTGCGGAAGGAATCTGTGCAGTACTCCTTGCTGCACTGAGGCCTAGTCCTCTAAGTGTTACTGTTACACCTAACACTACACTCTACTCAGGTGAACAGAGGTTAGTTAGTATATCGGATTATCAGTGATACTGCAGATCACGTATAATCTGGTATACATCTGTATTTCCAGTGATTCTGCAGATCACTGGTAATCAGATCCTCTCTGTGCTTCACTGATCGTTACAGAACGCCAGACCAAAAGACAGATGGAACGCGCTGATCCTCTGACTGCGCTTGCCACTTCGGTGGACAGTATCCATCAAGCACTGGGCCAGCACAAAGCCTTAATCGATGCTCTATCAGGCTCAGTGCGTACCCTCCAGACGTCAGTTGATTCAGTGCGATCCCCTCCTAGTGACGACATTCGCATGCCTGTACCTGACAAATTTTCCGGCCACAAGTCTGACTTCCGGAATTTTAGGAGTAGAGTGTTATCGTACTTCGAGTTGAGACCCCGATCCTCGGGGACTGAGACCCAACGGGTCACCTTTATCAAAACTTTGCTGACTGGTGACTCCCAGTCATGGGCATATAACCTGCCTCCTACCGATACTGCTCTGACCTCGGTAGAGGAATTCTTTAGGGCCATGGCCGTAATTTATGACGACCCTGACCTTGCTGCGTCCTCGGAGCGGAAGCTCAAACTTTTGCGGCAAGGCAGAGGTTCGGTCGAGGATTATGCGGCAGAGTTCCGTAGGTGGTCAGTCACCGCTAGATTTGACAACTTTGCCCTGATGGATTACTTCTTGTCTGGGTTGTCGGAGGAGGTCTCCGATCTAATGTTAACCATACCCGAGCCCAAGACAGTTGATGAGGCCATATCATCGGCCATTCGAGTTGATCGCAGGCTACGCCATCAGAGGCAGGCTAGGGGCAGTCACCGTGTCAGAGTGACTTCGTACGCAGCAACATCCGCTGCATCCTCAGTAACAGCATCTCCGCCTGTCTCGCCCTCTCCGGCCTTGCCTCCACCTGAGCCAATGCAAATTGGTCGATCAAGACTGACCCAGGTGGAGCGAAGGCGGAGGATGACGAAATGACTTTGCCTAGGAGTAGTGGGGGGTGACACCCTAGGCACACAATTTTCGCCCCTCAAAGAGAAGAAATTGATTCTCCCCTGTACCATTACATGGGAGAATAAGTCAGTAGCCACTGAAGCATTTATTGATTCTGGCTCAGCGGCTAACTTTATGAATCTTGAATTTGCTCAGGAGTTGGGTATTCCCCTCACTCCAGTAAGTCCCCCCATTCTGGTCACAGCGGTGGACGATTCTCCTTTGCAACGAGAGCGCCCACTGTCACAGACCCCGGAGGTGAAAGTCGCCATAGGGGTATTACATGGGGAACAGTTACGGTTTTTTGTGTTACAGATGTCCACCTCCACTATTATCCTAGGTATGCCGTGGTTGCAAACTCATTCACCTCAAATAGACTGGGCCACGGGTCAGCTAACTTCCTGGTCACCTCATTGTTCTCGATGGTGTTTGGGAAAGGTAACATTGGGGCAAACTAGAATACAGGTGGGAGGTGTGCCAGACCAGTTCTCAGAATTTTCCGATGTATTTTGTCCCAAGGCAGCTGACAAACTGCCCCCACATCGCCCTTTCGACTGTCCCATCGATCTCCGTTCAGGTTGTGTACCTCCTCGGGGCCATTTGTATAATTTGATGGGACCCGAGAAATTGGCCATGCAGGATTATATCCGTGAGAATTTGGCCAAAGGTTTCATTCGCCCGTCCCGGTCTCCTGCTGGAGCCGGGTTCTTTTTTGTTAAAAAGAAAGATGGAGGCCTGCGACCCTGCATTGATTATCGCGGCCTTAACAAGATTACAGTGAAAAATCGCTATACGCTGCCTCTGATAGACGATTTGTTCTCTCAAATCACTGGCGCCAAGATCTTTTCCAAACTGGATTTGCGGGGCGCGTACAACCTCATACGCATAAGAAAGGGCGATGAGTGGAAAACGGCCTTCAATACTCCAGATGGGCATTATGAGTACCTGGTAATGCCCTTCGGGCTTTGTAATGCCCCGGCCGTTTTCCAGGAACTCATCAATGAGGTCTTCAGAGAGGTGTTGGGGAGATTTGTTCTAGTCTACCTTGACGACATCCTTATCTTCTCCAACAACCTCTCCGAACATAGAACCCATGTGAGGTTTGTGTTAAATCAGCTTAGGCAGAACTCTTTGTATGCCAAACTTGAAAAATGTATTTTTGAGGTAACTTCTGTCTCCTTCCTGGGGTACATAATTTCCACCATGGGCCTGGCTATGGATCCCGCCAAGGTCTCCGCAGTTCTAGAGTGGCCTCAGCCGGTTGGGTTAAAGTCCCTCCAACGTTTCCTCGGTTTTGCCAATTATTATAGGAGATTTATTAAGGGGTACTCCACGGTCATCTCTCCCCTTACCAGTCTTACTAAAAAAGCTCGAATAGCTCGAATAGTGAATGGGCTATTCGAGTTCACTCGAATAGCCCATTCGAGTAGCTGCAGCTATTCGAGCTCGGTATTCGAGCTCGAATAACTGAAAAAAGAGCTCGAATATTCGAGCTACTCGAATATTCGAGCTCTGCTGAGCACCACTGGTCGGGCCAGAACATCCCCATCTTCCCAGACTGTTTCATTCTACTGTAGTTGTAGAGGTACTGGGTGACGGCTTTCTTCTGTTCTAGCAGGCGGGAGAACATGAGCAGGGTCGAATTCCAGCGAGTCGGGCTATCGCAAATCAGGCGTCTCACCGGCAAGTTGTTTTTCCGCTGAATTTCCGCAAAGCGTGCCATGGCTGTGTAAGACCGCCTCAAATGCCCATAGAACTTCCTGGCCTGCTTCAGGACATCCGCTAAGCCAGGGTACTTTGACACAAATCTTTGAACAACTAGATTCATGACATGTGCCATGCAGGGTATGTGTGTCAGCTTCCCCATATGCAAAGCGGCAAGCAGATTGCTGCCGTTGTCGCACACCACGTTGCCTATCTCCAGGTGGTGCGGGGTCAGCCACTCATCCACCTGTTTCTTAAGAGCAGCCAGGAGAGCTGCTCCAGTGTGACTCTCCGCTTTGAGGCAAGACATGTCTAAGATGGCGTGACACCGTCGTACCTGGCATGCTGCATAGGCCCTGCGGAGCTGGGGCTGTGTAGCTGGAGAGGAGAACTGCCACTCAGCCAAGGAGGAGGAGGACAGCGAAGAGCATGTAGCAGGAGGAGAGGAGGTGGCAGGAGGCCTGCTTGCAAGCCGTGGAGGTGTCACAATTTGGTCCGCTGCGCCCTGCTTGCCATCGTTCACCAGGTTGACCCAATGGGCTGTGTACGTAATGTAGCGGTCCTGCCCGTGCTTGGCAGACCAGGCATCCGTGGTCAGGTGTACCCTTGACCCAACGCTCTTCGCAAGAGATGACACCACTTGCCTCTCAACTTCACAGTGCAGTTGGGGTATGGCCTTTCTATAAAAATAAGTGCGGCCTGGCATCTTCCACTGCGGTGTCCCGATGGCCACAAATTTACGGAAGGCCTCAGAGTCCACCAGCCGGTATGGTAACAGCTGGCGAGCTAACAGTTCCGCCACGCCAGCTGTCAGACGCCGGGCAAGGGGGTGACTGGCCGAAATTGGCTTCTTCCGCTCAAACATTTCCTTCACGGACACCTGACTGCTGCTGTGGGCAGAGGAGCAGGAAGCGCTCAAGGGCAGAGGCGGAGTGGAGGAGGGTGCCTGTGAAGGTGCAAGGGAGAAAGCGGCAGAAGCAGATGATGCACCTGAAGGAGGAAGAGGAGAAGGAGGGTGACTTTTCTTTTGTGTGCTGCTGCTGCTTTTGCTCAGGTGGCCATCCCATTGCTGTTTGTGCCTTTTCTCCAGGTGCCTTTCCACGGCTCAATTTTTGTTGGCAGAGCGAACAGATGGCTTTGCTCCAATCTGAGGCACACACATTAAAAAATTTCCACACCGCTGAGCCACCCTGGGATGTGGGCACTATGGGGACCTTAGCAGCTGATGCTGAAGGGCAAGTTGGCTGGCTGTACATAGGTGGCGATACATGGTGCCGGACACTGCCACCAGCTGTTTCTGACGAAGAGCTGCCCCAGCTTCTTTCAGCAACTTCTCTCCTCCTACTACTCTCTGACTCCCCCTCTGAACTGTCCCCCTCTTCATCTCCTCTATTGGGAACATACAGAGGATCCCTATCATCGTCATCATCGTAATCATCCTGCCCAGCTTCGCTTGCCTCAGAAAAATCCAAACATGCACCATCAGTAGGTCCTTCATCCTCCTTACACGTTACATCCATAGTGTTGCCGCGTAACTCAGACATATGAGCTGGTGAAAATTCATCTGGCTGTAACAACAATGGCTGTGCATCAGTGATTTCAACACTAAATAATTCTTGCGAAGTGTCAAATGCAGCGGAAGTGGTGCTAGTAGTAGCGCTGGTGGCTGTATAGAAATGGGGAAAGGCCGCCGTCTCTCGAGGTGAGGCGGCTGTTTCCGCGTCCAGCATGGCGTCACAACGCGGAAAAAACGCCGCATAGGAATCCGCAGTGGTAATGGCGGAATCCGCATCAGAGGCGGCCCCCGCTCTAGATACATTGCATGACAGTACTGGTGTGGCTGGGACTGATAGTCCACCAAGATTCAAACTTACACGCGCGCAAGCACAGAGGCAGAGTTTAAATAGCAGTTAGAAGGGAGTCGGCTGACCAGCTGGGTCAGCTGACAAATTCCACTGCTCTCATTGGACCAGCAATTAGGGAGGTCCTGGAAAGGTCCTAGAGTATATATACTGCTGGTTGTTCACTTGCTCTTTGTCTGGCGTGCGATCACATATGTGGGAGCACCCAGATCTGTAGTCAGATCCGCAAGTGTGCCGGGACCAGCTGGAGCTGTAATCCTACACTTAGCTAGATTCTGTTGATAGCTAAAGTACTAGTTTGATTGTGATTATCTGTTATGACTTTTGCCTGCCTTGACTACCCTTCTGAACTCTGATCTTGTACCTCGATATCTCTGATACTCTGTTGCCGAACCCCGGCTCGTTCCTTGACTCTGCTTCTGCCTCCTGATTTTGTACCCCGATATATCTGATACCCCGTTGCTGAACCCTGCCTGTACTTTGACTCCGCCTTTGCCTCCTGATCTTGTACTTTATCTGTCCGTGTGTGTACTACCTGGCTTGTCCGACCTCGAGAACCGACCTTACTGTTAGAGGCGGTTCCTCGCTCTGTTAGTAATCCTTCCTCCTGAAGGTTACTTCCAGTCAGTCCTTCCTACTGTCAGTCTGACTCCTCCCGTCTTGGAGAGCTCAGGTCTGCGGAAGGAATCTGTGCAGTACTCCTTGCTGCACTGAGGCCTAGTCCTCTAAGTGTTACTGTTACACCTAACACTACACTCTACTCAAGTGAACAGAGGTTAGTTAGTATATCGGATTATCAGTGATACTGCAGATCACGTATAATCTGGTATACATCTGTATTTCCAGTGATTCTGCAGATCACTGGTAATCAGATCCTCTCTGTGCTTCACTGATCGTTACAGAACGCCAGACCAAAAGACAGATGGAACGCGCTGATCCTCTGACTGCGCTTGCCACTTCGGTGGACAGTATCCATCAAGCACTGGGCCAGCACAAAGCCTTAATCGATGCTCTATCAGGCTCAGTGCGTACCCTCCAGACGTCAGTTGATTCAGTGCGATCCCCTCCTAGTGACGACATTCGCATGCCTGTACCTGACAAATTTTCCGGCCACAAGTCTGACTTCCGGAATTTTAGGAGTAGAGTGTTATCGTACTTCGAGTTGAGACCCCGATCCTCGGGGACTGAGACCCAACGGGTCACCTTTATCAAAACTTTGCTGACTGGTGACTCCCAGTCATGGGCATATAACCTGCCTCCTACCGATACTGCTCTGACCTCGGTAGAGGAATTCTTTAGGGCCATGGCCGTAATTTATGACGACCCTGACCTTGCTGCGTCCTCGGAGCGGAAGCTCAAACTTTTGCGGCAAGGCAGAGGTTCGGTCGAGGATTATGCGGCAGAGTTCCGTAGGTGGTCAGTCACCGCTAGATTTGACAACTTTGCCCTGATGGATTACTTCTTGTCTGGGTTGTCGGAGGAGGTCTCCGATCTAATGTTAACCATACCCGAGCCCAAGACAGTTGATGAGGCCATATCATCGGCCATTCGAGTTGATCGCAGGCTACGCCATCAGAGGCAGGCTAGGGGCAGTCACCGTGTCAGAGTGACTTCGTACGCAGCAACATCCGCTGCATCCTCAGTAACAGCATCTCCGCCTGTCTCGCCCTCTCCGGCCTTGCCTCCACCTGAGCCAATGCAAATTGGTCGATCAAGACTGACCCAGGTGGAGCGAAGGCGGAGGATGACGAAATGACTTTGCCTAGGAGTAGTGGGGGGTGACACCCTAGGCACACAATTTTCGCCCCTCAAAGAGAAGAAATTGATTCTCCCCTGTACCATTACATGGGAGAATAAGTCAGTAGCCACTGAAGCATTTATTGATTCTGGCTCAGCGGCTAACTTTATGAATCTTGAATTTGCTCAGGAGTTGGGTATTCCCCTCACTCCAGTAAGTCCCCCCATTCTGGTCACAGCGGTGGACGATTCTCCTTTGCAACGAGAGCGCCCACTGTCACAGACCCCGGAGGTGAAAGTCGCCATAGGGGTATTACATGGGGAACAGTTACGTTTTTTTGTGTTACAGATGTCCACCTCCACTATTATCCTAGGTATGCTGTGGTTGCAAACTCATTCACCTCAAATAGACTGGGCCACGGGTCAGCTAACTTCCTGGTCACCTCATTGTTCTCGATGGTGTTTGGGAAAGGTAACATTGGGGCAAACTAGAATACAGGTGGGAGGTGTGCCAGACCAGTTCTCAGAATTTTCCGATGTATTTTGTCCCAAGGCAGCTGACAAACTGCCCCCACATCGCCCTTTCGACTGTCCCATCGATCTCCGTTCAGGTTGTGTACCTCCTCGGGGCCATTTGTATAATTTGACGGGACCCGAGAAATTGGCCATGCAGGATTATATCCGTGAGAATTTGGCCAAAGGTTTCATTCGCCCGTCCCGGTCTCCTGCTGGAGCCGGGTTCTTTTTTGTTAAAAAGAAAGATGGAGGCCTGCGACCCTGCATTGATTATCGCGGCCTTAACAAGATTACAGTGAAAAATCGCTATCCGCTGCCTCTGATAGACGATTTGTTCACTCAAATCACTGGCGCCAAGATCTTTTCCAAACTGGATTTGCGGGGCACGTACAACCTCATACGCATAAGAAAGGGCGATGAGTGGAAAACGGCCTTCAATACTCCAGATGGGCATTATGAGTACCTGGTAATGCCCTTCGGGCTTTGTAATGCCCCGGCCGTTTTCCAGGAACTCATCAATGAGGTCTTCAGAGAGGTGTTGGGGAGATTTGTTCTAGTCTACCTTGACGACATCCTTATCTTCTCCAACAACCTCTCCGAACATAGAACCCATGTGAGGTTTGTGTTAAATCAGCTTAGGCAGAACTCTTTGTATGCCAAACTTGAAAAATGTATTTTTGAGGTAACTTCTGTCTCCTTCCTGGGGTACATAATTTCCACCATGGGCCTGGCTATGGATCCCGCCAAGGTCTCCGCAGTTCTAGAGTGGCCTCAGCCGGTTGGGTTAAAGTCCCTCCAACGTTTCCTCGGTTTTGCCAATTATTATAGGAGATTTATTAAGGGGTACTCCACGGTCATCTCTCCCCTTACCAGTCTTACTAAAAAAGGAGTAGATACCACTCACTGGTCTCCTGAGGCTGTACGGGCGTTTGCCACCCTGAAGAGCCTATTCTGTTCAGCACCCATCCTCAGACATGTGGATACGTCCTTTCCGTTTATTGTTGAGGTGGATGCTTCGGAGGTTGGGGTGGGGGCTGTGCTGTCTCAGCGGTCAGGTTTGCAGGGTAGATAGCATCCGTGTGCTTACTTTTCTCGGAGGTTCTCCCCTGCAGAAAGGAACTATGATATTGGCAACAGGGAGCTTTTGGCTATTAAATTGGCTTTCGAGGAATGGCGACATTGGTTAGAGGGAGCTGAGCATACCATCACGGTTTACACCGATCACAAAAACTTAGAGTACATCGAGGGGGCTAAGAGGTTGAGCCCTCGTCAGGCTCGATGGTCGCTATTTTTCTCTAGGTTTAGTTTCATTATTACGTACACTCCAGGTAGCAAGAACGTTAAGGCGGATGCATTATCCAGGTGTTTTGAGGCAGAGACAGCACAGCCGTCCGTTCCCGAGACCATTGTTCCCCAGAGGTTCATATTGGCAGCAACTGGAACTTGGGAGGATTGGAAGGAGACTTTGATCCCCTTTCAGCAGGACATCCCGGAAGGGAAGCCCGCAGGGGTTCTATTTATCCCTCTGCCTTTTCGTCTCCAGGTACTGGAGATGTTTCATAGGCATAAGAACGCTGGGCATCCAGGGGCATCCAGAACACAGGATCTGGTGGCCAGATGTGCCTGGTGGCCCTCTCTGGCAGCAGATTGTAAGGAGTATGTGAGGGAGTGTGCGATATGTGCCAGGAGCAAACCCTCCCGGCTGGCACCTGTCGGCACTCTGCAGCCTTTGCCCACCCCGAGTGAGCCATGGACCCACCTGTCTATGGATTTTGTGGGTGAACTTCCCAGATCCGAAGGCATGGCGGTCATTTGGGTCATAGTTGACTGCTTTAGCAAAATGGCCCACTTTGTGCCATTGAAAGGACTCCCCTCGGCTCAGGAATTGGCCGAGTTATTCATTACGCATGTCTTTCGGTTGCGCGGCATTCCTGAAGACATAGTCTCTGATAGGGGAGTCCAATTTGTCTCCCGATTTTGGAAAGCTTTTTGTCAGCTTATGGGAATAAAGCTATCATTTTCATCAGGATATCATCCTCAGACTAATGGCCAGACCGAGAGGATAAACCAGTCCTTAGAGCAGTTCTTGAGGTGCTATGTTGCGGAGGCGCAAGATGATTGGGTCAGGTTCTTGCCCTTCGCAGAGTTTGCTCAGAACAATTTAAAAAACTCATCCTCTGGATTTTCTCCCTTCCAGGTAGTAACGGGGAGATCACCTAAGTTCTCCCCACTTCCTGTGGCCTCCACTCCGTTTCCAGCCCTAGAGGTCTGGCAAGAGTCATTTAGGGACCTTTGGGGGACGGTAAAAAGTAACCTAGAAAAGGCATTTCTGAGTCAGAAGGGTCAAGCTGACAAAAAACGCTCAGTAGAGTGGAGGTTCCGACCAGGGGACTTGGTCTGGGTATACACACGTCACTTGACCCTGAGACAACCTTCTGACAAACTTGGTCCCAGGTTCGTGGGTCCATTCCCGGTTGCTAGGAAGATCAACGAGGTCACATATACCGTTGATCTTCCCACCAGCATGCGGGGAGTGAGGTCCTTCCACGTATCACTTCTTAAACCCGCAGTCCAGGTGGGTCCCACTCCTCCTCCTCCTCCTGTGTTAGTAGATGCCCAACCTGAATATGAAGTGGAAAAGATTTTAGATTCCCGCACGGTACAAAACTCGGTTCAGTACCTCGTACATTGGAAAGGGTACGGCATTGAGGAGAGACAATGGGTACCGGGTTCACGCATGCATGCAGACGAGTTAAGGCGGGAGTTTCATACCTTACATCCCAAGAAACCTGGTAGGAGTTGTCCGGAGTCCACTCCTCGGGGGGGGGGGGGGTACTGTAAGGAAACGCGGAAAGGCCGCCGTCTCTCGAGGTGAGGCGGCTGTTTCCGCGTCCAGCATGGCGTCACAACGCGGAAAAACCGCCGCATAGGCAGTGCGGCGGAATCCGCATTGGTAATGGCGGAATCCGCATCAGAGGCGGCCGCCGCTCTAGATACATTGCATGACAATACTGGTGTGGCTGGGACTGATAGTCCACCAAGATTCAGACTTACGCGCGCGCGAGCACAGAGGCAGAGTTTAAATAGCAGTTAGAAGGGAGTCGGCTGACCAGCTGGGTCAGCTGACAAATTCCACTGCTCTCATTGGACCAGCAATTAGGGAGGTCCTGGAAAGGTCCTAGAGTATATATACTGCTGGTTGTTCACTTGCTCTTTGTCTGGCGTGCGATCACATATATGGGAGTACCCAGATCCGTAGTCAGATCCGCAAGTGTGCCGGGACCAGCTGGAGCTGTAATCCTACACTTAGCTAGATTCTGTTGATAGCTAAAGTACTAGTTTGATTGTGATTATCTGTTATGACTTTTGCCTGCCTTGACTACCCTTCTGAACTCTGATCTTGTACCTCGATATCTCTGATACTCTGTTGCCGAACCCCGGCTCGTTCCTTGACTCTGCTTCTGCCTCCTGATTTTGTACCCCGATATATCTGATACCCCGTTAGTGAACCCTGCCTGTACTTTGACTCCGCCTTTGCCTCCTGATCTTGTACTTTATTTGTCCGTGTGTGTACTACCTGGCTTGTCCGACCTCGAGAACCGACCTTACTGTTAGAGGCGGTTCCTCGCTCTGTTAGTAATCCTTCCTCCTGAAGGTTACTTCCAGTCAGTCCTTCCTACTGTCAGTCTGACTCCTCCCGTCTTGGAGAGCTCAGGTCTGCGGAAGGAATCTGTGCAGTACTCCTTGCTGCACTGAGGCCTAGTCCTCTAAGTGTTACTGTTACACCTAACATTACACTCTACTCAGGTGAACAGAGGTTAGTTAGTATATCGGATTATCAGTGATACTGCAGATCACGAATAATCTGGTATACATCTGTATTTTCAGTGATTCTGCAGATCACTGGTAATCAGATCCTCTCTGTGCTTCACCGATCGTTACAGTGGCTGAGCAAGATGAGGTGTTCTGTGTTGCTAAATACTCAACCACGTCCTGACAATCTTGGGAGGTGATGGGACGTGCCTTCTTCCGAGCACTGTACTGTGGGCCAGGTCCACACGAAATTACATTTACACGACCTCGCACAGACCTGCCGGGTGGCCTTCCTCTGGCTCTGGCACTACCTCTTCCTCTACCTGTTTTGTCCATATCGGGTATGCACGGAGTGGTATATCACACTGCGTGCACTCACGTAGGTAGGTGGGTTCACTTAACTGCACAGGTATGCGCACTGATGCGGTGGGTTCACTGAACAGAACAGGTATGCAGTGGCGGGTTCACTGAACAGAACAGGTATGCAGTAGCGGGTTCACTGAACAGGTATGCAGTGGCGGGTTCACTGAACACAACAGGTATGCAGTGGCGGGTTCACAGAACAGGTATGCAGTGGCAGGTTCACTGAACAGGTATACAGTGGCGGGTTCACTGAACACAACAGGTATGCAGTGGTGGGTTCACAGAACAGGTATGCAGTGGCAGGTACACAGAACAGGTGTACAGTGGCGGGTTCACTGAACAGAACAGGTATACAGTGGCAGGTTCACTGAACAGAACAGGTATACAGTGGCAGGTTCACTGAACACAACAGGTATGCAGTGGCGGGTTCACTAAACACAACAGGTATGCAGTGGCGGGTTCACTGAACAGAACAGGTATGCAGTGGTGGGTTCACTGAACAGGAATACAGTGGTGGGTTCACTGAACACAACAGGTATGCAGTGGCGGGTTCACTGAACAGAACAGGTATGCAGTGGTGGGTTCACTGAACAGGAATACAGTGGCGGGTTCACTGAACAGAACAGGTATGCAGTGGCGGGTTAACTGAACAGAACAGGTATACAGTGGCAGGTTCACTGAACAGAACAGGTATGCAGTGGCAGGTTCATTGAACAGGTATGCAGTGGTGGGTTCACTGAACAGGTATGCAGTGGTGGGTTCACTGAACAGGTATGCAGTGGCAGGTTCACTGAACAGGTATACAGTGGCGGGTTCACTGAACAGAACAGGTATGCAGTGGTGGGTTCACAGAACAGGTATGCAGTGGCAGGTTCACAGAACAGGTATACAGTGGCGGGTTCACTGAACAGAACAGGTATACAATGGCGGGTTCACTGAACAGAACAGGTATACAGTGGCAGGTTCACTAAACAGAACAGGTATACAGTGGCGGGTTCACTGAACAGAACAGGTATACAGTGGCAGGTTCACTGAACAGAACAGGTATACAGTGGCGGGTTCACTGAATACAACAGGTATGCAGTGGTGGGTTCACTGAACAGGTATGCAGTGGTGGGTTCACAGAACAGGTATGCAGTGGCAGGTTCACTGAACAGGTATGCAGTGGTGGGTTCACTGAACAGGTATGCAGTGGTTGGTTCACTGAACAGGTATGCAGTGGTGGGTTCACAGTACAGGTATGCAGTGGTGAGTTCACAGAACAGGTATGCAGTGGTAGGTTCACTGAACAGGTATGCAGGTATCCAGTGGGCTCACTGAACAGAACAGGTATGGTGGGCTCACTGAACAGAACAGGTATGCAGCCAGGAACAAGCTAAGCCTAACTAATCTTTCCCTATGAGAGACAGTCTGCAGCAGCTCACCCTACTCTCACTAACGCAGGCACACGAGTGAGCTTAATGGCCGCCACTGCCTGCCTTTTATTAGGTTGGGAGTGGCTCCAGGGGCTAGTGTAGCCTAATTGGCTAAACTGGGCCTGCTGAACGGTGATGTAGAGGGTCAAAGTTGACCCTCATGGTGCATTATGGGGCGAACCGAACTTCCGCAAAACTTCGCCTGCGGGACGCGAACGCGAACCACTGAAGTTCGCATGGAACCGTTCGCAGGCGAACCATTCGGCCCAACTCTAGCTGCGAGTAGGAAGGTAAGTCTGAGAGTGACACTCAGGAGAAAGTGTCACTAACAGGACGGGGAACCGCCTCCAATAGTGAGGTTGGTTCTCGAGGTCAAACAAGCCAGATCGTAACACACGGACAGATAAAGTACAGATTCAGAAGGCAGAGGCGGAGTCTAGGTACAGGCAGAGTTCGGCAACAGGGTATCAGAAATATCGAGGTACAAGATCAAGAGGCAGAAGCAGAGTCTAAGGACGAGCCGGTGTTCGGCAACAGAGTATCAGAATTGCAAGGTACAAGATCAGAATACAAGAGGATGGTCAGGCAGGCAGAAGGTCATAACAGATAATCACAATCAAACTAGTACTTTAACCACTTCAGCCTACAGCTTCGAAAATCTTATGCATCCGAGCAATGTTCACCTCCCATTCATTCGCTAATAACTTTATCGCTACTTATCAAAATTAATTGATCTATATCTCGTTTTTTCCGCCACTAATTAGGCTTTCTTTAGGTAGTACATTTTGCTAAGAGCCACTTTACTGTAAATACATTTTAACAGGAAGATTAAGATAGAAATGGAAAAAAAACATTATTTCTCAGTTTTTAGCCATTATAGTTTAAAATTAATACATGCTACAGTAATTAAAACCCATGTATTTTATGTGCCCATTTGTCCCGCTTATTACACCATTTAAATTACGTCCCTATCACAATTTATGGCGCCGATATTTTATTTAGAAATAAAGGTGCATTTTTTCAATTTGCGTCGATCACTATTTACAAGCTTATAATTTTAAAAAATGTAATAAGATACTCTCTTGACATGTATATTTAAAAAGTTCAGACCCTTAGGTAACTATTTATGTAGTTTTTTTTTTTTTAATTGTAATTTTTTTTTTTTTTTTTTTTAATACAAAAATGTATTTGGGTAATTTTAGTTTGGGAGGTAAATAGCCAATTTTAGATGTAAAATAATGTATTTTTTATTCAGTACAGGTATGTGGGTGCAGTTTACTATTTGGCCACAAGATGGCCACATTCAAAAAGTTCCTAGATGCGAACGATGTCGCATCTAGGAACTAAAATGAAGAGAAGTTGTTTCCTGGGGGCAGAAATACCACGCTCTCTGATGAGAAAGCGTCGGTATTTCTGCCGGAGACTTGGATCGGTGAATGGGAATTATATTCCCATTCACTGATCGGGGGGGCAGCGGGAGGCAGCGGGGGCGCGCGCGGGCGCGCGCCCGATCGCGCGCACCACACGGCTGCAGCACCACTGCCTATCTGGACGGATATATGCGTCCAGATATGGCGAAGTGGTTAAGATATCAACAGAATCTAGCTTAGTGTAGGATTACAGCTCCAGCTGGTCCTGGCACACTTAAGGATCTGACTACGGGTCTGAGTGCTCCCACGTATGTGTTCGCAATGCCAGACAAAGAGCAAGTGAACAGCCAGCAGTATATATACACAAGGACCTCTCCAGGACCTCCCTAATTGCTGGACCAATGAGAGTAGTGGAAAATGTCAGCTGACCCGCCTGGTCAGCTGACTCCCTTCTGGCTGTTATTTAAGCTCTGCCTCTGTGCGCGTGCGCGTGTCACTCTGAATCTAGGTGGACTATCAGTCCCAGCCACACCAGTACTGTTTTGCAATGTATCCAGTGAACCGAGTGCGGGAGCAGCCTCCAATGCGGATTCCGCCGTTACCAATGCGGATTCCGCCGTTACCAATGCGGATTCCGCCGCTCTGCCTATGCGGCATGCAGCGTTTTTTCCGCGTTGTGACGCCATGCTGGACGCGGAAACAGCCGCCTCACCTTGAGAGGCAGCGGCTTTTCTGCGTTTCATCACAGTACCCCCCCCCCCCCGAGGAGTGGACTCCGGACAACTCCTACCAGGTTTCTCGGGGTGTAAGGCATGAAACTCTTTCCTCAATTAATCTGCATGCATGCGAGTCCCCGGTACCCATTGTCTCTCCTCAATGCCATACCCCTTCCAGTGTACCAGATACTGTACCGAGTTCTGGACAATGCGTGAGTCCAAAATTTTCTCAATTTCGAACTCAGGTTGACAATCTACCAGGACAGTAGGAGGAGGAGTAGGGCCCATATGGACTGCAGGTTTGAGCAGGGATACGTGAAATGACCTTACCCCACGCATGCTGGCGGGAAGATCAACGGTATAGGTAACGTTGTTAATCTTTTTCACTATCGGAAACGGACCGACAAACTTGGGGCCCAATTTGTCTGAGGGCTGTTTCAGGGTCAAATGACGTGTGGATACCCACACCAAGTCTCCTGGCTGGAAGCTCCACTCCACCGAACGTCTTTTATCAGCTTGACCCTTCTGATTCAAAAACGCCTTTTGCAAACTATCTCTCACCGTGCGCCAAATGTTTTTAAAAGACTTTTGCCAGGCCTCCAGAGCTGGAAACGGGGTGGAGGCCACTGGCAATGGTGAAAATTTGGGCAATCTTCCAGACACTACCTGGAACAGAGAAAATCCGGTGGAAGAGTTTCTGAAATTATTTTGCGCGAACTCCGCGAAAGGCAGAAATTTGACCCAGTCGTTCTGCGCCTCTGCAACGTAGCACCTCAAAAATTGCTCTAAAGACTGATTGGTTCTCTCCGTTTGACCATTGGTCTGTGGGTGGTAGCCCGATGAAAACGACAGCTTCATGCCCATTTGTTGGCAAAATGCCCTCCAAAATCTAGAAACGACCTGGACTCCCCGATCCGACACTATGTTTTCCGGAATGCCGTGTAGCCGGAAAACATGTGTGATAAACAAGTCGGCCAATTCCTGGGTCGAGGGGAGTCCTTTCAAGGGCACAAAATGGGCCATTTTACTGAAGCGGTCGACTACCACCCAAATGACCGACATACCCTCTGACCTGGGAAGCTCCCCTACAAAATCCATGGACAAGTGAGTCCATGGTTCACTCGGGGTGGGCAAAGGCTGCAAGGTAACCACAGGTGCCAGCCGGGAGGGTTTACTTTTTGCGCATAAAGCACACTCCCTAACAAACTCCCTGCAGTCTGCTGCCAGAGAAGGCCACCAAGCACACCTGGATACCAGATCCTAAGTTCTGGCTGCCCCCGGGTGTCCCGCATTCTTGTGGGAATGAAACATCTGTAAAATGCGGGCACAAACATAACCCCTTCCGGTTTCCCCTCAGGGACATCCTGCTGGAAGGGACTCAGGGTCTCTGTCCAGTCCTCCCAAGTCTCAGTTGCCGCTAGCACTAACCTCTGTGGGATAATGGATTCTGGGTCAGAGGGCTGGGCTGTCTCCAGCTTAAAACATCTGGACAGGGCATCTGCCTTGATGTTCTTGCTGCCCGGGGTGTACGTAATAATGAACCTGAACCTCGAAAAAGAACAATGACCATCGAGCCTGTCGGGGACTTAACCTCTTAGCCCCCTCGATGTACTCCAGGTTCTTGTGATCAGTGTACACTGTAATGGTATGCTCTGCTCCTTCCAGCCAGTGACGCCATTCTTCAAAGGCAAGTTTAATGGCCAGGAGCTCTCTGTTGCCGATATTGTAGTTTCTCTCCGCCGGGGAGAACCTACGAGAGAAATAAGCACAAGGATGTAATCTTCCCTGTAACCCTGACCGCTGAGACAGCACAGCCCCCACCCTGACCTCCGAGACGTCCACCTCGACAATAAAGGTGTCGATATGCCTCAGGATGGGTGCTGAACAAAACAAGGTTTTCGGGGTAGAGAACGCTTGTAGGGCTTCTGGGGTCCAGTGGTTAGTATCTGCCCCCTTTTTTGTGAGACTAGTGAGGGGTGAGATAACAGTGGAGTACCCCTTTATGAACCTCCGATAGTAGTTAGCAAAGCCTAAGAATCTCTGCAAAGACTTTAACCCCACGGGTTGGGGCCACTCTATCACAGCAGAGACCTTGGCAGGATCCATTGACAGACCCGAAGTGGAAATAATGTACCCCAAAAAAGAAACAGATGTCACCTCGAAAATACATTTTTCCAACTTTGCATAAAGCGAGTTCTGCCTCAGTTTGTCCAGTACAATTCGGACATGTGTTCTGTGCTCAGAGAGGTTGTTGGAAAAGATAAGTATATAGTCCAGGTATACTAACACAAACCTGCCCAACGCCTCTCTGAATACCTCATTAATCAATTCCTGGAAGACGGCCGGGGCGTTACACAACCCGAAGGGCATCACCAAGTACTCATAGTGCCCGTCGGGTGTGTTAAAGGCCGTCTTCCATTCATCGCCCTTTCTGATCCTCACCAGGTTGTATGCGCCCCGCAAGTCTAATTTTGAAAATACTTTAGCGTTGGTAACTTGAGTGAAAAGGTCATCTATTAGGGGCAAGGGGTAACGATTTTTTATCGTGATTTTATTCAGCCCCGGTAATCTATCCACGGTTGCAGACTCCCGTCTTTTTTCTTAACAAAGAAAAACCCTGCACCTGCGGGCGGCCGGGATGGTTAAATGAACCCCTTAGCTAAATTCTCACGAATATACTCTTGCATGGCCAGTTTCTCTGGCCCGGACAAATTGTAAAGATGACCCCTAGGGGGCATACAACCAGTTTGGAGATCAATTGGGCAATCAAATGGGCGATGCGGCGGTAACTTGTCAGCGGCCTTAGGACAGAACACATCGGCATACTCAGAATACTGTACTGGAACCCCTTCCAACTGAACCCTGGTCTGGCCCAATGTCACCTTCCCTAAACACTGCTGGCGACAATGATCGGACCAGCTGGTTACCTGACCCGTAGCCCAGTCTATTTGTGGTGAATGGACTTGTAACCACGGCATGCCTAGGATGATAGTGGAGGTTGACATATGTAATACGAAAAACTGTAGTTGTTCCCCATGCAGTACCCCTATCATGACCTTCACCTCCGGGGTCTGTGACAGGGAACGATTCCGTTGCAGAGGGGAATCGTCTACTGCCGTGACCTGAATGGGGGGTCTCACTGGAGTGAGAGGAATACCCAACTCCTGAGCAAATTCAAAGTTCATAAAATTAGCCGCTGAGCCAGAATCAATAAAAGCCTCAGTGGCTACAGACTTATTATCCCATGTAATCGTACAAGGGAGAAGCAATTTTTTCTCTTTATGGGGTGAGAATTGTGTGCCTAGGGTGTCACCCCCCACTTCTCCTAGGCAGACTCATTTCCCGGCTTGTTAGGGCAGTTTCGCACTCTATGCCCCGCTTCTGCACAGTACAGGCACAGTTGTTCAGTCATTCTCTGCCTTCGTTCCACCTGGGTCAGTTTTGATCGACCAATCTGCATTGGCTCGGGTGGAGGCAAGGCCGGAGAGGGTGAGACAGGCGGAGATGGTGTTACTAGGGGTGCAGCGGAAGGTGCCGCGTAAGATGTCACCCTGACACGGTGACTGCCCCTAGTCTGTCTCTTATGGCGTAGCCTACGGTCGACTCGAATGGCCGATGAGATGGCCTCATCGACTGTTTTGGGCTCGGGTAAACTTAACATTAGGTCGGAGACCTCCTCCGACAACCCAGACAGGAAGTAATCCATCAGGGCATAGGTGTCAAATCTAGCGGTAACTGACCACCTACGAAATTCGGCCGCGTACTCTTCGACTGGACCCTTGCCTTGGCGTAAAAGCTTGAGCTTCCGCTCAGAGGTCGCAGCAAGGTCTGGGTCGTCGTAAATTACAGCCATGGCCTTAAAGAATTCCTCTACTGAGGTCAGAGCTGTGTCTCTAGGGGACCGGTTATATGCCCAGGTCTGAGAATCACCGGCCAGTAAAGTTTTGATGAACGTGACTTTTTGGGCCTCAGTACCAGAGGATCGGGGTCTTAATTCAAAATATGATAACACTCTACTCCTAAAATTGCGGAAGTCAGATCTGTGGCCAGAGAACCGTTCTGGAACGGGCATGCGTATGTCTGCGCTAGGAGGGGATCGCACTTCATCCACTGACGTCTGGAGGGTTTGGACGGACCCTGTCAGAGCCTCAATCAATGCTTTGTGTTCACCCAGCACTCGATTAACATTATCCACTGAGGTGGCAAGTTCACCCAGAGGACCAGTGCGTGCGTCCATTTTGTCTTTGGTTCTGGCGTTCTGTAACGAACGGTGGAGCACAGAGAGGATCTGATTACCGGTGATCTGCAGTATCACTGGGAATACAGATGTATACCAGATTATAAGTGATCTGCAGTATCATCGATAATCCGATATACCAGCTAACCTCTGTACTTGAGTAGAGTGTAGTGTTTGGTGTAACAGTAACACTAAGAGGACTGAGCCTCAGTGCAGTGGGGAGTACTGCACGGCTTCCTTCCGAAGACCTGAACTATCCAAGGCGGGAGGAGTCAGGCTGCGAGTAGGAAGGTAAGTCTGAGAGTGACACTCAGGAGAAAGTGTCACTAACAGGACGGGGAACCGCCTCCAATAGTGAGGTTGGTTCTCGAGGTCAGACAAGCCAGATCGTAACACACGGACAGATAAAGTACAGATTCAGAAGGCAGAGGCGGAGTCTAGGTACAGGCAGAGTTCGGCAACAGGGTATCAGAAATATCGAGGTACAAGATCAAGGGGCAGAAGCAGAGTCTAAGGACGAGCCGGTGTTCGGCAACAGAGTATCAGAATAGCAAGGTACAAGATCAGAATACAAGAGGATGGTCAGGCAGGCAGAAGGTCATAACAGATAATCACAATCAAACTAGTACTTTAAGCTATCAACAGAATCTAGCTAAGTGTAGGATTACAGCTCCAGCTGGTCCCGGCACACTTAAGGATCTGACTACGGGTCTGAGTGCTCCCACGCCAGACAAAGAGCAAATGAACAGCCAGCAATATATATACACAAGGACCTCTCCAGGACCTCCCTAATTGCTGGACCAATGAGAGTAGTGGAAAATGTCAGCTGACCCGCCTGGTCAGCTGACTCCCTTCTGGCTGTTATTTAAGCTCTGCCTCTGTGCGCGCGCGCGTGTCACTCTGAATCTAGGTGGACTATCAGTCCCAGCCACACCAGTACTGTTTTGCAATGTATCCAGTGAACCGAGTGCGGGAGCCGCCTCCAATGCGGATTCCGCCGTTACCAATGCGGATTCCGCCGTTCCCAATGCAGATTCCGCCGCTCTGCCTATGCGGCATGCGGTGTTTTTTCCGCGTTGTGATTCCATGCTGGACGCGGAAACAGCCGCCTCACCTTGAGAGGCAGCGGCTTTTCCGCGTTTCATCACAAACTCCTCCACCATGGCTAGACTGTTCTCTACAACCCACAAAGCATTGCAGGTAACAATCCCCTTATATCTCCTGCCCAATTCACCCAGTTACAAATATTTAGGTAAAGGGCTCTTTAAATCTGGCCAAAACTAAGCTAAAAAAAATGCAAATCCCCCCCCAAAAAAAGGTTACAAAACGCATTCCTAAAAACACACCGCGCACCCAAGTTCCGGGAGGTGAGGCCTCAAACAATCAATTTCTTTCTCAAAGGAATCAAGTCTTACCACACACAGCACATCAATACATTCCAGCAGGGATGCAGTGCAATGCTATGGCCTATTGCCTACTGCTCCTGCCCTGGCCCCAATCGACCAAGATTTTCTGTCCTGTCTGATTGACACATTTTTAATAGCTTTTTAGTTAATATTAACTGAAATTTGGTTGAGAGAACATTTTAGAGAACCTGTTTCCAGCAGATGAAGTGAATCTGTAGGGAATTGAAAGTGAAAATTTACTATATTATGGGTTCCTACTTGAGGCAGATGAGGAATGGCTTGCGGGAGTGGAAAGTGTAGTGTCTGCTCCGATAGTCCATTGTGGTCCAGCTGGAACACAGGGCGGATACATTTTAAACAAAGGCTATATGGGAAATGCATCTGGTCTTACCAGAAAATCGCAGACAGTGAGAAGTGTGATCTGCTTACCTCAATGGAACCGTTGCAGACTGACAGGTGTGAATGCAGGGGCATTTTAAGGCATAGAAATTACAGGCCATTGCCTGGAATGCCATTGGTCCTGAGGGCGCCATGCCCAGTCCTGAATTAAACCCCATCCCCTGAATGAAGCCCCCCATGACTAAACCCCGCCCAGGCCAGGCCTTAGTCTCTGTGTATATTGCTGTCTGTTTCCTAAATGGTAAGGATATATACAGGGCTGTTTCTTGGGCAGTGCGACCGCCCTGGGCGCAGGTCAAAAAGTAGAAGAAGGGGGGCGCAGGCAGAAGGACATAACCGCTAGGGAGCTGGTGACGTGTGGTGCAGTCATATGGAAGAAGAAGATCACCAGCGCAATCACCTTCCTTGACTCCTCCTAGGCTCCTCCAAGTCACCATCACGTCACCACCGCGTGATGACACCTGATGTCCTGTAGCGGTACTGCAGGCTGTCAGTGCGCAGTGTCCATGGAGGCTGCTTTTCGGGCTCTGTTAGCCTGTGTGTTCTGCTGGTCCCTGCTTCCTCCTGGATGAGCGGCTGGTCACTAGTAAATAGGCAGATCTACTTGTGACCTGTGGCTGTGTGACTGGCCCTAAAGAGTAAGGATAGCAAGTTCACCGGGGTGGAGGGGGGCGCAATTTTAACACCCTCGCCCTGGGCGCAACTTAGCCTAGAAACTGCCCTGGATATATAGGCATAAGGCATAGATCCTTGAGTCAAATGTAATTACATTTACTTGACTTGCCAAGGATCTATTGCCCCCAGCATGATTAACTGAATTAATTTGAGGCCGGTTTTACACCTGGCCTGTGCATTTGCAGTGTGATGCCCAGTCCCTGTTGGTCACAGGTCCAGATTTACCCCACAGGAGAATGGGCACGTTAGAAGATAACCTCATCTGACTGTTGCATCACGCTGTATATGATCACCTTGTCCTTTTGTGACAGCTGATTTTTAGCTACTAGTTGACATAAGCCCATTTAAAAACGGACTCTAGGTCTCTTCACGCCGCCAGTCAGTGCGCGTGTCAACCCGCCCACCGCACGCTCACCCACCCGACTCCATGGCCCGTTCTCCTGCCCCAACGGATGTCTGTACTGCACACATGCGCAGTACAAAAATCCACGGACACACAGACAGGTAAAGGATGACACAGCAGGGACAGTTTATTGTATAGGATGGTAGAAGCCAGCAGCAGTCCTTCACAGCAAACACAGCAGGCTGGAGTTTTTCCTTAACAAGGTTCACACTTAAAAATCCAGAGTGATTAGAATTTTTCTGAAAACATGATCACCACACATGTAGTGTATTTCAATGACATTGAATGAAGGGTGCATTTCGGACTTCCCTCTTGCCTGCACACTCTTCATGTGACATCAAGGCCGTAAAGGAATCGTCAGGCAAAAAAAAAAAAAATGAGTTTCACTTACCTGGGGCTTCTACCAGCCCCATGCAACCATCCTGTGCCCTCGTAGTCACTCACTGCTGCTCCAGTCCCCCTCCGCCAACTAGTTTCGTTTTTGCCGACCTCAGGGTCAGCGGGGCGCTTTGCGTACATTTTTATGCATTCCTGCTGGTGCAGGAACATTAACGCATACATTTTTACGCGTTAGTAGTGCAATGCTTAAATTTTTACGCGTTGCATCACTAACGCATAAAAACGTATGTGTTAATGTTCCTGCATCAACGGGAATGTGTAAAAAATGTACGCAGTGCGGCCCGCCGACCCCGAGGTCGGCAAAAACGAAACTAGATGGCATAGGGGGACTGGAGCAGCAGTGAGTGACTACGAGGGCACAGGATGGCTGCATTGGGCTGGTAGAAGCCCAAGTTAAGTGTAACTCATTTTTTTTTTTGCCTGACGATTCCTTTAACTGCAATTTTGGGACAGAGTAAGGAGTCAAAAACTGCAAGAACTGCTATGCCACCTGAGAGGTAGGTATAACTTATGCACATGTATCCAACACACTCTGCACCCCAAACATTCTTCTTATGCACATTCTGTTTAGGAGCTGAAATGGGGCCCGAGGATATATGTAGGGTCAGGTTTGAAACCGGCAGGTGCCTTGGAAAGAAGGGTTCTGCCACAAGCTCCTTAAGGCCTTGATTAGAGGCATTGGATGGAAATTTGGGCACCTGGATTTGCCTGATAAAATAGCGGGTGCCGAGGCTTCCTGCTATGCAGAATGTGGCTTCACATAGCGGGCGTTATGGCACCTATTTGATTGGGCTACTCAGGGTGCCAAATGTTGCTAAACATGGAATTGTGAGTTTACGTTTAGGCGGTGCCCAGCCTCTGTTGCTAGTTGAATCCAGTGGTGCTCAAATACCCCTTTTTAAAATTTGAGTTTGGTCGAATTCGAATAGTAAATTATTCGAGGTCAGTCGAATATTTGAGTTGAATAATTTTTACTATTCGATTCGACCTCGGACTTCGAGCTCACTATTCGAGTCGGTATTCGAGCTCATTATTCGAGCTGACTATTCGAATTGGCCTTAAATAGCTTCCAACACTTGTTTTGAGGGTGAATGATGCAAGAAACATCTTTTTTTCCAAGTAACAACAGCAAGTGATTATGTGGGGATGTTCCTTTAAAAAAAAAAAAGGTGGAAAGAGAAGTTGTGTCCAGAATTTTGTTCAGTACTGTATATACTTCTTCTTCTTCTTTATCTTCTATATCTTCTTCTTCTTCTTCTATATCTTTTTCTTCTATATCTTCTTCTATATCTTCTTCTTCTTCTTCTATATCTTCTTCTTCTATATCTTCTTCTATATCTTCTTCTTCTATATTGTCTTCTTCTTCTTCTTCTTCATCTTCTTCTTCTTCATCTTCTTCATCATCATCTTCTTCTTCTTCTTCTTCATCTTCTTCTTCTTCATCTTCTTCTTCATCTTCTTCATCTTCTTCATCTTCTTCTTCATCTTCTTCATCTTCTTCATCTTCTTCTTCATCTTCTTCATCTTCTTCTTCATCTTCTTCATCTTCTTCTTCTTCTTCATCATCTTCTTCTCCTTCTTCTCCTTCTTCTTCTTCTTCTTCTTCTTCTTCTTCTTCTTCTTCTTCTTCTTCTTCTTCTTCTTCTTCTTCTTCTTCTTCTTCTTCTTCTTCTTCTTCTTCTTCTCCTTCTTCTCCTTCTTCTCCTTCTTCTCCTTCTTCTTCTCCTTCTTTTTCTATATCGTCTTCTTCTTCTTCACTTATTTCTCTTTTCAATTTTTTTTTTTAAAGAAATGCAGCTATTTTTGAGCGTAACAAATAGCTGGTGGCGCACGCATGTTGGAAGCGCCATTGTATGTGCTCCCTGGCAGTGGAAACACACAGACAGCAGGAGGTAAATTCAGCAGCAGGAGGAGGAGGATGAGTGTGTGGCAGCAGGCAGTCAATGAGGCAGGCAGCGTGACATAATAGCCCTGGTACCTAGCGGTGATACCAGGGCTGTAAATAAACACAGCAGGCAGGAGGTCCCAGAGAGCGGTCGTGCAGCCCACATCGTGTCCAATACACAACTGGGACAACACAGTTTTCAACCCGGGCACCTCTGAAAAATTAAACCTTTTTTTTTTATGTTTTTTTGGTTTTGTTTGTAAAACAAATTACACAGATATATAGCTATTGTTTGACGTAATAGCTGGTGGCAGAGTGGCAGCAGAATGTAATTCTGTGTACCCTGGCAGTGGGAAACACAGACCGACAGCAGCAGCAGCAGGAGGAATGGAGGAGTAATGTGAGCAGCTATTGTTTGACGTAATAGCTGGTGGCAGAGTGGCAGCAGAATGTAATTCTGTGTACCCTGGCAGTGGGAAACACAGACAGACAGCAGCAGCAGGAGGAATGGAGGAGTAGTGTGAGTGTGGCAGCAGGCAGGCAGCGTGACATAATAGCCCTGGTACCTAGCGGGTGATACCAGGGCTGTAAATAAACACAACAGGAGGTCCCAGACAGCGGTTGTGCAGCCCACATCATGTCCAATACACAACTGGGACAACACAGTTTTCAACCCGGGCACCTCAGAAAAATTAAACCTTTTTTTTAATGGTTTTGTAGTTTTGGTTTTACAACCAATTACACAGATATAGCTATTGTTTGACGTAATAGCTGGTGGCAGAGTGGCAGCAGAATGTAATTCTGTGTACCCTGGCAGTGGGAAACACAGACCGACAGCAGCAGCAGCAGGAGGAATGGAGGAGTAGTGTGAGTGTGGCAGCAGGCAGGCAGCGTGACATAATAGCCCTGGTACCTAGCGGGTGATACCAGGGCTGTAAATAAACACAACAGGAGGTCCCAGTCAGCGGTCGTGCAGCCCACATCGTGTCCAATACACAACTGGGACAACACAGTTTTCAACCCGGGCACCTCAGAAAAATTAAACCTTTTTTTTTTAATGGTTTTGTAGTTTTGGTTTTACAACCAATTACACAGATATAGCTATTTTTTGACGTAATAGCTGGTGGCAGAGTGGCAGCAGAAGGTAAATCTGTGTACCCTGACAGTGGGAAACACAGACCGACAGCAGCAGCAGCAGGAGGAATGGAGGAGTAATGTGAGCAGCTATTGTTTGACGTAATAGCTGGTGGCAGAGTGGCAGCAGAAGGTAATTCTGTGTACCCTGGCAGTGGGAAACACAGACAGACAGCAGCAGCAGCAGGAGGAATGGAGGAGTAGTGTGAGTGTGGCAGCAGGCAGGCAGCGTGACATAATAGCCCTGGTACCTAGCGGGTGATACCAGGGCTGTAAATAAACACAACAGGAGGTCCCAGACAGCGGTCGTGCAGCCCACATCGTGTCCAATACACAACTGGGACAACACAGTTTTCAACCCGGGCACCTCAGAAAAATTAAACCTTTTTTTTTTTTAATGGTTTTGTAGTTTTGGTTTTACAACCAATTACACAGATATAGCTATTTTTTGACGTAATAGCTGGTGGCAGAGTGGCAGCAGAAGGTAAATCTGTGTACCCTGACAGTGGGAAACACAGACAGACAGCAGAAGGGCAGTACACAGCAGCCCACTGTAGTTGTAAAATGTGTGGCTGCAGGCGACGTAATAGTCAAAGTGAACCAGGCTGGCTTAGTGAGCAGGAGCCAGGAGGTGGTAAAGGGTGGTAAGGCACATTAACGATGGTTCTAAGTTCCGGCAGCCAGTTAATGTCCCCCTCTCGCCGACAACAGGGGCCAGGAACTCGCCTTCCACCCACGCCTGGTTCATCTTGAGAAACGTCAGTCTGTCCACAGACTTGTGAGACAGACGTGAGCGTTTCTCGGTGACCACGCCACCAGCTGCACTGAAGCAGCGCTCGGACAGCACGCTGGAAGGGGGGCAGGACAGCACTTCCAGGACGTACTGCGCCAGCTCGCTCCAGATCTCCAGGCGCTTGACCCAATACTCCATGGGATCAACAGGGGCATCGCTGTCAAGCCCGCTGTAGGACCCCATGTAGTCAGCCACCATGCGGGTCAGGCGCTGGCTGTGACCGGAGGAGGATGCTGCTGCATGCACCTCCTCTCTAGTCACTGCTGCCGGAGCCTCTACAGTCCTGTAGAGCTCGTGGCTGAGAGACAGCAGGTCTGTGGGGCGCTTGCTGCTGGATGCAGGCACCTGCTGCTGCCTCTGTGCTGGCTGGACAGTGGGGGTGGAAGGCTGGGGGAAGGCTTCCTCCAAGCGCTCAACAAGGGCCTGCTGCAAGCTCCTTATTTGTTGCGCTGGGTCTCCTCCTGCAGGCGGCAGGAACTGGCTCAACTTCCCCTTGAGGCGCGGGTCCAACATCATGCTGATCCAGATGTCCTCCCTCTGCTTCATCTGGATCACCCTGGGGTCCCTGCACAGGCACGTCAGCATGTGCGCTGCCATTGGGAAGAGGCGGGCCACGTGTGCTGGCACATCGGCGGCAGTGCTGTCCTCATCCTCCTCCTCTGCCACCTCATCCTCTCTCCACCCCCGCACCAACTCAGCTGCGCTGTGCTGATCCCCCTCATCAGCAGCAAGGTCAGGGACCTCCACCAAGTCCTCCTCCTCCTCCCCCTCAGAGGTGGACTGTGCAGCTGCTTGCCGCTCCTGCTGGTCCAAGGCTGCCGCTCCCTGTTCCAGCAAAGCATCGAGGGCCCTGTTCAGCAGACAAACCAGGGGCACCCACTCGCAGACCATAGCATGGTCCCTGCTCACCATGTTAGTGGCCTGCAGAAAGGGAGCCAGCACTAAGCACACCTGCTGCATGTGCCTCCAGTCATCATCGGGGACGATGGACGGGATGTTGCTGGTCTTGTCCCTTCTCTGAGCGGCGGAAACAGTGGCCAGGGCAAGGTACTGGTTGACAGCGTGCTTCTGTTCAACCAGACGCTCCAACATCGCCAGGGTGGAGTTCCAGCGAGTCGGAACGTCAAGGATCAGCCGATGGCGTGGCAGCTCCAGCTCCTTTTGCACGTCTTCCAGGCTCGCACAGGCTGCAGCCGAGCGCCGGAAGTGACGCACAACGTTCCTTGCCGTTTCCAGCAGTTCGCCCATCCCCTGGTAGGTGCGCAAGAACTTCTGCACCACCAGGTTCAGCACGTGGGCAAGACAGGGGATGTGGGTCAGGTTTCCCCTGTCAATTGCGGCAACCAGATTGGCCCCATTGTCGGCCACCACCTCTCCGACTCTGAGGCCTCTGGGGGTCAGCCAAATCCTCTCCTGCTCCTGGAGTTTGGCCAACACATGGGTTGCCGTCAGCTTGGTCTTCCCAAGGCTGACCAACTGCAGCAGCGCTTGGCAGTGGCGGGCCTTCACGCTGCTGCTGAGGCGGGGGGTTTGGCCAGGTGTGCCGGAAGATGGCAGAGGATCGGAGGAACCTGCTGCAGTTCCCGACCCTGCGGGGTGGCACCACCCACTGTGTTGCTGCTGCTGCTGTGCCCGCTGCTGCTCTCCCATCCTCACCCCCTTCCACCAAGCTGACCCAGTGGACAGTGAAGGACAGGTAGCGGCCTGTCCCGAAGCGGCTGCTCCAGGAGTCCATGGTGACGTGGACCCTTTCACCAACCGCGAGCTCCAGCCCTCGCTCCACATTGGCCATCACAAAGCGGTGCAGTGCAGGAATGGCCTTGCGGGCGAAAAAGTGTCTGCTGGGGAGCTGCCAGTCTGGGGCTGCACAAGCAAGCAGCGCACGCATGTCGCTCCCCTCCTGCACGAGCGTGTACGGCAGGAGTTGGGAGCACATGGCCCGTGCCAGCAAGCCGTTCAGCTGCCGCACGCGACGGCTGCTGGGAGGCAGAGCCCTAACCACCCCCTGGAAGGACTCGCTCAAAAGGCTCTGGCGTGGCCTTTTGCTGGCACGGGAATCAGCAGACACAGCAGAGGAGGCCACTGAGGACTGGCTGCCAGAACAGGCCTCAGTGTCGGCGGCAGGAGTTGCAGAGGGGGGAGGAGCAGTGCGTTTCCTCACTCCTGCTGGTGCTGCTGGAGGAGCAGGAGGGCGGGTGGCTGCTGTTGCTGCTGCTGCTGCTGCTGAAGGCTGTGCAGTGATGGGTGTGGTGCCACTGCCAGCACCAGATGCCTTCAGCCTCTGGAACTCCTCATGCTGGTGGAAATGTTTCGCAGCAAGGTGGTTGATGAGCGAGCTGGTGCTGAACTTTAAGGGGTCTGCACCTCTGCTCAACTTCCGCTGACAGTGGTTGCAAGTGGCGTACTTGCTGTCCACAGTGGGCATGGTGAAAAAGCGCCAGATTGGTGACAAAAACAACCCCCTACGGCATGGAACCGCTGCTGCCTGTCTCCCTGTGGTGGTTGGGGGGGGGGGGGGGGGGCTTGGGTGCGGCTGGTAGTGGTACTGGCAGATGCTGCTGCTGCTGCTGCTGAGCCTGAGACACCAGCAGGCTGGGGGACCTGCCTACTGCTGCCAATGGTTGCAATGATGCGCCTCCTTGCAAGGCCCACAAGCGCATCCTCCTCCTCCTCCTCAGAGCTGCTGATGACGACATCCCCTGGAGCTGGTGGCCCCAGTCTCTGTCTGTCACCGTGTCATCATCATCCTCCCCCTCCTGAAACATGTCCTGCTGGGATGATGACCCCCCAAACTCCTCTCCTGATGCATGGATGGGCTGCTTGACTGTCGCCACAGTCTTGCTGTCCAATCCCTCATCCCCCAAAGTGCCCATCAGCATCTCCTCCTCCAAATCGCCAACAACAGCAGACAATACCCTGATGGTGCCTGGGGTAAAAATACTGCTGAGTGACAGGTCGCCAACTTGTGACGGTGAACTGGCCTCCTCCCCAGGCCCTGCTGGGCGGCTGCTGCGAACAGGGGTGGTGGTGGTGAGGGTGGAGGCCTCGGATGCAGAGCTGATGGCGGGCTGCTCATCCTCCGTCATCAGTTGCACCACAGTGTCTGCATCCGTTTCCTCAATGGGACATTTCCGACCCGGCTGGAGGAAAATCGGAGCAGGTGCTACACGCTGCTGCTGCTGTGTCTCTGCAGCGTGAGTTGCAGATGCTCCTGCTGGGCGGTGCCCAAGGCGTCCACGGCCAGTGGCTATAGGAGGAATGTTAGCCACTGACGCTGCTGCTGCGGAACTGTGCATGGTGGCGCGGCCGCGGCTTGCCACAATGCTGCTCCCTCTCCTCCTGATTCCCTTGCTGCCCTTCCCCTTGCCCAAACCGCGCTGGCTGCCACTTCCAGACATCTTCGATGTTTTGGGCGTAAACACAAAAGTTTTTTAAAAGGGCGGGTGAAAAGTGGGGTACTTTAATGGAGTGGGTTGGTGGGCGAGGTGACTGAGTGAGTGTCTAGTACAGTAAGTAAGTAGTAACAGTCAGGAAGTACAACTAGAAGTTACAATAATCAGTAGTAATAATCACAAGGAAATAGAGTGTGTGTACACTACAGACAGTGAGTGCACGCACGCGCAAACACGCGCAGGAGCTAGCCTATGAACAGTGACTGAGTGAGTGTCCCTACTACAGTAAGTAAGTAGTAACAGTCAGGAAGTACAACTAGCAGTTACAATAATCAGTAGTAATCACAAGGAAATAGAGTGTGTGTACACTACAGACAGTGAGTGCACGCACGCGCAAACACGCGCAGGAGCTAGCCTATGAACAGTGACTGAGTGAGTGTCTAGTACAGTAAGTAAGTAGTAACAGTCAGGAAGTACAACTAGAAGTTACAATAATCAGTAGTAATAATCACAAGGAAATAGAGTGTGTGTACACAGACAGTGAGTGAGTGCACGCACACGCAGGAGCTAGCCTATGAACAGTGACTGAGTGTCCCTACTAGTACAGTAAGTAGTAACAGTAAGTACAACTAGAAATTACAATAATCAATCAGTAATCAGAAGGAAATAGAGTGTGTGTACAGTACACAGACAGTGAGTGCACGCACACGCAGGAGCTAGCCTATGAACAGTGACAGTGAGTGTCCTAGTACAGTTACAGTATATAACTATTCAGAAGGAAATAGAGTGTGTGTACAGTACACAGACAGTGAGTGCACGCACACGCAGGAGCTAGCCTATGAACAGTGACAGTGAGTGTCCTAGTACAGTTACAGTATATAACTATTCAGAAGGAAATAGAGTGTGTGTACAGTACACAGACAGTGAGTGCACGCACACGCAGGAGCTAGTAGCCTATGAACAGTGACAGTGAGTGTCCTAGTACAGTTACAGTATATAACTATTCAGAAGGAAATAGAGTGTGTGTACAGTACACAGACAGTGAGTGCACGCACACGCAGGAGCTAGCCTATGAACAGTGACAGTGAGTGTCCTAGTACAGTTACAGTATATAACTACAATACAAAATACAATCAATCAGTAGTAAAGGACAGCAGAAATACTGGTATAGATGAGAAATAAACAGAGGACAGGAGAGAACAGCTGCCCACACAGGCAGGCCCTGAGGCCTAAAGCTGTAAGCCTGCAGCAGCTGTCTCTCTCTATGTAACACAAAAGCTACTAACTAAAATACAATGTCTATCTAACTAACAACAATATAGGTGTATATAGGAGGTGTATGTGAGCAAAAACGCTAGGTAAATGACCACAATAAAGCTCTTGCTAAGCCAACGCACAAAGGAGCAGATCTCTCTCTGTGCAAAGTCAGGCAAGGACGGAGAAACGGAACATGGCGGCCGCTATTTATAGGGTAGGGGCTGGCCAGGGTCCCCCTCTGTGATTGGCTGCCGTCAGAGGGCCTGGGAGCCCTCTGATTGGCTCTAAGGACATCAATCTGGGCTATGACGCTATTCGAGCTCGGTATTCGAGCTCGAATAGCGCTGTTAGCTCAAATAGTGCGAATAGTGAATGGGCTATTCGAGTTCACTCGAATAGCCCATTCGAATAGCTCCAGCTATTCGGAGCTCGAATACCGAGCTCGAATAGCTGAAAAAGAGCTTGAATATTCGAGCTACTCGAATATTCGAGCTCTGCTGAGCACCACTGGTTGAATCCCCCCTAAGTGCCCCCTGCGCTCCGCTCTCCCCCATAAATTACGGCCGCGCTCTCGGGCATTGTTTACCTTACTAATGTCACTCTCGCCGCTCCCCCCGCCTCCTGCAGAGCGCCGGTCCCCGTCCGCGTCCCTTCCCTCCAATCAGCGGCGAGGGAAGGGACGTGAGCGGGGACCGGCGCTCTGCAGGAGGCGTGGGAGCACCGTGAGTGACACTAGTGAGGTAAATACAGCCCGCTGCGACACGCTGCGTGTCGCCAGCGCGGCTGTAATTTATGGGGGAGAGTGGAGCGCAGGGGGGACTTAGCGGGGATTCAACTTGCAACAGAGGCTGGGCACTATAGCCAGACCCAGCCTCTGTGTATAGATTTCTTTCTACGATCCCCACCTCGGGTTCTCTTTAAGAGTTTGGTATCAGTAGAGTAAGTGTTCTGTGTGAAGATAGACTTAGGTTAGGTCATAGTAAAATATCAGTTAAAGCGAGATTGTCACCATAAAAATCAAATTTCAACAGCAACTGGTCTGAGTGTATTATGTGATAAAGATGCTAATCTTGCATTCAAAACTTTCAAAGCTTTTTCTGCTGTTATGATTTGGAGTTATCACACATTTTAGGAGCACTGGCCCTTTAATAGCCATTGCCAAACAGTTGCATGCTGGGGGTTCTTTTTATCTATAATATATTCCTCCTCTTCCCTTTATTTCACTGCCTAGCTGACTAGCTGAAACCTGATCCCCTGCTCACTTGTGTTTACAAGTAAGGCAGAGGTGACTCAGCGATTGGAGGAAAAAAGAAAAAAAAGTTAAGGGAAGAATGACATCAGGATTTAGCCTCAAACTGTGAGCAAAAGACATGGCCCCCACCAGGAACAGAATTCTCTTCATTTACTATATAAAATTCACTGAAATCAAAACGTGGACAGTACAATACATGTGTTATGTAAGTAGATCAAGTTTTTTTTCCTGGCATAGTATGGCTAATCCTCCTGCTTTAAGATTACCAATATTTTATTATTGTAAGTAAGTAGTATTTATCTATTATTTATTTATTATATTTATAAAGTGCGAACATATTACGCAGCACTGGACATTAGTTTAGGTTACAGACAATGTTTAGGGGTGACATACAGCAATATGACAATACAGGAATACAAGAAAAACCAGATGACGCAGCACAGTATGAGTACAAGTTAATGCTTAGTCAGTCACTGAATGGAAGCATGGAGATTAGGCAAGTTAGGTTCACTCAAATGCATAGCATGGGTGCACAGTAATGGAGGTGCATGTTCAGGTAGGACACAAAAGGAGGAGGACCCTGCCCAAAGGCTTACCATCTAGAGATAAGGACATGAAAGGTAGGGGACCAGAGTTCAGCGGCGGGTTTAGAGCACTTGTGAGAGGTGGTAGACCAGAGTTAAAAGGTGAGTTTTGAGGACCTTCTTGAAGATGTTGAAGGAGGAAGCTGCCCTAATGGGTGGAGGTAGGGAGCTCCATAGTGTTGAAGCAGCTCTTGAGAAGTCCTGGAGGCGTGCACGGGACTGGGTAATGTGGGGGTGGGGCGGTCAGGTGAAGTTCATTCGAGGAGCGGAGTGAGCGGCTAAGTGTGTACCTCTTTTTCAATATTTTTTATTGGAATTTCCAAAAAATTTTAACAATATGCCAAGACATATTAAAACAATATAAAAATAAACTTACTTTTTACATTACAGCAGTCCAATGAGAAATATACTGTTGATTTTTCAAATATACATTCAGTTTCAGTTATACATAAACAGTGTATAATAACTTTCCCTTATAAATCAATGGCTAGTATCTCTTAAGATGATTGCTGAGTTTAGTATACTTGTTGCTATTCTTAAAAGGTTAAATATGTGCATCTCTACACGCAAGAATACGCATAAAAATACACATGAGTGCAACCCAATGAGGTTTTACGCATAATAACGCGTAAGCGCGTAAAAAACGCGTCAAACGCCACTTAAACGCGCGATAACGCGCAAAAATCGCTAAACGCGCAGAAAACGCCTAGTAAACGCGTAAAAACCACGTAAATAGCGCGTAAATATGCAAATAGTGCAAATTTCAAGAAAAAAAAAATGTTTAAATCAATTTTAAACCATAAATTTTTAAAGAAAGGATTGTTTATTTATCTTTGTAGGCCTAATAGCACCTATCTTTCCAAAATAACCTAAATGTCATTTTTGTTATTTTAAACAGTGATCCTGTTAGTTACATTCTAACGAATTCCTAAAATGTATTGTTAATTAAGGTTTAGTAGGAGCAGTACCTCTGGAGAATGGGGGTCTTAAATCCTCCCTACAGAGACTCCAGAGGACGCATCCTCTTTAAGTATTATTCCTATATACTTGCCGTCCCCATAGGATCACTGCTATCTCACTTAGCTGTTAAACTACATCGAGTTGGGCTACATAGAGTACATGTAGATATTTTGGTATACGTCTTGCTTTCCCAATTCCAATTAATTATTCAGATATTAATGTTATGACTTAACTAATATAATTAAACTAATTCTAAACTAAACTAAACTATACTAAACAGCTGAAAATTACTTTTCACAGTTCTTACTGAGGTATTCTTGTACAATAACAGTAATATACTTATCTTATTACTTTGTAGGTCCAAGTGATGTAATGTAACAGTGGAGAGTCCAAGCCAGGCAACAACAACACTAAGTTTCTAGACAATGCCCTAGTACAACAACATTAATAGTCACTATTCATTTATCCATGTGAGGGTTAGATAAGAGATTAGACTTCTTGAATCTTAGAATCAACATATATAGTAGGCCATAGATAAGCTTTTTTCCAAAATGCACCTATAGTACTGTTTTTTATAGCCCAAGATCTTTCAGCTCTCATGTTGGATTCCACTTTCCTTAATACTTCTTCTAATGTTGGTACATAGTGTGACTTCCAGTTGTCGGCATTAAGTGTGTACCTCTGAGTAAGATCGGAAATGTAGGTTGGACTGGTTTTGTGGACAGATTTGTCAGACACAGTATCTTGAATCTGATTCTGGACTGGATAGGTAGCCAGTGGAGGGATTCACGAAGGGGAGCCGCCATGGTGGAGTGATGGGAGGAGTGGATAATTCTGGCTGCCGTATTCATAATGGACTGCAGCGGGGCTATTCGGGGTCATAGGGAGACCAGACAGAAGGGCATTTCAGTAGTCAAGGCAGGAAATTATAAAGGCAGGGATGAGGAGTTTGGTGGTGGCAGAGGTCAGGAAAGGGCGGATCTTGCAGATGTTACAAAGGTGGAAGTTGCAGGTTTTGGTTGTGGGGAGTGAAGGAGAGTGCGGAGTCCAGGGTGACACCCAGACAGCGGGCTTGAGAGGTAGGGCGAATGGTAGTGTGGTTAATGTTATAAACTGTTCTAATTCACCTTTTTCCGGCACCAGCAAACTCCTCCTCAAGAGTTGCAAACACAATCACACACAGCAAGCAGGAGATAGACTTTTCTCAGGCTTCTTCAATATTCACGAAGTTTATTCAGGAAACATATATACAGATATAGTTCATCATATCCTGGCAAAGCAGATTTCCATGTTGCGTTACAAGCTTCTTGATTAGACTTCCTGCTGAAGTCAATCAGGTACCTTCTTCCTAACTACGTTACCCTAGACTACCTACAGTATGTACAGCATACATTATATCAGATTACATATAGAATGAAAATAGAGGTTCCAGTCAGCCTTTAGATCTAGTGGGAAAGTCAGAAGCAGAGTGAGCTCCCATCGCTCACTCCCGGTTTAATACCGACTAGGAAAGAGTTAAATATGACATCATCTTCGCCATCACCTAGATCAGACTATTGGTGGACCCACTTGTGGTGTCATCATACACCCCTACTCGATTAATATTCAATGAGGCTTGTGACCTACATACATGGAATGTGGTGTTTTAGTAAATATGGCTGATGTTTACTGTTCCAGTGGCGTACATGCCCAGGTCAGGGAGACCTGTGGCCTTGTCCATAGAACAGCTTCTTGGTATGTTCTAGTTCTGCTGACAGAACTGCAGATTTTCTCTCTAAGAGAAAATCCCCTTAAAGGGCAGGTCTGCTCCTCAAGCCTTTTTGACTAACTCAGTCCAAATAACTGAGGCCTACTTAAATTATAACAGTTAACAGTGACATGCACATCTGGGAGGTTCAGGGATGGCCGGAGTGGGAAGATCATAAATTCTGTTTTTTTGTCTAGATTTAGTTTCAGGAACCTAGTGGACATCCAGGAGGAGATGGCTGATAGGCAGGGGGAGACCTTGTCCATGGTAGTGGTGGATATGTCAGGGGTGTGGAGGTAGATCTGGGTGTTATCAGCATACAGATGATAATGAAAATCCATGGAGGAGATAACCTTGCCAATGGAGGATGTGTATAGAGAGAACAGTAGGGGGCCAAGGACTGAGCCTTGGGGGGCTCCCACCGAGAGGTGGTTGGGGATGGATGAGGACTCACTGAAGGAAGTTGTGAAGAAGCGGTTGGAGAGGTAGGATGAAAGCCAGGTCAGAGCGAGGTCTTGAATGCCCATGGACTGGAGGGACTGGAGGAGTAGGGTATGATCTACTGTGTCAAAATCTGCTGAAAGGTCAAGGAGGAGGAGAATGGAGTATTTACTTAACTTCAGCTTTAATTAAGGCAAGGTCATTGACCACTTTGGTGAGAGCTGTTTTGGTTGAGTGGGCAGGCCGAAATCCAGATTGCAGTGGGTCTAGCAGTGAGTTGGCATTGATGTACTGGGTGTCACGCTTGGTGGTGTGTTCTCCACAGTCAGCATGCAACACATAAGCTGACGTGAAGGAGGTACACACACCAGCACAAGGAATCAGGATATCCCCAGTTTAGTGGAGGAGAGGACTGACTCCAATAGGAGATTGTGGCGCACAGAGCCGATGCAGATCCGAACGGCCACAAACAATACTTTCGTGATAACGTCTCAGTGCAAAGTAGCGCTGAGCGCATAAACCAGAACTGAGGAGATCAGGACAGGTAGACAGAATGAACGCTTGCTTAACTAGCTTCTACTTAGTGACAGCAAGCGTCCACAACAAGACAGACTGGAATGAGGCAGCCAATGGCGTGCCTCACAAAGACAGGACAGGATAGTCAGGAAATAGCAGGATCAAGATAGATGAACGTAACACAGACAAAAAATACAATAAGTAAGTTTTCCTAGCGTATTACAATTACAGCTATCAATGAAACTATTTGTAACGTCTGACTAACATATGTATATATCGGCAATGAACCGATATATGACATAAGCAGGAACACTGACTAGGACTGGAGCAATACAGGGAACAGGACTCAGAAGGATTCGCTATCTCTTCGCAGAGATGAACGCAATCCACAAACAGAACCAGGAGCAGGATAACTAACTCAGCACAGGTGATCACGATACGCGCAACTACCAAAACGTGGTGGAAAGCTGACTAACTGAACACAGGATATAAACAGTTCGTGTACGTATACATCAGCGACACTGATGTATCAACGTAACACGAATACAAGGAAAATAATAAACGTGCTGGTATGCATATATATTGGCAATGAACCAATATATGATGCAAGACCAGCAAAGTATCTTTAGAACAAGAGACACGATCTGGGGCTGAAGCAACAGCAAGACAGGCTTAAACTAAACCTATGATAGCCCAAGGAGCCCTGCAGGAAGCAGATCTTTATAGTGAGGTCATCCAATGGGAGCAGACATGCAGATTCCCACACAGGTGAATGATAATTAGTCAGAAGCTGACAGCAGGAAAAGGCAGACAAAGCTATGCAGCTTGCATGGAAAGAGATCAGAACTGCCTGAGCTGCAGCACTACTACTGCCAGCAGTACCTGCTGCAGAAGCGATCATAACAGTACCCCCTCCTTTAAAGGCGGATACTAGACGCCTTTCAAAACTGACATTCCCAAGGAAATAACCTAACTGATTATTCATGATGACCGGGACAGCCCGGCAAGACCAAAATCCAGAATCAGTCATAACAAGACTGGACCCATCAGAACCAGAACCTACAGAACCATGCCTATCAGTACTACAAGCCCCAGTGTGACACCCATCAGAACCATGATTTCCAGAAGAAAGCCCCCCGAAGCTCTCTGAGCGATACCCACTGCCTTCCAGGGACCGTCCAAAAATGCCAAAGCCTTTGCAATGCCCACCGGAACTGTCCTTACCAACACAAAACCCACTGTTGAACCAATCCAAGGTACCAGGACAAGTTTCCTCAGAGATCTCCCAGAACACTTTGAAGTTCCACAGAGATCCCAAAAGGTCAGAACGCCCTTTAGGCTCACATGGAGAACTATCAAGAACCCCTATGGAACCTAGGGCAATTCCCGAGACAGGGTTACAAGGATAAATATCAAGATCAGGGCTTTCAAGGACCAGAACCATCTCTGGGCATGCAGGCAGACTGGCAACATCAGAACATGTCTCTCCTAAGGAAGCATCTGAGCACGCTAACACCTTAGACACACTTGGGCATTCTGGCACACAAAGCACATCTGGGCACACTGGCACAAGAGAAACCTCTGGGCATGTCAAGGAACTGTGAGCCTCAGGGTCAGCCAAGATAGGACCAAAACCAGGACTGGCCAAAAAAAATCCATCATGACTAGATTTCGCAACTACTGGACTCTCACAAAAGAATGCAGGATCAGACTTAGATGTCGCTGATTCCAGCAAGGTTATTAACAAATCAGGTTCAGGGGCACTAATAAGACAGGACAACTCTTCTGATGTACGCACTGAACTAGATAGGGACTCCACAACTTCCTCTGGACTGGACAGAGACTCATCTAATACACTGGATTGGAGCTCATGAGGGGCTGCAGAACAAGTCAGTATTGCAGAAACCCCCACTGGACTAGGCAAAACTGAGGGATTCACTAGACAGGAAGGGGACTCTGGAACTTCTGCCACACCGGCCAGAGAACCAGAATTTTTCAGGATACAGGGCTGGGTTTCAGGAACACTCATGAAACCGGACTGAAATTCTGAGATTTCTATTACCCTTTCCAGAGAATCAGAATCATCCATGTTACAGGGCAAGACTTCTGAAACATTCAGAGGACAGGGCTGAAGTTCCCTGGCTACAGTAATATCAGAGAGGGACTCAACATCATTAGCTAAATCAGACTGTATAGGGCAAGGTATCAAAAACGCTTGCTGACAAAGACAATGTTTCAATGGCTTCTGCTTCACTGGGCAGATATTCATCAAGTTTTACTAGAGCAGACTGTAATTCCAAAACAGCTGCTAAACAAGTGAATATTACTGCAACACCAACTGAAGTAAGCAGTGCCTCAGACTCCTCTGCTAGAGGGTCTGAAGTATCCAAAGTACAGGGTGAAGCATGAGACTCTGCGACCACAGCTTCACTGGACAGGATCACTGAATAGTCCATATTGCAGGGGAAAACCATGGAAGCACCTGCTGGACAGCACAATGATTCTGTGACCTGAGCTTCATTGGAGAGATCTACTGCACAATTCATGGTACAGGGCAAATTTACTGGAACATTTTCTGGAACATTTTCTGAACAAGGTAATAATTCTGTAATTTCGGGTTCACATAGCAAATGCTCTGAGCTATTCACGAAACTAGAGCGAGGTGTAGAAACAGGAAGATCAAGACACAATGTTTGCACATCTGAATCACTATTCAATTGTAAAATTGGGAAATTCAGATGCTGGGGTTCTGAGGTTTCTAGACAGGATTGCTGGGACTCAGAAACTAATGTAGTGCATCTATTGGCATCTGCTGGATCAGGCAGACAGGAGTTGAACTTTATTAACACAGGTAAATTCTACAGAAGTGTTTGCAGAGGCAGGCAAAGATTTTCTGATGTCTGTTTCACTGAACAAAGACTCATGAGTACTGGCTAGGCTGGACTCAGAAGTCAGCAGGACCTCTGGAACCTCTGCTGATAAATTTGTGCAGGGCAACCTTAAGGAAATATCAGTAGCTTCTGTTTTACTGGGAAGTAACACTGAGTTATCCATGGTACAGGGTGGAATTACAGGAACATTCACTGGACAAGGTAGGGACTCAGGAACTGGAGAAGTGGGACAGTCTCCAACTGACAGGGTACTTTCCCTGGTATCAACTGACTGAATCACATAAAAATCATACAAAATCATTTCCCACACATCGATCAACGGAGCCACAAAGTCATACCCACACACACCAGTTTTTATTAGGTTATAGGCAGACTTAATGCACGCATTCAATACTAATTCACTTTTTGCATTGTAGAATTGACAAAATGAACTTGAATCACGCTTCCATTCACAGACAAGGGCTTCCATCTCTCCTTTCTCAAATGGAGGATCCCATGCATACTTAACATCTGAACATTCAGGCTGATCACAGATTGTGGCAGGAACATGTATAGGGTTATTTAGCAGGCGATTGGCAGATTTCTTATTCCTAAGGATCTCCAATACTTGTAGCAAGTGTTGAACTGTAGTGTATGCAAATTTCCCTTGCTGCACGAATAAATTGATCTGTTCAATACTCTGTAATATCTCTTCATAATCATACTCAGATAATTCTTTTAGACACAAATCTTTATTTTCCTTGGCCAGTGATGAAAGTTCATTAGTAGTTTCATAAGTCCATTTAACTCCCCCGAAAGACAATTGCATTTTATTATCTGTTAAAGAGACACTGAAGCGAGACTAAATCTCGCTTCAGGTCTTATATATATCCCGCGGCTAAACGGGGGTCCCTTCACCCCCAACCCACCCCCCGCAAAAGATGGTCGGCAAGTTGGTCGTGGGGATTGTCTTCCTGGAGGCAGGGCTAACGGCTGCAGCCCTGCCTCCAGTCGCGTCTATCAGACGCGCATCGCCGCCTCTCCCCCGCCCCTCTCAGTGAAGGAAGACTGAGAGGGGTGGGGGAGAGGCCGGAGATACGCGTCTGACAGACGCGCATGGGGCAGGGCTGCGGCGGTTAGCCCTGCCCCAACCAGGAAGCGCTCCCCCGCTGCACGGAGGGGGTTTGGGGGGACAGGGACCCCCGTTAAGCCGCGCTATAGCGGCGTTTTAGCAGGGGCACGCATGCCCCTGCTAGCTATGAGGTCTGAAGCGAGATCTATTCTCGCTTCAGACTCTCTTTAATGGCTGAATCTCATTACAGGTCTGATGCGCAGTCGCTAAAGATAACGACTCTGCTGATCATACACGTTTCTTAGAACGTTTACGTTTGGCTTTAGACCCTGCTGCCTTTGACGATTTATTCAAAGCTGAAGGGAAATTATCAGAACTACTCTCTGCTTGCTGATTATTTTTGCAAGCAATTGAAGGAGCAGCTGATTGACCTGCTGCCAAAAGCTCATTAAGAGGAAAAGGCAATGGATCTATGCGCAACCAATTGTGAATTACAAAAGCTATAAATTGCAAAGGACTTTGTCTAAACTGAGTGTGATCTAAAACATCGATTGCCCAATCAAAAAGCTTGCCCTTAAAAAGAGCGCAAACGATCCAATCAGACCAGGTAGAAATTGCAGAAGCCCGAAAGTCGGGATTGGCCAAAACTTTAACCAATTCTGTTATAAATGTGTCTGTAACTTCAGGGCCAAGCTTTTCAAATTTTTTAAAGGAGCAGGACTCCTGACAAACCGTGTCATAATTTCTGGAAACCCCCCCCCCCCACAATGGGGATTGGTAATGGGGCTATCATAATGTCACGCTTGGTGGTGTGTTCTCCACAGTCAGCATGCAACACATAAGCTGGCGTGAAGGAGGTACACACACCAGCACAAGGAATCAGGATATCCCCAGTTTAGTGGAGGAGAGGACTGACTCCAATAGGAGATTGTGGCGCACAGAGCCGGTGCAGATCCGAACGGCCACAAACAATACTTTCGTGATAACGTCTCAGCGCAAAGTAGTGCTGAGCGCATAAACCAGAACTGAGGAGATCAGGACAGGTAGACAGAATGAACGCTTGCTTGACTAGCTTCTACTTAGTGACAGCAAGCGTCCACAACAAGACAGACTGGAATGAGGCAGCCAATGCGTTTTCAGCGATGGCGTGCCTCACAAAGACAGGACAGGATAGTCAGGAAATAGCAAGATCAAGATAGATGAACGTAACACAGACAAAAAATACAATAAGTAAGTTTTCCTAGCGTATTACAATTACAGCTATCAATGAAACTATTTGTAACGTCTGACTAACATATGTATATATCGGCAATGAACCGATATATGACATAAGCAGGAACACTGACTAGGACTGGAGCAATACAGGGAACAGGACTCAAAAGGATTCGCTATCTCTTCGCAGAGATGAACGCAATCCACAAACGGTAACAGAACAGGATTCAGAAGGACTCGTTATCTCTTTGCAGAGATGAACGCAATCCACAAACAGAACCAGGAGCAGGATAACTAACTCAGCACGGGTGATCACGATACGCGCAACTACCAAAACGTGGTGGAAAGCTGACTAACTGAACACAGGATATAAACAGTTTGTGTACGTATACATCAGCGACACTGATGTATCAACGTAACACGAATACAAGGAAAATAATAAACGTGCTGGTATGCATATATATTGGCAATGAACCAATATATGATGCAAGACCAGCAAAGTACCTTTAGAACAAGAAACACGATCTGGGGCTGAAGCAACAGCAAGACAGGCTTAAACTGAAACTATGATAGCCCAAGGAGCCCTGCAGGAAGCAGATCTTTATACTGAGGTCATCCAATGGGAGCAGACATGCAGATTTCCACACAGGTGAATGATAATTAGTCACAAGCTGACAGCAGGAAAAGGCAGACAAAGCTATGCAGCTTGCATGGAAAGAGATCAGAACTGCCTGAGCTGCAGCACTACTACTGCCAGCAGTACCTGCTGCAGAAGCGATCATAACACTGGGTCAGGCGTTTGTGAACCAGACGCTCAAGGAGTTTTGAGGCAAAGGGGAGGAGGGAGATAGGACAGTAGTTGGAGGGTAGTTAGGGGTCGAGGGAGGGTTTCTTGAGCAGGGGTAGTACAGTGGCCTGCTTGAAGTCTGAGGGGAAGGTGCCTGTGGATAGGGAGAGGTTAAAGCTGTTATGAGATCCAGGATTTTAAAACGATGGTTACTAGCTTTTCAGGATACTCGTGCTACAGTTACTGTTTTTGTGGTTACCTGTTGATCCATTTAACCACTTCACCTCAAAGGCTATTTCACCTTAAAAAAACAGAGCAATTTTCACCTGTCATCGCTCCTTCCAGTCATTCGCCTATGAATTTAAAGATTTTCCAGCTGAACGTGCATGGGAGTGCACGGGGGGTGTCGGGGGGGGATTGGGGATGGGAGGAATTGAGGAATTTGCGGAGCAGGAAGGAATGGACGTAATAGCTACGCCCCTGCAAGGAGAAGAGGGATTTTGCAGGGATGTAGCTACTCGTCCCGGAGGAGGGAAAGTGGTTAATTGACCAATTGGCCTAAATACAAAAATGTGTCTTGTTTGACTGGGAGCAATTTTGTCTTGCTAGGTTGTAACAAGTTTGAAGTGATTAAGAAAATTCAGCAGGTGAGAGAAAATATACCAGTTTATTTCTCAATTCCTAAAGCTGCCATGAGCACTAAGGGCCCGTTTCCACTATGAAGTGATGCGAGTGCGGCTGCCTAGCCGCATTGCATCACTTCTGCTGCCGTTCGTGTCACTTCCGTAAGTGTATGGAGGGGACGGCGGGCAGATGCAACCGTACGAGAATCTGGAAACTGATTCATTGCCACCATGCATTGGTTTCAGGACACTATGCAGGGGAGCCTTTAGGCATAGGCAGTGCAGGCCATTGCCTGGAGTGCCATTGGTCCTGGGGGCACTATGTTGCTAGATTAAGCCACGCCCCCTGGATGAAGCCACGGCCCCTGGCTAAGCCCCACCCCCACTGGTGTTTTATTACTTGCTTCTGCTGCATCTGCTTAGCGTAAGTTGCACGCAGCTGCCACTGTGTCCCTCTGTGCCTTGTACATCCTTTTTCCCCCTTTGTACCTCCTTCTGTTCCTTTTGTTCCTCCTTGTGTCTCCATCTGCCTCATTTAGTCCCTTGTGCCATGTCTGACCCCCTGTTTGTCCTTCTGTCTCTCTTTGTGCCTCTTTCTGTCTCCATGGGCCTCCTTCAGTCCCCTTGTGCCACCTCTGGCTCCTTCTGTCCCCCTGTGCCTCCATATGTCCCCTTGTGCCTTTCTTTGCCCCCCCCCCGTGCTGCCTCTGCCCCCCTGTTCCTCCGTAAGTCCCACTCTGCCTCCTTCTGTCCTCATGTGCCTCATTTTGTCTCCATGTGCCTCTTCAGTCCCCCTGTGCCCCTTTGTGACTTTTTCTGTCTCCCTGTGGCTGTGTCTGTCCCCCTCTGCCTCCTTTTGTCTCCCTGTGCCTCCTTACACCCCCCTCTGCCTTCTTCTGTCACCCTTTTGTGCATCCTTCTGTTCCCATTTGTGCCTCCTTCTGCCCCCTTTGTGCTTTTTTTCTGTGCCCCCTCATTCCTCCTTCTGCCCTTTTTGTGTCTCCTTCTTTCTTCTGTGTGCCTCCTTCAGTCCCCCTGTTCCCCCTTCTTTCCTCCTGTGCCTCCTTTTGTCCCCCTTTGTGCCTCAATCTGTCCCCCATTGTGCCTCCGTATGCCCCCCTTTTTGCCTCCTTCTGCTCCCCTGTGTACCTCCTTCTGTCCCCCTGTGTGCCTCCTTCAGTCCCCCCGTGCCTTCTTCTGTCATTTTTCGTGCCTCATTCTGGCCCTCATGCCTTCTTCTGTCCCCATGTACCTCCTGCTTTCCCTCTGTGTTCCTCCTTCCGTCCTCCTTTGCCTCCTTCTGTCCTCCTTTGTGTCTCATTCTGTCCCCCATTGTGCCTCCTTTTGTCGCCCATTGTGCCACCTTTTGTTGCCCATTGTGCCTCCTTCTGTCCCCCAATGTGCCTCCTTCTGTTCCCTTGTGCCTCCTTCTGTCCTCCTTTGTGACTTCTTCTGACCCTCATGCCTCCTTCTGTCCCCCTGTGCCTCCCTATGTCACTCTGTGTGCCTTATTCAGTACCCCTGTGCCTCCTTCTGCCCCCCTTTGTGCTTCCTTCTTTCTTCTTTTGTGCTTCATGAAAGTGGAGCCCTACATATGTGTATTTTTTGGTGAAACCCTGCCGCAATAAGTGTAATTTCTGGTGAAACGCTGCCGCATTATGATTATTTTCTAGTGAAATGCTGCTGCAATATGATTATTTTCTGGTGAAACGCTGCTGCATTACGATTATTTTCGGGTGAAACGCTGGCGCATTACGATTATTTTTTGGTGAAACACTGCCGCATTCAAATTATTTTTTACATGGGGCGCCATGGGGGGTGGGGACATAGTGGCCACCACGTGGGGGAGGAGGGGGTGGAGGCGCCACAGGCTTTCTCGCCTGGAGTGACAAAATGGCTAGAGGCGCCCCTGACACCATGTAATAAAAAAGGGGCCTTAAATTATAATTGCCTGAAGTATTGTCTGAGGGTGCCCTAAAGTGGAACTGTGACTCTAAATCAAATAAGTCTGCAATGCAAGCATATGTATTGATAATTCACAGGATTATCCTGGGCAAATATGTTCCTCTTTCTTGTTTCTAATACTGTAAATGGCATTGCTTCCACGTGTCTTTTTTCCTGTGTATTTCCTGGAGAGTTATATTGGTTGCTATGTCAACCGTTGTCATGGCGACCATTTGGTTGCTATGTTGACTGTTGCCATGGCAACCACTGGTAGCTATGTTGACCATTGCCATGGTGGCCATTGTTTGCTATGTTGACTGTTGCTATGGCGACCATTGGTTTCTGTGGCGACCATTAATTGCTATGGTGAACACTGCCATGGCGACCATTAGTTGCTAGGGCAATGGTTGCCATGGCGACCATTGGTTTGATTCCACAGGATTATCCTGGACAAATATGTTCCTCTTTCTTGTTTCTAATACTGTAAATGGCATTGCTTCCACGTGCCTTTTTCCTGTGTATTTTCTGGAGATGTATATTGGTTGCTATGTCGACCGTTGTCATGGCGACCATTGGTTGCTATGTTGTCCACTGCCATGGTGACAGTTGGTTGCTAAGGCGACCATTGCCATAGCAACCATTGGTTGCTATGGTGACCGTTGCCATGGTGATTATTAGTTGCTATGGCGACCGTTGCCAATGCGACCATTGGTTGCTATGGAGACCGTTGCCATGGCGATTATTGGTTGGTATGGTGACTAGTGATGGGCCGAACCTCCGATTTTAGGTTCGCGAACCGGGTTCGCGAACTTCCGCGGAAGGTTCGTTTCGCGGAAAAGTTTGCGAACCGCAATAGACTTCAATGGGGAGGCGAACTTTGAAAAATAGAAAAAATTATGCTGGCCCCAAAAGTGATGGAAAAGATTTTTCAAGGGGTCTAACACCTGGAGGGGGCATGGCGGAGTGGGATACACGCCAAAAGTCCCGGGGAAAAATCTGGATGTGAAGCAAAACAGCGTTTTAAGGGCAGAAATCACATTGAATGCTAAATTGCAGGCCTAACGTGCTTTCAAACATCTTGCATGTGTATACATCAATCAGGTAGTGTAATTAGAGTACTGCTTCACACTGACGCACCAAACTAACTGTGTAACGCACCGCAAGTTACCAGCTGTTTGTGTAGTGACGGCCATGCTGGACTACTGCGCAACATGGCGAGATTGCTCTTCCTCACTCAGTGATGTCAGGTAATGTGTGACTGCATTCTCAACTTTCCATGGCATTGTTAAAAAGCTTACGTTTTGTTTTTAAATTACATTTTCTACTTGTAGCGGTACTTGTTCAGTACCGCGACAATGAGAATCCTATGGAGGCGGGCAAGTCTGGCATTGTGACCCCGGTTAATGGCCGGGGAATGAGGGTTTGAATCCGGTGTGGAGCCTGAGCAACGGCTACCACTACACATCCAAGGAGGGCAGCAGTCAGGCATGCACGCCCGCCCCGAGGTAGTGACCAAAAATAACAATACAGGAGGACTATCGAGGGCTTGCTGTATTTGAAATGAATGTACTTTAAATCCTTTAACGAGAACCAGTTATTGCGGGCAAAGATGACACCACATTCCTTTCACGAGAATCATATGGAGGCGGGCAAGTCTGCCATTTGTGACCCCGGGTAATGGCCGGGGAATGAGGGATAGAATCCGGTGTGGAGCCTAAGCAACGGCTACCACTACACAGGCAAGGAGGGCAGCAGGCAGGCATGTCCGCCCCGAGGTAGTGATCAAAAATAACAATACAGGAGGACTATCGAGGGCTTGCTGTATTTGAAATGAATGTACTTTAAATCCTTTAACGAGAACCAGTTATGGCGGGCAAAGATGACACCACATTCCTTTCACGAGAATCATATGGAGGCGGGCAAGTCTGACATTGTCACCACGGGTAATGGGCGGGGAATGAAGGTTGGATTCCGGCCCGAAGTGGGAGCCTGCTGAGACCCATGCTGTAGCTGCCCTGACCGTGCTTTGCAGACCAGGCATCTGTGATCAGATGGACCCTTGACCCAGCGGAAGACAAACCAAGTCGAAAGCATTTGCCAAGAATGTTTTACGGAGGGCAAGTTTTTTGCCTTTTTTTTCAATTGTTGGAAACTGTAGATGGTTGTATTTTTAAATTGTTTGAAAATGTAGATGGTTGTATTTTTAAATTGTTTGAAAATGTAGATGGTTGTATTTTTAAATAGTTTGAAAATGTAGATGGTTGTATTTTTCAATTGTTTGAAAATGTAGATGGTTGTATTTTTCAATTGTTTGAAAATGTAGATGGTTGTATTTTTCAATTGTTTGAAAATGTAGATGGTTGTATTTTTAAATTGTTTGAAAATGTAGATGGTTGTATTTTTAAATTGTTTGAAAATGTAGATGGTTGTATTTTTAAATTGTTTGAAAATGTAGATGGTTGTATTTTTAAATTCTTTGAAAATGTAGATGGTTGTATTTTTCAATTGTTTGAAAATGTAGATGGTTGTATTTTTCAATTGTTTGAAAATGTAGATGGTTGTATTTTTCAATTGTTTGAAAATGTAGATGGTTGTATTTTTCAATTGTTTGAAAATGTAGATAGTTGTATTTTTCAATTGTTTAAAACTGTATCCATTCAAGTGCAAGTTATGCACTGACTGCCAGGTATAATGTGCAGTCACAGATGCAGTGAAAGGTATGCAGTGACTGCAAACAGCCGTTTGTGTAGTGACGGGCGTGCTGGACTGGTGCGCACCATGACAAGAGTGCAGGTGATGGTGGCTTTTCAGCCCATATGGTCGCCCGGCTGATGTAGCTGAATGACAGAACAGTGACTGTCCAACTATTCAAATTTGGTCTGACCACAATGAAACAACGACCTTATTATCTTTGGTGTGCCACCCCCACCCGAGACACTCATATAGCCGGCGGTCATTGCTTCATTGTGATACACAAGCCCCTTCACCGCGGCAAGGTAATGATCACGAAGGGGGATGGGTACATGTACATGCCTTTTGTTTTTTTGTTGCAGCCGCCTGCAGTTCAGCCAGAAAAATTAGGCAGGCATGTGCACGCCCCAGAAAAATTAGTATAGCGGCCGCTGCTAGCAGCGGCCTTAAAAATTCTGGAATCCGCCTAGAGTCCTGGACCCTGGTGGTGGTGGCGGAGAAGGCAGTCAAGCAGCCTGCAGGCAGAGATGCTGTGTGTGGGGACTGACTTAGTCTTCGGTCGTGCAATAGCCCTCAGGGATCCATGCCTCGTTCATTTTGATAAAGGTCAGGTACTGAACACTGTCATGACTTAGGCGACTTCTCTACTCAGTGACAATGCCTCCAGCTGCACTGAAGGTCCTTTCTGACAGGACGCTTGCGGCAGGGCAATAGAGAAGTTGTATGGCAAATTGGGACAGCTCTGGCCACAGGTCAAGCATGCGCAACCAGTAGAGCAAGGGTTCATCCTCGCTGCTCGCAGTCGCAGTGTGTACATCCACACTTAAGGCCAGGTAGTCGGCTACCTGCTGGTCCAGGCGTTGGTGGAGGGTGGATCCCGAAGGGCTACTGCGAGGCATTGGACTAAAGAATGTCCGCATGCCCGACATCACCCCGAGATCGCTGGAGCGTCCTGTCCTTGCCTGCGTGGACTGGGGAGGAGGAGGAGGAATACTGCCAGTGGTACCTTTATTGCGTTGTACTGTCACATCACCCTTAAATGCATTGTAAAGCATCATTGACAGCTTGTTCTGCAAGTGCTGCATCCTTTCCGCCTTGTGTTGAGTTGCTAACAGGTCTGCCACTTTGTGCCTGTACCGAGGGTCTAGTAGCGTGGCCACCCAGTACAGGTCATTCGCCTTGAGTTTTTTGATACGGGGGTCCCTCAACAGGCTGGACAACATGAAAGAGGCCATCTGCACAGAGTCGGATCCAGACATACTCTCCATCTCCTCTTGCTCTTCCACAGTGACGTCACGCAGCTCCTCTTCCTCCCCCCAGCCACGAACAATACCACGGGAACGTGGAGCAGCAGAAGCCCTCTGTGACGGCTGCTGCGGTTGTTCTTCTGCCGCTGCCGCCTCTTCCTCCTCCACAGAAACACCTTCCTCATAATCATCCGAGTCTGACTCTTCCCCTTCCCCACACGACTCCTCTTCTTCCTCCTCCTCCCCCCTCTGTGGTGCAGCAGGTGTTGAGGAAACCTGTGGTTCGGCTGAAAATTGGTCCCACGACTCCTCCTGCCGTAGCTGTTCCTGTTCCTGCTCCTCCACAGCTTCATCCGCCACTCTACGCATGGCACGCTCCAGGAAGTAAGCGTAGGGGATCAAGTCGCTGATGGTGCCTTCAGCGCGACTCACCAAGTTGGTCACCTCCTCAAACGGCCGAATGGTCCTGCATGCATTTCGCATCAGTGTCCAGCTGTTGGGCCACAACATCCCCATCTTCCCAGATTGTGTCCTTCTACTGTAGTTGTACAGGTACTGGGTGACGGCTTTCTCCTGGTCTAGCAGGCGAGAGAACATGAGCAGGGTGGAATTCCAGCGAGTTGGGCTATCGCATATCAAGCATCTCACCGGCAAGTGGTTTTTCCGCTGAATGTCCGCAAAGCGTGCCATGGCCGTATAAGACCGCCTGAAATGCCCACACAAATTCCTAGTCTGATTCAGGATGTCCTCTAAGCCTGGGTACTTTGAGACAAATCTTTGCACGACCAGATTCAGCACATGTGCCATGCAGGGTACATGTGTCAGCTTTCCCAAATTCAAAGCGGAAAGGAGATTGCTGCCGTTGTCACACACCACGTTGCTGATCTCCAGCTGGTGCGGGGTCAGCCATTGCTCCACCTGTTTGTTAAGAGCAGCCAGGAGAGCTGCTCCAGTGTGACTCTCCGCTTTGAGGCAAAACATGTCTAAAATTGCGTGACACCGTCGTACCTGGCATGCAGCGTAGGCTCTGGGGCGATGGGGCTGTGTAGCTGCAGAGGAAGAGGAGATGGCAGCACCGCTAGAGTTCAACTGACACTCAGCTGAGGAGGAGGAGGTTGACAGCGAAGAGGATGTAGCTGGAGGAGAAGGAGAGGAGGTGGCAGGAGGCCTGCCTGCAAGCTGTGGAGGTGTGACAAGTCGGTCCGCTGAACAGCCACATACTCCCTGCTTGCTGCCATCGGTCACCAGGTTGACCCAATGGGCTGTGTACGTAATGTAGCGGCCCTGCCCGTGCTTGGCAGACCAGGCATCCATGGTCAGGTGGACCCTTGACCCAACGCTCTTCGCAATAGATGACACCACTTGCCTCTGAACTGCACGGTACAGTTTGGGTATGGCCTTTCGTGAAAAATAAGTGCGGCCTGGACTTAGTGTTGGGCGAACACCTGGATGTTCGGGTTCGCGAACGTTCGCCGAACATGGCCGCGATGTTCGGGTGTTCGCGCTGAACTCCGAACATAATGGAAGTCAATGGGGACCCGAACTTTTGTGCTTTGTAAAGCCTCCTTACATGCTACATACCCCAAATTTACAGGGTATGTGCACCTTGGGAGTGGGTACAAGAGGAAAAAAAATAGCAAAAAGAGCTTATAGTTTTTGAGAAAATCGATTTTAAAGTTTCAAAGGGAAAACTGTCTTTTAAATGCGGGAAATGTCTGTTTTCTTTGCACAGGTAGCATGCATTTTGCCGCCATGCAGTCATAAATGTAATAAAGATAAGAGATTCCATAAACAGGGACCGGCAACGCTACACCAGCAGCAGCACACGTGATGGAACAGGAGGAGGCACAGGAGGAGAAGGCCACGCTTTGAGACACAACAACCCAGGCCTTGCATGAGGACAAGAAGAAGCGTGCGGATAGCATGCTTTTTGCCGCCATGCAGTCATAAATGTAATAAAGATAAGAGGTTCCATAAACAGGGACCGGCAACGCTAACCCAGCAGCAGCACACGTGATGGAACAGGAGGGGGCGCAGGAGGAGAAGGCCACGCTTTCAGACACAACAACCCAGGCCTTGCATGAGGACAAGAAGCGTGCGGATAGCATGCTTTTTGCCGCCATGCAGTCATAAATGTAATAAAGATAAGAGGTTCAATAAACAGGGACCGGAAACGCTAACCCAGGAGCAGCACACGTGATGGAACAGGAGAAGGCGCAGGAGGAGAAGGCCACGCTTTGAGACACAACAACCCAGGCCTTGCATGAGGACAAGAAGCGTGCGGATAGCATGCATTTTGCCGCCATGCAGTCATAAATGTAATAAAGATAAGAGGTTCCATAAACAGGGACCGGCAACGCTAACCCAGCAGCAGCACACGTGATGGAACAGGAGGAGGCGCAGGAGGAGAAGGCCACGCTTTCAGACACAACAACCCAGGCCTTGCATGAGGACAAGAAGAAGCGTGCGGATAGCATGCTTTTTGCCGCCATGCTGTCATAAATGTAATAAAGATAAGAGGTTCCATAAACAGGGACCGGCAACGCTAACCCAGCAGCAGCACACGTGATGGAACAGGAGGAGGCACAGGAGGAGAAGGCCACGCTTTCAGACACAACAACCCAGGCCTTGCATGAGGACAAGAAGAAGCGTGCGGATAGCATGCTTTTTGCCGCCATGCAGTCATAAATGTAATAAAGATAAGAGGTTCAATAAACAGGGACCGGAAACGCTAACCCATCACAGATGGTCATTGTTCATGTTACTTGGTTGGGGTCCAGGAGTGTTGCATAGTCGTTTCCAATCCAGGATTGATTCATTTTAATTTGAGTCAGACGGTCTGCATTTTCTGTGGAGAGGCGGATACGCCGATCTGTGACGATGCCTCCGGCAGCACTGAAACAGCGTTCCGACATAACGCTGGCTGCCGGGCAAGCCAGCACCTCTATTGCGTACATTGCCAGTTCGTGCCAGGTGTCTAGCTTCGATACCCAATAGTTGAAGGGTGCAGATGGATTGTTCAACACAGCTACGCCATCTGACATGTAGTCCTTGACCATCTTCTCCAGGCGATCGGTGTTGGAGGTGGATCTGCACGCTTGCTGTTCTGTGGGCTGCTGCATGGGTGTTAGAAAATTTTCCCACTCCAAGCACACTGCCGATACCATTCCCTTTTGGGCACTAGCTGCGGCTCGTGTTGTTTGCTGCCCTCCTGGTCGTCCTGTGTTTGCGGAAGTCAGTCTGTCGGCGTACAACTGGCTAGAGGAGGGGGAGGATGTCAATCTCCTCTCTAAAGTCTCCACAAGGGCCTGCTGGTATTCTTCCATTTTGACCTGTCTGACTCTTTTTTTACAAGCAGTTTTGGAACATTGTGTTTGTACCGTGGATCCAGAAGGGTATAAACCCAGTAATTGGTGTTGTCCAGAATGCGCACAATGCGTGGGTCGCGTTCAATGCAGTCTAGCATGAATTGAGCCATGTGTGCCAGAGTCCTGCCAGAATCCTCATCATCCTCTTGTGAGCATTGTGATAGTTGTTGTGATGCATCATAGTCGACACCTTCTTCCTGGTCTGCTTCTGCTGACCATTCGCGCTGAATTGTGGAAGTCCAACGTGCACCGCTCTGGCCCTCGTCAGTGGTGGCATGAAATTCCTGCTCCAACTCCAGCTGTTCCTCCTCCTCTTCTTCGTCATAGCTGCTGGGGCCAGCGTTTCCTGAGGCGGATGGCCTGATGTTGGTACCATCACGCTGATCGTTTTCTCCTTCAGATTCCCCCAGTTGCATCATGACAGCTGTTTCCTTGATTTTCAACATTGACTTCTTCAGTAAACACAGCAGTGGTATGGTAATGCTGACTGAAGAGTCGTCACTGCTCACAAGCAACGTGGATTGCTCAAAATTTTGGAGGACTTGGCAGAGGTCCAACATGTTGGCCCAATCGGATCCACAGAAGCTTGGCAGCTGTCCGGATGCGCCTCGGTACTGCGCCGTCATGTACTGGACCACTGCACTCTTCTGCTCGCAAAAGTGGGCTAGCATGTGCAGCGTAGAATTCCAGCGCGTAGGGACATCACACAGCAAGCGATGGTGGGGGAGATTGAAGCGCTCCTGCATCTTGGCGAGTGCCCCCGAAGCAGTACTGGAATTTCTGCAATGTTTGGCCACTCGTCGCACCTTCAACAGAAGATCGGCCACGCCTGGGTATGTCCTCAGGAACTGCTGAACTACTAGGTTCATCACGTGCGCCAGGCAAGGGATGTGTGTCAGCTTAGCCAACCTTAAAGCGCGAATGAGATTACTCCCATTATCACACACAACCATGCCCGGTTTCAGGTCCAGCGGTGCCAGCCACAAATCCGTCTGTTCCTTTATTCCCCTCCAAATTTCCTCCCCTGTGTGCTGCTTATCCCCAAGGCAGATCAGCTTCAGCAACGCTTGCTGACGCATGCCAACAGCTGTGCTGCACTGCTTCCACGATCCTACTGCTGCTGGGTTAGCGTTTCCGGATGAGGTACAGCTTTGAGATGCGTTGGAGGAGAAGGAGTCAGAGAGGTAGGTGCTGCTGTTGTTATCCAGTGGGAGGGACGGCGGTGCAGCTGTTTGCGGCGTGGGCAACACCCGCGCCGTAGCAGGTGAGGAATCGCTGCCAGGCTCCACAAGGTTCACCCAGTGCGCGGTCAGGGAGATGTATCGACCCTGGCCGAACGCACTCGTCCAGGTGTCAGTGGTGAGGTGAACCTTGCAGGCAACGTGTAAGGAAGCGTGGAAGAGCCGCCGCCATGAGCCAGCGGTCGGCGGCTCTTCCCGCATACAGTGGCCGCACACACGGGGAGGCAGCCGCCTCCTCCCAGCGTGAGGCGGCTGTCCCCGTGGAGAGGCAGGCGGAACGCGGAGAAGCCGCCGCGTTAGACGCGGCGGCTGGTGCACACCTCCCCGCTGCGGAGACTCCGCAGAGCGGGGTTGGGACTCGTAGTCCCCCAGAGTTCAGAGTGACGCGCGCGCACTCAAGGGAAACTTATGACACTCTGAGGGGAGTCAGCTGACCAGGCTGGTCAGCTGACCCGGACTCTGCACCTCATTGGCCCATCACTGAGGGAGGTGCTGGGGGAATACTTGAGTATATATACTGCCGGCTGGTCACTTCTCTGGCGTCTGGCGTTGCGATCACACACGTGGGAGCACCCAGATCCGTAGTTAGATCCTGAAGTGTGCCGGGACCAGCTGGAGCTGTAATCCTACACTTAGCTAGATATTTGATAGCCAAAGTACTAGTTTGATTGTGATTATATGTTATGACCTATTGCCTGTTTCGACCATTCTCCTGAACCCTGATCTTGTACCTCGATATTTCTGATTCTCTGTTGCCGAACCCCGGCTCATACCTAGACTCTGTTTTCTGCCTCCTGATTCTGTACCCCGATTATATCTGATACCCAGTTGCCGAACCCTGCCTGTACCTTGACTCCGCCTTTGCCTGCTGTACCTGTACTTTATCTGTCCGTGTGTTACGACCTGGCTTGTCCGACCTCGAGAACCGACCTCACGATTGGAGGCGGTTCCCTGTCCTGTTAGTGACACTTCTTCCTGAGTGTCACTCTTGGACTTTCCTTCCCATTGTCAGTCTGACTCCTCCCGTCTTGGAGAGCTCAGATCTGCGGAAGGTATTTGTGCAACACTCCTTGCTGCACTGAGGCTTGTCCTCTGTTACTGTTACACCAATCACTACACTCTACTCAGGTGAACAGAGGTTAGCCAGTATATTGGATTATCGGTGATACTGCAGATCACATATAATCTGGTATACGTCTGTATTTCCCGTGACGCTGCAGGTCACCGGTAATCAGATCTCTCTGTGCTTCACCGATCGTTACACAACGGCATTCTTCAAGCTTCGGGTTAGTTTGCTGACCACGTGCTCATGCAACACAAACACTGGTCCACATGACAGCCCAGGGGCCCCAGGTCTCTCTCACTCACTGGGGCCCCCAAACCACCATGCGACACCTAGAGGGAAGTGCGGGCAAGCCCTGGACCTCTCACCTCCAGGGAACACACCCCACCACCTCTAAACTGAATGCCAACTGCAACAAACACAATTGCTAACTTCCAGTCAGAGCAATATCCTGCCTCTATCTGGCCAGCAGACGCTAGTCAGCCAATCAGGTGCACTGTCATACACCCTTTGCCTGCTGTTAGGGTTGCCAGGTGTCCGGTTTTAGACCGGACAGTCCGGTTTTTGGCCGCTGTGTCCGGTGCAAAAAGGCATGGTAAACCGGACAATTAAGATGTCCGGTTTTATGCCTTTTCCGGCGGCTGTCAATATTGACAGCCGCCTGTAGCAGGAGGAGAGCAGCGCAGTGGAGGGAAAGCGGTGGGCAGCGGCGGAGAAGGGGGCCATCTCCCCCCCTTCTCTCACCTTAGATGCTTTCCGTCCCTCGCTGTCTCCTCCGATCTGTGTGTGGCTGACTGGCGGTGGCGCTTGGCAGCGGGCGGGACTTACCTTCCGTGTCGCTCCATGCGCCGGCCGGAAGTTCTGGTGCCGCAGCCGCTGCTCTGGTCTGCATCAGACCAGAGTAGTGGCAACTCATCCCGCGCGGCGCCTGCGACGAGACCAGTCACCAGATGGAGGAGACACGGAAGGTAAGTTCCGCCCCTCTGCCAGCCACCGCACACACCGATCGGAGGAGACAGCGAGGGAGGGAGAGGACCCTAAGGTGAGCGAAGGGGGGGAGATGGCCCCTCTTCTCTGCGCTGACTGCTTCCCTCCTGGGGGGGGGGACACCTGCCTACATATACTGGGCCCATATACACCCTGGCTACATATACTGGGCCCATATACACCCTGGCTAAATATACTGGGCCCATATACACCCTGGCTACATATACTGGGCCCATATACACCCTGGCTACATATACTGGGCCCATATACACCCTGGCTACATATACTGGGCCCATATACACCCTGGCTACATATACTGGGCCCATATACACCCTGGCTAAATATACTGGGCCCATATACACCCTGGCTACATATACTGGGCCCATATACACCCTGGCTACATATACTGGGCATATATACCCCCTGACTACATATACTGGGCCCATATACACCCTGGCTACATATACTGGGCCCATATACACCCTGGCTACATATACTGGGCCCATATACACCCTGGCTACATATACTGGGCCCATATACACCCTGGCTACATATACTGGGCCCATATACACCCTGGCTACATATACTGGGCCCATATACACCCTGGCTACATATACTGAGCCCATATACCGCTGGCTATATATACTGGGGACATATTCCCCTGCCTACATATACTGGGGACATATACCTCTGGCTACATATACTGGGCACATATATCCCTGGCTACATATACTGGGGACAACTGGCTGTTTGTCATTATGTGCAGTTACTGGTGAAAAGCTGTCTCTTATTATGTGCATTTACTGGTGAAAAGCTGTCTCTTATGTGCATTTACTGGTGAAAAGCTTTCTCTTATGTGCATTTACTGGTGAAAAGCTGTCTCTTATGTGCATTTACTGGTGAAAAGCTGTCTCTTATGTGCATTTAGTGGTGAAAAGATGTCTCTTATGTGCATTTAGTGGTGAAAAGATGTCTCTTATGTGCATTTAGTGGTGAAAAGATGTCTCTTATGTGCATTTAGTGGTGAAAAGCTGTCTCTTATGTGCATTTACTGGTGAAAAGCTGTCTCTTATTATGTGCATTTACTGGTGAAAAGCGGTTTCTTATTATGTGCATTTACTGGTGAAAAGTGGTCTCTTATGTGCATGTACTGGTGAGGACAGTTAGTGACATGGCTATGTACTCTGTAATGTGCTGCAGAAGATGTCAGTGCGATATAAATACTGTAAAAAACATTTTTTAAAAAGCCCATTGCTTAGCCCCACTCTACATAAAAGTGCGCTTCTGACTCCGCCCCTAACTCCACCCCCTGTCCGGTTTTCTCCATCAGCCGACCTGGCAACCCTACCTGCTGTACCATACCTAGCAGGAATTACATAGATTAGCATTCAAGTGGGAGGCTTCGGTTGGACGCAATCGTGAATTACGTCGTTTACAGGGACGCCCCATGTAGGCACATCTCCCACACGGTCCCCTCCCTAACCACTCACCTGTCAACCGCATCCTAGAAGCTGCAAAAAATAAATTTAAAATCACAAACACTGGTCCACATGACAGCCCAGGGGCCCCAGGTCTCTCTCACTCACTGGGGCCCCCAAACCACCATGCGACACCTAGAGGGAAGTGCGGGCAAGCCCTGGACCTCTCACTTCCAGGGAACTCACCCCACCACCTCCAAACTGAATGCCAACTGCAACAAACACAATTGCTAACTTCCAGTCAGAGCAATATCCTGCCTCTATCTGGCCAGCAGACGCTAGTCAGCCAATCAGGTGCACTGTCATACACCCTTTGCCTGCTGTACCATACCTAGCAGGAATTACATAGATTAGCATTCAGGTGGGAGGCTTCGGTTGGACGCAATCGTGAATTGCGTCGTTTACAGGGACGCCCCGTGTAGGCACATCTCCCACACGGTCCCCTCCCTAACCACTCACCTGTCAACCGCATCCTAGAAGCTGCAAAAAATAAATTTAAAATCACAAACACTGGTCCACATGACAGCCCAGGGGCCCCAGGTCTCTCTCACTCACTGGGGCCCCCAAACCACCATGCGACACCTAGAGGGAAGTGCGGGCAAGCCCTGGACCTCTCACCTCCAGGGAACTCACCCCACCACCTCTAAACTGAATGCCAACTGCAACAAACACAATTGCTAACTTCCAGTCAGAGCAATATCCTGCCTCTATCTGGCCAGCAGACGCTAGTCAGCCAATCAGGTGCACTGTCATACACCCTTTGCCTGCTGTACCATAGCTAGCAGGAATTACATAGATTAGCATTCAGGTGGGAGGCTTCGGTTGGACGCAATCGTGAATTGCGTCGTTTACAGGGACGCCCCGTGTAGGCACATCTCCCACACGGTCCACGTGCTCATGCAACTCAGGCACTGCAGAGCGCACAAAGTGGTAGCAGCTGGGAACCACGTAACGTGGGATGGCCACTGACGTCATGCCCTTGAAGCTGTTTGTCTCCACCACTCGATATGGCAGCATTTCGCAGGCCAGAAGCTTGGCTATGCTGGCTGTTAGTGCCACGGCCCGGGGGTCATTTGCTGGCAATTTCCTCTTGCGCTCAAGCATCTCCGAGACATACAACTGAACCGTAGGGCTGCACACTGAACGGCTGTTGGTTGTTGTGTTTGATGACTGGGAGACCTCAAGAGCACTATTCCGGAAAGTGACAGTGTCAGCGTCGTCTGATGTTTGTGAATGTTGTTGTGAACCAAGCAATGGCTGGGCTACTGCTGCTGCTGATGAGGGTCTGGTGGTGAGTCTGGTGACCCCAAGGGAGGCAGTGTTGCTGCTGGTACCCTGTCCTGGCGGCCACAGAGTGGGATGTTTGGAGACCATGTGGCGGGTCATGCTGGTGGTGGAGAGGTTGTTAATATGTTTCCCCCTGCTCAGGCGGGTCTTGCACACCTTGCAAATCACCATGGTACCATCCTCACTGCAGTCTTCAAAGAAAGGCCAGACTTTGGAGCACCTGCCTTGCTGGCGATTTCTGTTTGCGCCTCTTTTTTGTCTCACTTGAACTTCCACGCTTGTGGTGCCTGAAATTTCGCAGTTGTGTGCGTGGTGTCGCTGCCGGTTGTGTCTGCTTTGTGCCCACTGGCTCCTTGTAACTGGCTGAGGACTCGGACCTCGTGCGTGATGTGCTGGTGCTGCTTAACCCACTGCTGGACGCTTGAGAGGTCATCCAATTAATTATCTGGTCCTGTTCTTTTGGATTTGTGAGGGTTGATTGCCTGGACAACATGGGCGGTATTGAGTGGGTTTTCTTCGGTGCTCCACTGTGGCCTGTACGTGAACCGTCAGGGGGAACACCTCTTCCCTTGCCCCTCCCTCTTTCACAGGATTTCTTCTTCATTTCACTTATCCGTAAAAGTACACGCTGACTGGCAGCAGTACAGTGGCAGTACAGAAATGCTATACAGTGGCGGGTGAGCGGTGTACTACTATTCCCAGCAGCGACACAGAGCACAATGCTATACAGTGGTGGGTGAGCGGTGTACTACTGTTCCCAGCAGAGACACAGAGTTGCAGTAAACACAATGCTATATAGTGTGGCTGAGCGGTGTACTACTATTCCCAGCAGACACACAGAGTGGCAGTAAACACAATGCTATATAGTGTGGGTGAGCGGTGTACTACTATTCCCAGCAGCGACACAGAGCACAATGCTATACAGGGTGAGCGGTGTACTACTGTTCCCAGCAGACACACAGAGTGGCAGTAAACACAATGCTATATAGTGTGGCTGAGCGGTGTACTACTATTCCCAGCAGACACACAGAGTGGCAGTAAACACAATGCTATATAGTGTGGGTGAGCGGTGTACTACTATTCCCAGCAGCGACACAGAGCACAATGCTATACAGGGTGAGCGGTGTACTACTGTTCCCAGCAGACACACAGAGTGGCAGTAAACACAATGCTATATAGTGTGGCTGAGCGGTGTACTACTATTCCCAGCAGACACACAGAGTGGCAGTAAACACAATGCTATATAGTGTGGGTGAGCGGTGTACTACTATTCCCAGCAGCGACACAGAGCACAATGCTATACAGGGTGAGCGGTGTACTACTGTTCCCAGCAGAGAGACACAGAGTGGCAGTAAACACAATGCTATATAGTGTGGGTGAGCGGTGTACTACTATTCCCAGCAGCGACACAATGACTGGGGGACCCTGGCTAGCCTGGCTGGAGAGAGAACTACCCTGCCTGCCTACCCAAAGCTAAACCCACAGACAAATAGCGGAGAAATGACGTGGATTGGGTATTTATTTACCCGAACCACGTTACCCGTTCGGCCAATCAGAGCGCGTTCGGGTCCGAACCACGTGACACGTTCGGCCAATCACAGCGCTAGCCGAACGTTCGGGGAACGTTCGGCCATGCGCTCTTAGTTCGGCCATATGGCCGAACACCTTCAGGTGTTCGGCCGAACTCGAACATCACCCGAACAGGGTGATGTTCTGCAGAACTTGAACAGTGGCGAACACTGTTCGCCCAACACTAGGCCTGGTATCTTCCACTGCGGTGTCCCAATGGCCACAAATTTACGGAAAGCCTCTGACTCCACCAGCTTGTATGGTAATAGCTGGCGAGCTAATAGTTCCGCCACACCAGCTGTCAGACGCCGGGCAAGAGGGTGACTGGCCGAAATTGGCTTCTTCCGCTCAAAGACTTCCTTCACGGACACCTGGCTACTGCTGTGGGCAGAGGAGCAGGAACCGCTCAAGGGCAGAGGCGGTGTGAAGGAGGGTGGCTGTGAAGGTTCAAGGGAGAAAGCGGATGAAGACGATGCACCTGAAGGAGGAAGAGGAGAAGGAGGGTGGCTTGTCTTTTGAGGGGTGCTGCTTTTCCCTCAGGTGTTCTTCCCATAGCTGTTTGTGCCTTCTCTCCAGGTGCCTTCGTAAGGCACTTGTCCCTACTTGAGAGTTGGCCTTTCCACGGCTCAATTTTTGCTGGCGGAGACAACAGATGGCTTTGCTCCGATCTGAGACACACACGTTAAAAAATTTCCAAACCGCTGAGCCCCCCTGGGGTGATGGCGCTACGTTGGCATCAGCAGCTGACGTTGAAGGGCATGTTGGCTGGCTGGCTGGCCATAGCTGGCAATACATGGCGCTGGACACTGCCCCCAGCTGTTTCTGAGGACGAGCTCCCTCTGCTTCTATCATGGAGTCGTCTCCTCCTACTCCTCTCTGGCTCCCCCTCTGAATTGTCCCCCTGGTCATCTCCTCTATTGGGAACATACGTGGCATCCGTATAATCGTCATCATAATCCTCCTGCCCAGCTTCGCTTTCCTCAGACAACTCCCCAACTGCCCCAACTTCAGGTGGTTCATCATGCCCCTTCTCACACATTACGTCCATACTATCGCCACCTAACTCAGACATGTGAGGTGGTGTACCTGTGCCTTCTTCTTGTTGTTGCAGTAGTGGCTGTGAATCAGGGATTTCACCACCACCACCACCAAATAACTCCTGCGAAGTGTCAAATGCAGCAGATGTGGTGCTTGTACTAGCGTTGGTAGCACTGGCTGCGGGAGATGAGGTCTTCTGTGTTAAATACTCAAGCACGTCCTCACAATTTTGGGAAGTGATGGCACGTGCCTTCTTCTGAGCACTGTACTTTGGTCCAGGTCCGCACGAAATCACAGCAACACCACCTGCCAGTTCCAGGTGGCCTTCCTCTGGGTCTTCCTCTACCTCTTCCTCTACCTGGTTTGTCCATTTTGTCCATCTCAGGGGGAAGCTAGGTATATGCAGTGAGGTGAGTTCACTCAACAGAAAAGGTAGATATGCAGTGAGGTGAGTTCACTCAACCCAAAGGTAGCTATATATGCAGGGAGGTGAGTTCACTGAACACAAAGGGTAGCTATGTGCAGTGAGGTGAGTTCACTTAACCCAAAGGTAGTTATATATGTAGTGAGGTGAGTTCACTCAATCCAAAGGTAGTTATATATGCAGTGAGGTGAGTTCACTGAACACAACAGGTAGTTAGATGCAGTCAGCTGAGTTCACTCAACACAACAGGTAGCTATGTGCAGTGAGGTGAGTTCACTCAACCCAAAGGTAGTTATATATGCAGTGAGGTGAGTTCACTGAACACAAAAAGTAGCTATGTGCAGTGAGGTGAGTTCACTCAACCCAAAGGTAGTTATGTATGCAGTGAGGAGAGTTCACTGTACACAACAGGTAGTTAGATGCAGTCAGCTGAGTTCACTCAACACAAACGTAGTTATATGCAGTGAGGTGAGTTCACTCAACAGAAAAGGTAGATATGCAGTGAGGTGAGTTCACTGAATGCAAAAGGTAGCTATATGCAGTGAGGTGAGTTCACTGAACACAACAGGTAGTTAGATGCAGTCAGCTGAGTTCACTCAACACAAACGTAGTTATATGCAGTGAGGTGAGTTCACTCTACAGAAAAGGTAGATATGCAGTGAGGTGAGTTCACTCAACTTAAAAGGTAGTTATATGCAGCGAGGTGGGTTCACTCAACACAAACGTAGGTGTATGCAGTGATGAGTAGAGTTGGGCCGAACGGTTCGCCTGCGAACGGTTCCATGCGAACTTCCATGGTTCGCATTCGCGTCCCGCAGGCGAACGTTTTCGGAAGTTCGGTTCGCCCCATAATGCACCATGGAGTGTCTCGGGTAGAGATGGGCCGAACGGTTCACCGGCGAACGGTTCCAGGCGAACATCGGGTGGTTCGCCTTCGCCGGCGAAGGTGAACTTTCCCGGAAGTTCGATTCGCCCCATAATGCTCTATGAGGGTCAACTTTGACCCTCTGCATCACAGTCAGCAGGCCCAGTGTAGCCAATTAGGCTACACTAGCCCCTGGAGCCCCACCCCCCTTATATAAGGCAGGCAGCGGCGGCCATTACGGTCACTCGTGTGCCTGTCTGCATTAGTGAGAGTAGGGTGAGCTGCTGCACTGTCTCTCATAGGGAAAGATTAGTTAGGCTTAGCTTGTTCCTGGCTGCATACCTGTTCTGTAAACGCACCACTGCATACCTGTACTGTGTCTGTGAACCCACCACTGCATACCTGTTCAGTGAACCCACCACTGCATACCTGTTCTGTGAACCCACCACTGTATACCTGTTCAGTGAACCCACCGCTGCATACCTGTTCAGTGAACCCACTACTGCATACCTGTTCAGTGAACCCACCACTGCATACCTGTTCAGTGAACCCACCACTGCATACCTGTTCTGTGAACCCACCACTGCATACCTGTTCTGTGAACCTGCCACTGCATACCTGTACTGTGAACCCACCACTGCATACCTGTTCTGTTCAGTGAACCCGCCACTGCATACCTGTTCTGTTCAGTGAACCCGCCACTGCATACCTGTTCTGTTCAGTGAACCCGCCACTGCATACCTGTTCTGTTCAGTGAACAGTTTGGTGTGGCAGTGTGAAGCAGTACCTTAATTACACTACCTGATTGATGTATACACATGCAAGATGTTTTAAAGCACTTTAGGCCTGTCATTTAGCATTCAATGTGATTTCTGCCCTTAAAACGCTGCTTTGCGTCAAATCCAGATTTTTCCCGGGGACTTTTGGCGTGTATCCCACTCCGCCATGCCCCCCTCCAGGTGTTAGACCCCTTGAAACTTCTTTTCCATCACTTTTGTGGCCAGCATAATTTTTTTCTTCCAAAGTTCGCCTCCCCATTGAAGTCTATTGCGGTTCGCGAACTTTAACGCGAACCGAACCTTCCGCGAAAGTTCGCGAACCCGGTTCGCGAACCTAAAATCGGAGGTTCGGCCCAACTCTAGTGATGAGGTGGGTTAACTAAACACAACAGGTACTAGTAGTAGGTAAATGCAGTACTGGGTAGGTAGTACAATGTGCAGCTCCCTGTCACACACACAGGTGTCACTGAATGTGCTGCTGAATGCTGGTGGGCTGCTGGCAGTGGGACACACACATTATGAATTAGCAATGCTGTCTAAGCAACACAAGTGTCTGCGTACGTTAAAAAGGGGCGCTGGGAAAAAAGGGCGCCGGGTTTTTAACGATAAGCATTGATAACGTTTAAAAATGTATTGTACTGTATTTCGTTTAAAATTAATGTTTTATAAAGTTATAAATCATTAAATAATGTGCATTAAATCGGCAATTGTAAAAACGTTAATCTTTCGTTTAAATAGTGAAACGTATAATAACGTTTAAAAAAAAAAATTACTAAGTAACCCTCCCTGTACCTACCCCTAACCCCTAGACCCCCCTGTTGATGCCTAAACCTAAGACCCCCCCTGTTGGTGCCTAAGTAACCCTCCCTGTACCTACCCCTAACCCCTAGACCCCCCTGTTAGTGCCTAAACCTAAGACCCCCCTGTTGGTGCCTAAACCTAAGACCCCCCTGTTAGTGCCTAAACCTAAGACCCCCCTGTTGGTGCCTAAACCTAAGACCCCCCTGTTGGTGCCTAAACCTAAGACCCCCTGTTGGTGCCTAAACCTAAGACCCCCCTGTTGGTGCCTAAACCTAAGACCCCCCTTTTGGTGCCTAAACCTAAGACCCCCTGTTGGTGCCTAAACCTAAGAACCCCCTGTTGGTGCCTAAACCTAAGACCCCCCTGTTGGTGCCTAAACCTAAGACCCCCCTGTTAGTTTTTTCGTTTAAAAATAATGTTTAAAAAAAAATGTACTGTTTTTCGTTTAAAAATAATGTTTAAAAAAAAATATTGTACTGTTTTTCGTTTGAAAATAAAATTTAAAATGTATAAATCATTTAATAATGTGTAATCATGAGAAACAGTAATAAAACATTAAGTCTCCGGGCGCCGCTTTTAAAACGTTATTTTTCTCCGGCGCCCTTTTTTCCTATCGGGCGCCCATTAAACGATATTTATTATAGGAGTGAATGGCGGCGCCCGATTTGTCCACTAGCCTCAGGCGCCCGAATTTACTGTTCCCCAAGTGTCTAACACACACAGGTAGTAGTCACTGAATGTGCTGCTGCTGCTGCTGGCAGTGGGACACACAGTATGAATTAGCAATGCTGTCTAAAAAACACAAGTGTCTCACACACACAGGTAGTCACTGAATGTGCTGCTGCTGGCAGTGGGACACACAGTATGAATTAGCAATGCTGTCTAAAAAACACAAGTGTCAGTTTCAAACACAGAAAAAAAAAATTGATCACACGAGCAGGATGAGCTCTGAAAAGAGCTTTTCTGGGGCGCTATTATAGCAATAAGATTCAGCTAAGCAAGCTACGAAGGCAAGAGCCTGACTAATCTGTCCCTAGGAGAACAAGTTTGCAGCAGCTGTCCCTATTCTGTCTCTAGCAGGCACACGAGTGAGGCTAATGGCCGCCGGAGCCTGCCTTATATAAGGGGGGTGGGGCTCCAGGGCTTAGTATAGCCGGATTGGCTACAATGCGCCTGCTGACTGTGATGCAGATGGTCAAAGTTGACCCTCATAGAGCATTATGGGGCGAATCGAACTTCCGGGAAAGTTCGCCTTCGCCGGCGAAGGCGAACCACCCGATGTTCGCCTGGAACCGTTCGCCGGTGAACCGTTCGGCCCATCTCTACCCGAGACACTCATATAGCCAACGGTCATTGCTTCATTGTGCTACGCAAGCCCCTTCACCGCAGCAAGGTAACGATCACGAAGGGGAATGGGCACTTGTACATGCCTTTTGTTTTGTTGTTGCAGCTGCAGTGCAGCCAGAAAAATTAGGCAGGCATGTACACGCACCTGAAAAATTATTGTGCCTTAAAAATTCAAGAATCCACCTGGAGTCCTGGACGCTGTTGGGTGGTGGTGGAGAAGGCAGTCAAGCGGCCTGCGGGCAGAGATGCTGTGTGGGGAGTGACTTTGTCTTGGGGCAGGCAGTCACACGGCGTGCAGGCAGAGATGCTGTGTGTGAGGACTGACTTAGTCTTGGGGCGGGCAGTAGCCCTCCGGGATCCATGCCTCATTGATTTTGATAAAGGTGAGGTACTGAACACTTTTGTGAGTTAGGCGATTTCTCTTCTCAGTGACAATGCCTCCAGCTGCGCTGAAGGTCCTTTCTGACAGGACGCTTGATGCAGGGCAAGACAGAAGTTAGATGGCAAATTGGGACAGCTCTGGCCACAGTTTAAGCCTGCGCACCCAGTAGTCCAAGGGTTCATCCCTGCTCACAGTGTCTACCTCCACACTTAAGGCCAGGTAGTCGGCTACCTGCCGGTCCAGGCATTGGTGGAGGGTGGATCCGGAAGGGCTAAGGCGAGGCGTTGGACTAAAGAATGCCCACATGTCCAACATCACCATGAGATCGCTGTAGCGTCCAGTCCTTGCCTGCGTGGACATGGGAGAAGTATTTCTGGCAGTGGTACCTTTATTGCGTTGTGCTGTGACATCACCCTTAATTGTAAAGCATAGTTGCCAGCTTGTTCTGCAAGTGCTGCATCCTTTCTGCCTTCTGGTGATTTGGAAACATCTCTGCCACTTTGTGCCTATACTGAGGGTCTAGTAGCGTGGCCACCCAGTAATTGAGTTTTTTTATACGGGGGTCCCTCAACAGGCTGGACAGCATGAAAGACGCCATCTGCTCAAAGTTGGATCGAGACGTACTATCTATCTCCTCTTGCTCTTTCTCAGTGACGTCAGATAAGTCCTCCTCCACCCCCAGCCACGAACAATACCACAGGAACGTTGAGCAGCACAAGCCCCCTGCGACGACGACTGCTGCAGTTGTTCTTCTGCCGCAGCCTCCTCCTCCTCCAAAGAAACACCTTCTTCATCATCTGAGTCTGACTCCTCTTCCCCACACGACTCTTCCTCCTCCTCCTCCTCTGTGCTGCCGCAGGTGTTGAGGAAACATCTGGTTCTGATGAGAATTGATCCCACAACGCTTCCTCCTGTAACTGCTCCTGTTCACGCTCTTCCACAGCTTGATCCACCACTCTACACAAGGCACGCTCCAGGAAGAAAGCGTACGGGATCAAGTTGCTGATGGTGCCTTCACTGCGACTCACCAGGCTGGTCACCTCCTCAAACAGCCGCATGAGCCTGCATGCATTTCGCATAAGTGTCCAGTTGTTGGGCCAGAACATCCCCATCTCCCCAGCATGTGTCCTTCTACTGTAGTTGTAGAGGTACTGGGTGTCGGCTTTCTCCTCTTTTAGCAGGCGAGAGAACATAAGGAGGGTTGAATTCCAGCGAGTCGGGCTATCGCAAATCAGGCGTCTCACCGGCAACTTTTTTCTCCGCTGGAATATCGGCAAAGTGTGCCATGGCCGTGTAAGACCGCCTGAAATGCCCACACACCTTCCTAGCCTGCTTCAGGACGTCCCCTAAGCCTGGGTACTTTGACACAAATATTTGAATGACTAGATTCAGCACATTTGCCATGCAGGGTACATGTGTCAGCTTTCCTAAATTCAAAGCGGAAATGAGATTGCTGCCGTTGTCACACACCACGTTTCCGATCAGGGGCAAACGCAGGATTTTTAAGGGGGGGGGTTCCTGAAAGGTCCAGAAGCACGTATGTCCCGAGTGCTTCCGAATACAGGTGGCTCCATACTGCCCATGCACAAAAGTGCGCTGGCGTATTACGGAGCTGCCTATCTTTGGAAGTACTCAAGGACACTAGTGTTTCTGAGGGCTTCTGGTAGCAGCAAATGTGAACGGGGTACAGCGCTGGAACAACTCCCCAAGAGAGGAACAGGAGATAGACTTAGTTTGGACAATTCAGTGGAATATGCTACATAGTGTCACATAGCGCAAGCGATACCCATATGATGCAGGGATATATGCATCTGCGGAAGATGGCGGCGCTACATAAATACTAAATAATAATATTTTGCCTCACCAGGATTGCACTTTTATTTAGCTTTCCTGTAAGACAAGAACACACAGTCAGCTCTAGGGGAAGAGGGAAACAAAGGTGAATGAGGGAGGGCTGGTGCACACCAAGAGTGCTTCTGAGCGTTTTTCAAATCAACAGTGATTTGAAAAGCGCTTGGCTAATGTTACCCTATGTGGGTGTTCCCACAGCAGTGTTGTGATTTTTTCAAAATCGCAGGTATACTGCATGTAGCATGTTTTTGAGCAATTCATTCAAAAATCGCTCTGAAAATCACTTCACAAAATCACACTCACAAATTGCTAGCGATTGCTATTGTCATTTTGGCGTTGCACTAGCCCAGAGAGAGGAGTGGAGAAATTGAGAATAGCCTGAGATGGAGCAGAGAACTTATCTGTATTGAAGTCCCACATCACACAAGCTACTTGTCTGTAATCGGACTCCTGTCCCTGTCAGTCTCTCACACAAGTCAGAAAGAAGCCCTCCTGGAGTCTAGGGACTGTCAAAAACTTTTCAGCTTGTTATCCACACCTTATCCACACATGCAGTCATTATAACAATGGGGAGAGACCAGACAGATGTTTGCCCACAGACCCTGAGTCCAGGCAAGCTCTGCATCATGCTGTGCATATTTACCAGCATGTCTGACACTTCTGTGCTGTGGAGAGTCCAGGACTCCATAATCAACATTCTCTCACTGCAGGCTGCATCTTCTTGTGAGGGTTGTGAGGGAAGCTGGGCTGCCTCTCTCATTCTATTAGCTGGAGGGAGGCACCAGAAGTAAGAAGGGAGGGAGAATGAGGCTGTTTATATTATGCGGGCTTCCCTGGCTGAATACACAGCTCAGTGCAGGGGGGAGGTTCCAGACACCCGGAATAGCCCCCTGAGTTCGCCAGTGCCGATCTCCAGCTGGCGCGGGGTCAGCCACTGATCCACCTGTTTGTTAAGAGCAGCCAGGAGAGCTGCTCCAGTGTGACTCTCCATTTTGAGGTAAGGCATGTCTAAGATGGCGTGACACCGTCGTACCTGGCATGCAGCATAGGCCCTGGGGAGATGGAGCTGTGTAGCTGGAGAGGAGATCGCAGCCCCAGTAGAGTTGAACTGCCACTCAGCCAAGGAGGAGGAGGATGATTACAGCAAAGAGGATGTAGCAGGAGTAGAGGAGGTGGCAGGAGGCCTGCCTGCAAGCAGTGGAGGTGTCACAAGTTGGTCCACTGCACAGCCACGTACTCCCTGCTTGTCAGCGGTCACCACACCAGGTTGACCCAATGGGCTGTGTAAGTAATGTACCTGCCCTGACCGTGCTTGGCAGACCAGGCATCCATGGTCAGATGGACCCTTGACCCAACGCTGTGTGCCAGAGATGACACCACTTGCCTCTCCACTTCACGGTACAGTTTGGGTATCGCCTTTTTAGAGAAATAATTGCGGCCTGGTATCTTCCACTGCGATGTCCCAATGGCCACAAATTTACAGAAGGCCTCTGTAACGATTGGTGTCAGCACACAGAGAGAATCTGATTATTGATGATCTGCAGAATCATCAACAATACAGATGTATACTTGATTATGGATGATCTGCAGAATCACCAATAATACGAGTATGACTAACCTCTGGACACATAATGAGTGTAAGTGTTTGGTGCAACTGTAGGCTATCTCCCCTGAGGCGGGAGACACAGGCAGCTCGGCCAGGAACCACCTGAGGGGCAGGTGGCCCTCGGCTGTGCAGGAACTATCCCCTAGAGAGAGGGAATAGAGAGAACCTAGTAACCAGAGATACTGGGTGAACAGATATAGACTGTACTGCAGCCAGGGGGCTCCAGAGGCGTAGAGGCCACTGGCTGCTAGCAGGCTGGACTCTCTGAGGAGCAGGAGTCCTAACAGCTAACTGACACTTGGTGGAATAGTGTCACAGCTAGTACAGATAGACTGAGCACTCAAGGGATGAGTGACAGCCTGGAGGGTCGGGCAGGCCAGGTCGGCAACACACGAGCAGAGAAGGTAAAGAGACAGAAGGCTGATTCGGTAACCGGGTACAGGCAGGTTTTGGCAACAGGTAGGCAGATATGCAGAGGTACCAAATCAGTAAGTAAGAGAGAGGTCGACAGAGCAAATAGTCATAACAGATATAGAACAGAGTCCTAGCCTGAGGTGGGAGGTCCTTGGTCTCGACACCCAGGAACTAGTCTAGAGTATAATACAGCAATGACACAGTATTCCTAAGCTTGGGTGTGAGGTCCTTGGTCACAACACCCTGGAACTGGTCTAAAGTATAACACAGCAATGACACAGTAATCCTAAGCTTGGGTGTGAGGTCCTTGGTCACAACACCCTAGAACTGGTCTAAAGTATAACACAAGCGTAATCTGGCTAAGTGTGAATTCCCAGGTCCTCCTGGTTCTAACACACTGTGGGATCTGAGTGCTCACACGTAAGTATTCACAACGGCAGACAACCTGAGACTGACCAGCAAGATCTATATATAGTGCAGCGCTCCTCAGCGCCGCCCAGCACCACTCAGCCAATCACCTACTGCGCTGGGATCAGCTGATCGTCCTGATCAGCTGATTCCTCTCCTACTGGCATAAAGGTCCTGCCTCCCAGCGCGCGCGCGCGTAGCTCTCCATCTGTGTGCACTAGAAGGCTCAGACAAACCAGACGCATGCTGCTGTGTGGAAACCCCGGTCTGAACACGGAGACAGCCGCCCTGCTGCCAGACCGCGCGGCGGCATCTCCGCAATCCATTACAGCCTCAGAGTCCACCAGCTGGTATGGTAACAGCTGGCGAGCTAACAGTTCCGCCAAGCCAGCTGTCAGACGCCGGGCAAGGGGGTGACTGGCAGAAATTGGCTTCTTCCACTCAAAGATTTCCTTCACAGACACCTGGCTGCTGTGGGCAGAGGAGCAGGAACCGCTCAAGGTCAGAGGCGGAGTGGAGGAGGGTGACTGTGAAGGCGCAAGGGAGAAAGTGGCTGAAGAAGATAATGCACCTGAAGGAGGAAGAGGAGAAGGAGGGTGGCTTTTCTTTTGTGTGCTGCTCTTGCTCAGGTGCTCTTCCTATTGCAGTTTGTGCCTTTTCTGCATGTACATGAAATTAAAAGGGGAAAAGGACCCGCAACATCCACACACATTTAGACCAGAGGGAGCGAGGAACCAGTAAGCTCGAATGTCCAGTAGAAAAGAAAGTTCCACTACACCAGTGGCTGGGTGCAAAAAGGTTTCTCCGCTTATTGATACATCAATCAGTGAGTACAAAAGTTAAAAAAGCTCACGCGTATCGGAGCTCATGGCTCCTTAATCATAGCTTGTACATTGTTATAATGCATGAGTTTAAATAGTGCACAGCCACTGCATGTACCTTCGTAAGGGAGTTGTCCCTATGTGGGTGTTGGCCTTTCCACAGCTCAATTTTTGGAGGCAGAGAGAACAGATGGCATTATTCTGATCTGAGGCAGACACATTAAAAAATTTCCAAACCGCTGAGCCCCCTTGGGGTGATGGCACTATGGTGGCATCAGCAGCTGAAGTTGAGGGGCATGTTGGCTGGCTGTCCATAGGTGGCGATACATGGCGCCAGACACTGCCACCAGCTGTTTCTGATGACAAGCTCCCCCTGCTTCTTTCAGGAACTCGTCTCCTGCTACACCTCTCTGACTCCCCCTCTGAACTGTCCCCCTGGTCATGATGTCTATTAGGATCCCACGTGACATCCATGATAGTATCATCATCATTGTCATCGTGATAATCATCCTCCGCAGCTTCGCTTCTATCAGACACCACCAAAACTGCACCAACAGCAGGTACTTCATCATCATCATCCTTACACCTTACGTCCATAGTGACGGCTAACTCAGACATATGAGGTGTTGTAACTTGCTTAGAGCCTTCATCTTTTTGTAACAGTAGTGGCTGTGAATCATTTAATTCCCCACCAAATAACTCCTGCGAATTGTCAAATGCAGCGGATGTGGTGCTTGTAGTAGCGCTGGTGGCTGCGGAAGATGAGGTGTTCTGTGTTAAATAGTCAACCACGTCCTGACAATCTTGGGAGTTGATGGGACGTGCCTTCTTCTGAGCATTGTACTTTGGCCCAGGGCCGCACGAAATCACATCAGCACGACCTGCCGGGTGGCCTTTCTCTAGGTCTGCCTCTACCCGTTTTGTCTGTTTTGTCCATATCGGGGATGATGAAGTGAAAGGTATGCACTGACTTGACTAATACAATGTGCAGTCACCCAGGTGCAGTTAACAGGAATGCACGGAGTGGTATATCACACTGTATGCGCTCACGTAGGTAGGTGGGTGCACTGAACAACAGGTAGGTATATGAAGTGATGGGTATTACAAATGTGCACCTGTCACACACACACACCGGTACCGCCGTGAACAGGTGAAATGACTGGTGGTATTAACAATGCGTGCGCTCACGTAGGTAGGTGCACTTAACAGTGAACAGATGGAGTGATTGGGATGGGATTACAAATGTACAGCTGCCTGTCACACACACAGGTAGTCAGTCACTGAATGTGCTAGGCCTGGCAGTGGCACAGTAGGAATTACACCAAAGGCCAGCTGCGACTGACTGACAGGGCTGTATATAATGCAAGTGGGCCACAAAAAAATAAAAATAAATAAATTAGATCACAAGAACAAGATTAACTCTCAAAAGAGTTGTTGAGGGGTGCTTTTTTAGCAATAAGAATCAGCAAGGAGCAAGCTAACAAGCCTACAAGAGCCTAACTAAGCTTTCCCTATGAGAGTCTGCAGCAGCTCTCCCTTCTCTAAGTACTGCAGGCACACGAGTGGGTCCAATGCCTGACGCTACCGGGGAGGGTGGAGAGTGGCTCGAGGAGGGAGTGTAGCCTGATTGGCTACAATGTGCCTTCTGACTGTGATGTAGAGGGTCAAAGCTGACCCTAATGGTGAACTATGGGGGCGAATCGAACTTCCGGAAAAGTTTGAGGTTCTCCGTGATTGCAAACCACGGAAGTTCGCCGGGAACCGTTCACCGGTGAACCGTTCGGGCCATCTCTAATCCTTTATACTTTGTATTCCTATATTACTAAAAGCTTTTCAGTATATTATGATAATGAGAACAAATGATTGTGGCCAGATTTTTTGTTATTTTAGGGAGACACAGAACTGGTCTATACCAGTATTTCCTGTGAGGATTCCAAAACCCAGGAGAACTAATTTCTTGAGAAATGAAACTGAGATAACCCTGGCTGGGAATTAGAAACTGTATAGCAGGCCCGCCCAGACAGAAAATGAAAGTAGCAGGAGTCAATAATGGTCTGTGAGGTGGAAGCATTAAAGGAGAACAGTAGTGACAGGTATATGGAGGCTGCCATATTTCCTTTTAAGCAATACCAGTTGCCTGGCAGCCCTACTGGTCTCTTTGGCTGAAGAAGTGTCTGAATCACACCAGAAGCAAGCATGCAGCTAATCTTGTCAAATTTCTCAGAAACACCTGATCTCCTGCATGCTTGTTCAGGGGCTATGGCTGTAAGCATTAGAGGCAGAGGATTAGCTGAATAGCCAGGCAACTGGCATTTCTTTAAAGGAAATAAATATGGCAGCCTCCATATACCTCTTACTACAGTTCTCCTTTAATGCTGGGAATACACGGTACATTTTGTACCATGTAATGGATAGATTCCGGCGCGTTCCTCGCTCACCCCTCTTGCAATCTATCTGGAGCAGGGGGAGGTTTGAGGGTGATATAGAGACTCTGGGGGTACATAGATCACTGCTGTGTCCAGGAGCTTGCAATCTATCTGGTGCAGGGGGAGGTTTGAGGGTGATATAGAGACTCTGGGGGTACATAGATCACTGCTGTGTCCAGGAGCTAGCAATCTATCCTGTGCAGGGAAGGTGTCAGAGTGATACAGAGACTCTGGGGGTACAGATATCACTGCTGTGTCCAGGAGCTTGCAATCTATCCTGTGTAGGGGAGGTGTCAGAGTGATATAGAGACTCTGGGGGTACAGACATCACTGCTGTGTCCAGGAGCTTGCAATCTATCCTGTGCAGGGGAGGTGTCAGAGTGATATAGAGACTTTGGGGGTACAGACATCACTGCTGTGTCCAGGAGCTTGCAATCTATCCTGTGTAGGGGAGATGTCAGAGTGATATAGAGACTCTGGGGGAGAAGAGGGAGTGATGGGCACAGCTGTGGGGAAGGGGGTACACCACCCCACTTCCCTCACCTTGGGGCTCCCTGTTCCTCGCTCACCCCTCCGGAATTCCGTAGTGTCAGAGGCTGCAGTGGGTGGAAACCCCCGCTCTGCTGCCACGGATGTGCACACAGCTAACCTGTTTGAAATATGAAGGTTAGGGAAAGCAGGCGACTGTTCTCGGGGTCTGAAGGTGATCAGGCAGCTGGCAGAAGCCTCTAGGGGTTCACTACGTTGCTGGTCAGTGTCCTCGTGCTCCACGCGGCTTGTCTGTCTGCTGCTGGTGTGCAGAGATAGCATGAATCGATAAGCCGCAGATGGATCTTTAAGTAATTTTCCTCTTAGCCATTCTGCGCCTGTGCAGAACAGCTATGCATGTGCGTAGAAGTGGAGGTATAATACCTCGATGTAGCAAAGAAATGAACAGCGCTACTTAAAAACAGATGAGTGCTTACCTGCAAAAAAGTGCACACCCCACTCATGGGATTCAAATACACAATGAGCATACACATGACCTGTCTACCACTTGGAGGATGTTAGTTTCACTAACAATTTGCAATTTGTTAGGTACTTGTCCCTCCCACTGTCGAAGAAGTCTTTCCTCCATGGGAGGGGACCTAACACTAACTAAAACCTACCTATGCATATGCATAGCCTGGGCGCGCTACCAGTAAAATTAAGAATTGCGCAGAAAAAGTGGGATCAGCGCATCACCAGGCCGCCTCCGAATGGCCTCAGCTCAGAGATGCGCTGAGCCCCCCCAGGAACTACGAACGCACCTTGAACCAAACAGAGGCTCTGCATATACACCAAAGAAAAACTAACAAGTGGGAGCAGCTGACCAGAATTAAATCAAACATAGCAAAGAAATGAACAGCGCTACTTAAAAACAGATGAGTGCTTACCTGCAAAAAAGTGCACACCCCACTGCAAATTGTTAGTGAAACTAACATCCTCCAAGTGGTAGACAGGTCATGTGTATGCTCATTGTGTATTTGAATCCCATGAGTGGGGTGTGCACTTTTTTGCAGGTAAGCACTCATCTGTTTTTAAGTAGCGCTGTTCATTTCTTTGCTATGTTTGATTTAATTCTGGTCAGCTGCTCCCACTTGTTAGTTTTTCTTTGGTGTATATGCAGAGCCTCTGTTTGGTTCAAGGTGCGTTCGTAGTTCCTGGGGGGGCTCAGCGCATCTCTGAGCTGAGGCCATTCGGAGGCGGCCTGGTGATGCGCTGATCCCACTTTTTCTGCGCAATTCTTAATTTTACTGGTAGCGCGCCCAGGCTATGCATATGCATAGGTAGGTTTTAGTTAGTGTTAGGTCCCCTCCCATGGAGGAAAGACTTCTTCGACAGTGGGAGGGACAAGTACCTAACAAATTGCAAATTGTTAGTGAAACTAACATCCTCCAAGTGGTAGACAGGTCATGTGTATGCTCATTGTGTATTTGAATCCCATGAGTGGAGTGTGCACTTTTTTGCAGGTAAGCACTCATCTGTTTTTAAGTAGCGCTGTTCATTTCTTTGCTATGTTTGATTTAATTCTGGTCAGCTGCTCCCACTTGTTAGTTTTTCTTTGGTGTATATGCAGAGCCTCTGTTTGGTTCAAGGTGCGTTCGTAGTTCCTGGGGGGGCTCAGCGCATCTCTGAGCTGAGGCCATTCGGAGGCGGCCTGGTGATGCGCTGATCCCACTTTTTCTGCATAATACCTCGATGGGAGTACCGACTCAACACGGACCCGGGGGGTGAGCGGGCGGGCAGCGGCTGCATTCGGAGACACGCTGTCTCCCTCTTCTCTATGACCCGGTGCGTCATGTGTAAACACATGCCGAGTCATAGAGTGGGACGGACAATGCGTGTCTCCAAGTGAAGCCGCTGCCCGCCCGCTCACCCACCTGCTCCAACAATCTAACATACACTGTCGAACTAACCTACATCCTATAGACTTTTATTATCCCCTCCCCTCCCCCAACCCTAACCCTCCTGGTGTACGTTTGATAGTGAATGTAGGTGGATTTGACATGTAGGCTATTTCGTTAGAACACCGGCACTAAAAGTAATTGTGGCTGTTAATATTCATGCAGCAGGGGACCTGGGGGAGCAAAGACAGTATAGCAGGGTTGGCGCTGCTGGGGCCCCAGCAGAGGTCGGGCCCTGGGGAAATGCCCCTTTTGCCTCTATGGTAGCGCTGGCCCTGATCACGCCCTGTGACACCCCTAGTCACGCTGCACGTATACCATAAAGATTTCATAAGAAAAACATGTTGTTTTATCATTCAAACCACACTGTTCCTTTCTATCCTGGTTCATGTTCCTTCATTTACACATTTTAAAATTAGCAATATATCAATTTAAAGGATGGGAATAAAGTTTAGAGTCAACCAAACACATTTTTAGTAGAGAAATACATATATTTACATAGAAAGAGAGATAAAAATCACTAACCTTAACTCCTGTCTTTAATAACTCTTCTGAGCTGTTTTACAGTTATCACAATTATATCACCATGGTGATAACTGTAAAACAGCTCAGAAGAGTTATTAAAAGACAGGAGTTAAGCTTAGTGAATTGAGGCCATGTCCTGAAAGAGGGACAAATGAGGAGGAAAGAGGGACAGGGCTCCCAAAGAGGGACAGTTGAGAGCTATGTATGGCCAGCTTTACTTTCGTACATTATGCAAACCTCCTTTTTGCTTTTAAAATAATCTGCAGCGACCCTCTTTTGGTGCTCAGAATATATTAGGTTTCTACCGACACCCATTAAACTTTCAGAGGATAATGCTTCGTGCATGCTTAAACTGTCCTTTTTTGTATTATTTTATTCAACGGAAATTTACTTTTTTTTTATTTATTAAAAAAGCGATTTCCCGTTATTAGCACACCGAGTTCACATTAGCTGCATTCCCTGGCTGTTTCACACACCACAGAGCGTTCGAGTTTTCTATAAGAGGTGCAATGAAGTAAGAGAAAACAGCACGATGGCACTACTTATTACAGTACAGCAGCAGTAGTGTACTACTGCCTGTTCTTTGCTGCTACATTGAGTATGATGCCAGCCTGGCATGCATGGTGTGTAGTCACTTTGGTCCTTCCATCAGTAGGTGGCGCTGTCACAAGTCCTGGCCCCGGCACAGGGAGGACGGGCAGAGGAATGGGCGCCTGAGTGGCTCGTCACCAGGTGAACAGTGTTTGGGCGCCGCGCTGTTCCTGTGTGCCCGCTGTACTGTGTCGGGCGTGAGCTGCTTCCATCCGGAGGGACAGGCGAGGTGTGTCTGGGCGGCGTGAGACCGGGTGAGAGGCGGGCAGCGGGTCACTGTGTGTCAGGGAGACATAGCAGGCGCTTTGTATGTAGGTGCAGGGCCTGGACAAATGATGGGACTGCAATACATCTATCTGTAGCTGCCTAGTCCCTGTCAAGGTGTTCAGTCCCAGCTGCCTGAGCACAGCATTCAGCCAGGGCTTGTAGTTCTTTCTAGGAAGTTGCATTGGCCTCTAAAGGCTGACAGAATACTCAGTAAAATCTATATGCTTCGGGTTTTCCTCTATTTATTCATAGTTGGGCACATTGAATAAAATATGTGTTGCCTGAAGTTACAAGCCTGGGTCACTGCTGTTCTTCACTGTACAGCTATGTTTACACTATTATTGTCTTTGTGCCTCTGTTGGGTCTCCTGAAGTAGACTAGCTGCAGCATGTAAAATGTGCACTGGGTGCTATGGGAATTTGGGCACTGGATATATCTGCAAGCAAGCCCGAATTTACGTCACTGGAGCCTATAGGCATAGATGTCTTTGGCACCTTAGACTTTGCCCCCCAAGAACTAGAAACTACCGTCCAACCGTACCACAAGTGTGCTGGTTGGCCCAGCTGTCACTTCCCCCTTACTTCATTTGCCCATCATGGGTAGCTACAGGTGTCGCTTAGCTCCCTTAGCATTAGGTAGCCAGAGGTACCCTCAGTAGTGGTGCTGAAGGAAGATCTTGTCAGGGGAATACTGAGAGCTGGGTGAGTAACCACTCATTTATGCTTTGCTTGGGACTCTGCATAGGGAACAAGGGAGGGAGGTGTTTAAAGAGACTCTGTAACATCAAAAAGATCCCCTGGGGGGTACTCACCTCGGGTGGGGGAAGCCTCGGGATCCTAATGAGGCTTCCCACGCCATCCTCTGTCCCACGGGGGTCTCGCTGCAGCCCTCCGAACAGCCGGCGACAGACCCGACTGTCAATTCAAAATTTACTTTTGCAGGCTCCAGCGGGGGCGCTGTGGCTGCTTTCGGCTCGGAACTAGACGGAAATACCCGATCTCCGTCGGGTCCGCTCTACTGCGCAGGCGCCGGAGACTTGCGCCTGCGCAGTAGACGACGACGACGATCGGGTATTTCTTCCTACTTCAGAGCCGACAGCCACCAGAGCGCCTGCGCAGGAGCCGGGAAGGTAAATATTTACGGCGCCGCTGTACGGATGGCTGCAGCGAGACCCCCGAGGGACGGAGGACGGCGTGGGAAGCCTCATTAGGATCCTGAGGCTTCCCCCACCCGAGGTGAGTACCCCCCAGGGGACATTTTGATGTTACAGTTCCTCTTTAAGGGAGGGGAGTGAGCCACCTTTCTACCATCAGGCGCCTGTATCCACATGCCTACAGTGCCTTGTGGTAAATCTGGCCTTGTCTGCAAGTAGAATATCGGTAACTTACCGCCATTCAGCGATGAATTGGTGAGCAATTCCAATAGTAAAATATCAGTAATCATTACTGATAATTCACTATGACCTAACCTTACTCTCACATGAGCCCTTTCAGTGTTTAACCCTAAGAACTCCCTGCCTATGCCTGAATTTCTAAGTAATGCCCATGTTTTCCTATGGCTCAGTTCCCACTATATGCAGTTTAACTGAAAGCTTTTTCACAATGCACTGCTATGGAAAAATATACTAATACATACCAACACATTAAGTGTACACTAAACGCTGAAAAAACTGATGCGATTTAACTTTCCACAGCAGTGCATTGTGAAAAAGCTTTCAGTTAAAATGCGTGTAGTGGGAACTGAGCCATAGGAAAACATGGGCATTATTTTGAAAATCAGTTGCTCTTTCAGTTATAACTGAGAGCAACTGACAAAGTGTAAAAGGAAGGGTCCTTTTACACTTAAAGGGGCACTATTGCTAAATGTATCTATTTTAGACCCTTTAGCATACATAGATAAATATCTACCTGCTTTCTCAGCTAAAAAATCCTTTAAAAATACTTTGCAGAAATGAAATAAATAAATACGCATCAATTTGCAAACAAGAGCAAAACACACAGCTACAGGGCTTGTGTGAGCTCTTTGATGCCGCCACCGCAAGCCTGCGCAGAGAAAAAAGCCGGTCAGGTTACCATGGAAACGGACAACAATAAGGGTCCGTTTCATTGCCTGCATAGGAAAAGGGGGTCCTTGGCGACCGCCGGCCGGGCAGCCTACACGCAGCCACTCGATAGAGCAGTTACAAGATGGGCAAAAATACATGATGGCCAGAGGGGTGGAAAATAACGTCCACTTACTATACAGGACAAGATGCCTCCCTCTTTCAGAATGGTATAGGCTGCATTGGCGTCGGAAAAGTAAAACAACTGACGTCAATGCATGTCTCTAAATGTTTATTGACAGGAAAAAAAAACATTTGCAAAAGAGTGCATAATGTGATAAAACAATCCTCCAACAACACATATGTATGCTAAAGGGTCTAAAATAGATACATTTAGCAATAGTGCCCCTTTAAAGAGGAACTCCAGCCTAAACAAACATACTGTCATTAAGTTACATTAGTTATGTTAATTAAAATAGATAGGTAATATAATCTCTTACCCACACTGTTTTAAAAGAACAAGCAAATGTTTGATTTCATGATGGCAGCCATCTTTTTGGTTGCAAGGAGGTGACAGGGAGCATGAGACACAGTTCCAACTGTCCTGTGTCCTGAGCACCTCTCCCAGTTGCTAGGCAATGTGAATAACAACATAGGAAATCCCATCATGCTCTGCACAGCATCAGGGAAAAAAAGCCCGGGCTTTTTTTCTTTGATGGGTGGAGCTTAGATAAAAATGCAGCTAAAAATGATGCTTTGGTAAGAAAAACAAAGTTCTGATGCTGTGAAACTGTTAAAGAAACACCAAGCCTTTTCAGTTCTGCTGAGTAGATTTTTAGTCCGGAGGTTCACTTTATTCAGTTGCGCTCAGTTATAATTGAAAGACAACTGATTTTCAAGCTGGACATTGGAAAGAATAGAAAAAAGGAGCTGGAGGACACCGTGTTAACCGCGAAACGCGTTGTCAATTTTAAAGTGCCCTATTAAAGTATTCTTTATATGATACTCCGACTGAACATTTTATATAAGGTAAGATCTTTCCATACCTATTACCGGTTTTTGTTTTTTTATATATATGCCCTTATAGTGGTTCTATTAAACTAGCGATATACTAATTGTCACATGAGTACCCCAAGGGCGCCTCCTACCTTCTTCTATTAACTGATTTTCAAAGTAATGTCCATGGTTTCCCATGGCTCAGTTCCCACTATACGTGTTTTTACTGAAAACTTTTTCACAATGCACTGCTGTGGAGAAAGAAAGGGGAAAAAATGTATACTAACGCATTAAGTGGAAAAGGGCCCCCCAGTAATACCTAAACCTAAGAACCCCTCCGCCAATGCCTAACCTATTTGCCTGTAATATGGGTGCCACCATAAAAACCCAGTGTTCTCCCCAGGCCTTGTTAAGTGGGCGGGCCGCCCGGGTGTTTTGAAACCCCACCGGCACCATTTTTCATAGTATTTATTTGTCTCTGAACGGCGATCTTCCAGAAAATGGCGGCGGCGCAGCCTGAGCCAGGGACACTTTTCTAGCTCACAGTGGAGTAAGCCCCTCTCCCAGTCTCGTGGCGTCAGGTGAAGTGGGCGGGATGAGTCAGAGTACCCCATGCGTGTCCGCACCGGCCAATAGGAGGCTGCCTCGCCATGGACCCGCTCTGCACTGCGGTCACGTGGTGATGTGACGTCACCAGGGTCCTAGGGCTTCTGTGTGGCAAACCGGAGAATAACAATGTCACGGAGGATCAAGAGTATGCCAGAAATACTTGAAAAGTTAATTAAACACATGCCCCGAATTCCGGTGTTATTTTAATTTCATGTTTTAAGCCCCAACCCGAGCAAAATATTTGTGACTGGTGGGGGTGTGCAGAGTCGGGTTGCAGGTGTTTGCAGTTCCAAAACAGTTTCCTGCACTTCTTTCCTGGTTATTCCCTATCAGGAGAGGAGAGGGATATAATCATAATATGCTATTTTGTATTTCTGATCCATTATTTTGTTTTGCTCTATAATTAGCTTTTTAGGAGTGATCAAATATTTGGTTTGGGGTTGATCAGATTTCGAAAGAGAGATGACAGCTGATTAATCAGCTATTGGGTAATTAATTTTGTTTGTTAATATAATCGATCCTTTCAAAGTTGTTATACTGCATAGAGGATTTCTGCCAGTTGAGAAGCAAAATATTACTCTGAAAATGAATCAGTGCAAATTCTCAGGGTTCTTTTACACCGTGTCTGTTGTATTCCTTTGCATTGCACAATATAATAGCATCGCATCAGCATTACCCCGCATGCAATGCCTTTGCCGTGGACCCGCCCACAGTGATTGGCATGCGTGTCGCTGGCTGGCAGAGGAGGATGGAGGAATCTGGGTAATCAGCAGGGATGAGTACCGCGGCCTGCGCCTTGTCTGACAGGGGGTGCTGAAGCTGGGGGAGACCTATGGGAAGCAGCCGAGGATCGGATTTCACACCATACGATGTAAGGAGCGATCTGCTTCCATACTATCCAAGACGGGGGGAAGGGGGACCTACCTACCCACTAGCCACCAGCCTGATCTTCTTACCCACTCACCCAGCCCATTGGTGGCTATTACATACAATTTGGGGCCTGTTGGCTGTGCAGTTGGGGCTACCCGCTAATATACAGTGGTTTGCAAAAGTATTCGGCCCCCTTGAAGTTTTACACATTTTGTCATATTACTGCCACAAACATGAATCAATTTTATTCTAATTCCACGTGACAGACCAATACAAAGTGGTGTACACGTGAGAAGTGGAATGAAAATCATACATGGTTCCAAACATTTTTTACAAATAAATAACTGCAAAGTGGGGTTTGCATAATTATTCAGCCCCCTTTGATCTAAATGCAGTCAGTTGCCCATGGACATTGCCTGATGAGTGCTAATGACTAATTAGAGTGCACCTGTGTGTAATCTAATGTCAGTACAAATACAGATGCCCTGTGACGGTTTCATAGGTTGTCTAAGAGAATATTGGGAGCAACAACACCATGAAGTCCAAAGAACACACCAGATAGGTCAGGGAAAAAGTTAATGAGAAATTTAAAGCAGGCTTAGGCTACAAAAAGATTTCCAAAGCCTTGAACATCCCACGGAGCACTGTTCAAGCGATCATTCATAAATGGAAGGAGTATGACACAACTGTAAACCTACCAAGACAAGGCCGTCCACCTAAACTCACAGGCCGTACAAGGAGAGCGCTGATCAGAAATGCAGTCAAGAGGCCCATGGTGACTCTGGACGAGCTGCAGACATCTACAGCTCAGGTGGGGGAATCTATCCATAGGACAACTATTAGTTGTGCACTGCACAAAGTTGGCCTTTATGGAAGAGTGGCAAGAAGAAAGCCATTGTTAACAGAAAAGCATAAGAAGTCCCGTTTGCAGTTTGCCACAAGCCATGTGGAGGACACAGCAAACATGTGGAAGAAGGTGCTCTGGTCAGATGAGACCAAAATGGAACTTTTTGGCTAAAATGCAAAACGCTATGTGTGGCAGAAAACTGCACATCACTCTGAACACACCATCCCCACTGTCAAATATGGTGGTGGCAGCATCATACTCTGGGGGTGCTTCTCTTCAGCAGGGACAGGGAAGCTGGTCAGAGTTGATGGGAAGATGGATGGAGCCAAATACAGGGCAATCTTGGAAGAAAACCTCTTGAAGTCTACAAAAGACTTGAGACTGGGGCGGAGGTTCACCTTCCAGCAGGACAACGACCCTAAATATAAAGCCAGGGCAACAATGGAATGGTTTAAAACAAAACATATCCATGTGTTAGAATGGCCCAGTCAAAGTCCAGATCTAAATCCAATTGAGAATCTGTGGCAAAATCTGAAAACTGCTGTTCACAAACGCTGTCCATCTAATCTGACTGAGCTGGAGCTGTTTTGCAAAGAAGAATGGGCAAGGATTTCAGTCTCTAGATGTGCAAAGCTGGCAGCCGTAATTGCAGCAAAAGGTGGTTCTACAAAGTGTTGACTCAGGGGGCTGAATAATTACGCACACCCCACTTTGCAGTTATTTATTTGTAAAAAATGTTTGGAATCATGTATGATTTCCGTTCTACTTCTCACGTGTACACCACTTTGTATTGGTCTTTTACGTGGAATTCCAATAACACTGATTTGTTTGTGGCAGTAATATGACAAAATGTGGAAAACTTCAAGGGGGCCGAATACTTTTGCAAACCACTGTACTGGAGGATACTGGCACCCAAATTACCTGCAACAGCAGCTAATTAAGACTGTTAACATATTTGCCTGTTAACATACCTGTATTTGCCTATGGAGGCGGGCTGTGTTTTCATAAAATCAGTAAATTTCAGAGTTCAGCAAGAGCTAGAATGTGATGGTTCTGACCTGGTACTTTACAGGTGCTAGTCAGATTCAGTAGCTTCTTTTACAGCACTTTGTTAGTACATTTGTAGTATTAGGGCTATGGCCCACGAAGAACGTTTTCAGCCACGTTTTGGAATCTCTGGTGTAGGCTAATGAAAGTGAATGGAGGTGAGCCCACAGGAGCGATTGTGATTTTCCGAAATAGCAATCTTGGGTCCTGCAGCATTTTCGAAGCAATCTAATTGCAAGTCGGTGTCTAGCGTTATGCTGGGAAGACACCATGAGTTTTTTGGCAGATAGATGGCTAGATAGATAATTTCCTACAGATCCGATCTGATTTCGATCATTTTTCTGATCAATTTTCTTATAGAAGTGAATGGAAATTGATCGGAAAAATGATTGAAAAACTGATCGGAGTATCGATCGGCCAGTAAATTTGCCAAAAAACGTCATTGTGTATTCCCAGCATAAAACAAGGCTAGCTATCAGATTCAGTACTCGGCACACTGGTGTTTTTAATACAATAGATTCTTGTTGCTGGTAGTATACCATATTTTCTTCCTCTATGTTAATCTATGTGTCTTGCTGTTTTAAGATAAAAGGTTGTACAGTTTATGCATGTTCCCCTGTTTATTCAGCGTTTTACCATAAAAAAAATTACTGTAGTTTATTATGGATATATTTTATGGAGTTTGCACATTAATTCTTTATATGATGCTGCACTATGTTTATTGCACATCACAGCTATTGACAAGACCCTTTAGTGTTATTACTCGAGTAAGTGACGGTAGAGACTACGGTATATGTATTTTTTATGATATGAGTTATTTATAACATTTTAAAGATGTGCCTAAGGTGTAATCTAATGTATTTAATTAAAAATGCCCTTGGGAGCTTATTAAAAGCTCTCATAAACAGCTTTAATTGCGTTAACAATTACTGTTTTTCCCAGCTTCTGGGCAGGAAGTTCGGCTTTTCATTGGAAATCAAACACTAACCCCACTATCCATGCCCACCCAGGAACATGGCTTCCTGCTCACCTCTCTCACTGGGAAGCTGGACCGGGAGCTGCATCACTACATGAATGTAGATAGGTGTAGAGCAGGGGTGCCCACACTTTTTCGGCTCGCGAGCTACTTTTAAATTTGCCGAGGCCAGGAGATCTACCAACGTCTCAAATGCTAAGCACGCGCCCCCCCCCCCCCCCCCCCCCCCGCGTAGGTTAGCCAGGTATATGTGCCTGCAGCATAGGTTGTGTGCCCTCAGTGTAGGTTAGCCAGGTATAGGGCCCCCCAGTGTAGGTTAGCCAGGTATAGGGCCCCCCAGTGTAGGTTAGCCAGGTATAGGGCCCCCCAGTGTAGGTTAGCCAGGTATATGTGCCTGCAGCATAGGTTGTGTGCCCTCAGTGTAGGTTAGCCAGGTATATGGGCCCTCAGTGTAGGTTTGCCAGGTATATGGGCCCTCAGTGTAGGTTTGCCAGGTATATGGGCCCTCAGTGTAGGTTAGCCAGGTATAGGGGCCCCCAGTGTAGGTTAGCCAGGTATAGGGCCCCCCAGTGTAGGTTAGCCAAGTATAGGGCCCCCCAGTGTAGGTTAGCCAGGTATAGGGCCCCCCAGTGTAGGTTAGCCAGGTATAGGGCCCCCCAGTGTAGGTTAGCCAGGTATAGGGCCCCCCAGTGTAGGTTAGCCAGGTATAGGGCCCCCCAGTGTAGGTTAGCCAGGTATAGGGCCCCCCAGTGTAGGTTAGCCAGGTATAGGGCCCCCCAGTGTAGGTTAGCCAGGTATATGTGCCTGCAGCATAGGTTGTGTGCCCTCAGTGTAGGTTAGCCAGGTATATGGGCCCTCAGTGTAGGTTTGCCAGGTATATGGGCCCTCAGTGTAGGTTTGCCAGGTATATGGGCCCTCAGTGTAGGTTTGCCAGGTATATGGGCCCTCAGTGTAGGTTAGCCAGGTATAGGGGCCCCCAGTGTAGGTTAGCCAGGTATAGGGCCCCCCAGTGTAGGTTAGCCAGGTATAGGGCCCCCCAGTGTAGGTTAGCCAGGTATAGGGCCCCCCAGTGTAGGTTAGCCAGGTACAGGGCCCCCCAGTGTAGGTTAGCCAGGTATAGGGCCCCCCAGTGTAGGTTAGCCAGGTATAGGACCCCCCAGTGTAGGTTAGCCAGGTATAGGGCCCCCCAGTGTAGGTTAGCCAGGTATAGGGCCCCCCAGTGTAGGTTAGCCAGGTATAGGGCCCCCCAGTGTAGGTTAGCCAGGTATATGTACCTGCAGGCAGAGGAGAAGAGGCGGCGAGGAGAGACTCTGGCAGGCCAATGGGATGTAGGAGAGAAGCGGCGGCGAAGAGAGAGGCGGCGCGGCCGCTACGTCATGGCTGGGGGCGGCGCCGGGCACGTTACACACGCACATTACACAGGCTGCCCGCCGCCGCCCCCAGCCATGAAGCAGCGGACGCGCCGCCTCTCTCCTCCCTCTCTCCTCGCCTGCATGCATCCTTATTGGCCAGCGGCCAGCAGCTAAACACGAGCTGCTGGCCGCAACAAACATTAACGAGACGCGGCCAAGAGGCCGCGATCTACCAAGGAGGCGGTCGCGATCTAACGGTAGATCGCGATCGACCTATTGGGCAGCCCTGGTGTAGAGTTTGGTTTCCAGATCAAAGACGAACTTTGTGTCTGTCAGTCGTGTCGGGTGGTAATTTGTTTGGTGGGCTTTTGACAAAATGATAGTAGGTTTGGAAATTAAGTTTAGGAGAGCTTTTAATATCTCCTGTGCATGTTTGATTAGATAAATTACATTTAACTTCAGGGAACCTGAATACAAACCTGTGCATAGGGATACCATAAAGCAGGGGTGTCCAACCCAAAAACAAAATGAGTCGAAATTGAACACTGGGAAAAAGTGATGGGCCAACCTCAGTGTCTAGTTGACAACTGTATTCCCTGGTATCTAATGGCCCTCCTCCCTCCCCTATAAAGTTCCCTGGTATCTAATGCATCCTCCCTCCCCCTATACAGTTACATGGTGTCTAGTAGCCCTTCTCCTTTCCCTATACAGGTTCCTGCTGTCTAGTGGACACCCACCCTTAAACAGTTCCCTGCTGTCTGTTGGTCCTCCCTTCCCTATACAGATCCCTGGTGTCTAGTAGTCCTCCCTCCCCTATATAGTTACATGGTATCTAGTGGCCCGCTTACTCCCCTAAACAGTTCTCTGGTGTCTAATGGTCCCCCCAAGCATCTCTTAACGGTTCCCTGGCGTCTTGTCAACCCCCTCCCTCCCCTATACAATCACCTGGTGTCTAGCTTTCCCTCTTTTTCCCCCATGTGGCTTCCCTTGTGATCTAGGGCTTCACCTCAAAAATAGATTCCATGGTGGTCTACAGTGGGCCAAATGTAATGCGAAGTGGGGAAACCACCTGTGGACCAATTTTGACAGCTCCAGGGGCCAGATGTGTTCTGCAGGCCAGAGTTTGATATATTTGTTCCATAAAACTTTACCAGTCCTCAATCCGTCCCACCGATCCTGTACCGCATCCCCCCGCCCCCGGAGTTATTCGACCTGCTATGTTGAATAGCTCTTTGGCACTCCTTGGGCAGCCTTTGGAAGTACTTGCATTCCCAAGTACTTCCAAAGACGAGCACATCCGTACTGCTAAAGTACAAGTCCTGAATCGTGCATGTGCAGTACGATGTGCTTGTCTTCAAAAGTACTTGGATGCGAGTACGTCCGAAAGTTGCCAAAGGAGTGCCAAAGACCCAGCCAGTTGCATAACTGTAATTGGGGACGGCGCAGAAACAATCAGATCGACCGAGGATCTGGAATGCTCCGCTATCCAGAGCTTTCCTTCTACATCGGTATGTATCAAAACTGAAGTGAGTTTCTTCACTTCAGATTTGCTTTAATGTCTTAGTAAATCCTGTTATGTTCAAGCCTAAGAAGAAAGTTTGCTAGTGTGTTTGTAGAAAATAAGTAACAGTTAAGGGTGGAGAGGAGTGCATACTCATTTTCTTCCTGGTAGTCATCATGTTTGTGCCAAAGTGCCCTCCTTCAGGCCTTGTTCACATTGCGTTCTGCTCACGTTAGCATTGGGATTTTTTTGTCGCTTTTTTGTTCGATTTTTCAATTCTCAGCGCTTGGGTGGGCATTGCGTTTTTTGTGAAAAGCACTTTTCTAAGGGATTTTCTACAGCGTTTTTATAATTCACTTCCTGACGCAAGTCAGGAAGTGAACTGTTTGACCCAGAAAAGAATAGATACAATGTATTCTTAAAAACGCAATCGCTGCACAAAGCGATTTTGTGAGCGTTTTGTGTTTTTCCTATACCTTCCATTGAGGCAAAATCGCCTCAAAAATGGTACAAGCAACGCTTTTCTGAGTGGATCAGAAACAAAACGCTCAGATGTGAATGCTCTCATAGAGAATCATTGCACAAGCGCTTTCAGGGCGATTTTAAAAAATCGCTAGCGCTTAAAAAAAATCACAAAGTGCCTCCAGTGTGAACTTAGTGCTTTGTTTCCTCCCTGCTTACAGCTGTACATTTCTGTGTACACATAACTGCTTCACTTACATTCCCTATAGCATTAACTAAAATGCAAAGTGGAGAAGTGCCTGGATCCTGCCTGCAATGTGTGCTTTGGTTCATCCTCTGCTTAAAGAGACTCTGTAACAACAAAAAGATCCCCTGGGGGGTACTCACCTCGGGTGGGGGAAGCCTCAGGATCCTAATGAGGCTTCCCACGCCGTCCTCTGTCCCACGGAGGTCTCGCTGCAGCCCTCCGAACAGCCGGCGACTGTGCCGACTGTTCAATTCAATATTTACCTTTGCAGGCTCCAGCGGGGGCGCTGTGGCTGCTTTCGCTCCGAAGGAGGCGGAAATACCCGATCTCAGTCGGGTCCGCTCTACTGCGCAGGCGCCGGAGACTTGCGCCTGCGCAGTAGAGCGGACCCGACGGCGATCGGGTATTTCCGCCTCCTTCGGAGCGAAAGCAGCCAGAGCGCCTGCGCAGGAGCCTGCAAAGGTAAATATTACGTCACCGCTGTACGGAGGGCTACAGCGAGACCCCCGAGGGACGCAGGACGGCGTGGGAAGCCTCATTAGGATCCTGAGGCTTCCCCCACCCGAGGTGAGTACCCCCCAGGGGCCGTTTTTTCGTTACAGTTCCTCTTTAAGTTCAGTTCAATATACAACGGACACAGCCAAAGCAGTATTGTATCCGAGGAGTCCGGATATGCCATCTGCTGCGCTACATAGTGGATATATGCCATCCAATAGGAGGAATGGTAACTTGTCTGCTGTGCATAAACATTGCGCGGGTCAGGTTTTTCTGTTGTATCAACACTGTGGACAAACCCAGACGTGGTGAAAATGGATAATGTGAACAAACTAACAGGGTCTGTTCTGTGTGTGTTTTGATCTGCTGCAGTTCACGCAGCGCGCATAGTATGTTAGAACCCTAATTTTACTAGTTATATTTCATAAAACACCTATGAGGTTATTCCCACAGCACTGCTGCAATTTATTTAAAATCACAAAAGCGCTGCATACAGCATTTTTCAGAATGGTTAAGCTTGAAGGAACTCACACTCCTTTTGAAAATTGCTCTGAAAATTACATTGCAAATCACTTCACAATTGTGATTTGTAGTGTGGGGGTTAAGGCGTGGGACTCACGTGCAATGTTTTTGCCAGCGTTTTGCACAGCAAAATCACATTTCACATTCAATTGAATGAGACAGTGTTTTTCCAAACACAAACGCTCTGCAAAATGCCGGCAAAAACACTGCAAGGGGGTCCCAGGCCTAAGCCTGAAGTAGAAATTCCACTCACATCTCTTTCTCTATAAAATAGACGGCATGGGACAGGCATGAGGGAGGAGATGAAAATAGTTTCCCATTTTGAAATTTGGTTAGAGTTGCATTTCAATAGGATGAGGGAAGGAGCAGAAGCAACTGTAATGAAAAGCCTTTGGAACAATGTTTGCGAAGGGAGACATTTGTGGGAAACTAGAGGCGAGGACCTTATATTTTTATATATGCAGATGGGGCAGTTATGATAAAGCAGAATTGAATTTTGGAGTAAGAACCTTAAAATTGGACCAATCAAAATCAGTAAGAAGTGCATCTGATTGGCCCAGTTCCATTGTGAATGCAATTGGCATTTAACTTAATTTTGGGTAAAATGTACCATTTACTCGGATGTGTATACCATCACTGTTTTGTTGCTTAGGCCTTTGCTTTTTTCTCCTTTCCTTTCCTTGACTGTTCTGTTTGTGAACAGTTGTATTATGAAAAGGTTATTGTTACAGTATTATGCAATCCCTGATTCATTATAGAAATGCCAAAGTCATTTCGCTGCTTAGCTGGCGGGATCTGAGAAAGATATTGCACAATCCAGACTTAATTAAAATACACCTGGCATTATAAAAATGTTTATAAAAAGAGCTTCGGTTGCTTAGGTGGGAAACTCAGATAAGCAGGCTACCACTGGCCATACGTTATGTGCAGTGTCTTTGATCTGGCAGTAGATCTTTCCTGAGGGCTAGTTCACAGTGATCAGTTGCACTGCAGAATAATTCCGCATATCAAACTCGCTGCCCATACAATTCTATGGGTTTGTTCAAAGTACTGAATTGTAATGGATTATAGAGTAACCAAGCGTCTCAGGGTGACCCAACCCACTAGGAATGTATTAGGGCAGTGGTGCCCAACCTTTTTTGGCCCGAGGGCCGAACTTTAAATCAAGAAAAATCTCGAGGGCCGGAACACATGCATACAGATTTTCGATGTAAAACTTTAAACGTTTTTCTAGTAACAGTTAACATGGTGTTGGAAATGGAAAGAAAACGACAATATAAGAATTGTTGTACTCACCATTTGATGCACATTTTCTTAATGAGAAATTTGCGGCTGTTTTTCAGAAACCAATTTCTGGATATTTGGCTCTAAATTTGTAACATTTATTCTTAATACAGAATGAAGATGATCATCTGTGATGCGAGAACGTGAGCCAGTTTCTGTGTGGGGCTGCCCGCTCTGTGTGGGGCTGAGGGGGCTGTCTGCTCTGTGTGGGGCTGAGGGGGCTGTCAGCTCTGTGTGGGGCTGAGGGGGCTGCCCTGTCTGTGTGGGGCTGAGGGGGCTGCCCTGTCTGTGTGGGGCTGAGGGGGCTGCCCTGTCTGTGTGGGGCTGAGGAGGCTGCCCTGTCTGTGTGGGGCTGAGGAGGCTGCCCTGTCTGTGTGGGGCTGAGGAGGCTGCCCTGTCTGTGTGGGGCTGAGGAGGCTGCCCTGTCTGTGTGGGGCTGAGGAGGCTGCCCTGTCTGTGTGGGGCTGAGGAGGCTGCCCTGTCTGTGTGGGGCTGAGGAGGCTGCCCTGTCTGTGTGGGGCTGAGGAGGCTGCCCTGTCTGTGTGGGGCTGAGGAGGCTGCCCTGTCTGTGTGGGGCTGAGGAGGCTGCCCTGTCTGTGTGGGGCTGAGGAGGCTGCCCTGTCTATGTGGGGCTGACCTGTCTGTGTGGGGCTGAGGAGGCTGCCCTGTCAGTGTGGGGCTGACCTGTCTGTGTGGGGCTGAGTGGGCTGCCCGCTCTGTGTGGGGCTGAGGAGGCTGCCCGAGGAGGAGAGGATCGGGTGGTATTGCGTAGTAAAGTATCGGCATAGTCCCACGCATACTTGAGAATGTGCTGGTATTCAGCCCCGGGTAGCGCTGGGATAGTTAGAGAGCCTCGCTCATTGGTTAGTGCAGGAACCTTCCTCCAATAGGAATCAGCCTAATTCCTATTGGAGGAAGGTTCCTGCACTAACCAATGAGCGAGGCTTTCTAACTATCCCAGCGCTACCCGGGGCTGAATACCAGCGTGTATGCGCGGGACTACGCCGATACTTTATTACGCACTACCACCTGATCCTCTACCCCTCCGCGGGCAGCCTACTCAGTCTCCCCCAGCCTCCCCCTCCGCAGGACACCGCCGCGCGGGCCACAGAAACTGGCCTCGCGGGCCACAAATGGCCCGCGGGCCGTAGGTTGGGCACAGCTGTATTAGGGGATAAAAGAGACCGAAAAGCCCTCCTACCAATAAGCAATCTTTGGCGAAATTTGCCTTCTTAAAACAGAAGGAAATTTGCAATAATTCAGCTATAAGTGAACATTTGTGGTTACCCACAATGCACCCCTACTGAATATGCAATTTTTCCCTTTTCGCCCATGTAAGCAAGGCAAGCATCCAGAACCGCTGGGGAATAGCAAGCCTATAGCTTTAAATATTACATAGCCACACTCTTTTATCCCCCTATACATTCCTAGTGGTTTGGGTCATGTGGGGTTGGTGTGGCAGTGTACTATTTAAAGAAAAGTGATAATTTGCATATTCAGTAGGGGTGCATTGTGGGTAACCACAAATGTTCACTTATAGCTGAATTATTGCAAAGTTCCTTCTGTTTTAAGAAGGCAAATTTCACCAAGTAATGGATCATGATATTCTAATTTCTAGCCTGAAGCAGAAAGGGACCGGCCTTTGTTCTCTAACCACCCTGGTGTTCTATTAGAACGGCCAGGACGGCGGCGCAGCACATTTATTTTACATTTTTTTTAAAATCATGTAGCTAGCCTATCGCTAGCTACATGTTAGCCGCTGTGCAGCTGCATCCCCCTACCCCTTCTGATCGCCTCCGGCGATCAGAGCAAACAGGAAATCCCGTTCAGAACGGGATTTCCTGTTTGGCTTCCCCGTCTCCATGGAGACGATCGGGATGACGTCATCCACGTCATGGCGTCGGGGGAGTCCCGATCCACCCCTTAGCACTGCCTGGCGCTGATAGGCCAGGCTGCGCACGGGGTCTCGGGGGGTGCCCTGTTACACGGCGGGTAGCGGCGCATCAGTGGCGAGCGGTAAAAACACCCAGCTAGCAAAGTGCGAGCTGCGTGTTTTAAAAAAAAAATTATGAAAATCGGCCCACCAGGGCCAGAGCAATCCAGCGCGGCGGTCATGGACGAGCTGAGCTCGTCCATACCGCTATTTGCGGTCTACTACATCTCTGCTTTTGTTGATTTCAATAATCAAAAATGAAACCCTTTTTTAGGCTTTGTTTCCCAGAACGTCTCAGGACAGCAACCCTGAGACTTGTCTCCATCCAAACTACACTGGACAGGAACTAGATGAAAAGATTTGCATAATTGGTTAGGCAGGAAGAACATATATAAACCCCTCATGCTCTTACCCCCTCAGTTGTCTTCCTGTCCAGCAGGACGCTAGATGTCGGGGTATGGCTGGCCACCCATGCTAGTTTGCAGGAGCCGCGGCTTGGATGATCCCCCGGGCTGCGCACGCTAGTTGGATGTGCGTGGAATCATGCTGCTCGCATGGCCTCCCCTGGATAGTCTGAACAAAAGCGGAAAGGAATCGGAAGCTCAGGAAGTCCCGCCCCCAGGTCACGTGACCGGCGCCGCACGTGACCCAGCGCCGGAAGCAGGAAGTTCCTGGCCCGGCGTGCGTTCCACAGAAGCGAGGCTGCATGGAGTCAGCAGGCAGCGGGCTCCGCAATCCGCAGCAATGGAGAACGCTTCTGGGAGCATTATTTCGCCAAGGTAGGCATTTCCTGTATGCGAAGGGGGGGGGGGGGGCAAATTTTGGAAGCTATTTAAGCTTGGCTTTAGTCACCGTTTGGCTGTTGGTGACTATGGAGGCTGCCGCCGGATCTTCCTCCCAGGGCTCTGTGGAGTCAAGCTCCGTTCCCTCTCTGGTATGTGATCTGTGTAAATTGTTACATATCTGGTAGAGAGGTTTTGTTTGGCTTTTTTCAAGGCTAATGGCTGGTATTTTGTTTGTATGTCAGCCTAAAATGGAAAAATCAGACTCTAAATCTGAATCCAGATCTGGATCAAGACAGGAGAGAGCTGATAAACTGGATAAGCCTGATAAGCCTGACAAATCTTTACCTCAGTCAAAAGCTACACATAAATCAAAGAAATGTGCTGTATGTGGCAATAATTTATCATCTTCATCTAAAATATTGTGTCAGGAATGTACAAAGAAAATAGTCAGAGATGAAACTCCCACTATGAAAGAACTAAAGGGTTGGATAAGTCTGAGATCTCATCTGCAGTGCAGACAATTAAGGCACCTGAGGTTACTTCTAAATCAGATCCTATCTCAAATCTTCCTGCAGTGGTTCCTGCACCCCCATCGCTTGCAGAGAGACCAGGTCCATCTGGTTCAGCCCCAGTAGAGGACATTAGTTTAAAAAGGAAGAGAAAAGATGAGGATTCAGCCAAATCAGACATGTCAGAGGGGGAATTGGAAATTTCCTCGTTGGAGGATATTCCATCAGAGACTGAAAAATCGACAGATAAATCTGTTAAGAATCAAAAGTTTGCTTTTTCAACTGACTTTATGAAAGAGTTGTTAGAAGCTATGCACCAGGCTATGGGTATTACCATTGAACAAAAAACGTTGTCCCCCCTCGATCAGATGTATGAAACCCTTTCTGACCCTCAGATTGCTTTTATACCAGTACATAGTAGTCTTAAGGGGCTCATCAAAAAAGACTGGGATAATCCTGATGGGAGAGCATTTTGGCCAAAAGCATTAAATAAAAGATATCCTTATAGTCCGGAAGACCAGAAGTTTTGGGGAACAGCACCTAAGCTAGATCCATCCCTGTCTAAAGTATCCAGAAGGTCAGCTCTTCAATTTGAAGATTTCGGGAGTCTAAAGGACCTAATTGATAAGAAAATGGATAATATTTTGAGAAGGGCTTGGGAGGCAGCATCCTTGAACTTCAAGCCTTCTATTGCATCCACTGCAGTAGCTAGGTCATTAAAGCTATGGTTATTAGAGGTACAATAGAAACATTAAATAAATTTTTCTTTATTAGAGGTACAATCCCAGATTGCTTCTGGAATTTCCAGAGAAGAAATTTTAAATTTCTTTCCAAAGATTTTGCATGCAACTAATTACTTGTCTGATGCAGCAGATGACTCTGTGAGACTGACAGCAAGGGCCACCGCCCTGGTTAACTCAGCCAGAAGGAGGATCTGGGTGAAGACCTGGCAAGGAGACACCTCATCTAAATCGAAATTATGTAGTATTCCTTGTGAAGGCAGCTTGCTGTTTGGGTCTAAATTGGAAGAGACACTAGAAAGATCAGCTGATAAGAAAAAGAATTTTCCGTACAAGAGAAAAACTTTCCGCCCTAATCGTTCCTTTCGTGCTTCAGAAAAGACGGAACAGGTGAATAAAGGTTCCCAAAGAAGAAAGTGGATCCCTAATAAAACTCAGCGATCAAGAAATAACCCCCCTTATGCCTCCTCCGGACAACAGCCGAAGCAATGACGCCAGGATCCCAGTGGGGGGCAGGCTAGCTCACTACTACGAACAATGGCAGACAATCTTCAAGAACAGGTGGCTATTGGACGTTGTCTTACAGGGATACAACATAGAGTTTGTAGCCCGACACCCTCCCAATTCTTTATCACTCCCTCCCCAAGTGTGCCAGCTCAGGCCATGGCTCTCCAACACGAAGTGTCTTAATTATTGGAAAAGAGGGTCATCCGAAGAGTGCCAAGGTGTCAGGAAAGTCTGGGGTTCTACTCTCCTGTATTCCTCATAAAGAAACTTCAGGGAAGCTACAGATTCATCCTAAACCTAAAAAAACGAAACAAGGTAGTCAGATACAGAAGATTCCGGATGGACAACATCCGTTCAGTGGTGAACCTCCTACAGGAAGAATGTTACTTGACATCATTGGATCTCAAAGATGCCTATCTTCACTTACCTATTCATCTAGAATCTCAACAGTTCCTGAGGTTCGCAGTGGTGTTACAAGGAGAGGTAAGGCACTTTCAGTTTGTTTCTCTACCCTTTGGTTTATCATCTGCTCCGTGACTTTTTACTAAAGTTATGGCGGAAGTATTAGCTGGCCTTAGGCTTCAATCTATCCAAATCATGTCATATTTGGATGACCTGCTTATTTGGGGCCCTTCAGTGGATATTGTGAATTACCAGTTGAATATCACTATAAACTTCCTTCAGACCCTGGGGTGGTTAATTAACTGGGAAAAATCAGCCTTGACTCCCCACCAAAAGATGGAATTTTTGGGGTTTGAGATCTGTACAGTCAGCAAAAGACTTTTTCTGCCTGATAGAAAATCAATAATGTTGTTAAAGTCTGTTCTCTCTTTTCAGAACCTGAAGTCAATATCGCTGAGGAAGGCTATCGCATTATTGGGGACAATAACATCTTCATTCCCAGCAGTACAGTGGGGTCAACTTCACTCCAGAGTTCTACAGTCCTGAATTCTATCTAGATGGGACAAGCGCCTCTCCTCTCTGGACAAGAGACTCTTAGTTCCATAGAGCGTCAAACAATCTTTACTCTGGTGGATCGAGCCTCAGAATCGTCTGAAGGGGAATCTTTGGGAGTTCCCAACGCAGTGTGTCATAACAACAGATGCGAGCTCTTGGGGATGGGGAGCTCATCTGGACTCCCACACAGCCCAAGGACAGTGGTCGGACAAATCTCGTCTTCAGTCCTCAAACAGCAGAGAGTTGCAGGCAGTGTGGGAGGCTCTACAAGCTTTCAGTACTCAGATTCTACAAGCACATGTCACAATCCGTACAGACAACAGTACGGTAGTAGCTTACATAAATCATCAAGGGGGTACGAGGAGCAGATCGCTGCAACATCAGTCCTCAAAGATGCTGCACTGGGCAGAACGGAATGTACAGTCTTTGAAAGCTGTTCACCTAAAAGGAACCTTGAATTGCCTAGCAGATTATCTAAGCAGGCGAAAGTTTTCACAGGACGAGTGGAGTCTCAACGACCGAGTGTTTCAACAGCTCACAGATCGGTGGGATGTGCCTCAGGTGGATCTGTTCGCCAGGAAGATCAATGCGAAGTGCCGTCTGTTTTGCTCCCTCTGTCCCGAAGACAGGCCTTGGGCCCTGGATGCATTCTCAATCAATTGGAGTCACCAAAGGATGTACATGTTTCCCCCTATCCATTTGATATCGAAGGTGGTCATCAAGATTTATCGAGACAGAGCTCAGGGAATTCTAGTGGTCCCATATTGGCCCAAAAGACCGTGGTTTGCGCTGCTACAGAGGTTAGCTTCAGATCATCTAATTCTTCCAGACCACTCGGACTTATTACTCCAGGGACCAGCAGTTCACCCCAACTTGAACCTTCTTCATCTTTCTGCCTGGAGCCTGAGTGGCGATTACTGAAGAATAAAGGTTTCTCTAACAAACTTTCAGAGACACTTATACAAAGCAGAAAGAAGGTTACACGTCAGATCTACTACAAAGTATGGAGAGTTTATAGTTCTTGGTGTGATACCAGCGCCAGAGATTTCTCGCAATCCAATTCAGTTTTGGAATTTCTTCAAAGTGGGTTTCAGAAGGGTTTGAGCATCAGTACCCTAAAAGTACAGGTGTCAGCCTTGAGTGTCTTCCTTGACAGGAGATTGGCTGAAGAAGAATATGTCATAAGATTTTTTAAGGCTTTAAAAAGACTTCGTCCTTCGGTTCAGAATAGAGTACCTCCTTGGGATCTAAACACAGTGCTGCAGAGTTTATGTGATCCTCCCTTTGAGCCTTTGGAAGAAAGTTCAGATAAACATTTGTCACTCAAGACAGCGTTTCTCTTGGCGATAACATCAGCCAGAAGAGTGGGGGAATTACAGGCATTATCCATCTTAGAGCCTTATGCTGGGAATACACGGTTCGTTTTTGCCTTCGTTTAAACCTTCGTTTCGATTGTGCCTTTTGTCCTTTTCGATCCCGAAATAATCGGTCATACGGTTAATATCACCACCCACGGTTTCGTTTTTTTTTTCGATTCTGATGGTTTCGTTTTTCCAATGATCGAAGGCTGCAAAGAAACAAAACGAAAATCCCTTTTTACAGGGACGGACTAGCATAAACGAATATATAATCGATCTGAACAGCCATCAAGCCTACCAATGGCTCGATTAGATGGATAAAGAGAGATAATATCAAACATGTTCGATCACTAGTCGTTCGTTTTTGGGGTCTATTAATCGAAACTATAATGAGATTATGACTATTTTCACATACGTTTTCAACACTCGATTCGTTTACCGAACGAATCGAAGGTTTAAACGAAAGCAAAAACGAACCGTGTATTCCCAGCATTACTGTGTTGTATCAGATGACAGAATTACACTGAAGTTGGATCCAGCTTTTTTACCCAAGGTGGTGTCTAAATTCCGCAGGTCGCAAGAGATATTCCTTCCTTCTTTTTGCAATAATCCAGCGAACCAAAAGGAGGAAAGGTTGCATCATCTGGATGTCAGAAGATGTGTTATGGAGTACATGCAACGTACTAGTTCTTGGAGACATTCAAATGCCCTGATAGTACTATTTGCAGGGAAGTTCAGAGGTAAACAGTCTTCTAAAGCAACTATAGCCAGATGGATAAAACAGGCTATTTATCTGGCTTATGCCCAACAAGGAAAGCAACTTTCAGCTAAGGTGAAAGCTCACTCAACCAGAGCAGTGTCAACTTCCTGGGCAGAGAGGGCAGGAGCATCGGTTGAGCAAATCTGCAAGGCAGCCACCTGGTCAAGTCACAATACATTTGTAAAACACTATAGGCTTGATGTTTTATCTAGTGCCGATTTAAGTTTCGGTAGAAAGGTGTTGCAGGCTGTAGTCCCTCCCTAATATTTATCTTGTATATCATCTCAGGGTTGCTGTCCTGAGACGTTCTGGGAAAGACCAAAATTACTTACGGTAATGTCTTTTCCAGAAGTCGGAAGGACAGCACCCTTACTACCCACCGCTGTTTTCTATTAAAATTTATTTGAAGCATCATTCTGGGTGGAGTCTTTTTTTACCAACTGAGGGGGTAAGCGCATGAGGGGTTTATATATGTTCTTTCTGCCTAACCAATTATGCAAATCTTTTCATCTAGTTCCTGTCCAGTGTAGTTTGGATGGAGACAAGTCTCAGAGTTGCTGTCCTTCCGACTTCTGGAAAAGACATTACCGTAAGTAATTTTGGTCTTCGCACACCATTAAGGTTAATTTACTTTTCAGTCTTCCGATTAGACTTTACCGATTGTGGGTCCAGACATTTGCTTGTTTGGTTGTGCTGGTATGGAATCCACCAGCAAAGTGAGTAGTGTCTGTTGCAAGCTATGTGGTCTGACAATTCAGACTCGCATTGATCTGTAGTTTAGCATGTCAGTTCTCTGGTACTGGGCGCTATACTATTTTTTTAATTAGTCCACCAGTCGCCTGATCCTATTCTACTTAGCAACCAGCAGGGTAGTGAAAGAACTTGCTTGGATGATTTTATTGCCTTGCAAGTTTTTTTCTCCCTACTCTATTACCCTTTTATGGCTGCCTGAAAGCAATGCTTTCCATCAAACATAAAGCTAGATAAGCATTACTCTGCACCTGCACAGAGCAAACTTGGTACCGCTCATTTACCGCCACCTTAAATTAGTATCTGGAAGCCTTTGCTAAGGAGACCCCCAGATATTGTCCTTGTAAAGGAAACCGCGGGAAGCTATTGTGGACGGGAATGTGAAGGAAACGCGTGGCCCACCTACTCAGAGTCGGCAAAAACGAAACTAACCCACGGCAGGGAAACAAAGGATCGTTGAGGACTGGCGAGGGCACAGGGTGGCTGCTCAATTCATTTTTTTCCTTGCCTTTAGGTTTCCTTTGAAAGGTAAAATTCTTGACCACTTACCTATTTGGGGTAAAAAAAAAAAAAAAAAAAAAAAAAGGAAGCCACCTGCGCCAAAAATGAGCAATTTGGTCACCTATACCTTATTGTAGGAATAAATTAACTAGAATTACAGCAAACCTACTTTTCTAACTTCATAATTAGAAGTGTTGGTAGAGCTGTGCAGGGGACATTTTAGGGCCATGGAGCCAGAGCAATTTTTAGGTACCTGGAGTCGGGGAAAAAATACACAGACTCCTAATACATTTAAACTGTAATTATAAGATAAAGTATGATAAAATGTTCTATTTCTCAGATAATAGTCATAAATAACTTCTATATACACATATAGTACAAGGAGGCAAATTCTGTAAGAAACGAACATGGCCATAAGTGTAAGACTTCTAGAACTCTGGAGAGGAAAATAGAGATGTCACCAAAGAGCCCCAGACATCCGTTAAGATGATTGTTGCTGACCTGGGCCCATATGCAGTTCACATTTTCACCTGAGTTTTCTCCTTTATAACAACTTTTTAGCATTTTGCAATGGAAAAAGTACCAAAAAGAGGTGAAATCTTGAGTATTTGTTTGCTTGTTGGCGGTTTAAAAGGCATTTTATTGACAGGTTTGAAAATTTCACTTCGGATAAAACTCAGATAAAAAAGTGAATTGCATGTGGGCCAAGGTCAGCAACAATCATCTTAAAGCAGATCCGAGATGAAAAACTAACTATAACAAGTAACTTGTCTATATATCTTATCTAAAGTTTAGATAGTTTACACAGCAAATCTATCTTCAAAAAGCTTCAATAGAATATGATTATTTCTTCCTGTGATACAATGACAGCAGCCATGTTGTTTGTAAACATTACAAACAGGCAAGCGTATCTGCATCTTATTTGAAAAAAACCTAATCCTCTCCTCTGCCTCTGAAACCTCTGGCTAGTAATACCTCCCCCACCTCCTGCCCAGACTGAGCTCTCATGAGCCCTTGGTACTGCCAAGGCTCTCAGGAAAGCTGTGGGTGAGGCTTGTTTAGTTTATAGGGAATTAGAGTATTAAAACAAAAACAAAAAAGTATTTGGCTTGAGGAATGCCCTATAAACAATAGGAAAGGAACACAATTATTCAATAAGTAAAAGTTAATCTCGGATCCACTTTAACAGGTGTCTGGGGCTCTTTGCTGACATCTCTATTTTCCTCTCCAGAGATCTAGAAGTCTTACACTTATGGCCATGTTCATCCCAAAAGAACCCCTTTACTCAAAGAGCAGCACATCACAGACCGACTGAGAATTGCCCGTGAACATTTGAAAGGTAAAGATGACTTTGGAAGTCTGTTCTTTGGTCTGATTAGACTAAATTGGAACTGTTTGGGCACATGGATGTTGCTTATGTTTGAAAACTGGAAAGGCCTTCAACCCTTCCAACACAGTTCCCACAGTTAAGCAGGCACACGGAGCCTTGAAAAACGAAACTTTTGTTGTCATTTTGAGGGAGAATATGCAGAAATCTGCTCGTAGTCTAGGCTTAGGTCATCGCTGGGTCTTCCAACAAGACAATGACCCAAAGCATATATTGAAATAAGTCCAACAGTTCCTCAAGGATACAAAAACCAAGATCCTGGAGTGACTCGTGCTGAGCCCAGACCTCAATCCTATTGAGAATCTGGCAGGTGCTCAAAGTGAATATCCATGCGCTGAAACCATGCAATTTGGACCAGCTAGAACAGTTTGCAATGAAAGAATGGGCCAAAATCCCCCAGGAGACCTGTGCCAACCTAGTAAAGATTAACTCTAAGGGCTTGATTCAGAAAAGGGTGCTAAGTGTTAGCATGCCAGTGAAAAGCCACTTTGCATGTGCTAACATGCTTTGCACGTGCTAAGTAGTTAGCACATGCAAACTAATTAGCACCGTAGTTAGCACATGTAAACTACTTAGCACCGTAGTTAGCACATGTAAACTACTTAGCACCCTAGTTAGCACATGTAAACTACATAGCACCGTAGTTAGCACATGTAAACTACTTAGCACCCTAGTTTTAAAAAAAAAAAAATCAGTGTTTATTCAACAAAGAAAAGGAACATATGACAGAATATGCAGTGTAGCAGTGCGCCTCCTAACTTTTCCAACAGTAGCTTCAGCATCAATTATCACTGTGGAAGATGAGAGGAATTGTTAACAATAATATAATGATCGTCACATAATATATAGAGCTCAGATTGAATTTAAATTTCCAAATATTCTATCTTTTACAAGATCATAATTAGCAAGACCAGGGGTATCTAACCATGGAGCTTAGCACCCTAGTTAGCACGGTGCTAAGTAGTAGTTTGCATGTACTAACTACGGTGCTAAGTAGTTTGTATGTGCTAACTACTTAGCACCCTAGTTAGCACGCCAAAAGCGTTTAGGCGTGCTAACTGGGTTAGCACCGTTTACTGAATCGAGCCCTAAGAGTTTGCCAGTTGTGGCTCAGAAAGGGTACACTATTGACTATTAATGGTCAGGGGGCTAATAATTTTGGATGTCTCATTTTAGTCCTTTCTTTGTTCAACTCGGTGTATCAATGAAATATCCTAATTAAACTTAGCGGACATTGTTTTTATAGTGTATTTGTTTAAAAAATAACAAGCACTTGTTAATGGACATTTTCGTGGAAAAAGTAAGAGTTTCGTCTCATTTCATAACTCCCTGGCCTGAACTGTATACTTATGTTGTATACTGTATGTCACCATAAACCATATGCACAGGAACAGGTTTTAAAAAGATGTGACTAATAAGACAAATAGTTAACGCATGTGACTCAGCCTGTTTAGATAGAACATTGTTAAGAAATGCATTTCCTGCTGTCAGAAAATTACTTTTTAAATTTTTTTTTTGCTTGATTTTCTAATCTGTTAAATATATTTATATATTTATCTATTTATCAAGTCTATCAAACTGACTGTGTTACAATGGTGCAGGTCATAAATGTTTAGTTCCATTTACAAGTTCAGAAAATAACATTACATAAAGTGTATTATCCGAAATACCATCTCTCACCAACATTGCTAGCCTAATCGCCCCTGGTACTTGCCCCTACAGGCGTAGCAGGGTATGGGGACCACACATGACTGCTTCCTCCAGGCAATTTGTGATTCCCCCCCCCCCCCCCTATAAAAATGGATGTACTGTAAGCTGAACGATGTAGTCTTTCTACAATTTTGGGACTAGCAGCAGCAGTGTACATGAACACCATTTTATCTGCTGTAAGCAACTTGGATTCCCAGTAATTGTGTATATGTACTAAAGCAGGTAATGAGGGTCATTGGGGCGTAACACAGGGCCGAGGGATTATGTAGAATTTCAATAATTTCCCAATATATGGATGGCTATTGAACTAAAGAGTTACTGTATGGGATCTTCAAAACATGTGTTTAAAGAGACACTGAAGCGAGTAAAAAAACTTGCTTCTTCTCTTATATTCAGCAGGGGCATGTGTGCCCCTGCTAAAACGCCGCTATCCCGCGGCTGAACGGGGTTCCCTTACCCCCCAATTCCTCCCTGCAAAATCTACGACCAACTTGGTCGTAGATTTTGCTGCTCCTAGAGGCAGGGCTAACGGCTGCAGCCCTGCCTCACAGCGCGTCTATCAGCGGCGCATCGCCGCTTCTCCCTCCGCCCCTCTCAGCGAAGGAAGACTGAGAGGGGCGAGGGAGAGGCGGATATACGCGCTGACAGACGCGCGTGAGGCAGGGCTGCAGCGGTTAGCCCTGCCTCTATACGGAAGAGATCCCCGGCGAGGATGGAGGGGATTTGGGGAGTAAGGGACCCCCGTTGTGCGGCGCGATAGCGACGGTTTAGCAGGGGCACACATGCCCCTGCTGACTATAAGCGAAGAAGCGAGTTTTATACTTGCTTCAGATTCTCTTTAAACCTAATGGATAAACATCTAGATATTGTGCTGCCTTCATTTCATAGGTCTGAAATCTGGACAGCATATTTTTTAAACACAAGTAGTCCCTGGTTAACGAACGAGATAGGGACTGGAAGTTCATTCTTAACCTTAATCCGTTCTTAAGTTGAGATGCTGTGCCATCTCTATTCCCTGCACCTCCTCTATGCCCCCTGTGCCTGCAGTGTCCACCTCTGTACCCTTGTTCCCCCTCTGTACCTCCTTATCACCCCCCTGTGCCCAGGGCCGGGTTTAAGCTAAGGCCACATAGGCCATGGCCTAGGGCACCGTAGGATCAAGGGTGGATTGGCAGCAGGCTATACTAGAGGGAAAGGTCGGGTCACCTGTCTACCTATATGGGAAGGAGGGGGGTCATCAGGTTTTCTACATTGAAAGGGGGGGGGGGGGTAGTGTCATCTGGCTTCTTATACTAGAGAAAAGAGGGGGAGGGTCATCAGAATACCTATACTGGAGGGAAGGGGGGTCATCAGGCTGTCTAAACTAGAGGAGGGTCATCTGGCTAGCTATACTGGTCACCTCCCCAGTGCATTATTTACATCTGTTCTCCCCTCTAATCACCCACTCGTCACCCATCAATCACCACCTGTCACCACCTGTCACTGCTACCTATCAAATCAGACCCTAATCTGCCCCTTGCGGGCACCCAATTACCCGCCCACACCTTCAAATCGCCCTCAGTCCCCCCGATCACCTTCCCAGTGCATTGCTTGCATCTATTCCCCCCCTCTAATCACACCCTGAGACACCCATCAATCACCTCCTGTCACCACCTGTCAACCCCTAGCACACCTACCCATCAGATCAGGCCCTAATTTGCCCTGTGTGGGCTCCTGATCACTTGGCCAAACCCTCAGATCCCCTCAGACCCCCTTCTGATCACCTTCCTAGTGCATTGATTGTATCTATTCCCCCCTCTAATCACCCCCTGAGACACCCATCAATCACCTCCTGTCACCCCCTATCACTCCTATCCATCAGATCAGGCCCTAATCTGCCCCCTGCGGGCTTCTGATCACCCGGCCAAACCCTCACCCGCCCCACCGCAGTGACAGAATTTTTTTTTCTGATCACTGCTGGTCTGTACGACTTAATTGTGGCTGAGACTAACCGCTATGCCACACAATACGCAACAGCCAATCCAAGAAGCTACCATGCCCAGCCTTTTCGGTGGAAACTACTCCCAAGTTTCCAAACGTAACATTTTTTGGGGCCTTCTCCTTAACATGGGTCTAGTCAAAAATAATGTATTGCGGTCTTATTGGTCTGCTCACCCAATACATCAGATGCCCATGTTCTCTGCTGCCATGTCCAGGTCACGATTTGAGAACATCCTGCGCTTCCTGCACTTCAGTGCCAATACAACCTGTCATCTAAGAGGCCACCCTGCTTATGACCGGTTCCACAAAATTCGGCCCCTCATAGACCACCTGTCATCAAAATTTGCAGATGCTTATACCCCTGAACAGTCATTTTGAGGCATTTGGTTTCCAGACTACTCCTCACGGTTTTGGGCCCCTAAATTGCCAGGGCAGTATAGGAACCCCACAAGTGACCCGATTTTAGAAAGAAGACACCCCAAGTTAATACGTTAGGTGTATGATGAGTTCATAGAAGATTTTATTTTTGTCACAAGTTAGTGGAAAATGACACTGTGAAAAAAACAATAAAAATCAATTTCCACAGCAGAGAATAAAGCCAGCGCTCACCACATGGGCTGCATTTGAATGACTTATCACCTCATGTGCACCACTTATACAGCTCAAATACACACTCAGTAATCAAACAGATGCAAAACATATGCATAACTAAATACTTACCATGCAAACAGGAAAGCACAATGGGAGCTGCTAGCTTGGTAGTTACAAAATTATGTTCCCATTTGTATTTGAGCTGTATAAGTGGTGCACATGAGGTGATAAGTAATTCAAATGCAGCCCATGTGTTGAGCGCTGGCTTTATTTTCTGCTGTCCATATTGAATATAAGTTACACATTTCTGCTTAGCTGCTGCCAGGGTAAGGACATATGCTTTTAACTTAGGTCAGATAGTGTAGGACATCTGCTCCGGAGAATTACCTTAACGTTGGTGCAGATGTCCAGTAAATTGTATTTTGCATGCAAACTATAATCGAAGCTAAACTTTCTCCATAAACCAGTATTGCATTGTTTGGATGTGGGGTATGCATTTTAGTCCAGGAGGGGCGGTGTATGCCACAGCGATTAACCATTCAACAGTAGTATTAGGTCAGGGATGCGCAGCCTTTTACCCATATTTGTTAAAAATCAATTTCCGCTAACTTGTGACAAAAAATAAAATCTTCTATGATCTCACCATACTCCTAACGGAATACCTTGGGGTGTTGTCTTTCTAAAATGGGGTCACTTGTGGGGTTCCTAAACTGCCCTGGCATTTTAGGGGCCCTATACCATGAGGAGTAGTCTGGAAACCAAATACCTCAAAATGACCTGTGAAATCCTAAAGGTACCTCATAGGACTTTGGGCCCCTTAGTGCACCTAGGCATGTGTGACACTTTTTTGCAGCCTAGGTGCGCTAAGGGGCCCAAAGTCCTATGAGCACCTTTAGGCTTTACAGGGGTGCTTACAATTTAGCACCCCCCAAAATGCCAGGACAGTAAACACCCCGTAAATGACCCCATTTTGGAAAGTAGACACCCCAAAGTTTTCAGAGAGGGGCATGGTGAGTCAGTGGCAGATTTCATTTTTTTTGTCACAAGTTAGCAGAAATGGAAACTTTTTTTTAGTTTTTTTTTTTTTGTCACAAAGTGTCATTTTCTGCTAACTTGTGACAAAATATAAAATCTTCTATGAACTCACCATGCCTCTTAGGCCTAGTGCACACCAAAAACCGCTAGCAGATCCGCAAAATGCTAGCAGATTTTGAAACGCTTTTTCTTATTTTTCTGCAGCGTTTCAGCTAGCGTTTTGCGGTTTTGTGTAGCGGTTTTGGTATAGTAGATTTCATGTATTGTTACAGTAAAGCTGTTACTGAACAGCTACTGTAACAAAAACCGCCTGGCAAACCGCTCTGAAGTGCCGTTTTTCAGAGCGGTTTGCGGTTTTCCTATACTTAACATTGAGGCAGAAACGCATCCGCAATCCAAAATCTGCAGCAGCCCGGGAGTATGCGTTTCTGCAAAACGCCTCCCGCTCTGGTGTGCACCAGCCCATTGAAATACATTACCCTAGCGGATCCGCACCCGCAAGCAGATCGCAAACCGCAGCGGAAACGCTCCGGTGTGCACTAGGCCTTGGTGAATACTTTGGGATGTCTTCTTTCCAAAATGGGGTCATTTTGGGGGTATTTATACTATCCTGGAATTCTAGCACCTCATGAAACATGACATGTGCTCAGAAAAGTCAGAGATGCTTCAAACGGGAAATTCACTTGTTGCACCATAGTTTTTTTTTTTTTTTTTTTTTTACAAAATTCATGTCTTTTTTTGATGAATATAATAAAAACTAACACATACCCAGCAATCAAAGCAGCAATCAAATAGCACCAAAAGAAAGCTGTATTAGTGACAAGAAAAGGAGGTAAAATTCATTTAGATAGTAGGTTGTATGACTGAGCAATAAACCGTTAAAGCTGCAGTGGTCTGAATGGAAAAAGTGTCTGGTCCTTAAAGCCCCATCTACACGATACTATTCTTTGTACGATTCGATTACGATTCTATTTACGGTCCGATTAAATCTGACATGTCCGATCGGGATTCGATTCGATTCAATTCGATTTGCAATTGTTTTGCAATGGCGAATCGAATTCCGATCGGACATGTTGGATTTAATCGGATCGTAAATAGAATCGTAATCGAATCGTACAAAGAATCGTATCGTGTAGATTGGGCTTTAGGGGTTTTAAGACTACAGTCCTTAATTGGTTAAAATGATGAATGGAGTTTGTCCTTACCTATTTTTTATGTTACCTGGGTACAAGCTGAAAGACGCATCAAAATTTATCCACAACTCATTTATATTAAAATGAGGTTACATATACCTCATTTGATTAAAAAAACTGGATTCACATCAATCCATTTTTGTCAAGGTCTACCTATGGCTTTTTTGCAGTCCATTTTGTTGTACTACCGTATTTGTTACAATGCCATTCTGCCCTGAGGAAACCTACTCAAACACACTCCTCTGATGTAGGCAGACATGATATAGGCAATAGGCAGAAAGAAGCATTTTAGTTGTAGAGTTTTGTCATTGCCTGATCCAGTGAAAACGCAGCCTGATCTGGATACAGCCGTTCCATGCCCTTGGACATAGAGTACTCTGCTTGGTTGAGATGTGTAAAGAATTTCTAACTAATAACTGTTACTTTTCCAGAACTGAATCCGCTCAGGAAATCTGATGAAGGCCTCAACATGTCTCATGTTCTGACTGACCGACACAGCAGGCAGGAAGATATCAAAAAAGGACTTGAATTTATTCAGTAAGTGTTTGTTATTTTGTATTATTTCAAATACTTTATTTGTATACAAAAGGGTACAGCAACCGCAACAATAAGACATTGTCTAATGCTGGGTATACACGTTATGATTTTAGCGAAGAATCGTTCCCATAGATGCCTTCGTTAATAAAATTCCAACATGTCCGATGTTCCGCTCGATTCTTTTCCGCTCGATTTCTCATAGAAGTGAATGGAAAAAAGATAAGAAAAACGAGTGGAAAATAAGAGAATCGAGCAGAAAATCAAATGGCTAATAGATCGTGCGCCGAATCGAACGCGAAAAACGTAACGTGTATTCCCAGCATAATATTGAGCAATCAAACAAGTCATTCAGCAATAAAAGATACAAACAGATATAATGTTGTTATAGTGTGCTCAGTTTTTGGCGGCGTCGCCTTGTTTGCCACTGGGTGCATCAGGATTGGCTTCCAGTACATCTCGGGGCACCGTCTCACACCAAAGGCCCTATTCCGTTACATAGCAATTATATATCAAGTATCAAAAAACGTTAGGTACCTAGTAGAGTATAATGAACAATAAATAAAATAAAAGAATGAACAAAAAAAAAACCCTAAACATAACATATGAGGACCACGAGGTTTACATTGCTATCATACGTGAGGATTCCTAAAGACATGGTTATCAACAACAAAGACTAGGTTTTTTTGGAGCTCCTCAGTACTTTTTTTTGTATAATATTTAAATATCATTGATGGGCATAGGCAACATATGACCTACCGTATGTACTTTTACATCCTTGCAGTTACCCCTCACTGAATATTAAATCACATCTCCGACCTAGTAATCCTCTCCCCAGTACAGCAGTTAACCTTTTACTGGTTGCTGAAGTAGAAGGCTATAAAGCCTCGCTCTCATCTCCACCCCTTACCCCTCCACCCAAATCTAGTGAAAATCTATTACAAAAAGAAGACCCCTAATTGATGTTTGGTTGTTTTTGTCGCTCAAACCTTATCAGGAAGGCTGTGTTGTGTGATGCTGAGTATGCAGAAGCGCACAAGAGGGGTAAAGGGGGTGGAGGTGAGAGCGAGGCTATATAGCCTTCTACGTCAGCAACCAGTAAAAGGTTAACTGCTGCACTGGGGAGAGGATTACTAGGTCGGAGATGTGATTTAATATTCAGCGAGGGGCAACTGCAAGGATGTAAATGATGTGCATTAATGTGTAATTTTGATTGTACCCCTTAAAACTATAAATATTTATTCTGGTAAATTTATGGTGATGTGCTGAGAACGTAGGCTCTAGCCCACCTTATTTTCAAATGGAAAGTTTTGTCACACTACAGGTGTGTTTTACATCAACCCCACAGCGTTAAAACCTATTGCAACTGTCATGTGTCTAGAACTCACGGCTCCCAACAGTTTTATTACAAGACATGACCTCTCTTTTGGAATCTGTTCCTCCACTCTGTCCTTATATGTGGGCATTTCTGTTCTAGTGCCTTTATGCTGGATACACACCATGTGTTTCCGCGTCGAATGCGTCCGTCGATACGCGTCAATTCGATTATTTCCGAGCATTTCCGAACGCATTTCGATGATTTTTAGGTCGATTGCCATGTAAAGTATGGCAAATCGACCTAAAGATCCATCGAAGCTTGAATCGGACATGTCGGAAATAATCGAATCGATGCGTAACGACGGACGCATCGAACGCGGAAACGCATGGTGTGTATCCAGCATTAGATCTGTGTAACTTGTAGAGATGTTTGTATACAAATTTAGTGCAAATTCTATGCAGCTTGGAATTAGGCCATTAAAAATCTTAAAAGAATTATATTTGGCTTAGTTCCTAGCCTCATGCACATTTTCTTGTAAGCCAGAATTGTTAACATCACATTGACTAGCTTTAGTTATTACATATATTTCCCTAGTGTGCTGGGCCAAAACCAATGATCAATATTATAATATGAAACCAGAACTCAGACAGTGAAAGGCCAAAAATCAATGCCAAAAGTCAAAGAGGCTGAGCAGTGCATTGCGCACTCAGAGATTTATTGAAACAACAAGAAACATGCACAAGAAGAAAACAAAGAAGGCACTTGTTGGGTGTATAAAAACTAATTTAAAGAGAAACTGTAACCAAGAATTGAACTTCATCCCAATCAGTAGCTGATGCCCCCTTTCCCGTGAAAAATCTATCCCTTTTTCACAAACGGATCATCAGGGAGCTCTGTATGGCTAATATTGTGGTGAAACCCCTCCCACAGGAAACTGTGAGAACCATGGTCCTGGCAGTTTCCCGTCTGTGAACCTCATTGCATTGTGGTAAATAGCTGTTTACAGCTGTTTCCAACTGCCAAAAAAGCAAGCAACAGCTACTTCCACTGACATCACCTGCCAACAGTAAAAATGTCACCATGTGATAAATGTCAGAATGTAAATCAGGGAGAGGAAAGCTTCTACAATGAGCAAACACTGACTAAATCATTTATACATAATTCAAAGGTAATGATAAAAAATCCCGCTGCACCAGATGGTAGGGCAAAGTGAAAAAAATCTTTATTTCGTTAATCCATATCAAAATGTTACAGGTAAAAGCTCACGCGTATCGGAGCAAGAGATGGCTCCTTAATCATAGCCATCTCTTGCTCCGATACGCGTGAGCTTTTACCTGTAACATTTTGATATGGATTAACGAAATAAAGATTTTTTTCACTTTGCCCTACCATCTGGTGCAGCGGGATTTTTTATCATTACCTTTGGATTTTGGCTTTGGAACTCCCTGCTCCCATTTGGGCAATTGTGTGAGTGTAGCGGTCTCCCTCATCTTTGTACTATTTATACATAATTATTGTAAAAACAAAGCACTTTTTTTTATTACATTATTTTCACTGGAGTTCCTCTTTAAGCACAGAGGCATGTCCATGCTGGATCAATATACCTCTGTTCATTGTCTCATTGTTCCCTCTGCCCCTGTAATCATTTCTTCAAGATTTGACTTTTTAATAAAATAGCATTTTCTAACAAGAAGAAGCAAGGTTAAAGTGATGTTCCCTCCTATCACCCTCCCCTCCTCTTAAAGCGGGCCCAAACCAAACATTTTTTTAAATCAAAATATTTAGTTGCACCACTCTGACACATACAAAGATAACTAAACACTCCTTCAAGCCTATGAGAATTTCAGTGCATGCTTTTCACCCTTGTCTTTTGATAACTAGAGTTATACTGGTGGCAGCCATTAGCAATTCCTCCTTTGCCAGACACCATCTACTACACCAGTTTGCCGGATTATGTCCCGGCAATATGAAAGGAAGGGAGGGGTTCCTCCAATAAATGTAAAATATTTTATATTTGTCATTATGCAGCTGAAAAAATGCTGCTATTTATTATTATTATAATTTTGAAAATAGATTTTATTTGTGAAATCTTGTATTTTTAATGTGGGTCCACTTTAAGGCGAGTAAATGAGGCAGGGAAATTAAGGGAATGGGAGGAGGATAAATGGGAACATCGCACCAAGCTTCGTGTCTAAAAATTAGACTTTAGCCTAGAGTCAAATTTTCTATGTATTATGGGACTAGGGGGAAGGAGCGGAATAGACAATGCCCAAAGTATGTAGACCCAGCATGAACATACCTCTGTGCTTACCTTGGGTAGCTTTGCCTCGGGTCAGGTGTGCTTTAAGAGCCCTAATGACATCGGAATGGTGAAACCAATCAGGCTGAGAACATGCAACGTTGGAGTGGACCTGATATCTGTGTTGTGGGTACATTTTACTTGTGGTCCTTTTGTTATAAGGCCCTTCATGTAAATTACACAATTCATTTGACTCTCCTTATGCTTTTAACCACTTGTCGAACGCCAACTGTACATTGGCGGCGGCAAAGTGGCAGCCCCAGGACCATGTAACGCCAATTAGCTCCGCCCACCCGCGACGTCAACCTGCCGGCCAATCGGAAGCGCTGGCGGGTTGTTAACCCCTGGATCGCCGCATCACAAGCGTATAATACGCTTTGTAATGTATACAAAGCGTATTATACAGGCTGCCTCCTGCCCTGGTGGTCCCAGTGATCGAGGGACCACCAGGGCAGGCTGCATCCACCCTAGTCTGCACCCAAACACACTGATCTGCCCTCTGATCGCCCACAGCACCCCTCAGACCCCCCCCTGCCCACCCCCTCAGACCCCTGTTTGCACTCAATCACCCCCCCTAATCACCCATCAATCACTCCCTGTCGCTATCTGTCAACGCTATTTTTTTAGATTGGGCCCTTAACTGCCCCCTGGGGGCTCCTGATCACCCCCCCCCCCCCACACCCTCAGATCCTCCCCAGACACCCCCCCCCCCGTGTACTGTATACATCTATTCTCCCCTATAATCACCTGTCAATCACAAATCAATCACCCCCTGTCACTGCTACCCATTAGATCAGACCCTAACCTGCCCCTTGTGGGCACCCAATCACCCGCCCACACTCTGATAGCCCCCCAGACCCGCTCTGATCAACTTGCCAGTGCATTGCTTGCATATATTCTGTTCTGTAATCACCTACTGATCACCTATCAATCACCCCGTCACCCCCTGTCACCGCTACCCATCAGATCAGAGCCTAATCTGCCCCTTGCGGGCACCCAATCACCCGCCCACACCCTGAGATAGCCCCCCAGACCCCTCTGATCACCTCCCTAGTGCATTATTTACATCTGTTCTCCCCTCCCACTGTCCCCTCTCTGTTCTCACCCATCAATCACCCCGTCACCACCTGTCACTGCTACCCATCATACCCATCAGATCAGACCCTCATTTGCCCCTTGCGGGCACCCAATGACCGTCCCACACCCTCAGATACCCCCGATCACCTTCCCAGTGCATTGCTTGCATCTATTCCCCCCTCTATTCACACCCTGAGACATCTATCAATCACCTCCTATCACCCCCTAGCACACCTACCCATCAAATCAGGCCCTAATTTGCCCCGTGTGTCTGATCACCCACCCACACCCTCAGATCGCCTGTAGACCCGCCGTCAGATCACTTCCCAAGTGCATTGTTTACATCTGTTCTCTCCTCTAATCACCCATCAATCACCCATCAATCACCCCCTGTCACTGCTACCCATCAGATCAGACCCTAATCTGCCCCTTGCGGGCACCCAATCACCCGTCACACCCTCAAATAGCCCCTCAGACCCCCTCTGACCTACTCGCCAGTGCACTGCTTGCATATATTCTTGCTTGTAATCACCTACTGATCACCTATCAATCACCCCGTCACCACCTGTCACTGCTACCCATCAGATTAGACCCTAATCTGCCCCTTGCGGGCACCCAATCACCTGCCCACACCCTCAAATAGCCCCCCAGACCCCTCTGATCAACTCGCCAGTGCACTGCTTGCATATATTCTCACTTGTAATCACCAAGGGATCACCTATCAATCACCCCGTAACCCCCTGTCACCACCTGTCACTGCTACCCATCAGACTAGACCCTAATCTGCCCCTTGCGGGCACCCAATCACCTACCCACACCCTCAGATAGCCCCCAGACCCGCTCTGATCAACTCCCCAGTGTATTATTTATATCTATTCTCCCCTCTAATCACCCATCAATCACCCCCTGTCACCACCTATCACTGCTACCCATCATACCCATCAGATCAGACCCTCATCTGCCCCTTGCGGGCACCCAATGACCGTCCCACACCCTCAGATACCCCCGATCACCTCCCCAGTGCTTTGCTTTCATCTATTTCCCCCTCTATTCACACCCTGAGACACCTATCAATCACCTCCTATCACCCCCTAGCACACCTACCATCAAATCAGGCCCTAATTTGCCCCGTGTGGGCTCCTGATCACTCAGCGAAACCTCAGATCCCCCTCAGACCCCCTTCCGATCACCTCCACAGTGCATTGATTGCATCTATTCTCCCCTCTAATCATCCATCTGATCAGGCCCTAATCTGCCCCCCTGCGGGCATCTGATCACCCGGCCAAACCCTCACCCGCCCCACTGCAGTGACAGAATTTTTTTTTCCTGATCACTACTGGTACGACTTAATTGTGGCGAGACCAACCGTTATGCCACACAATACGCAACCGCCAATCCAAGAAGCTACTATGCCCACCCTTTACGGTGGACGCCACTCCAAGATTCCGAATGTAACATTTTTTGGGGCCTTCTTCTTAACATGGGTTAAGAATGTATTGCGGTCTTATTGGTCTACGCACCCAATACATTACATGCCCATGTTCTCTGCTGCCATGTCCAGTTCACGATTTGAGAACATCCTGCGCTTCCTGCACTTCAGTGCCAATACAACCTGTCATCTAAGAGGCCACCCTGCTTATGACTGGTTCCACAAAATTCGGCCCCTCATAGACCACCTGTCATCAAATTTTGCAGATGCTTATACCCCCTGAACAGTCATTTTGAGGCATTTGGTTTCCAGACTACTCCTCACGGTTTTGGGCCCCTAAAATGCCAGGGCCATATAGGAACCCCACAAGTGACCCCATTTTAGAAAGAAGACTCCCCAAGGTATTCCGTTAGGTGTATGATGAGTTCATAGAAGATTTTATTTTTTTAAAAAAAATTAGCAGAAATTGATTTTTATTGTTTTTTTTTCACAAAGTGTCATTTTCCACTAACTTGTGACAAAAAATAAAATCTTCTATGAACTCGCCATACACCTAACGGAATACCTTGGGGTGTCTTCTTTCTAAAATGGGGTCACTTGTGGGGTTCCTATACTGCCCTGGCATTTTAGGGGCCCTAAACCGTGAGGAGTAGTCTAGAAACCAAGTGCCTGAAAATGACCTGTGAATAGGACGTTGGGCCCCTTAGCGCACCTAGGCTGCAAAAAAAAGTGTCACACATGTGGTATTGCCGTACTCCGGAGAAGTAGTATAATGTGTTTTGGGGTGTATTTTTACACATACCCATGCTGGGTGAGAGAAATATCTCTGTAAATGACGTTTTTTTTATTTTTTTTACACACAATTGTCCATTTACAGAGAGATTTCTCCCACCTAAGGCCCGGTTCACATTAGCGGTTGTTTGCCAAACGGACCGGATGACCTGACCGGATCCGGACCGGATCCGGATCGGAACCGTACGGTTCTGATCCGGATCCGATCCGGATCCGGTCAGGTTGCATCAGGTGTCCATCAGGATGCGATCCGGATCCGTTTGGCAAAAGTTACGTTAAAAACAAAAAAAATGTTGGGGTCTGGGAGGTCAGCAGAAGGGGGACCTGTGGAATCAGGCCCTCTGCTGTTTAGCACTCACCTCCACCTCCGACATGCTGCCAACATCTCCGGATCCGGATCCAGCTGTGCTGCTCCACTCCAAAATGCTTGCCCATGTGTCCCCATCCAATATCGCCGCAACAATCCCCATAGGAAGTGGGGTAGAACATCCGGATTTCTCAGCCAGTGTGTTGTGCGCTCTCCGGTTCCCATTGGTGTGTATTGGCCGGATGGTGCAGTCCGGCTCCGCCCCGGATACGGCTGCCGGAGGAGCCGGATGAAAAAATAGCGCATGTTGGAACGGAGGCCGGAGTCCGGCTCCGGTTCGGCAGAACGGACGCATGTGAACGGACGCATAGGCTTTCATTGCTATGCCGTGCGTCCGTTCCGTCCGTTCTGCAAGCGGTGCGGCTCCGGCACGGCGATTCCGGAGGGCCACCGCAAGTGTGAACCGGGCCTAACATGGGTATGTGTAAAAATACTCCCCAAAACACATTATACTACTTCTCCCGAGTACAGCGATACCACATGTGTGGCACTTTTTTGCACCCTAACTGCGCTAAGGGGCCCAAAGTCCTATGAGTACCTTTAGGATTTCAAAGGTCACATGTGTGGCACATTTTTGCAGCCTGGGTGCGCTAAGGGGCCCAAAGTCCTATGAGCACCTTTAGGCTTTACAGGGGTGCTTACAATTTAGCACCCCCAAAATGCCAGGACAGTAAAGATACCCCACAAATGACCCAATTTTGGAAAGTAGACATCCCAAAGTATTCAGAGAGGGGCATGGTGAGTCCGTGACAGATTTCATTTTTTTTTTTTTTTGTCACAAGTTAGCAGAAATGGAAACTTTTTTTTTTTTTTTTTTTTTTTGTCTCAACGTGTCATTTTCCGCTAACTTGTGACAAAAAATTAAATCTTCTATGAACTCACCATGCCTCTCAGTGAATACTTTGGGATGTCTTCTTTCCAAAATGGGGTCATTTGGGGGGTTATTTATACTATCCTGGAATTTTAGCACCTCATGAAACCTGACAGGTGCTCAGAAAAGTCAGAGATGCTTCAAAATGGGAAAATTCACTTTTTGCACCATAGTTTGTAAACGCTATAACTTTTACCCAAACCAATAAATATACACTTATTCGGTTTTTTTTAATCAAAGACGTAGCACAATAAATTTGGACAAAAATGTATATAGAAATTTTACTTTATTTGAAAAATGTCAGCACAGAAAGTTAAAAAAAATATTTTTTTTGACAAAATTCATGTCTTTTTTGGTGAATATAATAAAAACTAAAAATCACAGCAGCAATCAAATAGCACCAAAAGAAAACTGTATTAGGGACAAGAAAAGGAGGTAAAATTAATTTAGATGGTAGGTTGTATGACCGAGCAATAAACCGTTAAAGCTGCAGTGGTCTGAATGGAAAAAAAAGTGTCTGGTCCTTAAGGGGTTTTATGACTGCAGTCCTTAAAGAGACACTGAAGCGAAAAAAAAATGATGATATTATGATTTGTATGTGTAGTACAGCTAAGAAAAAAAACATTAAGATCAGATACATCAGTCTAATTGTTTCCAGTACAGGAAGAGTTGAGAAACTCCAGTTGTTATCTCTATGCAAAAAAGCTATTAAGCTCTCCGACTAACTTATGCTGGGAATACACGTTTCGTTTTTGCCTTCGTTTTAGCCTTCGATTTGTTCAGTAAACGAATCGAGTGTTGAAAACGTATGTGAAAATAGTCATAATCTCATTATAGTTTCGATTAATAGACCCCAAAAACGAACGACTAGTGATCGAACATGTTTGATATTATCTCTCTTTATCCATCTAATCGAGCCATTGGTAGGCTTGATGGCTGTTCAGATCGATTATATATTCGTTTATGCCGTCGATTCGTAGTCCGTCCCTGTACCATTTTGCATAAATGTGGGTGTTTGTGGGCCGGCAATCCGATCGTAATGCAAGCGTGCGTCACGCGTGACGTCACTTCCAGTTCCTGTGAAAGCCCAGCTCGAGGACGAAGGCGGAGAGGAGGCAAAATGGCGTCTGAGGAGGGGGACATGGAGCATCCGTTGCCATCCGTGCAGCACACACCAGATATGGTCTCTCCTGCACCCGCTGGAGACCCTGCCAGCGCACCTGGCCTCTGTCTGCATGTGACAAGTCCTCCGGCCGAACCAACGGAGGCAGCAACGAACGGAGGTGCTGCTGCTGAAATTCAAGAAAAAGCAGGAAATCTTCCAGCACACACTGTGCCTGAACCATCCCTTCGAGCTGGTAGAACGGCATCAGCAGCAGGGCAAGCACCACCAACAAGTGAAAGGCACACAAAGGTACGTCCCTCCAAGAAGAAAGCAAAGTCTGTTGAAGTGGAGGATAGTGATGTACTCTCGGTGTGCTCTGAAGATGTCCGCGCACAGCGGCGCAAGTCGAGACGTCATCCTCAAGACAATGACACCAGCGACTCTACAGATGAGTGGTCTTCATGTCGGCGGGCAGATGCCATGCCCAAGGAGCAGGTGTTGGTTTTGGTGAAAAGGTTTGACATGGAGGACTATGATTGTCTGTACACTCAGGTTGCCCACCCAAATAGCCATAAAAATCTCATCATAAAACTAGTACAACAGGAGTTGTATGCAAAGTTTGGTGTGCACAAGAGCAAAGAAGCGTTGCAAAAACGCTGGTTTGATTTGAAAAGAGAGAAGGAGCGCCTGAAGGAAATTCGCAAGGAAATAAAGAAAGGTGCGTTCAATCATTCAGTGACCAATAATAATGTTTGTTGTGACAAAAGTATATTGCTGTTTTTTATCTTTCAGCACCAAATTCTTAATTTTCTGTTTACCCACTTTATTGTAGGGAAACAACGGGTAGAGACACGTGTGAGGGTATCATCTACACAGGACGAAGTCTCTGTTGTGCATACAAGTGGAGGTGAGAATCTGTATGTTGTGGTTTGTTGGACAATCCCTGTTCTATATTTGCCTCTGTCCGCATGTCCAGCCTCTGCCCGCATGTCCAGCCTCTGCCCGCATGTGCAGCCTCTGCCCGCATGTGCAGCCTCTGCCCGCATGTGCAGCCTCTGCCCGCATGTGCAGCCTCTGCCCGCATGTGCAGCCTCTGCCCGCATGTCCAGCCTCTGTCCGCATGTGCAGCCTCTGCCCGCATGTCCAGCCTCTGCCCGCATGTCCAGCCTCTGCCCGCATGTCCAGCCTCTGCCCGCATGTGCAGCCTCTGCCCGCATGTCCAGCCTCTGCCCGCATGTCCAGGCTCTGCCCGCATGTCCAGCCTCTGCCCGCATGTGCAGCCTCTGCCCGCATGTGCAGCCTCTGCCCGCATGTGCAGCCTCTGCCCGCATGTCCAGCCTCTGCCCGCATGTCCAGCCTCTGCCCGCATGTCCAGCCTCTGCCCGCATGTGCAACCTGTATCTACACACCTTGTATTTTGTAGTAATGTTTATACTCTGTCTTACCACACCACCAGCTACCAAAAGCAAGGAGGTTCCAGTGTCCAAGCGTAAGCGGCAGGATGTTGATAAAGTGGGCATCGGAATGCATTCCTCGAGTAAAACGCAATTGGATGGTAAGTAATCCAATTTCACACAACTTGCACCTACGGCTACACCTACAACCACCTTCACCCTACCCAACAGCTACTGCGAAAACACAATACCCACACAGCTCAGTCCACAACAATGGGAACCTGCACGACAACTCATTTCACGGCCCCCTATCCACACCAATGGGCCTTACCTTCCGAGAATACCACACATCTGGCCCCCACACGTCTTTCACACAACTACCTACCTCCACATTCGGCCAGTTACAAGCTGACAAGTACTTCTTATGCAAACTTTGTGCAAGCGGTTTCTTTGTTTCCCCCACAGATGTAGCACACAAGGGCAACCGTGTTGGAAGACATCAGAGGAAAGAAATGGATAAAGTGGTGAAGAGTGTGCAAGCAGATATTGCAGAAATGTCTACCGTATTCCGCAAATTTATGAAACAGCTGTCAGCCGATCTAGAGAGAATCCTGGAACTAATAAGTGAAACGACAGGATCGTAGGGCTTAAACTGTTTGGGTGACTGACGTTTACTCACCGTGTTCGCATGCAAGTTTGCACTACGTTCTATTGTATATTATATATAGCAATTTTTTGGTTTTATTTTTATATAGGTTTACATTTTTTATATACGCTGCGGCCCCAACTACTTCCATTCATGGAGGTAGTGATGACGGGAGTGTCGCAAGCCAGCCCTTGCAGCCATGCGCACATGACAGAGTAAAGTTTACAGTAGTTACTTTTGTATAGTATTGTATACAAAGTTATTTTTATGTATAAGTGTACATACACACACACACACACACAGGACACACACATACACACACACACACACACACACACACACACAGGACACACACATATACACACACACAGGACACACACATACACACACACATACACACACACATACATACACACACACATACATACACACACACACACACACACACACACACACACACATATACACACACATATATACACACACACACACACACACACACACACACACACACACACACACACACACACGACACACGACACACGACACACACACACACACATGACACACACACACACACACACACAGGACACACACACACACACAGACACACAGGACACACACACACAGGACACACACACACACAGGACACACACACACACAGGACACACACATTTTGGAGGCACAACATGTGTGGTCCTACTGTTTGTGTTTAATAAAAAAATATAGGCTTTCATGAAGGTTTGTTTTGTTGAAATACTTCCTGTCTGTGCACGTTACGCAGGGCCCGAAGAGGTGCTGCCAAGCACAGGGTGCCCAACACTGGCCCAGGGTGGCCGCTACACATGTAGTGGGTGCTGCAGCAGAGTGCAAGGTTTTTGGCAAAGCTTCAAACCTTGCACTGTACTGCCAAGCACAGGGCCCCAACACTGACACTGGCCCAGGGTGGCCGCTACACTTGTGGGTGCGGCAGCAGAGTGCAAGGCTTTTGGCCTGCCAAGTCACCAGAGTGCCAAGGCAGCTTCAAACCTTGCACTGTACTGCCAAGCACAGGGCCCCAACACTGGCCCAGGGTGGCCGCTACAATTGTTGTGGGTGCGTCAGCAGAGTGCAAGGTTTTTGGCAAAGCTTCAAACCTTGCACTGTACTGCCAAGCACAGGGCCCCAACACTGACACTGGCCCAGGGTGGCCGCTACACATGTAGTGGGTGCGTCAGCAGAGTGCAAGGTTTTTGGCAAAGCTTCAAACCTTGCACTGTACTGCCAAGCACAGGGCCCCAACACTGACACTGGCCCAGGGTGGCCGCTACACATGTAGTGGGTGCGGCAGCAGAGTGCAAGGTTTTTGGCAAAGCTTCAAACCTTGCACTGTACTGCCAAGCACAGGGCCCCAACACTGACACTGGCCCAGGGTGGCCGCTACACATGTAGTGGGTGCGGCAGCAGAGTGCAAGGTTTTTGGCAAAGCTTCAAACCTTGCACTGTACTGCCAAGCACAGGGTCCCAACACTGGCCCAGGGTGGCCGCTACACTTGTGGGTGCGGCAGCAGAGTGCAAGGCTTTTGGCCTGCCAAGTCACCAGAGTGCCAAGGCAGCTTCAAACCTTGCACTGTACTGCCAAGCACAGGGCCCCAACACTGACACTGGCCCAGGGTGGCCGCTACACATGTAGTGGGTGCGGCAGCAGAGTGCAAGGTTTTTGGCAAAGCTTCAAACCTTGCACTGTACTGCCAAGCACAGGGCCCCAACACTGACACTGGCCCAGGGTGGCCGCTACACATGTAGTGGGTGCGGCAGCAGAGTGCAAGGTTTTTGGCAAAGCTTCAAACCTTGCACTGTACTGCCAAGCACAGGGTCCCAACACTGGCCCAGGGTGGCCGCTACACTTGTGGGTGCGGCAGCAGAGTGCAAGGCTTTTGGCCTGCCAAGTCACCAGAGTGCCAAGGCAGCTTCAAACCTTGCACTGTACTGCCAAGCACAGGGCCCCAACACTGACACTGGCCCAGGGTGGCCGCTACAATTATTGTGGGTGCGTCAGCAGAGTGCAAGGTTTTTGGCAAAGCTTCAAACCTTGCACTGTGCTGCCAAGCACAGGTACACATGTACTGGGAAATTGAGGGATGAACATAAAAACATAACTTTTTATTGAATCAAACAGACAAGACAGAAACCGATAAGCACATCATCTACAGAGCGTAGTAAAGCACAAGGCAAAAACCATTAAAACCAAAAAAAAAGAAATGAGAAACCATCTACAGTGATTGCAACATGTAGTCCGAGGGTGGCGTACTGTAATGAGCTGGCGGCATATACATGGCACGATTGTCAGAACCTTGGGAGGCACTGTAGTGCATGTTTGGTGTGGCGGATGTTGATGCAGGTGGAGTATCACCGATTGGCTCACGGTAGATCATGGCAGAGTCAGAGTTGTTTCGGAACTGTGGTTCACAGTGGTGATTCCGTGTGCTCTGACACCGTGAGCAATTTGCAAAATACAGTTCAAAGGGAGGTCCAGCCACCAACATACTATGCAACCCCTTGTACACTGTTTCGCCCATTAACATCTCGGCCACTGTGCGTTGCTCTGGAGTTATTTTGGCCAGTTGTGCACTGAGATGAACAACAAACGGATCCACCGGCGCAACAGGTCTTGGCATTACCGCACTCGCCATCTCAATCAGTCTTTTCTCTACAGCATCGGGGGAAGCACACCGTTTCCGCTTTCCTCTCTGCATGGGTGTACTGTTGCGTGGTCTGGCTTCCTGTGTGTGTGCCCTCGGGGGTGATAACGTGACATGGGGTAAACGTTGGCTGTTGTCCTGCAACATGGAGAACAATCAATTAAGAAGGTAAACCAAATATAATCACACAATAAAGGAACATGATACTGTTCATTGAATAGACCACAAAAACAACAGACGCTGAAGTTCGCAAACAATAGGAACAGTCAGACCCCAATTATACATCAAAGCCACACAGTGGGTCATAAATTGTATGTATTGTATTGTATTGTATTGAATTGTGCACTGCGTCATACAAATTCACAAAGTCCTTTGTGCAAAAACAATGTGTTTGTGGTGCTATACTTGGAAAGAACAATAGACATACATTATACATATGCAAATATGCACAATTCAAAGCTTTTTCACAGACTGCAATTAATTACTGTTCCGTTGGCTGTCTATTGTTCTCCCCTAGTGTACCCAAGAAAGTTATTAGCACTTCATAGTTCATGAATGTGTGAATGGCTGCCGCAGGAGACACTCATGTAAATGAATGCAATGTCAGCCAGCCGCGGCGGCCATTCACACAAGAATGAAAGTGACACGCTGCGTGTCGCCAGCACGATGTGTACCCAAGGGGATGTCTGTCACGGCCGCTCCCCCGTCTCTGGGACATCATCGCTTCCCGTCTGCGTCCCTTCCGTCACGGTGATTGGATGGAAGGGACACAGGCGTGGAGCGTCCTGGGGGGGCAGACATGTGGAGGTTCTCTAAACCACCTGTGGTTCTCTTGAACATTGGAGGCGCAAAAGCCTGCGAAAACTTTTAACTGCAGCAGAGCGGACGGTTTCGTTTCTGCAAAACGCCTCCCACTGTGGTGTGCATTAGCCCATTGAAATACATTGGGCAAACGGATGTGAAATACATTGCGCAAGCAGATATGAAAACGCAAACGTTGTGCAGAAACCCATACAATGCGTTTAGTGTGAAAGGTGGCATAGGAAAAAATTGGACTGCGACTTACCATGGCTTCGTCCACATCTGCGCATGAATCCTCTGTACCTTCTAACACACGGCCTGACGATGTTGTTGTTGTTTCGTCATCCGTTACCTCTCGCTGGGTATTCTCTGGCCACTCATCATCTGAGGGGTAGGACTGAAGGTTGCCACTTGAGGGACGCATAATCTCCTGGTCCCTGACAAAGGAAAGTATGTCGTAGTACCATAGACGGTCGGGGTCATCTTCAGCGCCAGCACCAGCACCAGATTTGTTCCTGGCTTCAATTTTTTTGGTTTCCTTAGAAAAAACTGACCGAAGGTTAGCGATTTTGCTACGGACAGTCGCAACTGTAGCAGTGGGGTGAATTGTTTGCAGGAACTCCGCAAGTTTCTGCAGCTGAGCTTCCGTCATGTGTTTGTTGTGGTAGTCCTTGCTCTTTACTTTCCACACTGCTGTACAGGTGCGATACACTTCTATGAATTCAGCTAACTGCGTGCGGTTCAATGGAAATTCGTGGTTTTTCCTTGGCGCCATCTGTAACAAGAATAGGAAACATGCATTATGAACAGTACTCCATGTCTGGCCAAATGTATTCACCGAATAAGTGAACTCATGCTGGGGGGCCGGAGGTCCCCTGTGATCGCCGTCGATTTACTATTACAGCGCTGCATTCTGCATTGGGGAGTGAACAGCTGATTGGCTGGCGGGGGGGAGGGAGCAGGGGAGAGGGTATTAACATAAAAAAGGGGTAAATATAACAATATAAATAATCAGAAAAGGGGGAGGGGAGCACAGGTATGCAGTGTTGTAGGGCCGTTTAGCTTGGCCTTAAAGCTGCAGTGGCCAACTACACTTAAAATAGCCTGGTTGCAGGGGGAAAAACATACAGTACAGTTCTACTTACCCCAATGTTGAACTCACGAAGGGACGTACGATGGGCTAAACGTGTACACCTTCCAAAGAAGAACTCCACATCCGAGTGTGCAAACCGATGGTATGACCGAGCGGATAGCCAGAATATTTATAGGCAGGCGGACAAACGAGGGGACTTCCGGTCAACTAACTACTTCCTGTTCAGAGTTCAGGAGACGACGCATGCGAAACGTGCAATGGCGCGTCTAGGACAATTATGGTGTGGTTGGCACTGCACAAAATGATTGTAAACCCATACGTAATTACGTTCGTATTAACGTGTTCATTTGAGAAGTGGGCAAAGATCAGTCCATGCATATGCATACCCACTTTTGTGGTTTACAATGATGGTCACTTATAAGCCACATGTGCATGGTCTGAGCCCAGGTATAGCCGCCAAAGAGGGCAGCCATACCTGGGCACAGACCATGCACATGACGGGGAGACCTGGACCCAGGGAGGCACTGCTTGCGCTTGCCTCCCTGGGTCTGCACATGCCCAGACGCATGTGCATGGTCTGAGCCCAGGTATAGCCGCCAAAGAGGGCAGCCATACCTGGGCACAGACCATGCACATGACGGGGAGACCTGGACCCAGGGAGGCACTGCTTGCGCTTGCCTCCCTGGGTCTGCACATGCCCAGACGCATGTGCATGGTCTGAGCCCAGGTATAGCCGCCAAAGAGGGCAGCCATACCTGGGCACAGACCATGCACATGACGGGGAGACCTGGACCCAGGGAGGCACTGCTTGCGCTTGCCTCCCTGGGTCTGCACATGCACAGATGCATGTGCATGGTCTGAGCCCAGGTATAGCCGCCAAAGAGAGCAGCCATACCTGGGCACAGACCATGCACATGACGGGGAGACCTGGACCCAGGGAGGCACTGCTTGCGCTTGCCTCCCTGGGTCTGCACATGCCCAGACGCATGTGCATGGTCTGAGCCCAGGTATAGCCGCCAAAGAGGGCAGCCATACCTGGGCACAGACCATGCACATGACGGGGACACCTGGACCCATGGTGAATGTGTGCGCAGAGCAGTGCGCCGGCGGATAACAGGTTCACGCCTGCCAAAGTGGGCAACCCTTGCATAGCTCGGCACAGTCCATGCAGCATACAGGCAGAGACACACACAATTAACAACACAGCACACCAGAATACGACATTTTGCCACTTCTCCTCAGGGTGGTTCTCCATACAACATGGTGGACCACCGAGTCTGTATAATAAGTGCACTAATTAGTGGAGGAAGGGAACATAAAAGTAGAGATGTTGGAAACAGACACATGTTGGATACACCTAGGTAACTGTTGTAAAGAAAAGGTACATTTGATAGTCAATAAGAACATCAATTTCCTGTAGCGATCATTTTATCCTGCCAAGTCACTGCACCTGACCCAGTAAAGTAGTCCTTGTATTTGTCCCTGTTGGTTTTTGCCTCGTAGGTGGGATTGTGTGAGGAACCGCTGTGCAACGGAACCATCCCCGGATGTGCCCTCCACTCCGCCGCCACAACACTTCCATTTTCAAAATCCTCCTGGTCTACCATTGTCGGTGGGCAATACCGTTGTACGTTTTTCTGCCGTAGGAAATTGTGCAGAGTGCACGCAGCTTTGACAATGACCTCCACTTTATCTGGGTCCACATTGATAGCCGTGAGGAAAACACGAAAACGCTGTGCCAGGATCCCAAAAGCATTTTCCACAACACGTCTAGCACGCGATACCCTGTAGTTAAAGATCCTTTTCGGCTTGTCCAGTCCACGTTGAGGAAATGGCTTCACAAGATTCTCACCCAGAGCAAAAGCCTCGTCAGCCACGAACACAAAGTTTAGATGTTCCACTGTGTCATCATTGTTTGGCAGTTGCAGCTGTTTCTTTTTCAAGCGGCGGTTGAATTCAGTTGCCTCCATTACACCACCATCTGAGACACGGCCATTCTTCCCCACATCCACCATCATGAATTCATACCGTGCATTTACAAGCGCCATCAGAACCACACTGAAGAACCCTTTGTAATTGTAAAAGTACGAGCCACTGTTGGGAGGTGGGTTGATACGCACATGTTTTCCATCCACTGCACCTCCACAATTAGGAAAATTCCAGATCATGTGGAAATCATGGGCCACTGCCTGCCACTCTGATGCATCTTGAGGAAACTAGAAATAAGGAGAAATACATGGTTAATCATCTGAAAGTACAATGTCGTAACAAAGGAGAAAAATCACTACAGAATAGGTTGCCAATTTAAACACTGTCATTTGCACAAGCGTTTCAGTTTGACGTTCAGTTTTAAAAGTAATCACTCGACAGCACACGCAAAACACACAATCCAGAAACATAAGTACATACCTTGACGTACTCGGGCATCAATTCCGACACAATAGCAGCACACGTTTCGGGGATGATTCTACCCAATGCCTGGGGTGAAATGGCAGCTGTAAACTTTAGATCTGCATATGAACGTCCGGTAGCCAGGTAGCGAAGGGTCACTGATAGACGCTGTTCTGCAGTAATAGCTGTTCGCATCACGGTGTCCTGCTTTGTTATCTTCGGCCCGATGCGCTCCAGCAGTTCATGAAAGTTAGCGTCTGACATGCGCATGTAATTGCGAAAGTCATCAGGATTGTTCTCACGCAACTCACGGATCAGACCCATGTGTCCCAACTCTTCCCGTTGTAGCAACCATTTCTTGCACCATTGTCGTCTCTCTCTTCTCGTCCTCCGACGCTTTGCTGCCGCCCTTCTCCTAGCTACTGCAGTCAATAGCAAAAGTCCAACAAAGGTCTGCAGACGATCTGGCTCGTACACATCCATGCTGACTCCTTGCTTGCAAAATGGCGAATGACACGCTCGCTAATCCGATCGGGCTTTTGTTTGCGGAACACTTCCGGCGTATTAATATTCCGCACGGAAGTACTATCCCTCACTCCTTATAACCTGCCCCTATCGCTATCGAAAACTAAACGAAGGTATAAAACGAAAACCAAAAAAGGAAGTTTCGTTTCGTTTCAAGCAACCCTTCGATCTTGGAAAAAACGAAACCATCAGTATCGACAGCAAAAACGTACCCGTGGGTGGTGATTTTAACCATACGATCGATTTCTTCTATTTCGATAAGTATAAATGGTACAATCGAAACGAAGGCAAAAACGAAACGTGTATTCCCAGCATTAGTCGTGGAGAGGGCTGTTATCTGACTTTTATTATCTCAACTGTAATTGAACTGTTTACTTTTCCTCTGCTAGAGGAGAGTTCATTACTTCACAGACTGCTCTGAATGACTCACTTTGAATGCTGAGTGTTGTGTAATCTGTACATATAGAGTGATGCAATGTTAGAAAAAACACTATATACCTGAAAATAAAAATATGAGAATATTTTCTTTGCTGCTAATCTTCTAGTAATTATTCATAGTACACAACCAATTCATTATATCATATATTTTTTTCGCTTCAGTGTCTCTTTAAGTGGTTAACTATATTAAATGTATCAGTCTTTACTGAAAACTATAGGAGAAAAGCGCTATAGAAATGTTATTGTATTGTAAACTATCTTTGTTTTTGTGATGTGGTGTCTCTGCATGGAGGAGGTTATTCTTGTGAAGGTTATTCTTGTGAGGAAATGCTGTATACAGTGTAAGGCTGAAGTAAGGCTGAAGTAATGATGCTCAGGAGAGGAGTGTTAGTTCTCATGCTAGGGGGTGATGAAGAAATGTATAGCCTCATGAGAAAATTAGACTGACAGCTTTTGGGATCCACTGCGGAGGCAATAAATACTGTTTGATATTCTGATTTCATCTTCTCTGAGTGTGGAATAACACTTTTTTAAAATCAAATTTTCATGCATATTGTTTGAAATCATAGTGCTTCTGCTGGTGACTTGAACCATTAAGGTGCAGTATTGATAGCTGCTGTTTGTGTGGAATTCAAACTATTTAGACTGTTTGGTGCTGAAATTACTTATTAACACTGTCCTGGAGGATTACTGGAAATGGTGGGAACCGGTAACTAACCCTTGATTTTGGTTTATACGTACAGTTACTTTCTCAGTGCCTTAAAGGGAAACTGTTATCTTTGGAGTGTCAGCTTCATTCTGCTAAATTGATAGGTTGATTTCCCTGCCTTGGATATAGGAACATATGCTTTTTCATTGGGCATATTTCCATATGTCAAGGAGAGCCATTCCTAAAAGACTAATTGAGATATTTATAGTTCTAAGGTCTCAAATAAGAATCTGTCATGATCAATGAAAATGCCATAAAGGATGAGCGGTTTCGCATTTGGAGATACTGAGCGTTGGTGTAAGTGAACTATGGCAAAGGGGGTTAACTTACTCTGTTCGCCACCTCTAGTCAGTGCTCCATACCCGTCTACATCCCGTACAATGCTTCTTCCTTTTGGCTGTGAAGGAGGAAGTATCGGAACAATGGAACGCGGTGTGGAGCACGGATCATGTCTCAGATCGGAGCAATTTTGGATTCCTGGAGTCTGAGTCAGTGGTTTCATAAACTGAGGAGTCGGGGTGATTTTTGTAACAACTCCACAGCTCTGGTAAGTATTAGACCAAGGAATTGGAGCAATTTTGGGTACCTAGAGTACTGAGTTGGATGATATTTGTACTGACACTGTGGCAACCTGGGTAAGTAAACCCCCTTTGCTGTTTCCCGCTTACACCAACGCTCAGTTTTTGCTCAGGAATAACTGATTTTTGTCCTCAAATGGCAGGCCAGTGCAGAAAATTCGACCAACAGGTCATCTTTGGACACAGCTTTCCCATACTTGCACTCGGTAGCTCAGAAGAGACGCCTTCTTTTACTCTCCTTTCTCTCTCAATTAATAGATTCTGGGACCAATTCTCGGTAAATGAGCCAGGAATTAGATATTTTGCTTAGATGAATGTGGTTGAATGTGCAGTTTCAAAATGATTTTTTAGTAATGTGCAGTTCATTATGATGAATTAAACAGCTGTATTTTTAAAGAAAAATCAAAATCTGAATTTCTGTTTGTTTCTTTATTTCAGGTCATCTCTGCCTTATATGGGAACACAGAAGGAATATGAGGTGAATGAGAATATAAACTATATTTTAATTAAAGTAAATAATTTACTTGGGTTTTTTTTTTACAAAGTGTTTTCTTTCCACACTTTCCCTAGACATTTGTGCAAAAGCTTATTCGAAACCTTTTCAATGAAGGCAATGACTTATACAGAGATGGACACAAGAATGACTCTGTAGGCCAGTACACAGAAGGACTTAGCCTGGCTAATTATGCTGCTTCTGAGGAGATTCCTGTTACCAGTGAGATGCTGGAGAGGTTGCATGTTAACCGCGCAGCATGTTATTTAGAAATGGTAATTGCAGTATTTCTACAGCTTTATTGATATCTCAGGGGTATGTGTTTATATTATGTCTTCTGATGACTACAAGATCATGTCACTGATGTTATCTTGAGGGAGCAGTAAGATGCAAAGATTCATATGCAATTAACTGTTTCTCCTGAATTATCTCCTAGGAGATAACTTTCATCTTCTCATTAAACAAACTTTTCAGCATTGTACAATTGAAAAAGTACCCAAAAGTTGGTGAAAAAGTGTCATCAAAATTTATTTTAAGTGTTTTCTTGCTTGCTGGTGACTTACAAGGCATTTTATGACAAGTTGTGAAAATATCACCTAGGAGAAAGAGAAAAAGTTAATTGCATATGGGCCAAAGAGTGTTTTATATATTTATGGAGGCTACCATCATTCCAGCTGGTGCTCTTGGGGTTATTGAAAAGTAAGGCATTCTGGTTAGTGCACAGGAGAGAGTTAAGGCTAGTGTTGGGAAGACGAAACTGAGGTTTGAGGGCCAGGTATGGTGGGGTAAGGTCCCAACAACTCAGGGAGTGTTTAAGGGTCGTAGACACAAGGTGCTCCAGAAGAATCTGTCGGGTGGAAGGTTGTTACACACCCAGATGAGTAAGCAGGAGGTTTGTTGTGACACATTCCTGGAATCTAATCCACAAGTATTATCAGCACACCAAGTATATCAGCACACACTTTTTATTGTGCCAGTTTTGTAGTCCTACTACAGTGTGGAAACTGGTTCAATAAAAAGTGTGTGCTGATAGCCTTGGTGTGCTGATAATACTTGTGGACTCTATTGATTTGTGGCATTGCCTATGCTACTTTATCAAGCACCCAGAACTATAGATGGTGTGCCGACTTCATTTGTGGAACTACTACATTCCTAGAATAGTCATCTGCTGGAGCACACACTTTTGAGAAGACTGTGCTTCAGCTCCCTGCTCCAGGAAATGTTATGATTTATTACATTCACTGCGCTTTTAGAAAACCATCTCAAATTCAGCAATGTCAGCTTCCATATTCTTCTCATTTAGTTTCCTTTAAGTTTAATGATGAAAGAACACTTGTGTTTGAGGGACAGTAGCCCAAGGACTCCATATTCATTAAGTGATGTGTAAAAAATTATCCTAGCATGCTATTTCTACTGCCAAAGGGAGGGAATTAAGTAGTCCCCCATTAAAATTAACCCATTACCTCCCCCACTCTCCCATAGTTACCAAAATAAAACACTTGTATATCTAAAAAAATTACATTTAAAAAAATACATAAATTGTTACCTTAGGGACTCCTCTTTTTTTAATATGTACAGTATGTCATGAGGGTATATTACTGTTATTTTCACAAATAACGGCCTGTAATTAGTGACGGAAGCAAAACTGAAAAAATACACCTTTATTTCCAAATAAAATATTGCCGCCATATATTGTACTAGGGAAAAAATTGTAAACATCGTAAATACCGGGACAAATGGACAAATAAAATGTGTGGGTTTTACCTACAGTAGAATGTTTTATTTTAAAACTATAATGGCCGAAAACTAAGAATTGATATTGATTTTTTTTCCATTTTTTTTCTTACTACTCCATTTAAAATTCATTTAGAATAAAATAATTCTTAGCAAAACATACCACCCAAAGAAAGCCTAATTGGTGTTAAAAAAGCTATACATAGATCATTTAGTTGTGATAAAGTTATTGGCTATTAACTTCAAGAAAAGTGCCAATATGGATCAGAAATTTTGTCAGAAATTTAAAGACAGCTCTACACATGTATGATGCAAAATATATTCAGCTTTATTAAACAATTCAAATAAAACAATTATTAAAACCAATTAAAATCTCCCGATTCAAATCAAAGGTAATTGATATTCCAGCTCATAAACCATAATATTCCAATAATATTGTAATGAGCAAAAATCCAAGAGGGCCAGATAACAAGTGCCTGGTGCAAAGTGCACAGTGCAAGGTGCCTAGTGCAAAATGGATACAAACTACTGTATAAATACAACTGTGCAAAAAAAAGGGGGGGGGGGGGGGAAGGGATCATAAATCCATGTTCATATACCTAATAAAGTGCCTCATGCCTGTGAATTCATATGAAGAAATACAAGTATAAATAAACCAGGGCTGTGGAGTCGGAGTCGTGGAGTCGGGCAATTTTGGGTGCCTGGAGTCGGAGTCTGGAAAAGATGCACCGACTCCGACTCCTAATGATTTTGTAACTGTAATTAAAATAGAAAATATGATAAATTTTTCTATTTCTCAGATAATAGTCATTAAAAATAATATATATATACACTATATATACCGTAATAGCTGTGCTTAGTCCACAAAAATGAAATAAACCAATCAAAATTAGTTACTTGTGCTGCTTCAATAAAGCAGTCCCCGTATTTTTAAGGTCAGATATACATATATGATTGTGACTGTATATATGATGTGTACACAGGAATCTCTTATATATACTAAATAACATCTATGCTGTAAGAATAAAGCCTAATGTGTAGCTGTGTCACTAATAGAGATGGTCAACGAGATGGAAATAATTCTGCATTGATGCTGATTTATGCAAATGTATGCACTCCCTTTGCTGATGAAATCAAATAATTTGATATGTTATTAAAATTTGGTTTGGTGACTACAAATTAAAGGGTAACTGAGACAGATGAAAAGTAAAGTTTTATACATACCTGGGGCTTCCTCCAGCCCCCTTCAGTCTAATCAGTCCCTCGCTGTCCTCCACCACCCGGATCTTCTGCTATGAGTCCTGGTAATTCAGCCAGTCAGCGCTGTCCGGCCGCATGCCGCTCCCACAGCCAGGAACATTCTGCACCTGCGCAATAGTGCTGCACAGGTGTAGTATGCTCCTGGCGGCGGAGTGTGTGCATGCGCACTACGCCCGACTGGCTCAAGTACCTGGACTCATAGCAGAAGATCCAGGTGGTGGAGGAGGACAACGAGGGACTGATTATCCTGATGGCGGCTGGAGGAAGCACCAGGTATGTATAAAACTTTAATTTAATCTGTCTTAGGTTTACTTTGTTACACAGTAGTACTATACTCTACATATGCACTCCCCACAGAGCTGCAGGGAATCCACTGAGAATGTTGTGCACATTAAACACAGAGGTGTTGTCTGTTTACAATCTCCTCATTCCCCTGCAGAGTACCTGCACATCATTCTTACATGTACCCACACTTACATTGCCTAGGGCCTGATAGATGTTCTTTGTTCCGGTTTGTACCATTTACAAGTACTCTTACCAAGGACTAGTTTTAGTCTAAAGGGAATAAATATAGTAGTCTACATATCCTTCTCACTTCAGTTGTCTTGTAAAATTCCTAAGTGTTGGCAGTTAAGAGACGACTTTCATGTTACATACTTTTAATCAACAAAATTGTAATATGCAAATTAGAGGAGTCGGAGTCGAGGAGTCGGTGGAATCCTAAACTGAGGAGTCGGAGTCGGTGGATTTTTGGACCGACTCCACAGCCCTGAAATAAACATCACCCTGTAAGAAAGAAATTAGTCTGTAATCAACCATATATGCTGTATGCAGGAGCCGTGTGCATATCTAGTCTCAGGAAAAACACTGGACCTGTACATGCACACAACCCCCCACACAGACCCTGTGCAAAAACACACCCGTATTCTCTATGATTGTGTCTCCACATAAATAAAGTGCATAAACAGTGAGCAAGTGGCCTTACCGATATGAGCTGGAAGCCGGGAGAGGAACCACGCCTAGTTATTGGCTAATGAAAATTATTGGCTAATGAAAGGGAGGAACGCTGAAATGTGGTTAACTAGTTAAACTTAAGCCATTTAGGGCCCATTCACACTAGAAGTGCTTTTCTGAGCATTTTGCGATTGATTAGCGGTTTTTTAAAATCGCTCCCATTCACTTTCATTAAAATCGCAATCGCGTGCGCGAAAACCACATCGATTTTTTTCTGAGATTTTTTCCACAATTTTAAAAAAAGTGAACAAAAGCGCTTCTAGTGTGAATGGGCCCTTAAAGAAAACCCGAGGTGGATTTCTGACATGAATATTAGGACACAGAGGCTGGTTCTGCATACTATCACCAACCTCTGTGTCCTTATAGTGTGCCCCCCACTGCTCTCTGCTGTCCCCCAATATAAAAACCGCCACGCTAGTGACATGCAGCTTGTCACTAGCTGGCTGTTTACCTTTGTGCTCTCATTCCCCCGCACCTCCCCCACCTCCTGCATCAGGGGCGTAGCAATAGGGGGTGCAGCGGTAGCGACCGCATCGGGGCCCTTGGGCCAGAGGGGCCCCGAAGGGCCCTCCCTCATTTACAGTATTAGCTCTCTATTGGTCCTGTGCTCATAATAATCACTTCTATAGATAGCTTTGAATAGTTGTAATCATTAACAAGCTGTTCCCCATCCCCTTCTTGCACCTCTGACACTGTAGTTACCATTGGCAGGTTTTGGTGCGCCGTATCAATTGTTATGTATAGAGTGCTTGAGGGGCCCCATTGTAAGACTTGCATCAGGGCCCACAGCTCCTTAGCTACGCCACTGTCCTGCATATCGCCGCTCCCCGCCTGCACATCACAGCACAAAGGTAAACAGCCAGCTAGTGACAAACTGCATGTCACTAGTGTGGCGGGTTTTATATTGGGAGCGTGGGGGGGGGGGGCACACTATAAGGACACAGAGGCTGGTGATAGTATGCAGAACCAGCCTCTGTGTCCTAATATTCATGGAAGAAACCCATCTCAGGTTCTCTTTAAAGTCTCTGATTAATTAGCCAGTCACCCACTTCTTGATCTGTAGCTGCTGGTTTAATTGCTTCAGTTTCTCTCTTTTCCTACATCAGTGGAAATGTGCATGCTAAGAAAATAATGTGTATGACTATATAGACAAGCCTTCTAAGTAATAATAGATTTAGAAACAATCATATATCTGTGGGTTAGTCTCTGAATGTTCTTGACAAAAGGGTGGTCATGGATTTTCCCAGATGTCAGCTAAATGCTACCCCAATGAATTGTGGACAAAACAGGTGCCTGCACATGGCATAACTGTGTCTTGTACAGAACTAGTTTTCTCAAATGGTGCAGCCAATACAAGCATTCATTTTGACAATGGAGTGATTACATTGCTATTTGTTAGTGGCAAGCATGAATTGCCAAATGAATAAAACTGCAAAGTTTAATGATAAGAAGTGAATAAACATTTCAACTGTAAAAATCTTGTCCACTGAAAAGTTAGAACAAAGCAGGTTACAGATTGTCCAGAAAACTCATGGTGAACTGCTAGGAGTGTGACATGGGCTTGAAAGAGATCAAAAAGCCTCCATATTAAATGGCTATGCAAAACAGAAATTTGCCTTCTTAAAACAGAAGGTACTTGTGATAATTCAGGTTGGAGTGAGCTCTAAGGTGTCACACAGTGCATCACTGCTGAATATGCATATCATGTCTTTGTTGTCTTAAACACACCTCCAGAACCGCTGGAATGCCATGGTGTGTCAGCTTGTTAATCTAACAAGGCCAAACCAATCCAACATGCATACAGAGTGACTATTACAGTTTGGTTGATCCTCATCAGTGCTTGGCATGGATTAATATCACTTCATGTTACAGTTACAAATAGCCCAGCAAGCTCATGGTGAACCAGAACTCCTAGGAGTTTGTAAGGGACTTAAAGAGACCCTGAAGCGAGAATAAATCTCGCTTCAGAGCCCATAGTTAGCAGGGGCATGTGTGCCCTTGCTAAAACGCCGCTATCCCGCGGCTAAACGGGGGTCCCTTCACCCCCAAACCCACCCCCGCAAACCTTGGTCGTAGACTTGGTCGTAAATCTTCTTTTCCTGGAGGCAGGGCTAACAGCTGCAGCCCTGCCTCTAGTCGCGTCTATCAGCGGCGCATCGACGCCTCTCCCCCGCCCCTCAGTGAAGGAAGACAGAGGGGCGGGGGAGATACGGGTCTGATAGACGCGCGTGGGGCAGGGCTGCGGCGGTTAGCCCTGCCCAAATGCGGAAGCGCTCCCCCGCTGTACGGAGGGGATTGGGGGGTGAAGGGACCCCGTTAAGCCGCGGGATAGCACACATGCCCCTGCTATCTATGAGGTCTGAAGCGAGATTTATTCTCGCTTCAGACACTCTTTAACAAGATCAAAAAGCCTCTTTACTAAAATGCAATGAAAAACAGAGGTTTGTGTCTCTGAGCAATGTGTGCAAGTATCTTAGTATCTCTGTGCAGTGTGCGAGTGTCTCAGTGCAGTGTTTGTCAGTGCAATGTGTGTATGTCTCAGTGCAGTGTATGTCTGTGCAATGTGTAGGTGTCTCAGTGCACACACAGACACACACGCATTGCACAGGGACACACTAACACACTGCACAGAGACACATACACGCATTGCACAGAAACACACAGGACATTATACGTTCCTCAGGCATATTTAGAGCAACCAAAATGCACATGCAAAGGAGACAGGGCTAGACGAGAGTGCAGTAAATAATAATGAAGGGGTGGAGAAGCATACACAGACACAGCAGGAGAGCTCTGTGGTCTGTGAATCAGGCAAGAGCAGCAGAGGGAGAGACTGAGATCTCGTGATTCAGGTTGTTTCATGCAAGGGCTGGCCCTATATAAAATCATTTAAAGGGAGTCTGAAGCCAGATTAAAAAAACAAAAACAGATGCCTAGTAGAGTGAGGGCTCTGGGTCCTATAGAGCCCTCCCATATCTCTCCTGGTTCCATCGTTCCTGCACTGGCTCTCTCGTTAGCAGTCTCTGCTGCTACTACAGAAAAAAATAGATTTTTCTTGGTTTTAAAAATGTGATACTGTATACTGATGTGAATGTTGGAAAAGCCAAATGAAGAGTATACAGGCAGCGTGTAACCTGGGACTGGACATTCTTATTTCACATATCATGTTGACAAGATTCCCTAATAATAAGCTGCTGTCTGTTATAACCAGGGTTTACACGAAGATGCTTTGAAAGACTGTGATGAGGCCTTGTTGGTGAACAACAAAAATATCAGAGCACTGTACTACAGGTCCGAAGTCCTCTTTATACTGGAGAAATACAAGGAGGCTTATGAAGCTATAGCGAGCTGCTCACTAGTTGCACCAAAGGTAAGCTTAGCTCACAGTGTATTGGGCTAATACTTTTATTACCCTTTATGTAAACATTATGACTTAAATACACAATCTGATGAAATACTTGCCTTCCTACCCAACAGCAAAATAAACTTCCTTGTTTCAGGATAGTTATGTTATTTCACTCTTGTCATGAAGTAATATGCATTCTGGAAATGAGAATGCCAGTGTGCATTTGATTGTCTCTAAAGGAAGTCTGTACTGAGTGAAATTAGCCATTTTGCTTTGCTTTTAAAAAAAGCATTCAGATATTTTAGTTTAGTTCCAAATTGATACTTCTGGGAAAAACCAGTGACTGAATGTGAGTCAGATCACTTGATCCACAGACAGTGACTCACTAAAATACCAGAGTCTGGAGATCAGAGCAACAGCTAGGCAAGTCACATTTTTGCAGTAATAGGTGAACAATGATAACCTCTATAACCCTCTTACTATAGGTTTACTTTTAATGCATTCACTTCATGGAACATACAGGATCTTCTAAAAAAATTAGCATATTGTGATAAAGTTCATTATTTTCTGTAATGTACTGATAAACATTAAACTTTCATATATTTTAGACTCAGATACACACAACTCAAGTAGTTCAAGCCTTTTATTGTTTTAATATTGATGATTTTGGCATACAGCTCATGAAAACCCAAATTTCCTATCTCAAAAAATTAGCATATTTCATCCGACCAATAAAAGAAAAGTGTTTTTAAAACAAAAAAAAGTCAACCTTCAAATAATTATGTTCAGTTATGCACTCAATGCTTGGTCGGGAATCCTTTTGCAGAAATGACTGCTTCAATGCGGCGTGGCATGGAGGCAATCAGCCTGTGGCACTGCTCAGGTGTTATGGAGGCCCAGGATGCTTTGATAGCGGCCTTAAAGTGGATCTGTAACCTCAAAAAATCCCCTGGGGGCTACTCACCTCGGGTGGGGGAAGCCTCTGGATCCTAATGAGGCTTCCCACGCCGTCCTCTGTCCCACGGGGGTCTCGCTGCAGCCCTCCGTGCAGCCGTGACGTAATATTTACCTTCCTGGCTCCTGCGCAGGCGCTCTGACGGCTGTCGGCTCCGAACTACACGGAAATACCCGATCGCCGTCGGGTCTGCTCTACTGCGCAGGCGCAAGTTTCCGGCGCCTGCGCAGTAGAGCGGACCCGACTGAGATCGGGTATTTCCGTGTAGTTCGGAGAGGAAAGCAGCCACAGCGCCCCCGCTGGAGCCAGCAAAGGTAAATATTGAAATGACAGTCGGGCCTGTCGCCGGCTGTTCAGAGGGCTGCAGCGAGACCCCCGTGGGACAGAGGACGGCGTGGGAAGCCTCATTAGGATCCGGAGGCTTCCCCCACCCGAGGTGAGTACCCCCCAGGGGATCTTTTTCATGTTACAGAGTCTCTTTAAGCTCATCCAGAGTGTTGGGTCTTGCGTCTCTCAACCTTCTCTTCACAATATCCCACAGATTCCCAATGGGGTTCAGGTCAGGAGAGTTGGCAGGCCAATTGTGCAGATTAATACCATGGTCAGTAAACCATTTACCAGTGGTTTTGGCACTGTGAGCAGGTGCCAGGTCGTGCTGAAAAATGAAATCTTCATCTCCATAAATCTTTTCAGCAGATGGAAGCATGAAGTGCTCCAAAATCTCCTGATAGCTAGCTGCATTGACCCTGCCCTTGATAAAACACAGTGGACCAACACCAGCAGCTGACATGGCACCCCAGACCATCACTGACTGTGGGTACTTGACACTGGACTTCAGGCATTTTGGCATTTCCCTCTCCCCAGTCTTCCTTCAGACTCTGGCACCTTGATTTCTGAATGACATGTAAAAGTTGCTTTCATCCGAAAAAAGTACTTTGGACCACTGAGCAACAGTTCAGTGCTGCTTCTCTGTAGCCCAGGTCAGGCGCTTCTGCCGCTGTTTCTGGTTCAAAAGTGGGTTCATGCTTCCATCTGCTGAAAAGCTTTATGGAGATGAAGATTTCATTTTTCAGCATGCCCCGGCACCTGCTCACAGCGCCAAAACCACTGGTAAATGGTTTACTGACCATGGTATTACTGTGCTCAATTGGCCTGCCAACTCTCCTGACCTAAACCCCATAGAGAATCTGTGGGATATTGTGAAGAGAAAGTTGAGAGACGCAAGACCCGACACGCTGGATGAGCTTAAGGCCGCTATCGAAGCATCCTGGGCCTCCATAACACCTGAGCAGTGCCACAGGCTGATTGCCTCCATGCCACGCCGCATTGAAGCAGTCCTTTCTGCAAAAGAATTCCCGACCAAGTATTGAGTGCATAACTGAACATAATTATTTGAAGGTTGACTTTTTTTTGTTTTAAAAACACTTTTCTTTTATTGGTCGGATGAAATATGCTAATTTTTTGAGATAGGAAATTTGGGTTTTCATGAGCTGTCTGCCAAAATCATCAATATTAAAACAATAAAAGGCTTGAACTACTTCAGTTGTGTGTATTTGAATCTAAAATATATGAAAGTCTGTTTATCAGTACATTACAGAAAATAATGAACTTTATCACAATATGCTCATTTTTTGAGAAGATCCTGTACATGTTTAATTCACCAGTGATCTTTTGTTCACTTCCTTTACACATAGCTTACTCTATAGCAGAAATTCTGAAACTGTGAACCAGGCCTCAGTTGTGAGTACATACAAAATTTGGGGTTTACCATGGGGCTGCAGCTCAATCGTGCAATTGCATCTATTTATTTGTTACAATGTGGGCCAGTGAGTTGGCGCAGCCAGTAGATACAACAAAGATCAGAAGAATTTCATAAATTGGCCATAGACACCGTATCATCCTAGTCCATTATTTAACTCTTTATTGCACAATCAATAAAGGTTACAGATATACTCCTTTCAGGAACCAATCCACAGATAGCATTAAAGGACTTACGAGGCCATAATGGCTAAAAAAAAGCCAAGTACCTTTAAGATGTTTAAATGCACGGAGGACGCCGTCCGCGCCCTCCGTGCAGTTCCGCCGGGTCCCCTTCCTGTGATCGCCCCCCGTGCCGATCGCGACCCCACAGGCCGGGTCGGGCTCTCGTTCCGCTCCCAATATGGCCGCTTCCTCTGGCCGCGGCTGCGCAGTCCGCCTTGCCGCTAGTGCAGCTGCGCAGCTCTACGGCCAACCCCCCGAACCACGCACTAGCGTCCTCCGTGCATTTAAACATCTTAAAGGTACTTGGCTTTTTTTTAGCCATTTTGGCCTCGTAAGTCCTTTAAAAAATTGCTTGCGTGCATGCAGTCTGTCAAAAGGACTCTTATGCTCCATGCACTCAAGCCCAGTCTGCCTAACTGACACACAGCAGCAAATGACCATTCACACAGCAGCTGCTTCCCCCTAATGGGGATAAGTCCTTAAAGCATTAGTCAAGATGCAGCAAGCAAGCGTGGGCCGGCTGAAGACAGATGCAGTTCAAAACGCTTATAAGCTTTTGATGAAGCAATGCCACCCAGGCATCATTTTTCCATTAGTCACACATAGAGTCATGCATCAGCACCAATATACTTGCGTTAGCCCATCAGGGTGCAATACTTCAATCTGGATCAAACAAACAAACACAGAACATTCATATTGCGCTTTTCTCCTGGCAGACTCAAAGCGCCAGAGCTGCAGCCACTAGGACGCGCTCTATAGGCAGTAGCAGTGTTAGGGAGACTTGCCCAAGATCTCCTACTGAATAGGTGCAGGCTTACTGAACAGGCAGAGCCGAGATTCGAACCCAGGTCTTCTGTGCCAGAGGCAGAGCCCTTAACCATTACACTATCCAGCCACCTCAGCGTGTCTTCTCCCCTCTAGGTGTTTATAACTTTCCTTTTTGGCGGCAGTGGATACACAGCTCCTGCTCCCCTCACTGGGGGCCAATTCAGCCTTAATCACTCCCGGTCCCTGTGTATGGGATAGTTATACAGCAGATGTCCGCACAGATACATGGGGATACTCTAGCTCAGGCATGGGCAAACTTGGCCCTCCAGCTCTACAAGTCCCACAATGCATTGCAGTAGTCTGACAGCCACAGTCATGACTCATAAAGGCAAATGCATTGTGGGACTTGTAGTTCCGTAACACTGGAGGGCCGAGTTTGCCCATGCCTGCTTTAGCTTCACGGCAGCTGCTCCTTGCCTTGGACTGGCATAGGGGAACTATGACACGCCGGCTGGCTGTATCAGCACAGGCAATGGGGACGCTTGGATAGCGTGGTGCGGCGATAGGCTCCTCCCACCGACACGTTTTGCGTCGCATGACGCTTCTTCAGGGCGTGGCTTAGGGGCATTGCATCCACTGCTTTATAGGAAGGCTGGATCCCTTCCTGGTATGGCTCACCAGCCTCCCTGGTGATGTCACTGTTGTTCATTTGAACAAGGCTTTATTGCTCCAACAATTTTTTACAGTTAACCCTCCTGGTGGTTTGCTTAAAATCCGCCAGGGGGCAGCAAATCAGTGTTTTCTTTAAAAAAATTTTTTCTTTTTCATGTAGCGAGACAAGGTCTTGCTACATGATATCCCCCCAGCCCCTCCGATCGCCGAACGGGATCTCCTGGAGGGCTTCCCCCGTCGCCATGGGGACGTCGTGACGTCAAAGGGGACTCCGATCCACCCCACAGCGCTGCCTGGCACTGATTGGCCAGGCAGCGCACGGGGTCTGGGGGGGGGCGTCCACGGCGCGAAGAATAGCGGCGGATCGGCGGGTAGCGGCGGCGATCGCATTGCACACGCAGCTAGCAAAGTGCTAGCAAAGTGTAGCAAAAAAAAAATTATGCAAATCGGCCCAGCGGGGCCTGAACGGTGCCTTCCGGCTGCATAGCCCGTGCTCAGCACGGGCTTACCGCCAGGGAGGTTAATCATAAGTAAGGCAGTCTTTTCTTTAGGCATTCATTTATATCATTATCCATAATTAATTCCTTCTCTTATTTTTAGGATTTTTTACTTTCAAAAGACTTTAGTTACAAATCATAGCAATATACATCTCGTTCGCTTCATTATAGCACCATCTAGTGGAAATTTTTAGTATTGCCATAATATACATGATCACAGACTATTTTTCCTTATCTCATTCATGCTCCCAACCACACATCTTACTAAGCCCAACTATAAAACGCATGTCATAATTCTGGAACATAAATTTCCTAAGGTACTGATCATTAGATAAATCTTTTTGTATTATCGATTATAGTCTACCTGACGTAGGAAAGGGGTCAGGTTTAAGTCTGCAGCTTGACTAGCGCTTTAAGGACTTATCCCCATTAGGGGGAAGCAGCTGCTGTGTGAATGGTCATTTGCTGCTGTGTGTCAGTTAGGCAGACTGGGCTTGAGTGCATGGAGCATAAGAGTCCTTTTGACAGACTCCATGCACGCAAGCCTAGAATGGACATCTATGGGGGCGCGGGTTGGCTCCTTGGTTTTTAATGTACTGAGTTCTGCGCAGAAACAATTTTTTAATGCTATCTGTGTTTTGGTTCCTGAAAGGAGTATATCTGTAACGTTTATAGATCGTGCAATAAAGAGTTAGATGATGAACTAGGATGATACGGTGTCTATGGCCAATTTATGAAATTCTTCTGATCTCAGTTGTGAGTACGCCTGCAAAGAAATACTATTAGTTGCTGATTTCATGCACATCATAGACAGTTTGGGATTGGGCTGATAAAAATCATCAGGAAGTGTGTCTGAATGGCTCTTTTGTAAACTGGACACAAGCTGCATTAGATTGGCATGTACGCTGGAATTATTAGAATTTCATTGACCATTTCTACTGGTGAGGTGCAGTAACATTTTTAGTAAGGCCAAGGAACATGGCTAGTATAACACTGATCCTTCGCTCACACCGCTGGCTACCTATAAAATGGAGAATCCTCAAGATTGGCATATTAGTATTCAAATCTTTACACACTTTGGTCCCTAGACACCTGAAGGATTTGTTACAACTGCATCACACGATCTTAGAAAAAGGCTCTAATTACTTGGTAACCCCCAAAGTCCACCTCAAAACCTTTGAAGCCAGATCCTTCCTTCTGTCATGCTGCCTCTACATTTTGGAATTCCTTGCCACACCCAATCAGGACATCTCCATCGCTGGTAACCTAGAGACTCGACAACAAAATTTTCAGCCTTATTTCTTCTATCCTATAAGTTTCTATACCTGTTCTAATGTGGTCTGTCTTACTGCAGCGTTTCCTAGTTGCACAGTGGCTGTATTATCTCTGTTATATAATCTAATTTTCTTTCCTCTGACGGCTTTGTTGGGCTCAGGCACTCAGGCAGGAATGTGCTGCTCTACTTGTGATAGGATAGAAGCTATACACACCCTCTGCACGCCCCCTGCAGGCTCTGTGTGAGTCACAGACTGAGCTCCTCTCAGCTTATCACACTCTGGTTAGCAGCCATGTCTTTTGTTTGTAAACACTGCCTAAAACTGGCAATTACAAGCCAGGATTGCAGCAGGGAGTGGCAGAAACAGCACAGAGGGGCCCAGGAGAACATAATGAATAGAATGGTATGCTTTTTATTGTAAGAATTTTAGAGTACAGATTCTCTTTAAAGGCTGCCATACACTGGTTGATTGCCACCAGATCGACCAACAGATAGATTCCTCTCTGATCGAATCTTGTCTAATGAGTGTGTGGTGCATTCGATAACCTCTATATGTGTTTTTGAGCCATTATCAGGTTGGCTTTGACTTGGGCTATACCTATTGTTATTTCACAATGCAGTTTTGAGCACGGCACCTTTTTATTATTTTTATGACGAAGCTTAATGTATTTATAAGCAAAACATGTTGATTTATACAGTTGTTTGAATGTTAGTAGGGGGTGATTTTTAGTTATCCCCACTTATCAATCCAAGGAGCGCACTGGAGTTCTGAGTCTGCACTGACCCTCTTTGCCAGTGGTGCTGCAACAACCTGAATAATTTGATTGGCAGATTACGTCCGTGATTAAGTTGGGGTTTTGCAGTGGGAGCTATTAAAGAGAAACTCCAACCAAGAATTGAACTTTATCCCAATCAGTAGCTGATACCCCCTTTTACATGAGAAATCTATTCCTTTTCACAAACAGACCATCAGGGGGCGCTGTATGACTGATATTGTGGTAACTCCTCCCACAAAGAAATTCTGAGTACGTACTCTTGGCAGTTTCCTGTCTGTGAACCTTGCTGCGTTGTGGAAAATAGCTGTTTACAGCTGTTTCCAACTGCCAAAAAAAACATGCAGCAGCTACATCATCTGCCAACAGTAAAAATGGCACCATGTAATGTCAGAATGTAAATCAGGGATTTAAAAGATTTTACAATGGGCAAACACTGACTAAATCATTTATACATAATTATTGTAAAAATGAAGCACTTTTTTTTAATTACATTATTTTCACTGGAGTTCCTCTTTAATCTCATAAACTGCATGTTAATTTATGCTCTAGGCCAGGCTTTCTCAACCAGGGTTCCCTGGAACCCCATGGTTCCTTGAGGACTCTGCAGGGGTTCCTTGGCATTTTACCCCATAGTGGGGGAAGTAAAATAGAGCACACTATAATTGGTGGTACTGTAACAAGAAGCACTAAATTGGGGGGTCAGGAGACAGTATAATGAGTGGCAGTGTAATAGGAGATATTGAAATTAGCAGCCTAACTTATTTAAAGACCATGCCTCCTGAAAAATAAATGTAGGGGTTCTTCGAGACCAAAAAATTGTTTGCAGGGGTTCCTTGAGATCCAAAAGTTATTTACAGGGTTCCTCCAAGGTAAAAAGGTTGAGAAAGGCTGCTTGTCTTATGCAGGTGGAGTTGGTCATGAATGACCTCAGCAGGGCCTACTATCCACTCTGTATATGACAAGACTATTTGGTATACCTACCCTAGAGATATTTGCGTATTAAATTGTTCTCCCTCCCCCTTATGTCCTTTGGTTATGGTAGAATAGCCCTAATTTTATAGATGTATGATTAAAAGTTACGTTTTAGGTAATACATAACCTTCTCTTTAAGAGATAATAGAGTCTTTGAGGATTGTAAAATGCTAGTGTTTGTCTGTTCATTACCCTAGCTCGCCTTATTCCTTGGTGTTTGTCTGATCGAATCTCATCAGAGAGGGATCTATTGGCTGCCCATACACTGCACACAGATTTTGAATCGATTTCAGGATGAAATTGATTCACAGCCTGTGGAGCTGCCGCTGTCTCGCCTCCCCCAGCCATTAGCAATTATTATTATTATTATTATTATTATTATTAAGTATTTATATAGCGCCGACATATTACGCAGCGCTGTACAGTGTGTATATATATATATTGTCTTGTCGCTAACTGTCCCTCAAAGGAGCTCACAATCTAATCCCTACCATTGCCATATGTCTATATTATGTAGTGTAAGTACTGTAGTCTAGGGTCAATTTTTTTAGGGGGAGCCAATTAACTTATCCGTATGTTTTTGGAATGTGGGAGGAAACCGGAGTGCCCGGAGGAAACCCACGCAGACACGGAGAGAACATACAAACTCTTTTCCGATAGTGACCTGGCTGGGATTCGAACCAGGAACCCAGTGCTGCAAGGCGAGAGAGCTAACCACTACGCCACCGTGCTGCCCTATATGATATTACCTGTCTCTAGTTATTTTGCAGTCAGAAGCACTTGTGACAGATGCTACTGTAGCCAAACCTTGGCTTGCCCACATTCACATACACAACTCTACATTGGGGGTTGGCTTATAATTATGTGGGTGAAATGAGGGCCCTTGAAGCCTGGCCTCTACCAGCAGAGCTTACCATAGGAGACTAGTTTGATTCAGACAGGCAGAGCTTTATGGGGTGTAGTCATATTCCGGTACTTATCCGTTAGCCGGGCGCATCCGGCAGGTGGCGCTAATTACTATTCCCCCTCCAGGCCGACATGGATAGTAGGGAAAGATGTAACTCTGGTGGAGTTTTGTCACCACCTGCCGGATGCGCCCGGCTAACGGATAAGTACCCGTATTCCTGTTTCACTTACATGAACATAAGGCAGCCTCTGCTCCAGTACTGGTCTAATGTTTGGGCATTCGGGAGACGGGGAGCATACAAATCCTGTAGCAGGAAGTATATCATGTTTCCGGGTGACCAGGGATTTATGTAGTAGTGCATCAAAGTAGAAAATATGATGTTTTGTTTATACTTTAGTTTACTTGGTCAATTCCTGTACACCTTATAACTGGTGCATGCTGTGATGTGTCTGGGGAAAGGAATGTGGAAATTCCAGACGAATATTAGTTTTGCTGGTAAATGCAACCTTGCCACCAGTTAGGTGTACAGTGGTTCACTATATCAGTGTTTCCCAACCGCTGTTCCGCGGCACACTAGTGTGCCGCGGAACGTTGCCTGGTGTGCCGTGCTCTTATCCCCCCTCCCGCCCGTCCCTGCGGCCGCCGCTGTTATTACCTTAGCAGCGGCCGCTCTCCCCTCTCCAGACCATGTATATGCTAGCAGCGTATCTCCGGCTGCTCTGTGTGATGCACTGATGCGGAAGGAGGCAGGGCTCGGTTACCATAGTAACGGCGATACATATCGCCGTTACAGGAAGCCGCTGCCCTCCTTTCTTCCGCATCAGTGCATCACACAGAGCAGCCGGAGATACGCTGCTTGAATATACACGCGCCGGAGAGGGGAGAGCGGCCGCTGTTAACAAGGTAATAACAGCGGCGGCCGCGGGGACGGGCGGGAGGCACTAAACTGGCTATACTGGGGCACTATTCTGGGGTACTATACTGGCTATCCTGGGGCACTAAACTGGCTATACTGGGGCACTATTCTAGCTATACTGGGGCACTATTCTGGCTATACCGGGGCACTATACTAGCTATACTGGGGGGCTATACTGGGGCACTATACTGGCTATACTGGGGCACTATACTGGGGCACTAAACTGGCTATACTGGGGCACTATTCTGGGGCACTATACTAGCTATACTGGGGCACAATACTGGCTATACTGGGGGGGCTATACTGGGGTACTATACTGGCTATACTGGGGCACTATACTGGCTATACTGGGGCACTATACTAGCTATACTGGGGCACTATACTAGCTATACTGGGGCACTATACTGGCTATACTGGGGCACTATACTGGGGCACTAAACTGGCTATACTGGGGCACTATTCTGGGGCACTATACTAGCTATACTGGGGCACAATACTGGCTATACTGGGGGGCTATACTGGCTATACTGGGGCACTATACTGAGGCAACTAAACTCCCTACACTGGGGCAACTATGCCAGCTATGCAGCCGCACCCCAGCCCCCCCCCCCCCCCCCCCCCATAGCGGCACTGTCCACTAGGTCGCGCAAACAACCGGGGGCCGCATCGCCCCCACCGCGCGCGCGCGCGCCGTTCCCCGGAGAAAAATTTGGTCAGACAGTGTTCCCCGGGCTGGAAAAGGTTGGGAAACACTGCACTATATGATCTCTAAAAGGGCTTGTCATACTTTTTTTGTCTAAATGTAACTCTCTTTGGCTATCATTCATAGAAGTGTGTTCCCGGGCGGGAAAATACAGCATTCAGTATTTTAGACTTCTATGTGCTAATTCAGAAATTTTTTTACACTTGCGATGGAAGTTTGATATGAAAGGATAAGAAAGGATACGCATGGCCAAAGCCGCGCAGGCGCAGTGGCCCGGAGGCTGCACCGAAAGCAGCTGGCAGCGGGAAAACGGAGGCTCGTGGAGGACCAGCGTGGGACAGGATGGCTGCTGGGGGCTTGCAGAAGCCCCATGTAAGTGAAACAGCTTGTTTTAAACTTATCTACAGTTCCACTTTAAAGGGGTTCTCTTGTGGGTTTAAAAAAGCTAAAACTGACACTTACCTGGGGCTTCTTTCAGCCCCCTGCAGCTGTAATGTCCCGCGCCATCCTCCTCCAATGCTCCGTTCCCCGCCGTAATTATTAGTCTAACTAGACGAATAGAACTGCGGCTGCACGGCCGCGCGCATGCTCGCAGCCGCAGCTCTATTCGTCTAGTTAGATGAATAAAAGCACTTCCCAAACATTTCCCATCTCAAGTGAAAAAAACATGTTAATCAATAGTGTTCCTTTAAAGAGGAACTGTTGCGAAAATCTTACAATTTAAAGCACATAGAAATAAGAAGTACATTTCTCCCAGAGTAAAATAAGCCATAAATTACTTTTCTCCTATGTTCCTGTCGCTTACAATAAGAAGTAGTAATCTGTCATTACTGACAGATTTTGGATTAGCCCATCTTCTCATAGGGGGGTTCTCAGGGTTTTCTTTATTTTTAAAAGCACTTAGTTACTGGCAGTTGCTACGTCCAACTGCCAAAATAGTGTGCAGCGAGCAGGGAGGCTTGCCAGCATCTTTGTATAAATCTTTTTCAGGGAATGTCTTTATAAAGTATAAAGGCCATGCTGAGAATCCCCTATGGAGAGATGGACTAGCCCAAAACCTGACGTTAATGTCAGATTTTTACTACCTACTGTGAGTTACATCAACATAGGGGAGAGGTAATTTATGGCTCATTTTACTCTAGGAGAAATGTACTTCTTATTTGTATGTGTTTTAGATTTCAAGATTTTCGCGACAATTCCTCTTTAAGTAAAAAAGTATTTAATCTACATGGTATTCACAGTTGTAAAACAATTATTTTACTTTCTGTTTCACTAAGACTCATCACTGGGACAAAAAGTGAAGGTAAGTTCCACCACAGAAAACGCAATAAAAACCTGACAAAGTGAGTTCACGTAAAGGACAAGTACTGTTGTGACATTGCACTCAGCTGTCACATGTGATGCAAAATTGTGTCAGATGTATGAGTTCTGTCAGTTGATGTGCTGAATATCTTTGTAGCAGTTTCTTATACTTTCCACTTGGTTTCATAGACCACTAATATATATAGACTGTAGCTGTAAATGTGTATGAGAATTGTGCACCTGTATGTATAAAAAGACATTTGCTAATTTAAAATGTTCCAAAATAACAAACTCTTTCCTGTAGGATGTGAGTGTGGTAAAATTAACTCAAGAACTGGCTGCAAAACTTGGATTAAAAATTAGAAAAGCTTATGTCAGAGTAAGTAGAACATGTTTCATTTCTCTCCAATATCACACTACTCCTTTTTCTTTTCTATATAAAAATAACATTTAATATTTAATGTGTTTTAGCCTGGTACCCAAAGTGCTCAGATGGATACAGCTGAGAAGGTAAGCCTGTTGGAACCTTGCTGCCTTTGTCACTTTAACTTTCAAACTTTATTTCTTTATATTCCCAAAGTCTTTGCCAAGGTCTTTGACATTTTTGTTTAGTACAAGTAGTGGAAGCTGTAGTAGACCATTCCAACCAATGGCATTTCCTAATTTCTTTAACTATAGAAGTTCAACTGTTAGGCTTCTAAGCACATTATTGGACACTAAAAACAAAAGGTAACTGCAGGTCAACACTATTCACGGTTGAAAAGACAAGGCCGTAATGCATCAGTTTGAGACGGTGGGGCAAAGCCATTAAAAGTTTGTGCCCTTGTAGGCCAAGCATAGAAGAAGAAACAGTGACTTTGAAGCACACCTATTCTTTAAAAGAGAACCCGAGCCGGAATCGGAAGCCAAGCCAAGCCGCGACCCAGGAAGTACTCCTGGGCTGCGGCTTAGCTTCCAGTTGGAGGAAGCTAGCAGAGCTGGGGAGCGGCGGGGGAGCCTGTAATGGAGGCAGCAGTGTGGAGGAGGCTACATTACCAGTGACAAGCGGGTGGATTGATGGACTGCAGGGACCTTTGGTCACCTGTAGCTTGCACTGGTAGCTATTGCTTACATACTGTGAAGATTCTTTTGCAATAAAGCAAGAACATATAATTGCACAATATTTTGGAGTGCGCTGGTCTCTGCTGTACTGACATTTAAAACAAAAATGGTTTTATAGTGGAGCTCATAAGCTCATTATTCAATGCATAAAGGACATATACAATACTATTTTAGCTTACTTAGTGTACCTGGAGGAAATCTTGACACAATTATTTCCTGTAAGGCTCCCATGCCTCAGAGAGGCTTTCTGACACAAAGTATGTATTCAATTATATTTCATTGATGTGTTGCATTTGTAGTTCTACAAAACTATGCACCTTCATTTGACACTCATCTGTTTTTCCCCTACAGGGTCAGACGTGGTTTTAAATATCTTTGCCCCAATTCATATGTTTTTCATATATGACCCAGAAGATTAAGGATATATACAAACATGAGATCATATCGCTCTGTTATACAGGGTGGGCCATTTATATGGATACAGCTTAATAAAATGGGAATGGTTCGTGATATTAACTTCCTGTTTGTGGCACATTAGTATATGTGAGGGCGGGAAACTTTTCAAGATGGGTGGTTACCATGGCAGCCATTTTGAAGTTGGCCATTTTGAATCCAACTTTTGTTTTTTCAATAGGAAGAGGGTCATGTGACACATCAAACTTATTGGGAATTTCACAAGAAAAACAATGGTGTGCTTGGTTTTAATGTAACTTTATTCTTTCCTGAGTTATTTACAAGTTTCTGACCACTTATAAAATGTGTTTAATGTTCTGCCCATTGTGTTGGATTGTCAATGCAACCCTCTTCTCCCACTCTTCACACACTGATAGCAACACTGCAGAAGAAATGCTAGTACAGGCTTCCAGTATCCATAGTTACAGGTGCTGCACATCTCGTATCTTCACAGCATAGACAATTGCCTTCAGATGACCCCAAGATAAAAGTCTTAGGGGGTCAGATCGGGAGACCTTGGGGGCCATTCAACTGGCCCACGACGACCAATCCACTTTCCAGGAAACTGTTCATCTAGGAATGCTCGGACCTGACACCCATAATGTGGTGGTGCACCATCTTGCTGGAAAAACTCAAAAGTGCCAGGTTCAGTGCATAAAGAGGAAAACACATCATCATGAAGCAATTTTGCATATCCAGTGGCCTTGAGGTTTCCATTGATGAAGAATGGAGCCACTATCTTTGTACCCCGTATACCACACCGTCCTCTGAAGGCAATTGTCTATGCTGTGAAGATACGAGATGTGCAGCACCTGAAACTACGGATACTGGAAGCCTGTGCCAGCATTTCTCCTGCAGTGTTGCTATCAGTGTGTGAAGAGTGGAAGAAGAGGGTTGCATTGACAATACAACACAATGGGCAGCATATTGAACACATTTTATAAGTGGTCAGAAACTTGTAAATAACTCATGAAAGAATAAAGCTATGTTAAAACCAAGCACACCTTTGTTTTTCTTGTGAAATTCCCAATAAGTTTGATGTGTCACATGACCCTCTTCCTATTGAAAAAACAAAAGTTCGATTTAAAATGGCCAACTTCAAAATGGTCGCCATGGTCACCACATATCTTAAAAAAGTTTACACCCTCACATATACTACTGTGCCACAAACAGGAAGTTAATATCACCAACCATTCCCATTTTATTAAGGTGTATCCATATAAATGGCCCACCCTGTATATTGGAAGAAGGGGACATATCTCCTGATAGTTATTAGAAACAGCTGGCAAAGTGAATTGCTGTAGGATTTCTTTTTATGTCATTTTATGTCAAGTGAGCAGGATCATTAATTAATCTCCCACAGTGCTCTGGGGTAGGAGGCTGCGTAACATCTTAGCCTAAACTAAGCATCACTGGGAGGCTGGGGTTACATACTAATATACAGAAATATGTAGATATAAGAAGCATTTCTGATGCTGAAACAAGGATAATTCATATAACAATGTGTATCCTGAACATTTTTTTGTGTGTGTGTGTGTGTGTTGCTTTGAGTAGTTATGGGTCCTCTTTAAGACGTTACTGCTCCGTATTTAGTTATATAATTTGATATCATGAATATTTTTAAAATGGACCCACAAAGCAAAGGCAGGGCATTCACTGATTTATTTGCCACACACTAGTTCAAAGAGACTCATTTTCTAAATAGTTACAGGTGTTGCTCCAGATTTAAAGTAAAGCAGATAGTTTGAGGTAATGGCTGTTTACATAAGTGTTTTCTAAAATGCATTTGGCTTTATGTACTTTATTTTTACCAACTATGTTTTCTTTATTGCAGATGACGGATTGTCTAGCAGATAAACTGGAACCTGGTATGTATGTTGTCTTGCATGTGCCTGCCACTCCTGGTAATTTGGGTGCCACCATAGGTGCAATGCAATATGTGGCTATGGAGGCACAAGTTTGTAATTTGTCCACCTGAGTTTGGCTGCCTACAACTAACACTGGTTGTTAGCTTTAGACAGTGGGGTGCTTAGTATTAAGCATGGGGGGTAGGGTAGTGTTAGGGTAGGTGGCGGGGGTTTGTTAGTGTGAGAGATAGGTTAGGGATAGGCGATAGTAGAATATTGCCAACCTTACCTATATGCTGCTATTGGTATTAATAAGCACCAGGCTGCTGACCTGGCTGGGTCGGTGACTGCTACCGAGGGGACCCCGGGAAACAGTCTTGGAGCGGAGCTGCGGCGAGGGACACATAAGCTTCCAGGGGCTGAAGGAAGCCCCAGGTAAGTAAATCTGATTTTTTTTTTTCAACTTCTCAGATGTATCCCTTAAAGAGACTCTGTAACAAAAAAAAAAAAACATCCACTGGTGGGTACTCAGCTCGGGAGGGGGAAGCCTTAGGGTCCCAATAAGGCTTCCCCCATCCCTGTAGCTGCAGGCAATCCAGCGCTGGATTCCCCGAAGCGTTCTGCAATCCTCCCCCGGCAAGCCTGACAAGCGCTAATTTTTGTGGGACACAGGAGGACAGGGGAAGCCTCGATCGTATTTGGAGGCTGCCCTCACCCGAGGTGAGTACCCCCCGGGGAACTTTTTTTTAGTTACAGGTTTTCTCTAAGGCAGCTGGATAAGAAATTTTAAGGATATGTGGATTTAAATTGTATATCAATCATAAAAGACCAGGGGCTGTATGTATCTACAGTCCTGGCCAAACGTTTTGTGAATGGCGTTAACAGTCATTTTTACAAAGTTTGCTGCGTCAGTGTTTTTAGATCTTTTTGTGTGTTGTTTCCGTGGTTTATTGCAGTATAATTACAAGCATTTCAGTTAGCTTGGTACTGTAAGCTGCTATGTATACTTGTTGTAATTTTTTCAAATAATTACAGTGCAATACACTTAAATTTTTTAATCCGTGTTCTGTGCTTTTGTTTAATTTCAGATTTCCGTGAAGAAGACTGTGAATCTCCTATCTCATCCTTCTCCTCTCTAAGTGTGGATTGTGAAGTACTAAGAACGCCGTCTCCCCTGTCGGTGACCTCACTCTCTCCCAATGTTCAGCCCAATACTGATGTGGAGCCATTCCCTTCAGCACTTGCTAGCAGTGATACATCTGCTCTGTTTCCAGTGGCAAATATGCGTGATGAAATTATTGGGGATGAACTGGATCACATTCTTGACTCTGTGTCAAACTCTAACAGCTTAAATGAGGTGAGGTTAAAGAAATATTTGTAGCAGTTTGACATCCAGAGGTTAGCTGGTTGTATAGGGGCTACTGATCCAAATGCCTTTCCTCTTATGGCTGCAGCTCTTGAGTGCTTTGAGTCCAACAGGAGAAAAGCGCTCTACAAATGTTAGGATTATATTATTAATAATATTATTATTTATAACACATTTTAAGGGAGGATACCAGATTTTTCTTAAAGGATACGTCCGAGAGAAATAAAAAAAAGAGATCTACTTACCCAGGGATTCATCTAGCCCCTAGCAGTCAATATGTCCCTCGCCGCAGCTCTAGTTTCCCATGATCCCCTCCATTGCAGATGCTGAACTAGCCAAATCGGCATCTTCTGCACCTGCGCGAGTGCACAGCTGCGTGCTGCTCACAATCGCGCTCACATGGCTTGAAGCTACTGCACCTGCACAGAACGCTCCCGGCCACTGAAGCACGCCCACGCGTGGCTGCGCGCAGGCTCAGAAGATGCAGACCTGGCAAGGTAGGCATCTGCAACGGAGGGGATCCCGGGACACTAGATCTGCGGCGAGGGACATATTGACTGCCAGGGGCTGGATGAAGCCCTGATAAGTACATCTCTTTTTTTTTTTTTAATTTTCCTCAGACGTATCCTTTAATGTCGAGCAACATATTATTTATTCATATTTTTTTTTAATCAGAAAAGGCAGACTTATTATTTAGAAATTTATAATTGACAGATTTAATCATATTTAGATGATATTTTCTCCCTTGAGTTTTGATTTAGTCAGCGCTTTTCTAATCTATGTAGGTATGAAATAAATGATGCATAATGTAAAATTATTTATTTGTAATTTGTAAATTGTCTGCTTATATGCAGACAATTTACTGCTGTATGTTACCTAACCGTCAACCAGTTTCCTTCATTTATTTTTTCATTTAATCTAGACCTTCAGGGTCTCAGGACTGGAGATAAATTAACCAAAACCTTTTTTTTGTTAATTTTCCTAGACCACTGCAATTTCTATGAAGCCAATTTTTTAAATTCTCCAAGTCCTCAGTTCATTACACTACACTGGGAGGGAGAGCAAATGCTCTAAACAAAGCAGTACGTTACTTATATATGGCTGTAGGTAAGACCTCCCGTCTCATTTAAAAGCACAGAGGGCCATATGCAATTCTCTTTTTCACCTGAGTTTTCTTTAGGAGATAATTTTTCATCTTCGATTTTAAATAACTTTCCAGCACTTTTCAACTAAAACAAGTACCAAAACGTAGGTGAAAAAGTACTATAAAAAATTATTTTGAGTATTTTCTTGCTTTCTGTTGGCTTGAAAGGCATTTTATTGACAAGTTTAAAAATATCACCTAGGAGAAAAAGGGAATTGCATATGGGCCAGAGGGTGCTAATTCCTTCTCCAGCACAAAAACACAGGGACTGAAAACAAAAGGGACATCAGCTCCACATATTGCAATACCTCTTAGCTGGACAGCCGCATGCTGGCTGCCTGGTATGCGTAACCTAACCTCTCTTGAGCGTTACTCCATATTTTTTAGGGGTAAAATATGGGAGAGAAAGAGCAAGTGCTCTAAACCAAACACTGCTAACATGTTTTGTAATATTAGAAGGAATGTCTCTTTTGCATTCGGTTTTCAGCTCCTGTGTATTTGTGCTGGATAAGGAATTAGCACAGTCTGTGCCTTTAATTGAGCGGGAAGGCCTTACCTGTAGCCATATAAAAGTGTATCCTGTTGTATCGTGTATCTAATTTAATATGATGATTTTTCTCTATCTGAGACAAAATTCATTCGTCGGATCCCCAGATAAGGTTCTGCGCCCCTTACAACTAGTTCTGAATGCAGCAGCCAGACTCCTAGCCAATGCTCCCCGCAGCTCACACATTTCCCCAGTACTGCAACTCACTGGTTGCCAGTAAAATGGAGAATCCATTTTAACCAGTAGCCGACCGCGTCACGCCGATGGGCGTGGCCGTGGCGGCAGCCCCAGGACCGCCTAACGTCGATTCGGCGTAAAGTCATGGGGCTCTGGTTTGCATGAGATCGCGCACAGGCTGCGCGCGCATCTCCTGCTTGGTAGGCGTAGCGGAGCTCCGCCTTCAGCCTGGGAGACTGTTAGACGGTGAAACCGCCATCTAATTACTGGTACAGCGCTGCGATCTGCAGCAGCGCTGTACTGGGGACAGTCCCCTCCTTAGGCACAAGGGTGATTGGCTGTCATAGGCTTAAGCCTATGACAGCTGATCATGTGGATTGGCTGGTGGGGGGAGGGAGGGAGGGGGGAGTATATGAAAGTAAAAAAACACATTTTTTATTAATAAAAATGACAAATAAACAAACCTAAACAAATAAACAAACATCTGGGGGTGATCAGACCCCACCAGGAGAGAGCTCTGTTGGTGGGGAGAAAAGGGGGGGGGGGGGGAGAGAATCACTAGTGTGCTGTGTTGTGCGGCCCTGCAACTTGGCCTTAAAGCTGCAGTGGCCAATTTGTCAAAAAATGTTCTGGTCACTACGGGGGTTTAACACCATGGTCCTCGAGGTTAAGATCTGCCTGCTGACATTCAAGGCACTAAACCATATGGGACCCAAATACATAGCGGATCTGTTGGAACTTTATGCCCCTCCACGCAGCCTCCGCTCTGCCAGTAAGATGAATCTGGTTATTCCCAGGATACACTTATTTGGTGCTCGGGCCTTTTCCTGTGTCCTACTCTATGGAACTCGCTTCCACAGTCAGTGTGAGAGGCTCATTTCTGGACAGCTTTAAAGGACAACTGAAGAGAGAGGTATATGGAGTCTGCCATGTTTATTTCCTTTTAACTAATACCAGTTGCTTGGCAGCCTTGCTGATCCTCTGCCTCTAATACCATTAGCCCTAGCCCCTGAACAAGCATGCAGCAGATCAGGTGTTTCAGACTTTAAAGTCAGATCTGACAAGACTAGCTGCATGCTTGTTTCTGGTGTTATTCAGATACTACTGCAGAGAAATAGACCAGCAGGGCTGCCAGGCAACTGGTATTGATTAAAAGGAAATAAATATGGCAGCCTCCGTATACCTCTTACTTTAGTTCCCCTTTAATAAAAGGCTAAACACCCACCTCTTTTCCTGAGCCTTTGAGACTGTATAACGCAGATGACAGCACTTTGAGTCCCCAGGGAGAAAAGCTCTATAAAAATATTGTTATTGTTAAAATGCTCAGCTGCAGTAAAAATGCTTAGTAAGCCATTTTAGTAATGTAATTGGTATAAAGTATGACTCTGCTAATAACCTCCAGTACGAGTCAACTTTAAGTAAGTTTTCGACCCTTTTAAATTGAAGTCGAGTATAAATTCACCCAAAAAAGCAGTGTTTGCTTGTCCCTCCCAACTACTACCATGTCCCCCTCTCCTTGGCTTTCCCCTGCTGCTTCCTTACAGCCTGTCAGCTGGCAGTACATATAGTTGGAGGACAGTTATCCATATGTTATGAAAGCAGAATTGGAGCACCACATATTTGGTATGTGTAAGTGACTTTTCTTCATTCCATTACAGGACTTGATTTAATCATCTCTGAGTTTTTCTGCTAGGAGGAAATCTGTGTGTAACTACGCATCTTTGTAATGTAGCACTACAGTATTACCTGGGTTCTTGAAGAGAGTGTGTCCATTATAAAAAGTGAAGAAGTCCACAATTTCTGTTGCTAAAGTGTTAATGATAATGTATTGAATCTTGAGAAGATTTTCTTTCATCATTTTATAGTTTAATGAAGAAATAAAGATGCTTTTTTTTAACAGTTTCAGTATAAGTAAATGAGTTTCTGTTCTTCAGCCTGGTCATTTCTTGGGTTCGCTATCATACTAAAGGTAATGGTGGTTGTTGAGAGGCTTTAACTTTTGTACTTAAATGTCTAGATTATAGAAGTGTTGTGGTGTATGATAATGATGTCTATTGTAGTATGTAGTAAATTTATGAAGGTAATTTGCAGATCTTTTAATTGAAGAATCTAAATACATGTTGCTGTTTTCAGGGCCAGATTTTCCATAAGGTACTGTAGGCTCGTGCCTACAGGTGTCTGATGGTGGAGAGGTGACTTACTCACCTCCCCAAATGCCTTCCTCCCTCCTTGCCTATGCAGATTCCTGAGTGGAGCGTAAATTATAGCTTACTCACCTCTCAGTGTTCCACTGATGAGATCTCCCTTCAGCCCACGGTACCTCTAGCTATCTAATACTTGGGGGCACCTTTAGCTACTCAATAATGAGGGTACCTCTGGGTACCTAAAACTAAGGGGCACCTGTGGCTACCTGGGTACATATTATATGGGGTGCAGGGTGAAGCCGAAAGATGGTTCTCCCTGTGCTAGGAAATCTTGGGGAATTTAATAAATATGATTACCTAATTTCTTCATCTGGACACAGACTTCATAGTCTGCTTTTGCTGGCACCCGAATTACAGTAATTCTATTGCAATTCGGGCTGCACCGCTATAGCCATAAATAGGATTACAGCCTATTGCCACTACCAAATCAGGCCCTGCACTGTCCTGAAATGACCTTACTCAGGCTACCTAGGCTGGGCAGAGGAAGTAGGGGAGAGGTGACAACTGGGCAAGCCAGCATACTTGCAGTGCTGTTCAGCAGGAGTTTGTGGGTCCGTGGAGGGCAAAGTCTAGGGTGCCAGAATATCTGTATCAATAGGCTCCTGTGATGTAAATCCAAAACCTTGTTAGATCTAACTGTTTCCACCCTAGTCATGGTCCTGTACAGTGTTGAAGGCGGGCACGGCTCCCCTGTTTTCCTAGCTGTTGATACTAAATCAGTAAGGTGGATATAAGTACAAAATAAATAGATTAGACTCTATGTCACTTTGACAGTTCATTGTTTCAGCTGACAGGATGAGGTAATACGCAACATGACAAGGTAAAAATGCTGTGAATTCTCTGTTCTGTGCATAATGTGGACATCACCAGCAAAACTACAGTTCTTAACTTGCATGCAGACGAAAAGAGCAGAAATCCACTCTAGGGAATGCACACTAACATTTTTAGGGCCAGGTTTATGACCGTTTAGGATTTCAAAAATGACTGCATTTTATTCTTGTTTCTTTTTCAGCCAAGTAATGATATACCTGGTCACAGTAGAATGGGTGTGTTTTCTAGTATGGAGCCTTTACCTGTTTTCCCTAGTTATGTGATGCAGAACCCGTATACGTCTCTTGTGATGCCAGCACTGAATAGCTTTTCTATAAAAACGCTCCCTCTAAGTGGACCTCAAAGAGGTAAATGATTTTTTATTGTATTTTGACTCTGCTTAGGCGTTTTTTGACTCTGCACTTTGCTTACCAATGCTATAAAGAAATACTGCGCTCCACAGATTCAACTTAAAAACATAAAAATAGAGGATCGCAACTTGTATAGAGTCATCCACTCCAATGTAAGCATGTATATAGAAGAAATTACTTGTTGCGCATACACAGTCCGCTCTCCCACAGAGATATGACACCCTATAATAAAAACAAAAAGAGGGCGCACATAGTGCTCAGCACTGTCTAAACACTGGCGTCTTGGTTTATTGCATATCAGATATAGATTGCAGAGTCACCATCCGTCGATAAGGTAATCCAAGGTTTCTTTAAAAACAGGCAATAACATCCAATGTAGGAACACAACCTCAGCCCTGGCCGCGGACACAGGGCAATCCGTCCTCACTGGGTATGCCTCTACTTCCTAGTCTGTCAGCGTGCTGCTTCACTCCGCCCTAGTCTGGGCAGCACGCTGACAGACTAGGAAGTAGAGGCATACCCAGTGAGGACGGATCGCCCTGTGTCCGCAGCCAGGGCTGAGGTTGTGTTCCTACATCGGATGTTATTGCCTGTTTTTAATAAAGAAACCTTGGATTACCTTATCGGAGGATGGTGACTCTGAAATCTATATCTGATATGCAATAAACCAAGACGCCAGTCGGTGAGTGGATTCACATAGGGGGAAGTTTGTTGTCATCCTAGTGGTGAAGGCACGTCCCTCTGGAGTGCAGCACGCGGTGTTTTCATACAGTGTTTAGACAGTGCTGAGCACTATCTGCACTTTGCTTAGGCATTCTCTGCACTTGAGTCAGGGGTTGAGGAAGATTCAATAGGGGTCCACTTTTAAAGACTGCCTGTGGCATGGAATTTAGGGATCAGCATGAATCCACCCTATGGTATCTCTAGTAAGGATGGTACTGTATTTCCTTATTTTACTATGTTTCCATAATAAATATAATAATTCCCTTATTGAGTCAGTGATGTCTCAAGGAGTGGACAATTTTATTGTTCTATGCTTTTACTTGCTCCTTAAAGCACACCTAAAGAGAGAGGAATATGGAGTCCAACATAATTATTTCCTTTTAAACAATGCAAATTGACTGGCTGTCCTGCTGATATAGTACTTTCAGCTGTAGACCCTGAACAAGTATGCAGATCAGTTGTTTGATGAAGTCTGAATTAGCTGCCTGCTTGTTTCAGTTGTGTGCTTCAGACACCACTAATGCCATAGAGATCAGGATGACGGCAAGGAAACTGGTAATGTTTAAAAATACATAAATAGGACAGCCTCCGTATCTCTCTTGCTTCACGTGTGCTTTAAATGTAGAATCCATTATATGATCCTACTTGCCTTTTTAGTGGGTAGTGGGTGAGGGTCGGAGGAGCGCTGGATTGCAGACTTTCTGAATTACCTAGCATTGGTTCACCTGGACCTGTTTAGGATCTTATGTGATGAACTGATGTATGGTTGATGGGTTGGGAATTTTTCCCAGGTGGAATCCCAGTTCAGGGGAATTTACTGTATACATTTATTATTTTTAATTCAATTGAAATGTGTACTCTTGTTGGAAAAGGGGATTACGTAAATACAAATTAGTCCTTTTTCTTGGCCTCCCCCAGGATTGGAGCTAATAAGAATTGGATGTAGTGTGCCTAAATTATAAAGAATTGGGTGTAGTGTGCCTAAATTATAGCAAAGTTCACAATTTTTGGGGGAGATGGAGTTAAGCCCTAAAGCACTTAGTGGCAGTGATTGGTACATGTAAGCCTGTATTCCCTTTCTCTGCAGGTTTTCTTTTTGTGTGTCCCTACAGCAAACACACTATGAGAGGTGACTCCGGCAACCTGAGGTCAAGTCCCAAAGTCCATAAACAAATGAGTGGACAGGCTACCTTGCAGTGTTCATTTTTTTTTTTCAGCTGCCACCAAAAGTCAGACTTTCTCTTTGGGCTTCAGGATCACAATATGTAGAAAAGCTAATGTTCATCACAACGCAGTGGTTGAAAAATGTATTTTTCTGTCAGGAGTTTGAATTAGAAACGCTGAAATCTACATGTGCGGTGTTAGTAGAATATCCTTACAGTTACTAACTTTATTTAGCATTTCCATTATGTCCTGGAACTAGCACAGAAATTCTCTCCCAATAAGTTTGATTAAACAATTATTCGGTATCTGTTGTTTTTTCGAGGGTGTGTCTTTTAGGTGGGCAGCCCAAGAATGAGTAGGTCAGTATTGCACATTGTATTGTGATGCCCAGGATCACAGGATCTCAGACTATGGTGTTTGACTGTTAATCCTGTCCTAGCTTGGAACAATTAAATTTTATCAATATTGCATTGCTTGGATATAATTCTAAAATTTGTATAGCGCTTGTCTCCTGTTGGAGAAGAGCCCAAGAGCTGCAGTCACTAAGGGCGCACTCAAGGGGCCACCCTGCAGTGTTAGGAAGTCTTACCCAAAGACTTCTTACTGAATAGGTACTGATCCTAGCCAGGATTTAAACCCTGGTCTCCCACACTGTCCAGCCACTGGATATCATTCTAAAGGATTTCACTATGTAATAAGCATGAGACTAGAGCTGATTCTGATGCATTTTATCTCTAGCCTATACCTTCCAGTTGTGCTAGCTTTTTAAATCCCTTTGTAGCGATGTTTGTTAGTACAGTGAAGTATTTGTACAATCTGCTGCTTCCTTAGGCAGGAGTCACATTTGTCTATTTTCGTATATGTTTTCTGCAGAGAGAAAGTCATTTAACCACCCTGGCGTTCTGATTAAATCTCCAGGGTGGCTGCGGGAGGGTTTTTTTTAAATAAAAAAAAAACTATTTCATGCAGCCAACTGAAAGTTGGCTGCATGAAAGCCCACTAGAGGGCGCTCCGGAGGCGTTCTTCTGATCGCCTCCGGCGGCCAGAAGTAACACGGAAGGCCGCAATAAGCGGCCTTCTGTGTTTCGCTTACCTGGTCGCCATGGCGACGAGCGGAGTGACGTCATGGACGTCAGCCGACGTCCTGACGTCAGCCGCCTCCGATCCAGCCCTTAGCGCTGGCCGGAACTGTTTGTTCCGGCTACGCTGGGCTCGGGCGGCTGGGGGGACCCTCTTTCGCCGCTGCACGCGGCGGATCGCCGCACTGCAGCGGCGATCAGGCAGCACACGCGGCTGGCAAAGTGCCGGCTGCGTGTGCTGATTTTTATTTGGTGAAAATCGGCCCAGCAGGGCCTGAGCGGCAGCCTCTGGCGGTGTTGGACGAGCTGAGCTCGTCCAGACCGCTCAGCTGGTTAAACTGAGAACTTGTTAAAGGGACACTTTAGTCATCCCCAAAAAAATGAGTTTTACTCACCTGGGGCCTCCAATAGCCCCCTGCAGCTGTCCGGTGCCCACGCCATCTCCCTCCGATCCTCCTGTCCCCACCGGCAGCCATTTCCGGTTTCGGCGACAGGAGTCGACAGGCTGGGAACGCGAGTGATTCTTTGCATTCCCGGCCACAATAGCGCCCTCTATGCTGCTATAGCATATATCATATGCCATATAGCAGCATAGATGGCGCTATTGTGGCCGGGAACGTGGAGAATCGCTGACGTTCCCAGCCTGTCGGCTCCTGTTGCCGAAACTGGAAGTGGCTGCCGTTGGGGCCAGGCAGATCGGAGGGAGACGGCGTGGGCATCGGACAGCTGCAGGGGGCTATTGGAAGCCCCAGGTGAGTAAAACTCATTTTTTTGGGATGACTTAAGTGTCCCTTTAACCAATGGGCTAGTTCACACTTTTCACGTGCAGAAAGAAAAAAACTGACATCCTTCTACATAATTCTGCTCATTGTGTGCATTTATTCTATCAACTACATTACAAACGCACATGGTGTGCAGAAAAATGTGGGCAATCTTCCACAATCTTCTTAATTCTGTTGTTTGTTTTTAGATTTGTCACTACTGGATCACATGAATGGAATATCTCATGCAAATCCATCAGATTTGGCCCCATTCCAAGTGAGTATAATTTTGAAGTTTTCACTTTAATCAACATTAAATAATAATGACAGCTGACCACTGAGACAGCAGAATAACATCTCATCCCCACATTACCTATTACAAAAATCAGTCCACTCAGTGGGAAGGGCTCACACCAATAAAAGAACACCTGAATTAAAGAAGTTAAAATAGATTTTTACTTACCTAGGGCTTCTTCAGTCCCCTGTAATCATTCAGGTCTCTCTGGGTCCTCTCCATTGTGCTGCTGCCCCCTGCGCATGGTTCCCTTCTGCGCCAACCTTGATTAGTCTCCTGTTGCCAAAAGCATTACCGGTGACAGGAGCACAATAGAGTTGCGTGGACTGGACCATGCATGCGTAGTCCAGTCCACTGGAGTTCTAGTCACAAATTTTTCGGAGGGGGCAGCAGCACAATGGAGTGGACTCAGAGGACACCGAGGCAACTGAGAGACTAAGGGTTGCTGGAAGAAGCCTCCAGGTAAGTTATAATCTACTTTTTTTTGGTCCAATTCAGGTGTGCTTTAACCACTCTGCGACCACCTAACTCCAATTGGCAGCCGCATAGTGGCTTCCCCAGGACTGCCTAACGCCAATTGGCATCAAGTCCTGGGGACGGAGCTCAGCGGGGATCTGCTCCGTAAACAGCCTGCCAGCCGCGATCGGAGTTGGCAGGCTGTAAATAATATAAACAAAAACTGCCATAATTACTTGTACAGAGCAGCGATCTAGTGCAGCGCTGTGCTGGGGACAGCCGTGTCACTTGGCTGTCCCCTCGAGTGGCTCAGAATCTGATCCCTCTCTTAGCCTGATGCCTATGAGAGGCGATCAGAGGGCTGGATCTTGGAAGGAGGGGAGAAGAAAGAAAATAACAAAAAAAATATAATTTAATAAAAAAAAACAACCCATTAAAATTAAGAAAAAATAAATAAAAATCGCAGCAGCAATCAGATTCCACCAGCGATACTGGGCACTATACTAGTGATACTGGGCACTATACTAACTATAAACAACAAGTGTCAACGCCAAGGCAGAAGGCGACCGCAGCCAAGAAGGACAATGTCCAAAAGTCCACACAAGCAATGAATATATAAAGTCAGCGCAGGTCTATAGTAATACAGCTTCCGTCATTTTCTGGTATGCAGGATCTTCAAACAAAAAGGTAAAGAAGCAAGGCTTACCAGATTCCAACAACCCACATTATAAGGTTGTAAACGAGTTTGATAGATGGTCCGCAGAACTTTCAAATGGTGTCGTTTCACCAGCGATGTTGCACACCACAAATTCCTCCGGAATATAGAAGATATCCTGAGGTCGCAGAGACTCGCCAAAGGGGAGTCCAGTAGGATAGTGACATGAAAGAGATGTACGGCACATCTAAGTGTAAACCGTCTTTATTACATAACAAGTAAAACAAACAATTTAAAAACAAGGATAAAAGAAACTTACATACGGGGCCCGTGCACTGGGAACCCCGAAAAATTTGAGGTCTTCTATTGACCATTTTATGCGCGCTACTTTTTCGGGGTTCCCAGTGCACGGGCCCCGTATGTAAGTTTCTTTTATCCTTGTTTTTAAATTGTTTGTTTTACTTGTTATGTAATAAAGACGGTTTACACTTAGATGTGCCGTACATCTCTTTCATGTCACTATCCTACTGGACTCCCCTTTGGCGAGTCTCTGCGACCTCAGGATATCTACTATATTCCGGAGGAATTTGTGGTGTGCAACATCGCTGGTGAAACGACACCATTTGAAAGTTCTGCGGACCATCTATCAAACTCGTTTACAACCTTATAATGTGGGTTGTTGGAATCTGGTAAGCCTTGCTTCTTTACCTTTTTGTTTGAAGATCCTGTATACCAAAAAATGACGAAAGCTGTATTACTATAGACCTGCACTGACTTTATATATGCATTACTATAAAAACTATACTGGGGTACTTTACTAGCTATACTGGGGCACTACCTACCTATACTGGGCACTATACTAGCTATACTGGGGCACTTTTCTAGCTATACTGGGCACTATACTAGGGCACTTCAATAGCTATACTGGGCACTATACTAGCTATACTGGGACACACTAGGGGAATAAGGCGGCCAGCATTTCCTACCCCCGGCTTATATGGGGGGCAATCATTTTTTACTGTTTTTTTAGGTAAAAGTGGGGGGATCGGCTTATATGCGGGTCGGCTTATATGCGAGTATATACGGTAATAGCCTCAATTCACTAAGCAGTTTAGACTAGTCTACTGATGTTTTTTAGTCTACTGATGGATTGGTCAGTTGCATCAAAGGGGAATTCACTATTGCCAAATGTTTTAGACCTGTTTTTAGACCTGGTCTAAACCATTTGGTAATTAGGTGGGTAAAGCGGGGGAAATGATCAAAAGATGCAATTCACAAACAAGTAGCTATGACTGACATCCTTCTCCTTTGATGTGAATGGTCTGGCTTTGCTCAGGAATCATTATAGCTGAGTCATTCTAGCAGAGCCAGAAGGGGGCAGGCTTGGGCTTAAAAAGACATCAGAGAAGACAGACTCAACTATAATGATTCCTGAGCAAAGCCAGACTGAATGCTCAGTCGGGGATTTTATCAGGGCTGATAACAAGCAGGCTGAGCAGTGAAGAATGAAACAGATCGCAGGGTAGGTGTTTTCTCTGATGTTCCCACTGATATATATGGTAAAATACGTGAGGGTGCTTCATCTCTGGTTCACTTTAAAGTAAATAGTTTATCATTTGTCAGTCTACCAATGGTTCTCTTTATGAATTTTTGCAGGTGAATGAAAGCTGTTTCTTCCCACGAATTGACAGCCCTTTAGACAGTGCAGGTACTCATATGAAAGTACCATTGTTAGAGCGGTTTGTTAATGGAGGACCAACAACTGTGTCGCGTGGGAGTCCCCCACAAAGTTTAAACCCTCTACAAGATACTCATGAATTTAGGCAAGCATGTCAACAGTGCTTCACTAAAACAGGTACAGCACTACTTTATTTCTTCAGTTACATCATTTTGTGAAGTTCGTAGCATTAGATACATTATCAAGTTAGATACTTGGGCCCATATTCAATTCACTTTTTCAACTAAGTTTTCTCCTACCGTAGGTGATATTTTCACACCTTATTAATAAAATACCTTTATACCCAGCAAGCAAAGCAAGTAAATATTTTTTGACTATTTTAACAGTTTTTTTCACCTACTTTTTGGTCCTTTTTTCAATTGCACAGTTTTAAGAGAAGATGAAAAATAATCTCCTAGGGAAAAACTTAGGAGAAAAAGTGAACTAAATAAGGGTCGTGGTATGGTTACTTTAGGCATTTTGCGCAAAAATTAGAAAATTAATATGGCTGTGTTGCCTTGATCAACTCACATCTGTAAAAGGTTGAAAGATATGACAGAAATGCTTATTCAAATGCCATTAAGCTTATGCTATTTTTATGACTTTTGAATGAAATGTCTGTCTGAACACCATTTACATTTACTTTATGTGCCTGAACATAATGATGTATATGAATACATATCGATTTCAGTTACCTTATTAAATATGTTTTTGTTTATTTGTCTAAGATTGAAGAGCGCAAATGTATAACCTTATTTCCTTGGCTGTTGTACAGTAGCTATTCTGTTTCAACATCAAAAAGCTTTGAGGGTTCATTCACACTAGGGGCGTTTTTGACAATTTTTGAGCGCTGGAGATTTTCAAAGTCGCCCTGAAAGCGTTTGTGCCATGATTCCCTATGAGAGAGTTCACATCTGAGCAGTTCGTTTCCGATCCACTCAGATAAGCGGTGCTTGGGCCATTTTTGAGGCAATTCCACCTCAATGGAATGTATAGGAAAACACAAAACGCTTACAAAATCCTTTGTGCAGCGATTGCGTTAGCGGTTTTAAGAATAAATACATTGTATTTATTATTTTCCGGATTAAAGAGTTCACTTCCTGACTAACGTCAGGAAGTGAAGAAATGCAATCGCTCTGCAAAAGCGCTAAGAAAAGTGCTTGAGAAAACCGTCCAACGCAGAGAAATCCCAAAAAAACAAAAGTTTCAAAAACTAGCCAACGCGGATGGAACGCAATGTGAACAAAGCTTGAGTGTGTTAATTCTAGACCATCCCAAGCCTTTGTCAGATATTTGTGCTAACGTCTATCTAACACGTGTGAATAGAACGCAGTGAGAGTTGATGGCCTGTTTACATGAATTCCAGTAGTGTGATGGTAAACTGTAAACAATTCCCATAGATGGATTTAGAAGTGAGAACTACTGCCATCTGTCAGATAGCTATAGTAGGGCAGCTGTTATGTGGAGGGGGATGATTAGCAAGTGATGCCCTCAAGAACCGAAGCTAAGCACTCAAGCTTCGGTGCACAAGCTGTAGTTGGTGGAATCTATTTTTTGTTTTTGAGTATGATTTTTATTTAGTTTTTTTATGTGTCCTCTACTGAAGGCATAGGAGTTTGAGGGTTGTGAATAGTATATTCTTGTTACAGGGGGTGCAGAGGGACCACATTTTTCAATGTTGTAAATGGAGAACACTCAAAAATGTCTAGTGTGGGACACAATACTAACTATGCCTTATCATCCAGGACCAAAAGTTCACGGCTACAGTTACTGCTTCAATCTAGACCATAAATGCAAGAGAGACATCTTAATTGGACGAATTAAAAACCCTGCAGATGAAACATGGAAGCGAATAAGAACAAGACCAACAAAGAATCAATATGCAGGGCAGTACTATATATGCAAAGGTATCCTTTATTAACTTCTTACACCTTATCTTTGTTATTACTCAGAGAAGAAAAGTTACAGTGTAAGTTTAGTATGCATGCCTTGCAACAGAATCACATACGAATAGGTTAGTATATGTAAATGATCAGCCTAAGCCAATGGTCTATTATTTAAATGTTCAACACAGGATTCCAGCAGAGTTCTTCTATGTGCACCAACCACCACCAGCAATCCTCAGACACCTCACCGTGCCTTAGTCTAAAATAGGAAGATCCACCCACCACTCTGGTTCAAAGATGAATAATATCTGTGATGTTGCACTCCTAATAGCCCCTCAACCTTGATCGAGTTTTCAGCATACAAGATATAAAAACAAAATAGCTTTTCATAGTGGGTGCCACCAAATAGAAACATTATAAGTACTTGTATCCAAGGATAAGGGAGTTGGTAGCATTTGAAATATGAGTCAGCAAAATAAATTGTAATGATAAACTCAGTATGCTTAAGTGTTGTCTCACAAATAATGGTCTTACTGACGTATGCCTGTGCTGTAAAATCCCAATGTATAGGTGTTTTACTAGTGTAAAGACCAGCTCAACTATTCTACAACCTTACATTCACGCATAATACTAATCTGGATTATTGTACGTTACAAAAAGTAGTTTCATTTTTGTTTGAGCAGTACTTTGTGTACATAAGTCCATTTGAGTGTAGACACATGTAACTAATGTCAGCTCTAGAACTAATTCCATGTGAATGTAAAACTCATGAAATACATTGATTTGGCATGTTATTAAAATTGGGCTTAGTGTTTATATCATTTATTTACGACTATACAGTACTACTATATGTTATATATTCATTCCTTGACAAACTGTTGTGAATCCCCTGAGAATGTTGTGCAGCATTTATTTACCAACTCCAGAGCCCTGATTAAATGCTCCACCACAAGTAATACATGGATCTAGCAATTCAGAGCAGTATTGCCAACCAAGGAATAAGATCAAGAGGACTCTATAGCAACATCTTCTTTGCCCTGTTGAAATCTTGACCCCCTTAAGAGGTCATGGAAACAAAACCGGTAGGGAAAAGGAGATGCACTTGTAGACATAAATCACAAATATTTTTCCGCTGGTAATGCTGTACTGGGTTGGTGGGCCCATGTTTGTGCTCCAGGATGATAGCACTAATAAGTGATGACAAATAAATGTTGCCATGGTACCCACTATGAGAGGAGCTGCTCATTTTTATATTTTGTATCTTTGACTTTAGGAGTCATTGAAAGTGAAAAGATTATTTAAAGTGCAACACCGCAAATATTATTTGTCTTTAAACAACCAGGTTAATAGGGGCATGCTGTAAGGCCTAAAGCATGGAGTGTTATCTCACGAGGTTTGGTAGTGATTGCCCCGTATAGAAGAGTCTTAGTTGACATTGGAGTTTAGTGTGTTGCACACTACAGTTGTGTTCATACATACCCAGGCAGATTTTGTAAAATTATGCAAAAAAGTTTTTGTACAGTGTTAGCCAAACAAATTATGTAGGTAGAAAAAAAACAAAGTTTTGTAAAAAATAACTGATAAAGTTAAATAATGCAAGCTTTCAGGGATCTACCGTAGTCCCCTTCTTCAGGCATATCTCCAGATATTAGCTGAAGTAAAACACTGATGCAGGTAAATAGTAAACACGAAGATGACAGTTGTGCTGGTAAAATTAGGCAAAACACATCTTTTATATTTAATGCGAAACAAATTACAGTATGAGACATCTCAAAATAAAACGCTCATTAACATCTTGCCGACTGCTCCACACCAGGGGCGAACTGACCACTCGGGCATGGACCGAGGGCCCGTGGTCAGGGGGGGGGGGGGGCGCCAGAGCACCATGAGCAGGAGGGGAGGCAGCCAGTAAAGGGGAGCAGTATGTACAGCGGTGGAAAAGGGAGGACCTCCCCCAACCTTCCCACACTTTGCCAAGAAGGGGGGCCCCAAGGTGAGGGAAGGTGGGGGGAACTTCTCCCCTTCCCCACGCTCTGCACACTGCTCCCTTTCACTGCGCTCCTCCCCTCCTGGGGGACACCTATAGACCTAGCTACATACTGGGGACACCTAAGACCTTTGCTGCATATACTGGGGACACCTATACACATTGCTACATATACTACCTATACACCTGGCTACATATACTGGGGACACCTATAGACCTGGCTTTACTGGGGACATCTATATACCTGGCTACATATACTGGGAACACCTATACACCTGGCTATACTGGGGACACCTATAGGCCTGGCTACATATACTGGGGATACCTATACACATTGCTACATATACTGGGAATACCTATAGACCTAGACAAATTCCAAAAAACAATCACGGGGCTTTAAATGAACAGTTAGTCTTTAATTCTCCTCAATATAAGTTTCTTCAAGATCACAAGACGGGCATGCAGAAATAACGGATTCCAATATCGCACAAAGATTGCCTGACACGTGTTTCACGGCCAACGGCCGCTTCCTCAGGGGCACACCGTATATGTACACATCTGTTAAAAACACAATATATATTGTACAAATTGTTACATACCATTGGAGATCTATATGCATGCCAGGATAGAGGGCTCGAATACAAAAATAGTTCTTACCCAATATAGACCCTCAAAGTGTGCCAATCCGTAATCTAAAAAAGTTTTTTTTTTATATAAAATTACAATATATATATATATATATATACACACACACACACACACACACACACACACACACACACACACACACACACACACACACACACACACACACACACACATATACATAATATATGTGCCTACATACACATAAACATCAGGCCACAGCTGCCACCACAAGACATCCAACATCATACTACAGTGCAATAATGCTCAAAGACCATATAGGAAGTCTTCACCGTGCAGACAGTAATCCTAAATTACAAAACCCCCCAGTGTATATCACCTAAAGTGTGTTAAATATGTATAGGTCCTGCCCATACACAGATGGAGATTCCAAAAGGTATATATCCACATATATCCATCCCCAAAGCCAGATATAAACTATGAGAATCTAAAATACAAAAGAAAAGAATACATGCCCAACACCACCAAGATGGCATATGCAGATCAGCATGTGTACATACACAGATGTATACCCATAGATGATCCTCAGGGTCCATCCTATAACATCATTTCCCGCATATATGCCACCAAGTCCATATAATTAATACAGGCCAGATAGCACAGACACCCAATCGTGCTCCAGTATAATATAAGTGCATATATACATTCAAAATTTAATGGTGAATATATAGAAAAGTGACATTACCTAAAAGGAGATAGAGACAGGCGCTCAGCGACGTCAACCTGGACTAACCAATGTCCGGGAATAGAAAGATACGCCCACAGTCACCCCACGTGGTAATAAAAAGCCTATTTCCTCCAATCAGAGGGGCCGAAAAGTGAAATGTAAGGGCGGAGTCCGAGTGCGGAAGGGAGAGCACGCCACCATGGTCCGCACGCCAGGCAAACATGTACTCCTGGAATGCAAGCTCATCCGGATGTGATGCGTATCCCGGAAGTGATGCGTATTCCAGACAGAGTGAAGGAGCCCTTATGCGGAAATGGATACGCATCAGCGTGACCCGCACGTCAGGATAGTACATAATCCTGGAGCGCAAGCACAACCCACAGGAAGTGATGCGCACCCACATCACTAAGTTAGTAAACTAATGCATCCCAGAAATCCAACACAAGGGCCAATCCCTGGTTGCGGTGCAGGCACCCTAGCCTCAATGTAAGTGAAATAACCTATTCCCCAGTGTTAAAGCCACCATAACCTTATCTAATATACAAATCAGAAATTACGCCAAAATTATCTCTAAGTGAGCAAATATAGCCCATATAGGCACAATCTAAGAAAAAAATATAATATTTAAAAATAGAGGGTAACATATCAAGATCAATACAAAAAAAAGATAGTCCTCTCCCTACCAAGCACATATTCTGTACATAAATGAGACCAGTCAATATTATATCATATTACAGAAACATTTTATAACTAATAAAGTCATTAAGGCCCGGTTTTTCTTCTGCTCCTAACTTCCATATCCACCTGGCTTCTATCTGATACAGTTTCCTATCTATATCCCCTCCCCTAATGTTGGGGTGGATCCTATCTAATACTGCAAATCTGATAAATTTCTGGTTACCCCCGTGGGTTTCTATAAGATGCTTAGCTATCGCAGATTTTTCACCTTTTTTTCCCGGTATCATAAAGGTGTTCATATATCCTTTCTCTAAACTCTCTTTTAGTCTTTCCAATATAAAATGCATTACACCTACATACAGCTATATACACCACTGCAGGTGTGCTGCAATTGGCATAATGCCTAAGTTTAACTGTTGTTCCTCTGGCTTTTATCTCCACATTTTGTCCCCTATAGATATATTGATAATATGGACATCCTCCGCACCCATATGTCCCTCTTGTTTTACAAGGTTCCCCACGAGCACTGCCCTGGTAATGACTGTTAACTATCTGGGTACCTATAGTTTTAGATCTCCTGAATACTACTCGTGGAAACCTAGGTACCACTTTCCCCAGGGTTTTGTCCTGCTTCAAAATTGGCCAAAATGTATTCAAAGCTTGCTTTATAGCTTGATGCTCTCCACAGTATGTAGTGATCATAGCCAGAGAATAGTCCTCCCCAGTGCGTTTGTTGATTTTTCCTTTTACCTCTTTTTTTTCCATGTAAGAGAATCTTTCTATCTTTCCCCAATGCTCTATTGTACGCTCTCTTAAAAAGACACTGAAGTGAAAAAAAAATAATGATATTATGATTTGTATGTATAGTACAGCTAAGAAATAAAACATTAAGATCAGATACATCAGTCTAATTGTTACCAGTACAGGAAGAGTTAAGAAACTCCATTTGTTATCTCTATGCAAAAAAGCCATTAAGCTCTACGACTTTTAAAGTCGTGGAGAGGGCTGTTTTCTGACTTTGATTATCTCAACTGTTATTGAACTATTTACCTTTTCTCTGCCAGAGAAGAGGTCATTAGTTCACAGACTGCTCTGAAAGAATCATTTTAAATGCAGAGTGTTGTGTAATCTGAACATATTATAGAATGATGCAATGTCAGAAATAACACTATATTCCTTAAAAAAAAATATGGGAATATTTTCTTTGCTGCTAATATTCTAGTAATTATTCATGTACACAACCAAATCATTATATCATATATTTTTTCGCTTCAGTGTCTCTTTAAGGCTCTTCATGAGTTTGTGAACTTCAAGAGTTTGTGAACTGGTTAAATATTAATGAGTGGAACCTGAAATTTACGTATACCTATAGTCAAACAGAATCAGTATTTTTGGATTTAAGGACTTTAAAACAAGGGGATGGTACTTTGACTACCACTCTGTATCGAAAGCCCACCGCCACTAACTCCATCTTGAGGGCAGATAGTGCACACCCTATTAGCACTATTAACAGTATCACCTACTCCCAATATTTGAGAGTAAGGAGAAACTGTACAGATATGATTAATTTCCAGATAGAGGCTAAACAGTTACAAAATAGACTCCTTGGGAGGGGTTATTCAAAAAAGAGCCTTAAAGAGACACTGAAGCGAAAAAAAAAATATATTATGATTTGTATGTGTAGTACAGCTAAGAAATAAAACATTAAGATCAGATACATCAGTCTAATTGTTTCCAGTACAGGAAGAGTTAAGAAACTCCAGTTGTTATCTCTATGCAAACAAGCCATTAACTCTCCGACTAAGTCTTAGTCGTGGAGAGGGCTGTTATCTGACTTTTATTATCTCAACTGTAAGTGAACTGTTTACTTTTTCTCTGCTAGAGGAGAGGTCATTACTTCACAGACTGCTCTGAAAGACTCATTTTGAATGCTGAGTGTTGTGCAATCTGCACATATTATAGAATGATGCCATGTTAGAAAAAACACTATATACCTGAAAATAAAAGTATGAGAATATTTTCTTTGCTGCTACTCTTCTAGTAATTATTCATAGTACACAACCAATTCACTATATCATATTTTTTTTTTCGCTTCAGTGTCTCTTTAAGAGAGCATACAATAGAGCATTGGGGAAAGATAAAAAGATTCTCTTACATGGAAAAAAAGAGGTAAAAGGAAAAATCAACAAACGCACTGGGAGGACTATTCTCTGGCTATGATCACCACATACTGTGGAGAGCATCAAGCTATAAAGCAAGCTTTAAATACATTTTGGCCAATTTTGAAGCAGGACAAAACCCTGGGGAAAGTGGTACCTAGGTTTCCACGAGTAGTATTCAGGAGATCTAAAACTATAGGTACCCAGATAGTTAACAGTCATTACCAGGGCAGTGTTCGTGGGGAACCTTGTAAAACAAGAGGGACATATGGGTGCGGAGGATGTCCATTAATGACTTTTTTTCAAATAACCCTCCAGGACAGGTGCTTACATATGAGATTAGGCCCCGCCCCAACAGGAAACACAAAGAACTAGCTCTCTATAAGTTCCACCTCTAACCTCTACCTGCCAGTTCTTTGTGTTTCCTGTTCCGGGGAACACCTAGCTCTCTGGCTAGGAAGGGTGGTCAGCAGCCAGGCAGTGCTGAGGCCATCAGGAACTAGTGAAGGGTAGCCCGATCCGGTGGAGTGGAGGGTTTACCTGTATCCACCAGGTGGTGGATTCTCCTGGGATGGCCGGCAGGTGCAGCGGTGACCAGGAGAGCGGCAGCGGAGGCAGCTAAGGCGGAGGCCATACGCCCAACGGAAGAAGCTGGCGCCATGCGGAGGCGGAATGGTGGCTTCTGGTGTGTGCGGAGGAGCGTGGCAGCGTGTCCAGGCGGAAGCGAGGGCAGTAACGCTGGCTATGCGGAACTTCCGCCCTTACGGTGACGTCACGTCCGGTGACGTCACTTCCGGTCCGGTTTGGGCGCCTGCTTAGAGGCCGCGGCGTCCATCCCCACATGCGTTGGCGTGGTTGGAGGAGATGGACGCAAAGCAGAAGACAGCAGATCAGGTAAGTGGAGGCTACGTCGGAGGACATTCGCCCGTCTGATCTGCAAGGTCTGATGTTAGTAAAGGCCGCTGTCTGATTGAGGTCTGCTGAAGGGGGAAAGTTAATGCTTTACCTATACCGCAGTCTGATCTCAGAGGTCTGATATATATATAGTGCATTTTGGTTATGATATATGGCTAAACTTTTAGCTACATTGTATATGATCTCAGGATAGGAGCTTATACATTGTTTTAAGTGATGGATATTAGGTGATTGCTATTCAGTATAATCATCCTAAGGCATATGGGTAACCAGCTTAGACATCTAGTTACATTATGTTGTTATGGGATGTTAGCAATTACTGATATATTAGTATGTGCACAGGGGATGGCTGTCAGTACAATTGTCCTAGTGCAGACTAGACCTTGTTCAGGCTATTTTGGATTAGGATCCAGGCCTCTCATAGCATTCAATCATGTTGATATATAGTAGGGTTGCTATTTAACCTAATGATGGGGTTATTTTGTATGTTTCCCTTAGGATGCTATGGAGTCTGATAGCTCTGAGAGGCCCAGGAGTTGCATTCTCTGTAATAAGCCCTTACAATTACACTGGCCAAAGGCATCCTGTCAGAAATGTATTTCAAGTATCATTAATGAAGATAATACAGCCTCTTGTAAAGACTTTATGTTTACAATGCGCCAAGAAATGGTTGAGACCTTTTAAGGCCTTTAGAGAAAGTTTACCCACCACCTCTGCACAAGGGCGGCAGCCAGAGCAGGTAGTTAAACCTAAAAAGGCCACAAGTAAATCCCCTAGAATTATTTATTCATCAGAAGAAGAGCAAGAGAGTCACCACGAAATGGGTGAACCATACTCTGGGTCTTCTGAGGAATTATCTGAACATGAGGAGACTGAAGATGCAAATAAGGCATCGAAGTTTAAATTTGCCTCAGAAGAGACAGAAGAGCTGCTTAAGGCAATTTATTCAACCCTAGATAAACCACAGAAAAAGACGTCAGAAAAATCCTTGCATGACAAATTGTATATGGGGATGGAACCATCAGAACAACTTTGTTTTCCTTTGCATAATTCTATGAAAAATTTAATTACATTACAATGGAAGGATCCTGAGAAAAGATTGTTTATTTCAAAGGGATTTAAGAGACGTTTTCCGTTCGCAGAAGAGGATGCTAAGTTATGGGAGTCATGTCCCAAGCTTGACGCAGCTTTTAGCCAAGTCGAGAAAGATAATGAGTTAGCTTTCGAGGATTTTGGTAGACTTAAAGATCCAGGGGATAAAAGAATTGAATTTTCACTTAAAAAGGCTTGGTCAGCTTGTGCGACCAACTTCAAACCAGCCGCTGCAACAACCTGTGTATCCCGCACTATGTCAGTATGGTTGGAGAGAATTAAAAAATTGGTTGACGAAGATGCACCGAAGAAAGATATTCTTGAAGCCATTGAGGTAGTTGAGGGTGGTAATGACTATGTGATTGATGCAGCCTCAGAATCATTAAGAGTAACAGCAAAATCCACGGCACTAATAAACAATGCACGTAGGAATCTGTGGTTAAAGACGTGGGATGGGAGTCAAACCTCAAAAGCCAGGGCATGTAGTCTTCCCTTCTCAGGAGATTTATTGTTTGGTCCACAGCTCCAGGAGGTATTAGAGCGTACAGCCAGCAAAAAGACAACTTTTCCTAAAAAGAGAAAGTTTGAGCCAAAAAAGAAGCCGTTTTTTCGTAAAAGACAGGCTCAGGGTAGAGAACAGCAGAAGCGTAAGCCTTGGGCAGGCAATAGAGGTTTTACCAAGAGAAATCCGTTGTTCAGATCAACGGAAAATAAGGACAGACCATGACGCCAACAAGGTGGGAGGAAGGTTAAAAACATTCCTACTAGGTTGGAAAGAAATAACAAAAAACAGATTTATCTTAGATCTAGTAGAAAATGGATACAAGATCCAATTTTCAACACCTCCTCCCAATCGATTTATAGTTACTCAGGCCCCAAGAGTGCCAGAGGAAAAAAGAGCTATGTTACAGATAGTACAGGATATGCTCGCAAGAGACGTGGTCTGCAGAGTTCCACTAGATCAGGAAGAAAAGGGATTCTACTCCAGAGTCTTTTTGGTAAAAAAGCCCACGGGGAAATATCGTTTGATATTAAACCTCAAACCTCTGAATCCGTATATAAAATACGAGAGATTCCGAATGGAGACAGTATTTACGATGCGAAACCTACTATTCCCAGATTGTTTTATGATCAATATCGATCTAACAGATGCTTATTGGCATATCCCAATAAGGAAAGAATCTCAAGTTTTCCTTCGATTCAGCATAAAGACGAGTTCAGGTCTAGAACATTTTCAATTTTGCGGTCTCCCATTCGGAATCTCTTCAGCACCCAGAATTTTCACAAAGGTGATGGCAGAAATTGTGGGGGCTCTACATCTCAAGGGCATTCTTGTAATCCCATACTTGGACGATTTGTTAGTGCTAGCCGACAGTATTCAAAATCTGGAAAGCCACAAAAAGTTGGTGATAGAACTCTTAGAGCAGACAGGATGGCTAGTGAATTTTCAAAAGTCATACCTGATTCCAACACAACAGATTCAATTCCTGGGGTTCAGGGTAGATTCAGTGTCTCAAAGATTATATCTCCCTCAGGACAAGATAATAAAACTCCAGACGATGGTACAGCAATATCAGAGAGAAACAGTCACAACAGGAAGACAAGTAATGAAGCTGATAGGGTTTTTAACCTCCACAGCTCCATCAGTATACTGGGCGCTGAAGCACATAAGACACATACAGCAATGGCTTCTGCAGAATTGGAGAGGAGTTCAAACGGCCATAGATCAGACCCTTTGTATGCCAGCAGAGATAAAGCAGAGCCTAGATTGGTGGATCCAGGAGGACAAACTGTTACAGGGTCGTTTATGGAGATATCCGATAACAAGGGTATTAACGACAGATGCCAGCCTTATAGGTTGGGGGGCTCATATAGAAGGCATTTATTTACAGGGTACTTGGTCAAAAGAAGTAATGACTCACTCGTCAAACTTTCGAGAATTGCTAGCAGTGAAGGAGGCACTAATACAGGCGGTCGACAAGATAAAAGGCCACCATCTCCAAGTCAGATCAGACAACATTACAGTGGTGATGTATTTGAACAAACAAGGAGGTACGAGGTCAGAACAGCTTCTAAGGCTAGTACTACAGATATTAGATTGGGCAGAACAGAACCTTCAGTCGATTTCAGCAGTACATCTCAAGGGTTCACTGAATACCATGGCAGATCTATTAAGCAGAAAAAAATTGTCAAATTCAGAGCTAAGTCTAAACCCAAAAATATTCAGGGAGTTGACACAGATGTGGGGTTGTCCTCAAGTAGATCTGTTTGCCAACTGGGAGAACACACACTGCGACCAGTTTTTTTCCCTAGATCCAAGAGGAGCTTTAGGAGTAGATGCCTTGGCTCAGACATGGGATTTTCAGATCGCCTATGCCTTTCCGCCAATCCCTCTATTGTCAGTAGTATTACAGAAGCTAAGATCAACTACAATGTATATGATACTGATTGCACCCAATTGGCCAAAACGAGTCTGGTTCCCAATGATAAAATCGATGTTGGTGGACAAACCGATCCAATTGAGAGACAGACACAGCCTCCTCAAAAGAGAAGACGAGTGGACTCAGATTCCCAATCTTCAGCTGACAGCGTGGTTTCTGAGGGGCAAATCTTAAAAAGAAGAGGATTATCTGACAGAGTAACAAAAACGATACTGAACAGTAGGAAAAGCGTTACGAGGGCAATCTACTTAAAGTATTGGAAGACCTTTTGTAATTGGAAAGAACAATCAGGTCTGAAATCCAACAGACTGGCCTCAGTATTAGAATTTTTGCAGGATGGAGTCGACAAGAGACTGGCGTTAAGTACCTTGAAAGTGCAGATTGCAGCCCTTTCAGTTTTTCTTAATAGGCGGTTAGCCTTGGAACCCTTAGTTATTAGATTTCTGAAGTCGGTAGAACGTTCTAGGCCAGTAATAAAACATTCATACCCAAGATGGGATTTAACTTTAGTTCTTAACGTCTTAATGAGTGAAGACTTTGAGCCATTGAATGAAATTACATTAAGATTATTAACAATGAAAACAGTTTTTTTGGTAGCAGTGACCTCAGCAAGGAGGATAAGCGAGCTGGAAGCGCTAAGTTCGGTTGAACCTTTTTGTTTAATTTTTCACGATAGGGTAGTCCTGAAGACGACGAGTGAATTCTTGCCAAAGGTTGCTACCCTGTCCAATAGGATGCAAGAGATTGTATTGCCTTCCTTTTGTAAAAACGCAATGGATCCAAGGGAAATTAAATGGCATAAACTAGATGTCAGAAGATGTTTGCTATTTTATTTAGACAGAGTAAAGGAGTTTAGAAAATCTACGGCATTATTTGTGAATTTTTCTGGAGCAGCAAAGGGTAAAAGCATGTCTAAGGCCTCTATAGCAAGATGGATCAAATCCTGCATTAATGAAGCATATAGGCTTAAGGGAGTTCCATGTCCAAGAGAAGTAACAGCACATTCGGCTAGGTCAGTTGCAACTTCCTGGGCTTACAGAGCTGGAGCGACGGCAACCGAAATCTGCAAGGCGGCCACCTGGAAGACGGTGAACACCTTCATCAGACACTACAGGTTGGATCTACTATCGGCAGAGGAACAGACTTTTGGAAGAAAGGTTCTTCAGGCTGTGATCCCTCCCTAAGGTTAGTGTTATTTATTGCATATCATCTCATATGTAAGCACCTGTCCTGGAGGGTTATTTGAAAAAAACAAAATTAGCTTACCTGGTAATGCTGTTTTTAATAACCCTCCAGGACAGGTGACCCACCCTAAAAACTTATGGTTGCATGTAAATAACTGTATGTATAAACATGTGGTCATAAAAAGCTTTAAACTATAAGCGGATATGTAGGTAATGTTTGAAGTAGGATAATCTATCGGAACAGTTAATTGTAACATACTGGCAGGTAGAGGTTAGAGGTGGAACTTATAGAGAGCTAGTTCTTTGTGTTTCCTGTTGGGGGCGGGGCCTAATCTCATATGTAAGCACCTGTCCTGGAGGGTTATTAAAAACAGCATTACCAGGTAAGCTAATTTTGGTTATTAGTTATAAAATGTTTCTGTAATATGATATAATATTGACTGGTCTCATTTATGTACAGAATATGTGCTTGGTAGGGAAAGGACTATCTTTTTTGTATTGTTCTTGATATGTGACCCTCTATTTTTAAATATTATATTTTTTTTCTTAGATTGTGCCTATATGGGCTATATTTGCTCACTTAGAGATAATTTTGGTGTAATTTCTGATTTGTATATTAGATGAGGTTATGGTGGCTTTAAAGAGACACTGAATCGAGAATAAATCTCGCTTCAGTCTTATATTCAGCAGGGGCATGTGTGCCCCTGCTAAAACGCCGCTATCCTGCGGCTAAACGGGGGTCCCTTCACCCCCAAACCCACCCCTGCAAAATCGACGACCAATTTGGTTGTATATTTTGCTGCTCTTCAGGCAGGGCTAATGGCTGCAGCCCTGCCTCTCAGCGCCGTCAATCAGCGGCGCATCGCCGCCTCTCCTCGCCCCTCTCAGTGAAGGAAGACTGAGAGGGGCGGGGGAGAAGCGGAGATACGTGCTGACAGACGCACGTGAGGCAGGGCTGCGGCGGTTAGCCCTGCCTCTATGCGGAAGAGGGGATGCGCTGCACGGAGGGGGATTTGGGGGTGAAGGGACCCCCATTTAGCGGCGGGATAGCGGCGGTTTAGCAGGGGCACGCATGCCCCTGCTATCTATGAGGTCTGAAGCGAGATTCATTCTCGCTTCAGACTCTCTTTTTTTTTTTTTTTTCAACAAAGATTTTTATTGTTTTATCTTTATCAACAGTACATGTATTATAACAACATTGATGTCATGAAGTAGTTTCAATGTTGGTAGGTTCAAACATAAAAAACACTATTTTCAACAATACTGAAATGAAAGTATACAGTATATTACCAAGAATATTGGTATCCTAGCCGTCCATTAACAAGGCCTCTGCGGCTGGACTAGCTGCACACCTATCATGGTAGGATGCATATGACCACCCAGTATAGGCCATATCTTATTTCTGAATATAGAAGATTAAAGTACACTTTCTTATTGCATCTAACATATTAAAACTCAACTAAGAAACAAACACCAATGTAAACAGCAGCCGGGTAAAACTGGCACAATTGAGCCTAATAACTTAACATCTGAGTGGCGATGAAATAGCTTTAACATGTATAAATGAAATATTACACTTTACTGAACAATGTCTTCCAGCTGTTTGGTAGTGTAGTATAGGGTCTATTCGGGGATTGTCTGTTTTTTAAATTACGTTCCATAATCATATTTTGGGTTACCAGGGCTATAAGGTGATCTAAGCTCAGGGTCTCCTGAGATTTCCAGTTAGAGGTAATGATATGATGAGCTGCCATAAGGATATGTAAAATTATCTGTCGGTGAGCAGTGTCAATCTTCTCAATGTCAATCAATAAGATAGCTAGTTGTGGAGAGAGCATAAAGGACGGGTCATAATGCGTCCGAATTATTGTTTTAATCTCTGACCAGAATTGGGATACTGATGGGCATTCCCAGAGCATGTGGATCAGGGTACCTGTCTCTGTATTGCACTTCCAGCATATATCTGACCCAGATGGGGAAAATTTTGCCAATTTCCTAGGTGTTATATACCATCGAAAAAATATTTTTTGAAATTGTTCCCAATGGGAATTGCATTTGGAGTATTGCAAAAGTATTCTATTTGCCCGGAGAATCTGTTGTAATGAAATGGTCAAATTAATATCATATGACCAAGTCTGTAGATATTTTTGCAATGGAGATTGATTGGGCGATAGAAGATATGTATACCATACACCCGTACCACCTGTGGGATGTTGTTTAGAATTCAGTAGCGTGAGAATATGTTCATTGACATCTGGGATATATATTTTTTTTGAATTGAGAAGATTGAAAATTCTATAATATGCAAAATAATATGAGTCTGGCAGCTCAAATTGTGTTCGGAGCTCCTGGAAGGACTTAATATCTAAACCTTTGTATAAGGCATTTAAGGAGAGGATGCCTCGCGCTTTCCAGCCGGTGAGTGATAAATCAGGAGTTAATAATTGTATAGTAGTGAGAGGTATACGAGGTGTGAGTGAGTTCCCAGTCTTGGGGGGATATTTACAAAAGTACTCCCAAGATAAGAGGGTTGCTTTAATAGAGGGAAAATCTGAGGTCAAGGATTTATGGCCTATGAGAATACTAGATAGGATATCTCGCAGGTCTGTTTGTAATAAAGCTTGTTCTTGTGACAGCCATATTTTATGTGGAGGGTTAGACCACCAATATCTTGCCATTTCTAAATTTGTGGCGTGGTAATATACTTCGATGTTAGGGAGACCCATCCCTCCTTGTTTTTTTGGAAGAGTCATAGTATTATATGCCACTCTTGTTCTACCACCCTTCCATATAAACTGATTAATTAGTTTCTTAAAGTCGTTAAAATAAGATTTATATAGCGGGATATTCAATGTCCTAAAGACATACAAAATCTTTGGCAGTAGGAACATTTTAAAGGATACGATCCTTCCTGACCAAGATAGTGTAAATTTTGTCAACTCTTGAGATTCCTTTCTAATTTGTGCTAGGAGGGGAACATAGTTAAATTTAAAGAGGTCGCTGGTATGTTGTGGGAGGTGGATACCCAGGTATTGAACCGAGGTGTCGGACCAAGGGAAAGGATATGAGGTCTTCAGTAATTTTTCCAAGTCTGGTGGTACGTTGAGACCTAGTACATATGATTTTGTTTGGTTTAGCTTATAATAAGAAACTAAAGCAAAGTCCTGAAGTTCTTGTAGCACAGCTGGGAGGGAAATTAAGGGTTTAGTGAGTACTAATGCCACGTCATCAGCAAATAAGCTAATGACATGTGTAGAGTCTGGCATAGTGATTCCATTAATGTTTACGTTTTGTCTAATTTTTTGAGCAACTGTTTCCATTAATAGAACGAAAATGATTGGGGAAAGGGGGCACCCCTGTCGGGTTCCGTTAGTGATGTCGAAACTATCTGACAGAAAACCGGCAGCATTCACTTTTGCTGATGGTGATGAGTATAGTGCCATTATTGCCGTATTTATTGAACCCTGAAGACCAAATTTAAGTAACGTAGCTCTTAGGAAACCCCAATGAACTCTGTCGAATGCCTTCTCCGCATCCAAAGTAAGGAGCAGAGAAGGCATCCGACGGAGCTCTATATATCTAAGAATATTCAACATTCTTCTCGTTCCATCCGGTGCCTGCCTGCCTCGTGTAAAGCCAACTTGGTCAGGAGCTAGTAGTTCAGGTGTAACCTGCATCATACGGTTGGCCAGTAGTTTAGCATATAACTTTGTGTCAGTATTTAGCAATGAGATTGGCCTGTAGCTGGCGGGGCATAGAGGGTCTTTCCCTGGTTTAGGGATAACACTAATTGTTGCTGCTAGATATTCTTTGGGGATCTGTTGTCCTGAGATAAATGAATTAAAAAGAGCGAGGAGATGTGGGGCTAGCATATCAGCGAAGGTAGAGTAATATTCATTAATATATCCATCAGGACCAGGAGCCTTATTCCTTTTCAATGATTTAATAGTGCGGACTAACTCATCAATTGTAAAGGGACTGTTAAGCTTTTCTAGGTGAGAGGGTTGAACTCTAGGGAGATTAATAGAGGCTAAGTACTCATTAATTATGTCCTCTGTGGGTTGAGGAGTCTTGTCGTCTTGATGTAAGTTATATAGCTTCTTATAGAAGGCAGCAAATGCATCAGCTATTAATTTCGGGTTTTGTATTTTATCTTTAGTAATAGGGTGGATTATTGTGTGGATTTTTGATTTAGCTTGTCTATGTTTAATTAAGTTGGCTAAGAGAGTACTAGCTTTATTACTCTGGGAGTATTTAGTAAGGTTTGCTCTCTGAAGGTAATAATCATATTTAGAGAGGAACAGGCTACGCAGGTCCTGGCGGAGTCTAAATAATTGTTGATATAAGAGGGGATCATTCGTTTGCTTATGAGCTTTCTCCAAGTCTCCTATTTGAGTTAAAAGAGAATTGGAGAGAGTCAATTGTTCCCTTTTCCGCTGGGAGCCTAATCTGATATATAGACCTCTTACATATGCTTTATGGGCTGCCCATACTGTTGCTACACCAACTTCAGGAGATGTATTGTGCAAGAAAAATTCCCTAATATGATCAGAGATGTCTTTAGAAATGACAGGATCAGACAATAGAGATTGATTAAGTCTCCACTGATTAGGCCTGGGTGCAGATAAGGTGTCTTTGATAGTTAAATGTACAGGGGCATGGTCGGACCAAGTTATATGTCCAATTGAGGCGTCAAGTACATTCTGCAGGAGAACTTTATCAGTTAGGAAATAGTCGATCCTCGAATAGGATCTGTGAACTGAGGAGTAGTGGGTATAGTCCCTTTCGGATGCGTGTAAAATTCTCCACGGGTCATATAAGTCATGCCATTGAATAGTTTTCCCCATGAGCAGTAAAGAGGTTTCCCTGGTAGAGGAAGAGTCTATAGCAGCAAAACATGCGTTAAAATCACCCCCCACCAGAAGAAGACCTCTTTTCACCGCGTTAACTCTTTTTAAGACTCTCTGCAAAAAGGACTTTTGAGCCGTATTTGGAGCATATATTGTTACTAAGGTGAGCAGTTGATCATTAACAGTTCCTACAAATATAATGAACCTGCCAGCGTCATCTATCGTGATTGAGATAGGCGTAACTTTAACGTCCTTGTGAAAGGCCAGCAGAACTCCCCTCTTCTTTTTACTAAAGGTGCTATGGTAACATACTGGAAAATTAGAATTCACACAATATTTGGTATCTCTTTCTAATAAGTGAGTCTCCTGTACCAATAAGACCTGTGTGGCTTGTTGGCGGGCTTCCTTCCATAAAAGATTTCGTTTAAAAGGCGAGTTGATGCCCCTGGCATTAATAGAAGATATTTTTATGGATGGTACACTATGCATAGTAGATAAGTAAATACAAGACATTGAATTAGACCCAAATGATGTATAAGACATTGCAAGTCAGCTACAATCATGTTGAAAAGCTGGATGAGGATAACGTTCAGAACAACATATGATATAACGGTGAAACATAATAACCATATAACATAGTTAAACATCATTAATCAGTAGAACCAATGTCCCAAGTCCTACACTCAGTGGGGGGATAGGAATACTTCCAAAGAGAAGTAGATTGGTATAAGACAGCTATCGAGTAGTATATACTCAAAGGAAATTGACCAATGGGGGGACAGGGCCTCGGCTATGAAGTGACAGTGCGCCAATCTTGTTGTATTTTTGAGGAGAAGGGGTTTTTGGAAGGTTTAGGAGGGTTATCCTGTATGTGAACTTGCATCTGGGTTAACAAGCTGCGGCCTGCAGCAACAGACGAGATTGAGTGAACTTTATTGTTCAGAGAAAAAACGATTTTCGTGGGGAACCCCCACTTGTAAGGAATGTTAGCTCCACGAAGTGCCGTTGTGATAGGTTGCAGCTCTTTGCGACGTTGTAGAGTATGCTGAGACAGGTCTGCAAAGATTTGTATCTTAGTAAATGGGTCTGGCAGGGTACCTTTCTTCCTCAAGGCAAACAATAGACTGTCTTTCACATGGTAGCACAAAAATCTCACAATAACATCCCGTGGTATGTGATTAGCAAGATTTGGAGGTTTAGGAAGGCGATGAGCCCTATCAATAATAAGTTCAATTTCAGAAGCATCTGGTAAAGCTGCTTTGGTTAATTTTTGTATGTAAGGCTTCAAATCACGGGGCAGGACTGATTCCGGAATACCTCTCAGTTTAAGATTATTTCGGCGTGATCTGTCTTCTAAATCAGCAGCCTTAGTTTTGAGCCAGTTGATATCATTTGTCTGTGAGTCAGAAACATCCACCATAGTATTGTGTTCTCTCACTAAATCACTCACTTTACATTCCACAGCATCTACCCTGTCTCCTAAGGTATTTAGATCAGATTGTAGATTAGAAGTGATAGTAGCCAGTTCAGAGAACAGGGATGCCTTAAAAGACAGTAAAATATCTTTGATGTAAGCCTGAGAAGCTGCCTGTTCAGTTGCAGGAAAAGTTTCAATAGTAGCTGTCTCTTTAAGAGTGGAGAGCGAGGTATTTTGCTCAGCATGTGTATTTGGCTGGCTTACCGTGCTACTGTCTTCCACAAGCTCCATCCGAGGTTTATTCTTTGCTGGGCTGGAGGAAGGGGAGAGCTCTGGAGAGGGTGTAATCTGAGTCTCTGCAGCCAGCTCGGTTGTACGCTGATCAGAGAGTGCCTGTGTGGTCTCCTCTGTCAGGCCCTGTTGTGAGTTATCGCCATCTTGGGACCTGCGTGTCTGCCGCTGGGGCCGCTCTGCAAAATAGTCAGTGAGCTTCTGAGGACGCAGGGCACCCAATTTTCTTTTCTTGCTGGTGTCCAGCTCTACCTCCATCTCCTCTGCTGTTTTAGTGGTGTGTGCTGCTGGATTGGCCATGCTGTGAGCAGTTTTAATGTAGCCGAAGCAGGAGCTGTTGCCTCACACCTCCGTCCTGTCTCCTGTTGCGGCCACGCCCCCCTTCAGACTCTCTTTAACACTGGGGAATAGGGTTATTTCACTTACATTGAGGCTAGGGTGCCCGCACCGCAACCAGGGATTGGCCCTTGTGTTGGATTTCTGGGATGCATTAGTTTACTAACTTAGTGATGTGGGTGCGCATCACTTTCTGTGCGTTGTGCTTGCGCTCCAGGATTATGTACTATCCTGACGTGCGGGTCACGCTGATGCGTATCCATTTCCGCATAAGGGCTCTTTCACTCTGTCTGGAATACGCATCACTTCCTGGATACGCGTCACATTCGGATGAGCTTGCGTTCCAGGAGTACACGTTTTCCTGGCGTGCGGACCATGGTGGCGTGCTCTCCCTTCCGCACTCGGACTCCGCCCTTACATTTCACTTTTCGGCCCCTCTGATTGGAGGAAATAGGCTTTTTATTACCACGGGGGATGACTGTGGGCGTATCTTTCTATTCCCGGACATTGGTTAGTCCAGGTTGACGTCGCTGAGCGCCTGTCTCTATCTCCTTTTAGGTAATGTCACTTTTCTATATATTCACCATTAAATTTTGAATGTATATATGCACTTATATTATACTGGAGCACGATTGGGTGTCTGTGCTATCTGGCCTGTATTAATTATATGGACTTGGTGGCATATATGCGGGAAATGATGCTATAGGATGGACCCTGAGGATCATCTATGGGTATACATCTGTGTATGTACACATGCTGATCTGCATATGCCATCTTGGTGGTGTTGGGCATGTATTCTTTTCTTTTGTATTTTAGATTCTCATAGTTTATATCTGGCTTTGGGGATGGATATATGTGGATATATACCTTTTGGAATCTCCATCTGTGTATGGGCAGGACCTATACATATTTAACACACTTTAGGTGATATACACTGGGGGGTTTTGTAATTTAGGATTACTGTCTGCACGGTGAAGACTTCCTATATGGTCTTTGAGCATTATTGCACTGTAGTATGATGTTGGATGTCTTGTGGTGGCAGCTGTGGCCTGATGTTTATGTGTATGTAGGTTGAAGAGATCAGCAGCACCACGTGGATGTATTCAAGCTCTTTATTGCATAAAGATAGCGCCCAGGGACAGCGACAGACGCTTTTTCGGAGACAAGCTCCTTTCTCAAGCTGTATAGGCTCACTCAAAAGAGATAGCAAACATAAAGGCATTTATATACAGTTTCAATAGGGTCACATGGACCAATCAGATAACATCACAATACAAAAAAGCATAAGTATCCAATCACAGGGCAAAGCATAATGAGAGGACCTGATGGGAAACAGATATGTAAATCAGCAGCCGTTATCACAGCATGATTTGAAAAGTGTCATAACCCCAATGGCCAATCAGCACTTACCAAGTCAGGAGGACCTGATGGGAAACCACAGCAATGTCATAACGCTCCTCCCAATCTCCCAGGGGGCAATGCGAGAAGCGTACTGCTGAAAAACGGAACGAATGACGTCATGACGTCATCCGTTTCCATGCGTAAAAGCGTCCTAGCAATGCGTAAAAATGTACGCATAAGATTCTCAATAGCATCCATGCGTAAAAGCGTCCTAGCGATGCGTAAAAGCGTATGCGTACAAAAAGGCCTCCATGCGTAAAAACGTCCAAACCACGCGCCAAAAACGCGAAAAAAACGTAGAAAAAAACTTACGCATAAAATCAAATACAGAACAATATAGAATAGCCGCTATGCCGAATGCAAAAATATGCAAACTGGCGCATAAAACGCATATAAAGCCGAACATGCTGACGAAGTCAGCACCATAAAACATCAGATGATGACCAAAAGCGAAAAAATGCTAGTGCTGTGGTAAAGTAAGGCTGAGTGTGCCATGAGAGATAACCACCCTTATAGATGTATTAGATGTAAAAGATACAATAACAATAAAGAGACCTGCACATCAAAAAGTAGCAACCCCCAGAATACTCAAAGTGTAACCACAAGGGAAACACACATAGCTGGACTCGGCAGTCAGCACACCGCCGACGCAGCATAGCAGACCGCACAAGAACATGTAAAGGCACAATATATCAATGAATCTTGTACTCAGATAGGATATAAAAATGTAAATGCAAAAAGAAAGGTCATAATCACGGTTGAGACCGCCCCCTCCCAGGGTACCCAACCTCCTAATCCAACCCGCCTCCCGTCTAAGTAATTCCTTTTCCCTATTTCCTCTAAAATGAACAGGAACCCCATCTATTTTTTGGAGAAGTTGGGTAAACTTCAGATTGATTGCACGGATCTCGCGCTGGTTACATTGGACGTCGAGAGCCTCTACACCTCCATCCCACATGATGGGGGTGTAGAGGCTATCGATTGGTTTCTTCTTACACAGTCTGACCTGACCGTTGAACAGAGAAAGTTTGCAGTTTCACTCTTGAAGATTATCTTGGAGGAGAACTACTTTGAGTTCGACACAATCCGACACAATCCTGGAGACTCTCTGCAATTGTCCACCAGGAATGTGTTCCCTAGTCGACCTGGGGTGGAAGCTAGAGAATTCCAAAACAGAATTTCTTGCTGTTGGTTTAACATACAGATCTGTCTGGAAACCACCGGGTCCCAAGACAACCTGAGTATCCAGAAAGGAAAGACTCTTCGAGTCAAAGTGTGCCGTCAATCTAATGGGGGGGCATTTGCTCGAAAGCTCCTCAATGAATGAGTTAAGGGTCAACTGTGGCCCCCTCCAAACGCAAAAAATATCGTCAATGTACCTCCACCAACAAACCACATGTTGGCGGAAGTACATGCTGGTGTAGACGAATGCCTCTTCGTAGAGGCCCATGAAAAGATTTGCGTAGGAGGGGGCCACATTGGAACCCATTGCCGTCCCCCGTAATTGCTGATAGAAGACACCCTCGAACTCAAAGTAGTTCTCCTCCAAGATAATCTTCAAGAGTGAAACTGCAAACTTTCTCTGTTCAACGGTCAGGTCAGACTGTGTAAGAAGAAACCAATCGATAGCCTCTACACCCCCATCATGTGGGATGGAGGTGTAGAGGCTCTCGACGTCCAATGTAACCAGCGCGAGATCCGTGCAATCAATCTGAAGTTTACCCAACTTCTCCAAAAAATAGATGGGGTTCCTGTTCATTTTAGAGGAAATAGGGAAAAGGAATTACTTAGACGGGAGGCGGGTTGGATTAGGAGGTTGGGTACCCTGGGAGGGGGCGGTCTCAACCGTGATTATGACCTTTCTTTTTGCATTTAAATTTTTATATCCTATCTGAGTACAAGATTCATTGATATATTGTGCCTTTACATGTTCTTGTGCGGTCTGCTATGCTGCGTCGGCGGTGTGCTGACTGCCGAGTCCAGCTATGTGTGTTTCCCTTGTGGTTACACTTTGAGTATTCTGGGGGTTGCTACTTTTTGATGTGCAGGTCTCTTTATTGTTATTGTATCTTTTACATCTAATACATCTATAAGGGTGGTTATCTCTCATGGCACACTCAGCCTTACTTTACCACAGCACTAGCATTTTTTCGCTTTTGGTCATCATCTGATGTTTTATGGTGCTGACTTCGTCAGCATGTTCGGCTTTATATGCGTTTTATGCGCCAGTTTGCGTATTTTTGCATTGGGCATAGCAGCTATTCTATATTGTTCTCATTATGCTTTGCCCTGTGATTGGATACTTATGCTTTTTTGTATTGTGATGTTATCTGATTGGTCCATGTGACCCTATTGAAACTGTATATAAATGCCTTTATGTTTGCTATCTCTTTTGAGTGAGCCTATACAGCTTGAGAAAGGAGCTTGTCTCCGAAACAGCGTCTGTCGCTGTCCCTGGGCGCTATCTTTATGCAATAAAGAGCTTGAATACATCCACGTGGTGCTGCTGATCTCTTCAACCGATGTCTTAGGAGCTGCTGGACCACAGCGCCACATCAGCCTAGCACACGGATACCCTCACCAGGGTGCCTATCGACTGTGGTGCAACATGGATATGGTCCGAGATGCTGGCACCGTGAGTGGTAATGAACGCAACCTGGCGGCCATCACCCTTGCCTATGCGGTTGAGGAGGCGGCACAGATTATGGCAGAGGCAGCTGGTGAGACCTCCTTTCTACAAAAACCGGATCCTAAGCCCCTGAAAAGAGAACTGGAACAGCTGAAGCGTCGGCGCATTGACCTCGACTTGCACGCCAAAACTTTGGCCGAGTACCACAGATGTGGACGTATCCCAAGACAGATGAGAGCAAATGTGGCCCCACTTCTCTTCCCTAGAGATGGTGATTTCTGCGTTGGATGGGAACATATTTGGAATAAAGCGGCCTTCGACGCCATGGTGCACACTGTGGTGAGAATTCGCAAGGAGCTTCCAGTGATCGATTCTAAGATCTCTACGATCGAATCCAGCCTTGAGGAACTTTTGCCTGTTGAGGAGCTTACTCAGTATGAGGATCAATTACAACTCCGTATGGACACTTACCTAAATACAGGTGAAGAGGAGAAACGTATGAAGTTCCAGCGTGTCGCAATGGATTATTCCTCGGGCTTTGTATATGCCTGGCAGAAGGCTCCAAGTGCTCGTAAGAGGAGACCTCCCTTCCAAAGACCAAGGCGTCCTGGAAAACCAGGCCAACCTAAGGGCCCGGCTCCGTCTGACGGTGAGGCATCATCAGATGTCCCAGTATCTTCTGGGGGGGAGAGTTCACCTACTACACGTCGAAAAAACGACGAGGGGGCAAACGGTACAAGCGAAGATGCCGGAAGCAACAAGCAGGTCCCCAAAACCAACAAAATGAATCTTCGACAACGCAAAAATTAGTTGTCAATATTTCACATAATGTGCTCTCGAATGAGGAAACTAGGGCCCTTAACCACTTGAGGACCACAGTCTTTTCGCCCCTTAAGGACCAGAGCCTTTTTCTCCATTCAGACCACTGCAGCTTTCACGGTTTATTGCTCGGTCATACAACCTACCACCTAAAGGAATTTTACCTCCTTTTCTTGTCACTAATACAGCTTTCTTTTGCTGCTATTTGATTGCTGCTGCGAGTTTTAGTTTTTATTATATTCATCAAAAAAGACATGAATTTTGGCAAAAAAATGACTTTTTTAACTTGCTGTGCTGACATTTTTCAAATAAAGTAAAATTTCCTATACATTTGAGCGCGAAAGTTATTCTGCTACATGTCTTTGATAAAAAAAAAACCATTCAGTGTATATTTATTGGATTGGGTAAAAGTTATAGCGTTTACAAACTATGGTGCCAAAAGTGAATTTTCCCATTTTCAAGCATCTCTGACTTTTCTGCGCACCTGTCAGGTTTCATGAGGGGCTAAAATTCCAGGATAGTACAAATACCCCCCAAATGACCCCATTTTGGAAAGAAGACATCCCAAAGTATTCAGTGAGAGGCATGGTGAGTTCATAGAAGATTTTATTTTTTGTCACAAGTTAGCGGAAAATGACACTTTCTGACAAAAAAAAGAAAAAAAAAAAGTTTCCATTTCTTCTAACTTGCGACAAAAAAAAAAATGAAATCTGCCACGGACTAACTATGCTCCTCTCTGAATAGGTGGAAGTGTCTACTTTCCAAAATGGGGTCATTTGTGGGGTGTGTTCACTGTCCTGGCATTTTGGGGGGTGCCTAATTGTAAGCACCCCTGTAAAGCCTAAAGATGCTCATTGGACTTTTGGCCCCTTAGCGCAGTTAGGCTGCAAAAAAGTGCCACACGTGTGGTATTGCCGTACTCAGGAGAAGTAGTATAATGTGTTTTGGGGTGTATTTTTACACATACCCATGCTGGGTGGGAGAAATATCTCCGTAAATGACAATTGTTTTATTTTTTTTACACACAATTGTCTATTTATAGAGATATTTCTCCCACTCAGCATGGGTATGTGGAAAAATACACCCCAAAACACATTATACTACTTCTCCTGAGTACGGCGATACCACATGTGTGGCACTTTTTTGCAACCTAGGTGCGCTAAGGGGCCTAACGTCCTATTCACAGGTCATTTTGAGGCATTTGGATTCTAGACTACTGCTCACGGTTTAGGGCCCCTAAAATGCCAGGGCAGTATAGGAACCCCACAAGTGACCCCATTTTAGAAAGAAGACACCCCAAGGTATTCTGTTAGGAGTATGGTGAGTTCATAGAAGATTTTTTTTTGTCACAAGTTAGCAGAAAATGACACTTTGTGAAAAAAAAAAAAAACATATCAATTTCCGCTAACTTGTGACAAAAAATAAAATCTTCTATGAACTCATCATACACCTAACAGAATACCTTGGGGTGTCTTCTTTCTAAAATGGGGTCACTTGTGGGGTTCCTATACTGCCCTGGCATTTTAGGGGCCCTAAACCGTGAGGAGTAGTCTTGAACCCAAATGTCTCAAAATGACCTGTGAAATCCTAAAGGTACTCATTGGACTTTGGGCCCCTTAGCACAGTTAGGCTGCAAAAAAGAATCACACATGTGGTATCGCCGTACTCAGAAGAAGTAGTATAATGTGTTTTGTGGTGTATTTTTACATATAACCATGCTGGGTGGGAGAAATATCTCTGTAAATGACACATTTTTGATTTTTTTTTACACACAATTGTCCATTTACAGAGAGATTTCTCCCACCCAGCATGGGTATGTGTAAAAATACACCACAAAACACATTATACTACTTCTCCTGAGTCTGGCGATACCACATGTGTGACACTTTTTTGCAGCCTAGGTGCGCTAAGGGGCCCAACGTCCTATTCACAGGTCATTTTGAGGCATTTGTTTTCTAGACTACTCCTCACGGTTTAGGGCCCCTAAAATGCCAGGGCAGTATAGGAACCCCACAAGTGACCCCATTTTAGAAAGAAGACACCCCAAGGTATTCCGTTAGGGGTATGGTGAGTTCATAGAAGATTTTATTTTTTGTCACAAGTTAGTGAAAAATTACACTTTGTGAAAAAAACAATAAAAATCCAATTTCCGCTAACTTTTGACAAAAAATAAAATCTTCTATGAACTCATCATACACCTAACAGAATACCTTGGGGTGTCTTCTTTCTAAAATGGGGTCACTTGTGGGGTTCCTATACTGCCCTGGCATTTTACGGGCCCAAAACTGTGAGTAGTCTGGAAACCAAATTTCTCAAAATGACTGATCAGGGGTATAAGCATCTGCAAATTTTGATGACAGGTGGTCTATGAGGGGGCAAATTTTGTGGAACCGGTCATAAGCAGGGTGGCCTCTTAGATGACAGGATGTTTTGGGCCTGATCTTATGGATAGGAGTGCTAGGGGGGTGACAGGAGGTGATTGATGGGTGTCTCAGGGGGCGGTTAGAGGGGAAAGTAGATGCAATCAATGCACTGGGGAGGTGATCGGAAGGGGGTCTGAGGGGGATCTGAGGGTTTGGCCGAGTGATCAGGAGCCCACACGGGGCAAATTAGGGCCTGATCTGATGGGTAGGTGTGCTAGGGGGTGACAGGAGGTGATTGATGGGTGTCTCAAGGTGTGATTAGAGGGGGGAAATAGATGCAAGCAATGCACTAGCGAGGTGATCAGGGCTGGGGTCTGAGGACTTTCTGAGGTGTGGGCGGGTGATTGGGTGCCCGCAAGGGGCAGATTAGGGTCTAATCTGATGGGTAACCGTGACAGGTGGTGATAGGGGGTGATTGATGGGTAATTAGTGGGTGTTTAGAGGAGAGAAGAGATGTAAACACTGCACTTGGGAGGTGATCTGATGTCGGATCTGCGGGCGATCTATTGGTGTGGGTGGGTGATCAGATTGCCTGCAAGGGGCAAGTTAGGGGCTGATTGATGGGTGGCAGTGACAGGGGGTGATTGATGGGTGGCAGTGACAGGGGGTGATTGATAGGTGATTGACAGGTGATCAGTGGGTTATTACAGGGAATAACAGATGTAAATATTGCACTGGCGAATTGATAAGGGGGGGTCTGAGGGCAATCTGAGTGTGTGGGCAGGTGATTGGGTGCCCGCAAGGGGCAGATTAGGGTCTAATCTGATGGGTAACAGTGACAGGTGGTGATAGGGGGTGATTGATGGGTGATTGATGGGTAATTAGTGGGTGTTTAGAGGAGAGAAGAGATGTAAACACTGCACTTGGGAGGTGATCTGATGTCGGATCTGCGGGCGATCTATTGGTGTGGGTGGGTGATCAGATTGCCCGCAAGGGGCAGGTTAGGGGCTGATTGATGGGTGGCAGTGACAGGGGGTGATTGACGGGTGATTGACAGGTGATTGACAGGTGATCAGGGGGGATAGATGCATACAGTACACAGGGGGGGAGGGGTCTGGGGAGAATCTGAGGGGTGGGGGGGTGATCAGGAGGGGGCAGTGGGCAGGGGGGGGGATAAAAAAAAAATAGCGTTGACAGATAGTGACAGGGAGTGATTGATGGGTGATTGGGGGGTGACTGGGTGCAAACAGTGGTCTGGGGGGTGGGCAGGGAGGGGGTCTGAGGGGTGCTGTGGGTGATCAGGGGGCAGGGGGGGGGAAATCAGTGTGCTTGGGTGCAGACTAGGGTGGCTGCAGCCTGCCCTGGTGGTCCCTCGGACACTGGGACCACCAGGGCAGGAGGCAGCCAGTATAATAGGCTTTGTATACATTACAAAGCCTATTATACATATGTGCAGCGGCGATCCGGGTGCTAGTAACCCGCCGGCGCTTCCGAACGGCCGGCGGGTTACTACGAGCGGTGGGCGGAGCGAGTCCCCGGCGGCTGATCGTATCACGAATGACGCGATCGCCGCATAGCCACTCCCGCAGCCGCCCCCGCCGATGGGCGTATTGCGGTCGTTTGGGCCCAGTCTTTGCCGCCGCCCATCGGCTGGGGGCGGTCGGAAAGTGGTTAATCATGGTTTGGGTTTCTGCCCCACCAACCCTCCGGATTTCTTCCTCATGGAACAGGAATGCTATCGCTTTTTGCGAAGTATTAAATTGAAGGCCTTCTTCTCCACTAACTCTTTTTTACCTCGACAACGGATTGAAAGGGAAGGACTTTTTTCATTAAGGGACTATCAGCTTACGAATAAGAGTTCCTTTGTTCCACCCAGCCACCCCACTATTGATATCTTTGCTTCTAAATTGATGGATGGAATCAAGGCAATGGAGCGGGACTTTAACAATGGTCATTTGAAGATCAAATCAAATTTAAGTCGTTCTGAAAGGGATGCGCTGGCTTCTATACAGAGGAACTCTGATATCACTGTTCGGGCAGCGGATAAGGGGGGAGCAGTGGTGGTCATGGACACTAGTTATTACAGAGAGGAGATTTTATCGCAGCTTGACCATACCTTAGTCTACAAGAAATTGGTGGTGACCCCATTCGGAGGATTTGTTCACGCATTAAGTCCGTTATTGATGATGCATACTTTAGGGGTACCATCGATGAAGAGTTAAGGAAATTCCTCTACTGTGACCACCCTGCGACCCCCAAATTTTATACTTTACCGAAAATTCACAAGAACCTACTCCGGCCACCGGGGAGACCCATTGTGGCCGGGGTAGGTTCAACGTTTGTCCCTTTGGCTAAGTTTCTGGATAAGCTTTTGCAGCCCTTCGTTGTGTCTTTAGATTCTTATCTAAAGGACACCAGTATGTTTTTGGAGAAGTTGGGTAAACTTCAGATTGATTGCACGGATCTCGCGCTGGTTACATTGGACGTCGAGAGCCTCTACACCTCCATCCCACATGATGGGGGTGTAGAGGCTATCGATTGGTTTCTTCTTACACAGTCTGACCTGACCGTTGAACAGAGAAAGTTTGCAGTTTCACTCTTGAAGATTATCTTGGAGGAGAACTACTTTGAGTTCGAGGGTGTCTTCTATCAGCAATTACGGGGGACGGCAATGGGTTCCAATGTGGCCCCCTCCTACGCAAATCTTTTCATGGGCCTCTACGAAGAGGCATTCGTCTACACCAGCATGTACTTCTGCCAACATGTGGTTTGTTGGTGGAGGTGCATTGACGATATTTTTTGCGTTTGGAGGGGGCCACAGTTGACCCTTAACTCATTCATTGAGGAGCTTTTGAGCAAATGCCCCCCCATTAGATTGACGGCACACTTTGACTCGAAGAGTGTTTCCTTTCTGGATATTCAGGTTGTCTTGGGACCCGGTGGTTTCCAGACAGATCTGTATGTTAAACCAACAGATAGAAATTCTGTTTTGGAATTCTCTAGCTTCCACCCCAGGTCGACTAGGGAACACATTCCTGGTGGACAATTGCAGAGAGTCTCCAGGATTGTGTCGGATTCTGGCCAGTGCGAGATTCGTCTTAATGAAATGAGGGACAGATTTAGGTCAAGGGGGTACCCTGAACACACCCTTGTATCCAATAGACCCACCAGAAGACGTCATGGAGGAGTGAGACTCCCTTTTGTTTCCAGGTACAATGCCTGCAGCTATAAGCTGGGGTCCATTGTACGGCAGCATTGGGGCCTCTTACAAAGTGCTTTTCCTCAGGTTCCGAAATTTAAATTTCCTCCTTTGTTATCCTCCAAACGAGCCCCTACGGTCAGGGACAAGATTCGAGCACGCACACCTCGAGCTGTGGTACAGAGCGGCCGAAATGGCACCTTTCCATGTCTAGGATGTCATATGTGTGGCTTGATTTTTAAGGGAGATAAGTTCAGGCACCCGTCCAAGGGTACTGAGTTCAGCATACGTGGTCGGTATACATGTGATTCTTCATATGTAGTTTATATACTAAAATGCCCATGTGGGCTATTATATGTGGGAGAGACCACTCAGCGACTGCGTGAACGTATCTCCTCACATAAATCGGCCATCAGGACCAAGAATATGTCCCAATCTGTCTCGGCCCATTTTACCCAGTTCCGCCACTCTATACCACAGCTCCGTGTGCAAGTTATAGATGGGGTTCCTGTTCATTTTAGAGGAAATAGGGAAAAGGAATTACTTAGACGGGAGGCGGGTTGGATTAGGAGGTTGGGTACCCTGGGAGGGGGCGGTCTCAACCGTGATTATGACCTTTCTTTTTGCATTTAAATTTTTATATCCTATCTGAGTACAAAATTCATTGATATATTGTGCCTTTACATGTTCTTGTGCGGTCTGCTATGCTGCGTCGGCGGTGTGCTGACTGCCGAGTCCAGCTATGTGTGTTTCCCTTGTGGTTACACTTTGAGTATTCTGGGGGTTGCTACTTTTTGATGTGCAGGTCTCTTTATTGTTATTGTATCTTTTACATCTATAAGGGTGGTTATCTCTCATGGCACACTCAGCCTTACTTTACCACAGCACTAGCATTTTTTCGCTTTTGGTCATCATCTGATGTTTTATGGTGCTGACTTCGTCAGCATGTTCGGCTTTATATGCGTTTTATGCGCCAGTTTGCGTATTTTTGCATTCGGCATAGCGGCTATTCTATATTGTTCTGTATTTGATTTTATGCGTAAGTTTTTTCTGCGTTTTCTTCGCGTTTTTTTCGCGTTTTTTCACGTTTTTGGCGCGTGGTTTGGACGTTTTTACGCATGGAGGCCTTTTTGTACGCGTACGCTTTTACGCATCGCTAGGATGCTTTTACGCATGGATGCTATTGAGAATCTTATGCGTACATTTTTACGCATTGCTAGGACGCTTTTACGCATGGAAACGGATGACGTCATGACGTCATTCGTTCCGTTTTTCAGCAGTACGCTTCTCGCATTGCCCCCTGGGAGATTGGGAGGAGCGTTATGACATTGCTGTGGTTTCCCATCAGGTCCTCCTGACTTGGTAAGTGCTGATTGGCCATTGGGGTTATGACACTTTTCAAATCATGCTGTGATAACGGCTGCTGATTTACATATCTGTTTCCCATCAGGTCCTCTCATTATGCTTTGCCCTGTGATTGGATACTTATGCTTTTTTGTATTGTGATGTTATCTGATTGGTCCATGTGACCCTATTGCAACTGTATATAAATGCCTTTATGTTTGCTATCTCTTTTGAGTGAGCCTATACAGCTTGAGAAAGGAGCTTGTCTCCGAAACAGCGTCTGTCGCTGTCCCTGGGCGCTATCTTTATGCAATAAAGAGCTTGAATACATCCACGTGGTGCTGCTGATCTCTTCAACCGATGTCTTAGGAGCTGCTGGACTACAGCGCCACATCAGCCTAGCACACGGATACCCTCACCAGGGTGCCTATCGACTGTGGTGCAATATGTGTATGTAGGCACATACAGTATATGTATAACAGGTGTTCAGCGACGCCAACATGGACAAGGTATATGTCCATGAATAGTGAGATTCATGGACTAGTGAGATTCATGGACATATGCCTTGTCCATGTTGGCGTCACTGAACACCTGTTTTTATCTCCTTCTAGATTATGGACTGGCATACTTTTGAGGGTCCTTATTTGATGTGTGTATATATGTTGTGCCTCTGAGGAAGTGGCCATTGGCCGTGAAACACGTGTCAGGCAGTCTTTGTGTGATATGGGAATCCGTTATTGAGTCTGCATGTCCGTCCTGTGACCTTGAAGAAATTTGCATTGAGGAGAATTAAAGACAAACTGTTCATCAAAAAGCCACCTGATTGTTCTTGGAATTTGTTTTCTTGTATGAACTCCAAGTTCATGAGGTCTCCCCAAAGTGGCTCAATTTAATTGAGGTCAGGAGAATTTGAGGGCCACACAAGTACCCTTACCTTTTCTGCTATAGCCAATGATGAGCCAATGTGTGTTTGGGATCATAGTCATGTTTGCAGATCCAAGTGCCTCCCATTTACAGCTTCCAGGCTGATGAGTGCAAATTGTCTTCCAGTATTCTCTGCTATCATGCTGCATTCATCTTGCCGTCAACTCTGATCAAATGCTCTGCTGCAGCTCACACCCCAAAACATGAGATCTACTTCCATGCTTGACAGTAGGGAATAGTGTACTGTACATCATAGGCCTTATTGACTCCTCGCCAATTGTGACCACAGAATTCCGTTTTGGTATCATCACTCCAAATATTTTTTTTTTCTAGACATTTTGTTCTTATTTTTAATCTTACTGAATTTTCTACAAAGTTCTATACATAACTTAAAGCGGACCTGATCTCAGAGTGTCCTCTCTGCTCTAAAAGATACACAACAGCATAATAACCTTTAAACAAAAAAAAAATCCTTTGTTACAACTGATAAAAATCCTAAAATAAATCTGCACTCTTTCTACTTCCTGATTCATAGAAGCAGACGTATTGTAAACATCCTGTGCTTTCAAATGCGCTTATCTGCCATCTCTGCCATGGCAGTCATATGACACGGGAGAGATCAAATTACAACTTGTGATTAGACACAAATGAGGGGGAATTAGAAAGGCTAAACTCTCTAAATACATACAGGGTACATTTCTCTGTTTTTCTTCTGTCCTGTGCAAGAGTTCAGGTCCACTTTAAGTGCAATTCGCAACACATAGTTGCTGAAATAACCCGAGCAGAGGACAGTAAAATCCATAAAAAGTAGCAAACAATAGTCAATAGTTCCTTAGGTGGTGCTGTTAACAAAAATAAAACTATAACTTCAGATGACATCCATTTCTACATTACTTCCATAATTTGATGATTCTGAGCTTCCTGGACGTATTAAGCTTAACTTCGGGTCAGTTGTGCTTAAATAAGGAACATTTTGTAATTTTATTTTTTTTCCTCACTTATCTGTGTTTGGGATGGTCATTGCATTGCAAATAATGTTGGTACATAATTATGCATGTATGTTATGTAAATTTGCAAAGTTTGAAATGGAGCAATGAAATACCTCTTCAGCTTTGTACCATTTTCAAGCTGCACAAATTTGCATAAATCATTTACATAATTCTGCGTCAACTCGGAATTTTTTACATCTCAATGACCAGCCCTATCTATGACCTGACAGAATTATAATGCATTAACATTTTCCATTTCATTCCAGATGTGGCACAAGGCTTGGAATGCACATACCTTGGAAACTGTACATTTGCTTACTGTCAAGAAGAAATTGATGTATGGACATTAGAGAGGAAAGGAACATTGTGTAGGGAGACACTTTTCGGAGGCAATAGAAAAGTGAATCTGACAATCCCACATTTACTCCAGGAGTATTCTGGGAATTTTGTTTTTCTCTGTGAGGTAAGCTGCATTTCTAACACTTCTGTAGAGTTAAAGAGACTCTGAAGCGAGAATAAATCTCGCTTCAGAGCTCATAGTTAGCAGGGGCATGTGTGCCCCTGCTTAAAACGCTGCTATCCTGCGGCTAAACGGGGGTCCCTTCACCCCCATCCCCCCCCCTGCTCTTGTACGCGGCTTCCTCCAGCAGCAAAAACGTGTCCGAGTCCCACATCGTCGTCCTGCGGTCTGCTGTTCAGCCGCAATCAGCCTTGATAATAGGCTCAGTCGGGTCCAATCTGGGTCTTCTGTGCATGCGTGGACCTCCCGCGCATGTGCAGTAGACCTGGACTGATGCGATTGAGCCAGTTACCGTGGCTGAACGGCAGACCGGAGGAGGAGGGTGTGGGACTGAGACGGGCTTTTGCTACTGGAGGAAGCCGCGTACGAGTATCAAATCTTTTTTTTTTTTCTTTACAGCTCTGGTTTACGTCAAGATTTTTTTATATATATATATATATGGTAAGCATCATGTGTCTGTGGCTTCCAATCATTCTGTGGTCACTAAAGAAATAAAAATTTAAAAAATTTAGTTTTGAGGTTTATAATATATTAAAATCAGTGGATAAGTACAACAGCCATTGCTATTTTAACCCTTTCCAATCCATTTTGGCAGTCCCCCATGGCATCTATGCATGTCTCAGATAATATAGAAAGTGATTGGATGTCTTCAGTGGGGACAAGGTGGTTAGGCCCGGTTCACACTGCGTTAAAAAAAACAGTCTAATCTGAACGCAACAGATCCTTACGGATGCAAATGGATGCAATGTTAACCTATGGATCCATTCATATCCGTCCGTTCCACATGATCCGCTGAACAGACCGCAACTTTGGTCCTACAGCAATATTTCCGGACCACTGAGCCCAGCAGAACGGAAACAGATCCTGAAGTGTTGCATTGGGGGCAATGAGAAAGCTGAATGTTTGTTCACACTAGTGAAGAAATGATAAATACACACTGCGGGTGGGTGGGGGGGATGATTTTGTGGGGAAACGGAAAGGAAGCAGGTGAACAGAAACGGAGTGGCAACGGAATGAAAACTGATCTAATTGACTGGTGATCAGATTTCACAGATCCATTTGCCACTAAATTGCAAGTGTGAACCGGACCCAACACCCCTCCAGTGTTTCTACCTTCCACACTATCCAAAACTGAAATTCTTGGAATTGGGCTTTTAAAACATTGTATCCATTCCCAGGTATTTTGTCTAGTGTCAGGTAACCTTCCTATGCAGCATGCCCAGTAGAGGGACCAATGCGATGCCAATAATGTTGCTATGCATGAAAATTCAATGCAATTTATATGCAGATTAGAACTGGGCTAGACAAATACATTTCTTAGGCCTAGTGCACACCGAGCGGTTTTTGGAGCGATCCGCCGGCCGCATCCGCCTGTAAAATCACTTGGCTAATGTATTGCAATGGGATAGTGCACACCGGCGGTTTGAGGTTTTTGCCAAGCCGCAAACGCGCCTCCTGCTGCACGTTTGCGGTTTTCGGAAGCGTTTCGTCCTCAATGTAAAGTATAGGAAAAACGCAAGCCGCTCTGAAAAACGCTACTTCAGAGTGGTTTGCCAGGCGTTTTTGTTACAGAAGCTGTTCAGTAACAGCTTTTACTGTAACAATATGTGTAATCTGCTACCCAAAAACGCACCCAAAACCGCTAGGTGTGTTTAGAAAACGTCTCTAAACATACCTAGAATCGCTCTGAAATCTGCTCCAAAAACCGCTAGCGTTTTGTGGATCTGCTAGCGGTTTTGGTGTGCACTGGGCCTTACTGATTATTTGCATCTCTTTGGCAGCCATGGACTCAGCATTGAGTAGCTCAGAAGTGTATTGTATCTAATTACAGCCATGGGCTGAGCTTGCAGGCATTGCAACCAGGGCAGTGGAGTCGGAGCAATTTTTCGGTACCTGGAGTCGGGAAAAAAATGCGCAGACTACAGCTCCTCATAAATTTAAACTGAAATTAAAAGAGAAAATATTATAAAATGTTATATTTATCAGATAAAAGTCATAGTAAACTCAATAGTTATCATAATAGTAAACTCAATAGTTATCATAATATACAGTAATAGCAGTATATACAGTAATAGCAAAATGACTTACTTGTGCTGCTGCAACAAAGCAGTGACTGTATTTTTAAAGTCAGATGTACTGTCAGGTCCATAAATATTGGGACATTGACACAATTCTACCATTCATGGCTCTATACACAACCACAGTGGATTTGAAATGAAACAAACATGATTTGCTTTAACTGCAGACTGTTATCTTTAATTTGAGGGTATTTACATCCAAATCAGGTCAATGGTGTAGGAATTACAACAGTTTGCATAAGTGCCCCCCTTGTGAAGGGAGCAAAAGTAATGGGACAGTATAATGATCATAAATCAAACTTTCACTTTTTAATACTTGGTTGCAAATCCTTTGCAGTTAATTACAGCCTGAAGTCCGTAACGCATAGACATCTCCAGACGCTGGATTTCATCCCTGGTGTTACACGGCCAAGCCTCTACTGCAACTGTCTTCAGTGCCTGCTTGTTCTTGGGCATTTTCCCTTTACTTTTGTCTTCAGCAAGTGAAATGCGTGCTCAATCAGATTCAGGTCAGGTGGTTAACTTGGCCATTGCATAACATTCCACTTCTTTCCCCTCAAAAACTCTTTGGTTGCTTTTGCAGTATGCTTTGGGTCATTGTCTATCAGCATTGTAAAGCACCTTCCAATGAGTTCTGAAGCATTTGGCTAAATATGAGCTGATAATATTGCCTGAAACACTTCCTAATTCATCTTGCTGCTTTTTTCAGCAGTCCCATCATCAATAAATACAAGAGAACCAGTTCCATTGGCAGTCATACATGCCCATGCCATGACACTACCACCACCATGCTTCACTGATGAGGTGGTATGCTTAGGATCATGAGCAGTTCCTTTCCTTCTCCATACTCTTCTCTTCCCATCACTCTGGTACAAGTTGATCTTGGTCTCATCCGTCCATAGGATGTTGTTCCAGAACTGTGTAGGCTTTTTTACATGTCGTTTGGCAAACTCTAATCTGGTCTTGCTGTTTTTGAGGCACACCAAAGTTTTACATCTTGTGGTGAACACTCTGTATTCACTCTGGTGAAGTCTGCTTTTGATTGTTGGCTTTGACATACATACGGCTACCTCCTGGAGAGTGTTCTTGATCTGGCCAACTGTTGTGAAGGGTGATTGCTTCACCAGGGAAAGAATTGTGTGGTCATCCACCACAGTTGTTTTCCTTGGTCTTCTGGTGTTGAGCTCACCGGTGCATTCCTTCTTTTAACCTCCCTGGCGGTAAGCCCGACCTACGCTCGGTCCTCCGGTCCCCACCGATCGCCCCCGATCGCCGCCGCAATACATACACCCCAGGGATCCCGCGATGGCGCAGCCTCCCGATCAGCTCCAGGCTTTGCTATGGGGAGGATCGGGACTGCGCATGACGTCATGACATCATGTCCGATCGTCGCCATAGCGACGACTGAAGCTAAATGGTGAAGCTGCGGCTCTCGCAGGATCGCGGCTGGGTAAATCTTGCCGGCGGCGATTGGGGGGATCAGATAGGTGCCGGGAGACTTAGGGGACACAGGTAGCTAGCCTAGTGCTAGCTACAAGCTTTAAAACAAGTTTTATTCCAAAAATCCCTCCCGCGGACGCAGCCTCATAAACTGTGTACCTCCAGGGAGGTTAAAGAATGTTCCAAATAGTTGTTTTAGCCACGCCTAATGTTTTTGCTATCTCTTTGATGGGTTTGTTTTGTTTTTTCAGCCTAAAGCCTAATGATGGCTTGCTTTGCTGATGGTGACAGCTTTTTGGATTTCATGTTGAGAGTTGACATCAACAGATTCCAAATGTAGCTCACTTGAAATGAACTGTGGACCTTTTATCTGCTTATTGTTATTGTGATAATGAGAGAATAACACGCACCTGGCCATGGAACAGCTAAGAAGCCAATTGTCCCATTACTTTTCCTCCCTTAAAGGAGTTATCAGGAAAAAAAATGAGTTTCACTTACCTGGGGCTCCTACCAGCCCCATGCAGCCACCCTGTGCTGTCGTAGTCACTCACTGCTGCTCCAGTCCCCATCCACCAGCTAGTTTAGTTTTTGCCGACCTCAGGGTCGTCGGGCCGCATTGCGTAAATTTTTACACATTCCATGGGGCTCCAGGTAAGTGAAACTCTGTTTTTTTTTTTTTTTTGCCTGGTAACGTCTTTAACAAGGGAGTTCACCTGATTTGGATGTAAACACCCTCAAATTAAAGCTAACAGTCTGCAGTTAAAGCGGACCCAAACCAAACATTTTTTTTAATTAAAAATATTTAGTTGCACCACTTTGACACATACAAAGATAAATAAACACTCCTTCAAACCTATGATCATTTCAATGCATGCTTTTCACCCTTCTCTTTTCATAACAAGGGTTATACTGGGGGCAGCCATTAGCAATTCCTCCATTGCCGGACACCATCTACTCCAACAGTTTGCCGGATTTTGTCCCGGCAATTTGAAAGGAAGGGAGTGGTTCCTCCAATAAATGTAAAATATTTTATCTTTGTCATCATGCAGCTGAAAAAAGGCTGTTATTTATTATTATAATTTAGAAAATAGATTTTATTTCTGAAATCTTGTATTTTTAATTTGGGTCCACTTTAAAGTACATCATGTTCATTTCATTCCAAATCCATTGTGGTTGTATATAGAGCCAAAAATGCTAGAGCTGTGTCGATGTCCCAATATTTATAGACCTGACTGTATATCTGATATGTACACAGGGATCCTTTATTTATAATAAATAACCTATCTGCTATATTAAGAATAAAGCCTGATGTGTAGTTGCATCACTTATAGGGATGGTCAATGAGATGCAAATAATTCTGCATTGCTACAGGTTTATTCAAATTTTTAATGCAAATGTATGCACTCCCTTTGCTTATAAAATCAAAGAATTTGATATGTTGTTAAAATTGGGTTTGGTGACTACAAATTAAGTTGCACAATAGTACATATGCACCCCCCAGAGCTGTTGTGAATCCACTGAGAATGTTGTGCACATTACACATAGAGGTGTTGTCTGTCACCCATAAACCTGATTGTGCTTGAAGAAGGTGTAATAGAGGACGAATCCCTTCATTCTCCTACAGACTACCTGCACATCACTCTTAAGGTGCCCATTAACGGTACAATTTTTCCATCAGATTCAATCTTTCGATGCAATTTAAACAATGAAAACTGATCAGAAGGCAACTATTGATTTTTCCCATTAACGGAACGATTTAAGAAGCTTTTACATTCCGATTCGATCATAAAATCCAACTTTCAGATCAATACTTTTTCCTTTTCCAATCGACCAAAGAGTAATTTCACACCAAGTTGCGCTACACACAGCAGTTTTCCAATTTGGTCATAAAAATTGCGTCAAAAGATTTGAAGGAAAAATTGTACTGTTAATGGGCACCTTTAGATGTACTCACAGTTAGATTGCCTAGGGCCTGATGGATGTTCTTTGTTCCTGTCTGTACCCTCTACAAGTATTCTTACCAAGGACGACTAGTTTTGATTTCTATTCAACAGCTACTCTACAGTTATATCCTAAGTTAAGTTAAAATGCATCTCTGGTGTACATAAAAAAACACAGAGGCACACTAATGCTTAAGAGTTAGAATGTCCCAACACATTGTCTGTTTAATAAAATCCACTGATTCACTGGAACCCTCTATTAGCGGGGTTACAGTGCATATATCTGCCCCCTTGCAGAAAATAGCCCTGACCTTTTCTATATCAGACATACTGTAGCAGAGGCCTTTTCTGCAAGGTGGCAGGGCTACACGCTGGAACCCAGCAGATATGGGGCTCCGGTGAATCTTATTATACAGACAACATGCTGGTGCATTCACATTGTCAATGACAGGGTATAGTGTCAGCTTCCTAGCCAGGAGCTTTTTGTCCCCCAAAAGTTGATCGCACTAGTGGAAAAATTGACAGGGTTTTCATTGTTTGTTTTGTAATTGTGTTCGGATCACAAAACGCTGGTAATGCAGGTAGTGGAAAAAGGGCACTTAATCAAACTGCTTCACCACATTTGACTGTTTTTCAGGGGTGATAGCCAGTTGACTTTGTGCATACTGTGTAAATAAGTGATCTGAGACTGAGTCCTGATATTACAAAGGCCACATCAAATTCATGTAAACAGCTTTGCTATTCTGCATTAACCGGTTACCATCCCGGCGGAAAAGTATCTACGTACCTAAATACTGCACTTGAGCTCCCAGAGATGTAGATACTCGTCGCTTCCTGTTCCCTTCCCGCAGTGTCGCAGTGAATGGGAACATATGTTCCCAAAGCAAATCAAAGTGTCTTCCAATATAAATGATCACGGTTGCACCGAGCAACAGTGATCATTCCATAAAAAAAAATACTTGTCACTTCCTGCTTTCTAGAACAGTGCTATTCAGCTTTTTAACCAGACCGGAGACAGTGTGAGGACATCTAGTGGTCAAAAAAAAAAATATTAGGGTAAAGAATATTACAAAATAAATTTCCTATTCCTCTAAAAAGCCCATTAACCCCTTCTGCCCCCTCCCTGCCCCCATATAACACACTTGTAAAAAAAATTAAATAAAAGCTATTTATAAAAATTATGGAATTTAAAAGTCTATATGTAAATTGTTACCTTAAAGGAATACTATCGATTCACATATTTTTTTCAATGGACACAGGAATTGTTTGGGAAGTGCTGCTAAGTACTGGTGTATACATTTTAGTAGCAACTTCATTGTTTACTGTTATCAAAACACTTTCAAACTTTACTGACCAAAACTGAGGGCTGACTGAGCCATGAGTAGAGGGGAAATTCCCCTCACACTTGATCAGTTAACTCTATATGTAACTCTGTGTGTGACAGAGAGAACAGCTGCAGCTTCTGTGTCTTGTGTTTCTGACTGACGTGTCTGAAGAGAGCAGAGGAAATGTAACTAATTGTCACAGCTTTTTCATACTGTTTTTGCTTTCAGAGTTTGATATGTTTGATGTTTGCTTTCTGTAGTCTGATATGCAACTCTGGCTGTGCATTGAAGCAGACACCCCTGCAATTGATTTGTCCCAATATAGCTAAATCCTACCCTCAATAAATTACAGCTTTTGCCTCTGATATTTAACATGAAAAGTAGGAAAATGTTTACACAGGTACTTAGACGTTATTTGCACACTGTCATTTTAGAACACTTGGGTATCGATAGTATTCCTTTAAAGACTTAGCTTTTTAAATATAAACAAAATGAGTCCCCTATAAACTTTACAACCACTTACAGCCAACAATATAACCAAATTATAGGGGTGATCAAGAAATATATCCCTGTATTGTATGCTGATGATAAGCTACAGGAAATACTTGAGCCAGGCTGTAGATTTGCCTATAGAAGGGCTCCCTCTCTGTCGTCTACTCTTTCTCCCAGTTTGTTTCAATCCAATGCTACACCCCAGCGGTCTACTTGGCTGTCTCTTTTGGGGTCACATAGTTGTGGACTCTCATCGTGCAATTTTTGCATCCATCATCATTCTTCACGTGGTGTTTCCTCGGTTGCTAATCGAAAAACTTTCCCTATACGACAATTTATTAATTGTAGTACAAAATCTGTTGTCTATGTGGTCACATGCACTGTCTGCAGCCTACAATATGTGGGCTGTACTACGCGTTGCCTGAGACAAAGGATCTCTGAGCATTATAATGCGGCCTCTTGGAAGACAGATAATATTAGCAATGTTGCGAGACACTACAGGGAGAAACATGATTGCAATATGGAGGGCTTTTCATTTCAGGGGATTGAGAGAGTGACTGCCCCCTTTAGACGGTGTGACCTTTACAAGAAATTACGCACACGGGAGGCTTTTTGGATTCTGCAGATGGGTACTAGGGAACCGAATGGTCTCAATGCTAGGTGGGATATTAATTTTATATACTGATAACGTTTTACTTTTCCCTTTGTACATTTGTATTTTTGTATTTTTGTATCTCTATAGTATTGCATTTTGTATTTCGTATTTCACATTCCTAGTATTGTATTTGTATTTTTAATACTGTACTTTGTGTACATTGGATCTATGTGATGGTGGTTTTCCATGTATACGCACCTTTTGCAGGTTTAGTCCTGCGTCTTTAAGCTCCCATATGTGTACACACCTAGGGGCGGAGCTGTGTGAGTATATATGGACCACCTAGATGTCAGTATGTTTAGGCTATGAGTAAGGATAAGATCCGAAACATGTCAGCCATTGTACTGCTTTTGTGAATTGGACTAAATAAAAACCCTTGGATTCTACCTGCGGGTGTGCGGATTCTATTCCTCCTGTATCTTAAATATAAACAAAAGTTTGCTTTCCTAAAACAGAAAGAATTTGCGATAATTCAGGTTGGAGTGAGCTCGAGATGTCTCCCAGGCACCACTGCTGAATATATGCAAATTAACCATTGTACCCTTAGAAGCTAAACACACCTCCAGAACCGCTGGAATGCAATGATGTGTCAGCTTGTTAATATGTACAGAGCCCATAATAATCCAACATGCATACAGACTGTTTCGGATTGTTTGATCCTCATCAGTGCATGGCATGGATTAATTTGGCTCTATGGAGTAGGGCTTGTAAATCCGAGAGGCACAGACTAACCAGTTAGTCTGTGCCTTTTTAAATATGTATGTCATGAGGGTGTATTGTTGTTTTTGGCAAAATAAGGGCTTGTAATTATTGATAGAGTACAATGAGACTATGACAGGAATGCTACTCTTTTGAGTCCCTGTACGGTAGTAAGGATTTTTTTTTTTGGGGGGGGGGGGGGGGAGGGGGTGTCTGTGTGGCCAGATCCCTCAATATGTAGATTCTTTTCTACAAAATGTGTTCCAATCAGGTCTTTTAAACAGATTTCAGTAGTTATTTGTATCTCATTAACCATCCCTATATCTGAATCACTGATTCAACACAAATATGCAGATCAGGCATTCTGGCACCCTCTATCTCTGCTATCTGCATACTTGTTGCAGATTGGTCACTCTGACAATACCAAAATAAAAATAAAATCTGTACAACAACAGGGCAAATTGTGTGTTTAAATGAGCCTCTATCCAAATATAGTATTATTTCATCTAAATTTTGTTTTAAATAAACTTGTTTTTTGTATTGTAGAAATGTTTTGACCACAAACCCAGAATGATAAGCCAGCAAAGTAAGGAAAACCCATTCATCTGCTCGCATCCTGTATCTAAGCATTCTTTTGAGGAAAACAAGTAAGTATCAACAAAAGTGCATTATGAAGCTTTACATTGGAAGTAAACTCAGACCTTTCTCTCTGCTCAAAAAGATTAGCCACAGCATTATAACCTTTATAGAAAAAGTTTTCCTTGTTACAATTAATGGAAATCCTAAAAAAAAAAAAAAAAAACCTGAAGTTTTAACTTTGATTCACTTTCCAGGGAGTGCAAAAAGGGTTAGGGCTAGTTCACACTTGCTTTAAAAATGTATCCGTAGCTATGTTTTTTGTCCCGGACGAAAAACGGATCCACGGATACCAATGTTAAAAATAGCAGCAGTACACACTCAAGTTAAAAACGTATCCGCGTGCGATCCGCGGAATTCGTTTTTAAACCCGGAACGCAGAGTCCGGATTTGCAGCATTTTTCACGGACCCGTATATGGGGAAACGGGCCTCCCTCTTCACTGACATTTTGGGACACTGGAAACTGATTTGTTTCCAATGTCCCTTGGTGAAGGAGGGGGCCGCCATGCTGGAGGGGGTAGCAGCCAGGACGGGGGGCTGCGGGTAAAGCGGCGGCCATGGGGGTCAACCCCTCCCACCCCCACCCCCCCCCCCACCCCCGGCATTGCAGGAAGTGATGGCAAGTAGTGTGAGCGGAAAAGCCCAGCTTGCCGAACTTCCTTAGGTACAATTTATTACATTATGTGCGAGCGGGGTTGGGGGGCACCCAGGTGAGCCAGAGGGGGAGGCGACCCCCCCTGGCCGCCGCTTTGCCCGCAGCCCCCCCATTGTGGCTACTACCCCCTCTAGCAAAAGCAAAACACGCAAACGGATCCAAAACGTGTGCTGCAAAAAAGGCAGCACAGATCCGTTTGCGTTCCGGTTTTTGAAAACCTGAGCCCGGACCGCAGATGCGTCCCGCACCCGGAGCTAGTGTGGCCCAAGCCTTATGCCATAGTATTTATATATGAGCAGACAGCCATGCCACAGCTCCTGGCAGAGCTCCTACAGTCTAATCACAGCTACTGATAAGAACTGTGTCTGGCTAAAGGATAAAAGAACACAGTAGTACATTTTTTTCAGCAACTGTATTTGGAATAAAGACCTTTCAGTGTGTGCTGTGCAAGAGTTTTGGTCCGCTTTAACCTTTAATTTGCCAGAGTGAATATTAAGGTGAGGAAGGAGGAACCTGAAGTGTAGAATAGGAGTTGTAGCAGACAGCCTTCTGACTCCTGCACACTAGAGGGGGGGAGACACCGCTGAAGGGTAATGCTTTTGTGCAATGTGTGAGTGGTCAGGAGTTGCAGCTCTTAAAGTATCCCTGAACTGAGAGGGCATTTAATGAATAAAGTTTCTGCTGTGTAAGTGGTGCTGCGACATATGTCCAGAACCTCTCAAAGTCCTGTGCCACCAGGGGCCCCCGTTCTAGTCAGCCGAAATCTTTGACTGGACTAGAACGTCGAATATGGATGGGGAGGATATGGCAGTTATCCCTAATCACACTCCCTTGTGCCGTCCTTTAACCACCCTGGCGTTCAATTTCCCCAGGATTTCTGTGCAAATAGTAATAACATTTATTTTTAAAACTTTTTTTTATCCTGTAACTTGCCAAAATGTGTCAAGTAAGGGTCTAGTATACAGTGCAGGAGAGTATTGATGTGTATGCACGTTTATACTGTTCACAGCATGTTTTTATGGACGGCTATATCTGTCAATACCGCTAGGGAGACCTGTAAAAAAAAAACAAAAACAAAAAAAACCCACCACTGCACAACTCGCCTACTCCTGGATCTGACCGCTGTCTGCTGCGCCTTGTCAGCTCTCCCGGGAGAACTGACAAGGCGCAAAAGGCAGCGATCATATCCAGGAGTAGGTGAGTTGTGCAGTGGTGCTTATTATTTTACAGGGCTAAGAGAGTCTGAAGCCAAATTAAATACTTCTTTTTACCTGCTATTTATCTTATGCAACATGAGCACTGCTGAAACGCTGCATTCCCGCAGCAGAATGAAGTCTTAATACCCCCAAACCCCGGGGCAAAACTCCACTGACTTTCCAGGTCGTGTATTTTGCTGCCTGGGAAGGCAGAGCTTTGCGCTGTAGCTCTGCATCTGCTGGAGTCAATCTCCATGCATCTCCGCCTCTCCCGCCCCTCTCAGTGAAAGAAGACTGACAGGGGCGGCGAAAGGCAGCGATCATGGGAGATTGACTCCAGTAAAGGCAGAGCTACCAGGAAGCTCTCCCCTATTTTTGCCCAGGGGATTTGGAGGAGTATAAAGACCTTGTTCTGCCGCGGGAATGCAGAGTTTCAGCACTGCTCATATTGCTTAAAGGGGCACTATGGCGAAAAATTTTAAAACTTAAAATATATGCAAACATAAATAAGAAGTACGGCTTTTCCAGAGTTAAATGAGCCATAAATTACTTTTCTCCTATGTTGCTGTCACTTACAGTAGGTAGTAGAAATCTGAGAGAAGTGACAGGTTTTGGACTAGTCCATCTCTTCACGGGGGGGATTCTCAGGGATTTATTTATTTTCAAAAGCATTTAGTGAATGGCAGTTGCTCCGTCCAACTGCCAAAAAACTGTGTAGCGAGCAGGAAAGCTGGCCAGCATCATTGTTTAAATCCTTTTTAGGTAATATCTTTATAAATAATAAAAGCCTAGCTCGGAATCCCCTATGAAGAGATGGACTAGTCCAAAACCTGTCACTTCTGTCAGATTTCTACTACTTACTGCAAGTGACTGAAACATAGGAGAAAAGTAATTTATGGCTCATTTTACTCTGGCAAAAACGTACTTCTTATTTATCTGTGTTTGCACGTATTTTAAATTTTACAATTTTTTGCCATAGTGCCCCTTTAAGATAAATTGCAGGTAAAAAGAAGTATTTAATTTGGCTTCAGACTCTCTTTAAAGTACAGGAGAAATGTAATTGCTGGAAACATTCATTTTCCCATAACAGTAAAAGTTTCATAAAACATGTTAATTGAGATGGTATAAAATGATGATGTTGTTGGGTCCCCCTCCTCAGGAAATTGTTCAGTCCCCGTATTTGTCTGCAGATGAAGAGCTCCAACATTACAGGATTATTCCGAAACAGAGTAAAGTGCATAACATAAGAAAGGGCTCCAAGCAATGGTGATAATGTTTGTACCAATTCAGAGTATTGGAAATAAAAGTGACTTTTCACAATGTTGTATAAAGCCCCGTCTACACGGGGAGATGTTGTAGCGATCCAACGGCTCGATTAGCCGCGCGTGTGCCGGATTCGATTCCCCGCTCGCCGGCAGCGCTTATCTTCCGCTCGATTCCCTGCCATTGTCCCCTCGCGGGGAGCGAGCAGGGAATCGGCGGTGAGGAGATCCGTCCTGTCGGATCTTATCAATCGAGCCGCATTAGCGGCACGATAAGGAACATCGCGGCCGCATCTACGCGTGTAGATGCGGCTTAAGAACATGTTAGTAAGCTGAAGTAATGTTTCCCAGTAATCCTTGCAATATATACAGCCAACCTGAGAGATAAAGCAGTTGAAGTTTTCTTAAAGAGACTCTGAAGTCACTTTTTTTCCCTGCTTTTGTCATATAATCCTGTTCAGCATGAGTGCCCCAGTAAAATCGCTGCGTCCCCGCAGCAGATGGGTGATTTATGACTGAGGATTAGCCCTGCAGAGCTCCGGGGCTCGCAGGGCTTCACTTCCTTAAAGAGGAGCTGTTAGGTATAGGGTCTCAGAGAAAAAAAACACATATATCATTAGCTTAATATTGGCTCTACTTACATTACATATGCATTTCACTGTCCACGTTTGGATTTCACAGAATTTTTATATAGGATTTGCAGAGAATGATGCTCCTGACAGCCATGGTAGGTTCCATGTTTGTCTCCTATGAAGCCAATTGTGATGTCATATCCTCCCTGCTTCCTGATGATTCGACTCACAAAAAAGATCCTAATGGACAACACTACTGTGTAGTGAATATTAATTAGCCATGTGGCTAGGAACAATAGCGGGCTCATGCAGTATACTCTAACGGAACATGTGCCCTGTGATTTTTCAGTGCTGTGAGTTTAGGCTGCTGTTAGAAGCTGCTGTAACATGAGCCTGTAACTTCTCACTGTGAAAGCAGCCTTAGGGCGTGATTGGGAAATGAAGGGGATGACCCCAGGTAGTGCACTGGGGAGAAGCAGCCCCAGAATGCTTTGCAGTATCTGTTATGCGTCCTGCCGGCCTCCTTACGAGCTTGGGAATAACAGCCTTGCTGTTCAGCACACATCACAGTAAGAGAGATTTTTAACTTCAGTATTGCCTTTTTGGCTTCCTTCTAAACTGTTTAACACAGGAGAATAGAGGTTTATATTAGCTTTTGCAGCCTGACAGTTACTCTTTAATGAGGCAGAGCTTCAGGGTGTAGCTCTGCCTCCTCCGCAGTCAATCTCTGCTGATCGCCGCCTCTCCCCGCCCCTCTCAGTCTTCTTTCACTGAGAGGAGCGGGGAGGAGGCGGAGATCCGCAGAGATTGCGGAGAGGCTGAGCTACAGCTCAAAGCTCAGCCTCTCCAGGAAGAGAAGCCCTGCGAGCCAGGGCAGCACAATCTGCGACCAGCAAAGTCGTAAAACTTTGCTGGTCTAAAACACAGCAATAAATCACCCATCTGCCGCGGGGATGCGGCGTTTTCACTGAGGCATTCATGCTGAACAGGATTATATGACAAAAGCAGGGAAAAAATGAGACTTCAGAGTCTCTTTAAACGAAAGTGGGTTTTGACTTTTATACAGTATATGTTTGTCTATCTAAGTTCAGACTCTCTTAAAAGAGAATTTTTTTTTACCAGTACTAACGCCGCAAGAACTCCACCCGTTAACCCATCAGCGACACGCCTGTTACTGGGTCAACACTCGCTTTGCTATGGTAACCCGGTAACTTTTGAGGCGCTAATGGGTTAATGGGCGGTGTTCTTGCAGCGTTAGTACCTGTAAAATTGACATCAACTTTACTGGGGTATAGTGGATCAAGGCCTATTTATTGGAAAGCTTCCAACCCAGGTAGCGGTTTGCCCAGAGTCCTCTGTAGGTCCAAGTATCAAGAGTGGTTCTGTTTAGGCAACTGTGTTTGTGAAGGGAGTCTTGTGACGTTCATCACAGCACCCTTCTTACCTGTCTGCACCCCTTGGGGTCCTCACAATCCTCTCCTTAAATATTCCATTGGGACGCCTGTCGGATAAGGACAAAGAGGGAAGAGGTATTCCGCCTCCTCCTCTGTCTGTGACCAGTCCGTCCTACTTGAAGCTCCTTTCCCTCTCAGTTTCCACCCCTTTCCATACAGTTTTTATTGCATGAATTCTTAGGTCAACTGTGTGTGGTACATGTAAAGGACGGGCATTCAGCACTTCTGAAAGCACTGACCCGGAAGCAGTTCTGGGTCCAGCGCCATTTTTGGAAATGGATTAGGAAAATATGTTTATTTCATAGGGTTCTATTTTTTTTTATTCAGGGGAAATTTAACATCAGTTAAAATGGAAACATGAGCTTCCTTGTTGAGAAGAAATTAGCCACCTTCCCTTTCCTCATAACACACAGTAATGTAACCAATTGAAATGTCTAGACCTTGTCATGGGGGTTGCCAGAGACAGGACCACTAGAATAGTCATTTTGTTGCATAAGTCACTTGGCTGCTTTTGAATACACAATATTTCAATTATTTATTTATCTTTTTTACAGATGTCTTATTCATACATTCAGAGATGCTGTTGTAAAATACTGCAAGATTCGTCCCTTAACCAGTCAGATTGTGCTTGACCTTTGTCGACATGAGGCTCGTTATGGATGTTTAAGAGAAGATGAGTGCTTCTATGCACACAGCTTGGTGGAGCTCCGAGTTTGGGTCATACAAAGAGAGACAGGTAGGGACAGCATTTGTGCAGAAAATGATGAACACTCAAGGGTTCCTCTGTTATGTGTTGTAATGTTTCCTCTTTCCATGTAGGAATTTCCTTTGAAGACATTGTTCAGGAATCTCAGAAATATTGGGCAAAGGAGTCCAGTGCGTTGCAGCCTCAGGTATTATTTCAGATTATATCAAAGTATTTAATACAAAGTACACGTTAAAGAGGAACTGTAGTGAAAATATTGTAATGAATACATTGCTTAATTTTTTTTTATAATATTACTTTGTTGATTATTTAGTCAGGGTTGGCCCATTGTAAAATCTTTCCTTACCCTGATTTACATTCTGAAATGTATTACAAGGAGAAGGAAAGCGATTCCAGGAGCAGCTCATCCAGTATAAAACTTCCAACTTTTATTAATCTTCATTAAAAGACAGTAGCATGCGGCTTTAAAAATACATACAAGAGCAAAAATACTTATCAGGCCATTGCAGATAAGTAGAGGTGCGGAGGTGTAGTCGACTGCCATTTCGCCCCAAGATAAGGGCTTTCTCGAGACCATACACCCCATGGTTGTGGAGAGCAGTGCCACCCCCTTCACAACGGGCACACCCATAACTCCCGCCCACCTATACTACTCACAACCAATAGTGTGAGCTACACAAACCAGGTATGACCCCACTCACCTGCAACAATCAGCAGGACGTGGGCCAACCAATGGGCAGGATGCGGCGGCGATCGAGTACATCGGCAACGCCTCCATGTGTCGCGCCGGCCATGACGTCACCGTCTTCCGGCTGGGCTCACATGGCTCGACGTGTTTCCGATTCAGAACGATGGGGGACAGAAAAAAAGCACAAAGGGGGCAGAAGGAGGCAAGGGAAGACAATAGGAGGCACAAAGGGGAACGCAAGGATGCACAAACAGAGAAAGGAGGCGGCACAAAAGGGTGACAGCAGAAGGCAGAGGGGGATGTAAGGAGGCACAGGGAGACAGAAGGAGGCAGAGGGGGACAGACAGAGCCACAGGAGAACAGACAGAAGGCGGCACAAAGGGGCACCGAAGGAGGCACAGGGGACAGAGGAAGGTGCAGGGGACAGAGGTGGCACATGGGGACTGAAGAAGCACATGGAGACAGAATGAGGCACAAAGGGAGACAGAAGGAGGCACATGAGGACAGAAGGAGACAGAGTTGGACTGAAGGAGGAACGTGGGCAGAGGTAGCACAGGGGGCAAAGAAATGCACAAGGGGACATGGAGGGACAGAAAGAGGCAGAGGTGGCACAGGGGGACTGAAGGAGGCACATGGCGACAGAAGAAGGCACAAAGGGAGACAGAAGGGCAAACGGGGTCAGACATGGCACAAGGGACTGAAGGAGGCACAAAAGGGACAGAAGGAGGCACAAAGGGGGGGAAAAGGATGTACAAGGCACAGAGGGACACAGTGGCAGCTGCCTGCAACTTACCCTAAGCAAATGCAGCAGAAGCAAGTAATAAAACACCAGTGGGGGTGGGGCTTAGTCAGGGGCGTGGCTTAGCCCAGGGGGGTGGTTTAATCCAGCAACATGGCGCCCCCAGGACCAATGGCACTCCAGGCAATGGCCTGTACTGCCTATGCCTAGAGGCTCCCCTGATTGTACTGAGGGGAAAGACATACAATATTTAGGGTCCTAAGGACAGTCCTGTGCAGTACAGAAATATAAATGTTTGCTCAAGTAGCAACAGGCAATGTATCAATATTAAAGTAAAAACCTCCCCAACAGGGTTATGTGGGAGTTTTTTTTACAGTTATATAAATGCAACATCAAAAGGGGATACATAGATTTTTTTTGCAGGCATAAATACATGTCATTAAAATGGCTTAAATGAAACAGCTTAAATGAAACAGAACATTTAAATTGGGTGAGAGGTTGTTTGCTGATTAATAGATGAGACCCCTTAGTACCCCTTACACAATTGGGACTGTCACAGAGGCATCATAAATTTAGAGTTTACAAGTTTAGCTACAAGCAGAGAAGATGCAATATAGGCTGAGAAAGAGTTATGGCATTAAATATCATCAACCTCATACCAATATTTGTCCTTATTCAAGCCTTTTTCCACAACTTTGAACCAATTTATAAATTTTGTCTCTATTAATCTATCTTTCAATGATTTGAAGCCACCCTTCAGGGCAGTGACACAAAGATCATTCAAGCTGTGTCCTTTGGAACAAAAGTGTGTACCAACTGGGAGTTTAGGCCGATCGGACTTTAGTCAGATTGGCGTTTGGTATTCCTGGGGCTGCCGCTGCGGCCGCGCCCATCGCGCGACGCGGACGGCAATAGGTTAAGGTGAACCAGGTGTTTGTCTCTTTCCACCGTCCTAACAAATCCAGTTGCACCTTATAGCTTGGCTGTAAATGATTGAGTTCTTGTGCTTGGGGTGGAAACTGTCATACCTGAGGTATGTGGGACAGTCTGTTGGTTTGCGGTACATAGACGTTTGTAGGTTGTTTTCCCTGATGTATATGGTGGTGTCCAGAAAGTTAATCTCAGTGGTCTCCCTGTCTGACCTATAGAGTTGGTCATGGTGTAACTTGCACTAGATGGAATAACTTATTTTCTGGAAGCAGAATGGAGTTATGGGAAGTTGGGTGGTAGGCTCACTCCTGTATGGTCTCTATGAACTGAACTTTCTTTTTCTTTTCTATGTTTTGAGGAAGTCCAAATGGTTATTGCTATTGCTTTTCATCAATTTATTCCCACTTCTGGTCCTATGCTGCCCGACTGACCTGTCTGTGTGAATACACTCTGAATTGAACAATTGAATATATACCGGGTTTGAGTACATATTATTTGGGCGCTGGGCAGTTTGGCGCAGGGCGAGCCGAATGAGTTGTCGCAACTCGGAGAGAGGTGTAATTCGAGTTCTGGCACTTGCCAGAGCCCCGAAATACTGTTAGCATTGCTGCTATGATGGCGCCCAGCTTCGGCGCAGAGCGCCACAGGCCAAAATAACCTGCTTCGGTGGGTTTCCCCTAAAATAAGACAGGGTCTTAGGGCCCTTTCACACAGGCTTCTGCGTGAGGTTAAATGACAGCTGTGTTGATCAAGTGCAGCATTTGCACTTACTACGATAAGCAATGGTACCGGCATTGTCCATTCATTTAAATCGAATCTGCTGTATATTGGCGGGAAATCGACGCAGTGTATGGGTAGCTTTAGGCTGTCATAAGCTTTGCATTGCAGGTGGTGGTATACTCTCTGTTGGCACTCTGGGATCTTTTAAGCTACCCATACACTGCATTGATTTCCCGCCAATATACAGCAGATTCGATCACTGTGATCGAATGTGCAGTGAAATCGATAAGCAAATGCTGACCGATCGATTTCCATCCGAAATCGATTGATTCTGTCGATCTGTCCCAGCAGGAGATTTTGCTCGATCGCAGGCGGGTCAGGAGCACATACAATGGGATAGAGCTGACTTGGATGGACCTGATTTCAGTGTCATAATTCAAATGCACTGATTCATGATAGAGGAACCAGCAATAACCTATTTTACATGTACTAACAATTTCTTTAGGTTTAGGTATTTTGGGGACAAGGCAGTGTGGAAGAAAAGACTAGGGAGAAAAATGCACAGTGGGTTGGTTAATAGGTTTAAAGTAGATAAGCCAAAGGAGTAGTTGGGGATATATGTGGGTGCTAAAGGATTTTTTTAAATGTAAGGATCAGCACACATTGTAAGTGGTTAGGACAAGTAAGTGGAGGTGGGCATGGCAAGTGATCAATATAGGGCATATCCGGCATTGGTAGGATCAGTGTGTGGCTTGGAGGGTTATCAAAGTAGGAGTAAGCGAGACAGACATGAATAATCATATAATGGGAGTGTGTAGGACAATTGAGCTGCATGGCAGAGCCTACTGCAGAGGGAGGATGATGGCATATATGGACAGGAATATGCAGTTGGAGTTTTTATAGATATTAGTGGCTGAGGTAGCAAATATTGAGTCCTTCTGCAGATTAATGAAGAAGGATGCATACTATGAAAGTGGTAGAGGGTTACAGTGGGGCTGGTAGGAAAGATGAATTTGGATTTGCATGATTTATCTGCCTTTCCTGTGCATGCTTCCCCTTGCTGCCTAATCTATAAATTGACTTTAAATTTGAGTGCAACGTTGTATGGAGTGCGTGTTTTTCATATATTGCTCTATCTACATTTTGCCAGAAGAGGCTTACCAACTCTTTTCTTTATCTTTTACTTTTTTTTTTTGACAGCGTACATAATTTACAATTGGTGTTTTTAAATGAGAGTAGAGACTATTGCTCAGTAGTACCGCCCACGGTTATGTCAGATAAGCAGTTGCATCTGAACAAGAGCACATAACGATCCTTCAGTATTACCCATGCCCACACAAGAATCTGGAGTAAGAAGTTAGGATGCTTCGGGCAAGTACAATAAGATGAGAGAAACTGATGAGTAGCTGGAGATTTTACAAAAACTTGATAAAAATTTCCATTTTGTGGACTGTAAATTCTTTTGTTTGTCAGGGTTTTGTACATTTTCTCAAACTCAATTCGATAGTATCTTAATAGTACCTCCAGTTATTTTGTAATATTACATATCTGGCAGGGTGTTTTATGAGTATATTTGTATGGTTTACCGTACACAATTTGTTTAAATAATATGAAAAAAAACCTGCCCTCTTGAGGTTTTTTTTTTTTTTTTTGATAAATTCCTTTGTATTCAAGAAAAGAATCAATTATACTACTTGCATAGTAGCAACCACAGCAAATGTGGATACACCTTAATGGTACATAGCAATAGCCAGCAGTAATACTTAAGATATCAAATAAAGGCTACCAGTTTACCTATATAAAGATTGGGGTTGTGTGAGCAGTGTTGTTTAATATTAGACACAGCATAGAAATCATATATACGGTATATACTCACAGATAAGTATACACCCCCATCCCCCCCACCAATCAACTTTTGCAAACAATGTCTGTAAAACATGTATTGCATGCCTTGGTAGTTAGGGATTCCGAGTGTTCATTTGAAGTAGGCCTGTAGTTTATATCTGCTGCTCCAGGCACCAGCTGCAGTCATTACATCGTATGTGGCTCCTCCTGGGACCCATTGTCATGTGAATTCTGTAGAGACGCGTCACTACCCTGTTGCTATGGAGGGAACGTGCACTTTGGATCTCTTGCCGACACATAGGGGTAAGCCAGCCCAGACTAGCTGCCTCGAGAACCAAACTAGAATGTGTATTAAGTGCAGGAGGAGCCTATTGTTCTGCTACTCACCCTGACCACTACATTGCAGATCCCTCCATTGTCCCTTCTTCTCCCTCCTTAGCAACACTCCTCGTACGTTTATAAGGATTAACACTGGGCCAAACTTTTGAAACTTTGTGTATTTGCCTCAAGTAGTGTTGCATCCTATATTGGTTACCCAACTGCTAGGAATAAGAATTTTTTTGTGAATACTGTTTGTACGATAGTTAACATTTTCTGTTTCTATTAAACGAAATCTTTTCATAAATGTTTCTGCGTTTTCAGTATCTAATCCTCTGTATATTGATACTCTCATGGTTAAAGAGAACCTTAGCCGGCATATTAGTATAAAAAAAGTATATATTAGTCAGATCAGGTACACTCCCATATCGCCACTCCTAGCTGCTCCTGGATCGTTTAATCCAGTAGTTCAAGTTTTTACAAAAAAATGCCTGCGACCCTAGGATCATGATGCTGCAGATTCAGCTCCGTGCTTCTCCTTGGGGAGAGCAGAGAGGACAACCAGAGGGGGCGTTTCACAGACGTGCTTTCCCTGCCAAGGACACACCTTCCTCAATAGGCTACTGACAAGCAACTTGTCACAGGTGTGTGTGTGTGTGGGGGGGGAAGCTAGACACAAGGAGCAAGGGGGGCAGAGAGTGGCCCGAGTGTCAGAGGCATGTCATTGAGCAGGAAACATGCCTCTATGACGGAAAAAGAATGAACAATATAAATTAACAGCATAAAAGAGATTATATAAAAATATCTAACAATTGACCTGAGATGATTTGATAATTGAAATGGAATTAAAGGACAAGCGAGAGGGACATGGAGGCTGCCAAATTTATTTCCTTTTAAGCAATACCAGTTGCCTTGCTGTCCTGCTGACCCTCTGCCTCTAATACTTTTAGCCCTAGACCATGAACAAGCATGCAGTAGATCAGGTGTTTCTGACATTATTGTTATATCGGACAAGATTAGCTGCATGCTTGTTTCTGGTGTGAATCAGACACTACTGCAGCCAAATAGATCAGCAGGTCTGCCAGGACACTGGTATTTTTTTTTTTTAAAGGAAATAAATATGGCAGCCTCCATATTCTATTCACTACAGTTGTCCTTTAAAGTGAGAAAGAACTGGTCTGGGGCAATCTGTGAAATTACTATGCATCCAATGAGGTTAAAAAGTCCAAGAAAGTCTTTGTAAATGTCCAGCAAGGGTTACCAGAGGCCCGTTCTGGCAGTAACAGATGATAAGTGGTGTTAGGCCTCATACCCACAATACAATTTTCCATCAGATCAACAAGTGAAATTGTATCGTGTATAGACGTCCACATTGTTCCCAATTGATTTTGCATTAAGTACCCAAAATCGATTGCAAAATCGATCAGAATCCGATCGGACCAGTCGGAAATTATCTGATAGATCTGTCGATCTGACGGAAAATTGTACCGTGTGTACCCAGCTTTAGATCAGCAGACAAGCAAAGGACACTGTGAATCTGTATCACAAAATGCTAACCTCTTTTCCCTGGCGGGGAGGAGTTGTAATAGTAGCTGGTCCACCTTTGTAATCTGAGCCAGGTTAGCCCCTCTCATTAGAGCAGGGGTGTCAAACTCAAATGCAAAGTGGGCCGATATTGAGCTCTAGGACGGTAAGTCATGGGCCGACCTCAATGTCTAGTGGCCACCTCCCTCCCTTATAAAGTACCTTGGTGTCTAATATTCCCCCCTTCCATACCCTATACAATTCCCTGATGTTTAGTGGTTCTCCATCCCTCTGCTATACAGTTCCCTGGTGTTTAGTGGCCCCCTCCTTCCCCAATACAGTTCCCTGGTGTCTAGTGGCCCCCTCCTTCTCCTATACAGTTCCCTTGTATCTAGTGCTGTCCCCCTCCCCATATGGCTTCCCTGGTGGTCTAGAGTGGGCCATATGTAATGCAAAGGGGGGGAAACCACCTGAGGGCCAAATCTGATGACTCTGAGGGCCAGATTTGGCCCACGGGCCGATGTTTGACATGTATGCATTAGAGGAAGACATTGACACAATATACAGGTTATGCCATTCCTCCCTGGAAATACATGATCCAACACCAGTTTCGGTTTCAGTATGATCTCCTCAGTTCATACTATGGAGGCTGCCTTATTTATTTACTGTTAAACAATGCACATTGCCTGGCTGTCCAGCTAATCCCCTGTCTTGAAAAAATGTAGCTATAGACCCTGAACAAGCATGAAGATCAGATTTTTGACTGGATTTGCTGCATGTTTGTTTTACTGATGCATAAAAGATCAGCAGGATGCCAGGCAACTGGTATTGCTTATAAGGAAATAAATATGGCAGCCTCCATATCCCTCTCACCTCATGTGTTGTTTTTTTTTTTTTTTTTTTTAAGAACCTTCGTTCTTTAATATCCAGTGACAAGGCATCGTAACAGAGATTAAATACAAATCGTTTTTGTTTATCAAGGAATGACATGTAGAGTTGTGCTCAAGTGTACATACACCGGCAGAATTTTTGATTTAACCATTTTCATAGAATATGAACGATGCCACGGAAATGTTTCTTTCACTCGTTGTTAGTGGTTGGCTGAACACAAAATACTTCAGGCTGTCATTGTTGGCAATACACAGTATAAAGAACTGGGGTACGTAAACCTTTGATTAGGGTCATTTGGGTCGTTTTTGTAGTGATTATGATTTTAAAAAAAATTAAACACAGTTGTTTGGCAATAAATGGCTTCAGCCAACCACTAAACATGAGTAAACGAAAAGTTTTTTTGTTACCAATTATATTCTATGGAAAATGGTAAAGAAATCATAAATTCTGCCAGGTTATGAACACTTATGGTAAATAAAGCACAATTGTAATACAGTAAAGTCCCAGTTAACTGAACTCAGGCATCCGGAAGCCTTGAGTAACCAGCAAACCAGGAAGGGGAGAATGGGGACGTTCCTATCTAGGTTTGCAAAGTGGTGTGCAGCGCAAATGACTTACAAATCTTCTGGGTGCTGGTCTTCTCTTCTGCAGCTCCCAGAAAAGCTGAGAGCTGCAAAAAAGCAGACTATGACCAGCACCCAAAGGATTCTTAAATCATTTCTTCTGCATAACAAGAACACATATCCAACATCAGGCAGTCTCCACCTGTGTCAAATTATAGAGACTACTGTAAAAATAACAAATCTAAATTCTATGTTCTGTGGCCTAAAATAGCCATTGTGTAATCTCACTACTATGTTATGAGACTTCCTCTCTTAACCACTTCCTGACCGCCTAACGCACAGAGGCGGCCGGGAAGTGGACCCCACAAGGACCAGCTCATGCCCAAAGGCGGCGGTCTTTGTTGGGGCATGGGCGGAGCGATCTCGTCATCCGTGACGTGATCCTCCGCCTGGCGCCGCTCACCCGCCGCAACATCCCGCCGGCCATGTTTACAAAGTGTATTATACAGGCTGCCTCCTGCCCTGGTGGTCCCAGTGTCCGAGGGACCACCAGGGCAGGCTGCAGCCACCCTAGTCTGCACCCAAGCACACTGATTTCCCCCCCCCCCCCGCCACAGATCGCCCACAGCACCCATCAGGACCCCCCTGCCCACCCCCCAGACCCCTGTTTGCACCCAATCACCCCCCTAATCACCCATCAATCACTCCCTGTCACTATCTGTCAACGCTATTTTTTTTATCCCCCCCCTGCCCCCTCCTGATCACCCCCCCACCCCTCAGATTCTCCCCAGACCCCCCCCCCCTGTGTACTGTATGCATCTATCCCCCTGATCACCTGTCAATCACCCATCAATCACCCATCAATCACCCCCTGTCACTGCCACCCATCAATCAGCCCCTAACCTGCCCCTTGCGGGCAATCTGATCACCCACCCACACCAATAAATCGCCCGCAGATCCGACATCAGATCACCACCCAAGCGCAGTGTTTACATCTATTCTCTACCCTAAACACCCACTAATTACCCATCAATCACCCATCAATCACCGCCTATCACCACCTGTCACTGTTACCCATCAGATTAGACCCTAATCTGCCCCTTGCGGGCACCCAATCACCCGCCCACACGCTCAGATTGCCCTCAGACCCCCCCTTATCAATTCGCCAGCGCATTACTTACATCTGTTCTTCCCTGTAATAACCCACTGATCACCTGTCAATCACCCATCAATCACCCCCTGTCACTGCCACCCATCAATCACCCCCTGTCACTGCCACCCATCAATCAGCCCCTAACCTGCCCCTTGCAGGCAATCTGATCACCCACCCACACCAATAGATCGCCCGCAGATCCGACGTCCGATCACCTCCCAAGTGCAGTGTTTACATCTATTCTCTACCCTAAACACCCACTAATTACCCATCAATCACCCCCTATCACCACCTGTCACTGTTACCCATCAGATCAGACCCTAATCTGCCTCTTGCGGGCACCCAATCACCCGCCTACACGCTCAGATTGCCCTTAGACCCCCCCTTATCAATTCGCCAGTGCAATATTTACATCTGTTCTCCCCTGTAATAACCCACTAATTACCTGTCAATCACCTATCAATCACCCATCAATCACCCCCTGTCACTGCCACCCATCAATCACCCCCTGTCACTGCCACCCATCAATCAGCCCCTAACCTGCCCCTTGCGGGCAATCTGATCACCCACCCACACCAATAGATCGCCCGCAGATCCGACGTCCGATCACCTCCCAAGTGCAGTGTTTACATCTATTCTCTACCCTAAACACCCACTAATTACCCATCAATCACCCCCTATCACCACCTGTCACTGTTACCCATCAGATTAGACCCTAATCTGCCTCTTGCGGGCACCCAATCACCCGCCTACACGCTCAGATTGCCCTTAGACCCCCCCCTTATCAATTCGCCAGTGCAATATTTACATCTGTTCTCCCCTGTAATAACCCACTAATTACCTGTCAATCACCTATCAATCACCCATCAATCACCCCCTGTCACTGCCACCCATCAATCACCCCCTTTCACTGCCACCCATCAATCAGCCCCTAACCTGCCCCTTGCGGGCAATCTGATCACCCACCCACACCAATAGATCGCCCGCAGATCCGACGTCCGATCACCTCCCAAGTGCAGTGTTTACATCTGTTCTCCACCCTAAACACCCACTAATTACCTATCAATCACCCCCTGTCACTGCTACCTATCAGATTAGACCCCTATCTGCCCCTAGGGCACTCAATCACCCGCCCACACCCTCAGAACGCCCTCAGACCCCAGTCCTGATCACCTCGCCAGTGCATTGCTTGCATCTATTCCCCCCTCTAATCACACCTTGATACACCCATCAATCATTTCCTGTCACCCCCTAGCACACCTACCCATCAGATCAGGCCCTAATTTGCCCCGTGTGGGCTCCTGATCCCTCGGCCAAACCCTCAGATCCCCCTCAGACCCCCTTCCAATCACCTCCCCAGTGCATTGATTGCATCTATTTTCCCCTCTAACCACCCCCTGAGACACCCATCAATCACCTCCTGTCACCCCCCTAGCACTCCTATCCATCAGATCAGGCCCAATACAACCTGTCATCTAAAAGGCCACCCTGCTTATGACCGGTTCCACAAAATTCGCCCCCTCATAGACCACCTGTCATCAAAATTTGCAGATGCTTATACCCCTGAACAGTCATTTTGAGACATTTGGTTTCCAGACTACTCACGGTTTTGGGCCCGTAAAATGCCAGGGCGGTATAGGAACCCCACAAGTGACCCCATTTTAGAAAAAAAGACACCCCAAGGTATTCTGTTAGGTGTATGACGAGTTCATAGAAGATTTTATTTTTTGTCAAAAGTTAGCGGAAATTGATTTTTATTGTTTTTTTTTTCACAAAGTGTCATTTTTCACTAACTTGTGACAAAAAATAAAATCTTCTATGAACTCGCCATACACCAAACTGAATACCTTGGGGTGTCTTCTTTCTCAAATGGGGTCATTTGTGGGGTTCCTATACTGCCCTGGCATTTTAGGGGCCCTAAACCGTGAGGAGTAGTCTTGAAACAAAAATGACCTGTGAAATCCTAAAGGTACTCATTGGACTTTGGGCCCCTTAGCGCAGTTAGGGTGCAAAAAAGTGCCACACATGTGGTATTGCCGTACTCGGGAGAAGTAGTATAATGTGTTTTGGGGTGTATTTTTACACATACCCATGCTGGGTGGGAGAAATACCTCTGTAAATGACAATCTTTTGATTTTTTTACACACAATTGTCCATTTACAGAGTTATTTCTCCCACCCAGCATGGCTATGTGTAAAAATACACCCCAAAACACATTGTACTACTTCTCCCGAGTACGGCGATACCACATGTGTGGCACTTTTTTGCACCCTAACTGCGCTAAGGGGCCCAAAGTCCAATGAGTACCTTTAGGATTTCACAGGTCATTTTGAGAAATTTTGTTTCAAGACTACTCCTCACGGTTTAGGGCCCCTAAAATGCCAGGACAGTATAGGAACCCCACAAATGAATCCATTTTAGAAAGAAGACACCCCAAGGTATTCTGTTAGTAGTACGGTGAGTTCATAGAAGATTTTATTTTTTGTCACAAGTTAGCGGAAATTGATTTTTATTGGTTTTTTCTCAGAAAGTGTCATTTTCCGCTAACTTGTGACAAAAAATAAAATCTTCTATGAACTCACTGTACGACTAACGGAATACCTTGGGGTGTCTTCTTTCTAAAATGGGGTCATTTGTGGGGTTCCTATACTGTCCTGGCATTTTAGGAGCCCTAAACCGTGAGGAGTAGTCTTGAAAACAAATGTCTGAAAATGACCTGTGAAATCCTAAAGGTACTCATTGGACTTTGGGCCCCTTAGCGCAGTTAGGGTGCAAAAAAGTGCCACACATGTGGTATCGCCGTACTCAGGAAAAGTAGTATAATGTGTTTTGGGGTGTATTTTTACACATACCCATGCTGAGTGGGAGAAAGATCTCTGTAAATGGACAATTGTGTGTAAAAAAAATTAAAAAATTGTCATTTACAGAGATTTTTCTCCCACCCAGCATCGGTATGTGTAAAAATACACCCCAAAACACATTATACTACTTCTACTGAGTACGGCAATACCACATGTGTGGCACTTTTTTGCACCCTAACAGCGCTAAGTGGCCCAAAGTCCAATGAGCACCTTTAGGCTTTACAGGGGTGCTTACAAATTAGCACCCCCCAAAATGTGAGGACAGTAAACACACCCCACAAATGACCCCATTTTGGAAAGTAGACACTTTAAGGTATTCAGAGAGGGGCATGGTGAGTCCATGGCAGATTTCATTTTTTTTTTTTGCTGCAAGTTAGAAGAAATGGAAACTTTTTTTTTTTTTTGTCACAAAGTGTCATTTTCCGCTTACTTGTGACAAAAAAATAATATCTTCTATGAACTCACTATGCCTCTCAGTGAATACTTTGGGATGTCTTCTTTCCAAAATGGGGTCATTTGGGGGGTATTTATACTATCCTGGAATTCTAGCCCCTCATGAAACATGACAGGCGGTCAGAAAAGTCATAGATGCTTGAAAATGGGAAAATTCACTTTTTGTACCATAGTTTGTAAACGCTATAACTTTTACCCAAACCAATAAACATAGGCTGAATGGGGTTTTTTTTTATCAAAAACATGTTTGTCCACATTTTTCGCGCCGCATGTATACAGAAATTTTACTGTATTTGAAAAATGTCAGCACAGAAAGTTAAAAAAAATCATTTTTTTGCCAAAATTCATGTCTTTTTTGATGAATATAATAAAAAGTAAAAATCGCAGGAGCAATCAAATAGCACCAAAAGAAAGCTTTATTAGTGACAAGAAAAGGAGCCAAAATTCATTTAGGTGGTAGGTTGTATGAGCGAGCAATAAACCGTGAAAGCTGCAGTGGTCTGAATGGAAAAAAAGTGGCTGCTCCTTAAGGTGGGTAAAGCCCTAGGTCCTCAAGTGGTTAAGGTGCCCATGCATTTGTCAGTTTTCCCTGGCAAATTCACTCTGATCGAATCTGCCGGAGATTGCAGCCCTAACATGGCTGTCCAATGATAGTTTTGGTCGATTTCCGCCCTAAATCTAAAATGGTGCTTGTCCTTGTAGAGTGTTGGCAGCGAACCATGCACTCACCTGACCATTGGTGGGCGCCTTCCTTGCCTTCTTTCCATCCCTGCCCTGGCGCCTTTACCCCAAGACCTTACAAATGCCCCTGGGCACAGGGGGTCTTGGGAGTGCTCAGCTGCCACCGCTGTCTCCCGTGGAGCACCAGTTTTGAATCTCTGATCTTCAGAAGGGACAGCCCAGCCACAGCTACATGCTGCTTCCTCTTCTAGACCTTCCCCTCTGTAGTGCTGCATGATGATTGGGTGAGTTATGTTGATGAGGGGAGGAAGAGAAGGAACAGTGGCAGCAGCATTACATACAGTAGCAACTAGCAAGGAGCCACCATGGGGACAGAACAAGGATGGGTGAGACTGGGGCTGCTGCTGTTGCTCTGACTGGGATCTGATTCGTTACAAGTGACTAAAGGGCTGTTGGTGCTGCCTGCTGTGTGTGAGACACCCATATATCCAGGGACACTGACATTAGCACACAGGACTCCAAATCCAAACCACTTTATCCCAAAGCCCTGACCCTAGTGACTGGTGAGAGGATTCCATACACACAATAGCCTGCTTAAAGAGACACTGAAGCGAGAATAAATCTCGCTTCAGTGCTTATATTTAGCAGGGGCATGTGTGCCCCTGCTAAAACGCCTCTATCCCGCGGCTAAACGGGGGTCCCTTACCTCCCAAATCCCCTCCGTGCAGCGGGGGATCACTTCCGCATTGAGGCATGGCTAATGGCCGCAGCCCTGCCTCACGCGCGTCTGTCAGCGCGTATCTCCGCCCTTACCCCGCCCCTCTTCCTTCGCTGAGAGGGGCGGGGGAGAGGCGGCGATGCGCCGCTGATAGACGGCGCTGAGAGGCAGGGCTGCAGCCGTTAGCCCTGCCTCAACAGCAGCAAAATCTACGACCAAGTTGGTCGTAGATTTTGCAGGGGTGGGTTTGGGGGTGAAGGGACCCCCGTTTAGCCGCGGGATAGCGGCGTTTTAGCAGGGCACACATGCCCCTGCTGAATATAAGCACTGAAGTGATATTTATTCTCGCTTCAGTGTCTCTTTAAGCTAAATACTCACCACCCCACAAAGGAAGATGTATCTAGCGACGTCCCCCTTACGCGAGCGTTCAGCAATTCATTCTCTTGCCGGCATGTATGCGCGACGTTACACGACTGGTGTGAACTGGAAGTTAAGCGATCGTGTTACTTTGCTGGGATATAAAAGGACTGATCCGCCGTGACGGTCGTTACATATGCAATGTACAACCAATCCTGATATACAGTAGTAAACTCAGTCCTCGGGTCCTAATCATGTACCTGTATCAATATACAACGTATGACCTATACTGATACAGTATTCTCAGTCCCCGGGTCCCGAAAATGTGTTCATATGAATATACAATGTATGCCAAATTCTAATATAGAAAATGACTTGGCCTCGTCCCTTGAAGTTCACTATAGAGGAATTGTACTGTATATTGTATACGACACAGGAGGAGCGCGCAAGCAGACAGGTGAGTGTGCAGCGTTGCCAACTCTCTGCACAGGCCCAGGGGAGCACTTGGGGGGCCTGCTAATCAGCCCTGCAGTATGGAGGTGGTTCCATAGAATCTTTTATTAGATTTCGAGGTGAAATCTATTAAAAATCTAAATGCGTATGAAGCAATAACATGTAACACCCCACATGTGGGGATCATTTTGTATTGCCTTGTTTTTTCTATGTTTTACTTCTTTAATAAACACCCTTGAATCGAAAAATCTAAATGCGGTGTGTGGCAGTAATAGATCCCACTCTGATCAGAATTCGATCAGAGAGGGATCTAGCTATTAGTCAAATCTGGTAGCTATCTGCTTGTGTATGGCCACCTTTACTTTTTGTTGATTGTCATATATTGGCCGGGAACCACAATACAATAACTAGATTAGTAAACACAGAATGCTTAGCACTGGGAGATGGAAACAAAGAAAGTTGTATCAAGATCCAATCTAGCAGAGTGTTGCTATGACTTGGTCCTTTCACAAGCAAAGCAAGCAGGAACCAGACAGACAGATTCAGACTGGAGCAAGATATTTCAAGGTATAGTGAAAACAATTTTCAGTATTGGTATGCTGTTGGACTTGAGCTTTTCCACACTTGAAGTGCTTCACTTCTTAGTAACTTCATGGTTCTCCTCTCCCTCATTTTAGCCACTTACCTTCTGTCTTTCACAAAGCACAGCTGCACATTGCTTGGTTACACAGCTGCATATTGCTTGGTTACACAGCTGCACATTGCTTGGTTACACAGCTGCACATTGCTTGGTTACACTGCTCTAGCTGAAGTGTACTCGAGTTTCCTGTCTTTTATTGTCCATCAAAAAATGTTTTAATTTGTCTTGGAGCACTTTTCCACTGTTCTTTACTCCGATCGGATCAGACGCACTTTTCCTGGGCTTCAGTAAATGCAGGGACCCAGTAAATGTTAATGTAATCGTGGTGCCCTGTTCCCACTGTGGTGCTTTGATGCGATACAATTTTACTGAACGAATATCCTCCCTTTATCTTCAGGAAAATCGCACAAAAAATTGCAACGCATGAAAAATTGTGATTGTGATCATGCTTTGCAGTGTAAAAGGGCCGTTACTTCTTTGCAATGTCAGTTTTTTAACCTGGGCTGTTTACCTCGTGACAGCTGGGAATTTTTTTTCAATTGCTTTTTTTAGCCTTTTTTTTTTCTTTTTAAAGGGAACCGGAGACGAAGCACCCTTGTGTATTTTACCATGTATATCAGTAAGAACATTACAGAAAACACTTACCGTGCTCTCTGTTAAAAGTGTCTGTTATTAGCAGTCACAAGAATCCCAGACTGAGCAATTAAATCTGGCTTTGCTGGGAATAATTATTGCTGAGTCATTATAGCAGAGCCACAAGGGGGCAGGCTTGGGCTTGAAAAGACACCACAGAAGACAGACTTAGCTATAATCTTTCCGTAGCAAAGCTAGACTGAGCATCCTGAGTGCTCAGTTGGGGGATTCTTATCAGAGGTGATAACAATCAGATTAAACAGAGAACAATGAAACAAAGAGCAGATTAGGTGTTTACTGTCATGTTCCCACTGATTTATAAGGTAAAATACAAGAGGGTGCTTCATCTCTGGTTCTCTTTAAGCTGTGATAGATAAAAGGAATCTTATCCTTATCATTTAGAGTCAGTATCAGTTGGGTAATTCTGACAGGTTCTCTTCAGTGTGCTCTAGGGTTTCCCAGAACTCATTCCTCAATATGCAGCTCTTGCTCATAGTTGGGAAGAAGTTTCACTGGAAAAGATGGATTGTAAAATTTAACACATCCAACCAACTGGTGACAATTAACATATGACTTGGTCAGTGCACTGGTGTTTATTTTAGTAGAACTTCCTTATCTATAAGAAAAGGTAAAGCTAGCCCTGGCTATTACCCACTGATTGCCTCCCTCCACGTGCTGCTGCCCTGCCATGCATTGGTGCGTATCAGTGGGTACAGAGTGCACTGCAGAGGGTACTTTAGCATGTATAGTTACCTATCCCCGCTTTGGCTTGCATCCACTAGTGTGCCATTCAGCCTCTAAACTGCTTACTAGACTAGAGCTCCAAGCTCATGTGACCGCAGTGAGTCTGGAGCTCTAGTGGCCAGTTCGCTTAAATAATGCTTGGTTCACACTCAGCAGAAAAACTGACCCTTGTTTTAATCAGTTTTTTAAACCGAAGACTAGCTGAAAAACTGACAATGTCGACTGTTCCTGCATTTTTAATAGGATCCGTTCACACATGTTAGTTACCCATGGATCCATTGCATTCACTCCAGTGATCGCAATATAACTGGCTGGAAGTTGGACATGTCCTAATAACACTGTTTGCCTGTCCAGTGTACCGGACACAACAAATACACAGCATCCGCTGTCATCATGCATGGCACACATCCTTCATATCGAGCCTTTACAGCAGAATGCAAAGGTCTATCATAAGAGGAGCACTCTTAAAGGGAAACTGTAGGGGGGTCGGGGGAAAATGAGTTGAACTTACCCGTGTCTTCTAGTAGTCCCCCACAGACATCTTGTACCCACGCAGCCACTCACCGATGCTCCGGCCCCGCCTCCTGGTCACTTCTGGAATTTCAGACTTTAAAGTCTGAAAACCACTGTGCCTGCGTTGCCGTGTCCTCGCTCCCGCAGATGTCACCAGGAGCGCACGGTGCAGTCACAGACCATACTGGGCCTATGCAGTACACTCCTGGTGACATCAGTGGCAGCTAGGACACGGCAACGCAGGCGCAGTGGTTTTCAGACTTTAAAGTCTAAAATTCCAGAAGTGAACTGGAGGCGGGGCCGGAGCATCGGTAAGTGGCTGCGTGGGCACAGGATGTCTGCGAGGGACTATTAGAAGCCCCGGGTAAGTTCAACTCATTTTCCCCCAACCCCCTACAGTATTCCTTTAAGCTACATACACACGTTCAACAAGCAAAATGATGTGCACACAACCACCTGCATGACCTGACATACCGCACGTCCTGTATGTTCACATATCCGGACGGATAAATGACCTACTCATTTACATACTGTGCACGCAACCGTAACGTCGGACTACACATTGAAAACAAGTACTAGTCGTTCAAACATCCTGTACACAAGCATCAACTGCACAATATCCGACCAACAGTCGTGTGAATAGATCCGACAGTTGGATCGTTCGAAACGCCTGATTGTCTTCTAACAGTCTAAAACTGACTAAAGTCAAATGACAATCAGGCAGTTTTGTTGAGTGTGTGTACGGTCCTTTAAAGAAGAATTTTAACCAAGGATTGAACTTCATTCCAATCAGTAGCTGATACCCGTTTCCCACTGGGAAATCTTTACCTTTTCTCAAATAGATCATCAGGGTGGTCTGTGTGACTGATATTGTGGTGAAACCTCCCACCACAGTGTGATGCCAGGACCAACTGTTGCATTGTGGGGAAATAATGCTTTTTCCAACTGCCAGCAACATAGCAATATCTTCCTCTGTGCATAGAACTCTTAGTAACAAACATTCTGCACAGTTCACCTGGCAGAACTGAAGATGTCACCACCAGCGATTCATTTCAGAATGTAAATTAGGAAGAGGAAAGCTTTTACAATGGGCAAACATTGAATTAATAATTTCAAAATTAATATTGTAAAAAAAAAGTTTTTTTTCTTCATTGTCATTTTCACTACCGTTCCTCTTTAAGTGAACTGAGTGTGATAGCTATATGCCATACTCATGTGTGCTGTGGACAAAAACAATCATCATCATACAGTATGTTTAATTATCCTGAGAAAGTTTCTCATCTTTTATAACTTGAAAGTACCGCAAACATTTCCTAGAAAGGTTCTATACCAAGATGCCTGCCTGCTGGCCGAACTCCCTACTCGTTTGCACACTAAGGATAGACTGAGCAACTGCAGTTGAACAAGTGCTTTTAAAAACAGGAAAAAAATTAAATCCCTCCATGAGTAGTTGGACTATTCCAAAACCAGTCAGATATTTTCTACCTACTGTAAGTGATGGCAATGCAGGGAAATGGGAATTTATATTCCATTTTTATTATGGAGCAAATGTACATCTACAATGTACATGTATTTTAAATAATTTAAAAAAATGTGATAGTGGTGACTACAAGATGCACCCTGTCCACATATGGGCATCAGGTGGAAGGTTCATAGTTTACATTAACAGGATTGACAGGATAGTACACTGTGTACTGCATGCAGAAAGATGGGGCAGTCAGTAATTACAGCTGTACCAAGACACAGTAGGAGAGAAGACTGCACACCCTACTCACCTGATACTCACCCAAGCTCTAAGGCTTATGACCATGCAAGTTTTACTATCCTTGAACTGCTGTTTGAAATCTTTCCCCATTCATAAGAAAGCCATAAATTGTTCTCTATATATAATTGTGACAATGCTATCAATGTAACAAGCTCAGGAAATATATTGACATTTTTCACCATAAAAATACTGTATGTGTAGTGTCACAACAGTGTCTCAGAGAAAACGTAAACGGAGGAAAACCAGTTGTAGTTCACTGATAAAATGTCACCATGAGAACAATTTATGATGGGGACTCAGCCTCTTTAACCACTTGAGGACCTAGGGCTTTCTACCCCTTAAGGACCGGCCACTTTTTTTCCATTCAGACCACTGCAGCTTTCACGGTTTATTGCTCGCTCATACAACCTACCACCTAAATGAATTTTGGCTCCTTTTCTTGTCACTAATAAAGCTTTCTTTTGATGCTATTTGATTGCTCCTGCGATTTTTACTTTTTATTATATTCATCAAAAAAGACATGAATTTTGGCAAAAAAATGATTTTTTTAACTTTCTGTGCTGACATTTTTCAAATAAAGTAAAATTTCTGTATACATGCAGCGCGAAAAATGTGGACAAACATGTTTTTGATAAAAAAAAACCCATTCAGTGTATATTTATTGGTTTGGGTAAAAGTTATAGCGTTTACAAACTATGGTGCCAAAAGTGAATTTTCCCATTTTCAAGCATCTCTGACTTTTCTGACCCCCTGTCATGTTTCATGAGGGGCTAGAATTCCAGGATAGTATAAATACCCCCCAAATGACCCCATTTTGGAAAGAAGACATCCCAAAGTATTCACTGAGAGGCATAGTGAGTTCATAGAAGATATTATTTTTTGTCACAAGTAAGCGGAAAATGACACTTTGTGAGAAAAAAAAAAAAAAAGTTTCCATTTCTTCTAACTTGCGACAAAAAAAAATGAAATCTGCCACGGACTCACCATGCCCCTCTCTGAATACCTTGAAGGGTCTACTTTCCAAAATGGGATCATTTGTGGGGTGTGTTTACTGTCCTGACATTTTGGGGGGTGCTAAATTGTAAGCACCCCTGTAAAGCCTAAAGGTGCTCATTGGACTTTGGACCCCTTAGCGCAGTTAGGCTGCAAAAAAGTGCCACACATGTGGTATTGCCGTACTCAGGAGAAGTAGTATAATGTGTTTTGGGGTGTATTTTTACACATACCCATGCTGGGTGGGAGAAATATCTCTGTAAATGACAATTTGTTAATTTTTTTTACACACAATTGTCCATTTACAGAGATATTTCTCCCACTCAGCATGGGTATGTGTAAAAATACACCACAAAACACATTATACTACTTCTCCTGAGTACGGCGATACCACATGTGTGGCACTTTTTTGCACCCTAACTGCGCTAAAGGGCCCAAAGTCCAATGAGTACCTTTAGGATTTCACAGGTCATTTTGAGAAATTTCGTTTCAAGACTACTCCTCACGGTTTAGGGCCCCTAAAATGCCAGGGCAGTATAGGAACCCCACAAATGACCCCATTTTAGAAAGAAGACACCCCAAGGTATTCCGTTAGTAGTATGGCGAGTTCATAGAAGATTTTATTTTTTGTCACAAGTTAGCGGAAAATGACACTTTGTGAAAAAACACAATTAAAATCAATTTCCGCTAACTTTTGACAAAAAATAAAATCTTCTATGAACTCACCATACTCCTAACGGAATACCTTGGGGTGTCTTCTTTCTAAAATGGGGTCATTTGTGGGGTTCCTATACTGCCCTGGCATTTTAGGGGCCCTAAACCGTGAGGAGTAGTGTTGAAACGAAATTTCTCAAAATGACCTGTGAAATCCTAAAGGTACTCATTGGACTTTGGGCCCTTTAGCGCAGTTAGGGTGCAAAAAAGTGCCACACATGTGGTATCGCCATACTCAGGAGAAGTAGTACAATGTGTTTTGGGGTGTATTTTTACACATACCCATGCTGGGTGGGAGAAATACCTCTGTAAATGGACAATTGTGTGTAAAAAAATCAAAAGATTGTCATTTACAGAGGTATTTCTCCCACCCAGCATGGGTATGTGTAAAAATACACCCCAAAACACATTGTACTACTTCTCCCGAGTACGGCGATACCACATGTGTGGCACTTTTTTGCACCCTAACTGCACTAAGGGGCCCAAAGTCCAATGAGTACCTTTAGGATTTCACAGGTCATTTTTGTTTCAAGACTACTCCTCACGGTTTAGGGCCCCTAAAATGCCAGGGCAGTATAGGAACCCCACTAATGACCCCATTTTAGAAAGAAGACACCCCAAGGTATTCCGTTAGGAGTATGGTGAGTTCATAGAAGATTTTATTTTTTTGTCACAAGTTAGCGGAAATTGATTTTAATAGTTTTTTTTCACAAAGTGTCATTTTCCGCTAACTTGTGACAAAAAATAAAATCTTCTATGAACTCACCATACTCCGTACGGAATACCTTTGGGTGTCTTCTTTCTAGAATGGGGTCATTTGTGGGGTTCCTATACTGCCCTGGCATTTTAGGGGCCCTAAACCGTGAGGAGTAGTCTTGAAACCAAATGTCGCAAAATGACCTGTGAAATCCTAAAGGTACTCATTGGACTTTGGGCCCCTTAGCGTACTTAGGGTGTAAAAAAGTGCCACACATGTGGTACCGCTGTACTCAGGAGAAGTAGTATAATGCGTTTTGGGGTGTATTTTTACACATACCCATGCTAAGTGGGAGAAATATCTCTGTAAATGACAATTGTTTGATTTTTTTACACACAATTGTCCATTTACATAGAAATTTCTCCCACCCAGCATGGGTATGTGTAAAAATACACCCCAAAACACATTATACTACTTTTCCTGAGTACGGCGGTACCACATGTGTGACACTTTTTTGCAGCCTAGGTGCACTAAGGGGCCCAACGTCCTATTCACAGGTCATTTTGAAGCATTTGTTTTCTAGACTACTCCTCGCGGTTTAGGGCCCCTAAAATGCCAGGGCAGTATAGGAACCCCACAAGTGACCCCATTTTAGAAAGAAGACACCCCAAGGTATTCCGTTAGGTGTATGGCGAGTTCATAGAAGATTTTATTTTTTGTCACAAGTTAGTGAAAAATGACAGTTTGTGAAAAAAAACCAATAAAAATTAATTTCCGCTAACTTTTGACAAAAAATTAAATCTTCTATGAACTCGTCATACACCTAACATAATACCTTGGGGTGTCTTTTTTTTCTAAAATGGGGTCACTTGTGGGGTTCCTATACCGCCCTGGCATTTTACAGGCCCAAAACCGTGAGTAGTCTGGAAACCAAATGTCTCAAAATGACTGTTCAGGGGTATAAGCATCTGCAAATTTTGATGACAGGTGGTCTATGAGGGGGCGAATTTTGTGGAACCGGTCATAAGCAGGGTGGCCTTTTAGATGACAGGTTGTATTGGGCCTGATCTGATGGATAGGAGTGCTAGGGGGGTGACAGGAGGTGATTTATGGGTGTCTCAGGGGGTGGTTAGAGGGGAAAATAGATGCAATCCATGCACTGGGGAGGTGATCGGAAGGGGGTCTGAGGGTTTGGCCGAGTGATCAGGAGCCCACACGGGGCAAATTGGGGCCTGATCTGATGGGTAGGTGTGCTAGGGGGTGACAGGAGGTGATTGATGGGTGTCTCAAGGTGTGATTAGAGGGGGGAATGGATGCAAGCAATGCACTGGCGAGGTGATCAGGGCTGGGGTCTGAGGGCATTCTGAGGGTGTGGGCGGGTGATTGAGTGCCCTAGGGGCAGATAGGGGTCTAATCTGATAGGTAGCAGTGACAGGGGGTGATTGATGGGTAATTAGTGGGTGTTTAGGGTAGAGAATAGATGGAAACACTGCGCTTGGGTGGTGATCTGATGTCGGATCTGCGGGCGATCTATTGGTGTGGGTGGGTGATCAGTTTGCCCGCAAGGGGCAGGTTAGGGGCTGATTGATGGGTGGCAGTGACAGCGGGTGATTGATGGGTGGCAGTGACAGGGGGTGATTGATGGGTGGCAGTGACAGGGGGTGATTGATGGGTGATTGATAGGTGATTGACAGGTAATCAGTGGGTTATTACAGGGGAGAACAGATGTAAATATTGCACTGGCGAATTGATAAGGGGGGGTCTGAGGGCAATCTGAGCGTGTAGGCGGTCGATTGGGTGCCCGCAAGGGGCAGATTAGGGTCTGATCTGATAGGTAACAGTGACAGGTGGTGATAGGGAGTGATTGATGGGTGATTGATGGGTAATTAGTGGGTGTTTAGAGGAGAGAATAGATGGAAACACTGCGCTTGGGTGGTGATCTGATGTCGGATCTGCGGGCGATCTATTGGTGTGGGTGGGTGATCAGATTGCCCGCAAGGGGCAGGTTAGGGGCTGATTGTTGGGTGGCAGTGACAGGGGGTGATTGATGGGTGATAGGTGATTGGCAGGTGATTGACAGGTGATCAGTGGGTTATTACAGGGAAGGACAGATGTAATTAATGCACTGGCGAATTGATAAGGGGGGGTCTGAGGGCAATCTGAGCGTGTGGGCGGGTGATTGGGTGCCCGCAAGGGGCAGATTAGGGTCTGATCTGATAGGTAACAGTGACAGGTGGTGATAGGGGGTGATTGATGGGTAATTAGTGGGTGTTTAGAGAAGATAACAGATGTAAACGATACATTTGGGAGGTAATCTGACGGCGGGTTTGCGGGCGATCTAATGGTGTGGGTGGGTGATCAGATTGCCCGCAAGGGGCAGGTTAGGGGCTGATTGATGGGTGGCAGTGACAGGGGGTGACAGGGGGTGATTGATGGGTGATAGGTGATTGGCAGGTGATTGACAGGTGATCAGTGGGTTATTACAGGGAAGAACAGATGTAATTAATGCACTGGTGAATTGATAAGGGGGGGTCAGAGGGCAATCTGAGCGTGTGGGCGGGTGATTGGGTGCCCGCAAGGGGCAGATTAGGGTCTGATCTGATAGGTAACAGTGACAGGTGGTGATAGGGGGTGATTGATGGGTAATTAGTGGGTGTTTAGAGAAGATAACAGATGTAAACGATACATTTGGGAGGTAATCTGACGGCGGGTTTGCGGGCGATCTAATGGTGTGGGTGGGTGATCAGATTGCCCGCAAGGGGCAGGTTAGGGGCTGATTGATGGGTGGCAGTGACAGGGGGTGACAGGGGGTGATTGATGGGTGATAGGTGATTGGCAGGTGATTGACAGGTGATCAGTGGGTTATTACAGGGAAGAACAGATGTAATTAATGCACTGGTGAATTGATAAGGGGGGGGTCAGAGGGCAATCTGAGCGTGTGGGCGGGTGATTGGGTGCCCGCAAGGGGCAGATTAGGGTCTGATCTGATAGGTAAAAGTGACAAGTGGTGATAGGGGGTGATTGATGGGTGATTGATGGGTAATTAGTGGGTGTTTAGAGGAGAGAATAGATGTAAACAATGGATTTGGGAGGTGATCTGATGTCGGATCTGTGGGCGATCTATTGGTGTGGGGGGGTGATCAGATTGCCCGCAAGGGGCAGGTTAGGGGCTGATTGATGGGTGGCAGTGACAGGGGGTGATTGACGGGTGATTGATGGGTGATTGACGGGTGATTGACAGGTGATTGACAGGTGATTGACAGGTGATCAGGGGGATAGATGCATACAGTAAACAGGGGGGGGTGGTCTGGGGGGGGGGGTCTGGGGAGAATCTGAGGGGTGGGGGGTGATCAGGAGGGGGCAGGGAGCAGGGGGGGGGGGGAAAAAAAATAGCGTTGACAGATAGTGACAGGGAGTGATTGATGGGTGATTAGGGGGGTGATTGGGTGCAAACAGGGGTCTGGGGGGTGGGCAGGGGGGGGTCTGATGGGTGCTGTGGGCGATCTGGGGCAGGGGGGGGAGAAATCAGTGTGCTTGGGTGCAGACTAGGGTGGCTGCAGCCTGCCCTGGTGGTCCCTCGGACACTGGGACCACCAGGGCAGGAGGCAGCCTGTATAATACACTTTGTAAACATTACAAAGTGTATTATACACTTTGTATGCGGCGATCGCGGGGTTAACATCCCGCCGGCGCTTCCGTATAGCCGGCGGGATGTTGCGGCGAGCGAGCGGTGACAGGCGCCGGCGGAGGATCGCGTCACGGATGACGCGATCGCTCCGCCCATGCCCTTAAATGGACCGCCGCCTCTGTGGGTGAGGCCGTCCTGCAGGGCTCCACTTCCCCGCCGCCCCTGTGTAGTGGGCGGTCGGGAAGTGGTTAAAGGGAACCTAAACTGACAGGGATATGGATTTTTCCTTTTAAACAATACCAGTTGCTTGGCAGTCCTGCTGATCTCTTTGGCTGCAGTAGTTGCTGAATCACAAACCTGAAACAAGCATCAGGGCTGCGGAGTCGGTACAAAAATCCACCGATTCCGACTCATCAGTTTAGGATTCCACCGACTCCGACTCCTCTAATTTGCATATTACAATCTTGTTGATTGAAAGTATGTAACATGAAATTCGTCTCTTAACTGCCAACGCTTAGGATTTTTAAAACTACTGAAGTGAGAAGGATATGGAGACTGCCTTATTTATTCCCTTTAGTCATGGACTAAAACTAGTCCTTGGTAGGAGTACTTGTAAAAGGTACAGGCCGGAACAAAGAACATCTATCAGGCTCTAGGCAATGTAACTGTGGGTACATGTAAGAGTGATGTGCAGGTACTCTGCAGGGGAATAAGGAGATTCTTCCTCTATTACACGTTCTTCATGCACAATCTGAACCAGGTTTATGGGGGATAGACAACACCTCTGTGTTCAACGTGCACAACATTCTCAGTGGATTCCCTGCAGCTCTGTGGAGAGTGCATATGTAGAGTATAGTACTACTGTGTAACAAAGTAAACCTGAGACAGATGAAATTAAAGTTTTATACATACCTGGGGCTTCCTCCAGACCCCTTCAGGCTAATCAGTCCCTCGCTGTCCTCCTCCGCCACCTGGATCTTCTGCTATGAGTCCAGGTACTTGAGCCAGTCTGGCGTAGTGCGCGTGCACACACTCCGCCGCCAGGAGCGTACTACACCTGCGCAGCACTGTTGCGCAGGTGCAGAACGCTCCTGGCTGTGGAAGCGGCATGTGACCGGACTGCGCTGACTGGCTGAATTACCAGCACTCATAGCAGAAGATCCAGGTGGTGGAGGTGGACAGCGAGGGACTGATTAGCCTGAAGGGGGCTGGAAGAAGTCCCAGGTATGTATAAAACTTTTCTTTTCATCCTTCTCAGGTACCATTTTATTCGTAGTCACCAAACCAAATTTTAACAACATATCAAATTATTTGATTTCATGAGCAAAGAGCACATTTGCATAAATCAGAATCAACGCAAAATTATCACCATCTCTATTAGTGACACGGCTACACATTAGGCTTTATACTTACAGCATAGATGTTATTTCGTATATATGAGATTCCTGTGTACACATCATATATACAGTCACAATCAGTGTGTATATCTGACTTTAAAAATACGGGGACTGCTTTATTGAAGCAGCACAAGTAACTAATTTTGATTGGTTTATTTCATTTTTGTGGACTAAGCACAGCTATTACTGTATGTATAAATTATTTATGATGACCATTATCTGAGAAATAGAGCATTTTATCATATTTTCTATTTTAATTACAGTTTAAATTCATTAGGAGTCGGGGTCGGTGCATTTTTTCCAGACACCCAAAATTGCCCCGACTCCACGACTCCGACTTCACAGCCCTGACAAGCATGCAGTAATCCAGCCTGACTTCAGTCAGAGAACCTGATCTGCATGCTTGTTCAGGGTCTGTGGCAGAAAGTATTAGAGACACAAGATCGGCAGGATAGTCAGGCAACTGGTATTATTTTAAAAAGAAAGATCCATATCCTTCTTAGTTTAGGTTCCCTTTAAACAACAACCACACCTGTAAAGATGCCCTATGACAAGAAAATATAACATTTAAAGGTAACCTGAAGCGAGAGGTATATAGAGTCTGCCATATTTGTCTCCTTTTAAACAATACGAGTTGCCTGGCAGTCCTGATCATTCTGGCATCAGTAGTGTCTGTATCACCCACCTGAAATAAGCATGCATGATCTGCATGCTTGTTTAGGGTCTAGGCTAAAAGTATTAGAGGCAGAGGATCAGCAGGACAGCCAGGCAAATGGTTTTGTTTAAAAGGAAATATTTATGGCCATATACCCATCTTTTGCTTCAGGTTGCATAAAAAAATACACATATACATGCTTAGAAAGAATTTACATTTTACCCAAAGTACAATGCGTGACAGTGACTTTTTTGATACTATGTAGATGTCCCTTACAGTAAATTTTATCTCTTTGAACATCTTACTGACACATTGGGCCTGATGCACTCAACAGTAAAGTTGCTGCATGCAGGGAGGGCTCGACAATTTTAACCATTACTACCACCGGAGGAGCACCGCCCGTCAACACTTGGCTCCACGTACGCATTGCTATGGTAGCATACGGAATGCTGGGCATTACCGCAGCAATGCACTCATTAACCTGGTAACCCAAATGGCACTATGGGTTAATGGGCAGCACGGTGGCATAGTGGTTAGCGCTCTCGCCTTGCAGCACTGGGTCCCTGGTTCGAATCCCAGCCAGGGCACTATCTGCAAAGAGTTTGTATGTTCTCTCCGTGTCTGTGTGGGTTTCCTCCGGGCACTCCGGTTTCCTCCCACATTCCAAAAACATACGTATAAGTTAATTGGCTCCCCCTAAAATTGGCCCTAGACTACAGTACTTACACTACATAATATAGACATATGGCAATGGTAGGGATTAGATTGTGAGCTCCTTTGAGGGACAGTTAGTGACAAGACAATATATATATATATATATATATATATATATATATATATATATATATATATATATATATATATATATATATATATATATATACACACACTGTACAGCGCTGCGTAATATGTCGGCGCTATATAAATACTAAAATAATAATAATAATAATAATAGGTGGTGCTCCCCGGCGGTAGTAACAGTAAAAGTGCTACATGAGCATGGCAACTTTACTGTACTTCAGTCATCAGGCCCATTCTAGGCTACTCCATATCTCCATGGGAAATTCTCAGTGTTTCCTTAGGCAGGGAACACAGTTGACCGTTTTCGTGCACGTTTTCTTCACAGAAAAACTGAGAACTCATGTTAATAATGGGCTAGTTCACACTTAATGTGGTTTTCGCGCGCAAAAAAACCCTGACATTCTGCATGATGATTCTGCACATTTTGTCAGTTTTTTGTATCAATTACATAAGCTGCAGTGAAAAAACGTGCGTTTTCCTGCATAGAAACAAACTTGGTGTTCAGAAAACTGAAAGACAAGTGTGTCCCCTGTCTTAATCTTTTCAAAGCCACTTCCTGAAAAGACTGATATAGAGATTCAACATACCTGCTCGTGAGTGCTCTAACAGTTGAACGGTGGTTATAAAATAAACCTTGAAAACTCGCCATGAAGAGTACTAGTCCAAAACCTGTTGGAGTGTTCGAGCCATCATAGTAATAATGATAGTAATAATAGTATAAGTGACCGCTAAATAGGAAAAAAGTAATTTACAGCATTGAAATATATACGGTAAATGTTGTCTTTGCATGGTTTTTAGAAAGTTCGTGTTTATAAATGTGTCTTCTGATTTCTTTGTAATCTGAATTACTTTTATCAACTTGTTTTAAGCTTGCAAGCATGCAGCATAATCCTGGACATCCACATTTCAATATTAAGCTTGTGTGTGGGCAGTGCTGGAGAAATGGCCAAGTCATTGAAGCAGACAAAAGCAAAAAATATTGCAGCGCAAAGGCAAGGCATACGTAAGTAGACACCGCCAAGTCTTTTTAATAGTTGAACAAAATAGGTCTCTTTACCATTATTGCAACTAATAGTGTACTGTTATATACACATTTTGCTAGGTGGGTAAAAGATCGCCAGGTTGTGCTTGTGATGTCCAGTGAGCGCAAGAAGTGGATATCGATCAGACCATGCCCAACAAGAAAGCCTTTGCCAGTACAGTTTGAGGTGATTGTTAACACTTAATGGAGTAGCGGATCCGAGATGAAAAACTAACTATAACAAGTAACTTATCTATATATCTTATTTAAAGTTTAGATAGTTTAGCTGCAAACAGCTTCAATAGAATATGATTATTTCTACCTTTGATACAATGGGCTCTATTCACATAGCTTTTTCACCTGTTTTCACCTCATCTATGTTACGTTTTTAAGCTTCCAAAGAGCAAAAATATAATATAATTAAGGTAAGAAAAGTAATATTGAAATGAAGTTAATCAGGAACAACTTACTTTGAGTGATTATTTTGCTTGTAAATGTGCAGAAAGGTTATTTTTTTATCAAATAGGTTATAAATAAGTCATATGTTTGAGAAGTTTTGTGAATAGAGCCCAATGACAGGAGCCATGTTGTTTGTAAACATTGCACAGAGACAGGCTTATCTGCATCTTGAGCACTCAGCCTGTAAAAAAAACCTAATCCCCCCTCCTCCTTCCTCCCCTCTGCCTCTGAAATCTCTGGCTAGTAATACCTCCCCCTCCTCCTGCCCAGACTGAGCTCCCATGAGCCCTTGCTACTGTCTGAAAATGCCTTGGTTCTCTGAAAACCTGTGGGCGAGGCTTGTTTAGTTTATAGGGAATTAGAGTATAAAAACAAAAATAAAAAAGTATTTGGCTTGAGAAATACCCTATAAACAATAGGAAAGGAACACAATTATGCAATGAGTAAAAGTTCATCTCGGATCCACTTTAACAAAACCAGCGCAGGGAAAATTTGAAAAAAAGTGGAGCAGAGGCCCAGACCAAGCATTATGATTGGCCACCCTGAGCAACTGTTCCACTTTATCTTATCTCTGATTTGTCTTGTTGTGGTGCAGATGAGTCCCTTTTTCATGTACCTTTTTTTTCTTTGGGTTTTAAAACTCTCAAAGTGTAATCCCAACTGTTTTATTACTCTTTTGTACAATTGGGAAAGGGTTTTCATCTCTGCCAGCTAGGATTATATTGCTGTTTCTATCCATGATTGAAAGTGGGAAGGGATGAAATTTGAAATTGAATTGGGACAATCAAAATAGGCATTTTAGTGCATTTGATTGGTCTAGTTTAAAGCTGCACACCATATGCATTAAGACGTGCATGCAAGCTGGAATTATTGGCATCTGGTCAATGATCTATAAAAGTTAGTAACAGAACCCAAAGATCTTTGCGCACAGTTTGGTACTGCCACCCAGGAATGTACAGGTTTAATCTGAGGCAAAGTGTTAACAAATGACAACGCCTCCTTCTGCTCCTGGACTACCTCATGTGAGCTATGGCTAGTTAGTGGGTGGAGTTTAAATAACTCAACAGATCTAGCATTGGCATGGGAAAAACGCTTTGGAAACCCAGCCAACAAGGTAAATAAAATGATTTATGCAAGAGTGGTTCATGTTTAAAAAAACCCACAAGCCCAGTGTACTACATCAGTGAATATTAATTGTCTACACTGATCTGCCCTATGCGAGCTGAACAGTATAGCAGAATTGTGTATGGAGCAAACCTGAAGTTTATATAACAAATTAATAAAAATACACTGGTGGTTAGTCTCCCAAAGACACTGCACCTAGCTGCTCCCATTTTTTCCATAACATTACTAAGCTAATGTTTGAATATCATTCAGAATTGTCTGAATGAGAAGAGAAAAAGGGGTATTTTTCTATACCCCACATGGTTCAATAACTGTGTGGAGAGATCCCTATTAACTTTGTTCTAGTTTACCTCGCTCATTTTGTGGCAGAGAAGGTATTCACTTGGCTAATGGAAAATTATTCCAATTTTTTTCTCTTTACCAATATTGTGGTTTTACATAAATATGTAGGTTTATAACCGTTGTAAAAACACAAATGTCCTTAATAAATTGTCTTTTCTGCAGCTCTGCCATCATATAGTGACTGGCAAAAAATGCCAGTATATAGGGAACTGTGCTTTCGCTCACAGCCAAGAAGAGAAAGAGATCTGGACGTATATGAGAGACCTAGGAAGTAAGTATATCAGATGCAGAGCAGAGAGGTATTACTTTGTTATTTACCGTATGTCTTATGTATTAATCCATAACTTACTTGGCATAATCAGAATGAAAGCAATGCCTCCTGGCTTTTGTTCTGTAATACATCACAACAGCGTGGTAATATGGGCACCGGAGATGGCCGCTAGTAAAACATTGGTAAAATATCCAATATTCTACTATTGGACAGTGAAATGTACTTCCGGTAGTAAAATATTGGTCATCTTTACTATCGCTAAACCTAACCCTATTCTCACACTAGCACTCCCTTTACCAATGCTTAACCCTAACTGACGCCCGCTGCAAAATCCGCCAAAAATGAACACTAAACCTAACCCAATCCTAACTCGAGCCCTCCCTCTATCGATCTCTAACTGACCCCCACACAGCAAAATCTGCCAATAATTAACACTAAACCTAACCCAATCCTAACTCGAGCCCTCCCTCTATCGATCTCTAACTGACCCCCACACAGCAAAATCTGCCAATAATCAACACTAAACCTAACCCAATCCTAACTCGAGCCCTCCCTCTATCGATCTCTAACTGACCCCCACACAGCAAAATCTGCTAATAATTAACACTAAACCTAACCCTATCCTCACACGTGCCCTCCCTTTACCAATCTCTGACTGACCCCACACAGCAAAATCCGATGATAATTAACAATATACCTAACCCTATCCTAACGTGCCCTCCCTCTACCGATTTCTAACTGACTCTACACAGCAAAATCTGCCGATAATTAACAATATACTGTACCTAACCCTATCCTAACATGTGCCCTCCCTCTACCGATATCTGGCTCTAACAGACACGATGTCGCTAATATTCGCGTCCCCTTTGCCACTGCTGCTACCGTCCCTTGATGTCTGACAACCAAATTATATCATCGCCACTAACAATGGCTGGAATTTAATCTCCGCCCCCCCCTGGCACCCAGTAACCATTACACCACAACCCCCCCCAAATTTAGAATGTTGTATGTGTGTTATGAGCTCATAACAGCTGACAAGTACTGGGTATGTTGCTGAATGAGAGAAAAGAGAGAGATCAGTGCTAATTGGTGAACACTTGATTATAGTGCCCTCCATGTATCCATACCAAACAGTAGCAGACCCAAATCATTTCTTAAACAGCTTCATATATTAGTGCTGCACTCCCCACTTCCCGCCTTCCTTCTGGTTGGCTCAGTAATAAAAGCTCTAAATATTCAGCTTTGTGCTGCACAGAGAGCTGTTCGCATTTAACAGTTTTTGTGAAAGCACTTTTGTATGCTCGAAGCCAAGGCATTGGACTTATAATGTAAGTTGTTGATGTGTAGATTGGAGCACTAATACGTGATGCTTTTCTAGACCTTATAATTTGGTTCTGCTACTGTTTGGCAAGCTGCGAAGTGACTAAGTGGAGGACACTGTAATCATGTACTCTTTTATAGAAGGATTTGCAACTTAGAGATTACCTTTCTATCTCTCTTTTTTTTTTATTTATTTTTTATTGCTGTTAGATTAAAAGTAGGACAGTTTTACTGGCTGGTTGTAATCATTTCAGTATTTATGTGCTGATTTTTTGTTATTTTATTTTGTTCTGTATGTTTATGGACAGCTATAAATGATTGCTAACCTATTGTCATTAAACATGTATCTGTTTTGGTCAGTTCAGGATATGGAGAAACTGTGTGAGATGCCCATTAACAACAAAAAGATTGTGAAAGCGAATGAAGCGTGCGGTCAGGCCAACAAACAAATTCATCTGCCCACTGACTATGCAGAACCTACGGTAGGTGACTATCCACTGGAACTGTCCAGAGATATAGTGTATAGAATATGCTGCTGCTTTTGGCTGGTCCATTTCCAGCCTGCATAAAATTTGCATCAGCTCAGAATTATTTGCATTTTATTAACCATCATTACTGACAACTTGCAATTACTTTTACTGAATAAATTATAACTACCGTATTTTTCAGAATATAACAGAGTAACCAAGCAGCTCGGGGTGACCCAAACCACTAGGAATGTATAGGGGGATAAAAGCCCTCCTACTAATAAGCAATGCTTGGCGAAATGTGCCTTCTTAAAACAGAAGGAAACTTGCAATAATTCAGCTATGAGTGAACATTTTTGTTTACCCACAATGCACCACTACTGAACATGCAAATTATTTATTTTCGCCCCTGTAAGCCAGACAAGCATCCAGAACCAGTGGTGTATAGCAAGCCTATAGGTTTAAATAGTACACAGCCACACCAACCCTACATGTAGACAGCCTGTTTCGGACTTTGGGTCCTCATCAGTACATGGCAGGGATTGGTATGGCTGTATGGGATAGGGCTTGGACCAGTACAACAAAGTAACCAAGCAGCTCGGGGTGACCCAAACTACTAGCAATGTATTGGGACATTAACCCCCCCCCCCCCCAACTGGGGGGGAAAGTGGGTGTGTCTTATATTGCAAATATATGGTAAACAGGTGCAGAATTCACAGGGCAGCACTTACCCATTCTGCCGCCACGCTCCTCTCCCCCTCGCTCTGCTGTACATGTGAACCTCTTCTCCACCCGCCTCTATACAGCTCTGGGTTTTCCATTCCCCGTGGTCTTCGTATTCCCTGATGTGGTTCCCAGGTGATCAGGAAGTACAGAGGCCAGGAGGACCTGGAGATGCATAACAGCAGGTGGCTGCAGTGTATATCAGCAGCTGGAGAAGAGGATCGTGTGTACAGCGGCTGGAGCGAGGGGGAGAGGAGCACGGTGGCAGGATCAGGTGATAAAGTGGTAGTGTAGTGAGGTGTAGTGTATCTTAGCTGGTAGGGCAGCAGGGATAAATGTAGTGTAGTCTAGTCTGTAGTGTAGCTTAGCTGGTGGGGCAGCAGGGATTTTTGTAATGTAGAATCTTTAATGTAATTGGTAACCATAGATCAGCTCATTTGGGTGTAGTATTATTTACAGTAGAATCCCTATTTTCCGGCACAGGCGTGTATTCCCTGATGCAGGATATGTGTGCTTGTCGGTTGCTTGAGTTACCGACTTACCGAACCACTGGGTGCTATTTTCTACACTTCCTGTAGCTCCCAGCGGCTTTCCTGTGTACTCCGTGTACTGCTCCCGATACGGGTCAGGTGACATGCCTAGAGCCGTATATGCAGACAGGAAAGTCGCTGGAAGCTGTAATAAGTGTAGAAGAAGGAGCATGGAGGTTAGATAAGTCGCTTCTGATGCACAAAGCTCTTTAAAAGGCTAAAGTTCCTTATTCTCACCCCACAGCTCCCCCCCTCCCCCTCTTCAGCATTCCGGTTAGTTGAGACTGCTGGATGGTTAACCAGGACTCTACTGTATTTGTGCACAGTGTTGCTTGAAGTCTGTAACAAAGTGTCTGTAGTATATAGCATTTTCACAGTAAGCTGAAAACACAAATATCAAAAAACATACAATTACGGTAATTACATGAACTTCTAGAACTGCTGGGAAGTGACAAGACAACCTGTGAGAAAGAAATGCTTTGTGTCAGAGATGAGCTTTCCCAGTAGGTGTTGGATTCAAGGAATGTACCTTGTACCTAGAATGTAGGCAAGGCACAATTCCCTGTCTTTATTGTGTGCAGTGTACAAGTTCATAAACACTCAACCCCCATTATACATCATACCAGTCGGTGCAGGATCTGGAGAGCCAGGCCACCAGTGTAAACCATGAAGAAAGGATCCGCAACCAGACTTGGCTCGATGAAAAAGTGTCTATTCTTTTATTATAAAAATCCACATGACAAAAAATTGTGCAATAAAATCACAGGATCACCTGACTCGTATCGGGCTTACAATCTGCCCTTAGTCATAGGTAAAGTGAACCGGTTAAGGAGGTGGCTTGTAAGTAGTTGGAGGGAGGAAAGCATCCTTCAAATTACATTGCAAAGTATATAAAAAGATAAAAGTAATGTAAAAAGTTAACCACTAGGACAAGTAAGTATGTCATTACAAAAGCCTGTATGGAAGAAAGCAGCACAAGGAATTTTTTTTTTTTAAATGGGGGGGGGGGGGGGGTTAGAAACAGTTTGAAACTGTTAAAACATCCACAAAATTAAGTAATCATACACTAAATATAAGTCCCAACGTTTATTCAAACCAGAGGGGGTGCGAGTGCCTAATTTATGGATCCAATAGGCCTTGCGCTTCAATAGAAGCCTTTGTAAGTCACCTCCCCTAGTAGGAAAACTGACTCGTTCAATTCCTTGGAAACTGAAGGTTTTTAGATCACCCTTGTGTATAGTTTCAAAATGTTTGGAGACTGCTGATTTTTGAAAGGTTTTCCAATGTGTGCCGCAATAATGTTCCGCTATTCGTGCTCTCAGATTGCGGGTTGTACACCCCACATACTGAACCCTGCATTCAGAACAAGAAATGACATATATGGTGTGTTTCATATGGCAGTTAACATATTGTCTGATAGGAAAATCAGTGTTAGCTGAATATGAAAACACAGAGGTTCCTCGTGTGTGACAATGACAATAGTTACAAGTACGAAATCCACAGGGGTATGAACCCACTGTGGCCAGCCATTAAGGAGTACGTAATGAAGACGGAGACCTAAAAAGACTGGGGGAGAGAATAGAACCCAGGGTTTTGGCCCTTCTAGCGGAGAAATGACATCCACTGTCGAGAATTTGTTTAAGCTTTCAATCTGAATACAGGACTGGAAGGTAATTCCTCACAATATTAGTGATTTTTGTAAATTCCAGGCTGTATTCTGTGACAAAAGTCACATGGTCTGCCCTGGCCTCATCCCGTCCCACAGTCCTCAACAGGTCAGAATGTGTCCTCCTAGTACCCTTTAGACGCCCCAGCTCCAGCTGCTTGTTGGTATAGCGCCGCTGTTTTAATCTATCTTCTACCTGGTTAAGTTCTGATTGTAAATCCTGTGGGTTAGAGCAGTTACGGACTGCTCTAGTAAATTCTCCCGTGGGGATGGCATTAATGGTATGTCTAGGATGACATGAATTGGCGAGTAAGATTGAATTACCTGCCGTGGCCTTGCGAAACGTACGTGTAGAAACCGAGCAGGAGACAGGGTCACCAGTCATGGTTAGATCCAAATAGTCAATTTTGGTGGTATCTGAGTTCATGGTGAACCTCAGATTAAATTTATTGTCGTTTACATGATCAAGGAATTCCCCAAGAAGGCCAGGAGGACCCCCCCCACACCAACAACAAATCATCAATAAACCTGCCATACCAAACGATATGGCAGGCATAGGGGTTAGAATCTCCAAAGATGCGGAGCTCCTCCCACCATCCCATATATAGGTTGGCAAGGGATGGGGAAAATTTTGCCCCCATAGAAGCTGCGCATCTCTGGAGATAAAACCCCAAATCAAACATAAAATAGTTGTGTGTGAGGAGGTACTCCACGGCCCTCAGGAGAAAAACCCGCAGGGAAACATCAAATGAAGAATATTTGTCAAGATGAAATTCTAGAGCTTCAAGTGCGAGTTCATGTGGAATGTAAGAATACGGAAAGGTGACATCAAGGGTCACCCAAGTAAAATTGCCATCCCACACAAAATCGCTGAAGCTAGAAAGAACATGACGCGTGTCTTGTAAATAGCCAGGTAACCTCAAAACAAGAGGCTGAAGATGTGCATCAACCCACTCGCCCAGGCGTTCACCCACGGAGCCGATTCCCGCAACAAACGGTCGGCCCCGGGGGGTGCCAGGCTTGTGGATCTTCGGGAGGTGGTGGAACACGGGCACAACGGGGTGCAGAGTACATAAATATTCGGCCTCCCGTTTGGAAAGGACACCCATGCTCTGCCCGAGATCCAGCAGCCCCTGAAGATCACCAAGAAAGACCTGTGTAGGATCCCGGAGCAAGGGCCGATACACATCCGCATCACCCAGCTGCTTAAGGGCCTCCTGTTGGTAGTCAATAGCATCTAGGACAACAACCGCACCCCCTTTGTCAGCCGAACGTATGACTATATCAACATTGCTTTGAAGAGACGTCAAGGCTTGACGCTCAGAGGCTGTGAGGTTGGATGGGGCCCTGGAGTTCCTAGATAGAGTAGTGAGTTCCTTTTCAATAAGGTCCTGAAAGGTGTCAATTTCAGGGGATCTGGCATTGACCGGATAGAACGAGGGATTGGAAACCCTCATTGGGTCCACCCGGTCAACGCCTACCCCAGGAGCACCCCTTGTATCCAGGTCCTGCAAAGCCACCAGAGTCCTAATGTCCCAAAAAGAGGGAACGTCCTCAATTTCATTCAAAGACTGTGGCGTGGCAGAACCAGATGCCTCAGAACTCTCTGTAAGGAAATGCTTTTTGACTACCAAATTTCTGGCAAATTTGTTAATGTCTAAGATAGTACGAAATAGGTCGAAATGGTGGGAGGGAGCAAATGATAGACCTCTGGACAGAACTCTTACTTCCTCTAATGAAAGGGAATATTTTGAAAGATTAACAACATTATGGGTGGAAGCAGAGTATGTATTCACAATTAAGTGGTTCTGCGATTTTCTATGTTTGCGCCCTGCTTTCAGAGTGCGTTTCTTTTTTGTTTCCGTGTTTCGTTCTTGGTTGTTCTCTTGGGGGTTCTGTAGTATGAAGGAGGAATGGGAACCCCGGATGTCTGAAGTACCGGAGGGACCGCTGTAGGATTGGTGGTACCAGAAAAAATAAAGACAAAAGACAAACACTTATATTGCGCTTTTCTCCTGGTCGGACTCAAAGCGCCAGAGCTGCAGCCACTAGGACATGCTCTATAGGCAGTAGCAGTGTTAGGGAGACTTGCCTAAGGTCTCCTACTTAATAGGTGCTGGCTTACTGAACAGGCAGAGCCAAGATTCGAACCCAGGTCTCCTGTGTCAGAGGCAGAGCCCTTAACCATTCCTCCTTCATACTACAGAACCCCCAAGAGAACAACCAAGAACAAAAAACGGAAACAAAAAAGAAACGCACCTGGAGAGCAGGGCGCAAACATAGAATGTAAATTCTTGCGGTTAACCTCCGATGATTCAGAATTATCCGACTGGGATCCTGAGTTGTCTGGTGAACTGAAACTTACATTTTTGCGAGGGGTGAACTTTTTAAGAATGGACTTGGGTGACCTATAAAAAGATTCCCACCTCCCCGACTCATAAACAACATTGCGGCTGTAATCATTGGTGTCCCTCAAAAACTTAACACGTTTAGTTTCCATTATAATTTTTTCTGGTTCCATTCCAAAATGAACTTATCAGAATATAACGTAGTGGGAATCTTTTTTATACGCAAGCCTCTAGGTATGATGCCCTTACTAATAGTGTTTTAAACGAGTGACATCCCACCAAAGGTGTACGGTACCTCTTTATCCATTAAACATTCTAAAGTAGTTTGTAAGGAATGTAAAGTAAGTTCAGGTTGTAAACTCCTGGCATTGCTGTCACTAGAAAACACAGACATAAATTTGCTTCTACGGTCAGAATCTTGTAGTAAATTACCAAAAGAATCTAAATTATCACAAGGATCAAAATGATAATTGAATACATTAGAATTTTCAACTGGCTTGGAAGAAATTACAGACAAATCAACTGCAATATCATTATAAACAGTGCCATTAGAGGATGAATCAACATCAATGACTGTAGAAGTCTCTGTGGACATTTTGGGAGATTGTGATAAGATGTTAGTCTTTGAAGAGGGTATTAATTCAATATTATGTTGTAAAATGCCTGCAGCATAGTTTGGATGTACAAATGTACTCCCAGATAAAGTGTGACCTTGAGAGGTTGCAGCATGTTGTCCAGAGTAAGTACCAGTTCGTATAAGGTTCTGGGGCACTAAATTAGGAGGAGATGGTAACATATTAGAATAAGAAGGCAGGCTAGAGGGTAAGATTGAAGCATACCCAAGTCCATGCATGTTAAAATGAGTAGATTGGGCTCCAGCTTGCAGGAATGGAACATGATGAAAAGCTTTGAGGCAGTGAGTACGAAAAGGCAGTAGTCCCTGGCGTGCCCATATATGTGGTGTGCAATATATAGAAGCAGGGGGGTAAGTGGGTGCTTGCAACACTATTAGAAAAAAACATGAGCTCCGCATCTTTGGAGATTCTAACCCCTATGCCTGTCATATCGTTTGGTATGGCAAGTTAATTGATCATTTGTTGTTGGGGTGGGGAGTCCTCCTGGCCTTCTTGGGGAATTCCTTGATTATGTAAACGACAATAAGTTTAATCTAAGGTTCTCCATGAACACAGATACCACCAAAATTGACTATTTGGATCTAACCATGACTGGTGACCCTGTCTCCTGCTCGGTTTCTACACGTACGTTTCGCAAGGCCACGGCAGGTAATTCAACTTACTCGCCAATTCATGTCATCCTAGACATACCATTAATGCCATCCCCACGGGAGAATTTACTAGAGCAGTCCGTAACTGCTCTAACCCACAGGATTTACAATCAGAACTTAACCAGGTAGAAGATAGATTAAAACAGCGGGGCTATACCAACAAGCAGCTGGAGCTGGGGCGTCTAAAGGGTACTAGGAGGACACATTCTGACCTGTTGAGGACTGTGGGACGGGATGAGGCCAGGGCAGACCATGTGACTTTTGTCACAGAATACAGCCTGGAATTTACAAAAATCACTAATATTGTGAGGAAGTACCTTCCAGTCCTGTATTCAGGTTGAAAACTTAAACAAATTCTCGACAGTGGATGTCGTTTCTCCGCTAGAAGGGCCAAAACCCTGGGTTCTATTCTCTCCCCCAGTCTTTTTAGGTCTCCGTCTTCATTACGTACTCCTTAATGGCTGGCCACAGTGGGTTCATACCCCTGTGGATTTCGTACTTGTAACTATTGTCATTGTCACACACGAGGAACCTCTGTGTTTTCATATTCAGCTAACACTGATTTTCCTATCAGACAATATGTTAACTGCCATACGAAACACACCATATATGTAATTTCTTGTTCTGAATGCAGGGTTCAGTATGTGGGGTGTACAACCCGCAATCTGAGAGCACGAATAGCGGAACATTATTGCGGCACACATTGGAAAACCTTTAAAAAATCAGCAGTCTCCAAACATTTTGAAACTATACACAAGGGTGATCTAAAAACCTTCAGTTTCCAAGGAATTGAACGAGTCAGTTTTCCTACTAGGGGAGGTGACTTACAAAGGCTTCTATTGAAGCGCGAGGGCTATTGGATCCATAAATTAGGCACTCACACCCCCTCTGGTTTGAATAAACGTTGGGACTTAAAGTTAGTGTATGATTACTGAATTTTGTGGATGTTTAAACGGTTTCAAACTGTTCAAACCCTCCCCCCCCCCCTTTTTTTGTGTGCAGGCTTTTGTAATGACATACTTGTCCTAGTGGTTAACTTTTTTACATTACTTTTATCTTTTTATATACTTTGCAATACTTTGGAATTTGAAGGATGCTTTCACTATTTGTATGTAATGTCCCTTTAAGGACTTGGTTGTTATGTGAAAAGGGGTGGAGTCCTTCCTCCCTTCAACTACTTATAAGCCACCTCCTTAACCGGTTCACTTTAGCTATGACTAAGGGCAGATTGTAAGCCCGATACGCGTCAGGTGATCCTGTGATTTTATTGCACAATTTTTTGTCATGTGGATTTTTCTAATAAAAGAATAGACACTTTTTCATCGAGCCAAGTCTGGTTGCGGATCCTTTCTTCATGGTTTTCCCTGTCTTTATTGATGTTGCATGAATGTCCACTTTTTATCAGCACATCACTGTTACAGATTGTTGCTGAAAAGCGGACAGAAGCACACTAGTGTGACTGAGGTGCATGGCAAAGAGATTCTGCATCTTTAAGCTAATAAAGGAAAGACAACATACCTTCATCTTCTTCCTGCTAACATCCACCATGCAATATGAGTCCTCCCTGGCTGTAATTTTCGTGACAGCGTCAAAAGAAAAGACCCAGGATCAGAGCTCAAAGCTGATGATTTATTACACACTGCATAGCGACAGTTCTGAGCTCTGTATTCTCTGATCCTGTTCCTCTGCTTCCAGACCTTCTGAAGTAATCTCAAGCTACATACCCACATCGCGACTTTTCAAGAGATTTTTCCAGTGACTGGCAATTTTTTGCATGATGAGTGATTGTTTTCACAACATGGATACATGTGCGCGATTAAATGATCACAACGTTTTGGGACGCGGCGATTATGACTGTCACAGTGGATCGGATCTTTAAAATCCCCAACAACTCTGCACAAAGTACCACGATAATTTCAATTCTTGTTCGTGCCCGTCACATGACCTCGCATGTTCCCGTGGGTAGGAAGATGGGTCGGGGAATGCTCGTTTGTCCGGTTGCGTTGCTGTGGGTACCCCGGTCCATCTTCCAGTGAGTTTGGGCCTTAAGTCTGATGGTTACAGCTTTTAAGCACTGCCTCTGTGATGTGGTTGAACTGGGAACCTGTGCATGGTACAGTCCTCCATAGAAACGTCCACCATGAGAACTGCTCTATGATCAGGCACACGTGGCATTTTCTGCCCACGGGCTATGAAAAGGTGCATAAAAACCTGTGTGTTGTCTGCCAGCAGTTCCAAGAATCAAATGTGTGTTGTGGAATTATGGTTTGTTTTGATAATTGTCCTTAAAGGACTTCGAGGCCAAATGTTTAAAAAAAACATAAAAAAAGTTATATACCTGTGTAACTTTGTAGGACACGGAGGACGCCGTCCACACCCTCCGTGCCGTTCCGCCGGGTCCCCGCCGCTCATAGCCCCCCCGGACGGCTCCCGACCCCACGGCCAGGGTCGGGCTCTCTGCCTGTATCAAGATGGCCGCCGGCCCTGGCCGCGCACTCCGCATTGCCGCTAGTGCGGCTGCGCAGCTCCAGGGCCAGCCCTCCGATCCACGCATCCTGTTGCAACAGGATGCGTGGATCGGGGGACTGGCCCTGGAGCTGCACTAGCGGCAATGCGGAGTGCGCAGCCGCGACCAGGGCCGGCGGCCATCTTGATACAGGCAGAGAGCCCGACGCTGGTCGTGGGGTCGGGAGCCGTCCGGGGGGGGCTATGAGCGGCGGGGACCCGGCAGAACGGCACGGAGGGCGCGGACGGCCTATCTATGGGGAGAGAGAGAACAAAGGGGCACACCTGGCCTATTTATGGGGAGGGGGAGAACAAAGGGGCACACCTGGCCTATCTATGGGGAGGGGGAGAACGAAGGGGCACACCTGGCCTATCTATGGGGAGGGGAGAGAACAAAGGGGCACACCTGGACTATCTATGGGGAGGGACAAAGGGGCACACCTGGCTATCTATGGGGGCGATACAAAGGGGCACACCTATCCTATCTATGGGAAGGGAAGAGAACAAAGGGGCACACCTGGCCTATCTATGGGGAGGGGAGAGAACAAAGGGGCACACCTGGCCTATCTATGGGGAGAGGGAGAACAAAGGGGCACACCTGGCCTATCTATGGGGAGGGGGAGAACAAAGGGGCACACCTGGCCTATCTATGGGGAGGGGGAGAACAAAGGGGCACACCTGGCCTATCTATGGGGAGGGGAGAGAACAAAGGGGCACACCTGGCCTATCTATGGGGAGGGGGAGAACAAAGGGGCACACCTGGCCTATCTATGGGTAGGGGAGAAAACAAAGGGGCACACCTGGCCTATCTATGGGGAGGGGGAGAACAAAGGGGCACACCTCGCCTTTCTATGGGGAGGGGAGAGAACAAAGGGGCAAACCTGGCCTATCTATGGGGAGGGGGAGAACAAAGGGGCACACCTGGCCTATCTATGGGGAGGGGAGAGAACAAAGGGGCACACCTGGCCTATCTATGGGGAGGGGGAGAACAAAGAGGCACACCTGGCCCATCTATGGGGAGGGGGAGAACAAAGGGGCACACCTGGCCTATCTATGGGGAGGGGAGAGAACAAAGGGGCACACCTGGCCTATCTATGGGGAGGGGGAGAACAAAGGGGCACACCTGGCCCATCTATGGGGAGGGGGAGAACAAAGGGGCACACCTGGCCTATCTATGGGGAGGGGAGAAAACAAAGGGGCACACCTGGCCTATCTATGGGGAGGGGGAGAACAAAGGGGCACACCTGGCCTATCTATGGGGAGGGGGAGAACAAAGGGGCACACCTGGCCTATCTATGGGGAGGGGGAGAACAAAGGGGCACACCTGGCCAATCTATGGGGAGGGGAGAGAACAAAGGGGCACACCTGGCCTGTCTATCTGGAGGGGAGAGAACAAAGGGGCACACCTGGCCTATCTATGGGGAGGGGGAGAACAAAGGGGCACACCTGGCCTATCTATGGGGAGGGGGAGAACAAAGGGGCACACCTGGCCTATCTATGGGGAGGGCAGAGAACAAAGGGGCACACCTGGCCTATCTATGGGGAGGGTAGAGAACAAAGGGGAACACCTGGCTATCAATGGGGGTGGGGTGTCAAAGCGGCACATCTAGATTTTTATACTGGGGAGTAGCTAATAAGGGGCACATCTGGATATACTGGGGGGATAAAGGGGCACACCTGGCTATCCATGGGGGTAGGGGAAATAGAGGGGCACATCTGGTTATCTATGGGAGGGAGAGAACAAAGGGTCACACCTGGCTATCAATGGGGATGGGAGGAGAAAGGAGCACATCTGGCTTTTTATATGAGGGAGGGGCTAATAAGGAGCGCATCCTGCTTGTCTATACTGGAGGGAATAAAGGGGAACACCTAGCCATCTATGGGGGGCGGGGAATAAAAGGGCACATTTGGCTAACTACAGGGGTGGAGGCTAATACATAGGCTTAGCTTTTTAAATTTGTATGCCATGAGGGTATATTGCTGTTATTTTGGCAAATATGTCATATTATTACTGATAAAGTACAATGAGAAAACCCAAAATGGAAAAATACACCTTTATTTCCAAATAAAATATTGGGCTTGATTTACAAAGCTTTTTCACCTTTATTGAATGATTATTTTTATTAATTAAGTGAAAAATAAGTCATGTATGAGAAGTTTTGTGAATAGAGCCCAATGTCGCCATACATTGGCTAGGAACATAATTTAAATGTTAATAAACAGGACACAAGGGCAAATAATATGTGTGGGTTTGATCTACATTAACACTTTTTATTTAAAAACTATAAGGGCTGAAAACTGAGAAATGATGACTTTTTAATTTTGTTTCTCATTCCTTTTGAAATGCATATAAAATAAAATCATTCTTATAGTATAAATTTACTACCCAACGGAAGCTTAATTGGTGGCAAAAAAACAAGGTATAGATCATTTATGTGTGATAAGTACTGATATAGTTATTAGCTAATAAATCGGAGGAGTGTGAAATGTACAGAATTGGTTGTTTTTGTTAGGGGGTAAACCCCTAGGGTAGGGAAGTGGTTAATCATTGGTTGGACATTTTAGATATTGCCATTTTGTAGTTTTTCACAAAATGTATTGTTCCTACAGGTTGACTTTCATTGCTGGCTGTGTGGAAAGAACTGCAATAGTGAGCGTCAGTGGAAAGTGCATATCTCTTCAGAAAAACATAAAGAGAAAGTGTTCCACTCGGAAGATGACCAGAATATATGGCAGCATCGCTTCCCCACTGGATCCTTCAGTCTGTGCAAAAGGTAGGCTGCTTTTGGTACAGTGGATCAACAGAGCTAAAATATTCAGTGCAATCCAGCAGAAATGTTGACATCACATGTAACAGAAAGGTGTATGCATTGCCAGTTTCATCTGTCCATAATCATAAGAGGCCATTCCAGTAGACTTTATTACTAAAGCTCAGCTAAACCCAAAATTGGGCAGGGCAAATTTTAATAGAAATCAGCTTGATCGTAAACAGTCAGGTTGTGAATGTAAACAATGTATAGAAGCAAAATGGTGGCCAAAATACAGTGATTTGCAAAAGTATTCGGCCCCCTTGAAGTTTTCCACATTTTGTCATATTACTGCCACAAACATGAATCAATGTTATTGGAATTCCACATGAAAGACCAATAAAAAGTGGTGTACACGTGAGAAGTGGAAGGAAAATCATACATGATTCCAAACATTTTTTACAAATAAATAATTGCAAAGTGGAGTGTGTGTAATTATTCAGCCCCTTTGGTCTGAGTGCAGTCAGTTGCCCATAGACATTGCCTGATGAGTGCTAATGACTAAATAGAGTGCACCTGTGTGTAATCTAATGTCAGTGCAAATACAGCTGCTCTGTGACGGCCTCAGAGGTTGTCTAAGAGAATATTGGGAGCAACAACACCATGAAGTCCAAAGAACACACCAGACAGGTCAGGGATAAAGTTATTGAGAAATTTAAAGCAGGCTTAGGCTACAAAAAGATTTCTAAAGCCTTGAACATCCCATGGAGCAATGTTCAAGCGATCATTCAGAAATGGAAGGAGTATGGCACAACTGTAAACCTACCAAGACAAGGCCGTCCACCTAAACTCACAGGCCGAACAAGGAGAGAGCTGATCAGAAATGCAGTCAAGAGGCCCATGGTGACTGGACGAGCTGCAGAGATCTACAGCTCAGGTGGGGGAATCTGTCCATAGGACAACTATTAGTCGTGCACTGCACAAAGTTGGCCTTTAGGGAAGAGTGTCAAGAAGAAAGCCATTGTTAACAGAAAGCGTAAGCAGTTTGCCACAAGCCATGTGGGGGACACGGCAAGCATGTGGAAGAAGGTGCTCTGATCAGATGAGACCAAAATGGAACTTTTTGGCCAAAATGCAAAACGCTATGTGTGGCGGAAAACTAACACGGCACATCACTCTGAACACACCATCCCCACTGTCAAATATGACTCAAGGAAGTAGGCAGGGCGGCCACTAGGCCATCAGAAAACAGGCTATGGGAGTAAGAGGGGAACCACTAGACACCAAGCATGCTGTCTGGTGGAGGGAGGTGGGACCGCTAGATACCAGGTATGCTGTATGAGGGAGAGGTGGGTAGGGACCACTAGACATCCGTGATGCATACATTTTAGCAATTACACCTATATGTAATTACAAATTATTTATTCAATTGATTTTGTATAATCATTCATAATTTTTCACGAGTTTTCACGCTATTGTCACCAAAATTGCTACTCACCTTAAAGTGACTCTGTAACAAAAATGACGTTTTTTCTACCATCCTACAAGTTCCTAAACCTATTCTAAACCTATTCTAATCTGTTCTGGCTCACTGCAGCACTTTGTACTATCACGGTGTCTGTAATAAATCAATGTATCTTTCCCCTGTCAGACTTGTCGGCCTGTGTCTGGAAGGCTGCCAACTCTTCCTGCTGGTCTGTTCCTCTATGCACACTCCAGTGTGTGTTTTATTTACATAAGCTGCGCACATCAGTGATAGAAGAGAGCTGGATAAAAATCCTCCTCTTAGGCTGTGAAAGTAGCTGGCTAACACATACTGAGGAATTACAAACACAGGCACATGCAGAGCTGTCTGCAGGAAGCCTGTAATGTTCAGTGCATGAGAGAAGCAGGGGACAGAAGGTAAAACACACAAATGATCTCTTGAGATTCAGAAGTAAGGCTGTATACAGCCTGCTTGTGTATGGATGTATTTTCTATGTGTGGACATATTGTACATCAATCTACTTCCTGTTTTGGTGGTCATTTTGTTTGTTTATAAACAAACTTTTTAAAACTGTTTTTGACTACTTTTAATGCGGCGAGGAGCGGCGAAATTGTGACAGAGGGTAATAGGAGATGTCCCCTAACACACTGGTATGTTTACTTTTGTGCGATTTTAACAATACAGATTCTCTTTAAGAAGAAAAATGGGGACAAATCAAAAAAATTATTTTTCAAAAAGATCTTGTAGTTTTTGAGAAAATCAATTTTAAAAATACAAAGAAAAATGTTTTTAAACTCAGAAAAATGACAGTTTGAAAACCATTTTTCTTAGCATATTTAAAATCGATTTTCTCTAACTCTACAAGGTCTTTTTGAAAAAAAAATTTTTGATTTGTACCCAATAACTTCCTTAACCTCCTGCCGACCGCATCACGCCGATGGGCGTGGCCGCGGCAGCATCCCCAGGACCGCCTAACGCCGATCGGCGTAAAGTCCTAAGGCCCGCTAATGCAGGAGATTGCGCAGGATGCACGCGCATCTCCTGCTTGGGGGGCGGAGCTCCGCCCCACCTTCAGTCTCGAGCGCCAATCGTCGCTTGGAAGACTGTTAGACTGTGTGATCGCTGTCTATTTACATGGTACAGCGCTGCGATCGGCAGCAGCTCTGTACTGGGGACAGCCGTGTGACACGGCTGTCCCCCTGGGACACTGGAGAGCGATCGGCTTTCATAGGCAGAAGCCTATGACAGCCGATCGCCATGATTGGCCGGCTGTGGGGAGGGAACATAATTAAAGAAACAGTGGTTTTTGTTAAAAAAAAATTATAAAAAATTGTATTAAAAAAAAATAAACATGGGGGAGCGACCAGACCCCACCAACAGAGAGCTCTGTTGGTGGGGAGAAAAGGGGGGGAATCACTTGTGTGCTGTGTTGTGCGGCTCTGCAGCTTGGCCTTAAAGCTGCAGTGGCCTATTTTACCAATAATGGCTTGGTCACTTAGGGGGGTTTAGCACTGCGGTCCTCAAGAGGATAACATATGTAGCAATTTTGATAGCAATAGCATGTATGGGGGCTATGCTATTGACTGATAGAGATGTGGCGAACGGTTCCCGAACCGTTCGCCGGCGAACATCTCTAAATCCATGGGCCTCTTACTACTTCCGGGTTGCAATGACCCGGAGTAGTACGCCTGCGCTGCCCGGCGGAGCGCGTCCTAGATCGCGCTCCCGTTGCCGGGCACTCTCTGCGCATGTGCGTGACGTCATGAGTGACGTCACGCTCATGCGCAGAGAGTGCCCGGCAACAGGAGCGCGATCCAGGACGCGCTCTGCCGGGCAGCGCAGGCGTACTACTCCGAGTCATTGCGACCCGGAAGTAGTAAGAGGCCCAGAGAGGTTCGCCAGGCGAACTGTTCGGCCCAACACTATTGACTGATAGTCTGCACAAAATTACACCAAAAATTAAGCAAAATTGCGAATGATTAAAATTCTATACAAAATTAATTACAATTTTCCCCGAAATTTCGAATTACGATTACAATAAGTAATTACGCATAAGCGTAATTTCTGCTAATCACTACTAGACATCAGGGAATCTGGGGGGGGGGGGGGGGGGGAACGACACCACCACAAGAGACCAGGGAACAATGTGTGTGGGGGGACCACTAGACACCAGGGATCGCTGTGTGGGGGAGGGAGGGTTGACCAATAGAAACCAGGCAATGCTGTATGGGGAGGGAGAGGCTACTAGCCATCATGTAACTGTATTTAGAAAAGGGGGGGGGGGGGGAGGAACCACTAGACACCAGGTATGCTGTTTGGAGGAGGGAGGTGGAATCACTAAACACCAGGTACACTGTATGGGGGAGGGTGGGCACTAGACACCAGGTAATGCTGTGTTGGGGAACCAATAGACACAAGGTTATGCTATATGTATGTATCGGCTCGCGCAGTACGGAGCAGCCCGTCTTTGGGTGCGCTTGGGAACACTAGTGCTCTTGAAGCCTTTAAAGGGCTGACTGAAGCAGCTAACAATTACCAGGTAACAGTGCTGGAATGAGAGGACTGAAAAGGCTTAGTAAGATCCAAAACCTTCCCGCTCCATAGGTAAGTATCAGACTTTTTTTGTGAGTATCACTAGAGATTTGCTTTAACGTAAACCTGAGATCAACAAATAAAATAAAACATTATACATACCTGGGGCTTCCTCCAGACCCCTTCAGTCTCATTGGTCCCTCGCCGTCCTCCCAGGCCGTCTAGATCCATCGCCAATTCCTCCGGTAATTCTTTCACACTAGGAACTGATCCGTGCGTTGTGACGGTTCGCTCCTAGGATGCGGTAAGCTGGGTAACTTGAAAGTCTATTGACTTTCATGTTACCTTTCACATTAGACAAAGTGTTATGTTGTAACGCTTCTGGGAGCTTCGGCCCTGTCCGGCCATGGCGTTTTAAGAACTAACGTCGCTGATCGGTGTCGAACCGCAACTTCCCGACGTCACCCCGTAGGTTGTAACGCGTGCACGAAATTAGGTTCATGCATGCGTTATCTAATGTGAAAGAGCCCTTATCTAGGCATGAACACATGTCTACATGTAGTTTTCAGAGACTTCCTCTAATATTTTTCTGTGTTCTGTTCTCATTAGGTTCTTATCTGGCTCATGTCCAGATGGAGAAAAATGCAAATACGCTCATGGAAATGCCGAACTTCAAGAATGGGAAGAAAGAAGTAAAGTTCTATGCCAAAAGCTTGAGAAAGCACGCAAAGATCAGCTCATTAGCCCAGATGATAATGACTTTGGAAAATATAGTTTTTTGATTAATGCTTTGAATTAAACAGCTAGTTACTCTGGGAAGGAAATATGACCTGGATAAAAATGCAGCAAAATTTTAACAAAAGCTCCTAAATTTGTTGAACAGCAGTCTGTGCTCCTCTTACAGTTCTGAGTCTGTCGTACAGAACAGGGCATCTTTGGGTAAGTCAATACTTGTGCCAAAAGTAGCACAGCTGAAAAGGGAGCATTCTTGAGAGGTGCCTTATATAAGCATTGCAGACAAATCGGTGTCATGAAAATTCTACCTTCCAAACCTAATCTATCTTTACTGCAGATTTAAGGGGAACCTTTCTTCTTGACCTTTCCTAAAGATATGTCATTTCCTAGAATAAGTGGAGATTTTACCGCCTAATGAAGAGATTTCTCTATCATCAGGACATATCTATGACAGCTGTTTCCAAATACCGCTGTATAGAAAGTTCACAACATTAGTTATAAGTAAAGCCAACTGTGTGAACTTCTGCAGAATGTTGCTGATGATACTGAATTCTTATATTTGTTTATTTTCTTTAACAATCAATATAGCATCAGATACCCGATGTATCCACAAATAATAATATTGTGGAGTAACAAATGAGGGTTTGTTTTTTTTACTGATAACAGTGTGCGCTGTAAGGCGGTCCTTTATATTCAGCTGATGGAGTCAATGGAGACAAAGTTACAGTTTTCTCTGTGTTGTTAATGGGCTTGCATGCAAGGTAATCAGCCACAACTGCATTTATGCAAGGACCTGCATACTCAATATAACTATCCTATACTATACCTTTTACTTTTAAGCCAGCCTGAAAGTTTGGTCTTATTTTAGTTGTGCTCCTTATTATGATGGGGGGGGGGGGGGGACACACTCTGAATGCACTTTATTGTCTGACAGCTACTACTCTGTTGACTACCTGACCTCCTATTAAAAACGCACTGCCTTATGACTCCGGAAAGTGGCTAAATCCTTCTATACACATTAGACAGTGGCATTGTCTAGCAGTCTTCTATGTACCAGTCTGCTGCAGGAATGCCCAAATAAGCAGTTATGGGCATCCATAACTGGGTGTTTGTATGGGCCTTGATATCTGGTTTCCTTGGTTTTGTCAGGCAGCCCTGTACAGGTCTGGTGGAGGGCTTCTGTGAGACAACAACTGGTTGTGGTATGAGAGTGGGAGGGGCATTGTCCGCTCTGAAAAAACACTTCATCTACAACAAGTTTGTGATCATTGTCCTGAATTAACATATACTACAGCACAGTGTACAATTGTATAGAAATAAAACACTGATTGTGGGAACACGTAAATCTGTCCTTCCTTAGATATTGGTTTTTGGTTTGTCTCATGACTTTGGTTCACCTTTAACAATATCAGACAACAGAGCACTGTAGTTTACATTCCTCTAACTATAGGCCTCCATGTTTGGCTGTGATGAGCTTTCTCTGTAGCTATTAGATGGCATGTGCTATTAGAATGAGGTCAAGCTTTTGACAGGGTTGCAGCTGGCAGATAAGAGGCCAACAATGAGCCCCATACCCCTCAGACAGGGTAAGTAAAGCTAAATAGTTGTGTGTTTGGGGAAAGAGGGGGGACAAGATGACTCTTTCATAAATAAACCTGCAATTCTATATTAATTATGTAACAACCCCCCCCCCCCCCCATCTTTTAAAATGCTTCTGCAATCCTCATAACGTTATAAACATTCCACCGCTTCTCATTGCTCAATAACGTAGGCTTCATTTTTTAAAACAGATAAAGCAATGTTCCTATGAAGCCTTTTTTTTAGAGGTAGTCTTCAAGTTCTAAAGAACAGAGGTTCTATGAAGGTAGCACCACAGTTTTAACACATTATTCAGAAAAATGCAAATACTCTGTAAATACCGGTTTTAATGTTTTTAAATTAAACCGGCACAATGTCCTGTTTGGTGCAATCAGTGTTTACAATGTCATAAATAACAGACATCAAAATGACATGCACTGTTCCCCTATACTCCAACATCAAAATACTGTCCATCTAGAATAACAGTGAGGTCCTGTAACCTCTGACAGTTGTGGAAAACCCAGGCTCAATAATGTGCAGTATATATGATACAGTATTGTACATACAGTATATATGTATGCCCACAATTATATCTATTACCATTGCGAGTGGTATAATGCAAAGCTGTAATAACTACCCAGTGAACTACAACAAAACAGTAGATATGTAGTCAACACGATATGTTGGGTAGTAGTACAGTATATAGGTATGAAGAAATGCACTATGTATTATGACATCTTCATATGAACCTTCCTATACCAACCCCCCACCCCCCCACCCCCCACCCCCCAACCACAACATCCTTCTTCCACCTCTTTTTCTTTTCACTCTCACATTTTTTACATTGATTCTCACATTTTCATCACCGTGGCACATCCTGGTTGAATCACTATTCTTCCATGTGGGTAATATATTCATCCTTGTGGCCTGCTTTACTTTTGATGATAAGTGGTAAACTGCTAACGTAATGCATTTGTGATTATACTAAACGGGACATTGCAAATAAAAGGGTTTTAATGTTTTTCAATAAAACAGCCTATGCATTTTACATAGATCCATTTTTTCCAGGTATAATTAATTTATTACACATTGTTCTACACACCATGGGCAGTGCAGTATTTTCAATTCTGCTAAGCAACATCTTTCAGGTTTGGTCTATAGTTATGAGGATAGTGCTGGCTAACTGTTTATTTAGCCGTTAAAATGGGTCCAAGTGCCTGCTAGTTACTGTACTGGACCATGTCGCAATTTCTCCTTTTTTACATTAACTGGTTTCTGGAAGCCTTTGGAAAGTGACTTTTAAGATATTTATTGTTCCTGCATTAATATCAGCTGATTAATATTTTAAGGTGTTATTCACTAAAGATGTGCAGTAGAAGAATGTTTTTTCCTTCAACTATCATATCTTCTGCAAACTTAAGCATAACTTCTATACTCTTAACTGCATATTTCCTCAATCCCTCAAAATTACTTATTAGGATTGGTTTGAAATAAATACCAATGCTTTTTAGTTTTGAGTATGAAAAACAATTCAGAAGAGTATATTTTATATGCTCTCTAGAACTTTGGCATTGAGAACGCGCCAGGACCCTAAATCATAGGAGAAACAAAATGGTGGAATACCTTTATCATTATATTGATGAAAATATTGCATGCTTAATTGGTAGACATTTGCAGAACCTGCCGAGGTCGTTGTATTTGAAATGAGCTGTTTGTACTGTAGACTTGTGCCAAGCTGTTTCTCAGCAGGGCTGCCATCACATTGTAGGCATGGCTCCTTTCTCTAGCACAGTGACAGTGTAGAGCCAAAAACTGTATGCGCTGCTGCCTTAATCTTGTAACAGTGTGTACAAGTGTCTGTGAGCTAGGCCAATGCTCAGAAGTGTTGGTGAATCAGGCTGACCATCACCATTGTGTGAGCTAGGCCAATGCTCAGAAGTGTTGGTGAATCAGGCTGACCATCACCATTGTGTGAGCTAGGCCAGTGCTCACAAGTGTTGGTGAATCAGGCTGACCATCACCATTGTGTGAGCTAGGCCAGTGCTCACAAGTGTTGGTGAATCAGGCTGACCATCACCATTGTGTGAGCTAGGCCAATGCTCACAAGTGTTGGTGAATCAGGCTGACCATCACCATTGTGTGAGCTAGGCCAATGCTCACAAGTGTTGGTGAATCAGGCTGACCATCACCATTGTGTGAGCTAGGCCAATGCTCACAAGTGTTGGTGAGTCCGGCTGTCAGTGACAAGTGTATGTGATCTAGGCTGACACTTGTTTGCAGAGTAACTGATGTTGTGTGTTTGCCTTTGTATGATTAGTTAGTAAATAATGTTACTGACTTAAGTTTTTTTTTTTAAATATTTGTGAAACATCTGTACCACTTTTGTCTTAACTATTAACTTTATTCAGTCTTCTAGAGTTCACTACTTTTGTCTTTTATAAATGTGTTTTTCACCAAGGGTTTATATTGTACCGTATGTTACCATTGCTTGGTTTTTATATTCTCACTTGGAGATGTACAAATACACAGCCATTATATGATTTATGTATCAACCAATTTATTTCAGATCATGTAAGAAAAAATTGCACATACATTTGTTTTTTCACTCTTCTTAATTACTTAAGGACCATAGGCTTACACCCCCTAGTGACCAGGCATTTTTTTTTACAAATTAGGACACTGCAGCTTTAAGGCCTCGCTGCAGGGCCATACAACTGAGCACACAAGTTATTCCTCCCCTTTTCTGCCCACCTATAGAGCTTTCTGTTGGTGGGCTCTAATTGCTGCCGGCATATTTATTTATTTTTTTGTTTATATATATATATTTTTTTATTTTTAAATTTTCCTATTTATTTTTCCCCCACCCCTCCCTCTCCGTGCCAGCCAATGACAGCAATCGGCTGTCATAGGCTCCAACCTATGACAGTGGATTGTTAATAAGCCTCCCAGGGGGACAGCAGTGTCACACGGCTGTCCCCGGTACAGTGCTGTACCATGTAAATAGAAGGTGGTTTCGCCATATAACAATCCCCCCTGGGAAGCTGATGGTGGAGCAGAGCTCTGTCATTCAAGTGGGGATGTGCGCAATTTCTGCCTCCAGGACTTCACGCCAATTGGCGTTGAGCGGTCCTGGGGCTCCCACCTTGTTCACACCAATTGGTATGAAACGGTTGGCAAGAAGTTAAAGGATACCTGAAGTGAGAGGGATATGGAAGCTGACAGGTTTATTTAATTTTAAACACCAGTTGCCTGGCAGTCCTGCTGATTCTCTGCCTTCCATACTTATACCCATAGACCCTGAACAAGTGTGCAAATCAGATGTTTGCTTGCTTGCTTGCTTGTTTCGTGTGCTATTCAGACACTAGTGATGTCAGAGTGATCAGCAGGACTGCCAGGGAACTGGTATTTTTTTTAAAAGGAAATACATTTGGCAGTCTCATATCCCTCTCACTTCAGCTTCCCTTGGCAGGGTGTCGAACACAAATACAAAGTGGGCTGAAATTGAACACTGGGACCTAGTCATGGGCCAACCTCAATGAATGGCGGGCAAGTTTTTCTTGCAAGCAATTTCGGATGCAGAAAGGCAACCAAAATAAATAAGTAGACTTCATCCGAACTGCATGCGGGGAAAAAGCATGCTGCAGTTTTTCGCATAATGCATCTGAATCCCCATAGCCATGCATGGCACAGTTATAGGGATTTAAATGCGAAGTCGCATCAGTACAGGTGCTGCGTCGATTTCGGAAATAGATGTGGCACCCCAGTGGAAATGCAGACCAAAGGGAATTTGCAATGCAGTCACTTGCTCGTTCACTTTTGCCCTTTTAATGTGCAAGGGGAGAGGTTAGTAAAGTGGTTACACTAATGCCCTGCCTACTTAAATTCTCAAGCAACCAGAAATACACCTATCCGGAAATCCCTGCCTTTGTAGGCGCACCAAGACTGTTCTGTGGTATTATATACAGATAACAGGCTTGTGGCACAAGGTCCATTTTGTTGAATAGACATAACATTCATATCGCGCTTGCCTCCTGGCGGACTCAAAGTGCCAGAGCTGCAGCCACTAGGACATACTCTATAGGCAGTAGCAGTGTTAGGGAGACTTGCCAAAGGTCTCCTACTGAATAGGTGCTGGCTTACTGAACAGGCAGAGCCGAGATTTAAACCCAGGTCTCCTGTGTCAGAGGCAGAGCCCTTAACCATTACACTATCCAGTACTGGTGTTTAATAAAACGCCAATGCTATTTTGAGCCACAAGCCCCCATGAGCTTGATGCTTGTAGTCATATGATCCAAATGCTGTAGTCCTGTTTTTCTTTACAATCTTTTGGCTTGTCCTCAAGGATTTCAGTTCAGTCCTCCATCCAATGTAGCATTTTACTAAAGCTTTTCAGGCATGTGTATACCTGAGCATCCGTGTAGAGTCTGATTATCCATTATTTGCGGTAATGCCAAATTTTATAAAAACCTGGTGTATTAAATCTTGAATGTAAAGTGGTCTGTGAGCTCCTTAGGTTGCCGTTATACATATAAAGATCAATTGTAATTCTGCATCCAAATCCACCTATTAAAATAAACTTGTGTCCATTGTTTTGTGATTTATCAACACATTAATTAACTTACTGTATTAACAAAAAAAATGTCCATTCCATAAGGCTGTAGTATTTGTTCTGTGGTTGCCAAATTGTAATCAAATCTGCTAAGTGTTCAAAATTGATTGCTGCGTTTTAATGTGATTTTTTAAAATCAAAAATATTGTCTGTTTTTGCTAGACATGCCTGTAATAAAACTATTTGGTTATAATACAGAGTTCTGTGTGCATTTGTGAATTCATAGTGAATATGAGCTATATGGGTTTATTCACTAAGGATGTATCAGGATATGGGGTTTGACAAACTTCTGTTCATTTTCTGAGACTTTTTTTCTAGGGCCAGTTTCCACTTGCGGAAACTGCCGCGATTCCGCAGAGTTTCCCCGCAGGCAAATCGTCTGGGGAAACTCTGCCATAGGGGGACTATGGTACAGCCGGCCAAATCGCTTGCGGTAGCGATTCGGCCGGAACCCCCCACAGAATTAGCTCGGGAGCCTGCGATTCCCATAGCCGTGCATGGCACAGCTCATGGGATTCGCCTGCAATCCCGCACAGTGCCGCCGCGCGTCTCGCTGACGTGTGCCGCATAAGTGGAAACGGGCGCTAATTGAAAAGCTATGAGTTATTGTGCAGGTGAACTGATACCCTCTTTCCCTGAAATTAACCTGAGCATTACGCTGCTCGGGAGGTTTTGTTGCCTCAGAGTCCCTCAGGTGAAATCTATTAGATTTAATGCCTACTCCATATGCTATAGCACTAGGCTAGCTAGTATAGGTGGCCAGCACCCCCCGATCACCCCAGATCCAGCTGTTTATATATTACCCATCCTGGTTCCAGCGATCGCCACAGCCTCCCCACACAGCTCCCCAGTCTTCTCTAAGGGGATGATTGTATATGACGTCAGACGTCATGCGCAATCCCAATCCTCCCCATAGAGGTGTGCGGGGAGGCTGGAGCCAGGCTGGGTAATGTATAAGCGGCTGAATCAGGGGGTGATGGCCACTTATACTAGCTAGCCTAATACTAGCTAACATATTCGGCAGGCAATACATCTAATAGATTTCTCCTGGGGGACTCCTAAGGCTACCAAAATCTATAGCAGCATGCCGCAGTGTCCGGCGTACCGCTCAAGGGGTTAAGACATCCCCTGAAAGTAAGCCCTAGCAGGAATTTCGAACATATTGGAAATATAATCCCTACCTCGAAAGTAAGCCCTAGCTGCAGTAAGAGGAAAAACTATGGCAACTTGAGTTTCTACTGGAGCCGATGGTCTCATCATGGGCAGGACCTTGGCTCTGTCACTGGGCCAATCACTGCACTTGCTGCTACTCAGTAAGTGCACTCATTGGCGCAATAAAAGAGCCAAGGTCCCACCTATGAGATTGACTCCAGTACAAACACAAGTTGCCGTACTTCTTCCCCATAGGCTGAAGATCAGGGACACAGTAGCATGGAGCTGGGGGAAGCAGAGGATAAGGGGAACAGCATAAAATGGAGCGAGGGGTTAGAGGAGGATGCAGGGGGACATAGGGTTACATGGGACACAGGAGTTTAGGGGCTAGAGGAAGACAAGAATACAGAGGGGGACACCAAGAGGACACAGGCACACAAGAAGTGGATCTAGAAGAAGTGGCACAGTGGGGAAGGCAGGAGAACACCGCACAGGAACTTGTGTGTTCATAAAAATATAAGACATCCATTAAAAATAAGCCCTAGAGGGGGGCGGAGCGTGCAATGGTCGCGTGAAGACGTGTCTCCCTAAAGCTCCCGGCTACGTGCAAGCCTTTTTAGCCCATATGCACCGCTAAACCCTGGATTCCTTTCACCGCTTGTCGGAGGTGGTATGGCAAGCAAGTCTGCTAAGAAAGCTGAGAAGAAACGAGAGAAAAAGAGGGGTAAGGACACGCTAAAACAGGGGTCCCCAAACTTTTTTGGTCAAGGGCCGGGTCAACATACTTCAGACTACTGGGGGGCCGAAGCATACATGAAATGATAAAGAAAAGCATAACATGGAGCCTAGGTATTGTAGACAGTGCCTATTAAAGCGGACTATAACCCAGCATTTCAACTTTGCTCTAAAACATTATTTACAGCACATTATATGCAACCAGCATTTTTTTTTTACTAGACCAGCATTGGAAGGGTTACACACAGAGCTTGAAAGTTCCGTGTAGAGAAATGCAGACTCATCCGAAGTTTAGATAGATACATTTAAGTAAACACAATGTAACAAGTGAGGAATGTGACTCACTCTCTCTGTGTCCGGGAGCTGCTGGACAGTCAGAGAGTGAGTCACATTCCACACTTGTTACATTGTGTTTACTTAAATGTATCTATCTAAACTTCAGCTGCTGCAGCATTTCTCTCCACGGAACTTTAAAGCTTTAAAGCTCTCCACGGAACTTTAAAGCTGGAAGTAACCCTTCCAATGCTGGTCTAGTAAAAAAAAATGCAGGATGCATATAATATGCTGTAAATAATGTTTTAGAGCAAAGTTGAAATGCTGGGTTATAGTCCGCTTTAACCACTTGCCGACCGCACACTCATACCGTGCGGCGGCAAAGTGGTAGCTGGAGGACCAGCGACGCAGATCTCGCGTGAGCGGCCGTTTCCTGTCAGATCACGGAGCGGGTCTCCGTGAATAGCCTGCGAGCCGCTGCTCGCGGCTCGCAGACTAAATGTAAACGTAGGAGACGTATGTCTCCTTTGTTTACATTGTACGGCGCTGCCGTAAGGCAGATCGGCGATCCCCGGCCAATCAGCGGCCGGGGATCGCCGCCATGTGACGGGACAGCCTGTCACTGGCTGCACAGGACGGATAGCGTCCTGTGCAGCTCCGATCAACGGGGGGGGGCCTCGGAGCAGGTAGGAGAGGGAGGGGGGAATTTCGCAGCGGAGGGGGGCTTTGAAGTGCCCCCCCCCGCAACATGCCTGCAGACCGGAGCGATCAGACCCCCCCTGCACATCATCCCCATAGGGGGGAAAAAAGGGGGGCGATCTGATCGCTCTGCATGAAACATGATCTGTGCTGGGGGCTGCAGAGCCCACCCAGCACAGATCATAAAAAGTAGCGCTGGTCCTTAAGGGGGGGTAAAGGGTGGGTCCACAAGTGGTTAATAATACAGATTGTAAGAGCTGTGGATAATGAGAAGAGCAGCAGCCGGAGCTCCTGTACAAATCAGCTGGATAGTAAGTTCACAGAACCCATTATATAGAGTGCACGTTCTCTAATGAGGAACAGGATGTATGTAGTCAATGTGACTAAGGAAAAAAAGGGAGAAAAGGGATAGTACATATAGGGGGGCTCTAAGCATTAGAGGGCTATGGAGAAGCAGGAACTGCGGGCCCCATCATAGTACTACATCCTAGAGAGGGCACCCCAATATGTACTCCCCTCACCTAGATTCAGTATGTCATAACAGCAACACCCCTGGTGACATACGCTTCATCTACCAAAGTGTAAAGGCAGAATAAGAGGAGCTCCCCATCCCCCCAAGTGGAGCCGAGTTAGCCATAAAGGGTATAGCGTTGTGCATTAAGTATAGGGCGCAAAACCTCTGTAGGGGGAAAGGGAGGGCCAGCATAGAGAACTTGAGTAATGAACTGTGATATAGTCGCAGGTATCCCTCGGGGGCTCCATCGAGCCGGCACAGTTTCAAAAGGGGGCCTCCTAAGAGACCTACGATAAGTCGATGTAGTAGTTCCTCGGGGGATCATCATATAGGAGGGTAGCTTCTAGAACGGGGGGGGGGGGGAAACCCTTTAGGAGAAAAGAACTTGCATATTGTCAGGAGAGCAGGCCCCGAAGACCTTGTCTGTTGAAACAGCGTAAGACATGCCGATAACAGAGTACAGTATTAAGTATATAAGCAGGCATACCTTCAGGGGGTAGAAAACGTGAGGGCCGGCAAGGGGCAGCCAGGAAACAATAAAGTCACTGAAGAACAGGGGAAGGCAGATCAGGACAAGCACTTATGTTCAGACGAGCAAAACACCCAGTGGCTACTGCGGGTTATCAAGCAAGAAGGTATGAGAGGGTTCACGAGGTGGCGGCTGCAGTAGGGCGTTGTCCGCGCTGGCGCTGTGGTTTTGAGAAATCCAGGAGATGAGGGTCCCAATCCGGAGCAGCAACAGGAGTAATGTCGAGCTTGTTGAAGAATTCAGTGAGCTCTCGTGGGTGCTTTAGGGTGCAGGTGATATTCCCCAAGCTTGCCTGGAGCTGGAATGGGAAGCCCCATCAGTACGTGGCTCCTGCTCGTTGAAGAGCCTGCAGGACAGGCTTTAGAGCTTTATGTTGCATTAAAGTTGAGGGTGCCAGATCTTGATACAGGGAGATTGAAGCCCTATCAAAATCAACGGTTCCTGTCGCTGCCATGATCATCTTTTTCAGGGCAAAGTCATGAACTCGGCAGATAACGTCTCTGGGAGGATCAGAACCCCGAGGGATAGGTCGCAACGCCTGATGAGCTCGATCTAATTTAAGTTCCTCAGTAGGTTGCCGATCCAGTAGGCCATTGAAGATTCCTTGCAGGGATGATGAAGATCCTCTGCCCTGGTAGCTTCCGGGAGACCCCGCACCCGAATATTATTTCGGCGGCTCCGGTTCTGCAGGTCCTCAATCTGCGAGCGGTGTAGGTTATTTAGGAGCTGCTGTCGGGCTTCCTTCTCCTTGAGGGCTTTCACTTCAGTCCGAAGATCAGAGTACTCCTTCTCTAACGTGGTTACCCTCTGCGTCATTGAAGTAAGCTCGTCCCTGATGGAGGCTATCTCCTCCTTAGTGGAGTATACTATTCTCTCTGTCTGGAGCTGCATATCCAGCTTCGTGGGCATACCTCTCAAGTAAGCCCATATATCATCCAGGGCATTACCCTTCTCTGAGATGCCCGGAGAGCTGAAGGGAGAAGAACCAGCAGTCTGGGAAGCGGCCATCTTGGAAGTAGTGCTGCGGGTGGAGACCGGGGAGAAGTATTGCTCTAGCGCAGTGGTCCTCAAACTAAGGCCCGCGGGCCGAATGCGACCCCGAGGCTTTTTTACCGGCCCCCTACAGTGCTGCAGGCTTTGGCAGGCCATTGGGTGACATTATGGCTCACATATGACTTGCTATGTTAGGGTCACGATATCTGCGCTGTGTTGGGGGGCATACTATTTGCACATTCTGTGTTGGAGGGCATAACATCTGCTCTGGTTAAATGGGAAACTTGAGGGCTGTCCATGTTAACCACTTGAGGACCGTGGGCTTTACACCCCTTAAGGACCAGGCACTTTTTTCCATTCAGACCACTGCAGCTTTCACGGTTTATTGCTCGCTCATACAACCTACCACCTAAATGAATTTTGGCTCCTTTTCTTGTCACTAATAAAGCTTTCTTTTGGTGCTATTTGATTGCTGCTGCGATTTTTACTTTTTATTATATTCATCAAAAAAGACATGAATTTTGGCAAAAAATGATTTTTTCAACTTTCTGTGCTGCCATTTTTCAAATAAAGTAAAATTTCTGTATACATGCAGCGCGAAAAATGTGGACAAACATATTTTTGATGAAAAAAAAAACCCATTAAGCCTATATTTATTGGTTTGGGTAAAAGTTATAGCATTTACAAACTAGGGTGCAAAAAGTGAATTTTCCCATTTTCAAGCATCTATGACTTTTCTGACCCCCTGTCATGTTTCATGAGGGGCTAGAATTCCAGGATAGTATAAATACCCCCCAAATGACCCCATTTTGGAAAGAAGACATCCCAAAGTATTCACTGAGAGGCATAGTGAGTTCATAGAAGATATTTTTTGTCACAAGTAAGCGGAAAATGACACTTTGTGACAAAAAAAAAAAAGTTTCCATTTCTTCTAACTTACGACAAAAAAAAATGAAATCTGCCACGGACTCATCATGCCCCTCTCTGAATACCTTGAAGTGTCTACTTTCCAAAATGGGGTCATTTGTGGGGTGTGTTTACTGTCCTGGCATTTTGGGAGGTGCCTAATTGTAAGCACCCCTGTAAAGCCTAAAGGTGCTCATTGGACTTTGGACCCCTTAGCGCAGTTAGGCTGCAAAAAAGTGCCACAAAAAAGTATTGCCGTACTCAGGAGAAGTAGTACAATGTGTTTTGAGGTGTATTTTTACACATACCCATGCTGGGTGGGAGAAATATCTCTGTAAATGACAATTGTTTGATTTTTTTTACACACAATTGTCCGTTTACAGAGAGATTTCTCCCACCCAGCATGGGTATGTGTAAAAATACACCCCAAAACACATTGTACTACTTCTCCCGAGTACGGCGATACCACATGTGGCACTTTTTTGCACCCTAACTGTGCTAAGGGGCCCAAAGTCCAATGAGTACCTTTAGGATTTCACAGGTCATCTTGCGGAATTTGATTTCCAGACTACTCCTCACGGTTTAGGGCCCCTAAAATGCCAGGGCAGTATAGGAACCCTGCAAATGACCCCATTTTAGAAAGAAGACACCCCAAGGTATTCCGTTAGGAGTATGGTGAGTTCATAGAAGATTTTATTTTTTGTCACAAGTTAGCGGAAAATGATTTGTATTGTTTTTTTTTCACAAAGTGTCACATTCCGCTAACTTGTGACAAAAAATAAAATCTTCTATGAACTCACCATAGTCCTAACAGAATACCTTGGGGTGTCTTCTTTCTAAAATGGGGCCATCTGTGGGGTTCCTATACTGCCCTGGCATTTTAGGGGCCCTAAACCATGAGGAGTAGTCTGGAAATCAAATGCCGCAAAATGACCTGTGAAATCCTAAAGGTACTCATTGGACTTTGGGCCCCTTAGCGCACTTAGGGTGTAAAAAAGTGCCACACATGTGGTACCGCCGTACTCAGGAGAAGTAGTATAATGTGTTTTGTGGTGTATTTTTACACATACCCATGCTGGGTGGGAGAAATATCTCTGTAAATGACAATCTTTTGATTTTTTTTACACACAATTGTCCATTTACAGAGAGATTTCTCCCACCCAGCATGGGTATGTGTAAAAATACACCCCAAAACACATTATACTACTGAGTACGGCGATACCACATGTGTGACACTTTTTTGCAGCCTAGGTGCGCTAAGGGGCCCAACGTCCTATTCACAGGTCATTTTGAGGCATTTGTTTTGTAGACTACTCCTCACGGTTTAGGGCCCCTAAAATGCCAGGGCTGTATAGGAATCCCACAAGTGACCCCATTTTAGAAAGAAGACACCCCAAGGTATTCAGTTAGGAGTATGGTGAGTTCATAGAAGATTTTATTTTTTGTCACAAGTTAGTGAAAAATTACACTTAGTGAAAAAGAACAATAAAAATCAATTTCCGCTAACTTTTGACAAAAAATAAAATCTTCTCTCGTCATACACTTAACAGAATACCTTGGGGTGTCTTTTTTTCTAAAATGGGGTCACTTGTGGGGTTCCTATACCGCCCTGGCATTTTACGGGCCCAAAACCGTGAGTAGTCTGGAAACCAAATGTCTCAAAATGACTGTTCAGGGGTATAAGCATCTGAAAATTTTGATGACAGGTGGTCTATGAAGGGGCGAATTTTGTGGAACCGGTCATAAGCAGGGTGGCCTTTTAGATGACAGGTGGTATTGGGCCTGATCTGATGGATAGGAGTGCTAGGGGGTGACAGGAGGTGATTGATGGGTGTCTCAGGGGGTGGTTAGAGGGGAAAATAGATGCAATCAATGCACTGGGGAGGTGATCGGAAGGGGGTCTGAGGGGGATATGAGGGTTTAGCCGAGTGATCAGGAGCCCACACGGGGCAAATTAGGGCCTGATCTGATGGGTAGGTGTGCTAGGGTGTGACAGGAGGTGATTGATGGGTGTCGCAAGGTGTGATTAGAGGGGGGAATAGATGCAAGCAATGCACTGGCGAGGTGATCAGGGCTGGGGTCTGAGGGTATGGGCGGGTGATTGAGTGCCCTAGGGGCAGATAGGGGTCTAATCTGATGGGTAGCAGTGACAGGGGGTGATGATTGGGTAATTAGTGGGTGTTTGGAGGAGAGAATAGATGTAAACACTGCACTTGGGAGGTGATCTGATGTCGGATCTGCGGGCGATCTATTGGTGTGGGTGGGTGATCAGATTGCCCGCAAGGGGCAGGTTAGGGGCTGATTGATGGGTGGCAGTGACAGAGGGTGATTGATGGGTGATTGACAGGTGATCAGGGGGGATAGATGCATACAGTACACAGGGGGGGGTCTGGGGAGAATCTGAGGGGTGGGAGGGTGATCAGGGGGGGGGGGGGGGGAATAAAAAAAAAAAAAAAGCGTTGACAGATAGTGACAGGGAGTGATTGATGGGTGATTAGGGGGGTGATTGGGTGCAAACAGGGGTCTGGGGGGTGGGCAGGGGGGGGGGTCTGAGGGGTGCTGTGGGCGATCTGGGGCAGGGGGGAGAAATCAGTGTGCTTGGGTGCGACATACTGTAGGGTGGCTGCAGCCTGCCCTGGTGGTCCCTCGGACACTGGGACCACCAGGGCAGGAGGCAGCCTGTATAATACACTTTGTAAACATTACACTTTGTATGCGGCGATCGTCGGGTTAAAATCCCGCCGGCACTTCCGTATGGCCGGCGAGATGTTGCGGCGGGTGAGCGGAGACAGGCGCCGGCAGAGGATCGCGTCACGGATGACGCGATTGCTCCGCCCATGCCCCTACAAGGACCGCCGCCTTTGGGCATGAGCTGGTCCTTGCGGGGCCGCTTCCCGGCCGCCTCTGTGCGTTAGGCAGTCGGGAAGTGGTTAAGCAAGTAATAGAGCACGCTGTTGCTAACAGCCACCTCTCTTACGCTCTAACTTTAGAGTCAAACATTATCATATTACCTACTACACTGCCTCTTCCCTTTTTGGCAATATATCTCCCACTCTCCATCAGTGGGTATGTATGCTTAAATTAGGCACAGGGAGCTGGGGAATACCAGGACACGGTTAGTTCTTCCTCCTAAATACCTGCCCTTTGTCTTTGATGGGGGGGGGGGGGGGGGGGAATCATACGAAGGTTCGTAGCTCATTCCTCCTCTAGTTGAGGTGGGAGCCCACCCTCGGGTACGGTGACACGGCTGTCCCCATGGGGGACAAGAGAGCGATCGGCTCTCATAGGCAGAAGCCTATGACAGCCGATCGCCATAATTGGCTGGCTGTGGGGAGGGAGGGAGGAAATAAACTTAAAGAAACAGGGGTTTTGAAGAAAAAAACAAAACAATAATATTTTAAAAAAAAAATAAACATGGGGGGAGCGATCAGACCCCACCAACAGAGAGCTCTGTTGGTGGGGAGAAAAGGGGGGGGGGGGGGGGATCACTTGTGTGCCGAGTTGTGCGGCCCTGCAGCTTGGCCTTAAAGCTGCAGTGGCCAGTTTAGCTAAAAATTGCCTGGTCACTAGGGGGGTTTAGCCCTGCAGTCCTCAAGTGGTTAATAATCATAATAATATGGTTTAGCATTGAATGTGCCTTGAATTGATCCGTGGCCGGGAGTGGGGGAAGAGTGGTCTGGGCGAGTATGGACATTCTCCTCCCTTTCCCCGCTATGGTCGGCGTTGGAAAGCCATCCTACCCATTTTTGGGACGATGGTCTGACCTAACATGGGTGATATGGTTGTTGGAGCTTATACTCCAATACCCATATTCGTTGGGGCATTCACCCCAGATCTGCGTCGCCGGCGCTGCAGGCTAATTAATCAGGAAGCAGCCGCTTTCCTGTCAATTCACGGCGGGGGGCTCCGTGAATAGCCTGCGGGTCGCCGATCGCGGCTCGCAGGCTAAATGTAAACACAAGCGGAAATAATCCACTTTGTTTACATTTGTACAACGCAGCTAACAGTAGCAGCGTTGTACTGGATCAGCGATCCCCGGCCAATCAGCGGCCGGGGATCGCTGTCACATGACAGGCAGGAGCCTGTTAGAGGCTGCACAGGACAGATCCGTTCCTGTGCAGCCTCCGATCTCCAGGAAGGGAGGGAGGAGAGGGGGAATCCTGCGGTGGAGGGGGCTTTGAGGTGCCCCCCCCCGCCAGTCATACGCAGGCAGGAGCGATCAGACCCCCCCCAGCACATCATCCCCCTAGTGGGGAAAAAAAGGGGGGAGATCTGGTTGCTCTGCCTGGTGTTTGATCTGTGCTGGGGGCTGTAGAGCCCCACCCAGCACAGATCAGCGAAGTCAGTGCTGGTCCTTAAGGGGGAGTAAAGGCTGGGTCACCAAGTGGTTAAACATCATAGGACAGTTTCTATAGCTAGAATCTTTAAAAAATTCTATGCAACTCTATACAATATCTCGGCGGAGTCCTCCGAGACTCCCCGAGCTGCACAATTATCCAAACTAAAGGAGTACTTAACCCAGTCCCAGATGCCGGCACTGTCAGAGGATGAGATTAAGGAAATTGCAGACCCCTATCTCTATTGATGAATTAAAACTAGCTATTTCCCAATCACCTACTGTTAAAGCCCCAGGCCCTGATGGGTTCCCACTTGACTATTACAAAACATTACTCGGGCTTGCTACTCCCATTCTTAGTGAAAGCTTACAACTCAACTCACTCTCTGACGAATTCCAACCCCACGTCTTTCCCGAATGACATGTTGCTCTCACATATTACAGTCATTCATAAAGCGGGTAAGGACGCCTCGCTCTGCTCTAACTACCGCCCTATTTCCTTGCTTAATATTGACCTCAAGCTATTTGCGAAGATCATAGCAAACAGGACTGTCCCCCTTCATGGGAAAACTGGTCCATTACGACCAGGTCGGTTTCATCCCAACACGCGAAGCTCGGGATAACATGATCCGGACATTGGGGGCGATACACTGGGCACGGTCGAAGGGCTCACCGATGATGCTTCTTTCCACTGATGCGGAGAAGGCTTTTGACCGTGTCCAGTGGGACTTTATCCAGAACACCTTAACCTCCTTAGCGGTAACCCCGTGTGTGACACGGGGGTAAGCCGCCGGGGGTGCCGCTCAGGCCCTGCTGGGCCGATTTTAAATTTTTTTTTTGCTGGACGCAGCTAGCACTTTGCTAGCTGCGCCAGCACCCCGATCGCCGCCGCCGCGCGCCCGATCGCCGCTATCCGGTGCGGCGCGCGGCCCCCCCCCCCAGACCCTTGCGCTGCCTGGCCAATCAGTGCCAGGCAGCGCCGAGGGGTGGATCGGGTCTCCCAATGACGTCGCTGACGTAATCCCGCCCCGTCGCCATGGCGACGAAGGAAGCCCTCCAGGAAATCCCATTCTTTGAACGGGATTTCCTGATCGGAGATCGCCGAAGGCGATCGAAGCGGGCGGGGGGATGCCGCTGAGCAGCGGCTATCATGTAGCGAGCCCTGGGCTCGCTACATGATTTAAAAAAAATTTTTTTTTTAAAAACTGCTGCGCTGCCCCCTGGCGGTATTTTTCATACCGCCAAGGGGGTTAAAGTATATCAGGTTGCCCCACTCTATGCTTTCATATATTATGGCCTTGTACTCAAAGCCCTCAGCACGCATCAAAATTAATGGTGAAATGTCAGACCCATTCCCTATCACAAACGGAATATGCCAGGGTTGCCCGCTTTCCCCGTTCATATTTGCCCTTACTCTAGAGCCCCTTTTAAGAACTATACGGGCTAATAACAATATTTGTGGTCTTCGACTGCCATCCGCAGAACATAAAATCGCTGCTTATGCAGATGACCTGCTTTTCTATATTACCAGCCCCCATATTTCCCTACCAAACCTACTGAAAGAATTTAATAGATATGGTCAGTTGTCCAATTTCAAAATCAATCTCGGCAAATGCGAAGCGTTGAATATTAACCACTTCCCGACCGCCTAACGCACAGAGGCGGCCGGGAAGTGGAGCCCTTAAGGACCGGCTCACCCACAGAGGCGGCGGTCCATTTAAGGGCATGGGCGGAGCGATCGCGTCATCCGTGACGCGATCCTCCGCCGGCGCCTGTCACCGCTCGCTCGCCGCAACATCCCGCCGGCTATACGGAAGCGCCGGCGGGATGTTAACCCCGCGATCGCCGCATACAAAGTGTATAATACACTTTGTAATGTTTACAAAGTGTATTATACAGGCTGCCTCCTGCCCTGGTGATCCCAGTGTCCGAGGGACCACCAGGGCAGGCTGCAGCCACCCTAGTCTGCACCCAAGCACACTGATTTCTCCCCCCCTGCCCCAGATCGCCCACAGCACCCATCAGACCCCCCCCTGCCCACCCCCCAGACCCCTGTTTGCACCCAATCACCCCCCTAATCACCCATCAATCACTCCCTGTCACTATCTGTCAACGCTATTTTTTTTTTATCCCCCCCCCTGCTCCCTGCCCCCTCCTGATCACCCCCCACCCCTCAGATTCTCCCCAGACCCCCCCCCCCCCCCCGTTTACTGTATGCATCTATCCCCCTGATCACCTGTCAATCACCTGTCAATCACCCGTCAATCACCCCCTGTCACTGCCACCCATCAATCAGCCCCTAACCTGCCCCTTGCGGGCAATCTGATCACCCCCCCACACCAATAGATCGCCCACAGATCCGACATCAGATCACCTCCCAAATCCACTGTTTACATCTATTCTCTCCTCTAAACACCCACTAATTACCCATCAATCACCCATCAATCACCCCCTATCACCTCCTGTCACTGTTACCTATCAGATCAGACCCTAATCTGCCCCTTGCGGGCACCCAATCACCCGCCTACACGCTCAGATTGCCCTCAGACCCCCCCTTATCAATTCGCCAGTGCATTAATTACATCTGTTCTTCCCTGTAATAACCCACTGATCACCTGTCAATCACCTGCCAATCACCTATCACCCATCAATCACCCCCTGTCACTGCCACCCATCAATCAGCCCCTAACCTGCCCCTTGCGGGCAATCTGATCACCCGCCCACACCATTAGATCGCCCGCAAACCCGCCGTCAGATTACCTCCCAAATGTATCGTTTACATCTGTTATCTTCTCTAAACACCCACTAATTACCCATCAATCACCCATCAATCACCCCCTATCACCACCTGTCACTTTTACCTATCAGATCAGACCCTAATCTGCCCCTTGCGGGCACCCAATCACCCGCCCACACGCTCAGATTGCCCTCTGACCCCCCCCCCCCCCTTATCAATTCGCCAGTGCATTAATTACATCTGTCCTTCCCTGTAATAACCCACTGATCACCTGTCAATCACCTGCCAATCACCTATCACCCATCAATCACCCCCTGTCACTGCCACCCAACAATCAGCCCCTAACCTTCCCCTTGCGGGCAATCTGATCACCCACCCACACCAATAGATCGCCCGCAGATCCGACATCAGATCACCACCCAAGCGCAGTGTTTCCATCTATTCTCTCCTCTAAACACCCACTAATTACCCATCAATCACCCATCAATCACCCCCTATCACCACCTGTCACTGTTACCCATCAGATCAGACCATAATCTGCCCCTTGCGGGCACCCAATCGCCCGCCTACACGCTCAGATTGCCCTCAGACCCCCCCTTATCAATTCGCCAGTGCAATATTTACATCTGTTCTCCCCTCTAATAACCCACTGATTACCTGTCAATCACCTATCAATCACCCATCAATCACCCCCTGTCACTGCCACCCATCAATCACCCCCTGTCACTGCCACCCATCAATCACCCGCTGTCACTGCCACCCATCAATCAGCCCCTAACCTGCCCCTTGCGGGCAAACTGATCACCCACCCACACCAATAGATCGCCCGCAGATCCGACATCAGATCACCACCCAAGCGCAGTGTTTCCATCTATTCTCTACCCTAAACACCCACTAATTACCCATCAATCACCCCCTGTCACTGCTACCTATCAGATTAGACCCCTATCTGCCCCTAGGGCACTCAATCACCCGCCCACACCCTCAGAATGCCCTCAGACCCCAGCCCTGATCACCTCGCCAGTGCATTGCTTGCATCTATTCCCCCCTCTAATCACACCTTGAGACACCCATCAATCACCTCCTGTCACCCCCTAGCACACCTACCCATCAGATCAGGCCCCAATTTGCCCCGTGTGGGCTCCTGATCACTCGGCCAAACCCTCAGACCCCCTTCCGATCACCTCCCCAGTGCATTGATTGCATCTATTTTCCCCTCTAACCACCCTCTGAGACACCCATCAATCACCTCCTGTCACCCCCCTAGCACTCCTATCCATCAGATCAGGCCCAATACAACCTGTCATCTAAAAGGCCACCCTGCTTATGACCGGTTCCACAAAATTCGCCCCCTCATAGACCACCTGTCATCAAAATTTGCAGATGCTTATACCACTGAACAGTCATTTTGAGACATTTGGTTTCCAGACTACTCACGGTTTTGGGCCTGTAAAATGCCAGGGCGGTATAGGAACCCCACAAGTGACCCCATTTTAGAAAAAAAAGACACCCCAAGGTATTCTGTTAGGTGTATGACGAGTTCATAGAAGATTTTATTTTTTGTCAAAAGTTAGCGGAAATTAATTTTTATTGGTTTTTTTTCACAAAGTGTCATTTTTCACTAACTTGTGACAAAAAATAAAATCTATGAACTCGCCATACACCTAACGGAATACCTTGGGGTGTCTTCTTTCTAAAATGGGGTCACTTGTGGGGTTCCTATACTGCCCTGGCATTTTAGGGGCCCTAAACCGCGAGGAGTAGTCTAGAAAACAAATGCTTCAAAATGACCTGTGAATAGGACGTTGGGCCCCTTAGCGCATCTAGGCTGCAAAAAAGTGTCACACATGTGGTACCGCCGTACTCAGGAAAAGTAGTATAATGTGTTTTGGGGTGTATTTTTACACATACCCATGCTGGGTGGGAGAAATTTCTATGTAAATGGACAATTGTGTGTAAAAAAAATCAAACAATTGTCATTTACAGAGATATTTCTCCCACTTAGCATGGGTATGTGTAAAAATACACCCCAAAACGCATTATACTACTTCTCCTGAGTACAGCGGTACCACGTGTGGCACTTTTTTACACCCTAAGTACGCTAAGGGGCCCAAAGTCCAATGAGTACCTTTAGGATTTCACAGGTCATTTTGCGACATTTGGTTTCAAGACTACTCCTCACGGTTTAGGGCCCCTAAAATGCCAGGGCAGTATAGGAACCCCACAAATGACCCCATTCTAGAAAGAAGACACCCCAAGGTATTCCGTTAGGAGTATGGTGAGTTCATAGAAGATTTTATTTTTTGTCACAAGTTAGCGGAAAATGACACTTTGTGAAAAAAAACTATTAAAATCAATTTTTTGTGACAAAAAAATAAAAACTTCTATGAACTCACCATACTCCTAACGGAATACCTTGGGGTGTCTTCTTTCTAAAATGGGGTCATTAGTGGGGTTCCTATACTGCCCTGGCATTTTAGGGGCCCTAAACCGTGAGGAGTAGTCTTGAAACAAAAATGACCTGTGAAATCCTAAAGGTACTCATTGGACTTTATGCCCCTTAGTGCAGTTAGGGTGCAAAAAAGTGCCACACATGTGGTATCGCCGTACTCGGGAGAAGTAGTACAATGTGTTTTGGGGTGTATTTTTACACATACCCATGCTGGGTGGGAGAAATACCTCTGTAAATGACAATCTTTTGATTTTTTTTACACACAATTGTCCATTTACAGAGGTATTTCTCCCACCCAGCATGGGTATGTGTAAAAATACACCTCAAAACACATTATACTACTTCTCCCGAGTATGGCGATACATGTGTGGCACTTTTTTGCACCCTAACTGCGCTAAAGGGCCCAAAGTCCAATGAGTACCTTTAGGATTTCACAGGTCATTTTGAGAAATTTCGTTTCAAGACTACTCCTCACGGTTTAGGGCCCCTAAAATGCCAGGGCAGTATAGGAACCCCACAAATGACCCCATTTTAGAAAGAAGACACCCCAAGGTATTCCGTTAGGAGTATGGTGAGTTCATAGAAGATTTTATTTTTTGTCAAAAGTTAGCGGAAATTGATTTTAATTGTGTTTTTTCACAAAGTGTCATTTTCCGCTAACTTATGACAAAAAATAAAATCTTCTATGAACTCGCCATACTACTAACGGAATACCTTGGGGTGTCTTCTTTCTAAAATGGGGTCATTTGTGGGGTTCCTATACTGCCCTGGCATTTTAGGGGCCCTAAACCATGAGGAGTAGTCTTGAAACGAAATTTCTCAAAATGACCTGTGAAATCCTAAAGGTACTCATTGGACTTTGGGCCCTTTAGCGCAGTTAGGGTGCAAAAAAGTGCCACACATGTGGTATCGCCGTACTCAGGAGAAGTAGTATAATGTGTTTTGTGGTGTATTTTTACACATACCCATGCTGAGTGGGAGAAATATCTCTGTAAATGGACAATTGTGTGTAAAAAAAATTAACAAATTGTCATTTACAGAGATATTTCTCCCACCCAGCATGGGTATGTGTAAAAATACACCCCAAAACACATTATACTACTTCTCCTGAGTACGGCAATACCACATGTGTGGCACTTTTTTGCAGCCTAACTGCGCTAAGGGGTCCAAAGTCCAATGAGCACCTTTAGGCTTTACAGGGGTGCTTACAATTTAGCACCCCCCAAAATGTCAGGACAGTAAACACACCCCACAAATGATCCCATTTTGGAAAGTAGACCCTTCAAGGTATTCAGAGAGGGGCATGGTGAGTCCGTGGCAGATTTCATTTTTTTTTGTCGCAAGTTAGAAGAAATGGAAACTTTTTTTTTTTTTTTTTTTCTCACAAAGTGTCATTTTCCGCTTACTTGTGACAAAAAATAATATCTTCTATGAACTCACTATGCCTCTCAGTGAATACTTTGGGATGTCTTCTTTCCAAAATGGGGTCATTTGGGGGGTATTTATACTATCCTGGAATTCTAGCCCCTCATGAAACATGACAGGGGGTCAGAAAAGTCAGAGATGCTTGAAAATGGGAAAATTCACTTTTTGCACCATAGTTTGTAAACGCTATAACTTTTACCCAAACCAATAAATATACACTGAATGGGTTTTTTTTTATCAAAAACATGTTTGTCCACATTTTTCGCGCTGCATGTATACAGAAATTTTACTTTATTTGAAAAATGTCAGCACAGAAAGTTAAAAAAATCATTTTTTTGCCAAAATTCATGTCTTTTTTGATGAATATAATAAAAAGTAAAAATCGCAGGAGCAATCAAATAGCCCCAAAAGAAAGCTGTATTAGTGACAAGAAAAGGAGCCAAAATTCATTTAGGTGGTAGGTTGTATGAGCGAGCAATAAACCGTGAAAGCTGCAGTGGTCTGAATGGAAAAAAAGTGGCCGGTCCTTAAGGGGTAGAAAGCCCTAGGTCCTCAAGTGGTTAACATAGACCCGGAACTTCAACAGAGACTGGAAGTGAATTTTCCATTTAGGTGGTCAACCTGGGCCTTAACATATCTTGGCACTAAAATTCCTAGTAACCCTGTCGATATATTACAGCTTAACTATAAGCCGCTCTTAGCTAGGGTAAAATCAGATTTACAGCGATGGGATGTCTCTAAATTTTCTTGGTTCGGGCGTATTAACATTATAAAAATGAATCTGCTCCCCCGCTTCCTTTACCTGTTCCAGACCCTTCCTGTGGCAGTGCCGGCTACATATTTTAAGGAAATCAGGCAATGTTTCCAGCGTTTCATTTGGCAGAGTAAGCCCCCGAGATTGAGATACTCTGTATCCATACTTCCCAAGGAGAGAGGGGGCCTGGCCATTCCCAATCTACAGCTCTATCACGCAGCGGCGACCTTGGTGCGGATTGTGGACTGGCATAGGCATGACTCTCTTAAACAATGGGTCACAATGGAACATGACTTCTCACCCTTCACTGAAACACTTGATATGGGCTCCGGACAGGGCCGTTGTCTCGGGCATTGCGTACCCATTGGTCTTTCACACACTGCAACTATTCGCTAAATACAACAAAAAAAGGCTTGTTGTCTGAGTTCCCTTCTCCCCTAATACCACTGTTAGACAACCCTGGGTTTCCTCCAGGCATGTGCAAGAGGGCATACTTACATTGGCGAGGGAACCACATCTTAAGAGCAGGTCAATTACTGAAAGATGGGAGATGGGTGGACCTGGGTCCTCTTCGGGCTCAGAGGAAAAACCCCTTATTAGATGGCTGGCCTTTACTACAATTTAGACACTTTCTCCTGAGTCTGGGATCTAGACAACAACTTTTCCGTAATCTATCACAATTTGAGATGCTATGCTCAGGTGAAGGCTATATCACCAGAAGCATATCTCAGATTTACATGAGGTTGTCTACCTGTGGAGAAACTGCATTATATTTGCGTTCTAGATGGGAGGAGACATTGGGCACTGTTTTCTCTGACTCCCAATGGCAAAAGGTGATTATCCTAGCCCAAAAGACGTCAGTTGCTGCTCATATACAGGAGTCAGGCTACAAGCTATTTACATAATGGTACCAAACGCCTGATAAACTGAATAAAATATTTCCCTCAGTAAGTCCCCTTTGTTGGAGATGTGGTTTGCAACAGGGGACGTTCTTGCATATTTTTTGGAGCTGTCCAAACCTTGCCATATACTGGGAGTCGGTGAGGGCAATTATGTCCAAGGTTACTGGAGTTGAACCCTCCTCGGATCCAGCATATTATCTGATACACAACACCCCCGGAAGCCTGAGCAGATATAAAAAAATCATTATCCAAACACTTGATAAATGCTGCTAGGCTGCTCATTGCCCGGCACTGGAAATCCACATCCGCGCCTTCAGTCCAGGAGTGGCTATTGGAGGTGCAACATATCAAAAGGATAGAGAATCTTACTCAATCCATACATGATAGGGAGGAGCAGTTTAGCCGTACTTGGGCCCCCTGGCATGAATACGAGGAAACAGATGAGTTCGCAAAACACACGCACATAAGGGATTAGACAATCTTTTTATTCAATGAAAATCGGGGGGTTGGCATGCATGGACATTGAGACGTATCCAGACGAAAAGCTCCATGGGCCCTGTTCTCCCTTCCCTCCTCCCCACCCCTCACAGAGGATTATTTTTCACAGTACCCTTCTGATCTATACTTGGCCACGATTTGCGTCCAGCCGAAGCCTCCCACCTGAATGCTAATGGCTGCTGGATGTGGTGTGGCAGGTAGGGGGTGTGTGACAGTGCATCCTGATTGGCTGACGAGCACCTGCTGACGACTTAAATGTAGCTGCATGCATGTATTGCTGTGTTCTATTGCTTGTGTGTGTCGAATTTAGCATTCAGTATGGAGGCAGTGTTGGTGGGTTTTCTGGATGTGAGAGGTCCAGAGCCTGGGTGTGAGAGGTCCAGGCCCACCTGCACTCCCCTCCAGGTATCGCGCATTGGCCTTGGGGCCCCGGCCAGTGAGAGAGGTCCGGGGCCCCTGGCCATCGTGCGAACCAATCGTGTGTTTTTAAACGTTTTTTTTCAGCTCTAGGACATGGCAGACAGGTGAGCGGTTAGGGAGGGACTCCTGTGGGAGGAATGCCTGCACGGGGCGGTCCTGCTAGCGACGCAATGTTGCGATTTGCGTCCAGCCGAAGCCTCCCACCTGAATGCTAATGGCTGCTGGATGTGGTGTGGCAGGTAGGGGGTGTGTGACAGTGCATCCTGATTGGCTGACGAGCACCTGCTGACGACTTAAATGTAGCTGCATGCATGTATTGCTGTGTTCTATTGCTTGTGTGTGTCGAATTTAGCTATACTTGGCCACGAGTCTACACTCCTGTTCCTACTTTTTCTCTGTTATTTTGTTTTTTTTTTCCTTTTCCTCTTCTCTCTAGAGACTTTTTTCTTCTCTACTGTTAGTTGTGTTGTATATGTAGAGATGCTCCGGGCCGGAAGGGCGCGAGCTCTTCTGTCACCTGCCAGGCTAAAATGTCACACCATGTAGCATGAACCCCTAGGTATTACTTTCTCTTAATAAAAGGATGGGTCCGGGTGGGTGTTCCCTTAGGGCCCCGGACCCACCCTAGTTTTGAATCCTCCCTATCGGGGGGTCTAGGGTAGGGGTTCCGCCCGGGCACACATGGGGGCAGCCATGTGGCTGATGGGTTACTGGTGTAGTTAACATTTTTGCTCTTTGCCTGGTTTATTACATAAGGTTTATCTTGTGCTTGTTTTTTGTCCATACTGTGAAGCAACTCTTACCAGGTCAACACTGATAGTTGACCATTGCTTATGTTCCTTGCTTTTCCACGTAGTATGTGATTTTGTGTTGTATGTTGTCTTTTGTGATAAAAATTTGTTAAATAAAGAATCTTTAAAAAAAAAAAAAAAGCCCTAGCACAACATTTACAGCAAAAATTAATATAAGACACGGTCTGATTTTCAGGGAAACACGGTAGCAATCTTTTATCATGCATAAGAGCCTATTGTAAACATTTTGTAACACATGAAATATACTAATAAATTATACTTTCCTTCTTTGATTGGATTTAAAAAAAAAAAAAAACAACTCTGCTTATTCAGGTGCCTCAGTTGTGATGCAATATTTAGGCCACCAGCCACCTTATTTATTTACTGTCATATTTGGAAAACAAAGCAACTTTATTGGAAACGGAGCCCTGAATGATGTTAATTGTGCCATTGGTGTACTAATTACAGTCGCCCAGAACCAACAACTTCCATTGCTTGCCACCTCACACTTCTGGTGTAATAAGCTGCAATTTATACTCACACCCCCATGTCGTTTTAATTCATCCCGCTACCTGCCATACCTCTCCTGCCGCCTATCAAAGGCCTTAATTTACCCTTCCACCCTATGTGTCACCTTTACTGACCATCCCATAACCCCTTTTTTTCCCAGTACTTCCTCTTGCCTGCCTACCCTCCACCTTAACCATCCCAGCTCTTCTGGTCTCCACCAATCCCTCTTCTATTTTCCTACAACCCCATATCACTTTTGCTGACCATCTACCTTTCATATATTCTTCCCACCCCACCTCCTCACCCTAAACTGCCCACCCCTCATTCAACTCACTGTCCACATTACATCTCGAGAGTCTAATCGACCCACTTGTGTTACCTAACCTCATATACCCTTCTATTCTTCCACCTCTGTCACCTCACCGCCCCACCCTTTATCATTTTTACTTCCTCTTCATTTTTATTGAGCCCCAACCAACTCTGCTCTACTATGTCACCTCTCACTCAGTCACCCTGAAGTGTCTTTCTACTGGGGATGGTCAAAATCATTTTGAGTAGTTTGATATTTATGCAGCTTGAGAATGATTAATCGAATGCCACTTTAGCAGGATTTGATTGGTTTATTTTCAAGCTGCATGCATTTCCACTGGAGATTTGTATAATGCTGCATCAACTCTGAAGGATTTGCAATCGCTTCCTATATGTTATTCTCCCTTACCTCTACCACCACCATTACCGATCATTTATTGGATTACTATTGCTGGGAAAAAAACATTGTAAAATGTATACATATAAAATTTACATTTCTCTCCGGAGAAAAGTAATATGGAGCTCATTTTACTCTGTTGCTGTCTCTAATAGTAAAGAGTAAAAGTGACAGGTTTTTGATTAGTCCATCTCCTCATGGGAAATGAGTATTTCCTTTGTTCTTTACTAAAGCATTCCCTTAAAAGCAGGGGTCCCCAAGATTTTTTTAGTCAAGGGCCGGTCAACATACTTATGACTACTAGGGGGCTGGAATGTACATAAAATGATGTAGAAAAACATTACATTGAACCTAGGTAGTGTAAACAGCGCCTGAAACACAATCCCCCACACGCAAAGCAATAAGTGTTCAAATTACATACTGTATTTTCAAAAGTCCCCCCAAAACAACCCCCTTTCCTCAGTAATTGCAAGGACTGCAAATTATCCAACCCTACACACACATGCGCGCGCGCACACTGCTTTTATATTACCTCACTCTAACCACCCCACCACAATAATGTTTTTGCGCACCAGACAGTGAAGCATACCCAGGTGACAACCTGCCATACAATTGGAAAGCAGTGACACCTAATGTGGAATTGGATTGGAAGCCAGCGAATTACTTCTTGCTGGCTTCATAGTGGAAACGTGGTGCTAGCACTGCTGCCGCATCTATAAGTAATACGTTTTGTGTGTGGAGGGCCGGTAAAAAAGCCTCAGGGTGCCGCCTTCGGCCAGCGGGCCTTAGTTTGAGGACCACTGCCTTAAAGGATCTATGCAAAGCTGATGGCCAGCCTCCCTACTTGTCTGCACATTTTGGCAGTGGGACTAAACAACTCCGATTTCTCCCCCTGTCAGTGTTTTACTACCTTCTAAAAGTGACCGGACCGCAGCAATTTACTCTGGGACAAATATACATTTTATAAAGGTAGTCTGGAATTGATTAAAACTTTGCATGCGATTCCTATACAGTCATCATACTGCATTTCTACAACTAAAATGAGGCAGAACAGAATAGGTTTCAATTGTAGACAAAAAACAACTTTATTAGTCTTAAAAGAAGAAAAAACATACAAAATAAAAATACAAAAATAAATACGCTTTATAAAGAAAATCAACGTCCATGCAGCAGAAAATTAAATATGTATAAATAAATACAATGTACATAAAAATGTTCTGGCACTTCTTGAGAGAGAGTTACAGAGGAGGCTGAGAAGACGTCTGCAGAGTAAAAAACCCTTTGAAAAACTGCTGTAAAGGAAGAAAAAGAGCCATAGAAAAGTATATAAACTGGAAATATAAACCCTTAGGGCCCATTCACACTTGAGCGTTTTCAGAGCGATTTCAGCATTGCTGAAAATCACTAGCGATTTGCAAAACGTGTGCACAATGAAAGTATATGGAAGTGTTCTCATCTAAGCGTTTTGCGATTTGCTGAAATGCAAACGTGCTGCATGCAGCATTTTCTGAGCGATTCTGGAGCGATTAGAGATTCAATAAAGTATTTGAATTGAACTAGAAAACGCAAAATGCTAATCGCTCGAAAAACGCTTTCTATACAGTGAAAAAACGCTTGGAAAAACCGCCAGAAAAGCGCTCAGCGTTTTGCGTTAGCGTTTTCTAGTGTGAATGGGCCCTTATTTACTAAGGTTGGAGAACAGTAAATAATTTGGGTGATCCAGATATCTACAATCATCATTAATCTAAAGGCTGCCAACATTCTCCTCCTATCAATTAGTAAAAGAAGTCTTTGCTGATCACACAGGCTCTCCAGCCTTCATAAATCAGGGCCGTAATCTCGGCTACAGGCACATTCACAATAGGCAGCACTGCAGGAAATTCAACAGGGTTTGGAACTTTTTCATTAGGCTGTGTATAAAGCAGGTACAAGCCATTGGTCTCTTGGCAAAGTACATGTATTGTGGAGGATGCCATTTAACTGACCTGGATGGGAAAATGCTGCTCAACACACAAGCCAGCAGCAGGCAGGACTTCTTTCTAGGCATACCTCACTTGCATTGGTGGTGTGAGCAGGTAATTCTCCCATCATGCACATACATAATCAACAAGGAAGTAAAAGCCATGGAGGCAAAATGAAAGCCATTAACATCTCATTAGTTATTCAACAGTTGCTATCAAGCGGTTTAGATTCACTTGAACTCATGGAGTGGTATGCGATAGGTTTGTAAAGCCTTGATTTGCCAATTACAATAATGCAATAATAGGAAGTGATCACAGCCAGTCAGACACTTACCAGTCCTGATCATACTGATCACAGTCTACTCCACCAATCCTGGTGAACACAGGCAACACTTGAACTGATAGTGGCTTTCATTTGCTAACTCTGCTACTACTTCCTAAGAGAACAAAGTTTGCATGTTACAAGAATTGTCTGCTCATCCTTAAATGAACCTGCCAGTGCTGGAGAATTCAGCAATATACAGTGGAGTGATCCAATGTGGGGAAGCCTCCATAGTCTCAATGACCTGCGACCTTTTGACACAAGAACAGCATTAAAACAGACAGCTGTTAAAATGCCCCAGGTTTAGTTAGTTTGTATACACAAGGAGTATATAAAGTGCCATCTCTATGAAAGTGATATTTTGCATGCTAAGTCATCAAGTAAAAGGAACTTCTGTAACACCGGAAAAAAAACAAAATTGTGATATGCAGTACCTCAGAACAAGTAGAGGTCAGGTTTACACCACATAGTGTGGCTTAAAGCACTCCTAAAGAGAGAGGGATAAGGAGGCTGACCTACTCATTTCCTTTAAAACAATGCACAACGCCTGGCTGTCCTGCTGATGCTTTGCCTCCAATACCTTTAGCCACAGACTCTGAACAAGCATGAAGATCACATTTCTGACTGGATTTAACGCATGCTTGTTTCAGACACTACTTATGCCTGAAAGTTTGGTAGGACTGCCAGGCAACTAGTATTTAAAATAAATATGGCAGCCTCCATATCCCTTTCACTGTCTCCTGGTGTCAGTATCTGGTATTGCTTCACCCACTGCTAAAAAACTGAAACAAATATCTCGATTATCCTCTTTAACTGGCTACTACGAACTACTTCACACAACTTGCCTTCATGCAATCATATAACTACAATTTATGATTTAAAGAACTTAGAAAAGACTATAAAACAATACAAGCATATGTAAACAACAGCTGTGTATAACAGTGCAATATATGTGCTATATATCTCATGTAACAGGGTTTATGGAAGGATTGGTTGTGTAGCCAACAGCTACATCCATGGTAAGTACATTTTCCAAGAAACGGGAAAACCAATTGCTTGCTATAGACAACAGAGTCTACGCTTTTTCTACCCTGTATATTTTAGTAAATGTCACAGCAGATTCATTGGTTTTCTAAAATCCTAAGAACAGTCCTCTGGTAAGTTTCAGCATATAGAAGTTCACAATATAAAGTCTAGAACGTGATTAAAACACAAGCAGTAACTATAAACAAAGTCTTATTGTAGATTTTATTCTGCCATCCAAACCCTAAAACTTAAAAACTCAGCTGAAACATGCACAAGTTAAAAAGCAGCTAATTTCAGAGCACAATATAAAGTTTATGTACTGAAAGTATTTTCTTTTTGGTCAGCACTTATGACTGTTAAAGGGTTGGTCCACAATGAAGTGGTATTCCAGTTACTGGCCAACACATTTAGCCACTGACTAGATAACTTGGGATATTGAGCTAGATCTGCCACCGAGTCTGTTGCGTCACATCTTGCTGCCCTACATCACTGTGTGTCATCATGCACAGTGCAATTCTCAAATTGGAGGCCACCTACACACCATACGCCTCAATACTCTCAAAATGTGGGGAGGGTCGTTTGCAGCATGGCTGTGGAGATATCAGCAACATAAGCAGATTTGTACTGTGCATGCGCGCAAGATGACACAATGTAACAGGAGTTAAAAAAAGGATCCGGCTGCGCATGCGTGCAAGAAATAAAAAAAAGCAGCAAAACATTATGGGCAGCAGAGAGTGTCAATGCACCACCTTCCCCATAGATCTCTCTCAACTCACAAATTCTCAAGTAAGGTGAAACAGATACATATATATAAAGGGTAAGCAAGAAAACCTTGGCGTGGTCAGAAACAGTAACTAAGGTGGGCGCATTTTACCACTGCAGATTCCAAGAGGTAAATAACCAAGGGGTAGTCAGACCCTATTTACATATACACCAAACAGAAGCAGTTGTCCCTGTGAACTGCCCCTTCAAAGAAACAGCTATCAATAAACAGCATATTTATCAGTCCTTTGACTTCTGATAGCATTTTCTTCATATTGATTACATGTACTATTCTACCTGATTACTATACCAGGTACAGTTTTTTTCTGCAACTTTGGAATGCACTAGGGTGGAAAGTTTCAAACACCTCAACACTTCTCTCCTAACATCTGTGAGCTCTGCGCTGTCAAGCCATCTGTGAACTCCCGTTTCTATGCAAAAATGCAGACATGGCATCTGATCCCATCACTCAAATGATTCTCAGCCACACAGGAGTTTTCTGACATTGAATAAGTTATTCATTAAACTAGTGTCTGAATGTGGAGAAACTCATTTTGAGCCCTTGATTTTTAACCCGAAAAAAATGAAAAAAAGAACACAGCCTAGTTTTAAGTAGGATTGGGACTGTAAATCCACAGGTTTATCTCATGTTAGGAACCCTTCACGTTCCTGTGTCAGAATCGCATGAGAGACAGGAAAATCTGTCAGTGTTTCAGTACAAGTGTGGTTGTACTGAAGAACAAAGCAGAGTTAGGCTAGGTTTCCACTTGTGCGTTTTGTGTCAGTTTTTCTGCTCAGAAAATTCGCATAGATTTTAAAACTAATGTTAGTCAATGCAGCTGTTTCCACTCTATGCGAATTTTCGTTAGCGTTCGTACGCGTGAAAAAATCTGAGGTCCTGTATCATTTTTTCGGACATCGCGTACGATTCGCGTACAATGCATTGTATAGGCAATGCGAATTTTCGCGTTACTTGCCCGAAAATTCGCATTAGATCCATGGTTACAGGAAGTTGTCAGCAGTCATGACTAAGCTGTTACTAGGCAGATTATGCATATGTAACTAATGCGAATTTTCGCGTACGAAAATTCGCATAAAAACGCGTACAAATTTACATGCGAATTTTCACCAATCAGAAAAATCTTATACGATTTTTTGCAGGCGAAAACGTAACGCTACAGTGGAAACGTACCCTTACAGAACTAGAAGAAGGACCGAATCATGAAGAATCTTCCTTAAAAAGAAGAAAGGACATGGTGTGACATATTGAACCTGGCATTATAGAAATATGCAGTTTGTTTACAAACTAATGTTCTTTACATGGACTTCGTCACACTTGCCATTACATTCAAACTATAGTGATGAAAGAACAGTGGAAACCATTCCTCCAATCATCAGTCTGATTTCTGTTTACTAATTGTACATCTTTCTTCCTGGAAAAAATGAATTCACCAACCAGCAGGAGGGAAACCCCACTACCACCCCATTGCTTCAGACTGCATGGCATGTACTCTTGCAGAGGTTTCCCAGCCTGCTCCTCAGGCTGATCTAGCGCTGGTGGCTTCATCTTTGAAGGGTTTCTCCATATTGACATACCGAGCAAACACTGCAGATTTGAAGTGGCCCCATCACTATTTAGTCAGAAATAAATGCAGTTTTCACACTGTACATAATACCACTACAGTTACTCTTCAGGTGAGCAAGGTGACACTATTACCTTCCTCTCATTCACTCCTAAATGCAAAGAATATTAAACCTTTAACAGTCTAAATTATTATATCAAGGGTCAATACTGGAGGCAAATTCTCTGAAATGTTTTCACTAAAAAATAAGGGACTCCTATAACCCCATGACCTCATATAAAATATATTCACTACTTAAAAGCTCAGTTTCAGGAAAATATAGTTTTGTTTTTTTGTTTTACGAACCCCTCCCCTCCAAGTATCTTATCAGTACAGTCACCATGCCCCTAAACTCACCAACAGAGGTCTTCAACTTACATAACCCCACCATCTGGTCACAGTCTAAATCCTCTGAGGCACTACATTTCCATTACCCCTCATGACACATTGCAGGAACCCCCATGCTGCCCTACATCACCCCTCCCCACTCTGCATAATAGAAGCTGGAGAGTAACAACCATTCCTCCAATCATCAGTAAGGACAGGGGAAAGTGGTGCAATTCATTCATAAGTGACAGTATTGAGCCATGACTGCTGTAATGGCTCAGCTCCCGGCCTCCAGAAGCCAGCAAAACCTGGACAGAATGCCTGTGCAACACAACCTTCTAGAAGCTCAGGAGTTCACAACAGTATAAAAAACGATGCAGTGGGAGAAGGGTTAACATGCAAATGGCATCAGCATAGTACATTTACCTCACTGTGAACGGCAAAGACTGAGTGCAACTTATACACTGTGTAATGAGGATTTACAAAGGCCTTTGAAGTAAAACTACAACAATACTCAATAGAACATAGAAAAACAGTGCAACACACACACACGGGTGCATTCTACTACTCTCCTCGTTATGAGCTTTGATCTTATTATATATAGTCTTATTTAAACAAATCCGTTATTGCAGCATAGTGGGTAGAATGGGCTACACAATCATTTGCCCAATGTATTATATAAACTCTTATAGAACCACCAGATCCCAAAGACCTGCTGTTGGCTACAGACCACATTCTTCTAACAATTATAATAAATGTGCCAGCCTTAAAGGAAACTTTAAGTGAAAGGGATATGGAGACCTCCATATTTATTTCCTTTTAAACAATACCAGTTGCCTGCAGTCCTGCTGATGTCTTTGGCTGCAGTAGTGTCTGAATCACATGCCTGAAACAAGCACGGGGCTAATCCAATCAGACTTCAGTCAGAAACATCTGATCTGCATATGCTTGTTCAGGGTCTATGGCTAAGAGAATTAGAGGCCGAGGATCAGCAGAACAGCCAGGCAATGTGCATGGTTTAAAATGAAATAAATTTGTCGGCCTCCATATCCCTTATACTTCCAGTGTACTTTAAGGTAGTCAATATACGCTTTGCATTCATACCAAAATTGCCTTTGCCTTTTCACAAGTCACTTGTGATACAGGTCATCAGTGCAAATATCAGGAATACCTGTATCACATGCTTGCACTATGAATATACAAAGCACCAGACAAAAGAGTCCATGCAGTTCTGCCAGCCTCAGACCACACAACTGCTGAAGGCTTCACGATAAGACAGCAACTCTGCAATGAACAAAACTAGAATGTAAGAAGGTTTACAGAACAAGACAATGTTTGAGGGGAATGAGATTTCACATTATTAGGCTGTATGGAGCATGCAATTCATGTACGGTGTTCAAATAAAATACAGAGTATAAATCTAAAAAAAATACAGAGTCAAAATGTGCCAGACTTGTATAGCTTTTTATCCCAATGAGTGTTGTCTTCTCAAATTGTCACAGCATTTGGCTTCTTTCTTGGAGTTTTTCTTGCAGATGCTTCTGTAGATTATTAAACAAAGATGTAAATAACAGAGAGCATGTAAAATCTCAATTTTAAACAAGGCAAAAAACAAAACAAATAATCCTACTCTTTTAAGTACAAGTTTGAAGACACAGACAACACAGCATTTATATTGTTCTTTTCTCCTGAGGGACTCAAAGCGCCAGAGCTGCAGCCACTGGGACACGCTCTATAGGTAGTAGCAGTGTTAGGGAGACTTGCCCAAGGTCTCCTACTGAATAGGTGCTGGCTTACTGAACAGGAAGAAGCAATGACACATCTGTAATGATCTGTTCAAATGTTACAAAAAACCTCTTAAAGGGAAGGTCCAAGCAAAAAAAAAAAAAAATAAGTTTCACTTACCTGAGGCTTCTACCAGCCCCATGCAGCCATCCTGTGCCCTCGTAGTCACTCACTGCTGCTCTAGTCCCCCGCTGGCAGCTTTCTGACCTCAGAGGTCAGGGCCGAATTGCGTAAATTTTTACACATTCCCGCTAGTGCAGGAACAGTAACACATACATTTTTACGCGTTAGTGGTGCGTTAGTGGTGCAACGCGTACATTTTTGTTACTGCACTAGCTGGAATGCGTAAAAATGTATGCAATGTGGCCCTGACCTCCGAGGTCAGAAAGCTGCAAGCGGGGGACTGGAGCAGCAGTGAGTGACTACGAGGGCACAGGATGGCTGCATGGGGCTGGTAGAAGTCCCAGATAAGTGAAACTCATTTTTTTTTTTTGCTTGGACCTTCTCTTTAAGGTGCCCATACATGTAATATAGCTTGCCACCCAATGTGGCAAACCAATCACTCCCTCTGATCTGAATTGGATCGCAAAGATATCGAATGCCTCCATACACTGCACACAGATTTTCAATGGATTTCCCCATGTACCCTACTGAAAGTATATTGAACTGCAGCATTGCACTGTTTGATACAGCTGCACTCCCCCAGCTGCATCCAATCCACCCACGTTTTCTGACTGACCGTAATATCAATACATTTTTGTTGCAAATCAATTGAAATTACAATCAATGCAGCTCATGCTTCTGGCAGAGTGATAAAATCTGATGGGAAAAATCAATGTGTGTATGGTCCACTGTTGCCGGTTTTTCCTTTATCCCATAAGTTTAGCTATTCGAGGAGCGAGAGAGAATGTGGGAGAATAAAAGGACAACTGTAACTCAGGAGGGAAGGCTCTGAAACCCTCAGGGCTCTTTCACACCAGAGCCCTTTTTCAGCGTTTTAACGCAAAGTCTATACTTTGCGTTAACCAAGATAAAAGGAAAGTCCATAGACTTTCATTTTACCTTTTACACCCGATGCTGCGTTTCGATGCGCTGCGGTACAACGCACCCGGGAGCATTTTATCGTCGGGAATTGGCGTTCCCATTCCTCTCTGCGTCTCCTCATTCCTCCGCCAGACCTATGTTCAAATTTCCAGCCAACTGCGTTTTCAGGTCCCTAGGTCCCTTGGGTCTGAGTATTTTTTATGATGGGCGGCTCTTGGAGTCGCTCATCTTCAGAAGTACTCGAAGGCCTCTTCACCATTAAAGTCGGAGGCTGGACCGGAGGGCCCAGCAGTGGAATGAGAGGATGCAGAGAGGGACCGGAAGGCTCTAAGCGATCCAGAGCCTTTCATCCTCTGAGTGTCTAACTTTTTTTAAGGTTACAGTTGTCCTTGAAGCTCACTTGCTACAATGAGTAAATTAGAACATTGCAGCAGATTTCCTTCTTAGCTAGTATATTGCCTATTGCTCTTTACAGGTATATTAGCGCTCAGAGAACACAAAAACAGTGTCCAAAATAGGAAGATGATGCATTTGGATGGAAGGCTACACAGAATAAAACTAACCCTTGTCGGCAGAGTAGCTTATTAATAGGTGCATTCAGTCCTTGGCTTGGCTGCAGGACTCTGTTAGAAGGAAAAAAAAACAGAACGGTTTCAATAAAAATGGAGCAAATGTGAGTTTTCTAACGTTATTACTGTGCTTTAAAAAATCCTGTAACAGTCACTCACCTGGTTTCTGCCATCTTGGGTTTTGCAATGGGTTTCCTATTTGACATTCCAATTTCTACTGCCCTGCAATATGCAAGTAAACAGTCTGATCAGTAAATCCTACAGGTTTCGGGAAAGCAATCAAACATCCTGCTCTTGCCATTGAATTATGAAGGTTTCAGCCGGTTTCTGAAAAGGGGATATAAATGAATCTCCTCTGTACCAGTTAAGTTAAACACTTACAATCATTGTCACCGGAGATAATTGTTGGGGATCATTTTTGTGTACAAGCAGTGTACAGACCTGCTGCTCCTGTCAAGCAGTGTGTGCTTCTCATAGGAGATGGGAGGGTGGGGGGGGGGGGTTGGGTAAGAAGCCACACTTGGACAAAAAGGATCAGGAACAATCGTTTTAACCAAGGAAAACGTAAAATATACATAGCATCATGCTCTGCACCCCATCCAATAAACAGCCATCTTAATGATATGCAGCAGCTTTAAAGGGGTTAAGTGAGGAAGCATTCCTTGTCTTGAGTAACAGATTGATAGCAGAGCGGTCACAGCAGGATGGTCTGTTAACAGTGCTATGGTAACAGAGCAGCACCATGGCCACATAAACTGCTTTATTGTCAGAATCAGTAACCAAATCATGCACACCATGAATTCTAATGAAGCATCCATGTTTCAGCATGTCTTAGGATGCAACTTTTACGTCAGGTCAGTGGCACAACTCTCAAGCAAACCTACATTTAAAGTGGTATGATGGTATGAAACGAAGAATTTCCTCTTTGTTCTAAAAGATTATTTACAGTATAAAACCCACTACCACAAAAAAAAATTGAAGTAGAACAGCATTCAAACAGATAAACACAACATGTTGTTCTTCAGTGGGAAGCTCCTTGCTTCAGTGGGAAGCTTCTGGCCGCATCCAAAGAGGTGATAACATTATCTTTTGTTTACATTACTTTGTCAGATACATTTAGTAAACATTAGTATCTAGTATGTGTGCAGCTGAGAAGTGATCATTAGATAGATTTAAATATAAATACAGCAGCTATGCAATAAAATGTAATGGCGGCTTTCAGTGCAGATAAACTGTACTTTGGAAACTTGTAATTTGACAGACAATATTACTTGTGCACAAAAGAAAACATTGTAACTGTATGGGAAATAAAAAAGTAGGAAAACACATTTTTATTAAATGTTATATCAGTTTTATCCCACTTTAAGCTGGCCATACACAGTAAGACATGTGGCGTCGCTCCACACCATATATTTTTTTATATTCATATTTTTGATTGTAACTTTTGAATCATCTGACCAATGTTGAACACACCTGTTCTGAAAATCTGAAAAAAAGAGGGGAGGGGAAGCATTTACTGTAGCCAAAGCCAGGTGTGGTTTGCTTTTCCTTTTAGGTGCACTTTAATTCTTTTTGAGAAACAGTTTAACATATTGGTGTTGATTCGCAACTGTGCAGAAAGTAGTGTTGGGCGAACAGTGTTCGCCACTGTTCGGGTTCTGCAGAACATCACCCTGTTCGGGTGATGTTCGAGTTCGGCCGAACACCTGATGGTGTTCGGCCTTTTAAGTTCGGGTTCGCCCCGAACTTCTGTATGCCCCCGAACAGGGCCCCTGTTCGGGCGAACAGGGCCCTGTTCGGCCGAACAGGCCGCAATACGGCCCCCCTATGGGGTCGCAGGCATAAGGGGGGAGCATGCCCCGATCGCGGGGGGGGGGGGTCGGAAATTCCCCCCACCCCCTCCGCTAGCGCTCCCCCCTCTGCCCGCTTCCCCATAAAAAAAGTTTAAATCAAGTTCAATAGTAGTGTACCTGGGCTGGTGGCATTGGCTGGCAGTGGAGTGAGGAGGAGGAGGAGTCCGAGTAGCAGAGTGACGTTGAGGCCGGGCAGCGGGCGGTTCAGCGCTAGTACCCTTGTGGTACTTCCGCCCTTTCTCTGACCTCACGTCCTCTGCATACGAGGGTACGCATCACGCGTACCCTCGTATGCGTCATCACGCAGAGGACGTGAGGTCAGAGAAAGGGCGGAAGTACCACAAGGGTACTAGCGCTGAACCGCCCGCTGCCCGGCCTCAACGTCACTCTGCTATTCGGACTCCTCCTCCTCCTCACTCCACTGCCAGCCAATGCCACCAGCCCAGGTACTATTGAACTTGATTTAAACTTTTTGTATGGGGAAGCGGGCAGAGGGGGGAGCGCTAGCGGAGGGGGTGGGGGGAATTTCCGACCCCCCCCGCGACCGGGGCATGCTCCCCCCTTATGCCTGCGACCCCATAGGGCCCCCAAAATGGGCATGTTCGGGGGTCCCATTGACTCCCATTGAGTTCGGCGTTCGGGCCGAACATGCCGAACATCTGGCCCATGTTCGGCCTGTTCGGCCCGAACCCGAACATCCAGGTGTTCGCCCAACACCCCGTTTACATTTTGCTTTCAAATTGTCTGCTGTTAGATAGCCAATGTTTGCAACCTTTGCCCAAGACTAACATAATGGAAACTGATGAAAGATTAGTAATTTAGGCTGCTTTCACAGTGGGACGTTACAGGCGCACGTTAGAGCAGCCTGTAACGCACCCCACCGCACAGCAATGAAAAATCAATGGGCTTGTTCACAGTGCCCACGTTGCGTTACATTGTAACGCAGCACGTCTACATAACATACTGCATGCAGTACTTATTATTCACTGCACTTGCAGTGTTTACATCCTGGAGCGGCCGCGGATTGGCTGGCGGGACCACGTGATGCGGAGAGCTCCGCTCACGTGGTCTCCGCAGTGCCTCCGACAGAGCAGGCGCACCAAGAGCTGCTTGTAACGCGGCTCTTGGTAGCGTCCTGCTCCAACACCACCAGGTGTTGCGTTAGGGGCATGTTATGTGCCCTATAACATCCCCTAAACGCAACGTCCTGGTGTGTAAGTAGCCTTAGCGTTTCTTTTACCGCAGACCTGTTCATGCACCACAGCAAAAGGTTAACAGCCTAGATTTATATTAAAGAAAAAAAAAATTATAACAAATTAAAAAAGAAAAGTCTCCGTTCTGGTACATGCATGAGATTGCAGTTTCACCAGGGCCAGATTTACCATAAGGCACGTGCCTACAGGTGAATGCTTATTGTTTGTGCGTTTGCCACTGCGTCGCATTCCTGCCGCTACCTCACCCCCCCCCCCCCCAAAACTGGTAAAATGGGATTGTGCATGGTATGATTACCATGCACAATCACACCATGGTATACCATTATACCAGTATACCGCGGCAACCCTAATCTGAACTTTTGAAGTTTCTGGATATCTTTTTTGTGATGCCTACATCACATTAGCACAGCTGGCGATTAAAACAAACACTCTGCCAGTGATAGCGGGTAAGATAGGTAACTGCTGTTGTCCTACCACTGTATTACTAACAGGGAGATGCAAAGTACCCAGTTACATCATGACCATTAGAACCACCAGTTTTGTAGAGGGCCAAAAGAGTCCAGTGGTTCAGATGAAGGACTGGTTTGCTAAGCTTTTCATGCATTTTGGAAGGCTGTTAAACATGGTTTTCTATATTATAAGCCAAGCACCTTGTACATGCATAATACCATGAGCTCTAAAGAGGAAAGGCTATGGAAGACACTTAGGGTCAGTTCACACAGGCTCTTGCCAGCATATCAGTCAATTTTCTAGCCACTTTCAGCATTTTCACCTCTGCAGGGAGATGTGGCGATAAGCAACCCTGGCTGTAGAATGTTGCTTCCTGGGTTGGCTGAATGACAGGGGAAAAAAAAAAAAGGTTGTGATCGGAACCTGTGGCGTTTGCACTAACGACTGTACAGACGCTGTCCATTCACTTGAATGGAACAGCGCTTTAATGACGAGCACCGCAGCAGGTGGTAAACACTGCACAATAGTCTGTGTGAAGCGGGCCTTAATGATACTTCTGAGAAGCTGAATGACAGCTGAACCCATTACTGCCAATTCCTCAGTGAGAACTATCATGGCAACCATAAATTACTAATGGTCTCCATGCAGATATTGTATAATCCAGGTGATGTAGCCCAACACCCCCCCCCCCCCCTTAAGCCAGGGTAGTACAAACTTGTCTGGCGGCAGGCCGCATTCCTGTAGCGGCACACATGCCTCCGGCATTCCTCTCTCACTCCCTACCCACTGAGTTGTCCACAGGTGTAGCAATAGGCTTTAACACACCCAATCGCACATTCCAGCAGCAATCTCCATGGCGACGTCATGTGACACGATGGTACGTTATGACCGCGCTTCACATGACGCTGCCGTCGCCATGGAAATCGCCACTGGAACGTGCGATGGGAGTTAAGCATCCCAGGACGTAAGGCACAATTTTCAGGCAGGGAGGGAGGACAGTCGAGGATTCAGGATACACGTGGGCCGGATTAGCCTCACAGTTTGCCCAGGCCTGCTCTTACAGCTGAGGGGTTCCAAATACTCCTCGGATCACTTCTTCAGGAGGCTTCCAGAATCACAAACGCAAAGAAATCAATCTGTTTTGCATTTACAAGATTTGATACAGTAACCCACTTATCAGAAATTTTCAACAGTTGGTGAGGTTTAACTAGCAATTATTGTTGTACTGTCTATTAATGCTGTTGGTGCAATTCTTTTTATTTTTAGCTCTATTCCTCCTTAAAGAAAACCTGAACTGAAAATTTAAAGTCAAAATAAGCATACACAAGTCATACTTACCTCCTGTGTAGTCTACTCCTCAATCACTTTCTCCTTTTCCACGTTCTGTATGTCCACTGTGATCAAGGAAATTCTCCGTCCTCCATTTTGAAAATGGCCATATTACCCCATAACAGCTTTCTGGTCAGCACACTGTTAAACTGTAACATCGTTCACTTGAGCCATAGGGAAACATGGACATTACCGAGCATATCAGTTGTCCACTCAGCTATAACTGACAGCAACTGATATATTTCAGTTCTGACAAAATGTTGTCAGAACTGGAAGGGATCATTGTCAGAAGAAAATGGTGAGCTTCTGAGAGGAACTGATGGCAAGGTAACTATTTAATGTTCATTTGAAGTTACCTCATGTGTTTATTTTAAATAATTTTACTCAGTACAGGTTCCCTTTAAGTCTTGAATACACAAAGTCTGCCCACAACATGCCTTTATCAGGTTGACCTTAAAAATGGACAGACCCAGCAAAGGAGGATCAGAAGTATAAAGTCGCGTACACACGCCTGATTTATTCAAACGGGTCGTCAAACCCGCCCGTGGGGCGGCCGTTCTGCCGATAGTTTGCCAGTGTGTACAGTCTGCTGGCAGGCTGTTAAGGCTGGTTTTGACGGATCCGCTCGGTGGATCGGTCAAAAACAGCCTTATCAGACTGCCGACAGACTGTACACGAATGGAAACTGTTGCTAGAACGGCCACCCCGCGGACAGGTCTGACGACCCGTCATTTGAATAAATCAGGCATGTGTACGTGCCTTAAGCAAACAATTGTTTTATGGATTAGAAGATATTAAGGTGTTCACCAATATCAAGTTATAAACCATTTATAGGGAAGTCCATCTTTTGTTGTAAAACGGCCATCAATATATATGAGTGATATGAACAGGGTCGGCACTACCATAGAGGCAAAGGGGGCAATTGCCCCAGAGCTTGTAGGGGCCCCCAGTGGCTACAAGAGGAAAAAAAATTCAAAAACAACCTTATAGTTTTTGAGAAAATCGATTTTAAAGTTTCAAACGAAAAAAAAATAAACATTTAAAAACCCGCCGACTTTAATGGTTAATAGCAAATCCACCTTAAGTGCTAGAAACCCTAAATTTTCAGGATATGTTAAGGAGATAATTGGGAATAAGAGGAAAAAACAATTTTTCCAAAAACCCTAATAGTTTTTGAGAAAATCGATTTTAAAGTTTCTAAGGAAAAAAAGTATACTTTTAAATGCGGTAAATGTCACTTTTAGTAGCAAACCTAACGGTAGTGTAATTTTACATGCATCAAAAGAAAGAGCAATACATTTACTGACAGGGTTTCCATACGCAGCCGCAGCACTTTGGCCAGGGATCGCTATACAGCCGCAATATGGCTGTATGAAGATCCCTGGCATTTTTTCCTATTTTCCCTTTTTTTTTATGTTTAGAGTGTGGGAATTTTTTTTTTTTTTTAAAATATGTGGGGTCCCCCCTCCTGAAACTTTTTAACCCCTTATCCCCCATGCAGGCTGGGGTAGCAAGAATGTGGAGCTCCAACCGATTGGGGCTTAACACCCTGACTACACCAGCTGCAAAAAAGGTCCCTTAATGCAGATTTTTGTTCCGGGGTATCTGTTGGGGGGCCCCCCAGGTTTATTTTGCCCTGGGGCCCCATTGTTGCTTAGACCGGCCCTGGATAGGAATTATCTCAAAAATTATCTTTCTATTTCAACCTGCAAACAGCTAGGAATTTCTAAACCTGAAAGCAAGCTGGAACTACTCTTCTATGCAAGCTTGGTAACAGAACTTTGGAGTCTCCAGAATCTCTCAAGTTTCCACAGGAGTCATTATTTACACAGAGCAGGATTCTTTGATATTTATTTTCAACACCTGCACTAATCCAATTCAGTGGCACCAAACCAAAGCACCCAACAATTTCATACAAGCACCTTGGAATTACTTTTATGTATATTCAATATAGAATTTGCAATTAATATTTTCAAATTACAGGGTCAATCTGCGGGCACTGTATTTTCCTCAAGCGTAGTGGAATTTCCCTTTGACAGCTGAGGCTGAGGTTTCCTTCATCACGGGTAATGTACCTGGTTAGCTTTTTCCTGTCTAGAGACTTCTGAGTTGCCGATGAAAGCGTTACTCTATCCCGAGGACTCTTTGTTTTTTCCTAAAATAAAAAAAAGACAAGAAGATAACGGTTATGCAAATGAACTTTAAAAAGCTAAATACTACCTGGCTAATCATTACTGCAGGAATTGGTCTAAATGTATAAAAACCTGTAGAAAGCCATGGATGCTAATAATTTTAAACAAGATCAACAGTGATTGGAATCTTAGCATTTTCTAACAAACACATTTCTTTCGTATATCTCTGAATTAGCCAAAATGTCTATGGGAAGCAAAAATGTATTATGAATGACCGTTGGAATGTCTGTGTGAATTAGCTCACAGCCTAGCTATGCGTAATATTCTGCAAACAGTTTTTAGAGCTGCTTAGTTTTTCAGGTGAATCCACAGAGCTATAAAGCAAGAATCTGAGACAAAAAAAAAAAGTGTAGCGCAGTACATACTTCTGTTACTAATGGCATCCTTTGGTAGGCTGTGTCCTCTGCCTACCCCCCAACCTCTCCTCTCCCCCCCCCCCCCCCCCAGTCTCCAGAAGTCCTGTTATTTCCAGTTCTAAAGTCCTGACTAGTAGTAGTTGGAGCCTACTAACGAGACTTACAACAGACATAAGGAGGCATACAGGAGCGGGGTGGGAATGGAAGACATAGCCTGCCAAAGGATGCCATTAGTAACAAAAGAACATGCTCCATTACAAATAATTTTTTTTATTTTTTTTGGTCTACCTGCAGAATAGAGAACAAAAAAAAAAAAAAAAAAAAAAAGACACTGGATAAAATTCTTTATTTACCAACTGCAAAACTGAATATGCAGTATGCAGTATTCCTCCACACAAAGTATGCAGGTGGTAGAATTTAGAACTTTAAACAACAGATGATCTATAACAAGAGCTGTCTCTTAACCCTTCAGCTTTCGAGATTATGCATGCTGTACACACGCTAGATATTTGGCTGAGATGGGTCCGTGTATGAAGCATTAGGGCCTGTTTCCACTACACGCAGATCGGATGCAGAAAAACTGAATCCAATGAATGTCTCTATGGGCCTGTTTCCACTAAACGTGATTTTTCTGATGCAGATTTTCCCATAGGCATTCATTGGAGTCAGTTTTTCTGCATTCATTCTACGTGTAGTGCAAATAGGCCCTTAGGCTTTATTCACACGGTTTGCACTGCATAACATATGCGGTATAATGTTTATGTACTGCAAAGCATACTGCAAGCGTTATAACACACATGGCCTCAATTCACTAAGCTTAAGTCCTGTCTATAATAACTCTTCTGAGCTGTTTTACAGTTATCACCATGGTGATATAATTGTGATAACTGTAAAACAGCTCAGAAGAGTTATTAAAGACAGGAGGTAAGCTTAGTGAATTGAGGCCAAAGTCTATACAATGTGCACATATCTGTACACTTTCCCCACAAACTCACTGCAAATAGCGAGTTAGAATAATGTGATTCGTTAAGATGCAGAGATGTGAACATATCCATAGAATTATATAAAAAAGTCCACAGCGCTAAAAGATAATAATCTTTAATGATCCAAAATTATAAACCCATGAGATTTGATCCTAAGCTACAATTAGATATAGCACCTTCCCCTTTAAAACACACGCATTCAATACACACAGCACTCACTCAGCCTCACTGCAGTGATCCCGTGCTCAAAAAATGGTTAAAAATGGGGATCCCAGTTAAGAATCAAATGATCAAGTTTCAAAACATAGTCCATAAACAAATTGTTTGGCAATTGTAGCATACGCTCTGAGCGTATGCTACATATGCTACAATTGCCAAACAATTTGTTTATGGACTATGTTTTGAAACTTGATCATTTGATTCTTAACTGGGATCTACATTTTTAACCATTTTTTGAGCACGGGATCACTGCAGTGAGGCTGAGTGAGTGCTGTGTGTATTGAATGCGTGTGTTTTAAAGGGGAAGGTGCTATATGTAATTGTAGCTTAGGATCAAATCTCATGGGTTTATAATTTTGGATCATTAAAGATTATTATCTTTTAGCGCTGTGGACTTTTTTATATATTTTTATTTTGGGTTATTGAGGATTACCTGGTCTAAATCAGCTGCTGAACATACCATTAGGCGCAGGTGCTACAGATATTTTAAAAAGCTTTGCTATATCCATAGAATTGTATGAGCAGTGAGTTTACATGCAGAATTTTAGCACAATAGTGTGAATGCACCACCCTTAGCTTTTCCTGTCTTAGTAATCTAAGGGCTGCCTCACATATACTCTGTGCTGCTGCCAATGGACAAATCCCACAGATCTATGCTTTCGCACAAATCTCTACACATACATCAGTTGTCAAATGTGTGTACAGCGCTAGAAAACAGCACTGCACATTTTTTCTATACAGTGGCTGCACTGCCATTGATCTAAAGAATTAATGAATGGCATGCATCTGCTCCTTAACCCTCCTGGCGGTTTGCAAAAATCCGCCAGGGGGCAGCAAATGCGTTTTTAAAATTTTATTTTTTTTCTGTCATGTAGCGAGACAAAGTCTCGCTACATGATAGCCGCTGCTCAGCGGCATCCCCCCAGCCCCTCCGGCGATCAGGAGATCCCGCTCAAAGAACGGGATCTCCTGGAGGGCTTCCCCCGTCGCCATGGTGACGGGGCGGGATGACGTCACCGACGTCGTGATGTCAAGGGGGACTCCGATCCACCCCACAGCGCTGCCTGGCACTGATTGGCCAGGCAGCGCACGGGGTCTGGGGGGGGGGGGGGGGGCAGCTGCGGCGCGACGGTTAGCGGTGGCGATCGGGCACTGCACGCAGCTAGCAAAGTGCTAGCTGCGTGCAGCAAAAAAAAAATTATGCAAATCGGCCCAGCGGGGCCTGAGCGGTGCCTCCCGGCGGCATAGCCCGTGCTCAGCACGGGCTTACCGCCAGGGAGGTTAAGGTACGTACACACGTCTGATATTTAACGACTTGCCGTTCAAAACGGTTGTTTGAACGACAGTTGGACATGTGTACAAACAATAGTTAGACTGATAGCAGCAGTTTTGACTGATTTGCTCGGCAGATCTGTGAACTAACTGTCGTTCAAACGACAGTTAGGTCCGTAAATGTGTACAAACGACTTGTTGTTTGAAAGTCTATTAGTTTGACACTAAAAGATATTCAAACAAGAAGTCGTTTGATCAGTCATTTAATCTAGTCCATTATCAAGTTGGTTAAACGACATGTAAATTAGCATATCAAACGACTTGTTGGTCAGTGTGTACATGATGTTTGAATGACTTGTTGTTTGAACTACAAGTCGTTCAAAAATATCAGACGCGTGTATGCATCTTAAAGGAATTGTCGGGCAAAAAAAAAAAAAAAAAGTTTCACTTACCTGGGGCTTCTACCAGCCCCATGCAGCAACCCTGTACCCTCGTAGTCACTCACTGCTGCTCCAGTCCCCATCCACCAGCTAGTTTCGTTTTAGCCGACCTCAGGGTCGGCGAGCCACATTGCGTACATTCTTAAGCAATTCCACTGGTGCAGGAACATTAACACATACATTTTTACGCGTTAGTGGTGCAACAAGTAAAAATTTACGCATTGCACCACTAACACGTAAAAATGTAGGTGGGTAATGTTCCTGCACCAGCGGGAATGCATAAAAATGTACGCAATGCGAAAACTGAAACTAGCTGGTGGATGGGGACTGGAGCAGCAGTGAGTGACTACGAGGGCACAGGATGGCTGCATTGGGCTGGTAGAAGCCCTAGGTAAACGAAACTTTTTTTTTTTTGCCTGACAATGCCTTTAACTACTTAAAGACCGCCTCACGCCAATGGGCATGACCGCGGCAGCCCCAGGTCTGCCTAACGCCAATTGGCGTCAAGTCCTGGGGCTGCAGTTTCACAGGGAACGGCTGCGCACATGCGCGATCGTTCCCTGCCACTTCACGGAACTGAGTTCCGTGAATAGCCTGTTAGCTGCCGATCGCGGCTAGCAGGCTGTTTGTAAACGAAAGGGGAAATAAATCCCCTTTGTTTACAACTGTACAGTGCTGCAGTGCTGTACGAGATCGGCGATCCCCGGCCTCTGATTGGCCGAGGAGCGCCGCCATCTCATACGCTGATGCCTATGAGAGGCGGAAAAGGACGGATCGCCGTCCTGTTCCAATTCAGACACCAGAGGGGAGGAGGGAAGGGGAGGGAGGGAGAGAGAGCCTCATAAAGGCTGAAGGAAAAAAAAGAAATAAATAAAAAAAAATGCCGCATCGATCGGACCCCTCCGGCGGCATGTCCCCTTAGGGACAAAAAAGGAGGCGAGTCCGATCGCTGGGCTCTATAGCTGGGCTGTGCACGATGCTGAAAAGGGGCACAAAATGCAAAAAATGGCCTGGCCTTTAGGGGGGGGGGGTTAGCACTGTGGTCATCAAATAGTTAAGCAGCAATGGAGTTTAGTGCATTCTGTACATTTATATCAGCGAAATGCACTTATGGGAACCAGCCCTAAAGGAAGAGACTCCCGCTGCCAGTTATTTCTGGAGGATTCTGTTATTGCCTGGAGTTCTGGTTTAGCACTTTCTACTGCGCAGCTGCTGCCAAGTGGGAATGTCTACAAAGGTTGTTGGGAGTCCGTGGTAACCACACTGTAATCAACCACTGCATATTTTAAAATCACAGCATACACTTTCCAGCAGGCCGCATTGGGCATAACTGGTACAACACTGTGGTAAAAGTTGAGCCACTACCACCTCCAACAGCCTGCAAACCCAACATACAAAGGAGACCAGCTGACTGACGTGGCATAGTTTGCGTTTAAAGACATTAAAGCATATTGGTAGAAGAGAGCAGTATGACCCTAAATTACCAGTTGCCTGATCATCTTGTCACGGCGCAGCTCCCGGTCATGGGCCAGTATGCTCACCCTTTCCACAGGGCTTATCGTAAAGAAGATGTCGTGGATTTCATACAGAGCAGCACGCAACTGCAGAATAAAATCCAGATAAGGACATGCTAAATAAATCAAGCAATGCAGGAAAAAATACAATCATAAAATCACCCTTAAATAAAATCATGAGATGCTAGTATACGTCTCCCTCTTAATAAGTCAGTTGTGAGGCCACATCTATAGTATGGGATATAGTTTTGGGTACCACACTATAGGATGGACATTCATGTTCTAGAACAATTACAAATACAGGCAACTAAATTAATCAAAGGGTTATGGAAAGTCTCTCTTAGCGAGAAAGGTTACCTAATTTTTTTCTTAACAAAAGCAAAGTTTATTGAATAAACAATAGTAGAGTATTGCACCGTGTTAGCCACCAGTAAAAGCAAGAAGTTTTGAATCAGGATGATACCATTTATTGGCTAACTTATAAGAATAGGAGTAAGCAAGCTTTCAGCTGTGCAGCCGTTGTCAGGCTTCAATCCTGTTTACAAACAGGATTGCAGAACGAGTCAACAAAGGCTGCACAGCCCAAAGCTTGCTTACTCTTATTCTTTTAAAGGACAACTTCAGGGAGGCTGCCTTTTCCCCCTTTTGTGCAATACCAGTTGCCTGGCTGTCCTGCTAATCGCCTGCCTCTAATACTTTTAGCCATAGACCCTGAACAAGCATGCAGCAGATCAGGTGTTTCTGACAATGTCAGAACCAACAAGATTAGCTGCATGCTTGTTTCTGGTGTTATTCAGACACTACTGCATCCAAATAGATCAGCAGGGCTGCCAGGCAACTGGTATTGCTTAAGGGGGAATATGGCAGCCTCTATATATACACACCTCTTGCTACAGTTGTCCTTTAAGTTAGCCAATAAATGGCATCATCCTGATTAAAAACTTCTTGAATAAACAATGTACAGTACAAGACAGCTACATGTGTATTTAAGTTAAATATGCTCAGTGACAGGAGCGTAGCAATAGCCATAGGAGCCATGGCAACTGCTATGGGGCCCTGGAGATCACAGGGCCCAGGTGGTACTTGATGTGTTCACCTTTCCTTTGTTCCTCTTATCCTCTGACTACCCTCTCTCAGAGTCCTTTTTATTCATGAAAATGCAAATTGCCTGGTCAACTCATATCCATAGGGTGGGGCAGGTCAAGACTGCCTAGATCTAAAGGCCCCATGAAAATTTTGCTATGGGGCCCCATAGTATCTAGCTACGTCACTGCTTAGTGAAGTATAAAAAGTTGTGTAATTTTTTTTCCGTACACATGGGGACACTTTAACAATGTGTAGTGCATCTTCCCAATCCTCATCCGTAACATGTACCCCATTTGCCTCCCACTTATTGTGTGAAGGAGTTGTGCGGTCTAAAGCCTTATAATATAATAGCATTTTATATAACATAATTTAGCGCTGACTAAGAGGTGACATAATTATCATGTATAAATAAACACATCCAAGGGCAACATAAAAGCCCAGCATATTACCTTTTTATCCCTAGGTATGTAGAAAGAACAACAGGACATGATCTATGCATGGAGGAAAAGAGATTTTACCACCTGTGTAGTAAGAGGTTCTTCGCAGTAAGTGTCTTTGGAAAAAGGGCTACATAGGCTGCCATATTTATTTCCTTTTAATTTCACAAAAATATAAGATGCTCGCAAGCAATTCAAGTCAAAGTCCATTGCTACTGTACATTACTTGAACATGACCTGTAGTCAATTCACAATCAAAACAGCTTACCTGTGCAATGACCCTCTCTTGCAATGAGACATCCTGTGCTGAAACCATGCCTCTGGTCAGGGGAACATCACTATGGAATGTCTTGATAAACTCAGCAGTGTCCTAAGGAAAAGGGAAAAATTAAACTCAATCTGAAGCAAGCAATAAGGGCTCTAAATATATCTAAATGTACTGTATATAAAAAAGTCAGATGGCAGTTTTTCCCTTTTATTCTCCCATACTTTACTGCAGACATGAAGCAGTATCTCACTATGCACTGTCCCCAACAAAATGGCTTTTGAAAAACACAGTTATAACCCTATGTATACAGAAAATCTAGAACATGTACAATAATTAAATTTATCAGACAACATCTCCTGATATACTGTATGGTACTTCTGTACTGAAGCTGTGAGCCAAAGCCTACACCATGGTTTCTCAACTCAGTCCTCAAGTACCCACAACAGTAAATGTTTAGCTGAAATCCAGAGGTAGTTACTGAGTTCTGCTGAGACTCTAAGTGCCCCAGCTGTGAATATTGTTGGTTTTCTGCAAAACATGTACTGTTGGGGGTACTTGAGAACTGAGTTGAGAAACCCTGGCCTACATAAGTGCAGCAGGGCACTTGGAAGTTCCTCAACACAATTTACTTTTTCTCAGATCAGCCCAGGATGCTTCCACATACACACTATATTCTGGAAGGTAAACTGTTGCTTCATCCCCTTTGAGCTGGCCCATAACTCTGTTGGTCAGCATCCCTCGTTGGTCAAACCATGAAGCTTCAGATAAAATAAAAGCCATGTCTGGATTTTGCTAAACATTTCAAAGAAAGCTGATGCACAGGAACACTGAAACCTGGGCTGCACTAATAGTGGTGCAAAAGGAACTTCTAGGTAGCTGCACTACATTTTCATATATACGAAATCTTTGTGTTTGGACAACATTACGGAGCAATGTCAGATGTTTTTGTTTGGCAATTCTAATCTAGCATGTGTACGAACCTTTACACTCACAGCCTTACCTAGAAATCTCACACTGTAGGCTCTGAACACGACTCAGCTATGCACAAAGAGAAACACTATTAAAGTGGATCAGAGATAAAAAAAACTTTTACTCATTGTAGAATTGTGTTCCTTTCATATACTTTATAGGGCATTCCTCAAGCCAAATACGTTTGTTTTAATACTCGAATTCCCTACAAACTAAACCAGCCTCGCCCACAGCTTCTCCAAAGAGCCTTGGCACTCTGAGCCTTAGTGGCAAGGGCTTATGGGAGCTCAGTCTGGGCAGGAGGAGGAGGTTAATAGCCAGAGATTTCAGAGGCAGAGGGGAGGGGAGGAGGAGAGGGGAGTGAAGTGTTTACAGGCTGAGGGCTGGAGATACAGATCAGCTTGCCTGTGTGTAATGTGACAAACAGAACATGGCCGCTCTCATTGTATCACAGGATAAATCATAAACTGTTGAAGCTGTTTGCAGATAGATTTGCTGTGTAAACTATCTAAACTTTAGATAAGATATACAGACAAGTTACTTGTTATAGTTAGTTTTTCATCTCGGATCCGCTTTAACTAACTTGTGTTTTTTCTGATCCTCTAAATAAATGATCAAAATTGATGATCTGCACACAAACTAAAAGGAGAAAATAAAAAGTAGTGCACAAAGTCAATGTTGATGTACCTTCACAGTCTGCTTTAGATACTTCAGTTTCTCCGTCTGCATCAATTTCCTTGTCAGGAATCCTTTGGCGAAAGCAGTAACTTTACAGAGTTTTCTTTGCATATGTGGACTATAAACCTTGAGTGGAAACAGAATTGTATTATTGGTAACGAGAAGATTAAGCTATTGAAAAACAAGTGCATAACAATGAATCTGGAGAGACACTCCTATTGTCATTACAGCTGACAACCTCTAGAAAAATAGATACAAGATACAAGATGGATTTATTCGCCAAGTGCGGGGGTACCGTACTCGGAATTGCTTGTGGTATACATGGCAAAGGCAAAATACACGTTAACAGTTGTCTATCTTACATATATAGCTACAAGTACAAATGCACAGACTAAACTAAAAGGATTAACAGTACATTTTACATTCTACGTCTGCAATCGCTACCATTTAACACGCTGCTGCGTTAGTAAGATGACCCTGACTGAGTCCAAGCAGCCTTAACAGGTACGGCGTCATGGATCATTGTGCTAGTGAGAGTCGGATGCAGACATTAAGGCAGGAGAGCAGCACCTGGGGCAAGCCTGCTGATTGCAGAAGGGAATAGTCAGGCGTCAGTGTTGTTGAGCAGTAGAACAGCCTGGGGAAAGAAAGAGTTCCTGCGCCTGGTGGTCTTGGATTGGATGGTTCGGAAGCGACGGCCGGATGGGAGAGGCTCAAAGAAGCGGCTGCCAGGGTGGGAGGGGTCGCAGGAGATCCTGGTGGCCCTCTTCCTCATCCTGGCCGTGTGGAGGAGATCTAGAGGTGGTAGGGGCGATCCAATGATCCTCTCTGCCTCACTAATGACTCTTTGCAGTCTATGTCTGTCGCTGGCCGTTGCGCTGGCATACCAGACGATTACTGAGCAAAGTATAGACTCCGTGGTGGCGGTGTAGAAACTGGTCAGCAGCTCCCGAGGCATTCCAAATTTTTTAAGTTGGCGCAGGAAAAATAGCCTTTGTTGTGCCTTCATCTGAATTTTGGTGGTGTTCGGCCCCCATCTTAAGTCGGCGGATAGGGTTGTGCCAAGGAACCGGACTGATGGAACTCTGGAGACTTCGGTGTCGCCTATGTAGACTGGTGGGAGAGTGGGGGGGTTCCTCCTGAAATCAACAGTCAGCTCAACAGTCTTTGCAGCATTGAGGACAAGGTTGTTATTCATGCACCAGTTGCAGATTCTCTCTATCTCACTGCGGTAGTCTCGCTCTCCGTTACCGCCAATGAGACCGATGATTGTTGTGTCATCTGCAAATTTGATAACCTTGACGGAGTCCGAGGCGGAGGTGCAGTTGTTGGTGTACATGGAGAACAGAAGCAGGGACAGTACACACCCTTGAGGTGCCCCTGTGTTGGTAGTTCTCTCGCCCGAGGAGCAGTTATCCAGCTTAACCTGTTGCGTCCTGCCTGTGAGGAAGCTCCTGAGCCATGTGCGAAGTGTGGGGTCGACGCCGAGCTGCGCCAGGTTATCAACCAGGGTGTCAGGGCAGATCGTGTTGAAGGCCGAGCTGAAGTCCAGGAATAGGATCCTGGCGTAGGAGCCAGGCCTGTCGAGATGCTCCATAATTTAAGCCAGGCTGACATTTATGGCATCCTCTATGGACCTGTTGGCCCTGTAAGCGAATTGGAGTGGGTCGAGCAGTGCATCAGTGGTGCGTTTGAGGTGAGCCAGGACAAGCCGTTCTAGAACCTTCATGATGGTAGGGGTTAGAGCTACGGGTCTGAAGTTGTTGAGGTCTGTACTGCCCGATTTTTTGGGGACTGGTACGATTGTGGACCTCTTGAGACAGGAGGGGACAGTGCCTTCCGCAAGCGACTTACTGAACAGAGTGGTGAGCACCGGGGCCAATTGAACTGCACAGGTCCTTAGGCAATTTGATGAAACACCATCCGGGCCTGAAGCCTTCCTGGGGTTGAGCTTGCGAAGCAGCCTAAGAACTTCTGCTTCCTGGACTTCAACCGGTGCAGCGATGTCTCGATCTCTCAGTGCGGCGGGTGCCGTTATCATCGACCCTGGAGCCCCGGGCTGCTGGGGCTGTTTCTCGAACCTGCAGTAGAACTCGTTGAGTTCCTCGGCCAGTTTAATGCTTGGTATCACCCGTTGGGGAGAGGGTTTGAAGTTAGTGACCGCCCTGAGGCCTTGCCACACCTCCCTCGAGTTGTTGGACTGAAGGCGTAGTCCTAGCTTATCGGAGTAGGCTCTCTTCGCAGCTCGCAGTTCCCGTTTCAGGTCGTACCTGGCCTCCTTGTACTCCTCTGGGGTACCGGACTTGTGCGCTTGCTCCGTGCGCTTGCGAAGTTGTCGCAGTTTGTTGTTGAACCAAGGCTTGTTATTAGGGAAGGCCTTGAAGGTCTTGGAAGGGATGCACATTTCTTCGCAAAAGCTTATGTAGGAGGTGACATTTTCCGACCATTCGTCAAGGGTGGGTGCCTCCAGAGATGACCAGTCGGTACAGTCGAAGCATGCTTGTAGCTCCAGCTTGGCTTCTTCTGTCCACTTCTTGACAGACTTGACAGTGGGTTTAGCAGTCTCAAGAAGCCTCTTGTAGGTGGGGATCAGATGGATTAGGTTGTGGTCAGAATTCCCCAAGGGGGCACCCTGGCTAGCCTTGTACGCATTTTTGTGGATCGTGTAGCAGTGGTCCAGGGTGTTCCTGTGCCTGGTGGGGCAGGTGATGTGCTGCTTGTAGCGGGGCATCTCCTGATGCAGATTTGCGTTGTTGAAGTTGCCCAGGATGATGAAGAGTGACTCTGGATGTGCAGTCTCCCACCGTGAGATGCTGTCGCTGAGTGTTCGCAGGGCGTCCTTGGTGCTGGCATCAGGAGGGATGTAGACTCCGACAAGAACTAGGGATGAGAACTCCCTCGGAGAGTACTGAGGTCTGCAGTTGATGGCTATGAACTCGACTTCTGGGTTGCAGGACTTGCCGAGGATGGTGGTGTTGGTGCACCAGGTAGTGTTTATGTAAAAGCAGATACCCCCTCCTTTCTTTTTCCCAGAGAGCAAAGTGTCTCGGTCCGCGCGGAGGAGGTCATAACCTGGTACCTGCAGGGAGTGATCGGGGACGCATTCGCTCAGCCAGGTCTCCGTGAAGCAAAGAACCGGGGAGTTGCTGCCGATCGAGGATTTGCTCTCAAGTAGTAGGAGCAGCTCATCCACTTTGTTAGGGAGGGAGCAAACATTCGCTAGCAGGATGGCAGGGATGGAGGAGCGAAGGCCTTTCCTCTTGAGTCTCACAAGTGTACCAGCTCTTCTCCCTCTGTACCGTTTGTTTGGGGCACCATGGGTTCTGTTTGTAAGGTGATTGATGTGTTCAGTAACCACGTCCCACAGGGTCCCACTCTTTGGCAGGTTGTTGCTGGCGAGGGAGTTCCTCTCTGGTCAAGGTGGTGGGATGCTGTGAAGCTGACTCCACACCCATGGCTAGTGTTGGGCAGCAGAGCGCGGTTTGTGTCAAATTGGCAGGGCTGAGGGAAGCCGTGAAGGAGGTACTTAATGTGGGAAGCCGTGAAGGAGGTACTTAATGTACACTTGAAGTGAGAAAGATATGGTGACTGCCATATTTACTATCTTTTAGGCTGCTTCCACACATGGACGTTACAGGCACACGTTAGTGCAGCCTGTAACGCTCCCCCAACGCACAGCAATGTAACACAAGTTGGCTGTTCACACTGCCCACGTTGCGTTACATGTAACGCTGCACGTTGTAGTGAAAGTGCAGCATGCTGTGCGTTCTAGTGGCTTTAGCCGCGTTAGACTGTTTGCACATGCTCAGTGGGGGGCGGAGAGGAGGCGGGGAGATGCCGCTACAGTAGCCGCGCACATGGCTAGTTAATATGCACTGCACTGGCGGCCGCTGATTGGCCGGCGGGACCACGTGATGCGGAGTGTCTCGCTCCGCATCACATGGTCCCGCCGGCCAATCAGCGCCACCCTGGGAGACCTTATGCGGCTAGAGCCTCCTAACGCGGCTCACTCTACTGTCCTCTCCCGCACCACCATACATTGCGTTAGGTGCACGTTATGCAACCTTAACGTAGCACCTAACACAACGTCTTAGTGTGTAAGTAGCCTTAAACAATATCAGTTGCCTGGCTGTCCTGCTGGTTTGGCATCAGTAGTTTCTGAATCACCCACCTGCAACAAGCACACAGCTAATCCGGTCAGACTTCAAACACTTGATTTGCATGCTTGTTCAGGGTCTATGACTAAAAGTATTAAAGGATGAACAATTTGCAATGTTTAAAAAGAAAAAAATATGGCAGCCTCCATATTAATCTCAATTCAGGTGTGCGTTAACCACTTACTGCACCTTGTGCAGTATATTCTGCACCCTGGGAAACTTTATCTGAAGTCCCAGGGACGTACATCTTCATCTAATGCAGCCGATGGCCGCTCACTCCCGCACGCAATTCCCCAAGGGTACTCACCGCCGCCCCATAAAGGGGAGATCTATGAATGGGAACGCAGTTCCCATTTATTGATCTAAGTCCCCGTGTCAATGATAGGTGGCATCAATGAGACGCCTGTGTTCTTTGTAACTAAGGAAGTAACACGTCATCGCATTACTTCCTGTTAGCGCACTTATAGTACGCTAATAGGAAATAATGCGCGAGAACATCTTGTGGCCAAATAGTAAAATTACACCTACATAGTCCCACACTTACATTTAAAATAAACTCCTTCCCCATCACACTCTGCCATAGTACCCAAATACATTTTTTTCATTAAAAAAAAAAAAGTTACCTTTACAGGTCCTTTCCAAAAAATTAGCATATTGTGATAAAGTTCATTATTTTCTGCAATGTACTGATAAACAGACTTTCATATATTTTAGATTCATTACACACAACTGAAGTAGTTCAAGCCTTTTATTGTTTTAATATTGATGATTTTGGCATACAGCTCATGAAAACCCCAAATTCTTATCTAAAAAAATTAGGATATTTCATCCGACCAATAAAAGAAAAGTGTTTTTTAAAACAAAAAAGTCAACCTTCAAATAATTATGTTCAGTTATGCACTCAATACTTGGTCGGGAATCCTTTTGCAGAAAGGACTGCTTCAATGCGGCGTGGCATTGAGGCAATCAGCCTGTGGCACTGCTCAGGTGTTATGGAGGCCCAGGATGCTTCGATAGCGGCCTTAAGCTCATCCAGAGTGTTGGGTCTTGCGTCTCTCAACTTTCTCTTCACAATATCCCACAGATTCTCTATGGGGTTCAGGTCAGGAGAGTTGGCAGGCCAATTGAGCACAGTAATACCATGGTCAGTAAACCATTTACCAGTGGTTTTGGCACTGTGAGCAGGTGCCAGGTCGTGCTGAAAAATGAAATCTTCATGCTTCCATCTGCTGAAAAGCTTTATGGAGATGAAGTGCTCCAAAATCTCCTGATAGCTAGCTGCATTGACCCTGCCCTTGATAAAACACAGTGGACCAACACCAGCAGCTGCCATGGCACCCCAGACCATCACTGACTGTGGGTACTTGACACTGGACTTCGGGCATTTTGTTATTTCCCTCTCCCCAGTCTTCCTCCAGACTCTGGCACCTTGATTTCTGAATGACATGCAAAAGTTGCTTTCATCCGAAAAAAGTACTTTGGACCACTGAGCAACAGTCCAGTGCTGCTTCTCTGTAGCACAGGTCAGGTGCTTCTACCGCTGTTTCTGGTTCAAAAGTGGCTTGACCTGGGGAATGCGGCACCTGTAGCCCATTTCCTGCACACACCTGTACACGGTGGCTCTGGATGTTTCTACTCCAGACTCAGTCCACTGCTTCCGCAGGTCCCCCAAGGTCTGGAATCGGTCTTTCTCCACAATCTTCCTCAGGGTCCGGTAACCTCTTCTCATTGTGCAGCGTTTTCTGCCACACTTTTTCCTTCCCACAGACTTCCCACTGAGGTGCCTTGATACAGCACTCTGGGAACAGCCTATTTGTTCAGAAATTTCTTTCTGGGTCTTACCCGCTTGCTTGAGGGTGTCAATGATGGCCTTCTGGACAGCAGTCAGGTCGTCAGTCTTACCTATGATTGCGGTTTTGAGTAATGAACCAGGCTGGGAGTTTTTAAAAGCCTCAGGAATCTTTTGCAGGTGTTTAGAGTTAATTACCGTATATACTCGCATACAAGCCGAATTTTTGACCCCCAAAAAGGGGGCCAAAAGTTGGGGGGGGGTCGGCTTGTATGCGAGTCGTGGGTGGTGGTCTGCGCCCCCCGCCCGCTCGCCCCCTCCCTCCGCGGCCGCCGCTGCTGCTAAATTACCTGCTTCAGCGGCCGCTTCCTAATCCGGGTTCCCCTCTTTATCCTGCGGACTCCGTAACTGTATCACAGCAGCGCGCCCGGCGCTGCTGCTGTGACGATGCAGGGGGCAGGAAAGAGCGGTTCCCCTGGTAACGGCGCATCGCCGTTACCAGGGGAACCGCTCTTTCCTGGCCCCTGCATCGTCACAGCAGCAGCGCCGGGCGCACTGCTGTGATACAGTTACGGAGTCCGCAGGATGAAGAGGGGAACCCGGATTAGGAAGCGGCCGCTGCCTAAAAGCAGGTAATAGCAGCAGCAGCGGCCGCGGAGGGAGGGAGCGTGCGGGGCAGGGCACTACACTGGGCACTATACTAGCTATACTGAGCACTATACTAGCTAAACTGGGGCACTATACTAGCTATACTGGGCACTATACTAGCTATACTGAGCACTATACTAGCTAAACTGAGCACTATACTAGCTAAACTGAGCACTATACTAGCTATACTGAGCACTATACTAGCTAAACTGGGGCACTATACTAGCTATACTGAGCACTATACTAGCTAAACTGGGGCACTATACTAGCTATACTGAGCACTATACTAGCTATACTGAGCACTATACTAGCTAAACTGGGGCACTATACTAGCTATAGTGAGCACTATACTAGCTAAACTGGGGCACTATACTAGCTATACTGAGCACTATACTAGCTAAACTGGGGCATTATACTAGCTATACTGAGCACTATACTAGCTATACTGAGCACTATACTAGCTAAACTGGGGCACTATACTAGCTATACTGAGCACTATACTAGCTAAACTGAGCACTATACTAGCTATACTGGGCACTATACTAGCTATACTGGGGCACTACCTACCCATACTGGGCACTTTACTAGCTATACTGGGACACACTAGGGGAATAAGGCGGCCAGCATTTCCTACCCCCGGCTTATATGGGGGTCCATCATTTTCCCCTGTTTTTTCAGGTAAAAGTTGGGGGGTCGGCTTATATGCGGGTCGGCTTATATGCGAGTAGTAGTATATACGGTAGTTGATTTAGATGATTAGGTTACTAGCTCGTTTAGAGAACCTTTTCATTAATATGCTAATTTTTTTAGATAGGAATTTGGGGTTTTCATGAGCTGAATGCCAAAATCATCAATATTGAAACAATAAAAGGCTTGAACTACTTCAGGTGTGTGTAATGAATCTAAAATATATGAAAGTCTAATGTTTATCAGTACATTACAGAAAATAATGAACTTTATCACAATATGCTATTTTTATGAGAAGGCTCTGTACAGGGACTGAATAGTTACAGGGACTGAACTTTTTTTATTATGTATCTCAAGGGTATATTACTGTTATCTTCAAATTATGGACTTGTGATTAGTGATGGATGCAAAACTGAAAACAATGCATCGTACTAGGGAAAAAATGTAAAACTATATACATTTTAAAACTAAATTGGCGGAAAACTGAGAAATTAGTTTTTTTCATTTTTTTCCCTTATTATTCCCATTACAATGCAATTAGAATAAAATAATTCTTAGCATAATATACCACCCAAAGAAAGCCTAATTGGTGGCGAAAAAAACAAGTTGTGATTAGTAGCGATTAAGTTGTTGGCGAAAGAAAGGGAGGAGTGCTGACAGGTGAAAATTGTTCTGGTCCTAAAGGGGAAAAACCCCTCAGTGGTCAAGTGGTTAAATACCAACCCCAGACAGTTTTTCAATTTTACATAGTGTGAGGAAAATGTATTACATTTGCTGTCTCTGCCCGTTAGCAAAGAGAATTTGTCTGAATTTGAGTTCATGGTGTCATGAAAGACTGTGAGCGCCAGCAGTACACCAGCAGTTCTAACAAAAAGGTTTCTTTCCACACGGTCACCAACTCCATTGGAGAGATCTACCCATTTTATTTCTGGACAGGGGTGAGGAATGTTCATTAACAGATTGCAAGCCTTTTCCAAAATATCCAGATGTGAAATAAGGCCCCGTTCACACTGCACGCTTTTCCAGCCGCGTTTTGGAAACGCGTGCAGGTGGCCGACACGCACGACATCAGACATTGCATAGAGTGCAATGTCTGATGTTCACACTGCATGCGTTCCGGACCTGTGCGGTCCGGGAACGCATGCTGCACGCATTTTTTGTAAAAACGCATGGCTGTCCCGTTCACTTTTCAGTGATGGGATCAGCCACGCAACGCATACGAACGCGGATGGCGTGCGTTCGTACGCGTTGCGGTCCGCATGCGTTGCGGTCTGCGTTCTGCAGTCTGAACGGGGCCTAAAAGTTTCAGCTGAAGTTGCGTTCTTGGCAGGGATCACACTTGAGTCTGGTCACCAGCCAGCTGACTGTCCCCAATAGGGAATCGCACGCAAAAAGAAGCAGTGCCAGTATTGTTTTACCACTATGAGAAAAACGCACAATGCTCCCTCTACAGTGCAACTGTACATTGGGATGCATAATGTGCATTTTCACGTTTCAGAAAATGCATGTGATTTTAAGCAAGTGTGACCCCTGTCTAAGTAATGCAATAGATGCAAACAGGGTGCATGATATTTTAAATGATTCAAGAACCAACGCTCTGAAACAAGTTTCCGCTAATAGAGAAATTATTTTGTGCCAAGATAGATAGAGAAAGATAGACAGACAGACAGACCAACTGGTATGAAGTTGAAAACTATACACAGAAGATTCCAGTAGACAAGTCACCTGAGACCATCTTGTTGTTCCTCTGCTCATGGGTCTTGAGGCTGATATTTTTGGTGCTCGCATTTCTGCTGGTCCCCAAAGATTAAACATTGGTTCATTTGTAGATCCATAACCATGCTGTGAAGGAATAAAAACTGGCTCAGCTGTGGAAGGAGAAAAAAAGAGCACTTCAGGGACTGTCCACACAAACAAGACAATACCAAAAGAAATGATTAGATCACACTCTCATAGAGCTATAAGTGGCAAACAGTATTATGCATTGTTCTACTAGCCAATGATGCTGGCATATGAGACTTTCTTCTCATCATTACCACTGAGACACATAGACCCCAATTAAAGGACCGTATGTTAAATTATCCACGGACGCCTTATATCTCAAGAAGCACTGTAGTAGAGGAATTTGAAAACCAAACACTCCAACTGCAGTTTTGGCAGTCTAAAGCAGGCATGGGCAAACTTGGCCCTCCAGCTGTTACGGAACTACAAGTCCGACAATGCATTTGCATTTATGAGTCATGACTGTGGCGGTCAGACTCCTGCAATGCATTGTGGGACTTGTAGTTCCTTAACAGCTGGAGGGCCAAGTTTGCCCATGCCTGGTCTAAAGGTATAAGCTGCCTACAAGAACCCACTTAAAGAGAAACCGTGACCAAGAATTGAACTTCATCCCAATCAGTAGCCGATACCCCCTTTTACATGAGAAATATTTTCCTTTTCACAAAGAGATCATCAGGGGGCTCAGTATGGCTGATATTGTGGCGAAACCCCTTCCACAAGAAACTCTGAGGACCATGGTACTCCTGGCAGATTCCTGTCTGTGAACCTTGTTGCACTGTGGGAAATAGCTGTTTACAGCTGTTTCTAACTGCCAAAACAGCAAGCAGCAGCTACATCACCTGCCAGCAGTAAAAATGTCACCATGTGATAAATGTCAGAATGTAAATCAGGGATTTAAAAGTTTTACAATGGGCAAACACTGACTAAATCATTTTATACATGATTATTGTAAAAATGAAGCACTTTTTTATTACATTATTTTCACTGGAGTTCCTCTTTAAGTGATATCTTCACAAAACCAAAATCCAGGGTCAACTTAGCTAATCTATTATGGACAACCGCAACTTTTGACAATAGAGCACTTGCACTGCATTTGAGAAAGGAAAAAAACAAAACAAAACAAAAAAACCCCACAAAATCTTTTTCTATAGCACTGTTGACTGGAAGAATAATATTACTGAAATCATGGAACATTGAAAGTCACTACAGACATGGGGGATTTCAGCTTTAGGCCTATGTCACAGGAAGTCAGGAACCAATCCCTTACCAATAGTGACAAAGCAGCACATCACTACCTGCCTGCAAAGAAGAATTCACCTGAGCAATGTCCTTACTGGTAAAGTATTATTAACCTTAACAGTCTGAAATGAACAATTAAATAATGGTAAATATAACATATGTACATGGAACTGCATCATGTCGGCACTCAGTGACATAGCTAATGTGCATTTGGGACCACCAAGCACTCTATACATAACAATTGATATGGTGCATCAAAACCTGCCAAGGACCACCACAGTATTAGAGGTGCAAGCAAAGGAGGGGGGACGGTTTGTTAATGGTTACCACTAGTCAAAGCATCTATAGGAGTGATAATTACCAGCACAGGACCTATATAGAGTGCAACCTCTGTATCCGCTATTGCTATGCCACTGTGTGCACTATATAAACACCATAAATAAAGATGTTCCGAAAACTACTATATATATAGATTAATATTATAAGTACTTTATACAAGTAGGAGTGTGATTTCCCAGCCACATTAAAGCTGTTCTGTGATATAGGTGAGGAAGAATTAAACTGAGTCCGAGGTGAAAATAAACTGATGAGCTAAACACTCCTACTCCTAAAAATGACTGATGAATATATATATTTATTTTTTTCAATGTATGTTTAAATATTTACAAAGTAGTAGATTTAATGTTTCATTATCTCTGCTCATTGACAGTCTACCAAGTGTCCCAGAGCTAAAATATATGAACTATAGGCACTTTTTTCTTCTATTCCCTGCTTTCAGAAGTTGTTCTCTGCAGGAAAAGTTTTATGGCTGTATTTCCTTATTAGTGATGGTTACCTATACTCTGACAAATATCCAACAAGAGAGAAACTGTCACTTGCATGCCTGAAGATCAACTCTTTCAGGCAGTAAAAGAATAAAGAAACAGCCTAGTTAATATATTTGGCAATGTACACTATGCATGTTTATCTCATCATGTCACCTCGGGTACACTTTAAGGTAATGGTGCTGAAATACACTTACTTATGAAATAGTCCCCAATCCTGTAATTTGAACACAGGTCAACATTTTCCCTTTTGGTAGTGGACCCAAGTGAACATTTCCGATCGATCATAATGATCGAATCAGACAGTTGATTGTCCAGGGAATTGTATCGTTAAAGGCTACGATAAGCTCTAGAGAAGGGATAATGCCCATATGTGTGCTGGAAATTTGTGCACAGCAGTAAGAAGGATGTTTGTATTGTAGTTACAGCGGCAAGTATAATAGACAGCACATACATAGCTACGATTTCTTCCTTAAGGCAAAAGCACATCTAAGAACTTTTATGTTTTTTTATGTACTCAGCATTTAATAATCCAGATTTACATGCTGAATGCTAGATGCACCAGAATCTTAGGGAAAACTTAGAGAGACATGAAGGGGGGACATTTTTGCTCCCTTTTCAAAATGGCAACTGCCCAGCTGTCATGCTCATTTTTAGCTTTAGTAGCAGCAAACTACAATCAGTGATGCCAGACCACCTGAACATCATAATTCCTCTGGGCAAGTCACTCATGGCATTAGAGGGAGAGGAACAGCATGACAGCCAGGTAAGTAGCATTTTTTAAAAGGAGTAAGGCCTAATGCACACCAGAGCGGTTCTGCTGCTGTTTGCGATCCGCTTGCGGGTGCGGATCCGCTAGGGTAATGTATTTCAATGGGCTGGTGCACACCAGAGCGGGAGGCGTTTTGCAGAAACGCATACTCCCGGGCTGCTGCAGATTTTGGATTGCGGATGCGTTTCTGCCTCAATGTTAAGTATAGGAAAACGCAAACCGCTCTGAAAAACAGCACTTCAGAGCGGTTTGCCAGGTGTTTTTTGTTACAGTAGCTGTTCAGTAACAGCTTTACTGTAACAATACATGAAATCCACTACACCAAAAACGCTTCACAAAACCGCAAAATGCTAGCTGAAACGC